>NC_069361.1:67205000-68455000 GCF_021730395.1 Mercenaria mercenaria | reverse complement strand
TACGTTGTTCATTTAATTGTTTAGAGAGCGCCTCAGTTGGTAGCCTAGTGTAGAGCCCTTCGAGAGCTTGAGGCGTTGATTACCATGCCGCGCATAAAAACGTAACAAATGGTATTGTTTACTATCTCGCTTGTCGCTCACATAAGGCATATGTAGACTGTTCAGCCGGTGTCATATCTGTCATGTGGATTATTCATTTTACGCAATCGCAATGCTACTGCTAAATTAGACACAGAAAGCTGAAAATGTTGAAAGCTTAACCCAAAACCAATTGTTCGAAATGTTTGTGAGCCTCTGCGTGGAATTCAATTGAAGCTTTGATTTTATTGAAGCTTGCTTTAAAATGTATTTATCGGCTGTTAAATGGATACAAATGCTACATGTTGTATGATATATGGTTTCACGTCAAAAGAGTTAAGACAAACTGACATTTGGAACTGCATTTTAATAAGGCAATGCCCATTGAATACAAAAATGTAATTGTGCGGTTATTTCATTCTAAAACAGTTAAAAAATACAGTTATTTGATAGCTTTAAAGTTAGGTTTTGCTGCCCTAAATAGCATAATTATGAGGTAGCCCATTTATGATTTAACATATGTCTATATCTCAGTTTAAAGCTAAAACATACTATCAACACATAGACAAAAAAAGAAATAAAGCCTGTGAAACCTGGATATAGGCAGGTTCTATGCGTTGTTGATTAATACGTTTACCTGTATTTTTCTTTTGTCGAGCTGAACGTACTATTTAAGTCTTTTTTGTGTTATACGAAAGGCATTTATTGCTGGTTCGTGAATTGGACCAACTTATTTATTTACTTATGAGTAATTTGGTTACTTAAGTGTGTTATAAGACTATAGACTTCAGAAAATAAATAAATTTTATAGTAATTTGTTAAGCAAAAAATAATTCGGGAGTAATAAATGAGTAATTCAGTTACGAAAGAGTACATATTATTAATAATTTATATACATTAATCTATAAATACAATGGCGTTGACAGGTCGACAGGTTGACAGACCAAATTACATTAATCTATAAATATAATGGCGTTGACAGGTTGACAGACCAAATTACATTAATCTATAAATATAATGGCGTAAAGGGTGTGGGGGCGGCAGCCCCCATATGTAAACGTCACCAAAAAAAGCTGGGTCCATGGAAGCCTTACTCAAAGTCTAAATTCAACAATAATTTCGCCTGTCAACCTGTCAACGTGTCACACTGTCAACTTGTCGGCCTGTCAACCTGTAAACGTGTCAACCTGTCTGTCAGGATACTGGTTATATGACCCATGGAAGTACCTATGCCTTTAGTATCTTGAAAAATAAAATGGGTCCTATCCCTAAGGTGACTATGTCTTAGACTAGCTGACAAACGAAATAGAATGTCCTTTGTTAAAACGTATAGCTGGTGAGACCAAATATCTCATATATATAGAATTTTCCTCTGGCTACCTTGCCTAACTGATTCGTGTACCAATGATTCGTAAATGATTTTAATTATGAGCTAGACAATTTCAGGGATCAGGCAAATCACTAAATGTTTCAAACTATCAATTTTCTATTAGCTCAAACTCCTACAGGCTGAAGACTCTATACTTGACTGGTCTTTTTGTTGAAGTTCCCGTCAGACAATGTCTTTGAATCAACAACATACAAGTCATATCGCATAGATGCTCGGCCTCTGTCCTCTCAACACTATATGATTGCCCTGACTCCTGGATGCTCAGCGCCTATACAATGTATGCTATCACATGTAGCATTCAACTACCATATAGGTATATCCCGATGCCTTGGCTGTACTTCGCCAATAATGCTGAACCGTCTATAAGCTGGAACTCTCTTACTATTTCAGTAGATTACCAAACTCTGGGTCTCTGTCTCAGCTTCCCGGTGCTCAGCCTATATCTGCTATCGTCTATAGCATTCAACTACCATAAAGGTAAAACTCCTATGCGCTGGCCATATAGCTCGAAACCTTGTTGAAATTCGGCAACTCTTCTTTAGTCTATGAACTTCAAATGTCTTCTTTTTTAATAATTTATCCGCCCTGACAGGGTAATTGCAATAGTTTCCTTATCAATGTACTGGGATAAATTATTAGTTGAATCCTCGATGTGTCTTCTTCAACCACTGGATACCGAATGAACTCTCTGTCATCCATCTACCTATTTATACCCTAGCAGACGTGCTATTTATAAAACTTGTTTCTGATTGGTCCAAATTTAAACATAACGTTTTAAAATGAGTACTTGCTCTATCAAATATCTGGTTCCCTTTAACTTTTGTATATGACATAATGTGCGAAGCTGAGACCCAGCCATCCACATAATGAACCCAAATCAGCCACAAATGACCCAAATTCTATTATTTACAGCAATTCAACAATAATTATAGCAATGACAACATGAAAAGGGAGTCGAGCACTATTTATGCTTATGTGTTACGCTAGCAATACATCACATATACAAATTATTCTGACACTGTCGACCTGTCAACCTGTCAACATGACAACCTGTCAACTTGTCAACCTGTCAACCTGCTATCATTAAAATAAATATAATAAATATAAATTTAATTACTGTCGAGTTAGGTTATTTCCTTATTTTTATTTATAAAAATATATCTAATATTATTTATTTATATAAAATATATAAATGTAGTGAACGCGTAGTAATAATTATTATAAAGGTAGTAAACGCGTAGTAATAATTTATAGCGTAGTAATTCCAAAATTAAATCACGAAACTACTTTGTGCTTATACTATACTTGAGCCAGAACTATAACCAGTATTTCCTTTATTAATCTTCTCAGCAGATGTACAGATGGATCGAAGAATATAGTTATACATTGTGTACATTGTATAGCTGAAAAGGGCATGAAATAAAAGAAAACAGCGTGAATTGATTTCTACTGACTCTCTTTTCATCGAGGGCGGACCGGTCAAAATGAACATGAGTTGGCCAAAGCTATTGTTTTTTGAGTTTATTTTTGTTTTCTCGAAACCCTCTATAAATTAAGAAGTTACTTACTTGCATACACGTTTTAGATGTGGGCGAATGCTCAATTTTATTATGTACAAATGTAACATAGTTATCGTAGTAAGACATTAACGCGTAAGTGTTTTAACCTTGTAGGGAGTGGATAACCACTTGCAGTTTCCGTAGCTGATGTGGTGTTTGTTTTACACGATTTAATTTATCAAGTATTAACAAATAAAGAATTTATCTGAAAAAGGCATTAGATTTTGTTGTCATATGAATTGATTTATATTGGACTTGAAGGCAAAATATAAAGTTTATTCAAATTTACATATTTAATTATCAGATCCAATGTAAAACGTTAACATGTACCATATATTCTGATTTATTAAACATTCGTTCGGCTACCTCAAGGTCAAAGTAACCCTCATGTTATGTTCGTATTATTTTAGAAGACCTTGGAATATTTTAACATAAAAAATTGGCTTTAGATTATATTTTGTTCAAATTTTGCCTTATCAGCTTTTTTTTCTGATTGCAAAAGCAGATTCACAAGTGGACTTAGATAGTATATGTTGTCTTTGTATGAATATTGTCTGTTTTAACTGTAAGTAAAACTAAAACAAAAACAGCTGTATTTTTTTCTTGAACAGCTGCTAGATTATGGATTTATTACAAAGAATATTTTATTTCTTAAATAACATGAGGAGTTGGGAAAAACGCTGTCTTACACAGGCAGACATGTTAGATAATTTTTCTTGCCTATCATGTTCAAAACAGATCGTTGTGAAAAATGGATCTTGGTATTTTCTGGCTATTTTTATCAAACTGACGTCATAATAATGTCTTTTCTTGTCTACCAAGCGGGGAAAGCATACATTTGTCCGAGCACGCGTCAGAAATAGACATTCCTGTCTTTCCCTAAAACCTTGTCTAAAGTCGATGTTTCTCATTAAAGATCTGGTGCAGTCGTTCTGCACATGTCAGGAACTGATTACCAGTCGGAGAGCACGTCAAAAATAGGCAAACTTTTGCATGTCTGCACGCATGTAGTGTATAATATGTATAATAGCGAGCTCGAAGAGCCTGCTCGAGAATCGAGCTTTACGCTAACGCAAGTATACTTTCACACTTGGTGATGGATTTGAAAAGTTTCGTCGGAAGCTGTTAAAAAGCGCACCCTAACGGACAGGTGCTCACAGGAAATACTTCTCTTCGCAGTGAATACAGAACTTCATTCGATTGCTGAAAATTATTCATCACTCAAAATAATGCAAAAAAGATTTCCAGTTGTTGGAAAAATATTATTTTCATTTAAATGATCAAGTAGCGGCCAGAAAAGGGAAAAAAATATCATTAATAAGCATAAAGCCAGGGGAAGGCGGCAATGGCGTCACCGTGACACCGGCTTCCTATAAATTTTGCAACGCATGATATTCGCTGTTACAGGTATATTGACACTAAATGTAGACTACCTCAAGTGAATAGGTTCTCGCGATTTCTTTTGAGTAGTGAATACAATGTAGTTTCTTTGTTACATATAAATGATGCATACATTTTTAGCTAAATCTGATTTCTTTGAGGTCGCTTTGAGGCTTTGCCTTATTTCATATTAGGGAATCGACACCACTACGGTAACATGCGAGGTAATCCAAACAACACAATACTATCTGAAGACTGTGACTCAATGCAGACTTGGAGCGCCGGTATAAATTAAAGACTCCGGTATATACCGGATTAACTAAATTTGAACGAAAATATCTTAAATGTATATATTTTGTAACCATGGTGATACTAACCCTAACCTTTAGTCAGTATATTATGCATATTATACACTAAATGCGTGCGGACATGCAAAAATAGGCATATATTTGCCGTGCGCTACAACTGATAATTTTTTCCGGGCATGCGCAGAAGAACGCTCCAACTCTGCAATGAGTTACATCGCTATCTGAATAAAAAAATAAGGAGTTCCGGTTTAGACCATGGGCGTGTGACGACCCCGATGAAATTCGGGATATCACGGTCCTCGTTAATGTTAATAAGCGTCCATCGGATTAGTAGGCCGAACGCAATATCCGCACAATAAAATGTCTGCGACACGAAAGAATATTCGAAGTAAGCTGTAAGTTTGTTGTGTCACAAGCTAATCAGCCGGTAACATGACTTCACTGATATTGTAATACAAATATGTTTTATTCATTAATGAGTAGCATTTTTAAACGGCGACGTTTTGAACATTTTTATCTTTACATTGTTTTACAGTGAGTAGATACTGATACACTGGCGCCGACATTTTGAAAGTTTGAGAAAACAAAAACTTTTTCCAACGAGTTCTTCAGGTCGGGGAATGAGAGAATAGATTCACCTTTGTGTCGCTTTTCAATTTGTATTTTAATTACTTTCCGGTACTTTAATTTCTTGGAACTTCACTTTTACTTACTATATTGAATTTTGAAAATTATGAAATCCGTGATTTTACTTGTAGGCATGGTTTATTAATAGAATTATTCTACTTTTATATAGAGTATGGACGGCACTCCAGTACATCATGTGCATGGTTGTACCTGTTGACATTTTTAGAAACGTGAGTAACTAACTTTCCAATGTAAACAAATACCCCACCCATAAAAGCATAGAAATTCTGTATTTTTTACATTTTTATTTATTTATAAATTTGAAATGGGCCTTTTAGACAAAGAAGTATAAAATATACAGAATAGCAACTGTCTGTAATCTCGCGTGATCTCGTGTCAGAGCGTGAATCGGCGTTATTTTAGTAAAATCAAACATCGGCGAGCATGGAGTTACAATTTGTAACTTTAAAACTTCATTTAAAATACACGTTAGCTTTTAAAACAACATTAGTTTAATGTAAAATAGTCTTAAGACACAAAGTTACACGTTTCTTACCATCAAAAGAAACGTGGTCATACGGTGATAATTAATTTACCGATGAATAATTGCTTTCGCGTACAAAATGGCGCATGGAGAACGTGTCACTTCCGATAAACGAGATCTCATTCAGTTGTTACGTTGTTTTGGCGAGATTTGCTCTATATGCCTTTCTGGTTGCTGATCTATTTATTTTTATAGCTCTTTGTTTTAGATTACTATTTCTTATGGCTCACTGCATACACAGTAATTAAGTTGAGCTAATGATTCTGCCCATAAGCTGTGCTCAGCCTAAATAGGGAAACGGATCGGCTTCTTGCAGATTTTGGTGTACTTTATATGGCAGATGGTATTTTTATTTTCTGATGGTTGTGTCCATTAAGTTATGGTGTAACCCCATATGGTGTAACCTAACCAGTTCTGAATCACACCAACTCTTGTGAGAAACTGATGATGTCATGCAAGCAAAGTTTATACCGTGTTTTTTTGTTTTTGTTTTGTTTTTTTAAATCAAGATCAATACTGAAGTATTTTGCATATTCTTGAATTTTATTGAATTGTAAATATTGCTGTTTTCAACAAAGTTCATGTAACACATATAGTTCGACTTTGTTTTTTTGAGCCGTGACTAATTTATGCAGGACAGTTGATTCACCAAAATATAGGGTAGGAACATATATTTGATACATAGTAAAGCGGTTTAAGTTATCGATGAATGCAAACGAATGCATGGCCAAAAGGATGTGGCGTTGGCTGAGCGTACTTACTTATCGTGGTTCGAGTCTTGGTAAGCTCACATTATTTATTTTTTTTTTAATAAATATTGCAGGAGAAAAGTATGCAGTTCATTGAATCAATTAGTTAATGATGTGTTAGCTAGTCAAAAATACTTGCCTGTAGTCTTAGTTACTGTGTAATGGCTTCAATAGGTTACAAATATAGTGATGATGCTCGCAAAATCATCAGAAAAAGCTGAACTCGGATTCCGATACATCATCATACTTAGAGACTGTCACAGCTGAAGGGTCGCCAACAGACACAGAAAATGAAATTTGAAATTAAGCGACATGAATTAAATTTAAATAAAGGAGGAAAATATATTAAAATATAGAAAGAATGAAAAAATAAGTCAAACATTATCATTAAAACATATAACATGGTTTTAAAAAGTGTCCTAAAAAATACTTGACTAAAGTAAAAAAAAAATGTATACTGGAGAAAAATACGGCAGTAATCTGGACTTGAACTCCCAGTTCAAGGTTTGTTATCATTACGCTCTACCAATTGCGCCAGCGATTTAATCAAGTTCATGGTTAACAAAACATGTATTTCAACTTACTCTATAGAGATTTTTCAGCCAGGTCTGGACCGAATATCGATATAACCCAATTGAAAAAGTGTATCATTCCGTCACAGCTCATTAAGCACGCGGTCGAACTATACCTTAGAAGGTTTTTAATTCACTGAGCCGATCAAGATCAATAAATAACGATTCTTTTCAAAAAATGAAGCCTGTCCAGATAATTTAAAGTCCAAACTGCAATCGCAGCTAAAATATAGCAAACAATGGTACCCATTTGAAACTTGTGTTCAGAATTTGTTGCATGGTTTATTTTATGTCAGATTAAAAGAAAAATGGACAAGAAATATGTTAAGGTATTAGGCCCCTAATAGTAATGTTTAAAAAATGGCGTTTGCTTGGTATATTCTTACACTTGACCGTGCTTCGCACTTTGTTGCAAATTTTTAAAAACTTTTACCGTGCCGTTTTTTTTATAAATTTTGTGTAAATTATGGTATTTCCTCAAGCTCAAGTAGAGACAAATTTCAAAGTGGCGGCCTTTATCCAAAACGTTTGCAGAGAATTCATTATACCATTATTTTTTATGAAAGAATCATCAAACTATTGGTAAACAATTATAAAACTAAAAACTAAAAGTGTCATTTTATTTTTTCTAGGGTGCCTCAAGTAAACAGATTTAATGAGACAGAATTCTATATCAAACATTGAAAAAATAAGGTCGAATTCTGCCGGTCTGTTTCGAATTTTGCTCACTTCATTCAAAAACAACTGTGGGGCAGAAGTAAAACCTACCTACATTTCTTCCACAATATGTAATCCAAAGAATGAAGGCAAAATAGAGAACTTTTACCGCATGTAACTCAGTATTTTTAAAGATATCTAACTCTACCCCTTCTATTTCGGAGGTAAATTCACTTTGAACAGCAAGAAATCGCTTATCAAATGAATATTTTCCGTTTTTGTACAATAAATCAATAACAAGTCTTGAAAAAAGTAAAAACTTACTAGAAAAAAAGAAAAATAAGGAAAAAACATTTTGGTCCCAGTGGGGCTTGAACCTACGCCCCCCCCCCCCCCCCCCCCCGAAAATTGCAGTCAAAGTAGGTTTATGGTAGAAATTGAATACTCTTCAAAAAGGAGATACTCTATTATGGGCTTAATACCTTAAAGTAAAAAGCAAGTCCATGGCGTTTAGTTTTAGATAATTCTAACATGACGGACTTCTGGAACCATTTCTGGTTAAGTTTCAATACGGGATTTGTTTCAGCTCAGAAATCCGTGACAGCTGAAATATTTTACCTGTTTTTTTTTGGTGATGATACCTGGTTTCGGTAAAATGAGGAAATATGCTAAAAAAAGAAACTGATCCTGTTTGTAATGGCTGCGGGTGGAGCAGCAGGTGTGACACTCAAGGGTTTTGCAGTTTTCCCATTTATGTATATTTGTAAGCAAAACATGCACATTACATAGAAAAAAAATACAGATTTTAAAAGGTGTTTTTCATGTTCTCAGAATTTTGCATGTACTGCATTATTTTTCATGACTGTACACAAATTTGAGCTTGTTAATCAGCTTTTCTATAAGAAATAATTTAAACCAGTAATTTCTCACATCTGATTTAAAAATAGGTCAGTGGGTCCCAGGCATATGTATACATGCTTTTACCGTGAATGCATAGTGTTCGAAGTTAGAGGTAGTTCAATAGCCAATGACTACAGAATTTCAGCTCGTGCTACTGATTTGCCGCAGATTCGCTGAACCTCGACCAGGCTACCATTTTTTTTCCTAATGTGGATTAAAAAAGCATGCTAGTTAAATGCGTAAATCGTGGTGATTTAATATGATTGCCATTTATAAAACTTTTTTTTCAAGAATGCATCGCATAATGTACAGGTTGAGGACCACTTACTGATTTATTGAAACTGTATCAGCATGTTGATTAGTTGGTCCGAATTATGAGGGAATTGAATTCAAACTGTTTCATAAATGCTTTTAACAAGAGTTTAAGAGTTAGTCAGAACCACAATCATGCAGAAGATGTAATTGCTTTCACAAATCACAGGGCTCAGATTTTGCACTCGCTAAATGCGAGTCGATTTCATGGAATGCGAGTAGATAAAAATTTCACACGATTTATTTTGCAAATACAAATAATAGTCAAAATTGTTGCGGTTTTTGTTAATGTTTGTAGATTCACTTTCATTTGAGGACAAGGCAGTGACAGTGTTTTCCCCACTTGCAGATAACAGAAAACACGACATCTTTTGTTGGTTAGCCATTTTTTATTGTATGGTTCACTGAATAAAGAGATGTAGAGGTCTATGTGATAATTAAATCTACAACGCAGGCTACCTTACTACTTCCCACATACGGTTGAATTGGTACCTTATAATACTGAGTATGAAAATTTGCGTTGCCATAGTTTCAGCCAGTTACAGTTTAGTTACACCATAAATGATGCGTTCTGAATTACTTTGATGGTCATTTTGAGCTATAACGCACAAAATTGTACGTCAAGGAAAACCGTGCAAACAATTTTGATGTTCTAGCATGATTGTTTAGGATATTCTAACATTTTTAATTGAAAGTCTAAATTTGCAAGTAGATTTTCAGATTTAGCAACAAGAAAAAAAAAAGCTACGTGCTAAAATTTGCAATTGGTCAAAAAAATTAAATTTGAGCTCTGCAAATGCAAACCGAAACCGCTCACATTACTTGTTGGAAGACTGTTCCAGTGCATTCAATTCCTGTTCTCCTAGAAATCCTAAATCGAGCAAATTGCCCTAAACAACATGATGAATTTCTTGAAGTATTTTGAGGGTATGAAACCGGTTGTTTAATGGTGCAAAATTTAGATATTTTATGGTGCTTAAGTTTAGGCATGTGAAATTGGTGTCAGGCATGGAAAATTTTCTGTCTGGTTGCCAGAACGGGCTAGTTGAAATAGAAATTTCGTACACTGCACGCATACTCAAATACATTTAAAGTTATACGTTTATGAATCATAGTTGTTTAAAAATGAGAGAAAATGCGTTACCATGGAATCACGATTCCCGTGACATATATATTTTAAACTTATTTTAGAAAGCTAACTCGCAAACTAATGACATTATCAACTGCACAGACTTCTACGGATAACAGTGAAATCGAAAAACACTGAAAAGTGTTAAATATCCGTATTTTCCTTCTTCTTTCAATATAAAATACCTTTTGAGGGTCGCGTTTCAAACCTGGATAAAACTTGTATTCAAAGGGACAGAGATAAACGAAGCAGCTAAAACATGAACTTACACGGAATACAATAAATTGCTACGGTTAAACTAATTTGAATTTACCCTGGTAACAAGGTAACCTACCTCCTTAAGAGTTACTAGTCGTTTGCAAACATGATTTACTAGATTTGCTTAATGTAGACTTTGCAAGATGTACAAGAAAGAAATGAAATGCGTATACTTACTAATTCCCTACTTGACTCATCAGTTTCAACATGTTTTGGTAAAAGAGATTTTAAACTTCATCATAAGGATTTTCACGCTTGATAAATTACTGCTAGGAACTATAGTATTCAAGGAAGTGGTTAAAACATCAAGCAGTCCTAGAAACCATATTTACAGAAAATGAACTCATTTAGCCCAAATAAACTTGATGCGTCAAGAATCTCGACATCTGTTGATCTTATCGCATTTTCAACAAATTGTAAGCAGTATATTTCTTCTGCCAATGAGATTTATTTCCATGTTGATTGCTTGCAATGTATGAAAAAAGCACTCTTCAAAAGTATTCATGGTGGTCCTCTGTTCCACACACAGGATTAGAAAAAACGTTACCATCACCCTTTTCAGAATGTGTCTTATAATGGGATTAATCCTAACGTACAAGAATCACATCTGTATCCATGATTTCCTTTTAAGAGCAAGGCTTGGATCCGCAGTGTTAACATCTTGTTAATAATCTGCAGTTATTAGAGATTTTGTAAAATGTATTAACAGCCGTGAGAAATTCTGGTTGGGACATGACTGAAAAGCACAAGATGTACATAACAGTGTCTTTAGTGTTGTAAATAGTTTATAACAACTAAGTGTAACATTATGTCATGATTAATCCATTTGATCATTCAAAATGATGACAAGCAGTACTTATTACTTCACTGTACAATTTTAGAATTCTCTTTTATTTTAGACTCTCAAGCTGAAGGGACTGTTGAAAATCTTTGATAACCAAAGGCTAGTAGCCACTTGGTAAGGACGTTCGATGAAAGCCATGCTGAGAGCGTTTAAATGTATTCCTTGTACCTTTCAGGTTTCTTTTTACTTGGAAGAAAGTTGAGTTTACGGAGTCCCTCGGTCAATTTGTTTCGGATTTAACGCCGTTTTTCAACAGTATTTCAGTCATGTAACGGCAGGCAGTTAACGTAACCTGTGTTCCTGGATCCTGTACCAGTACAAACCTGTTCTCCGCAAATAACTGCCAACTTCCCTACATGAATTATCAGAGGTGGAGGACGAATGATTTCAGACACAATGTCTTTTATTAAATCGTCACGGAGAACATACACCTCGCCCGAGGATTGAACTAGCGACCCCGCGATCCGTAGACCAACGCTCTCCCTACTGAGCTAAGCGGGCGGTCGATCAAATTTTAGCGCGCAAGTAAACGAAAGAGAGTTCGCAAATTAGGTCTTTACAACTGTTGCAAATATAAACAAAATGGATAACAATTAATCCTATACAGGATGTGCAACACGCTTGTTATTGGTATGCATATGAAGTACTGATAAGTGTAGAGGGCAATGTCACTATGACATGCTGATGTCACTATGACATGCTGAAAAAAAAGCAACATCAAAATTCATTTATTAATCACATACTAGTAATTTTAAAAAAAAATACAAATTTACACATTATCAAATAAAATTTATAACATTTGATAAAAATTTTTCCTGACTTTATGTTTACCAGTTCATGTTTACAGTAAGTTTCGATAAACATTATGTAGTGTATATAAACATTATAACAGATAAAATGCAATTAATTGTTTAACAGAATAGTACTTTTGGGGAGAAAACTGATGTTGTTTTAATGTTGTCTGGTTATAGTTCATTTATCGAAAACATAATTGGGATGAAGAAATCTACATCTGCAATTAAAAATGACATGCTGAAATAATTTGATAAATGAATCTGAAGAATTTACATTAATTCATAGAGAGGAAAATGCCAAATATTCAGTGAGAAATATTAAGTTGTTTTGTTTTTAATGAAAAGATGCAGAATTTGGTAATGACGTTTTTATTTTATATGTATATTCAGTTAATTAAAATTTATATCACTGTCAGTATAACTCATTGTTATTTGCTGTGTCACATCCTATAAGATTCTTTAAATTATGTCAATTTAAGCATGACTTCCATAATTAAAAAAAATAGCCAGACATGAGCATACCTGACCATAATTATGTAAATATAAAATATGCTCTTACAAACAATTTTAGATAATCCTATTACAAAATTACTGTACATTTTGGTAAATACTGAGTGTATAGTTTCTGACATGAATTTTTCAATTTTTGCTAAATAAAAGTGTTTTTCTGCATGTTTGCAACCATTATAGCATTCAAGCAAGCACCAAATTGCCTCAAAATCCGACGTGTTTCCCATCATATTCATGAAAGTTGATCAGAATGTTTATCTTGATGATTACTAGGTCAAATTCGAATCTGCGTCATGTAGGTCAAAAACTAGGTCATGTGATTGACTAGTTAAACCAAGAAGTGTATGAACTACTTTATTATGGTCTTTGTAGAAATTATAAAATAAATATTTGATAGATGTATTTTGCTCAATTTTAATGTAGTTTTAGATCCATTATTGGAAATACAGTCAAACCTGTAACAAAGACCATCTCCGGGAAGAAGGAAAAGTGGTGTGTGTTGACAGATAGAAATGCTATTTGTGAATAGTGCTCTATTTCAACAAGGCTGGTCTTTATTCATACATTGGTCTTTATTCTAAGGTACTCTAGGAAGTTGGTTGGAATATTTATATAAAACTTCATATACGTGTTTATCACTATAGGGAAATGCGACCCGTCAAGTTTCAGTCAGATTGCCCAAGTAACATCAAAATTATGGCCCTTAGTAGTTTCTAATGTTAACTATAAGGGGTACTATAAATATAGCGATTTCTGCTTCATAACTTGTGACATATTTGACCTAGAACTATGAAACTTAAACTGAATTTTGAACGTCATAACAAGGTAGTGCATACACAATTTCGCCAGGATTCCTTTAGTAACTTCAGAGTTATTGCCATTTAATTGTTGAAAAATCAATATATTTGTACATAACAAACTAACCAATCGGTAGAATTTAATTAAACTTCTTTCACTTTTTTATCCATGAACATTTATTATCAATATGTGAAGTTGTGTACCCACACTCGCTCACCCCAACCGCCCTGTCACACCCCCTCCCCCTCCCCAGCCACCTATCCCCACATTTTTTTTTTACTTTTTTTTTCTTTTTTTTAAACCTTAAGTATTTGCTTCTTAGTAACATCTTTTTTTGCCAGATATATTTCTTTGTCATTCCTCACCACAAACCCATTCGGCAGGGGATACCAATTCATCGAATTTGCTTGTTTAATATGTATACATGATTCATTACAACCTAACGGTGTATTTCTGTATTTTGATCCATTCGAGTGCAATATTTTTTACATGATCGGAGTAGGAAATATTAGCAGTATGTAACAAACAAATATTATTAGCAAGATACCAGGCTTAAATGTGTGGTATTTGCTCTATTTTTATGTTTGGTGTCTGCTCTGTTACTGTTTTAATGACTTATTGGTGGCTGCTGATTTTTCTATGCACAGAGCTTTAAAAGCCCTTTGGAAGTAGTAGCACTATGGCTAATATTTCGGAGTGTTTATATAAAGACATTTTGCTTTCATATCAACAATGGTTAGCTTCTAGATGACAATGTCCATTTAAGTGTATTTTGTTTTATTTATTCAATACGTTAACATACTAACCAAATATACATAAATTAACACAAGGAGTCTGTACAAACTATTACAGATTAAGGAGTATTGTTTTTAGATTGGTGTCATACACAAACCTGCGTCCTTAAATGACAGCAGCTTCAAATAATAGCTAAGACACACTCTACACTTTGATTTGCATCTTTTGCAATTGCCAAACTGGCCAGTTTATGTAAAATGTGCGATAATCATCAGATGCAATGCATATTATTGTAATGGTATGCATTTGGTTATTCTTTGTTTCAGAAATAAAATGGGCCGCCACTTTAGAACGTAACATTATTTGTTTAGCAATAGCACCTTTATATTAATAGATTTAGGAATGTTCTGTTAACGAACAGCATGGATCCTGACCAGACTGCCCGGATGCGCAGGCTGGTCTGGATCCCTGCTGGTCGCAAAGCCATTATGTTGGTTTTCTCAAGGCGCGGTTCATTTTATTTTTTGTGTCAGGCTGAACGTACTATTGTTCAGTTCTTTGTGTTATACAAAATGCAGTTATTGTTAGTTAATCAAACTAACTTGCATGTGAGTGTGATATATAACCAGTGTTTCGTTATTGTTCAATCTCCTCTTTTCATTTAGGGCGGACCGGCAAAATTGAACGTAAAGTGTTTAGCGAGTTGGCCAAAAACTATTGTTTTTCGAGATTGTTTTTGTTTAATGTATATTGGCATCGTTATATCTGTCAAAGGTAGGCACCATGGTACATTGTTAATACTCTATGAATACAAAATTACTTATACTTACTTACATACTAGTTTTAGATGTAGGTTACCTCCTAATTTCATTAAGTACAAATGTAACATAGTTATCATTGAACGATATTAACGCATAAGTGTTTTAACCTTGTAGAGAGTGGATAGTCACTTGCAGTTTCCGTTGCTAATGCAGTGTTTGTTTTACACGATTTAATTTATCAACGTATTAAAGTATTAAAGATTTTCGTTCACCATGTGCATTTTTTTATCTGAAAAGGCATTAGATTTTGTTGTCGTACGTATTGATTAGTATAGGACTTGAAGGCAAAATATATAGTTATTGACATTTACATACTCAGTTATAAAATCCTATATTAAACGTCACACATCACACATGTAGCATATATTCTGATTCATTAAATATTCATTTGGCTACGTCAAGGTCAAAATGACCCTCATGTTATGTTCGTTTTATTTAAGAAGACCTTGGAATATTTAAAGAAAAACAATGGCTTTAGATTGTGTTTTGTTCAAACTTTGCATAATCAGCTATTTTTATTATAAAAGTAGATTCACAAGTGGACTTAGATAGGTTATGTTGTCTTTGTGTGAATATTGTCTGTTTTAACTGTGAGTAAAACTTTACCAAGAGGGCCATGATGACCCTATATCGCTCACCTGTTAAATATGCAACATGCAGTATATGTAAGGTCTGTGCCATGAGATTTGAGCGAGTGACCTAGTTTTTGAATCCACATCAATTTGGCCTTGGAATCATCAACTTTCTGACCAAGTTTTAAGAAGATAGTGCACGAATGTGGCCTCCAAAATGTTAAAAATCTGTTCCTTTGATGTGGGCGGGTGGCCAGGTTTTTGATCCTGTTTGAAAACTTGGCTTAGGAATCATCAAGATAAACATTATGACCGAGTTATGTGAAGATAGGGTCATAAATGTGGCCTCAAGTGTGTTAATAAGCTTTTCCTTTGATTTGAGCAGGTGACCTAGTTTTTTATTCAATATAACCCCGTTTAAAACCTGACATAGGAATCATCAAGATAAACATTATGACCGAGTAATGTGAAGATAGGGTCATAATGTGGCCTCAAGTGTGTTAATAAGCTTTTCCTTTGATTTGAGCAGGTGACCTAGTTTTTTTATTCAATATAACCCCGTTTAAAACCTGACATAGGAATCATCAAGATAAACATTCTGACTAAGTGTCATGAAGATATGATCATAAATATGGCCTCTAAGGTGTTAACATATTTTTCCTTTGATTTGAACGGGTAACCTAGTGACCCCAGATGACCCACTTTCAAACTTGGCATAGAGATCATCAAGATAAATATTCTATGCAAGTTTGTATAAAATCAAAGCATAAATGAAACCTCTATACGGCTGAACCCAAAATAAAAAATGATGCCCTTTTCAGGGGCAGTAACTTTTGAACCCATGATGTCGAAAGAGAGATCTTATTTTGACTTAAGCTGTGTGTAAGTGTTGTTAAAATCAAATGTATAATGTCACTTCTATCGTGTTCACAAGGTAAAAAGTAACAAATTTTGGCTCTTTCAGAGGTCAATCAGGGGTCGGATCCTATGATTGGATCTGATGGATTCATGGACGGACGGCGATGAGCGAAGGGCAATCACAAAAGAGCACATTGTCACTACGTGACAGATGAGCTAACAAAAACTGCTGTCTTTTCTTGAACAGCTGCATGATCGTTGGATTTAGATCTATTACAAACATGTTTTATTTCTTAAATGACATGAGGAGTTGGGAAAATAAGCTGTCTTACATAGGCAGACATGTTAGATAATTTTTCTTGCCTGTCACGTTCAAATTAGATTGAAAATGGATCTTGGTATTTCCTGGCATTATTTTTATAGTCTTTGACGTCATAATAGTGTCTTTTCTTGCCTACCTAGCGGAAAAAACATACATTTTCCCGAGCACGCGCCAGGAATAGACTTTCCTGTCTTTCCCTAAAACCTTGTCTAAAATAGTGTGCACTTAGGTGATGTCACAGGGTAATTGCACTTTTATGACGTCATAAACTAAAAAAAAATATTGTCAGGAAATACCCAGATTTATTTTATGTTTTTCGGTGGTTTATCGAAATATAACGGTGAATTATATCCTGATAAACTCACATGCCACTCAGTGAAAATTATCAAATCTGATACCCGGATTAATGTCAAAAAGTTTACCGAGCGTACTGAAAGCTGGAAACAATATGACGATGACGTCGTTAAAATGACGTCATCTTTGCGATGCTTCCTGATAAAATTTCCCGCAAATTTCGACATTTTATTGAAATAAACACAACAAAAGTAGAGTTTTAGACATAAAATAAACAGAAAAATTGTTGGTATCGATGTAATATCACGGTAATTTCACTCGTGAACACCAAAAGTTGTTATTTTCACTCGTGGCTGCGCCACTCTTGAAAATATCACTTCTTGTGCCCACTCGGTGAAATTATAACGTGATATTACACCGAAACCAACAATTATCCTCTATCTATTTTTCACAAAGATGTATTTTAAATGTGATAGGCAAGAAAAAATGATCCAAAATGCCCGTGTAAGACAGATTTTTTCCAACCCTCGGAACAGTTTGTATAAAAAAAATTTTGGTTTTTCGTTCCACACTGTCTCTCGAGAAGGGAAAGACTCGTCTTACACAGGCAAGCATGTAGGATCTTTATAGTTTTTTCTCGCGTGGTAGGCAAGAAAAACAATCCAAAAATAACGATCGTGTCCATCCACGAAGTACCATGTACGCACTACAGGCCCGGGCTCACTCTTTTTCAGCAAAAATGAAAAAAGTAAAAACGCTAAAAATGCAATAAAATCATAAGGTATGATAAGGTATGGGAGACTAAATAGGCTTCAGTTACCACAGTAAATGATATAATTTAACATTAAATAATGCTGTAAAGAATGATCTAAAAATAGCAATTCTTAACGACACAAATGCGCAATTTCCAGTTATTTAGGCAATAATTCCAACATTGCTTACTTATACAGATGCGCATTAAGATGTTGATATCGAGGGAACATTTTGAAAATGGCCCAATTTACAGCTGTTCGCAGGAACATGTTTAAATGTCACCATATTGATGGAAACTTTATCTGAAATAAATACATTCCTGGGCCTGTGAGGTCGAAAAAAGTAATTCGGCTTGCGTTTTTAGCCAGTGCTCTAGCAACTGGCTATAGCTCTAAATCAACTACCAAGTTTAAACCTCGCGTCGTTTGAGTTTTTCTTCTATTTCTATGTGACCTCATCACACAAATATTCTGGACGTGTAAAAAATAGTCCCATTATTTATTTTTTTATAATCTTGGTATTGTGTGAGTGTGTGAGCAATTACTACTGTTTTAAACAACAAAAACAAGCATTACACTCACATTCGAAAGACATGTATTAGGAATCACTCCGCGTTAGGGTTAGGGTTAGGGTTAGAGTTGGGTTGAAATTGGCCTCACCCTGGGGCAAACTTAGCATAGAATTGTATAGGGAAACAACTTGTCTTGAACCACAATGCACAGAGCTTAGATATTTGGCATGTAGCATTGTCTAGTGGACCTCTACCAACATTGTTCAAATCCTGACCGGTCTATGCACAATGAAATGTTGATACTTCAGGTGTAAATTATCACTCAATAAGCACTGGCTATCAGTCCTTTTGGGGAAGAATTTCTGTTACAATTCGTTTGACTTCTTTAGAAGTAATGTGTGAAAGAAATAGTGTCTTCTTTGTTCAAGCAAAAAGATAAAAGCATTGTAACGGAAAAGATCAATATAACAGATAACTTCAGTTATAACTTATGTCGATGTTGTTGCTTTATTTTCAAACATTTTCTGACAATGGTGTACGCGTAGTTGTCATGGTTTTTGTTTTTTTTTATTAAGTTGGGAGATTGTAAGCATGCAACTTCTTAAACTACTGGTCTTGTTTATATTTCCTAGCTTAAACATGCTTAAACATGCATCAGTAAAATTTGGATTTAAAATTTTCCCGAATACTCTGTCTGCTACATAACTGCCATATGTGCCACCACGTGCCATGCTTCTAGATCTTGACTTGAAAAAGTTAGCTGTTGTTCTCTTCAGACAGTCCACATTTTCAAGAAATCTCGCGGAGACGGTGCACTTTTCAACCATATTTGCAACCTAAATCACAAACAGTTTTGCTCATTACAATGTCTAAAATAGCTTAAATGCACTATTCTACTTGTAGGGCTTTAAAACTTATCGGAGCTCTCACTTACTCCCCCCCCCCCCCTACTCCCGACCCCCTCTATTCGTCATGCTCCTTGACTCGGACCTGCTGCAGTAACACGTTATTCAGGTTCAGAAGCTGTAGAATAATGATAATAAATGTTCAAGTTTCCTTGTGATAACCTAGAAACAGTTATCTCTTCGTTTGGCAGATTAACACAAACAATATTCATCACTGTCATTGCGAACGAATAGTCCTTTCAAACCTCATTCATCGTGGTATGGAGGCTGAGCAGTCATTCGCTAGTTAACATCAGGTCGAAAATAAATCAGAGAAATCGTAGGTCAGTGATGATGATTTCAAAAATATCCTTTGAATGCTCTAGATTACACCACTTAATGTCCATTTTCGAAAACAGATTCTAGGGTGAATGCCCCTGAAACCCGTAGAGGAACCTCCTCAGCAGGCGTACAACTTCAAAATACTCTGCCACGCCCCTGGTGTATGCAATGTAAGAGCTAAAAGTTAAAGAAGCTTTTTACAAAAAATGTTTTAATGTTACTTGCGTGTTTGTTTAAAATAGAATACTAGCGTTTCATTTTTAAGAAAATATATTTTAATATTCTATGACGTTTTAAGTTAACCATATAATTTTCGGGAAATCCCGATCCCAGTTTGAACAAACTCAAAATACTTTATCGATTAATTTTTGCAGTTTCACACACTGCCATCTTTTAAATCAAATCCGCAATAAGGTTATTCAGACTATTCTTTTATTTCCGTCAGATTACGAGTTTATCGTCTCAGATTTGTTTCAATTGTATTAAATGTAATCGATATTGTAATGGTCCCTATAGGAAATGGTGAGCGGTTTTGTCTCTTAGATGATGCCGTTGAAATTTAAAGTTCCATTCCCTAAGCTGTAATAAATACAATGTACAAACTGTTTCTGTCAATCCAATTAGATTTCAATGAAATGAGGATGCAATTCACGTAATATAACGGTCGAACAAAAAAAAATCAGTTCATGATTTTTTTCTTTAGTTCAACCCATAAATGTCGATCTACATAGTCAGCATAATTAAATAGGTGAGAAAATGTACAATAACGCAGTCATCCACAAAAAAATAAAAAGGTTATATATAAAGATTTATTTAATTATCACTTTAAGGTGCGTTGCATTTTTAGTGACATGTGTTAACACTTGACGATTCTTTTCTTCGTAATCAAAGCTTAATCTAGTTCTTGGAAACATACATAAAATTAAAAGAAAAATTATCTGATAAGGAAATAATATCAATGTAGAAAAATTACTGGTGCATGTAGAAATCAGCGGTTAGCTGTTGAAACTTGATTTTGTACACTTTACAGGGCAATTGTAAGGATATATCATGTTTGGGCAAGCATGAATCTATCAGTCAAAAGTAAAATGCATTTTTAAGGATGGTTTATGCATCGACCAGGATTTATACTAAGGTTATTTTTGTATTTGAATTAGTGCCTCTGTAATGAGCAATAATGTTACCATATGGGAAACTTCGCGTTTGAGAAGCCAAAACTGAGAATACTCCCCTACTTCCAGAACGAGACACTTGTTACTAAATATGATAACATGCTTCCCATTCTGGAAGTAAAATCATTCACTTTTGACTTGTTTGATTGAAAGACTATGCATGGTATCATTAAATGAAAAACACAATTGTAACCTTGAGAAATATATCATATATTTAACCGTTCAAATGTTTGAAATCCTATTAAAAGTTTTATTTAACATCGAATCAAATTCTTTATTGTGCTGATGGCGTATAGATATGTAGTACACAAATCAGTAAAGGTGGGCGAAAGCACAATTTTGCTCTTATTGCGAAAGTGTCATTTAAGATCCGATGAAAGCATTGGGCTGCTATTTGATTGCTTCTTGCACGAGTGCATTCTAGCTGTGATAATTCTCTTTATCCTGGTAATATGGATTATGACATATAAATAAGACTGCGAAAACTGTCTTATTATGTATCCTAGTACGCTTAAATGTACAAAAAATAAATAAAAAGAATACTGTTAAGACAAGAGAATCTCTTACAAGCGAAAACATAATATTTAGTATGCTGACTTTATTAACGCCGGAAAAACTATTAATGCATCCTGATAAGATATGTCTATTATATGACTATTATTGGCTCCAGCCATAAACAATAAAATACTAACTTTATCCGCATATTAATATAATTTATACACTCATTCTGAAAGTTGTAGACTGATATCTGATAAAAGCCAACATACACGTTTAAATAGTTGTATTAAAGTCTTTTGGGACTGATAATGTTATGTGATCCATTCTAGAGTAGCATACTAGTATTTTAAGATCTTAACAGCCATTAAAAATAATCCCATGATATACAGTTTTATATAATATCATGAAATATATTTTAACAGGTATTATATATTATCGTCTAGAAAATAAGAAATTTCGTGTTCATTATTAAACACGAGTGTTATCGTTAACCAGATTTTGTATTCTTTGACAGTTCAAGGACACTTATCTAATAGCATGAACAATTCTTAAATTATGATGATAATAAACAAATTTCAAAAGAAGAATCCATAGTGTTGTTCAATCTAAGGTAAAATACGGAATGTAGGAAAATAAAGCTATGAGAAGATCATTTAGAAGTAACGAACGTCACGCAGAAAAAGAATAGCAGATTTTGTTTGATTATGTCTGTCCGTGAGAGGCATTCAAATGGTGTGCATCTCTCATTACTCCTAGCGCCGACAGTTGAGCGAAACTGATGTGTGGCTATCCATACATATGTACATTTTGTTTACTGTGTCCTGCTCAGTACTATTTTCAATTCATTCTCCACAAAATGCTTTTTTTGTGGGGATTGGGGTTGTAAGTACTTTACCTTTCTCTGTGGCCATTACCTTTAGATAATTTTGACCTTGGACCCCAACGAAAATTATGTTCCAGCAGTAAATATAGGAACAAATAGAAAGTAAAGTGTCACCTCGAATCATTTGCCCTTCACATCTGTAAGTTCCCACCAGTATTGTCACATGAAGACGACATTCAAATGTCTTACGAAAGGTGTTTCAACCAATGTGCCTCCAGTTCTTGACACAAAGCCCAGTGGGGCTACTTCACCACTAATAGCGTATTTTGGGGTGTAGGGTTGTGTGTATGGGACAGATCGTCCAGGCCTACCAATATTTCCCGGACTAGTTTTGGGCGACCACAATTAACAACAGAACTTCTTTACGCAGTATTTACTTATCATTACAATCTATCAGTCTCTCGGCTTTTTAAACCTTTATTTACTGTTTTAGTGAAAAGAGACGGATTATAGCGCAATACTTTTGGGGACGGGCAACGAATATTCAGGGACCAACTCACGAAGTTGGGAGAAGCCGGTTTTACATCCACCAATGCCTCTACACCTCTGAAATTATAACATAACATCATTTATTTCATCGAAGTCTTATTAACTCAAGAAAATGTAAGATGTTTTGAGAGAAAAATTGTGAAAGAAAATGACGCATTCATTCTTTTGCTGACAGAGCATTTCAGAGCTACAGATATAAAATTGTCTAGTAATAATAATAGATTAATATATTCTGCGAATATTTTACAACTGTATAGAGTCTTGGCAATAAAACTTCATAAAAGAAGATACAAAAAAGAATAGCAGGCGTCAGTGGATTTTCTAAATCGAATAACTCTTACACTATATCGACAAAATACACAGTTATGCTATTTCAATACGAGCCAAGCATTGCAAATGCCGTGTAGATTTTCTGTTTTTGATCACATTTTGCAATAATACGTTGTTACGTACTGTTCTCACATAAACACGAATGCTTAAACATTTTGAAAGAAGCGACTTCAGTGCTTACATTAATTTACGTTGTAGAAATTACAAGCAAACTTAAAATCTGCTGTATTCTCCACAATCTAAAAGCAAAACAGAACCAGAAACTGCTGAAAATATGCACCTAATAAAAATTGTTAGTTTGATTTTGATTTAGAGCTGTTTTTCAACAGTATTTCAGTTATTGACGGTGGACATTTAATCTAACCCGTGTTCCTTGATTCAGTACCAGTACTAACCTTTAAGACATAAGTAACTGATAGTTTCTAAACATGAAATAGAGGTGAAATAGAGGTGGAGGACGAAATGAATTCAGACATAATGTTTTCTATCAAAGAACACACACACACATGTAGACAACAAGGCCAAAGCAAGCACTAACTGAAAGTCAAACGTAGAAAAAAGCCAATCCCTTAGCGACTTTCTTTGATATTATTTTTGTCCCTAACTTCTTTTGTAATACGTTTACTTTGCTGACGAATCATGTAGGAGAAGCTTGCACTTTGTAATATACATACAAAGTTTGTTATTTATTAGCAAAGTACTTCTCAATTCTCTGGCAATATGCGGTCAGAGTGATTGTTCTTGTATAGCGATCATCATTTTTTCTTGTTGTTGTTGTTATTATTATTTTTATTAAACTTTCCGTCGCAGGAAATACTACATCATACGTCCAGAGGTGTTTGGATACTATGTTCATTATTGTTTGTATGCACCATAAATGCCTTTCAATAAGTGATCAATGGTGATAAAAAATGTTAAACTAGAGCACAAATTGTGTCTTCCTGTACTTAGGTCCTGTAATGTCGTGAAAAATAGCATCCCTTTAAACATTCACTTTATCATTTCAGAAAATATCGTATTTGTCTGTACTTTTTCTCGACGGCACCTTTGGTTGCTGCAATCAAGTAAACTTTCCCGCTCACGAAGACATCACATTTTAGTGTTGATAGCTGTAAAAGCAACAGCAGTGTGACGGTAATTCTTTAAAAACAGTGCTATGGAGAAGTTTTGACAAAAGACATGTGAACGTGATATATTCCGACGACGACGACGACGACTATGTTACTAGACTAAGTACAGTATTAGTTTATAAGAAGGATCATCATTTTGAAGCATAACACAACTAATAATTTCAAACCACACAACCGTGAACAACCATTTTTCTGAAAAGTATGTTTCTTTAAAGTAATAGAAATCACACATACTATGCTAACATGTTTCTGTGCCCATCTAATAAGATGTTTCCTATATCAGTATTAAAAAATAAAGGAATGCGATCACTTACGGGTGACAGACAGAACTTAATTCAAAACACGAATTAAACCTTTTATTACGGTACTTGTATATGTTCAACAATTTTTGGTTTATTAAAGGAATACAAGAACATGCACATCATGGTTGAAAGTCAACACACATGTGTACAAGACTCTAAAACTGCATCAAAACTTTACGGGCCAAGGCAGTCTTGTAAAATTCATTTCAGGATATTATCTTAAACATTGGATATTCATTACATTTGATCAGAATGATAACCTTGATAAAATGTGGAAATTTGAATATTGGTCATCTGGGAGCAAAAACTAGGCCGCTAGGTCAAATCAAAGAAAACTCTTATGTATGCAATAGGGGCTGCATTTTACACTAGATCTTACTGAAATCTGACCAAAATGTTTGTCTTGATCAAATCTATGTCAAGTTTGAATATGGGTTATCTGGGACCATAAACTAGGTTTCTCGGTCAAATCAAAGAAAATCACTGTGTATGCTAAAGGGGCTGCGTTTTTCACTGGATATTCATGAAATTTGATCAGAATTAGTGTTTTGATGAAATCTAGGTCGGGTTTGATCAGTATTTTATTCTGGGGTTAAAAACAAGGTCACTCATTCATTTCATAGAAAAAAGTTGTGTATGCAATAGGGGATGCATTTTTCAATGAATATTCATGACATTTGATCAGAATCATTGTCGTGATGAAGTCTAGGTCAGGTTTGAATATGGGTTATCTTGGGTCAAAAACTAGGTCAACTGGTCAAAATATCAAAGAAAAACCTTGTGTATGCAATAGGGACTGCAAAATGAATTACACTGATTTATTCTCCTGGTAAAATCATTTCAAATCGAGTTTGTTTTTAAAGTGTGTTTGTCGTTAAAATTGTGCTACTGAAAGTATTATTGTTGTAGATACTGTGTTTTAACATTTATGTAGAAGGCCATATTGGAAATAAGTTGTATGTATACTATTTACTCTTAATATGTCACCTTCTTAAAATAAAGTTATTATTATTATTATCTATTATTATTATTATTATTATTATTATTATTTTGCACTGGATATTCGTGGAATTTGATCAGATTGTTTGTCTTGATCAAATCTAGATCAAGTTTGAATATAGGTAATCTTGAGCCAAAACCTAGGTCACTCGGTTAAATTAAAGAATAACTTGGTGTGTGCAATAGGGGCTGCATTTTTCACTGGGTATTCATAAATTTAATCTTGATGAAGTCTATGTGAAGTTCAATTATGGGTCAATTGGGTCAAAATCTAGGTAACTAGGTCAAATCAAAGAAGAACCCAATACAGAAAACAATTAGAGAACAGTCTCTTCAGTCACACTTTCAGCAAGATTATTCCAAATGTTGTTAATGTGGGAGACCTATGATCATTTGGTCCTCTTGTCCTTAAATAACATTCTATACGTTTGTATAATTACATGTATTTCATCATAGAATAAGCATAGATAATGTTCAGCAAGGCATTAAACCTTTCTGATTAATCTACGGGCGATTGTGTGCTATTTATGTACAGGTATATATCTACATGCGCGTATGACCGTATGTATGGAGAGTTTATAAACTATTTACAAACATGTGCATGGAAAACTTAAACTGCTTAAGTTTAATAATATATCGAGTTCACATACAATATGAAATCAATAATTGATCAATCATTCCAGACGTAGTAGAATTTACAACTGTCATTCTGCTATGAACTGAAAGACAGACAATTGATTCTATACCATACAAGTGTAACCAGACGAAATGTAGTTTCAAAAATCGACATTGGAAAAAATTGACACTTGACTGCAGATCTACAGAAAGAAAAAGTTCTTATAAGATTCATCTTAGCAAACTGTAATTTGCAATATGTACTTCAAAAGTGACACAATTGCTCAATACTCTTTGAAAATGTATAGTTTTAAATCAGGTTCGATTTACGTTTTTAGATTGAATATATAGTTTAACGAATTATTTACGTGGCATGTTTTGAGCAACGCATTGTTTTCTTTAATGAATTAGACCATAAAGTTACTCAGGTTCCCGTTTCTCGGCTTGTAGGAAAAGCCAAGTTCTTGAATGAGATGCATATTATGCATATTATTAAATAGAAGAAATATGCCAAAGTGGCAATGCAGACAAATACTGAATATCCTTACGCGTCGATTTCTTCAAAAATGTTTTATATAGATTGATTATTATTACACTGAAGCTTTTACAACAGCGACGTTTCACTTTATTATAATCAAGTTCAAGTTGCAAGATGTTGTTCAGTATTTAGTGTTTATTAGGCAATTATTGTAAAATATTATTAAATCCAAATCTATGAAACAGTAAACAGTTATTTCAGTGCGATTTTAACAGGGATTTTTTTTCTTGTCCGCCACCCGCCCAAAGGCAGAAGTACGTTAACTACGTATTTTACGCATATCGTATACTTGTATTTGATCAGGCGGATATTAATATTGACCACGGACAGCGTGTCTTGTGAGGCAACGTTAGGTCTATTGTTATGAAATGGAAAAGCAACATTGTTCTAATATTAATTCTGTCTGCTAGTATTTCTTCAATCATTTATCAAATAAGGTAGAGAAAGAAATTTCGAAGTCAGCTTAAAATTGAAAAAGTTATATAAGTTCAATAATTGACCAAAATGACAGCCATTCTGTTTCCATAGCAACCCGTATTTATCAAATTCTAGAAGTCTCTCATTGTTCAAACTATAATGAATACAGAAAGAAGTTATTTCGTTATATATATTAATTAAAAAACATTAGAAATCAATGAATTTAAAAGATAATATGCTACATAAAGAATTCAGCAGTATGTTAATTACCTCGGCTACTTCTATTATTAGCCATTTTTAATATTTCGGACTGTCATATCTTTTTTCCTTAGTTGCCCGTTTTAAGAATTCTTTCAGCATTGTGACAGTTCAAACTTATTCGACTTCTTTTTAGGCATTTCTTGCACTTTAAAATGCCGTGTTTTTTACAGTTACCGAAATTATGTGTCAGATATATACTTTAAAAGCAATACAACTCTGGATATGCATTAAAGAGAAAGCAAAACTAATTTTACGATACTTTGTGCTGTTTGAATAACTTCCCTTTGGGTATGAAATACATGGTTGTCTTTGAAGCAGGCGTATAGCAAGACTATCTTCGTTCGGTCTCAATAACAGATGTAAATGAAAAAAAATAAACCACGATTTATGTTACAGCTTGTCATGTCAGTAGGATGACATTGAAGCCAGATAAAATCAAATCTGTAAAAGATCCTTTGGAAGCAAAGAATGCAACCAAGAAGAATAATAGCAGACTCGGTTTGATCGAGTCTGTTAAAAAAAATAACTATTAGAAAATAAAGTGTTTTGTATCCTTACAAAAACATCCAAATGATATATTTCTTTCATCTTATGTTTGAGACAAAATGCTCCATGTTCTGGTAGCTATCTATTAAATCTCTGGTTAGCATGAATCGTTAACCCCGGGACGGATTTGATAAAAATTACGTAGCTAACGCTCGGTTTTTCATTCCACACTGTCCCTCGGGTAGGGAAAACCCATCTTACACAGGCAGGCATGTTTTATCCTTATAATATTTTCCCTAGGGTAAGGGTAGGGTACACATGCGCATATTAACGTCATAATTGGACACCGCATTATGACGTCATAGTGTATGCACGATTTTCAATTAATAGTATTTTTTGATAATATTTGATATTTCAATAAGAACACGATAGGGGAAAAATATCTAACATGACTGCCTGAGTAACGCATGCGTTTTCCCAACCCTCGGGACAGCGTGGATAAAAAAAAACACACTAGCGATCGGTTTTCCATTCCACCGTGACTGCCCCTTGGATTCGGGAAATCCCTGTCGTACACAGGCAGTCATATATTAAGATTCCTATAACCTCCATTTGAAGGACAAGAAAAAATAAATGTAAAACAAGTACTTTTATATTAAAGATCTTGCTCCGCAAAACGTTTTTCTTTGAGCTAGTATTTACAGTTCGATAAATTTCCATCCATCGCAAACTTCTAGAAAACTTGTAACTTCCAATGGTTTCAATAATTTGGATGTCTAAAAACAACATAATTTTGCATGATTCATTCAGTGATATTCTGCTTGATAACGTCCGTTTTTCAGAGAAAGTCGACGAACTCGTTCCTCTTATTTAAAGTGTTTGCAGACGACGGACTCTAAGTTAAAAGTGTTTACAATATCAACAAATATCAACAAATCGCTCGACAGATTCGTTCCTGTATCAGGCTAATCAAAATCGTTTTCAATACTATCCAGTCAGCCGACGGACTCGTTCCGTAATTAGAATAATCAAAAGTGTTTGCAACACCATCCGATCAGTCGACAGACACCTTGGCGTCAAACTAGGAAAAAAGATAAAACTAAACCAGTAGGCTATGTGTGTGCATGTCTTACTATTTCAATGTTGAAACATGGGCAAGAACGGCCGCATATGCCGTTTAAAAAGTTATTGTTGCTGCCTTAAAACGTCCATTTAATAAACAGTTATTACATACGGCAATGAATTCAGCATTCATTTTCAGTCAGAATGTAAACTTCTTCCTCTATACGCGAAGAAATAGGGATTTTTCTTCTGTTTTTATTTCCAATGTTTTATTTTACTGTGTATAAATGTCAGTACTTCAAATAGCTTGAATACTTTTCGTACTTTAACTGAACGTTTCATTGCTGATATCAAAATTGTTCAACACTTAATTGTCACACATTCCTGGTCGATATAATATGCAGGTGGGTGTGATTGTTTAATTTATTATCCCCTTTCTACTTACCACCAAAAGTCAATACACCGGGAGTTGATCAGTTGGGATCTGCAGAAAAACTTCTCGAAAAGAAGTTTAAAAAAGAGATACCTCGAATGATTAAAGACTTATGCGCTGACATGTATAGAACATTTTTTTACGAACATTGCGTTTGAAGTGAGAAAATGTCGGTGCTTTTTGGCCGATACTAACCATTGTTCAGTGTTTTAAATGTTGATAGAGTACGGCATATACATAGCGAATATTTGTTTGTTTCAGTGTAAGATCAAAATATCACACACCGAGAAAAGTCGAGATGCAATGTTTTCACAAGTGGCCCAGTAACGAGTGAAAATGTAAATTCTGGCGTTTACAAGTGAAGCAAAATGTTCTTACGTTTACATGGTCGTTCCTTTTTATAACAAAACCTTTTGATGACTGAAGAATATAGACAACAACGTGATACAATAAGTTCTAGCCAATTATTTATAGACATTTTAGACATCTAATTTGCCAATCTTAAAAAAAAACAAATTTGATCTAATCAACATAACATGTTTATCTCTATAAATTTATGAAATTTAAGCAAGGCACTGAATTTACTGCTTTTAAAAGAACAGTACACATATACTAAGGTGATGAATAAGCACAAAGTTAGCATAGTTTGAAATTGAACTTTAAATTGGAAATACAAACAAATGTTCATTTTATTTAGATATGATCATTTACAAAATCTTTGCGAAATAATTATTTAAAAGCTCTTGAATTAAAGCACCTTAACGTATATTTAACATTTTGAACAAGATAACAGAAATCTATTGTGTGCCGTATCGGCGTGTACATTACCATGAAAGGAAGCAAATATACACCATTGTTTCTACTTTTACGGTCAATATTATGATATTTGTCCAGAACATGTTTTATTTATCTACAATGTATGTATTTAGAAGTGAGTTCCGATTCAACATAACTGTAACGTGAAACTGTCAATAAAATGGATGTTGAATACGTGAAGTCATGACAGCTTGTATCAAAAGTTACTGTTATCACTATAATAATTATATAAAGGTAAAGGTAAATTTTGTTTACCGTCGCTTTGTGAAACAGTTAACATAAGCTCTGTAGAGCTTTTTAGCGGCCCTATTTAAAGAACAGTTAAAACCAATTATACCTTAACCCCAGCAATTTGCTCGTACCCAACTACAGCTAGGTCGACTGAGGCAATCGTGATAAAGTGCCTTGCCCAAAGACACACCGCAGTGGGAGTAGCCAGGATTCGAAGCCTTCACCTCCGTAGGAAAGCGTCTTAGCCCACTCGACCAATGCGTCCACTATATATTACAATGGTTATATATACCTTGCAAGAACAGAAACTTTGCTTAACCTTTAGCCTGCTGATCTTGCCTTTGCGACCAGTGCAGACCAAGAACAGCCTGATCAGGCTGATCATGGTCTGCACTGTTCAATATTCAGTCAGTAAATTTTCAGTGAACACCCCTTTGAATAATAAATGGTATTGCCAAAATTGAATGATGGACCTGTCCATTTTAGAAATTTAGCAGGGTAAAGGTTAATCAACGCAAAGGAGAGGTCAGAAATACCGGTCTAGAAACGCCGTGTTTGTGTTTTTCTCCAAATGTATGTCAATGTTTTCGTTTTCTTTAAAGATTTAATTTGCATTGCTGTTGAACTTGACACACAACTCATTGTCCAAATTCAATGGCTACTCAGAAATGTCCTCGGATAAAGGAAGGGTAGTGCGTATGATATTTTTTTTTTTTGTAACAAAACCCCCAGAAAACGCAGTAAAAGCAAAGCAGGGCAAAAGTAAGTTTCATACTTGGACCAAAAGTTACTCATTTCTTCCAATGTTTCACGTTAAGCTGAAACATCCTATTTTCTTTATTTAATCAAAGTGTTAAGATTTTAACGTGAAAAAAAAAGGTGTTTCATAATTGTTTTACATAACACATTGTTATTGGTGTACCTAATCAATACCGTTTACTAATCTGTCGTGTTTTTGGTTCTTGCTTTTATTATTATTATTTTTTTTTTTTTTGGTAATATTTTTGTTTGGTTTTCGTTCACTTGCTTTTTTCTTGACAAGGTGAGGCAAAAAATTGATGCAAAATGACACAGCTCGGCAACTCATTGCCACCACACGGATGGCGGAAAAGAGTGCCATAGTTATGAATATCAACTATGAGCGTGTTCTCTTAAACTTTATGACCATCCCTCATGAAATCTGTGTATCATAATTAAGGATCGAAACGAACACGATCATATTTGAACTCTAAAATGATATAAGATGAGAAAAGTAAGAATATGGCTATTATTTTGTGGGTAAGTAAATAAATAATTTGTAATAGTTAGATGTTGATTCTCAATGCAAGTTCAAAAATGTACTGGGAAGAAAATAGTCTTGTTCTCAGTAAAAAAATATGATAAATGTTTTAATTATCTAAAGTTTCACCAGAAGATGTCTTTAAGATTAAGAACGAAACTTTAAAAAGGACTGTATAAAAGTATATAACACAAAATGTGTTTTAGGGTGTGTTGTTAAATTCCGTACTTAAGTAGTGTTTTATTTTTCAATGAAATCTGCTAAAACTTTTATTCAAGGTAATAAAAGTCATTTATTTACCGTTGTAACAGTATGATTGTTTTCTCAAAGAAAAATGGAAATCCTCTCCGCAATGCCCGCAAATTAAATGAGAATCATTCTTTCTGGAAATCAGTTTTGTTGGAAAGATATATTCAAAAATACTTTTACTTGTTGTAAAGATAATTATTCAAAAAACTTTTATTTTAACTTTCTTCGCAGTAATATTGCAACAAACAAACTTTTATTCAAGTGCAGATTAGAAAGATTCGGGACTATGTGACCTTTGTAATATGGAAGTTGAAAGTACGTATCACTTGATCTGAAATTATATACATATTCAGAAGTTTTGAAATCAATTTTTGAAATGACATTTTCAATAACGACTGGAAATGTTTCCTTCCCGTACTTTAAAACAATTTATTATATATACGACGATAGTCTTCTTAATACTACTTGCTTTTCTCTGCTATTCCTTTTTTTTCTATTTGCTAACCTACCGATTTTTTTCTCTATACTATCAACTACGTTTTTATGAATGACCAAAGTTGTTATATTTCTAAACGTTCAAACAGTGCAAAAACGTTTTGTTGTATGTTTAAGATATGGAAATGTTATGTAAAAATACTTTGATAAATAAACGGGCCTTAAACGTGGTTCCAAAGAAAGGTGGAAGCACTATTAATTTATTACTTACGTTAAATAAAATTTAACAGTAATTACTATTAGACGTCAATTCTTTGAGTCGCGAAAGTTATTATAAGGTAGCCTTCAAATAAAAAAAAATGAATGCAACTATGTGCTAGTCGCTATGTACAAATAGTCCAAATGCGAGGTTAAATGATTTTGCGTCCAACCTTACTCTCGCGCCAACCTTTTAGTTTTTTAGTTTCATATTCATATTGGCCTATCAAAATGTTACACATTTTATTTCTTCAGCTGTTTTAAACGTTAACGTACATTTTAAGCGTTACCTATTAATGTGGTGTCATAAGTGACGTCACTCACCTGATATATCAGCACGTTGACATGGAACAAATTGACACTGTTCCTTTGCGACAAAACGGAGTTGAAAAACGCTATTATATTATAGTTGTAATAATTTAAAATACATTCAAAGTTTACTGCAGTCAGGTCGGTTTTAACATGTTAGCATTCAGTGCCATATCCACCTTTTTCTGCAAGTAACTTACACTACTTACACATGAATCAGATGTCGACGATGATTGTCTTCTGATAATTTTAGCACACCTGCCTCACCTTTTTGGAACAAACTTACCACCTCTAGATTCTAAATGTTATGCTCTAAATATACTCGGTATAATATATACAACGTGCAAAATGATACATCAAATTTTCAAGAAAGAAAAAAATATTTATTCTGCAATACCTTTATATATTAATAATATAATATGCATGACAGGATATTAATTCAGATGCAAAGCAGTTGTAATTGTTTTCCACACAAAATTGTGACACCGACATATGCAATCAGCGGCAGTGAATACAGATTCAAAGGAAGATGTGAGTTTGATTTAGCCGATGGTGAAGACACATGTACAGTCAACATCACCTTCAATAAAGATATTTATGGTTTCGAGGTATGTTAGAGTATACTCTAAGACATAAATGAGATCTTTGGTTTGGAGATATTTTTAGCATGGTTTAAAACCTGAATAAGGTGTAATTTGGCTCAGAGGTAGTTTTGAAAATAATATATGAAATGTATACATGTAAAGAGATTGTTTGCTTTGATGTATGCTGGAGTATAATCTAAAAATGTCTATACATGTATTTTCAAAAGAGATTTTAGGTAAATGGTTATGTTCGTGTATAACCTGGAAACTTCTATAAAGAGATTTTTGACTTAGAGGTATGTTCGTGCATAATCTAGAAACTTCTATATAAAGAGACTTTTGGCTTAGAGGTATCTTCGTGTATAATCTAGAAACATTTATAAAGAGATTTTTGGCTTAGAGGTATGTTCGTGTATAATCTAGAAACATTTATAAAGAGATTTTTGGCTTAGAGGTGTGTTTGGGTATAATCTTGAAACTTCTATAAAGAGATTTTTGACTTAGAGGTATGTTCGTGTATAATCTAGAAACTTCTATAAAGAGATTTTTGGCTTAGAGGTATATTCGTGAATAATCTGGAAACTTCTATAAAGAGATATTTGGCTTAGAGGTAGGTTCGTTTATAATTTGGAAACTTCTATATAGAGATTTTTAGCTTATATGTATGTTCGTTCATAATCTAGAAACTTCTATAAAGAGATTTTTGACTTAGAGGTATGTTCGTGCATAATCTAGAAACTTCTATATACAGAGACTTTTGGCTTAGAGGTATCTTCGTGTATAATCTAGAAACTTCTATAAAGAGATATTTGACTTAGAGGTATGTTCATGTATAATCTGGAAACTTCTATAAAGAGATTTTTGGCTTAGAGGTATATTTGTACATAATCTAGAAACTACTATAAAGAGATTTTTGGCTTAGAGGTATGTTCGTGTATAATCTAGAACCTTCTATAAAGAGATTTTTGGCTTAGAGGTATATTTGTACATAATCTAGAAACTACTATGAAGAGATTTTGGCTTAGAGGTATGTTCGTGTATAATCTAGAAACATTTATAAAGAGATTTTTGGCTTAGAGGTATATTTGTACATAATCTAGAAACTACTATGAAGAGATAGACTTAGAGGTATGTTCGTGTATAATCTAGAAACTTCTATATAGAGACTTTTGGCTTAGAGGTATGTTCGTGTATAATCTGGAAACTTCTATAAAGAGATTTTTGGCTTAGAGGTATGTTCGTGTATAATCTAAAAACATTTATAAAGAGATTTTTGGCTTAGAGGTATATTTGTATAATCTGGAAACTTCTATAAAGAGATATTTGACTTAGAGGTGTGTCCGTATATCATCTGGAACCTTCTATAAAGAGATTTTTGACTTAGAGGTATGTTCTTGTATAATCTGAAACTTCTATAAAGAGATTGTTGGCTTAGAGATATGTTCGTGTATAATCTAGAAACTACTATGAAGAGGTTTTTGGCTTAGAGGTATGTTTGTGTATAATCTGGAAACTTCTATATAGAGATTTTTGACTTAGAGGTATGTTCGTTTATAATCTAGAAACTACTAAGAAGAGGTTTTTGGCTTACAGGTATGTTCGTGTATAATTTAGAAACTACTATGAAGAGGTTTTTGGCTTAGAGGTTTGTTCGTGTATAATCTGGAAACTTCTATATAGAGATTTTTGGCTTAGAGGTATGTTCGTGTATAATCTAGAAACTACTATGAAGAGGTTTTTGGCTTAGAGGTATGTTCGTGTATAATCTAGAAACTTCTATAAAGAGATTTTGGCTTAGAGGTATGTTCGTGTATAATTTAGAAACTACTATGAAGAGGTTTTTGGCTTAGAGGTATGTTCGTGTATAATCTAGAAACTACTATAAGGAGATTTTTGACTTAGAGGTATGTTCATGTATAATCTAGAACCTTCTATAAAGAGATTTTTGGCTTAGAGGTGTGTTCGTGTATAATCTAGAAACTACTATGAAGAGATTTTTGGCTTAGAGGTATATTTGTACATAATCTAGAAACTACTATAGAGAGATTTTTGGCTTAGAGGTACTTTCGTGTATAATCTGGAAACTTCTATCAAGAGATTTTTGGCTTAGAGGTATATTCGTGTATAATCTAGAAACATTTATAAAGAGATTATTGGCTTAGAGGTATATTTGTACATAACCTAGAAACTACTATGAAGAGATTTTTGGCTTAGAGGTATGTTCGTGTGTAATCTAGAAATTACTATGAAGAGATTTTTGGCTTAGAAGTATGTTCGTGTATAATCTGGAAACTTCTATAAAGAGATTTTTGGCTTAGAGGTATGTTCGTGTATAATCTAGAAACTTCTATCAAGAGATTTTTGGCTTAGAGGTATATTCGTGAATAATCTGGAAACTTCTATAAAGAGATATTTGGCTTAGAGGTAGGTTCGTTTATAATTTGGAAACTTCTATATAGAGATTTTTGGCTTATATGTATGTTCGTTTATAATCTAGAAACTTCTATAAAGAGATTTTTGACTTAGAGGTATGTTCGTGCATAATCTAGAAACTTCTATATACAGAGACTTTTGGCTTAGAGGTATCTTCGTGTATAATCTAGAAACTTCTATAAAGAGATATTTGACTTAGAGGCATGTTCATGTATAATCTAGAAACTTCTATAAAGAGATTTTTGGCTTAGAGGTATATTTGTACATAATCTAGAAACTACTATAAAGAGATTTTTGGCTTAGAGGTATGTTCGTGTATAATCTAGAACCTTCTATAAAGAGATTTTTGGCTTAGAGGTATATTTGTACATAATCTAGAAACTACTATGAAGAGATTTTGGCTTAGAGGTATGTTCGTGTATAATCTAGAAAGATTTATAAAGAGATTTTTGGCTTAGAGGTATATTTGTACATAATCTAGAAACTACTATGAAGAGATAGACTTAGAGGTATGTTCGTGTATAATCTAGAAACTTCTATACAGAGATTTTTGACTTAGAGGTATGTTCGTTTATAATCTAGAAACTACTAAGAAGAGGTTTTTGGCTTACAGTTATGTTCGTGTATAATTTAGAAACTACTATGAAGAGGTTTTTGGCTTAGAGGTTTGTTCGTGTATAATCTGGAAACTTCTATATAGAGATTTTTGGCTTAGAGGTATGTTCGTGCATAATCTAGAAACTACCATGAAGAGGTTTTTGGCTTAGAGGTATGTTCGTGTATAATCTAGAAACTACCATAAGGAGATTTTTGACTTAGAGCTATGTTCATGTATAATCTAGAACCTTCTATAAAGAGATTTTTGGCTTAGAGGTGTGTTCGTGTATAATCTAGAAACTACTATGAAGAGATTTTTGGCTTAGAGGTATATTTGTACATAATCTAGAAACTACTATAAAGAGATTTTTGGCTTAGAGGTACTTTCGTGTATTATCTGGAAACTTCTATCAAGAGATTTTTGGCTTAGAGGTATATTCGTGTATAATCTAGAAACATTTATAAAGAGATTATTGGCTTAGAGGTATATTTGTACATAACCTAGAAACTACTATGAAGAGATTTTTGGCTTAGAGGTATGTTCGTGTGTAATCTAGAAACTACTATGAAGAGATTTTTGGCTTAGAAGTATGTTCGTGTATAATCTGGAAACTTCTATAAAGAGATTTTTGGCTTAGAGGTATGTTCGTGTATAATCTAGAAACTTCTATCAAGAGATTTTTGGCTTAGAGGTATATTCGTGAATAATCTGGAAACTTCTATAAAGAGATATTTGGCTTAGAGGTAGGTTCGTTTATAATTTGGAAACTTCTATATAGAGATTTTTGGCTTATATGTATGTTCGTTTATAATCTAGAAACTTCTATAAAGAGATTTTTGACTTAGAGGTATGTTCGTGCATAATCTAGAAACTTCTATATACAGAGACTTTTGGCTTAGAGGTATCTTCGTGTATAATCTAGAAACTTCTATAAAGAGATATTTGACTGAGAGGTATGTTCATGTATAATCTAGAAACTTCTATAAAGAGATTTTTGGCTTAGAGGTATATTTGTACATAATCTAGAAACTACTATAAAGAGATTTTTGGCTTAGAGGTATGTTCGTGTATAATCTAGAACCTTCTATAAAGAGATTTTTGGCTTAGAGGTATATTTGTACATAATCTAGAAACTACTATAAAGAGATTTTTGGTTTAGAGGTATGTTCGTGTATAATCTAGAAACATTTATAAAGAGATTTTTGGCTTAGAGGTATATTTGTACATAATCTAGAAACTACTATGAAGAGATAGACTTAGAGGTATGTTCGTGTATAATCTAGAAACTTCTATATAGAGATTTTTTGCTTAGAGGTATGTTCGTGTATAATCTGGAAACTTCTATAAAGAGATTTTTGGCTTAGAGGTATGTTCGTGTATAATCTAGAAACATTTATAAAGAGATTTTTGGCTAAGAGGTATATTTGTATAATCTGGAAACTTCTATAAAGAGATATTTGACTTAGAGGTGTGTTCGTATATCATCTGGAACCTTCTATAAAGAGATTTTTGACTTAGAGGTATGTTCTTGTATAATCTGGAAACTTCTATAAAGAGATTTTTGGCTTAGAGATATGTTCGTGTATAATCTAGAAACTATTATGAAGAGGTTTTTGGCTTAGAGGTATGTTTGTGTATAATCTGGAAACTTCTATATAGAGATTTTTGGCTTAGAGGTATGTTCGTTTATAATCTAGAAACTACTAAGAAGAGGTTTTTGGCTTAGAGGTATGTTCGTGTATAATTTAGAAACTACTATGAAGAGGTTTTTGGCTTAGAGGTTTGTTCGTGTATAATCTGGAAACTTCTATATAGAAATTTTTGGCTAAGAGGTATGTTCGTGTATAATCTAGAAACTACTATGAAGAGGTTTTTGGCTTAGAGGTATGTTCGTGTATAATCTAGAAACTTCTATAAAGAGATTTTGGCTTAGAGGTATGTTCGTGTATAATCTAGAAACTACTATGAAGAGGTTTTTGGCTTAGAGGTATGTTCGTGTATAATCTAGAAACTACTATAAGGAGATTTTTGACTTAGAGGTATGTTCATGTATAATCTAGAACCTTCTATAAAGAGATTTTTGGCTTAGAGCTGTGTTCGTGTATAATCTAGAAACTACTATGAAGAGATTTTTGGCTTAGAGGTATATTTGTACATAATCTAGAAACTACTATAAAGAGATTTTTGGCTTAGAGGTATGTTCGTGTATAATCTGGGAACTTCTATCAAGAGATTTTTGGCTTAGAGGTATATTCGTGTATAATCTAGAAACATTTATAAAGAGATTATTGGCTTAGAGGTATATTTGTACATAATCTAGAAACTACTATGAAGAGATTTGGCTTAGAGGTATGTTCGTGTGTAATCTAGAAACTACTATGAAGAGATTTTTGGCTTAGAAGTATGTTCGTGTATAATCTGGAAACTTCTATAAAGAGATTTTTGGCTTAGAGGTATGTTCGTGTATAATCTAGAAACTACTATGAAGAGATTTTTGGCTTAGAGGTATATTTGTACATAATCTAGAAACTACTATAAAGAGATTTATGGCTTAGAGGTATGTTCGTGTATAATCTGGAAACTTCTATAAAGAGATTTTTGGCTTAGAGGTATATTCGTGTATAATCTAGAAACATTTATAAAGAGATTATTGGCTTAGAGGTATATTTGTACATAATCTAGAAACTACTATGAAGAGATTTTTGGCTTAGAGGTATGTTCGTGTGTAATTTAGAAACTACTATGAAGAGATTTTTGGCTTAGAAGTATGTTCGTGTATAATCTGGAAATTTCTATAAAGAGATTTTTGGCTTAGAGGTATGTTCGTGTATAATCTAGAAACTACTATGAAGAGATTTTTGGCTTAGAGGTATGTTCGTGTATAATCTAGAAACTACTATGAAGAGGTTTTTGGCTTAGAGGTATGTTCGTGTATAATCTAGAAACTTCTATGAAGAGATCTTTTGCTTAGAGGTTTGATCTAGAAACCTAGCTAAGGGTTTTGCTCGAGCATATTCTAAATATTCTAGTTAAAAAAGTATGTTCGAGTACAAGAGGTATTCAACTTATATTGAATCGTATACGATTTAAATTTCTAAGAGGTGTATCATAATTCAATAACTCCGTATTTTGTATTTAGCCAAACTGAAGATAAACGTTTTCATTATCGTCTTGAAATTCTCTTGTTTGGATTTTACACGAGCACTCATTAACCTTTAGTCTGCTGGTGGCAAGTAATTTTGCCTTTGCGACCAGTGACCAAGATCAGTCTGTATATCCATTTAGGCCGGTCATGGTCTGCAGAGTTTACTATTCAGTCAGTAAGTTTTCTTTGAAAACCCCTTCAAATTATAAATGGTACTACCCAAATGGAATGATGGACCAGTCCAGTTTAGACATATAGCAGGCTAAAGGTTAAAGACAACTTTTTATTAAAAACTCAACGTCATATTTGTTGCTTTGGCGTCACTTTGACGTAAATATCGATTTATACATTAAGACTGTCTTCCCTAATTCTGTACCACTTTAAAGAAAAAATTTATGAAAATACAATGAGTAAAAGCAACACGATACTTGTTGACTGAAGAGAACGATTAACGTAAACAGTCAGACAGAGTGAAATAATTATTATGGTTCAACAAAACTGGACGTTTGCAGGGAAAAAAGTGACAGAAATATCAAAAATGTAAAACATTCATTAATTCGGGCATATGCTGCATTCTGTATTAATTTAACCATTACTTTGCTAAATTTCTATAATGAACATGTCCATCTTTCAATTTGGACATTTCCATTAACTTTTAAAAGGGGTGCTTATCAAAAATGTACTGACTGAATAGCGAACAGTGCGATCTTGATCATTTATGTATTTTCGTCTCGTCAGTGTACTCCAATTACATAACATACTAGTACTAGTGAAAATAGTGTAAAGTACACAAAGATTGAATTATATGATAGAATTTCTAAAATTAACAATCTATTATCTTTTAAAACATAATTCTTTTCCAATAATAATAAAAAATGCAAAAACAGTTTCCAGAATGTACAGTTAAAAAAAGAGTTGATTGTACCATGTACACTTAAAACGAATAATGATGAATTTGATCAATCGTTTTGTTGTAACCTTACCAAATATGCTTCGTAATTTGATAAAACCGGAATAGAGGAAACTGTAAAAATAGTTTAATTATGTTTGCTTTTCATGTCTCATTTCTTCACATTTTATTTTCTTATATATTAACAAAGCACAATGTTCAAAAAAAATATGATGACATTTAAACCGTTTTATCTGTAGTTTTGGACTGTCGATCAACTCGCTGTTAGTCACACTGGACGATGGGTTTGTGTAACGAACAAATGGTCACTATCAACACCGAGCACAACCAAGATAGACTTTCACGCCGACTATTCAGGAGTGCAAGAACCAGAGGGTGATTGTTACGTACTAACTAACAGTCAGACAGAATGCTTGTCCTATGGTAAGTAATGGTTTTGGTAAGGTTATAGTATTTGGTTGAAAATATTTTAACTATATATCCGGTCGAGGGGTTAATGCGAAGTATTTCTAGTTGCTTAGAAAACTCTCGCTCTCACTCTCAGCCCTGGACGTATCATCTCCAGAAATCGCTTTGTTTTATTTGTCTGAAAACTGTTATACATTTCTACAAATTGTTTCCATTTCCATTAAAACACAACATTTTCTGCATTACATTTGCAGGTATATTTGTTTCACTGACAAAAAAGTAGTACTGTTTATATTTTACACAATATTTCGCAGCGTATATGCAGTGACCTTGAAATCGTCAAAGTATTGTTTCATACCTTTCACAACAACATTGTAAATTACACAAACTGAACTGCGTTTCATTCCTTCTGTTAATATGCTTTTAACTAAAAACACACGTTGGTTTAAATAGATATATAAGTACACTCAAACAACTGAGCATTTTGTCGAGTCTTATTCACATTTTGAGCAAAATTGCAATAGTTTTTTAGAATTCCTCATAGTTTATACTTGAGAACGTCTTACTCAGATAAATTGTCTTTGGTCTGAATTATGTCTCCCCCAGGAGACATATTGTTTTTGCCCTGTCCGTCCGTCCGTCCTTCCGTCCGCCCGTCCGTCCGTACGTCACACTTCATTTCCGAGCAATAACTGGAGAACCATTTGACCTAGAACCTTCAAACTTCATAGGGTTGTAGGGCTGCTGGAGTAGACGACCCTATTGTTTTTGGGGTCACTCCGTCAAAGGTCAAGGTCACAGGGGCCTGAACATTGAAAACCATTTCCGATCAATAACTAGAGAATCGCTTGACCCAGAGTGTTGAAACTTCATAGGATGATTGGTCATGAAGAGTAGATGACTCCTATCGATTTTGGGGTCACTCTATAAAAGGTCAAGGTCACAGGTGCCCGAACATTGAAAACTATTTCCGGTCAGTAACTTGAGAACCACTTGACCCAGAATGATGAAACTTCATAGGATGATTGGTCATGAAGAGAAGATGACCCCTATTGATTTTGGGGTCACTCCGTCAAAGGTCAAGGTCACAGGGGCCTGAACATTGAAAACCATTTCCGATGAATAACTAGAGAATCACTTGACCCAGAATGTTGAAACTTCATAGGATGATTGGTCATAAAGAGTAGATGACTCCTATTGATTTTGGGGTCACTCCATCAAAGGTCAAGGTCACAGGGCCCTGAACATTGAAAACCATTTCCGATCAATAACTTGAGAACCACTTGACCCAGAATGTTGAAACTTCATAGGATGATTGGTCATAAAAAGTAGATGACGCCTATTGATTTTGGGGTCACTCCATCAAAGGTCAAGGTCACAGGGGCCTGAACATTGAAAACCATTTCCGATCAATAACTTGAGAACCACTTGACCCAGAATGTTGAAACTTCATAGGATGATTGATCATGAAGAGTAGATGACCCCTATCGATTTTGGGGTCACTCTGTGAAAGGTCAAGGTCACAGGGGCCCGAATATTGAAAACTATTTCCGGTCAGTAACTTGAGAACCACTTGACCCAGAATGATGAAACTTCATAGGATGATTGGTCATGCAGAGTAGATGACCCCTAACGATGTTAGGGTCACTCTGTTAAAGGTCAAGGCCACAGGGGCCTGAACATGGAAAACCATTTCCAATCAATAACTTGAAAACCTCTAGACCCAGAATGTTGAAACTTCATAGGATGATTGTTCATGCAGAGTAAATGACCCCTATTGTTTTTGGAGTCACTCCATTAAAGGACAAGGTCACAGGGGCCTGAACATTGATAACCATTTCCGATCAATAACTTGAGAACCACTTGACCCAGAATGTTGAAACTTCATAGGATGATTAAACATGCAGAGTAGATGACTCCTATTGATTTTGGGGTCAGTTTATTAAAGGTCAAGGTCACAGTGGCCTGTTCATGTAAAATCATTTTTTGGAAATAACTTGAGAACCACTTGACCTACAATGTTGAAACTTAATAGGATGATTGGACATGCAAAGTAGATGACCCCTATTTATTTTGAGGTCACTTGATCAAAGATCAAGGTCACAGGAGCCTGAACAGTGACTGGAGAACCACTAGGCCAAGAGTGTTGAAATTTAGCGTGATGACTGGACATGCCAAGTAGATGATCCCTATTGCAGCTAACCATCAGTGTCTCTTCGACTTTCGCTCCTGACCCCTATTGACTTCTTGCCTATAGGACTTTGCATTGGGGAGAGACATGCGCTTTTTTACAAAAGCATTTTCTAGTTTTGTCTTGTTTTGAGTTTAGCGCCATTTTCAACAGTATTTCAGTTATGAAACTATAACCAGTGTTCCTGGATTCTCTACCAGTACAAACTTTTTCTCCAGTAACTGCCAACTTCTCCACATGAATCAAAGGTGGAGGATTTCAGACACAATGGCTTTAATCAAATCGTCACGGAGAACATACGCCTCGGCCAAGAATCAAACTCACGACCCTGCAATCCATAGATCTCCGCACTCCCTATTGAGCTAAGCGGGCGGACTGACACTACACCTCTCTTAAAGTGACTGTAAATTTTGACACTTCGGACGCTACTCCTCTCTAACATTGAACGTGAATTTTGACGCTTCGGACGCTACAAATATCTTAAAGTGACCGTGAAATTTGACACTTCGGAGGCTATCCTCTCTAAAAGTGATCGTGAATTTTGACTCTTCGGACTCTACACATCTCTTAACAGTGAACGTGAATTTTAACTTTTTGTACGCTACATTTCTCTAATTGTGAACGTGAATTCTGACTATTAGGACGCTACATTTCTCTACCTGTGAACGTGAATTCTGACAATTCGGACGCTACAGCAGAAATGTCAGACGAAAATGGCATGAACTGATACTAATGCAGAAATACTCAAAAACTGGCCGTTGAAATATATAAAACCTTAAAACATAAAACATTTCATTTTGGATAGCGCTAAAATTAGGTAGATGTAAAATCTATTTATTTATTTTACTAATAGTTTGTTTCTGTTTAAAAGAATGTTATTGTTGTAAATAAGTCATTTATCGCTACAGAATACTGTCTTCCTTTTAAGCTATCCTGTAGATATCAAATGTTTGCTTTTGCATAAGGAGCAGTTGCAAATGCATGCTCTAAAATTTTCATTACTGATATATTTCAGACCCAGATATCACAACAAGGACCACCACCACCACAACAACAACAACTACCTCTACTACATCAACCACCACCACTACGCCACCTCCTCCAACTACCACTCCTACAACTACCCCTACCACCACGACTATCACTAATACATTTACCTTCACCACTACGCCACCTCCTCTAACTACCACTCCTACAACAGTTACTACTTCTTCCTCCTCGACAGCAACTACCACTAATACATTTACCACCACCACTTCGGCGCCACCTCCAACTTCTACTCCCACAAGTACTCCTACCTCCTCGACAGCAACTACCACTAATACATTTACCACCACCACTACGCTGCCTCCTCCAACTACCACTCCTACAAGTACTCCTACCTCCTCGACAGCAACTGCCACTAATACATTTACCATCGCCACTTCGCCTCCTCCTCCAACTTCTACTCCTGCAAGTACTCCTACCTCCACGCCAGCAACTACCACTGATATATTTACAATCACCACTACGCCACCTCCTCCGACTACCACACCTACAAATACCCCTACAACAGAAGCTACTTCTACTACTTCTGCCATAACTGCTTCACCTACGCCGTCAACTGCTTCTTCTACTACTACTTCTACCACTACTACTTCCACTACCACAGTTGCACCTCCGCCTAGTAACAGTCCGAGTATATCTACAGAGTTTACCACCGTATTACCTACAAGTACCTCAGCAAGTTCTACAACATCTTCAACCTGTATCTGTAACAGTACAGTAAAAATCCCAATGAACGAAACTGAGTTTCAGGAGATGTTACAGAGGTTGGCAGTCAATAAAACAACTCTTTCAGCAACTCGTAGACAATTAACCAGCGCCGAAGATGACCGCATGTCGAGTACGGCGATAGGGGCTGTTGGCATTGTATGCATGGCGATTGTTCCCGGGCTACTGTTGGTGTTCGATGTATCAAAGTTTGTGAACATGAAAGCTTGAAAAGTGTGGGTACAAACCAGTTGTGTCTATAAATTAGTGATATTTATTTTACTTCCTGTTTAAATTATAGTAAATGAGTATGAAATGCTTAAACATTGACATACAATATACAAACTGAATATGTAATGTAGGCGTTGGTTGATAAACGTTTCAAATCTCCACGAGGATGATACCCTAAACTGCAAATTTATATGTACATGTGGTAATCGTGTTGTTCAAAATATTTTTCCATTTTTATTTATCAAAAATATATGCAAGTGTAGTACAAGTTAAGGTACAGCATCGCACTTAGAAAGTTGTGCCGCTACACTAACGCTATGTATAACAATTTATTTATTTATTTATTTATTTATTTATTTGGGTTTTACGGCGGACTAACACAGTATAGGCTATATGGCGCCAAATAGGACTACAAATTTTGGTTCCTCATCTCATTTACATCGAAATAAAAACATGAGGTATGGAATCAAAATTTGCATACCTGCTGGAATCACAGAGTTACTGCAAAACCAAGTGTTAAGACCCTATTAGTCGCCTCTTACGATCATGCAAGGGTAAGGCAGTTGTTCCAATTCTTTTCATATACAGATCGTCCCAGAACCACATGGGGCTAACATATAAGGCACAATCTTAAACTAACATATCAGGAATGTACCCGGGACAATGAAATATACTCAAATGTTAGTCAGATTAGTGAGTGAGTGAGTTGGATTTTACGGCGAATCGACACAAAATGGTCATATATCGCCAAGTTAGTCAGATTAAGGTAGATCTGCACGTTTGATAAACCGGAATTCTTGCATAAAAACTACTTTTTTTCACTGGAGCCGCCCATGTATTAACAGGAGAAAAAATCGTGTGCAAACAAGGCAATTCACGTGCTGTTAATACATGATTTTATTTTTGAAATGCTTTGCCAGGGACGTATGTATGTATTTTTGCGCATACTGATATTTTGTGTCTTGTTTCTTCCATAACAACCACTTCTTGTAGCATTATAGATACAATGTAATCTATAGTATGTTTTGTTGTATCAGTTTCCAACCCCAAACGTACTGCCCCCATCAATGTACGCACTAGCTTCTCTTAGAGTTCACTCCCTTTACAAAGCGTCTGTTCAGTTATTGTAAATAACTGTGAATAAATAAGTATTGCGTATAACTTGTGCTATTGCTCATTTTTAAGTATTATATTTATGATTTTTGTTAGTATCAATCGGTATGTTTTATCTGATTTTTCGCAGAATTCATATAATAAACCTTGAAAGCTAGTCACTACCCTCGTACTCATCCGTGTTCTAAATGTGTTCGTACTCAAAATAATTCGAATGTAAATTTATTATTTTTAAAATTGTGTTCCTGTTAATCAAATTTTTAAGTTATATGCAAAAGTATGGGTAATATAACGTTTGTAATAACTAGAAATAAAATAAGATGCTCAAAAACCTTCAACTCACGCTTTTGGTACTGTGTTGTTGATATGTGTGCTCTGGTTATGGATATTTAAAACATGTTTACCGTTTCCAAGAACAACCGAATGGTAACTAAAATTGTACCGGAATCGTAAAGTCATCACATATGAAAACAATGCATTAAGTCGTCGTGTAAATGTTTTTTATGCTAGAATAGCGACAATACAAGTTTGTTTTATGTATTAACGTCTGCAGAAGCACTTGGGATATGTTTGTCGGTCTCGGTCACAAACAATCTCGCGGGCTTCTGCAGACGTTAATACACAAAAAACGTGTATTGTCCATACAGTGATGGCGTAGCGTCATTTATTCGGAAAACGTAGATTCGGCGTACGGAAATAAAAATCATTTTAGTACTGATTAATGGCAACCAGTGAATATCTTTTACAATGGCACTGTTACTATCTTTCAAAGGTTAAAATATGATATCAAAACATCTGACACGTTAAATGATTCAAAATAATGTCTTAATATTTGCTTGCGTTGAACATGCGCTTCACTTTAATCATGGTCAAATGTCTCAAAAATATGCACACGGATCTATTTTATTTCACTACATTATAGACCATATGTTTATTTACGACTGTGAGAAATTTCATTAAAATGTAAATCTACATTGTAGAAAAACTTCTATTTGCGAAAATGTAACGAAAGTTGTGATTTTCCCATAGACTCCCATTATGAAAAAAAAATGCGTGAGGTCAAAATTGTTGAAATCAGTCTTGCAAAAATTCAAGCGCACGATCCTATCTTTTTTTATTTGCTGAATTTTCTAAGCATATTCTGAAGTTTTGTAAAACCAGGGTTTAATCAGATTCTACATTGTAGAAAAATTGCTGATCTGAACGTGCAAAATTACCTTAAAATCTCATCAAGAATAAGGATTCAACATAAGTGAGAGCGTCAACACTACACACTGTGTTTGATAAAGAATGTGCAGTTCTAGATAGTTTATCAAACTATATTTGATTTCAACTGAAGAAACTATACTTAAAGCAAATATCGTTATTGAAATATCATTTAATTACATGGGAATGCTATTTCGTGATACTTGCGGAAAGTTATATTTCGTTAAGATTTCAACTTTTACAGATAATTAAAATAAATTGAAATTTAAGTCAACCATGTGTTTCAATGTTTGCATAATATAAATACAATGAATAATGGTTATTGATTTTGTAGATCTATCAGGAAAAAATGCAAGAGTACTGCAGCTGAAGTACTGCGCGACTTTAGTCCACTAAAGAACGAGTTCATATTTCCCGATATATAACCTTTTACGTATCTGCGTGTATAAATGTAATGTAAATATTATGCATGTGTTCAATAGCCTGAATAAAATTGACCGTACTGAATTAAATAAAAGAATTAATACAACGACACACATTAAATTACGTCACGCACCCGATATGAAATTCAGGCATAAATGTATGGAAAATATTGACGTTTCCGGTACCACTCTAACTCAGCGGGAAATAGAAACGAGATTGTAATAATAGTGTGAATGACTGAATTCTTAATGGGCGGAATTAAAAGAAGAGATTATATGAGCCGCGCCAGAGAAAACCAACATAGTGTGTTTGTGGCCAGCATGGATCCAGACCAGCCTGCACATCCGCGCAATCTGGTCAGGATCCATGCTGTTCGCGCTTTCAAAGCCTATTGCAATTAGAGAAACTGTTAGCGAACAGCATAGATCCTGGCCAGACTGCGCGGTCATAATGTACTGATAATACAAAATTGCTAAAAATAACTGCAGGTAATTAAAAAAAAGCGTGACGACGAACAGATTTGAATGAATATGGCCAAAAAGATCCATAATAGTGAATATTCTGAACTGTTCACAACTTGTGTGATTGTTACTTAAATGAATCATAAAAACGATGCTAGAAAGTATTAACTGGGTTGTGTTTCATTTTAATTCTCACAAAGCCTGTGGGCAAGTCAACTCGGTCATACCCAATAAAAAGTCTAACTAAAATTTATTATTTTTTTCAATTTTTTGTCTGAGTTTTAAACAATAAGTTAAATTTTCTGGAATGTTCAAGATGTGACAAAAAGAAATGAATTTTTTTTTTTTTTTTTTTTTTTTTTTTTTTCTAATTCGCAGGCCTCTGTTTTTGGTAGGTAAAACAGATATACTTGACAGCAACCGATTTCGACGAATGAAGGCACCGTAATCATGTCAGAACCGTAGATCAAACACCTAATAACGACATTATACATCATATATACCGCAGCCATTGAGGGCGCGAAATTCGTCCTCTACCAGTACAGATACAGATCGATATGATCAGATATAGATCGATATGACAGAGTGAGAGAAAGCCCCTAACATAGCGACATCCAAATAATTGCAGCCGAACAATATATGTTTTCATATTTGCCCATTACCTTTAAGTGAAATATGTGGAAAAAAAGCTGTAAATGTATGTTTTAATGTGAATATTACTTTTATTGTCTATGTGTTATATCTTAATTACTGACAAACTATATGTTTCGGAAATACATAAAAAATGCGTTTTTTTTCTACTTTTTTCGTTGAAAATTGAAAAGCAATTGTAATGCTTTACTCTATGTAAACTGTCTCGATTATAAATATCTATATTTTGAAGTCATAATTCACTCATTCCGCCAAAGCGCTACTGATTACGTCAGACCTGGGTTCGATTCACTACGCGGTCATCTATTTTCCTTGATTTGGATTTTTTTTTTAATAATATTTTAGAAAAAAAATTTCATAGTTTCATGTTCATAACATGAACAAACTGCAATTTGACGGAAAAATTATTTTAGCCAAATCTGGAGGTCAGTGTCTTTAAATACATTTTTTTAAAAAATACGCAGAGTATAAAATGGAAATAACTTGCTTAACAAATACCAGGTTATCATTCAAATCACCATTTGAAGAAATTACAATGTTATGTACATCAGATATTAAATATGTACGTCGATCTAATTCCGATTTTGTCAAATTAAATAAAGTGCTATTTTACATTACACGTTTGAATAAAAATATTTAAATTTCAAAAATTATTTTTTTCATATATTTTGCCCTTAAAAGATATAATAAAACATTAAATAAATGTTTAAAAGTTACGCTAAGTAATGGGAATAACCTTCCCGACTCTTAATTTTGAAACAAAAACCCGATTCTCATTCAAAATCACCAATTTGAAGAAATTACAATGTTATGTATACCACAAATAGCCTCGAGCAACGTATAAACCCGCTTGTTAAAAAACGTTTCATGCCATGTCGATACAATACCCCTAATTAACAAAACCAGCGTACAAGGTAATAGAGATTGACACAAATCAATACTCGCGTCAAAATGGTATAAAGGGAAACAATCCAATTTAAACATTTTGGCTTAATAATCAAGGGACAATACTCTTCAAAACACGGTCTCATTTCTGGACATGGCCAATTTTTCCCAGCTCTTTGTGAATAGACAACACCTGATTCTTTAACATTACCTGTGTTTAGCACCGATAAACGTAAAGTCGTCATTCTTTGGAAGAACCCGCGCAGACTTTTAATAAATTAATAGTACATACAAGCATTTATCAGTGTTGTTCATTTGCGCTTGCCTGCTATGGATATCTAAACACAAAAAAAACGGCAAATAAGTAAACAAACATATTCCTGAATCATAATTCTATCACTCATAAAAACGATGAATTCAGTCTATGCGTGGCAGCAGTACACGTTATCATCGTGCATTGCCCCTTTATTCCGACTTCACTTCACAAATGCATGTACTAAGTTAGTAAGTGACCAAATGTAATCAAAGCCAAACGGTACATATCATATGGTCCAAATTGTTAAAAAAATATCCAATGGCCATCGCTCACTAAAATATTTTATCTTTAGGTATTTACTTGTAATGTAGAAAATCATCATTAAATGCATTGAACTTTACTTAAATAAATGTTATACAATAACAGTCGGTTGTTAAAAAAATTCCTGTTTTTGGCGGCTGTAAACATTTATACTGTGTTTCGCTATGCATCTATACAGTGTATACTATTGTAGTCGTTATATACATGGTACTGTTAATAAGCGTAAATTCCTAAAGGTTTAGCAGTGTATCACCAAATCACAGATTAGATATTTGGTAAACGAACATTGTCTTCATCAACAATCTACCTCACGGCCTGTAAACACTGGCTCGTCCTCTTTAAGGAGATGAGTTGAAAAAAGAGCCAATGATACTTCCGAGGAGGCGCTAATGACCGGAACTTTATGCAGAATGTAAACAAAGAAGAAGGGTGAGTAGATTGTTTCCTTTCTCAGATAAATGTAAGGCCCTATTTCAAAAAATAGCCAATGTAGTTCCACTCAGAAATGATTATACTTTTTATATATGCAGGCCATTTTGCAAGGTAAATGCATTCCTTGACGTGAGAACTTTTGAAAGTTGGAAAATGGGGCAAGTTCGAACCAAAAGTTGAGATTTACCCATATATTTCGTCCCAATTTACACATATAAGAGTAAATATACATTGTACCAATTTTTCCCATAATGGTATGTTAAATCTGTATTATTTATGTGTTTTAACGGCGGGTTTTACCCCTCTATGCTCAATTTTGGCTAAGAGGAGGAGCCAAAGCCTTGGAGGAGGCGCAAAAGTCCAGAGTCGGAGCCACTGACCAGTTCATTTCCTAGGTGATGAACACTCGTATAAAGCGTTTTCGTTCTCGCAATGTAATATCTATTCAGTTTTAATGTTATAATTTGATGCTTGAAATTGTATTATACTACCCAAATGCACATAATCTACCTAAAATAACAAGAGCTGTCCGTAAGACAGCCCATTCGACTTTTCTCAGTACCTGACTCTGAATTAGAGCTTTGCCAGTAAAACTTTATAAAACTTAAACCTAAGTTAAAAAGGGGCATAACTCTGTCAAAATTCAATCAGAGTTATAGAGATTGTTTCTCCTGGTGAAGACTTTGATAGTAAATAATGTTTTAAGTTTCAAGTCAATAGCTTTGATAGTAACAGAGATATTTGACTTTATAAAAAAACAATTTCCAACGGCGACGCCGACTCCGACTGCGACGTGAACACAATATCGTTTTGACGATTTAAGCATTGCTGGTCATGTTAGAATGCACACTTTATTTATAAAACTCCCTCGATATTTTTGTTCAATTGTTTGCTTTTTTTATCTTTTCAATATATTTATGTCTTTTCTAATTCATTTAGAAACAATTTTTTTAAGAGTTATTTGAAAACATAAATAAAATCGAGAAAGGCAGCGATACTATATAATGTAAATATAAGAAATGATTTATTTTTTCGATATTCCGCAGAATAGGATCGGCAAATCAGTGAATCGCGCTAGCTGGAAATTAAGTATCAACATACATGTTTCCTTACAAACGTTATTTAAGTAAAATTAGAAAACTGTATTTATAATTCTGTAACTGTAAGCTCAGTAACGGTCAATACCCATTCTTACTACGTAGCATTAATTAAAAACAAATCTGACATCAAATATTGCCTCAACAGATGGCACCCTCCCAGTACTAAATAATAACTAATTAATATGACTTTGACTGCAGAACGACGACTGACAAACGGACAAGAATAAGACAAAAGCTATATGATACATGCGGTTCGACAGGGGAATAAATATATAACGTTTTCAGTTTCTTTGTTATCGTTACAACATCTGGGAGAGGTATTTTGAGTGTTAGCATTTTCATATACGTATATGTAATCGAATTAAGCAATTTACAAGTAAACAATTATATTTATTTAGCATTTGTAAGTACCTAGTGAAGTACATATTGCAATTGCATTTCAAGACTACCACAAAGTTAACACTAACTATTAAAAAATCCAAAATGCGTTGGACATGAAAACCGTTGTGCATTAGGAAATGTCCCTTTCACAGAAAATATCATAATTATACTACTTATAACGCCATGATAGCCCATCATTAGATAAGTGCAAAAGAAAAGAGAAGTGCAAATATCTCGTAATACATTCTAAAGAAATGAATAGGATGTTGTTAAAACATCATCCATCAGAGGTTTGTCACAATCCAAGGAAATCATGATAAAGATCTGGTATGTGAGAATTGAGGACACATAAAAAAAAAAAAAATTCAAAGTGCTTTGGCTCCCACTCCGGTTCTTAGCGCCTCCTCTGCGGCGTTGGCTCCTCCACATGGTGATAAATGCACGTGTACGGGACAAACACGCTAGTAAACCACGTAAGTCATGCAGTAGTAAGATATGCTTTTCAGCAAGGTTGATGCAGGGACTATAAAATGTTAAATTTGTGTAAATTAGGGTGAAATATATGGGAAAATGTCCACTTTTGGTTTGGACTTACTGTATTTTCCAACTTTCAAAAGTTCTCACGTCAAGGAATGCATTTACCTTGCAAAATGGCCTGCATATATAAAAAGTATAATCATTTCTGAGTGGAACTACATTGGCTATTTTTTAAAATAGGGCCTTACATTTATCGGAGAAAGGAAACAATCAACTCACCCTTCTTCTTTGTTTACATTCTGCATGAAGTTCCGGTCATTAGCGCCTCCTCGGAAGTATCATTGGCTCTTTTTTCAACTCATCTCCTCAAAGAGGACGAGCCAGTGTTTACAGGCCGTGTACCTGTATTATAACGTTTCCATACGACTGGATATTTAATTTATTCACTAAATTTTAAAGTTGCCCCCCCCCCCCCTTTTAAATAGAGTGTAATTTGCAAAGAAGTAAAACAAAACAATTGCTGAACATTACGTTACAACTAGTTAATACGTGAAGTTTCGAAATCGAGGTATTATAACTGCAAATGCAACAAAATAAACATAGTTAACAGTTCGTTGAAAAATGTGAGTTTTAAAGAACGTTCCGAAAGTGTGGCCGCTTTATGTAGCCCTATTCCGGAATTCAAGGTATATATCAGTAAACTGACAATTACAGTAACCTGCGTGCCTTATGTACCGTTCAATTTTCATGTAAAACCACTCTTTCCCTCTTTGATTTGATGATATTTTCATAAAGTATATGCAGTGTAACTGTTCATGTATATAGATACCAAACTTGGGTCTTATATACCTTTAACGTAAACTTTTTCTGATAACTATTTTGAATTAATAATCAAGTGCATGATTACAGTAATAGTATATTGCATTATCTATTCTTTGACAATATAACAATTAAGCGTTGATTTTTAACGATTTGTTAAGAGTATTCAAACCAGCCTTTACAAATCCTTGTGTTAAATTCATGTCAATATTGAAGGCAGTATATATAATTAGAATTTTATATTGTACTTTTATGTTCTACGTCCAGACTTCCGGTAGTCTCTGCATGCATACATCAGAACAAACAGTTTACTTTCCTGTCTTAACTTCCTGTGCCGGAAATTGCGTCATGAAGATGGTTTTGCAGAGTATTTGTTATATACAATAGATTACTTTAGGAAGAAAATAAATAATCCGAACCGTTGATCTGTTGATAATTAACGACAGAAACGTAGATCGCAGTTTACGTTTTAAACGCAGCATGTGATTTGTTTTGAACCAAATATATACTCTAACGACCATTAAAGAAATATAAACTGAGATAACTTCATTTCTCAGAGAGTTTGCGAACATGCCGAGATGGTATTATTTGCTAATTTTGTATGGGTAAGATTTTACAAATGTTTTCTATATCTTTTGAAGGCTCATAATGCATTTGTTTAAAATATCAGTTTTGTTGTTAAATCCTGTTTAACATAATAATTGTTTTCTCTAATGTTTGATAAAAAAAGTAGAAAGTTTTATCGAATCTATTGTTTTTATTTTTACCTCCCTTTATGACATAAACTGTAAATGTGTAAAAGTTCATGTGCAGTATTAAAAGTAACGCTTTTCTAACCATATATGTATGCATAACTTCTATTTCATAGATGTTTCATCTGTTGTTAACTTAAAATTTAAAGCCTTATAGAACTTTAATCACAAAGTAACTTTTTGTATTTTACAATTGTTCTGAACAAATTAATTTTCGGATTTAAATGGATTATTTGTCATTGCGGTTTTATAATAAAAAGAGCTATATATTTATCTTCATAACCAAGAAAAAAATGTTTTCAGTAGTAAAGATTGTATTTTAAATTCTGAAGTAGTTCTTATACAGTTGTATGACCGACAACATACACAATATAGGTCAAATTAGAAAAGTAGCAGGTCTTAATTAAGAATGCCTTGCCAAATATATGACTTTTTAATCTGTTTACTGGGAATCTTTTGAATGAAAATGGTTATTCTCATATATACACTAAACGGATCTTTGAACGTCCACTTCATCTCTTTTACAATTTATATTTGATATTGCTAATGGTACATATTTGAACGCTTTCACGTATATAGAACGATATGTTGTAAATAACATATTAAAATTTGAACAAAAACGAATGATGTTACGATATCATTTCATTTATTCTTTTTCACTTTTCAAGAAATTTCGGAGCTTTTTACAACTACAGTTAAGTTTACAGATAAGGAAATTTCATTCAGTCGAAATTCTAGAAAGGTATATAGTACTTTCTCCTGGTTGACATTTTAGGTTCAGATACCTGTATTTAAAATAAATGAAAATATTTTAATAACTACTCATGAAATTGAAAGTCTTATCAAGACGAGTTTTTTTGTTTTTTTTTTTCAAAACTTTGCATGCAAAGAAAATAGAAAAAAACATCTTAGATATAGATGATTTGATATAACAGGTTGTATACCCGTACTCAGCGAGCGTGCAATGCCTTTCCGCATACGATTATTAAGCCATCATGGGACATTGGACAGAGTTATAAATACGAGGGCGCCTGTGAATTTGATGTAGTAGTTGGGGATGTGTCGTGGACAATAAATATTACATTTAATAAAAATATATCACAAATGCAGGTAAACGTATTCTTACTGAACTCTGCAGATGTAAATATTATGTGTATTGCTGCATTTACAAATTATATATTATCTATTACCTTTTTTACATCTTTCATTTAAACCAATTCTGGGTAAAATAACATCTGCTCGTTCTTTTCAACTAATATAGTTTTCACAGAGATAAATAAATAAAAGATGCGCCCGTTTGTAGAGCAACATTTTCAGAATTGCTAGACTGGCAGAATCTGGAAATGACATTTCTGTCCTTATTGTAGTTAAAACGTAATAACGTTCCGCAAATTACGTATTTGCCGTACCTTCCGTTTTTCGCGGAACGTTTGGTGTGTTTTGAATTGCATTTACGTCCAGAGATTGCCGAATTACCTAACAATATTACGTAATAGCACGGGAATGGCCGAGTGTCATTACTTACACGCGCAATATATGCTGGTACAGAATTATAGTAATTAAACTTATGCTATATCTCGTTCTGTTTCACAGGTGTTCAATTCCATCATAATAGCTAGCCACCCCGAGAATAGATGGATTTGTGTGAAGAACAAGAATGATCCACAGCCTCCCGAGATCTTCCAAGCGACTTTCATTCCGAAATTCAGTGGAATCGTGGAACCTTCAGGCGAATGCTTTGTCCTCAAGAATGTCGAGACACATTGCTTAGATCATGGTATAATCTTTTCGTTTGTATACCCGTACGTTTGTTGTTGTTGTTTTTTTGTTGTTGCTGTTTTTTTTTTTGTTTTGTTTTTTTGTTTTTTGTTTTGGGCGTGTAACCTGGCAAGAGACAAAAGCATCACGTATGTTTTTGTTACATTTAGAAACATATTGTTTACATGAAAAACAGAGTAACCGCTCCAAGATCCGTCCCACTTGATATAAAAATATCAAATTACTCCAGTTTACCACTTAACTGATAAAATTGATGATCATGTGCATCAGAAAGCCGGAAAAATATTCGTAATGCTCTTGTCAAAATACTTGCAATAACATATTCAGAAATAATGATGGGGGGGGGGGGGGCGCATATGTCTCCATTTGTTTGCAACCTTAATGTTGAGTGTTGAGTTGAGAGAAGCAATACTACCTACTACATTTATACAGTCATGCAATAGCTTATGCATAATTATACTAAAGTCTGTTCCACCTATTACGTTTACCACGTTTCTGAGTTACCAGTGTCGGCAGAGTCGTCCAAAAACATATTTATATACCATACATCAATATTTCTTTTTTTTTTTTAAGAAATAATCTTGCATCATAGACCGTAATGCTATATAACGTTACGTCGACTTTCCAATATGTCGGCGCCCGTAGTGCAGTAAACTAGGGGTCAACTCAAAATTAAAATGCCCAAGTTAATATTTGACAAATCTGTGTTTGTTTGTGAATTTACATTACCGTATCAAGTCAAGCCACCTGAACATAAATATATAATAAGAAGAAACAAACACACACAAAACAAAGAAAATGTGCGTGCGGACGTCTCGTTATTTTAATAACACATGGGCATTCTTCTTATATTATTTTTTCTGTCATTTAAAGAAAACTAACTTCACTTCAGTTGATGTAACCAAAGTAGATATTACCCCTCGGTGAGTCGCAACTGGAAGTATTTTTATGAATTTAATGAATAAAAGCGGAAAGTAAAAGAATATTCCCTTTCAATTACGTCACATTAATCTGAACGAAAAAGGCGATGAAAAAAATATTTTTAGAATAAAAAAAAGATTCGATGTCTACTACTCAAAATATTTGCGCCGGTGAGACCTAGAAATATGTCAATACTTAAAAAGGCAATCGTGACTGTTTACAAGATGCTGATCAATCAGCTAGAAATAGAAATACTGAGTTTTCCTTAATAATCTTGTTATATTTCTGTATTTTAAGTAATATTTAGGATCCAGATCTAAGAAAGAAATATCAGTTTCAGAAAATGTCCCATTGAAACGCCCAATTTAAAATTAGTGTGCCCAATCACGTGATCGCTACGTCATTTTGAGCTCGAAAGTGAAAGTGGAAAGGTAAACAAAAATAATAAATCAGGGCGTAAGTTTTTTATTCAATATATTGTGTTAATATCATGCACATGATTCGAAATCTATTTGAAGGTTATATTGCAGTAATTCTGTCAAAAATGTGCTTCCGTGGTGTAGTCGAAAGAAGTCCCTAATAAATAGATCCTAATTTTTCTATTTTTCGCGCATTTGCGCGTAAATCGGGGGTCAAATGGGCATTATTTCACTCGTGGAATGAATTTTACATAAAATAGAACACTTTTCATGCCAATATTCTCATGTTTTCGAGTTGTTTACTTGAAAACTAAAATAGGATTTTATTCTGCGGACCGCTTTCTGAAATGCGGCGATATGAGGGTACCTGACTTCAGTTGACTTGCATTTCACTGCATACTATTCAAAACCCCTTTTTCTTTTCGTTTTCCTGAAGCAAATGTATGGATATCTTGTGGAAAATAGGTCTACGACGGAGTGAAAATCTTGAAACTAACAAAATTGTTCTGAAGTAGCTGATTTTTTTATGAAACAAAGAACAGTTTCTTTTATTGGTATATAGCCTGAAAGTGCTATCCCAGGTACTACGATTTCCCCACCAAAACCTTCTCGTTTTAACTCTTTTCCTGTTCAATAGACTTGCAGTGAGAACACCTCAGTGCGCACAATGTCGAAAGTGGTTGAACAGGAATAGCGTTAAAACGAGATGGTTTTGGTGGGGAAATCGTTAAGTCCTTCCCGCAACAATCCAACTATAACTGGGGACTACATATTTATCAATGACTTGATAGGTAGGACTATCTGCTGGAACAGTTACATGAAAATTAAATAGAACGTTTCTGAAAATCTTAAATAAAATGCCTCAAAATGATAGAATCAAGACTTTAGTAATACTATTATACTCGGTCTTACATACTATATATAATCAACCTGCGTTAACTAATAATTGTTTTTCGTAAAACTTTAGGAACTATCTCTAAAACTTGAGTTTTGTGTTTCTAAAGTATCTAAAAATGCCAGATCATGATAGAGAAAAAATCATGCCCGAGTCTGAAATCGACAGCGGGCTACCGTGGCGATAAACATTGCCTCTTTGACGTAATGGAGGAATACGTACTTGTTGGTCGTTAAATTAAAATTTTATAATCAAGGCAGTTTACCTCCGTTTAAAAACTTATTTCAATTTTGAATGGAAAAAATAGTAAAAACAATTAATACTTAGGCGTCAAAAAATGTTTGTTTCCGGTTACATGCTGAAAAATTTAGGGTAGGTAGGTCGGTATTTTTTTAATTCTATTTTTTAAATTGGACATTTCATGAATTATTTTCGGGTCAAAACGAATACAAATAAGGGAGTTATGCCTTTACCGAATCAATATGTTAATTTCTAACTTTACAGTGCAGTTTTGCAGCATTTGTTAAAAAGTTGAAAACTAAATTCTCCAAGACCATAAAAACTTTTATGGTCGGGCAAAAAGTTTGGGTTGGTCGGGATACCGGAAACAAACAATTTTAGGCCTTATATGTTTCCAAAACATATAATTTGTCAGTAATTAAATTTCAAAGCATTCTTAAGAAATATTGCAATAATTTGCTATCTAAAATTTTTCTTTTGTTTTTGATATCGTACGATCTGGAAATCAGTGCCTTTAACATAGTCTCAAATTATATGTGTAGTTAAAGTGTTTAACGTGGTTTTGAGTTTAAGGCTACAGGAGTTATAGCTTTTTCGTTGTTTTTATCTTTTGAAATCGCTACTTTTCACCTAACAATAAAGGTACATATGACAAACATCTTTAACGGGTATGTAATTGTGTTTCAGCTCCTGTCTCAGAAATTACGACTGAAACGACAACCACTACAACATCTATTGGTACAACAACAAGGAACCAACAAACAACAGAATCTCTTGATACTAGTTCAATAACAGCTGCCATTACAACAACTTCACAACTCCCAACAATCACAACATCTTCAGAAACCGGAACAACAGTAACACCAACAGAAACAGCAACAAATGAACAGCTTCAAACAGAATCTTCAGGCACAAGTGCACCGCCACCACTACTTACAATAACAACAGAAACAACATCAACAGAACAGTTTCTAACAACATCTTCAGGCACAAGTACACCACCAACAACAACAACTACTACAACAGAAACAGTATCAACTGATCGACTTCCAACCATATCTCCAGGCACGAGTATACCACCAACACTACTGACAACAACAATAAAAGAAATAACATCAACTGAACATCTTCCAACAACATCTTCTACATCACGTACACCGTCACAACCAATATCGATCGAACAGTATTCTACAAGCCCAGTTACAGTTAATGAAGTATCGTCAGACCAAACCAAAATGGACTTAGATTGTTTATGTAGTTGTGAAGACTTACATGAAATGTCGCAACAAGAGTTTCTAGAAATGCTGGAGTCATTACAGATAGACAAGTCAAAACTGTCTGCGACCCGGAGAAAGCTAACATCTGCGCCAGATAATCGTGTAGAAAGTAAAAGCATGGGAGTTTTTGGGATCGTCGTGATAAGCATAGTTGTTGGGCTCTTTATACTGGCAGATCTCTCTAGCCTGCTGCAAGCTGGTAGTTTGAGCGGAGGAAAGTTGTTTAAACAATCATAGAAAAGGAAGCATTGACAATCATTTATTACAAAAGTGACTCAGTCTCTTTTTTAATAACCGTGTTGTTTGTTTCTAGTTTTTGCTTTGATTTTCATAGAATTAATTACCCAGACACCTTCAACCCATATATGTAGCAATGATCCAAGTTACAGAACATTTATTGGCGCTACAGTGAGATAAATCCTTGGTGTATGAGGCGATGTATAAGTCCATTAAATACATTTGTATAATAAAATTCTGATGAAACCGGTGCCGAAGAAACTCACTAAGATTCGTTAGATGTGTTGATTCAAATCGAGTCTGCCAATGATTTGCATAGACTTTGTTATCCAACAGATGGTCAAATCTAAAGTTAACAACCCAATAGCTCTTCGGACCCTTCTGATGACAAAATACAAATAACCAGCTGTGAAGAACAATGTAAAAGGAAGTAAAACAGGCCATATAACAAGCAAGCATATTGTGACATAGTAATAAATGTGTCTTTTGATGTTACGTTCCAAATGAAGTCTTGAATGATGCCTGTGATGAGATATAACAAATGAGAACCTCATTAAAATTATCTGAATCATTACCACCTATACGACAATATATAGACACATTACACCAAGAAGTAAAAAGTTCAAAATGTGCGTCCTGTATGTCTGCATTGTTAATAAGATCGTTTTAAAGACGTTGGACTCAAAAGCAAATAGACCAATGAACCTAAACCAGCTGTGAAAAAAGACGGCAGTAAATCAGTCTCTGCTAGAAGGAAAGATCTCTCCTCCTCAGGCAACAATTGGTGAGAAGATACACAGAATTTAGAGTCTGCTGAAGATAGTAATAGAGACTAGTGTGAACTGATAGATTCTGATATTGATTAAAATAAATCTAGGTACACTGACATGACGTAAATGATTCCATAATCAGGGTACAAGAAATATAGATCCATGTCTGTCTGAAACGGGCTTCAAGTCCCAACAGGAAACCCTAGTAATCGCAGTATGATACAGGTCAGAAAACTGCAACCGTTGATGTTTGCTTATTCATCTGATTTTGGCATGTACCCATAAGCTACCCAAGAAACAGTTCTGCCAAGCATATCTGATTATTTTATCCTAATCATTGCCGCATTCATCAAAGAATGCTCTATAAACGAACTTATTAACATGGAGTTAAGTACATCACAGAGGACTGGTTAAATCAAAAAAGAGACAGTTAGAGAAATGTTGGTACAATTCGCATCCAAAGTTGCCAAAAACTTAGTTTATAAAATCTAGACAAGTGTTCAAAGATAAAACAATGAATTAATATACATGTATATCTAAATGAGGACCTCACCATGCATTGACGGAATATAGCCTTTAAGGTGGCAAAAAAGGTGCGAAGCGATTCAGAGGTCTTGTAGTGGACGCATATGCATCAAAACTATCAAATATGAAACTTGCTTTTTCCATTACTGCCCATGAACAGACTCAATCAAACCGAGTCTGCAATTTTCACTATTTGCCTTGTTCTCGGTGCTTTCGAGTTTCTACTTTCCAGATTTTATTAAAATTAGCAACGAAAAAGAACTTGAACATTAAATGTTAAATCAGGAATGAAAAAGGCTGTAACTCAATGTAGCCAGCTATAGAGGCAGTAGACTTTGCAAAATTGTAAATGACTTTCCAGCTAAATTATGTACATGATATCACTACTTAAACGACATAAATTTACAATTACTATACAAATGTAATTGACGTTTAGGTAAGAATGTATTAAAAGCCTCCTCTACTATTTTCTATGTAAAAATAAAAAATTATAACATATTTTTATCAGCATTTCTAGTCTTTCACTTCCTGCGAGACTACCCTTGTCTTGAAGGTCTGTCTATAGGCAATCAAAAACTACCAAAGAAATATGGGGTTGACCATAATGCAATGAAACTATGGTCACGTGACTGAGACACGTAATGAAAACGCTAATATTGCGTAGGAAATCAGGAAATACCTACTTTCACTTTCATTTTACAAAACAGCTTCGACGCAACTTTTGAAGCATGTAACGTAGCTTAAAATCATCCACAGACATTCCTCTTTACAATCAAGCATCAATAAAGCTTATATCTGGCATAAAATGGCCTTTACTAGGCGGGACAATTGCACTATATGTTGATATGGACTACATTCGAGTGGACCACAGAGGTATATCAGGCCAATTACTACCTTCATGCCTATAAGAAATGTGAAAGTTTTCAAAATCATTCTGTCGCAGTCAATTATTGTATGTAAGTCAATTGTCAAAAATTTTGACAACTTTTAGTTTGAAAGAATGGCTACAATCGGAATTATACCCCATTACGATAGGCCGACCATACCTGCAAAAAAACCCGGGTCAGATGCATAGAATATGCCATTTTTTTCATTACATAAAGTATCACACGGCCTTACTTTTCTTATTTCTATCATTTGTTTGCAAGAAACAGCTAAAAGTACTCGAAAAATAATCGATTTCTGTCATTCTTACCTAAAATGATGTCGCTGATGCGAAACTGAGATGTGGGGAATCACCTTAAAAATCAGAATTTCGGCTACTTTGCAAAACATCTCAATTTTTTAACCAAAATATGCAAATGATATACCATGTTTGTCTTAAAATGGTGTTTATTACTCAATTCTGATCGGAAACAGCCAGTTTTACATCGGTTGAAGCGATTTTCACGAAATGAGAATTTTTCCATATAGGTTAGAAGGTATTAAATGTCTCCGCTACTATTTTCTATTTAAAAATAAAAATTTATAACATATTTTTGTAAGCATTTCTAGCCTTTCACTTCCTGCGAGACTATCCTTGTCTTGAAGGGGAGTCTTTAGGCAATCAAAAAGTACCAAAAATATGGGGTTGACCATAATACAGTGAAACCATGGTCACGTGACTGAGACACGTAATGAAAACGTTAATATTGCGTAGATAGACATCAGGAAATACCTACTGTTACTTTCATTTTACCAAACCGCTTCGACTTAACTTTTGATGCATGCAACGTAGCTTTAAATCATGGAGGACCAGGGAGGCATATCCGGCCAATTACTACCTTCATGCCTTTATATAATGAATGATGTTTAGAGAACTTTAAGTTGTATTTATTAAGACGCGTATTTTCTAACAAAGTCTAGCAAAAATATCAAGCATACGACCTTATCTTCTTATTGTCCGAATTTTCTTATTATATCTTGATGTTTTGAAAGATCATAATTTAATATTAATAGTAGTAGTAGTAATAATAATAATAATAATAATAGTAATATTATAATAATAATAATAATAACTTTATTTAAAGAGGATAACATATTTGGCTGCAGCCAGTCTAACATATGGTCATCTAACATAATAATGTAAAAATTCACCCAGTGAAGTGAAAGACATGAATCAAACTAAGGTATTATGAACAAATTAATTCTTAGTGGCATAAACAGTACACAGTACAATGAACAGAGATTAAAATAAGATAAAATTATGTACAAGTGGTGAAAGAATACATGTTATTTGTAATCCGCGCAACAAACCCCTAAAAACTCTTATGTTAGAAAAGTACGGGGAAGCGTTGGATTACATTTAAAAAATGATATTGTTAAATAACACATGATATGAACATTGCAAGGCTATTACACTTTAAGAGAGAGAAAATAAATAAGAAAGAAAGAAAAAAGAAAAAGAATAAGAAGGAAAAAAATGTTGTGACAGAATTGTCATATGAATTATACATAACTAATTAGATAAGTAGAGCATAAAACGAAAACAATGCCACTAAGTAAACTAAGTAAAAAAAAGAACAATCTAAAGAAAATGTGTAGAGAATAATGAATATTTTTTATAAATATGTTATTATTATTATTATTATTATTATTATTATTATAGCAGATTTATATAGCGCCCTTTTCATGATAAACACATTCAAAGGCGCTTTACATATAGCAAACGCAGCCACACAGGGCGCGAAATTCATCCTCTACTAGTACAGACACAGAGCGATCTGACCAGAGGGACAGAGTGAGATAAAGCCCCCAGAACAGATAGAGAGAAATCCTTTTTAGATACAGGCCTGTCCGGCTAACTTAGCCTAGCTCTTTGCGAATAGACATTCTGGTTCTTTAACGTGCCGGGTGTATAGCACCGATACACGCGAAGCCGTCTTTCCTGGGAAGAACCAGTACAGGCCTCTTAGTCAGGTGGGAGACACTCGAGAGCATCTCAGAAATTTCCAGTGTCTGGACCGGGATTCGAACCCCGGACCTCTGGATTGACAGTCAAGCGTGTTACCATTAGACCACCGGCCAACCTGTAAAGGTATATAAGAATGGCTTTTCGTGAAACTTACAATGTCTGAGAACTCGTAAGTGGGACGAATGAACAGTACACACAAAAGACTGATATTGTGGATGGTGGTGGTCAGAGAAATGAAATGCACAAATCTGGAAATAAGGAAACAAACAGTAATGACCGCACCCTTCCCCCCGAGTCTATCTTACCGCTATTGCCGGATACTAGTGCTTAATGCCTTACATGGTACACCCAGACGGGCTACATATAGAGGTTCAAATCCCCTGGTTAATGACGTCATCACTTATTATTTTTAAAAAAGAAATACTACACACTACCCTACCCATAGAGCCTGTACCATCAAGTACGGAAAACATAAACATTTAGTTTGATTCGGGAACTAGAGCAGATTAACCCTTACCCTGCTTAATGTCTAAAGTGGACTGTTCCATCACTGAATTTGGGCAACATCACTTATTATTCAAAGGGGTGTTCACTGAAAATTTACTGACTGAACAGCGAACAGTGCAGACCATGATCAGCCTGATCTTGGTCTGCACTGGTCGCAAAGGCAAAATCACTTGCCGCCAGCAGGCTAAGGGTTTATTGAATAAAAGCGAGATTGTTTACATAAAATTCTGCATTGTAGTAAAATTTGATCTGTACATGCAGAACAACCTTGACATATTTTCGTTTGAATTTTTTATGAATCATGTATATTGCCCTGTCCCGCTTCAGCGTTTACTTCTTACTACAGCCGGAAAATGCTAGTCATACGGCAATGGTAAAACGTCCCTGCAAGCAGCGGATATATTATGATAACTGCATGTTAACCCTTACCCTGCTAAATTTCTATATTGAACTTGTCCATCTTTCAATTTGGACAGTACCATTGACTGTTAAAAGGGGTGCTTACCAAAAAATACTGACTGAATGGCGAACAGTGCAGATCATGATCAGACTGCACGGATGTGCAGGCTGATCATGATCTACACAGGTCGCAAAGGCAGAATCAGTCGTGTATAGCATGATAACTGCATGTTAATTAATTAAGTGCTTGATATATCAGATTCGGTTTTATGCTAGTACATTTTATTATATTCAAGCCCAAAGTTAAAGATTATGTTATACCTAGCTAGGCCCTGTGTTTAAAATACATGTTTTGGACAGTGAAATGTTTTAAAACGGGATAAGTGACAGAGAAAGTCAACACTTTTTGTCCTGGGTTGGGAAGGAAATATTCGAACATGGCCGTTAACTCCTAATCTGGGACTGTGTGATTCATGCGGGTTTTAGTCTTGATCCTACTCAATAAAAGATCTACGACCATATTTGGCAGTAGAATATGAAACTAAGACAGACAAATACTAATGAAATTAATTACTTTTGGACACTTGAGCACTTGAATACCTGGTAACTTCTAATTTCGTGTGGGTCAGAAATAGGGACCAGGTTAAGATGGAACGCTCGACAAACTTAGACCTAAACATTTGCATCGGGTTCAGTTCTTACTTCCTAAAGTTTAATTGTCACTAATTTAACCCTACCCCAAAGATGTGACATTTCCAAGTTCAGTAAATGTTTATGAAAACCTCAAGATTCCAATCATCCAAAAAAGGGAAAATCAACCTAAAAAAACGTGAAAAGTCAGATACTGCTTCCTTATGCATAGTAATTTTTGTGCAACATGGTGTTTAATGTTTCACATGTGATGTTACTGGTTTCTTCTGCGTTGTAATTTCTGTGCAACATAATATTACTGATTCCTTCTGCGTTGTAATTTCTGAGCAACATAATATAACTGGTTCCTTCTTCGTTGTAATTTCTGAGCAACATAATATAACTCGTTCCGTCTGCATTGTAATTTCTGTGCAACATAATATTACTGATTCCTTCTGCGTTGTGATTTCTAAGCAACATAATATTACTGATTCCTTTGTGTGATGTTATTTCTATGCAACATAATATTACTGGTTCCTTCTGCATTGTAATTTTTGTGCAGTATTATATAACTGATTCCTTCTATGCTGTTATTACTGTGCAATTAAGTGTTACTGGTTCCTTCTGCATTGTAATTACTGAGCAACATAATATAACTCGTTCCGTCTGCGTTGTAATTTCTGTGCAACATAATATTACTGGTTCCTTCTCCGTTGTAATTTCTAAGCAACATATTATTACTGGTTCCTTTGTGCGATGTTATTTCTGTGCAACATGAAATTACTGATTCCTTTTGCGATGTAATTTCTGAGCAACAAAATATTAGTGATTCCTTCTGCGTTGTAATTTCTGTGAAACATAATATAACTTGTTCCTTTTGCTGTGTAATTACTGTGCAACATAATACAAATATCACTGATACATTTTATATATTTTTTAAAGCTCTGTCTTGGTCCTTTTGTGATCTGTTTTCATTTCCATAATTCTATCTTGTTTACATTGACGTTTAAGATTTGTGCTCGCAGTTGCTATTCTGTTTTACTCGTAATTTGTTATTTTGCAATGGAAAGTGTCCGAAATAAATAGGTACTATATTTAAAGACTTTCTGATCTCTCTTAAAATTTGACTTTAATGTACATATACTTGACACAATATCACAATGATTTAGATATGGCCCGAACAAGACAGTGTAATATTTTGCTTTATTCTATACCTATTTTATCTATCCAATCGCGAACATTCATTTGCAACACGTGACCGTACAATATATTACGGTATTTGGATGCACGTGCGTACAAAAATCCTGTATTTTCTGTATTTGGACGCACGCGCGTACAAAAAATCCTATATTTTCTGTATTTGGACGGTTCAGCAGTCCCATGTTAAACATACGATAAAGCCCGAAACGCGTGAAAATGTTCCGAATGTAAATCGGATGAAGTAGGCGCTCTATGTACAGAGTTTGATTATGCGTCTTGAAATATGGATTTAATTTGAGTTTTTTTTTTTTTTTGTTTACAACACACAAAAACGATTCAAGGGATAACAATGCTATCTGATTTAGATATTAAAACGTTCGTTAATAATCAAAGTAAAAAGGATCATCAGACGTTGGAATATTTGAAACGTCGCTTAAAGAAGCCGTTCCGGACGAAACCTAGAAATTGGTATAAGCCCTGACTGTCTGAATAGCTACCTCAGCAGTGTTTATTTAACGGTTAAGAAACAAAATGGAGAAGATTATGAATGGCAATGGACGGGCGGTCAGCATCCAAAACATGTCTGCTCTATAATTCAGTTTTCGTCGGATCTTCATCAAACTTGCTGACAATGTTTGTTTGCATTACATCTCGGCCAGTTTTGATAACCAGCCAAATTGTACCAGACACTCTTTGATTACAGTCCTTGAATTATTCGAAAAATGGGAAATTTAGCCTTGTCCGCTCTTTTAAGTCGAACAGTTTTCATCCGATCTTCACCAAACTTGCTGACAATGTTTATAGGCATAATATCTCGGCCAAGTATTATTATCACCCAAATCTCCAAATGGCTAGGTAGGGAGGTTGCACCATATACTTTTTTAATGATGATACGCAGAAAAAAACAACATTCAATGAATTGCGTATATTACGTATGAAGTGAAATAAATATAGAATAAAAAGGTTATTTAAGGTCTAACATTGTTCTGTATAATATATATTTGCACTCATACCAAGCTGGGAAAAAATAGAAAAGGCAGGAATACAATATTCAGTGAAACATTTTAAATTAAACTATTTTTATAGTAAGATAAAATAGATATAGAATAAAAAGATTATTTAACATTGTACTGTACAATACGAGATATATTTGGACTCGTACCCAGCTGAGAAAACCATATTGAACTCGCCTAGCGGCTCGTCCAATATGGTTTTCTCTGCTGGGTACTCGTCCAAATATATCTCCGTATTGTACAGAACAATGTTAAATAACCTAATATTCTTTTCGGCACCTCCTGATCTTTGATATAATAATATAATATAAGACGAACGAACAGACAGAGTGATTGCTTCAGGGCCTTGATAGCTATCATATTAGTCAGCTGTATATATTGGCATTTCATTCTGGGGTTTCATTTTAATCTGTGAGTGAAAAATTGTTAATATGCATGATTATTTGTTTTATTATAGAATACCAGTATTATAATTAAGAAACAATAAATATGTCTCTATATTTTATCAGTTAATAAAGTATGGGCAGGAGTTTGGATGCGTAATTATTAAATCACGAGTGCATAATAGTTTTGTAATTATAAAATCTATTTAGTGTATAAGCGGAGTCCCCTTATGAACAGTCTAAATGAAATCTAGTCTGCTATTATCAGTCGTTTTTTATCCTTGTTTTGTTCTCATGGGACTTTTCGCCCGAATTTTGTAACTGAAAGCTAATTGATTGTTGTTTCTATGACAAGCTGTATGATACTCCTAGATTCAAGTCTTATCTTCAGGTATTTCCTCAGGAGAAGAGCTATACGCCTATGCCTAGTTACATCAAATTGATTGATAACTTATGTCAAAAGATTTGTTTTTGTCGATGTGTAGAAGGGCCAGGGAAGTCCGTATATATGACTTCATTCTCCGCAAGGAGCTGACCGATCTCTCTGCTGTAGCAGTCGAAGCCGGCATTGTGAGTAATACTTTGAAAATTTTGTACGGAAATAAAATATAGCTGTGGTCCATAGCCTTACAAACCTATCTACAATGAGGTTCTGATGAAGGATATCGTGTTTCCAGATTTCAAGTTCGTTATCAGCTGCCACTGGGTCAATAAATGAATCATACTCTAATTTGATGTCTTCCCAGACCTGAGGGTAAGTTGATCTATTTTATTGGTCAAACGATATTTTTGTGCCAACAGCCTAAAACTTGCTACACACAGTCTCTCGTTTAGCTCAGATTGTAAATGACCAATAAACGACAGATACAGGTTCAACCGCCAATAATCTTTTATTGTATCCGCTTGAATAATGCGGCTCATTTGTCTGCCTTCAATTCGAGGTCGAGATACAGTAACACTCTGCTGACCGGTCAAAATCTCAGCAGATGTCCAAATTGTGTCAAAATACACCTCATCATTTCTCTTCAGCTGTATTACATCCCGCCGACTTTGTGCTTTTCTAGATGCTTTCACTAGATCACATGTTGGATCTTACATTGCATTTGAAAGTGAGGTAAGTATGTCTAATGGCTTCCCGACAAAATTCACAGCTATAATAAAGTCAAAGGTCAACATTGCTTGTGCAAGGAACTTGCTGTGGAAGACGTTTTAGTATCAGAATCTGTCTGTAGTGCAGCAATTGCTGAAATTCTTCACTTTCAGAATGCTGCGACCACCTAGTCGGACAAAGTCTTTTAAGCATAAGTCCTATATCAGAGTGCTCCATATACACGGCAAGATGCTTTGGTGAGCTTTTAATGAAGTAGAGTATGTCACCAACAACTGTGAACATAGAACTTACAAACGGGACATGACAGGCATGGCAAATAGCTAAGTTCAATCTATGGTTTTGGCAAAGTATGTATTTTGCTTGTGGATACAATTGTGTGACCCTAGCTTTAACACAACGAATCTTACCTGCCATGTTACCTGCACCGTCATAGCCTTGACCAACAATAAGTTTTGGGTCCAGACCTGGGTCCAGTTACAATTATAATGTAATTAATTATAATTAATTACAGTTTTTCAATTAATTGAAAATAATTAATCATTGAGACAAAAATCAATTATTTTAATTGTAATTAATTAATTAAAATCCAAACAAATGCAAAATAATTGTCAATTAAATTCAATTACTGTTCAATTTCATGTAGCAAACTGTCACAAACTTATGGCAATTAAATATTGGCAAAAATACAGGTTATTGTGCAGTAGCTGTTATCACCTGGGGGTATAAATTACACACTTGCTGGTCATCTTAAGAGGTATTAATGTAATCTGTATATGATCCTGAAACTGTTGCTAGACCATTGATGAATATTAAGCCATTGAATTACAATAACTAGTAGTATAATTAGCCTGAAGGAAGAGAATTTGATGTCATCAATTGGTTAAGTAAGTAAGATGGGAAGTAAGAAGTGGCTCTACCAGCATCGTCTGCGCCAGTTGAACGGCTCTTCTCAATAGCTGGGAAAGTGTTTAGGCCTTAACGGTGTTCACTGACAGACAGTAACTTTGAAGCATTAAATGTTTTTGAAATGCAAAAATGACTTATAAACAAGCTTCTGCATCATAAATCTGTGAATTGTGTTCACTAACAGAAAGTAAACTTTGAAGTGTTCATGTTTTCGAAATTCAATAAGGACTTATAAATCTGCATCATTAATATGTCTTTGATAGTAACATCATGATTCTATTTGTGAATATATTGCCAAATAATTAAAACAATAATTAATTATTTTCCTTAAAATAATTGTAATTTTTTAATTACTTCTGTAAAAAGCAAGTAATTATAACTGTAATTTAATTGAAGCATTTCTATTTAAATTCAAATTAATTAATCAATTTTGAAAATAATTGAACCCAGGTCTGGTTGGGTCTAGGTCATACTTTGCAAGCACCCCAATTAAAATATTGAACAACGTTTCTCCAGTTATGTTTCTAGTAAAGACAAAAGACAAAAGTCAAAAACTCTTCATGAACAGAATGGGTATCAGAGTCAGACTTTTCCACAAATCTTAGACAGAAAGCAAACTGTTCTGTATATTGCTTACATCAGCTGATTCATCCGCCATTAAAGTAAAATATTTGGCCGACTGACAACGTCGAATTATTTCTGCTGATACTTGGTTCCCGCAAAGGTTAATGAGCTCGTTTTGAATTTTAGGGTCGATTATTTTTTGATGTTTGTCTTTAGTCAACCTGTTTGATGTGCTCATTAAAAAATGGGTCAGTTTCTGCCCTGAACTCCAGTAAAGCGCGGAAATTACTATCTTTCTCCGTTTTACCTCGAATTACCAAGTTTTGCCGACCACAAAGAAGTATTACCCTTATAATTGAAGACAAAATATGTCTGTTTCTCTCCACCTTATTCTTGTAAGCGTCTGACCCGAGCTCCACGACTGACCACTCTTCACGCATGCAACTACATACATAATGTTTTTCCTTTCCTATACAGTTAAGGTGTTCATCAGACCTCATGTGAATGTCAACAACCTTTTTGACATTGCTTCAGTCTGTTAAAGGACGAGATAAAATCGTATTTGAGGAAGAGTTGCCAAACACAAACCAATGTGCACAGAAAACACCATCAACTGCCTCATAAACGAAAGCAGGCACACGATTTATTTATTTATTTTATTTTTTTGCCACAAAGTCGGAGAGTAATAACTGACAATAAGCTAATTTCATATGAAAGATATCCGCATGCCTTTCATAACGCTGAAAGAATTTTTAAAATCAGGCCACTATTGAAAAAAAGATATCGCAGTTTTGAAGTTTAGGAAGATGGCTGATCATGGAGGCAGCTATTTGAGTATGTTTGTGACGTCATTTACACACTGTTGTATTTTTTTAGCAAAAAACCTTTTAAATAGATTAATTTCATATGTTTCTTGAGTGTAAGATGTAAAATATGGTAATTTCTTTCATTATAGCTGGAAAAAGTAAAGAAATTATTTTACATTTCATATGAAAGATATCCGCATGCCTTTCATAACGCTGAAAGAATTTTTAAAATCAGGCCACTATTGAAAAAAAGATATCGCAGTTTGAAGTTTAGGAAGATGGCTGATCATGGAGGCAGCTATTTTAGTGTGTTTGTGACGTCATTTACACACTGCTGTATATTTTTAGCAAATAACCTTTTAAATAGATTAATTTCATATGTTTCTTGAGTGTAAGATGTAAAATATGGTAATTTCTTTCATAATAGCTGGAAAAAGTAAAGAAATTATTTTACATAAATAAGTAAATGCAGTTCTAATATGCATCTGGAAATTTAATAAATCCGCCATAATGATTTTGTTTTTTGTTCCCATGGAAACAAAATGGCTACCATTTTTATCAAATATTTAAATGCTCATTACTTACTCATTCTTAAGCCGATTTTGAAAATTCTTTCACTTCTTTAAATGATTTATGAAATCCTAGCAGAAGGAATTAACATAAGAACAACATTGCCTTTCCCTTTTACACTATAGCTTTCAGACAGCAGTGCAGAAGATGAGGATGGAGTTGAAATTGTTTCACTTTCACCAGATTTTGTTTTGAGATGCGGATCTTTATGGCTGTTAGATCAGAAGTCCTGTGTCTATAATCATAATACTGGATGTCCATGGTTAGAAACCACCAATTCTTAAATATCTTAAACACTGTTGAAATGCAAGTTTCATATAATTCTTAGTCGATGTTAGCGCTGTGAACCAGGATCTCAAGGTTAATAAAATTAACTTTAGAGAACAGTTTCACAATGCAAATATTACATTGGTAAATATCAAAATTAAGGTAGGTGTGCACGTTCGGATCATTTTTTTCTACAAAGTAGATTTTTTTGGTAGATCGATTTGAAAAATTTGGACCTCAAGCAAGTTTTCGTAATGGGAGTCGAGGGGAAAATCACAATTTTGATGACATTTCCGCGAAAAGAAATTATTCTGCAATGTAGATTTTATTGAAACTTCTCAAAACTATAATCTAACATGTGGTGTATAATATGGTGAAATAAAATGTATAGGTCCTTGTGCTTTTTCGAGATATTTGCCAAAAATAAAAAAATAATAAATTTATTTGAGAGATTCGCACATTTCAAGCTGATTATAACACATGATTTGGAATTAAATTACGTGTCAAACTTTTTAATATCTTATCTTATCTCTAGAAAGATAATAACGTTGTAGTTTTGATACATTCACTGATTCATAAAATGATTTTTGCTTCCGTATACCCAGTCAAGGCTTTATTTATTTACCCGGATATATGACGTCAAGCCATTACTTCCGGTTTATCAAACGTGCAGAATAACCTAAAGCTCAGAATCGCCAACCAATCAGATGCTGGAGTTTTGCAGGTGTCCAATCTCAGTTTTATTACCTTGGATCAAGATCAAGATCACTATTTGATATTGTTGATTAATATAAACTGAAGATAGAAAAACAAATCTTGAGTGTAATATCAATGTCATTAAATATAAAGTAACAGTGGCCAGAAAGGCATAAGCTAAGAAGTTGCTCTGTATACTTTTAAAAAAGGCGGCAAAGTGATCGCGTGATCTTAATGTGGTTGTTTCTTTTTCAGATCCCGCGTTAACTTCCCACGCCACCGATACAACTCGTACATCAAAGACAAGTGTTGCTCATTCTAGCACATTAACAACGTCAACTATTGGGTCTGATAGCACAGTATCGACATCAAGTGTTGCTCCTACTAGCAAAAGCACACCAACAACGTCAACTATTGGGACTGCTAGCACAGTATCGACATCAAGACAACAAGTTCTTCTACTTCTCCCCAAAAATCAATCATATCTTTGTCGACAACATCCACACATTCTGACTATGAGCAAGATACAATAAAAACTTCATCTTCATTCTCCACAACTTCTGGACAGAATTCAGCAATGACAGTAACAACGGATCCAAATACAGCTAGCGAAACTGCCTCCAATGACCTTACTCAGACTAGCCAAACAGTCTTCATAAGCAAACCGACTAATAATACAACTGCCTTCACGAAGCTCGAAATGACCAGTGCATCTTCATCTACGGACTCAGATACGATTTGTCCGGCTATTACAGCGGACCCAAGCATGTCTCTCTCAACGCCCACAGTGGACCCTAACACTTCTCCTGCTCCCGTCTCTACCGATTCCACAACAAGCAGCCTAGTCGCAACCATTAACAACACAACATTTTCATCCACATCCGGAACACCGGTTTCATCGTGTATGTGTAACTGTTCGGATTTTTCCAAACTTTCTACAAAACGTCCCTCATTTAAAAACCAAACGTTTGAAGAAATGCTGGTGGAATTGCAGGTGGACAAATCCAAGCTCTCGGCAACACGGCGCAAACTTACTTCAGCACCGGACAATCATATAGAGAGTAAAAGCACGGGAATTCTCGGGGCCGCCATCATTGGGACGATATTTGGACTGTTGCTATTGGCCGACTTGTTTTAAGCTGACTGTACTGCGAGTGTTGTGCAAATCGCAACTATAAGTTTTTAGAGTAGAGTTGTAGGGGAATCGAATAGTTTAAAAGAAGCATACATTCTTTTAACCAATACAGAATTTTAAAAATCGAACATCAACGTAATGTGCAATTATTATGTCTCCTACCACACAGTGGTATGGGAGACATATTTTAAAATTTACTCCTGTCTCTCTTTGTGTGTGTGTGTGTGTGTGTGTGTGTCTGTCTGTCTGTCTGTCTGTGTAACAAATCTTGTCCGCACTCTAAGTCAAACATTTCTCATCCGATCTTCACCAAACTTGAACAGAATGTGTTTGACCATAAGACCTCGGTCAAGTTCGATAACTAGCCAAATCGGTGTAGGCACTTCGGAGTTATGACCCTTGAATTGCCGAAAATCGGCATTTTAACTCTTGTCCGCGCTCTAAGTTAAACATTTCTCATCCGATCTTCACCAAACCTTAACAAAATTTGTTTGACCATAAGACCTCGGCCAAGTTTGATAACTGGCCAAATCGGCCCAGGCACTTTGGAATTATGGCCTTTGAATTACCGAAAATCGGCATTTTTACTCTTGTACGCACTCTAAGTCGAACATTTCTCATAAGATCTTCACCAAACTTGAACCAAATGTTTTTGACCATAACTCCTCGGCCAAGTTCATTAACTAGTCAAATCGCCCGAGGCACTTCAGAATTATGGCCCTTGAATTACCCAAAATCAGCCTTTTTACTCTTCAAAGGTATATTTGTAGTGAGTACATTTACTGTATATAAAGACTGACTTGTTATTTAGATGATTAGGCAGTTGTAGGAGACATGCGCTTTTCTCAAAAGCAGCTCTAGTTTCTTTTCAAATAAGGCGAATTCTTGCATATATATTCCTCTGACATCGATTATGTATTATAGGTACAGTAGAGCCGCTGTAAAACGGCATAATAACAGAATGTACACACGAGGTCTTCCTGCACCATTAAAGTTTGAGAAGTAGGAATAAGATCTAAATTGTGTCAGTATGACTCTAAAGCTGGCAAAAACAAAACAAGAAGTAGCATTATCTTTGCCCTGCAATGTTAAATCAGACAAGGTTGTTAGTAAAGTAACCCCTAGGGAGTAGTAAACCAATTTTTTGTATTTTCAGTGTTTTTTTGTAAAGAGGTTGCACGCATGCGCATTGCTAATTCAGTGTTGGAAACAAAACGTTGCCCTATAAACAAATGTCATACTGGTATTGTTTTGCAGGTTTTGAAAATGTCTGCGTTCTGTTGTCTTGTATGAATTTACTTAGAAATAGATACGATAAAATGTTTAACTTTGATTGTTTAAATGTACATTGAATAGTTTTGCAAATAATTACATTCACGGTTGCTGAACTTGTAAGCATGGCAAATAACATCATTTATTACATACTCGTTTCTATTCCCCGTTAAGTTACAATGGTACCAGAAACGTCAGTATTTTTCCGAACACTGACGCCTGAATTTCATATCGGGTGCGTGACGTAATGTAACGTGTATCATTCTTTTCATTTAATTCAGTATTGTCAGGCTATTGAACAAAGTCATAATATTTACATTACTTTTATACGTGTAGAAACGTATGTAATAAAAAGTTTATTATCTTTGCATCGGGAAATATGCACACGTTCTTGAGTGGAAGAATAAGTACAGCGCCGCTCCTATAAAGTCGCTCAGTATTTCCGCTGCAGAACTCGTGCATATTTCTCGATACAAAGCTAATAACCTATTATCCGAGTAATCTTGAACAAAACCTGGATCTGGTGTTCGATAACATAAAAGTGACAACGAATAAAAGGCAATTTCTATATTAAATGGTGAAAATATCAACTGAATAAACAAAATATTAAGATAGTATATAGCTTCAATAATGCTTTTGAAATGATTTCAGATGATATAATAAGATAATCACAACAATATCTAAAAATCACGCACACTAACACGAACATATATTTTTCATTTCTCCTGTATTTTAGAAGAAATGAACAATTGTGAGAAGTTTAATTCTAGTATGCTTGTTTCTGTTAAAACACGTTTACGTTAAAATGGCGTCACGTAAATTAACGGGCACGGCGTCAGTGCTTTTGTTTCGACCAAGAAAGAGCGCCACTACATTTTATCTTCTGTTTTAGATAAGTGGCATACTAGAATCGAAATAATGTAAAACAAAGTCCTGTTATACTTTAATTAAAACACACAAAATCGGTTATACGTCGCTAGAATAATTTACTCGCGCTACGCCCTCGTGAAATTATTCCTCGGACGTATAACATTATATTTTTCCTATCCATTTTTTCCTAATTTAAATATGCATATGCGGATTTTTACACGGGGAAGTGGTATGCTCACAATCGTCTCTCATTTATAGAAACTTGCAAGAGGTCAGCACAGCAAAAGATTTAAGAACAAGGTATTATCATCTTTATTTGCTGAATTTCTATAGTACACGATGATGCTTAAACATCATGGTTAAATAAAGTTCTTAAGGTAGTTCTTCACGGTTGATAGAACACATGGTGTTGGGGTAACATCTTTTATACGGAAAATTTAGAATAATGCTTGGTAGTCGTTATAAGGGTATAATAATTTTTTCCGGGATTCTATTACATCAAGTGTTTTTAGTGTTAAGCAATCGGCGCTTCTGTCTTTCTTAAAGTTCATTTTACAAAACATGGAGGTTTTGATTAAAATAAGTTTAAATGATAACATAAAATAAGAGGCAATGTAAGAGCTCCGTTTGAAGTTTTGCGAATTGTAAAAAATCAAGTGCATTGTCCTATACATTTTATTTGGTCATGTGACTGAAAAAAAGCTGAATCTACAACTATAAAAAGTTTAATTAAAATCAACATTGTGTAACATTTTCAATTCGCGAAGCGTTTGTAACGGAGTACCGGAGGTACACTGTTTTAGTTATAAAGATTTATATCTAACGAGCGTAAAGTACGTATTCCTCCATGGTTTATTTGCCAAGACCACAGGATTATTTTTTCGCGCCGGCCTGGGTTCGATTCCCACCTCGGGGATGTTTTTTCCTTGATTTTAGCTTTTATAAGAAATCTTAAAAACAAAAATTAATGTTCATAATATGACCACAATTCCGTTCTAACAAAAAGAAAGATCGTTTTAAGCCAAAATCTTGACGTCTGCGCCTTTAAATGTTGAAAAAGAATCCTATATGCAGAGATGCCTTAAGCGCAAGATCAGGGTCGCTGTGAAGGCCAGAAATGACAAATAGTTTTAAGACTTGTCTCCAAACTCATTTATTACCTCCAACTCATTGCTTTTGTTGTAATTTAGTTGTACGTAAGCTAGCGATAACTTCACCTTAAACGCATTCGAGCTTTCGTATCAGTGCTGATCAGTTCATAACAGCCCATTTCCGCACAAGCATCAGAGGCGGGTGCAAAATTTCTCTAGACATAATTTTGACATTCCCCAGTGCTAACGCCTTTAAATTACTTTAAAGACATACACTCGTGGTTGTTTATAACCAACCGACAGATTATCTTGAAAATAAAAACAAGCACACAAACTAGTTTTGAAAGTGTTTTTTTTTTTCTGATTATTCAACAATAATAAGTAGCATAGTATAACATGCACAAGACACTTGTTTTGAAAGTGTTTCTTATTATTCAGCAAATTAAGTATTATAGTATAACATGCTTTGGAAGCATTTTTCTGATTTTTCAGAAAAATAGGTATCATAGTATAACATGCGCAAAACATAAAACGTTTCATTCAGCAAAAGAAGATTGACCAACATAAGCAGCAACTGCATCCATATGATAGCTCGGCTGAAATAAAGATAAGGGTCTTCGGTATTTCAGGTTATTTGAGAATTTCTGTTGCAAATCTTTATTGTTTTATTGAATCCATTTTCGGTCGTCTTTGACTGGAACTTCTTTTCCGTCGTCAGCAATACCTGCATGTACTCTTCAAATGACAAAGCTAGTTTGATGCATCTTTAAGAAGCACCGGTATGTCTGAAATTGACGTACACACATTACCTGCATATATATATATAATTAATGCTTGTGACAGACACTTCCAAGAATTCTTGTCATGGAGATCATTTCTAGCATAACCAATCAAGCCACTTTATTTTCATCAGTAGCGTGTTTGTCTCCCTTTGTTCCCATTTCCCTGGTCATAGGCCTACTGATGTTCGTTTATTTCGGTTAAGGCTCACGAACAGAATCATGTTAGTTATGCAGGTAATGTTAGCGAATTTTTTCCAGTGAGATAAATATCTTAACACAATAAGCAGTCTCCCAAGATGATCCAGAATTGCAACCATTTAAATTAGTTTTCCCTTAAAGTATTAACCATCATGGGTACAATAAATATTCTCGCTTTAACATGATAACGCGAAAATATTCGTGTGACCAGTTATTGAACATTCGGAATCGCTTTTTAGAAACATTAAACATGCATGTTGACGCTCGTTTTCACATACCGGAAATGGTTCGTGATACAATTTATGGGACCAGTCTCACTTATCCTGTCAGGTTTTTATCTCTCTCTCACCTATTCACTAATAATCCGACGTACACATCATATAGAGGGGTTGGGAATATTCAGATAGATAGAACGCTTTAAGGAGGTAGTTTACCTTATTACTTGTATGTACGCATGCCCAACCGGAAGCTAATGTGAGGATTTACGACAAGGTTTACGAGGATTTAATTTGAACCACTCTCGAGTCCGCTTCCTGAGAAAACCAGTACTGGTGTCATATGACACCATATCGAACCCACGATCCCCAGGTTGAACGGCCGATACCTTAACCACTAGACCAGCGCTCCCTTTTTGAGCATAAGATATCAAACATTAATATACAAATTAAAGAAAAAAAGGAAAGTATCTAACCGTTCGGTAATCGCACGCCTAGCCTGCATTCTAGCCGTCCGGTTACCGAACGGCTAGCAAACTCAAGGGGATTTTAGCCATCCGGTATTCAATTTCTTAAATGAATAAGAAATGATTTAATATGATTTTACCTGATATTAACATACGATATCAATACTTATCTGCAAGCAGAATTTGTGTGAATACATACTAAAGTATATTTTAATCGTCTCGAATAGATTATTGTATTTTCAGCCGATAGCGAAAGCTTGCCGAAATCAATATTGGCGAAACGAATAGAAGAGGATGATTGTGCCGTTGTCATCAGAGAGCGTTTAGTTGCATTATGCAAGCCAACCAACAAGGGGAGATACTTCACAGTGCACAGTCCATAGGCACCCAAGCCACACCACGAGGAGGAGCTATCAGCATGGCCCAACTTTTTTTAAAATAAATTAATTTACGCAGTCAAGATATTGAAATGAAATATTTTGTAAGTGACTGTTTTCAAATAAAATGATTTTATTCCAAAGTATGAAAATGAATTACTAAAGAGAAAAATATTGTATTTCACAATGGTTTCGTGGTTAATTTCAAGTTATAATAAAAATATAATAACGTAAGAAAACAAGTTTTTGAAGTATTATTTTGAAAACGATGGCTATGGGCGGCTTGATAAACCATTAAATTCGTACCACATATGTAACGAACAGTCTCTAACAACAAGATGACAACGACACAATAATTTCCTTCTGTTCGTTTCGCCGTTATTGATTTCGGCAAACTTGAAAATGTAGTAATCTATTCGAGACTATTTAAATATATATTCTGGTACGTATTCACACAAAATATTGTTTGCAGAGAAGTATTGATATCTTAAGTAAATAACATGTAAAATGATATTTAATCATTACTGATTACCTGAAGGCTAGAAAATTCCCTGAGGAGTTGCTAGAACGCAGACAGGCTTGGCATCCGATTACAGGACGACTAGACGCTTTAAAAAAAATCGGTTTAGATACCCTTCAAAAAGTAATAGTATTCCTTTGCGTTTCCGTGACGCTAATTAAAGTAGGAGAAATGAAGGAGGTCCCTCCACAAAAAGTAGGAGGTTTGCGGACAAAAAAGTAGGAAAATTAGGAGGTTATTAACATAAATGTATTTCAAACCCAAGCCAAAACACTAATAAAATGTGCTATTTAAGCACACAAATGCAACCAAGCACTCCCAGCAGAGCTTTCAAGGTTAAGATATGGTTTGGTAGGATTATAGATATGTTGATATGAGGCAATGTATCGCAGGAGACACCAAATGCATGGGTGCATGTAGAAAGTTTTGAAACACCTGAAAATATTGCTGGGGTCCTGTTGTGGTCCCCGGTGGATCCAGGGCAAAGCCCTAGCCATGTGTCCAGAGGATGTTGGGGTGGCAGGGGGGGGGGGGGTGCGTAGGCCCACTGAAGCTGTGAAATTCTAGTAATTTCAGAGCCATACAAACATTTTTGAGGTTTTTGTAGGAGTGTATCTATACGGAGTTTTTCATCTTTAAATGGCTCCTGGAACTGCCAGCAACACATGATGAGTCCATCATCTGCAAATATAACTACTGAAAAGACTGTTTTTTTTTCCTTTTTAATGTGAAGCAAAACAGTATGCGAGGTAGGTGGTTTTATCAAAAAGTAGGAAAACGTTGGAGGCATTTAAAAAAAAAAGTAGGAAAATGTAGGAAAAAGTAGAAACACCGGAAGGCCTGTATATGTCCCCATATAAAAAGAAAAAAAATGCTGATGATATGCCAAACTAGCCTTGATACTTCACCTTCCTACAAAGGTTTAAGAGTAGAGAGACCTATACCATCAAATATTGAATATAGACAGACAGGACGAGACTACTATATCTTCCATTTGTGGGTAGATATAATTTTGAATAGTGCCGATAATAAAACAGCCAGCTATGATAAGAATTCTTAAAAGCATGATTTATTCTTTTGTGAAATTGCGAAATGAAAGTTATGAACAAAATATCTGGCATTTATTACTGATAACTTTAGTACAACTACTTAACTAAAATAAACAGGCTTTCTTTCCTTCATTCTTGACTTACCATTATTATATCAGCATGCAAATGTATAATAACTGGTCTTACTGTTTTTTTGTTGTTGTTTTTTCTTTTCTTATTGCCCTGTCCAATACAGCACTTAATTTCTCATATTAACATGTAACTCTTTTGACACCACTAAAATGTCAGTAAGAATGTTTACACAACTGTTGCCCTCAGCCATGCTTTTGCATAAGGCTCATCACCACTAAATCAAATGCAAGCCTATGCAGGTCTGGTTACCATTACTCTAGATATAAAATAGTCCTAATCTTTTTTTCCCCTTTTCTTATGCCCTTCCTAAATCCTTTTATTCTACTGCATTTCAGTGTATATCTATCGCATTCTATCGAAATCTATCGCATACTTGATAAAAATAAGGACGTAAAAACCTTAAGTCTCGAAGAGACCATGAAAGAAGCGAAAACAAGTAAATTAAAAGAGTTGTAATTAATGAAGCCTAACTTTCTTACATAAAGTTAACAACCCCTTTTCTTCAGTCTCCGTTTTCTGTGTAATGACGTAGTTCTTTTTTGGAATGAATTTAAATCTCTGATAAACTAATATTCTGGAAAATGTTAAAATAATGTTATTAAGTAAATGGATTTAAAATGAAATAAAGAACAGCTGGATTAAGTGGTGTTCAGCCTTTAAAAGTCTAAAACTGATACTGTAAAAAAAATTGTCAGTAAACATGGGCTTTTACAATGATGGCCTCAGGTCAATATAACAGAATTAAAGGGCAAGGAATGCCTGATGTGTTTATCTTATATAAAAGACGTCCTCATGCCTTTCACAATACTAAAATTATTTTTAAAATCAGACCACTATATTGAAAAAATCACTATATTGAAACAGATATGGCACTAAGAAATTTCAGAAAATGGCTGATCGTTGAGGCAGCCATTTTAGTGTGTTTAAGGTGTCATTGACACGCTGCTATTACATGGAATTTAAGAAAAATACAAGTTTATAAATACTACAATATCAGCTAGAAGGTGACAGTGAACTATATGTCTTAACAGCAAACACAGGATAATTGAAGTTTATCCATCACTTTTTTAAAGTATGTTAACTCTTTAAATGCAAAGTACATACTTTAACATAGTTAATGGAAGCAGTAGAAACATCACATATAAAGATGGGATCATGTAAAGAATACATTCACATAAATCTGCGAAGAAAGGCTTTGCTTCTCGAACTTACAAGACCTGGATCTTAGACAATACCATTCACAAGATAGAAACCAAAAGAACAGTTCGACAAAGGATTCTCCAGGCAAAGACACATAGAATCCAGATAGAGTGCGGCTCCCTACAAACAGAGGTGAAGAAAAACTGCAGGCAAGACAAAAGGACTATGATCAACCAACTTGCAGCAAAAGTAGAAACAGCGGCACAAAAGAATGATACAAGTACCCTGTTTCAGATCGCCCGCCAACTAGCAGGACGTCGAAGCAATTCGAACAAGCATGTGAAAGACTGTCCAAGCCAGAAGACCGATTGAAAAGGTGTGAAAGGAGCATTTCGATAAACTCCTAAATGGCACACCAGTCGCCCAACCCCCTACTATAGAAGAGGGACCAGACTTGACAATCAACACAGGACCAATAACCAAACAGGAAATTACAGAGTCATCAATAAGATCAAGAATGGGAAAGCTCCAGGACCTGACAAAATCCCACCAGAAGCGATAAAGGCAGAAGCAGACATCAGTGCAGACATCATGCTTGACCTGATCCAACACATTTGGGACACAGAAGAGGTTCCTGAAGAGTGGCAGATAGGGTACCTCCAAGCTACCGAAGAAAGACAACCTGAGGGACTGCAACAACTGGCGAGGCATCCAGCTTCTATCCATGCCCAGCAAGGTGCTAGCGAGATTACATTGGAGAGGATGAAAGCCGAAGTTTACAGACTTTTCATAAACTTTTAATCTCCTTAAACAGATATTTAAAATTACCCACCACTACACCCATAATGCATTTTACGTCAGATTAATGCAGATTGATGCAACCGAAGGTAAGTGTGATTTTTTTTGCAACAATTAGAATTTGTTTGGTTAAATGATGCGTTATTAGCTTATTTTGAGAATTTAGCAATTATTTTTGGAATAAATATTGTTAGGAGAAAATCTTCATAGAACCATTTCTTTCAAAATGGCGGATATCCTGAAAAACAAATGCTTATACATCCTTAAAGATCCTTTCGAAATTAAGAAAAAGTTCTAACTACCAAACGTACAGATTAAAATGAAGCATAAATAATGTTAAAAAAGATTTCAAAATAAAGCTAAAGTAACAGATTGCAAGACTGTCGCGGACGGTCGGGCCTTTTTGGCTCTTGCATGATATCTTCCGTAATCGGCCGTACCAGTTTTTTCGCATTTAATTTCATCTTTTGCTTTGATTAAAAGTGCCGAAATATTGCCTTCTTAATGTTATTATCCACAATGAGCGGTATCTGTCATAATTGCCCGCGTGTGAAAACAACTTCGGCACACTTCGTGTCAAAAGTATCGGCCTTGCTTGACTGGATCAATCATAATTAAACGATTATCTGATGGATCTTTAATCCGGTATGATTTAAACACATCGTATTACCGGTGATGACAGATCACTGTCTGGATGACAGACACCAAATTTTGCAGACAGTTTATATGTAGGTTAGTTATTTGGTTGCGATACTGGTATAAAAATGTATAATGAAAGCAAGGGCATTTGCGTATTCATGAACATGTTGTCCATTGACTGCAGATATCATTAGGTAGTTTTGAACTCGATTTTCCATTTACTAAAGCAATTATGGCGAGTTAAATATCCTAGTTTTGATCCAGAAGGTGATTTTTTTGTTTTCCTTCCAAAATGTTTTTGAATGAATGAGCTCGAGTAATTTTAGATTATACACGAACACATTCATTCCTCGGGATCATGTACACCACATATAAACTATACACGTCTTTTTCTGGAAAAAAAAATACAGGCTTCCAAACTAGTCTGGGTAAAGAAAAATTGCTGCCTTGATTGGCAGAAACGGTTTCTAAAGGCTGCCATATATGACAGAAACGCTCAGAGAAAGGCTTACAACTTGTCAGAAATAGGAAATCGCTCTTTACTGATTTCCTTTGTTTTTACATTCTTTTATATCGAATTGAAGAGTTCAACTACTATATGTAACATTTTCATGAGACAGAAAGTATGTTATTGAATGATTTACATCGAAAATGTGTTTCTTTCATAATTTGTTCATACAACCTTATAGATTGCAATTATGCATTCGAACTTAAGTATGGAGAATTTCTTTTGAAACTGAATAAGGAATCAGAACGACAGGGAGGTCTATATCTCCCATTAACTTACCCTTTATCTAATTCTTTTCTTTTCATCAACTCCAATAATAACGAACTTTAACTACATAGACCCTGATAAAGATTCAACTGACCCTTACACCTGGTATCATTGGATTTAACTTATCTTTTCAAAATGTTTTCAAATCGGAGCAGTATAGTTATTTTTTTGAAGCAGGTGATGAACATTCTCCTTTTCCTTTCAACAATTTGATCTGCATTGCGAGGTCCAAACATAAAACGAAGAAACTTGTCTTTGAACAAACGATAACCAACCTCACCGCTGACAGTATAAAGCAGACAAGACATAGTTATAAGTCTGCACAATGTCACATTTTCTGGAACTTTTTCAGAATAAAACTATCATTTTATTATTTGTCACATTTACTTTATAAAGCTTTTATGTCCACTTCTACCGTACAGGTTTTACAAATAAAATCTCAACTAAAAAGACTGCAACCATCGAAAAATCAGGGTCATGAAAACAGGCAATAAAAGGTGCAGTATGTCGCATACAGCACTAAAGGCACTAGTGGCGCATAAGGGACATATAAGTGATATATAATTGAACAACGCAACAGACTAACAGAGCACATACAAGTGTCTATCGGCATGACGGTCGTGCCAATCATTTTTCTTAAATTCGCACAACAGTCGTGCCAATTAGTATCGTTATCAGCACGACGGGTGTGTCAAAAGAATATCTTTTTAGCACAGGTGTGTTGCAGTTAAAATACTATTAGCATCATGTTGATTGTTTAAGATATTGAACCAACAGTCACTAATCATATACTCTGATACCATAGAACCCCAGTCAAATTAATAAACAAACTGATTATTGGTCGGCTAGAAAACAATTTGACTCTAGAGGACTTAACACTTCAATGCCAATGGGTTGAAAATAAAACGAATCCAAAACAATTTAACAACAACAATCTACCAGTGTTTCAATTTTCGTGACTGTGTAAGCGGAAACGTCAAAAGAATTAAGCAGGTCCGTTTTTTCTCTTTTCCTGGAGCAGATCCCTTTATCCCTTGATACTTGCTGTATCATTCTTATCAACGGTGGAATATCCTCCTTACAAAGCCCACTGCATAAAATACTTTCTAATACTACTAATAGCAACATTGTTAATCTTGTAAAAAGAAGGGAATGAAACTCCCATACCCCTACTGTATCGAAGCAGTTTCCGTCATAAAATAAAAGGTTTTTAAAAGTATTTTTCTAGAACGTGTCAGTTAAGCTCTTCTGCTTTATGAAAACATAAATGTCAATAGTGTCTAGAGCATTGGGGCTCCTTAACGATTGCACTGAGTCGGTTGACTACAAAAGGTGTTTACGTCATCGACTTTTGTTTGAAAATTTATGTACATTATGACAGTGTATACGACTAGAAAAGCACCGTCCGTGTTTTTCCTAAACTGGTGAAATTAATAAGTACAAAAGAAGTTTGAACATTCTTGTGTTTTTAAAATTACTAATAGGCTTTTGTCAAACAACTCGATACTGTGCAGTTATTTTATGTTAAATTAAATTCTCGCAAGCCAGGTGATCTACCAATTAGTTAATCGGGCAATCAATATGTAGGACAATTTACACGTGTACTACGTAAGGGATACAACCGTAACTTGGCCCAGCATACAGTATATGTACCAGTTACCTCCCTTGGATAAGAACATTTGGTAGAGGTTCGCTTAGATGTTGACATATCACCAATATTTTATATTTGTTTTTACTTTCTTTATTGTAAAAATAATCAAAATTTATTGCCGATGCACAAAAACGACACATATTTGTCATTATTATGTATTTTTGTTAAGTCGTCTGGTTTTGACTACCAAAGGGGAGACACTTTCAACTTAATTGGGGACGAAGGAGTTATCCTTTGCGCATGCGCATTAGCGTCACGTGAAATCCCCCATGTTCGGGTGTAAACAAAACAATTGTGGAATGAACAATTTCCGTAATTCTTTGACAATATAACATTTAAGCGTTGTTTTAATGATTTGTTCACAGTATTCAAACCAACCTGACAATCAAAAATATCGGTCGGTCGATTTAAATATGTACTTAGAAAGCTTGGTATTGTGTTAAATCCATGTCAATTCTGAAGGCAGTACACAGTTAGAATTTTCATATTGTATTTTTTTATGTTCTACGTTCAGACTTCCGGTAGTCTCTGCATGCATAGAATTACATAAAAATGACTCGTTTACTTTTCCTCGTTTGACTTCCCAAGCCGGAAAAGGCTTTAGAAAGATGGCTTTGCAGAGCATTTGTATATACAATAGATTACTTTAGGAAGAGAATGAATACTCCGAATCGTTAATCTGGTAATTAATGACGCAGTTTATTTGTTAAACCGTGCAGGATCTGCTTTGTTTTGAACCAAATATATACATTAACGACTATTAAATTAATAAAAAAAAAATGAAATAACTTCACTTCTAAGCGATTCTGCGAACATGACCAAATGATTTTATTTGCTAATTTTGTATGGGTAAGATTTTACAAATGTTTTCTGTACCTTTTTAAAAGCTCACAATGCCTTTGTTTAAAATGTGACTGCCACTTTTTCTGTTATGAACATAAAATATATCAGTTTTGTGTTAAATCCTATTTTACATAATTGTTTTTTTCTTCTTATATTTGTCAAATATTTTAATATTGATGAGAAAGTCTTATTGAATCTGTTGTTTTTATTACCTCCCTTTATGACATAAACTGTAAATGTGTAAAAGTCCATGTGCAGTATTAAAAGTAACTCTTTTCTAACCATATATGTATGCATAACTTCTATTTGGATAGATGTTTCATTTGTTGTTAACATAAAATTTAAAGCCTTATGGAACTTTAATCACAAAGTAGCGTTTGTGTTTTACAATTTTTCTGAACAAATTGATTTACGGATTTAAATGGATTATTTATCATTGCTTTTTTATAATTGAAAAGAGCTACAAAACCATATTCATAATCAAGAAAAAAATGTTTTCAGCAGTAAAGATCGTATTTTAAACAACTCTGAAGTAGTTAGTTGAACTTCTTAGCAGGCCTTGATTAAGATAGCCTTGCCAATTTTTAATCTGTTTACTGACTGAGAACCTTTTAAATAAAAATGGTCTAAGAAATAATATATCTCAAATGAATAAAACCATTGTTTGGAGTTATCAAGACTAGTATTATTATGTACGTCATTGGCGATATCCACCAAATATTTGCCTGGTTCCTGTTAATTTCTTTTCCAGCGCGCCGCTATGCCGTCTAACGTTATGACGTAATAATTGTGACGTCAGAAAAATGAATTATTGAATATTATAAGATTCTTTCACTGGTTGTAAGTGTAAGTGCAGATGGGAATTTCCGGCCTCGAGGGTAACTGTTTAGGCGGTAACGAGGTTCCTACCGAGTTACCGCCTAAACAGTTACCCGAGAGCCGGATATTCCCATCTGCACCTATAACCAGTGACAGAATCTTTTTCTTGCATACTGATATCAAGATAAAATAAAAAAAATAAAATCAGTCGAACGGCTTTCTTTTTAGAACTATTTATTATAGCAGCGTATTTAAACAAAGCGCGGGAAATCAACGTCCGTAAACAGGAAAGACGCCATGACGTTTCAAAGACAAATAACAATGTTTAGTTCCGGTTTTTTTTTATCAGTTCCAGCGAAACGTTATGAGTTTTTGATAAAATAACGTGTTTTGAATCGAGAAATATACTATCAGGAACAAAGAGGAACTGTCATGGTATTGGATTTTACTGTTTTAAATTAAGGGCATATTAGAATCGAAATAATTTATAGCAAAACCGTGTTTTAACACTATTTATACACTTGGGCGGTAATACGTCGTACAAATAATTTTACTCGGACTGCGCCCTCGTGAAATTATTATTTAAACACTCTTCTTCTATTAATTATTTCTTAAAAAAAAACACAGTTTTCAGCCTTCTTTGTTCAACAGGAAAACAAATCGGGTCGTGTTAGAATTTCATATATACACTGAACGGATCTTTGAACGTCCATTTCATCTGTTTTACAATATGTTTGACATTGCTAATGGTACATATCTGAACGCTTTCACACATTTAGAACAATATGTTGTAGATCTAAATAGCATATACAAATTTGAACAAAAACGAATGATGTTACGGTATCATTTTATTCATTCTTTTTCACTTTTCAAGAAATTTTGGAGCTTTTTATAACTACAGTTAAGTGTAAATTACAGATAAGGAAATTCCATTCAGTCGAAATTCTAGAAACTTTAAGATATATAGTACTTTCTCTTGGTTGACATGTTAGGTTCAGATATAAGTGAAAAATATTTTAATAACTACTCATGAAATTGAAAGTCTTATCAAGACGTTTATTTCTCTTTTCAAAACTTTGTATGTAAAGGAAATAGAAAAAAAAATATTTTAGATAAATTTTACATTTTATATAGATAATTTCATATAATAGGTTGTATACCCATACTCAACGAGCGTGCTATGCCTTTCCGCATACGATTATTAACACATCATGGAAAAGTGGACAGACTTATAGATACAAAGGCGCCTGCGAACTTGATGTAGTAGACAATAAATATTACATTTAATAAAGATATATCACATATTCAGGTAAACGCATTCTTACTGAACTCTGCAGATGTAAATAGTATGTGTATTACTGCATTTACAAATTATATATTATATATAATTGAGCCGTGCCATGAGAAAACCAACATAGTGGCTTTGCGATCATATGGATCCAGACCAGCCTGCGCATCCGCCACTATCATGTTGGTTTTCTCATGGCGTGGCTCAATTACAGTTTTCACAGAAATAAATAGATAAAAAAATGTGCCCATTTGTAGAGCAACATTTTCAGAATTGCTAGACTGGCAGAATCTGGAATTGACATTTCTGTCTTTTTGTAGTTGAAACGTAATAACGTTCCGCAAAATACGTATTTGCCGTATCTTCCGTGTTTCATGGAAAGTCTGGTGCGTGTTTAACTACATTTACGTCACCTAACAATATTACGTAATCGCATGGAAATCGACGAGTGTCATTATACTTACGCGCAATAATTAAACTTATCCTATCTCTTGTTCTGTTTCACAGCTGTTCAATTCCGACATAATATACAGCCATCCAATGAAGAGATGGATTTGTGTGAAGAACAAATACAACCCAATGCCGCCACAGATCTACCAAGCGACATTCATTCCGACATTTAGCGGAATCGTAGAACCTTCTGGAGAATGTTTTGTCCTCAAGAATGTCCAGACATTTTGCTTAGATCATGGTAAAATCTCTTCGTTTTTACTCGTACGTTTTTTGGCGTTAAACCTGGGAAGAGACAAAAGCATCATGTATGTTTTTGTTACCTTTAGAAACATATTGTTTACATTAAAACACTTCAAGACCCGTACCACTCGATATAAAAATATCAAATTACTCTAGTTTCATCACTTGACTGATAGAATTAATGATCATATGTATCAGGAAGCGCAAAAAGCTATTCGTAATGTTATTGTAAATTACTTGCAACAGTATCTTAAGAAATAATGGTTAGGAGACGCATATGTTTCCAAATGCCACCTATATCTAAAGCAAAAAAAGGAAACGTCATTCATGGAATATGGGCTCCTGACATGCCTGAACGCTCAATATGTTTCCAATATTATATTGGAAGTAATATCTAAGATACAACCAATATAATTTCAAAATAGGGAATCAAAAGGTTCTGAATTAAGTCTAAACCGTAGACATCATTTATTACAACCCTCTAAGCCTTGGGTCGATTACTCATGCAATACTGGTAGTTTATGCATAATGACACCCGAGGCTGTTGTCAGGAATATTTCTCGCAACCTGGTCAAAATATTTGGATTTCATTCACATTAGAAGTAAATTTCTGATTTTGAACTATTTTTTTTTTTTTGAAGATATAGTTATGGTAAAAGTTATTCAGTTGCCATGCCAGGAATAACGTAATTTCTTTGGGCTTTTATAAGGCCAATGGTAATATAACTTCTTTGGGAAATTATAGAGTTATGCTGAACAGTATTTTTTTGTAATAAAATCTGAAAAGATATAGAGAACATTTTCGGAATCGTAGGTGATAATATTTCCCGGGGGTAGCCATATTTGACAGGTCCAAGAAGTACAATTACTGAAGTAAAAACTGTAAACTGTGACAGTCTTAGTCTTTCTAACTTCATATTTATCTTTTGCTTGTTCTGATATTTGGCATATATTATACTCATTAGTATAAACAGTTATAAAAGTTGCATCCTTATGTCTGTGTTACAGATTGCATATATGAAAACAGTAAAGACTTTCCTTGTCGTTCATATCGGCTTACGTATTAAGCTACTTATATTTTGTTGACTTTTGTGGTAACGTGATTTTGATGGGAGACACATTGTTTACTCCTGTCTGTGTGTCTGTCTGTCACAAATCCTTATCCCGCACTCTAAGTCGAACATTTCTCATCTAATCTTTACCAAACTTGAACAAAATGTGTTTGTCAATAAGTCCGCGGCCAAGTTCGATAACTAGCCAAAATCGGCCGAGGCAATTAGGCACTTCGGAATTATGGCCCTTGGATTACCGAAAATCGCTCAGGTCTTGGGGCATAAATGATTCATATATTACTAATCATGTAAATAGTATATGAGTCATTTAATGTCAGATGATTAGGCATTTGAGGTCTTGGTGCATGGTTGACTCATTTACTACTCTAATAATTTACAGATTTATGACTGACAAAAACATAAATGTCCCCGAGACAAAGCCGCTGATTTTTTCGTCAGTTATTTAACATTTTTAAAGTTCTTACCAGACTTTTTCTTTCCAGTGTGTGACGGCATATAGCATTTTATAAGCTTTAAGTACGTACAAAAATGACACACCTTAAGACATGCTGTATGAAACTTTACAACACACTTAAAATCTAAGCTTTTCCATTGGTTATTTCTAGAATATGCATTATACAACTTATTTTGTGTGTGCAACTACACTGTGCTTAAACTAATCGCATCGTTGTTCTATTACTTGATCTAATCACTTAACATTTCATTATAATATTATGTTTTTACACTGTTAAGCGTGGGTTTGAGTTTAAGGCTACAGGAGTTATAGTCTTTTGGTTATCTTTTGAAATCGCTTTTTGAAATCAAATCATATTTTACTGGAATATACTTGTGTTTCAGATCCTGTCTCAGAAATTACGAATGACACGACAACCAGTACAACATCTACTGGTACAACAACAGGAAACCAACAGACAACTGAATCTCCTGATACTAGTACAACAACAACTGACGTTAATACAACTTCACACTTACCAACAATCACAACATCTTCAGAAACCGGAACAACAGTAACACCAACAGAAACAATAACAACTGAACAGCTTCAGACAAAATCTTCAGGCACAAGTACACCACCGCCACCACAAACACTAACAACAACATCGACTGAACAACTTCCAACAATTTCTTCAAGCACAAGTACACCACCAACACCAGTACCAACAACAACAACAGAAGCAACATCAACTGAACATCTTTCAACTACAACAACAGAAACAACATCAACTGAACAACTTACAACTACAACAACAGGCACAAGTTCACCACCACCACCACCAACAACAACAGAAACAATATCAACTGACCGACTTCCCACAATATCTCAAGGCATGAGTATATCACCAACACCACTGACAACAACAATAAAAAGAACAACACCAACAACATCTTCAGGCACAAGTACGGCGTCACAACCGACAATGATCGAACAGCATTCTACAAGCCCAGTTACAGTTACTGAAGTATCGTCAGACCAAACCAACATGGAATCAGAATATATATGTAGTTGTGAAGATTTACATAAAATGTCACAACAACAGTTTCTAGAAATGCTGCAGTCATTAAAGGTAGACAAATCAAAACTGTCAGCGACTCGGAGAAAGCTAACATCAGCACCAGACGATCGTGTAGAAAGTAAAAGCATGGGAGTTGTTGGAATCGTCCTAATAAGCATAGTTGTTGGGCTCTTTATACTCGCAGATCTCTCTAGGCTGCTGTAATCTGGTAGACTGAGCGGAAGAAAATTGTTTGAAAAGATTCATTGAAAAGGAAACATTTGACCTTGTTGTATATTTCTTTTTTCTTTTTCTTTTTTGCTTTGATTTTCATGGAATTAATTACTAAGTTAACTTCAATCCATATATGTAGCAATGATCCATCTAATATTTAGCAACAGAAACAAATGAGCCGTGCCATTAGAAAACCAACATAGTGGGTATGCGACCAGCATGGATCCAGACCAGCCTGCGCATTCGCACAGTCTGGTCAGGCTCCATGCTGTTCGCTTTTAAAGCCTATTGGAATTGGAGAAACTATTAGCGAACAGCATGGATCCTGACCAGACTGCGCGGATGCGCAGGCTGGTCTGGATCCATGCTGGTCGCACACCCACTATGTTGGTTTTCCCATGGCACGGCTCAAATATTAAGTAGATTCCTCTTTTTACAGGTTACAAATCATGTATTGGCCCTACAGTAAGATAAAGCGTCTGGCTATATGACGATGTGTAAGTCCATTAAATACATTTGTATAATAGAATTCTGCTTAAGCCGGTACTAAAGAAGCTCATTAAGATTCGTTAGATGTGTTGAACGGATTCAAATCGAGTCTGCCAATAATTTGCGTAGACTTTGTTATCCGATGGAAGGGCAAATATGAAGTGAGCAATCAAATATCTCTCCGGAGCTTTCTGATAACAAAATAGAAAATAACCAGTTTATGTTGTGGTTAACGAGCAAATCTCGCGTTGTTTTTCTAGTGCATCTGTGAAAAGCGAAGGGCGAGAACATGATGTCCTTAACAGGATTTCGTACAAATGTATCTTTTGGTGTTACTTTTCAAGTGAAGTCTTGAAAAATGCCTGTGATGAAATATGACAAAGTAGAACCTTATTTTAAATTATCCGAATCATTATCACCTTATACGACAGTACATATGTAGACACAATACACCACGAAATAAAAAGTTCAAAATGTGCGTCTTGTATGCCTGTATTGATAACAAAGTCGTTTTAACGACGTTGAACTAAAAAACAAACTTTGAAAAGAGACAGCAGCAAAACAGTCTCCGCTATGAGGAATGATCTCTACTCCACAGGAAACAATTGTTGAAAAGCAAAGAATTAAGACTCTGCAGAAGATAGTTAAAGAGACCAGTGTGAAATGAAAGATCTGAAATAGGTTAAAGCAAATCCAGTTCGGAATCCATTGACGATATGAATTACATAAACGATTCAACAATTCAAGAACAAGAAACATAGCTCCATGTCTATCAGAAACGAAGTTCAGTATGAGTGCCAACAGGAACTCTAATGATTACAATACATGATGAAGAGCAATTGATGTTTGCCTATTCAAATGATTTTGGTATGTGCCCACAAGTTACCCCAGAAACAGCTCTGTCCAGCATATCTTATTATAATATCCTAAGAATAGCTACATACATCAAAGAACCCCTATAAACGAACTTATTAACTTGGAGTTGTGTACATTATAGAGGTCCGGTTACATAAAAAAGAGAATTGTTGGTACAATTCACATCCAAAAATGCCAAAAACTTAGTTTATAAAATCAAGGCTAGTGCTCAAAGATAAAAAAAAAAAAACATTAATTAATGAATATCTAAATGAGGACATTACCAAGCATTGAAGGAATATAGCCTTTAAGGAGGCTATGAGGTGCGAAGCGCTTCAGAGGTCTTGTCTACATTAAAACTATCAAATATGAAACTTTAAATAAGCAACGAAAACGAACTTGAAAATTATCATGTAAAATCAGGAATAAAAAATGCGGTAACTCAGATGTAGCCAGCTAAATAGGTAGTATCCTTTGCAAAATTTCTGAGCAACATAATATTACTGGTTCCTTCCATGTTGCTATCTCTGTGCAACATAATATTACCGGTTCCTTTTATGTTGCTATTTCTGTGCAACATCATATTACTGGCTGCTTCTATGTTGCTATTACTGTGCAACATAATATTACTGGTTGCTTCTGTGTTGCTATTTCTGTGCAACATAATACTGCTGGTTCCTTCTGCGTTTAAATTTATGTGCAGCATAATATAACTCGTTTCGTCTGCGTTGTAATTTCTGTGCAACATAATACTACTGGTTCCTTCTGCGTTTTAATTTCAATTTATTTACTAGTATTTATTTATTTGGGTTTTACGGCGCACCAACACAGTAGAGGTTATATGGCGCCAATCTAATTTCAAAGCAACATACTATTACTGGTTCCTTTGTGCGATGTTATTTCTGTGCAACATAATATCACTGGTTCCTTTTACATTTTATTTTCTGTGCAACATTATAATACTGATTCCTTCTGTGTAGTTATTTCTGTGCAACATAATATTATTGGTTCCTTCTTCGTTGTAATTTCTGAGCAACATAATATTACCGGTTCTTTCTGCCTTTTAATTTCTGAGCAATATAATATAATTCGTTCCGTCTGCGTTGTAATTTCTGTTCAATGTTATACTACTGGTTTCTTCTGCGTTTTAATTTCTAAGCAACATAATATTACTGGTGCCTTTGTGCGATGTTATTTTTGTGCAATATTATATTACTGGTTCCTTCTGCGTTTTGATTTCTGTGCAACAAAATATCACCGGTTCCTTCTATGTTGTTATTTCTTCTGCGTTGAAATTTCTGTACATCATTATATTATTGATTCCTTCTATGTTGTTATTTCTGTGCAGCATAATATTACTGGATCCTTCTGCGTATTAATTTCTGAGCAACATAATATAACTCGTTCCGTCTGTGCGTTGTAATTTCTGTGCAACATAATATTACTGGTTCATTCTGCGTTGTAATTTCTGAGCAACATAATATAATTCGTTCCGTCTGTGCGTTGTAATTTCTGTGCTACATAATATTACTGGTTCATTCTGCGTTGTAATTTCTAAGCAACATAATATTACTGGTTCCTTTGTGCGATGTTTTTTCTGTGCAGCATAATATCACTGATTACTTTTGCGATGTAATTCCTGAGCAATAAACTATTACTGATTCCTTCAGCGTTGTAATGTCTGTGAAACATAATATAACCTATTCCTTCTCCTTCTGCTGTGTAATTACTGTGCAACATAATACAAATATTACTGATACATTTTAATTTCTTTTTAAAATCTTTATCTTGGTCCTTTCGTGGCCTGTTTTCATTTCCTTAGATCTATCTTGTCTTCATTAACGTTTAATTTATTTGCTTGCAGTTGCTATTCTATTTGCTCGTCATTTTTTTAGCCAGTGGAACGTGTCCAAAATAAATAAAGACTCTCTGATCTCTCCTAAAATAACTAGGATTTAGATATGGCACGAACAAGACAGTGTAATGTTTTGCTTTCTTTTCAGCGCCTCCTGACCTTTAATATGTGATAACATTCTGTGTCTTGCATTCCGCAATGTTATGATAAGTATTTGTGGTACTTAAAATATATCTAGCTAGAATAAACATAATAAGCACAGACGGAAGAACGGGCGGACAGAGTGATTGCTACGTTGCCATGATAGCTATAATATTAGTCATCTATATATATTGGCATTTCATTCTGAGGTTTCATTTTAAAAAGTGAGTGAAAAATTATTAATATGCATGATTATTTGTTTTGTTATAAAATATCAGTATCATAATTAAGAATAATAAATAAATCCCTACACCGGTATTTTATCAGTAACTGTTAATAAAATATGGGCAGGAATTTGGATTGTAATTATAGAATCTATTTACCGTATAGCGGGTTATTTCTGCGGTCAAAATATTCTGCGTTTTGGTCCCAAAAATTGTGAAAGTAATTTCTGCGTGTTTAATTTCTGCGTTTTCACATAAAAGAAAGTGCAATTTCTGCGTTTTCGATGCCAAGGAGGAGATAATTCCCCGCATGATCAGACGTCGTGAGAATTATAGCATATGAAAACAATAAACTAAATAACCGGCAACTGCTGTAAAATAGCTTTCCTCTTAATGAATACATTGTAGGATATAATAACTTTGAACTGAACAAATATAAGTCCAACAACAATTGTACACAGTACAACTGCAAACTACGGTATATCGGCATAACGGTTACACAAGTATAAAGGTTACATAGTTCGGAAGATGTTCATAAGGAATTAATAAGAACAACTCAAGTAAAATTAACTCAGTTTATTACATTCACAAAAAAATCAATCAAACAAACAAACAAACAAAAAGAAACGTTTTCTGAGGGATTAACAGTTAGGATTTGATTGACCATCACATCTAATTATACCATTATCGGTAGTTGTTAGATGACGACGGTAATTTCAAAATATTAGACCATGCCATTGTGAACTTACGATTACCTCGAGTAACGTATCGTGAAACAACGTTGATAAAAAAAATGCAAATTTATTTTGCGTTTTAAATTTTTGCTGGATGAATATTCTGCTGGAAATATTTTTGCGATTCTACCGAGAGACCGCAGAAACGCAGAAATATTACCCCCGTAGAAATAACCCGCTATACGGTAGTGTATAAGCGGTGTCCCCTTATGAACAGACTAAATGAAACCTAATCTGCTATTATCATCGGTTTTCTATCCTTGTTTTGTTCTCATGGGACTTTTCATCCGATTTTTGTATCTGAAAGCTAATTGATTGTTGTTTCTATGACAATCTGTATGATACTCCTAGATTCAAGTCTAATCATCTTCAGGTATTTCCTTAGGGGGATTGCCAAACGAAAGAGCTATACGCCTATGCCCAGTTGCATCAAATTGATTGATAACTTTATCAATGTCCACAGACTTGTTTTTGTAGATGTATAGAAGGGCCAGGGAAGTCAGCACTATTCCGTAGATAATTCTCCTCAAAGAGCTGAACGATCTCTCTGTTGTAGCAGTCGGAGCCGTTATTGTGAGTAATACTTCGAAAATGTTGTACAAATTTGGAAACAAAATATAGCTTTGGTCCATAGCCTTACAAAGCATATCTACAGTGAGGTTCTGATGAAGGATACTAGTGTCGTGTTTTCAGATTTCAAGGTCGTTATCAGCTGCCACTGTGTCAATAAATGAATCATACTCTAATTTGTTGTCCCTGACCTGAGGGGAAGTAGGTCTATTTTAATGGTCAAACGATATTGTGCCAACAGCCGAGATATTGCTACACACAGTATCTCGTTTAGCTCAGACTGTAAGTGATCCAAAAAAGGGAGATACAGGTCCAACCGCCAATAATCGTTTATTGTATCCGCTTGAATGTTGTTGCGGTTCATTTGTCTACTTGCAATTCGAGGCCGAAGTACAGTAACACTCTGCTGACCGGCCTAAATCTCAGCAGATATCCAAATTGTGTCAAAATACATCTAATCATTTCTCTTCAGCTGTATTACATCCTGCAGACTTCGTGCGTGGCTAGATGCTTTCACTAGATCGCATGTTGGAACTTGCATTGCATTTGAAAGTGGGGTAAGTATATCTAATGTCTCCCCGACAATATTGAATGCTATAATAAAGTCAAAGGTCAACATTGCATTGTGCAAGGAATTTGATGTGGAAGACGTTTTTGTATCAGAATATGTATGTAGTGCAGCAAGAGTATTTTTATTGCTGAAATTTTTCAGAAAAGCTGGAACATTTTCAGAATGCTGCGACCACATAGTCGGACAAAGTCTTTTAAGCATAAGTCTGTTGTCAGAGTGTTCCAGATACACGGCAAGACGCTTTGGTGTGCTTGTAATGAATTAGAGTATGTCTCCAACAACTGTGGATACAATTGTGTGACCCTAGCTTGAACACCACGAATCTTACCTGCCATGTTACCTTCACCGTCGAAGCCTTGGCCAACAATAAGTGTTGGGTCTAGGTATTACTTTGCAAGCTCCCTAATTAAAATATTGAATAACGTTTCTTCAGTTATGTCTCTAGTAGAGACAAAAGACAAAATCTCTTCGTGAACAGAATGGGTATCAGAGTCAGACATTTCCGTAAATCTGAAACAGAAAGCAATCTGTTCTGTATTGCTTACATCAGCAGATTCATCCGCCATTACAGTAAAATATTTTGCCGACTGAGAACGATGAATTATACTGATACTTGGCTCCCGCAAATGTGAATGAGCTCCTTTTGAATTTTAGGGCTTATATAACTTGATTAATTATTTTTGGTCAACCTCTTTGAGGTGCCCGTTAAGAAATGGCCGTCAGTCACTGCCCTGATCTCCAGTAAAGCTCAGAAATTACTATCTTACTAAGATATACATCGAATTGCCAAATTTTGCCGACATCAAAGAAGTATTACACTTATAACAGAAGACAAAATATGTCTGTTTCTCTCCACCTTATTCTTTTAAGCGTCTGAACCGAGCTCCACGACTGACCGCTCTTCACGCATGCAAATATTTACATAAAGTTTAGCCTTTCCTATACAATTAAGGTGTTCATCAGACCCCATGTAAATGTCAACATGGCATTGCTCCAGTCTGTTAAAGGACGAGACACAAGCGTATTTGAGGCAGAGTTGCTTAACACAAAGCAATGTGCACAGAAAACACCATCAACTGCCTGACGATTCCTTAACGCTGGGAATTTATTTCGTCAAAAACGAAAGCTTGCACACGACGAAAGTTTTCGCCACAAAGTCGGAGAGGTCCATCCCAACTAATTGTGGGTTGAAACCTGTTATTAAGAGTTTCAAACTCAGTCGATCCTATATCAGCAGTCTGACACAGCTCTAGGATACCTTAACAGATGAGAATGGGGTTGAAATGATTTCACTTTCAGCAGATTTTGTTTCGATACTTAGTGAAGATATTCATTCAGTATTTGGAGGAGATGGGGATGTGTCAGTCTTAAACATTTTAAAATGGGTATCTGACCGGGTAAAATTGAGTAAAACCTGATGGTTGCTTGTTCTGGTATATAATACAGTTGGCTCTAATGGAAATGCATGTGTTATTATTTTCCAGCTACTTAAAAGTTAAATAAATATCGTGCTTTAAATGACAAAATACCGAAATAAACAAAACCGTGATCTCGGATCTGTGATATAAAAAAGTAGGACATTGATGCCAACTTGAAAAAGTGGAACAAATTTATTGATGGATGGAACTAAACATCAGAGTCTGAGTGATTTATTTGTTGAACAAGTGTTTCAAGATTTCCGCTTTTTATAGAAAATAGAAAATGTGAGATAGAATCTTTAACCTCGAAAATAATTCTGAAGCGCTGTTTCCTGTCTTTTGAGCTCGATCGAATTTTATATCTTAATTGAAACAACTCTCCAACAACAAATATTTTATCACATACCCTGCACAGAAGAAAGTAAACATCAAACGGAAGAGCCTTTTCATTTTCATCAAAACGAATGAATGTGTAACATTTCACATGGAAAATGTTCCTAGTTTCTGGCACATATATCAAATATATAAAGCAGTAATATATTTACATGAAATTAGTAACGGAGGAAAATTGCAAGCATGGCAGCATTTCTTCATAGAGTACTGATATGCGGGTAAGTTTTTTGAGTCGCTATATTTCTTTATATTTTTGTTGTTGATTTACATGAAGTAGTAAATGCCTGTTTTAAGAACAAATATTTTTTACGAATGATTCAAAAATTAAGATTTACAACTGAGCGTTTTATAACAGAACCTAAAACTTGAATTGCACATTTCTGATCTTTCGTCAAAGAAATAAACATATAATGTGGTTATAGAATGGTCATAGAGTGGCCGTGTTTATTTTTAAGATGATTTTGATAAAATTTATTTAAGCATATATTTAAGTACAACATATACATATATATATGTATAAATCATGTGAGATAATTTTTCATAAATGAAAATCAGTTAACAGATTGAAGTTAACTGAAGTGAATATTATATAAAGGTTCTTTGTCAAAAATGGGTGTGTATACTCTTGAATCAAACCTGCCTGCAAATGTGATGTTAGGTAGGTGGCGGGCCAAATCGAACTGTTCCCTGTTTTTACATAAGAATTTAGTTAAATGTGAAACGGATAATCAATGGATTAGATAATATAATTGAGCCGCGACACAAGAAAATCAACATAGTGGGCATCCGCGCAGTCTGGTCAGCTGTTCGCTAACGGTTTCTCTAATTGCAGTAGGCTTTAAAAGCGAACAGCATGGATCCTGACCAGACTTGCGCGGATGCGCAGACTGGTCTTGATCCATGCTGGTCGCAAACCCACTATGTTGATTTTCTCATGACACGGCTCATATTTCGTGTCTGAAAATCTTTATAAAAGAATGATACAGAAAATGTATCGCTGATGCTTCTCGTCTCATACCTTCTATTAGGTCGCTTTCAAGATGGTCTTTAACCACATCGTTTTATTCTTAGACTTATACATGGTTGCTTCTTTTTGTCAATGTCATCTTTTCGTTCAAGGATGTCGTATTTTCGCCCCTGAAAATAAGATGTTTGTTCCGTTATTTTGTAAGTTTGTTTTTGATGTTTCGTTGTTGCGTCCGTTATCCTTTCCTTGTTTGGCTTTGACCGCACCGTAAACGGCGCTCAGAATCGTCATGTTTTATTCAAATAGTCTAGACAGATCACAGATGCCCGTCCAGTCTTGGTGCCCATATGGGTGCCGCCCCCTCAAAAAAAAAAATTAAAAACACTGTTTTAAGCCTAAAACGAAAAAAAAAATTTTTTTTTTTTGAATTTTTTCCCCCTATATATACTCTTATATGGAAAAGGTGCATGTGTTGCCGTAACGCTATGGAGGTGTACTAGTATGACGTACCGTTTGGGTCAAAAGTCTGAAATCGCTCGAGCGATACCATAATACACGGTTAGCGTGTAAATTTACACGCTTACCGTGTAAATTTACACGCTTACCGTGTATTTCAATCGGTAGATCTATAAAAGTACACGCTCACCGTGTATTTTTACGCGTTTACCGGGTAAAATATACGCTTAGCGTACAAATTTATACGCTTAGCGCGTATCGCTCGCTTGAGTTACACTTTAAAATAAATTAGCCAATCAAAATACATGTTACAAAGGAAGATATTTATAAAGTTTATGATTGAATTATTACTGTTAAGGAAACATACATAATATTTTCATTATATTACGAATTGTTTTGCCACTGTAAAGATGATTTCAGTCAAGTAGTTTATTCTACAATATATATGCTTTGATTAAAGACATGACATGTAAATTTTTTATCATATCTCACCTGAAAAGCCTGCTTTATTCTTATTTTTGTCAGAAAAGAACAAGCATTTCCAGTCTACTTCCACACATCATACACATATAAAACTTGTACTTTACATTTTAAAATGTCATTTGTTATCATATATCTATTTTTTCTACAACTTCAAATAATATATATATAAATAATAATAGTATTCATTTTTCTCCGACTTTAATATGACACGTACATAATTGGAGGGAGGGGACATCGAGCGGCTCCATGTCACTGAAGTTGCTGTTTTAAGTGATCTACCGGAAATCATTACGTAACTATTATGCAAAATGACATGATAAAATATATGTCACCTAGGTTATCAAGATCCTTTCGAGGTTCCCTAATTAGAGCGGATCATAAAATTTACTGAAGCATTAACTGATGGCTTTGATATGATACAATTTAATGCCTTCGGTCATCAATGCCACTATATATGAACGCACACGGATTAATATATCTCGTGGCGGAGCTGTCTTGTGATTTCACAAGATATCTAGTATTCTAAAATCTATAAGAATATATTTGGAAATTTAATGGACATTTATTTTCAAAACGATGAAAGTGTAGTAACAAAAATGTAAATTCGTTAGATATGAATCAAGGACTTTAACTACTTACTGATGGGAAATACCTAATATCTGGAACACCTGATACGTATTAGACCTTCCTGCTAATATAAATCTATATTATTTTATTTCTTATATTTACATGCTGGATCATTTTCTTATCGAAAATGTATCGTGCGCAACGTCATTATCCGTAATTTAATAGAATAATTATGATAAAGATGAATTCCGCAAAAAATAGAACAAGATTTCAAGTCTAGAACACCCTTCCCTGCTACACGCCCTCCCCCCTCCCCCACCTCTCTCTCTCTCTCTAGTTCTCTCTCTCTCTCTCTCTCTCTCCACCTCTCTCCCACCCTCTCTCTCTCTCTCGCTCTCTCTCTCTTAAATCTGACCGCTGCCATTTGATATTTTCAAATAAAAACTTGCAATTCGTTGAATCAATAGAAATGATAAATAACAATTCTAAGATGATTACTATTTTTGAATACGGAATGAATTGATCCCCACTTTAGTATAAGCGGATACAAAATGAAAGGCTGGACTAAACTGAATATTTCATTTTCAACTACCACTTTTAATTATATTACAAGTATCATGTAAGCTTATTGCGGCAGGTTGTAAGTTCTGCGAGGTCGAGCAAGGAAATAAGACAAAAACTTTGGTTTCAATAATTGATCTTCAAATGTTCCATATATAATTATTTTCCATTTAAGTAATACAGATTTTAGCCATTTCGGCTATGAAATAATATTCTCCCTTTCGTTGTATTTATTATCCATTTTAGTAATAAGTTTGATAGTTACATGTACTTGTGGCCCGACCCATTTGCTTATTTTCTTGGCTGTACATGTACATTTTTGATGTTTGTTAGTATAAATGTAAACAGTAATAAGCAATAAAATATGATTAAACTCGAAGTTTAATAAAAAAAAAATTAAACGCGTAACATATATTTCCTAGGCTTCGCGTGGCCGGTCGCCGGCTACACAGAAATAAATATTATCCATTTCGTGAATGAAGTTATTCTCTATTTCGTTGTAGTTATAAATTATTATTCATTTCAGTAATAACTCTGTTAGTTAAGGTACGCATGATAAATATTACATGGGGTTCGCGCGGCCGGTCGTCGGCTACCCAGAAATAAATATTATCCATTTCGTCAATGAAATTATTCTCCATTTCATTGTAGTTATAAATTATTATCAGTTTCATTTATAAGTTTGTAAGTAACAGGAACGCATCATATACATTACCGGGACTTCGCGTAGCCAGTCGTTGGCTACCCAGAAATAAATATTATTCATTTCGCCAATGAAATAATTCTCCATTTCGCTGTAGTTATAAATTATTATCCATTTCAGTGTAAGTTTGTTAGTTACAGGTACGCATCATATACATTACTGGGACTTCGTGCAGCCGGTCGTTGGCTACCCGGAAATAAATGGTATATATTTTTTCAATGAAATTGTTCTCCATTTGGTTGTAGATATGAATTATTACCCATTTAATAATATACACTCGTTTAAGAAACTACTGCTGTCTGCATTTTTTTCATATGGATACAGAAGACGATCATACTATTGGTCCGCGGTGAATGCAGTCATTTTTGCAGTTCTAAACTAAATTTTGATTGGTCTATTTGCCCGAATTCTAAATCTAGAATCGGGTCAACGAAAATACACGTTGAGCGTGTAAATTTACACGGTGAGCGTGTAAATTTACGCGCTCAGCGTGTAATTTATACGCTAAGCGTGTAAAAAACACGCTTAACGTATAAATTTACACGGTGAGCATGTAAATTTACACGCTTACCGTGTATTACGGTACCGCTCGAGCGATTTCAGACTTTTGACCCAAATGGTACGCCATATACTAGGACACGCCGTGGAACAACCAAAATGTCCAGTTCAGTACCAATGCAAGCTACCCTGCTGCAATTTACACATCATGCATTTACAAAATAGTAAACAATCCTATTCTACCTAGTAAACAGCCTTAAATAACTTACATTTAAATTCAAACAAGCCAAATTGTCTAGACACTTGCAAAATAACAGTGACGATCGGCCATTTTGTTTCAAAACGAAAGTAGAAAACCTATTCCGTCGTTTGCGTCTTAGAATTTAAATGTAAGTTATTTAAGGCTGTTTACTAGGTAGAATAGGATTGTTTACTATTTAATAAATGCATGGTGTGTAAATTGCAGCAGGGTAGCTTGCATTGGTACTGAACTGGACATTTTGGTTGTTCCACAGCGTGTCCTAGTAAACCTCCATAGCGTTACGGCAACACATGCACCTTTTCCACATAGAGTATAATTATATAGGGAAAAAAAATTCAAAATTGTTTTTTTTTTCGTTTTAGGCTTAAAACAGTGTTTTTAATTTATTTATTTTTTTTTTTTTTTTGGAGGGGGCGGCACCCATATGGGCACCAAGACTGGACGGGCACCTGTGTGACAGATCACATTTATAAATGAAGTTTGTCTGTGACGTATATGAACATTCTACGTCAAACAAATATGTTTAACTTATACAGCGAATAACACTTCTTCATGTTTCAATATTATAACAGATTTCTGTTTGGATGGCTGGATTTTTACCATTGTTTTCCACACACAATTGTTGCACCATCTAGTCCGAATGGCAACCACTACTATGAATATTTTGGAGCGTGCAAGTTTAACGTCGATGTCGGAGACGTCTCATGGACTGTGAATATTACATTTAGCAGAGATCTGCATTCCGTTGACGTAATGTATATTGTTTTTTTGTTTTGTTTTTTACACAAATTAGAGTCACCTTGACAACTTTACTCAGTAAGTAGTTGATCCGAAATGACAATCGGTAAATTCCGTTCGAATCCGTATGTGACTTCGGCATATTCCGGCTTTTAGGGAAACCACTACACTTAAGACATGAAGCTAGTAATTCGCCGGATATATCTCCGTGGTCCACTCGTATGTAGCCCATATCATTATATAGCGAATTTTCCCGCCTATTAAAAGCCATTTTCATGCGAGATAATTATAAGCTTTATTGATGCTTGATTGTAAAGAAGAATACCCGCGGATGATTTTAAGCTATAGATATACGTTGTGCATTCGGCCGTAAATGTACTTTTAATATTGAACTAATCCAAATAAAGGGGTGCTATAGTTTACTGAATACATATTTTATACATAAAAGACACCAACCAATGGGATGTACTAAACTTGTCACGTTGGCGCAGTAGGTTAGAGTGAACGTCGCATACAATGTATTAGGTGTAGGTGTGGGTTCGAATCCCAGAAAAGTAATGTCTTTTTTTTACTTTTTTGATAACAACATTGTATAATGTCCAGTTTTTTCACGAAAGTCGTTTTTAACGTTGATGATTCAACGGACAATTGAGAAACCGACACTGCCAGCGAATCTGAGGATTAACCTTGTTTGTGAATTGAAATAATATTTTTTCATATCTGAAATAAATTTTGAGAGAAAAAAATATAAAAGAAAACGAATGGGGAAAAAAGAGGAAAAAAAATTCGAATAAACCAGTAAATATTAATAGTCCAGCAATAAAAAAATATGTTGGGTACGTACCTTTTTGAATAGTGAAATTCAAAATTAATCTAAAAGAAATTTGTTGGTTCGAACCCACAGTTGAATGCATGCTTTAAATCAGGGCAATCAATACCAATACACTTGATTTGACTCGCCAATCGGTTATTTCTTACTTACATACCTATTTCTTACATTAATCATCCAGCCGAGATGATGAATACATTGCACTTAGTTATAACCCCCCAGAAGGTCTTTTAATCACTATTCTTAGTTATGACGTAAAGTTGTCAAGCTGTTTTGGTAAATTGAAGTAGTATTCCTTTGATAGTCTCCAGCAGTATAGCTTGTTCATCATATTGTCTTAGTCAGGTAATTTTTACTGAGTATGGTCACGCACTCTTTTTAATATTAGATTGCCAAAAGCAGACCTCAAACAGGATCCAAGGAGAGCTAGTGCTGATTTCATGGTTTAAAAGTTATTTTTACATGAAATAGTAAATCTATTTAATCCGAAGATGCATACAAAAAAGGATATTCGACGCCGTGAATTGCCGATTCATTACGGTCTTACACCTTACCTTCAATTAAACATACTATACGTGAAAGGTGCTTACAAATTATGATGTATGCGCATGCAGATCAAGAGTAGGCATCTGATCTACACTGTGCAAACGAATCATCGTGTCCAGCATGATAAGGGTTAAAAACTAAAATTTAAACTTAGAATTTGGGATGTGTTTTATATTTCACTCAGCCCTGGAGTATAGATAAGTAAGTTCTATTGCTTAAAACATAATAATGTCGCTGCTCTAAAAAGGTTCGTCTGCAAGATATTCAATCTCAGTCTTGAAAATTTATTACTAACTGGAGTTTGGTAAAGTTTCCATATTGTCATCACAACTGTTTGATCCGTCAAATGTGTAACATACATTATTTTTCGTGAATTTTGGCCATGTAATACTAAATTCTACGATATACTGCACTGATGGTAGCAGGAACTGTTATCATCTTTAACAACACCGATGTTATGTCCAAAAACTAAAGTTTTCCCAGTGTTCAATGTTGACGGAAGATTTTTTTTTTTTTTTGTTAAAAAGTATCTATTTTCGAAATTTAACTAACTCTGTCATCGAAATTGTTCCTTCATGCTAACTTAAATTTCCAGAATGCTTCTAACAGTCCACCGAAAGTTTTGATTTTTATATCCACAAAAGACCTTAAAATGTGTAGTCCAAAAAGGTTGAAATTTATAAAATTTACAATGATTTTGGACGACAAATACAAAAATTAAACAAATAATTTTTAAGACTAAAGAAGTTCCTATATATAACCGTTCTCGCATATCTTTAGAATGATTTTATGACCAGTGAGACTGTTTAATCGATTTTTTAGAAAATCGAATTTATAGAAAATTACCTACAGCCCCTTATGTATAATTAATATAAATATGTGTGTACATTTTACAGATAACAGGTGCTAAAGTAATAAGTGATCATCTTAAGAAGAGATGGGTCTGTGTTCGAAGCTCGAATAAACTCCATCCTCCGGAGATCGCTACTGTTGAATTTAATCCATCTTACGAAGGTTCCGAAGGGCCTTATGGGGATTGTTTTGTTCTAAAGAACAGCCAGACAGAATGCCTAGGCCATGGTAAGATTTCAAATCACTCTGAATTTGAAAGTTTCTATTGGCATATACTACGTTTAGAAGAATTTTCTCTGAAATGTATAGCTTTGATTTTGGAATTATTTTATGTAAATATAAGGCTTTTCTTGTAAATATATTTTACATGGAATAAGAATGAACCATAAAACTGTTTTAACTGTTTTATATCTTTTAAATTTCAATAAATTCGTACATGTACTACAATGTTTACATCTGAACCCGCCTGCTTAGCTTAATAGGGAGAGCACCGATCTAAGGATCGCGGGGTCGTGAGTTCGATCCTAGGGCGGGCCGTATGTTTTTCGTGACGATTGAATACTGTTGAAAAATGGCGTGAGTTCGATCCTAGGGCGGGCCGTATGTTTTTCGTGACGATTGAATACTGTTGAAAAATGGCGTGAGTTCGATCCTAGGGCGGGCCGTATGTTTTTCGTGACGATTGAATACTGTTGAAAAATGGCGTGAGTTCGATCCTAGGGCGGGCCGTATGTTTTTCGTGACGATTGAATACTGTTGAAAAATGGCGTGAGTTCGATCCTAGGGCGGGCCGTATGTTTTTCGTGACGATTGAATACTGTTGAAAAATGGCGTGAGTTCGATCCTAGGGCGGGCCGTATGTTTTTCGTGACGATTGAATACTGTTGAAAAATGGCGTTAAACCCAGTAAAGTAGTAGTTTTTGCCAAAAAATAAAAATATATATATATTTAAAGATATTCGCACATTTCAAGCTGATATTAACACATGATTTGGAATTAATTCAAATGTCAAACTTTTTAATATCTTATCTCTAGAAAGATGATAACGTTGTACTTTTGATACATTTTCTGATTCATAAAATGATTTTTGCTTTTGTATACCGAGCCCAGGCTTTATTTACTTACCCAGTTATATGACGTCAAGCCATTACTTCCGGTAACAACAACACCTTAAGCTCAGAATCGCCATCCAATCAGATGCAGGTTTCAAATCTCAGTTTTTATTACCTTGGATCAAGATCTATATTTGATATTGATGACTAATATAAAGATAGAAAACAATTGATGCGTGTAATGTCATAATGTCAATGTCATTAAATATAAAGCAACAATGGCCAGAGAAGTTGCTCTGCATGCTTAAAAAAAAAAAAAAAAGGCGGTAAAGTCATCGCATGGTCATTAAGTGGCTGTTACCTTTTCAGATCCCGACGTTACTTCCCCAGCCACCGATACAACTCGTACATCAACGACAAGTGTTGCCCATTCTAGCACATTAACAACGTCAACTATTGGGTCTGCTAGCACAGTATCGACATCAAGTGTTGGTTCTATTAGCACAAGCACTCCAACAACGTCGACTACTAAATCTGCTAGCACAGTATCGACATCAAGTGCTGCGCCTACTAGCACAAGCACTCCAACAACGTCGACTACTGAATCTGCTAGCACAGTATCGACATCAAGTGCTGCGCCTATAAGCACAAACACTCCAACAACGTCGACTACTGAATCTGCTAGCACAGTATCGACATCAAGTGCTGCGCCTACTAGCACAAACACTCCAACAACGTCGACTACTGAATCTGCTAGCACAGTATCGACATCAAGTGTTGATTCTACTAGCACAAGCACTCCAACAACGTCGACTACTGAATCTGCTAGCACAGTATCGACATCAAGTGTTGCTCCTACTAGCACAAGCACTCCAACAACGTCAACTACTGAATCTGCTAGCACAGTATCGACATCAAGTGTTGCTCCTACTAGCACAAGCACTCCAACAACGTCAACTACTGAATCTGCTAGCACAGTATCGACATCAAGTGCTGCGCCTACTAGAACAAACACTCCAACAACGTCAACTACTGAATCTGCTAGCTCAGTATGGACATCAAGTGCTGCGCCTACTAGCACAAGCACACCGACATCGTCAACTACTGAATCTGCTAGCACAGTATGGACATCAAGTGCTGCGCCTACTAGCACAAGCACACCGACATCGTCAACTACTGAATCTGCTAGCACAGTATGGACATCAAGTGTTGATTCTACTAGCACAAGCACTCCAACAACGTCAACTACTGAATCTGCTAGCACAGTATCGACATCAAGTGTTGCTCCTACTAGCACAAGCACTCCCACAACGTCAAGTACTGAATCTGCTAGCACAGTATCGACATCAAGTGCTGCGCCTACTAGCACAAGCACACCGACATCGTCAACTACTGAATCTGCTAGCACAGTATCGACATCAAGTGCTGCGCCTACTAGCACAAGCACTCCAACAACGTCAACTACTGAATCTGCTAGCACAGTATCGACATCAAGTGTTGCTCCTACTAGCACAAGCACTCCAACAACGTCAACTACTGAATCTGCTAGCACAGTATCGACATCAAGTGTTGCTCCTACTAGCATAAGCACTCCAACAACGTCAACTACTGAATCTGCTAGCACAGTATCGACATCAAGTGTTGCTCCTACTAGCACAAGCACTCCAACAACGTCAACTACTGAATCTGCTAGCACAGTATCGACATCAAGTGTTGCTCCTACTAGCACAAGCACTCCAACAACGTCAACTACTGAATCTGCTAGCACAATATCGACACCAAGTGCTGCTCCTACTAGCACAAACACACAACCAACGTCAACTACTGGATCTTTGTCGACAATATCTACTCTTTCTGAATACGATACAATTAAAACTTCATCTTCATTCTCCACAACTTCAGGACAGAGTTCAGCAGTAACATTAACAACGGATCCAAGTACAGCTACCGAGGCTGTCTCCAATGACCTTACTCAGACTAGCCAAACAGTCTTCATAAGCACAACGACGAATAATACAACTGCCTTCAGGGAGCCTGAAATAACCAGTGCATCTTCATCTACGCACTCAGATACGGTTAGTCCGGCTATTACAGCGGACCCAAGTACGTCTCTACCAACGTCCACCGTGGACCCTAACACGTCTCCTGTTCCCGTCTCTATCGATTCCACAACAAGCAGCCCAGTCGCAACCATTTACAACACAACATTTACATCCACATCCGGAACATCGGTTTCAATGTGCATGTGTAACTGTTCGGATTTGTCCAAACTTTCTACAAAAAGTTCCTCATATAAAGAGCAAACGTTTGAAGAAATACTGATGGAATTGCAGGTGGACAAATCCAAGCTCTCGGCAACACGGCGCAAACTTACTTCAGCACCGGACAATCGTGTAAAGAGTAAAAGCATGGGAATTTTCGGGGTCGTCATCATTGGGGCGATCTTTGGACTGTTGCTACTGGCCGACTTGTCTAAGCTGAAAGTACTGCGTGTGTTGTGCAAATCGTGACTATACGTTTTTAGAGTAGAGTTGTAGGAAAAGCGATTAGTTTAGAAGAAGCATAAGTTCTTGTAACGAATACAGAATTTTAACAATAATACGCAAATATTTCTTTTCAAATGTGGCGATTTATTGCATATAACTCTTTGACATGAATTTGTATTAAAGGTAAAGTAAGACCGCTGTAAAACGGTTCTTATTAACATATATATGACCCTTCCGTGGCCGAATGATTAATGTCGCACACTTCGAATCCTCGTTCTTCACGGGCACTGGTTCGAGATCTCGCTTGCGGAAAAAAAATGTTCTTTCATTTCAAAAAGCCATCCAGCTTGGTGGTTCTACTTAGTTACCTGCTCGTGCCTGAAATAATGACAGAATGGACACACGATATCTTTCTCCACCATTAAAGTTTGAGATGTCGAAATATGACCTAAATTGTGTCAGTATGACACTAAAGTCACAAAAAAAAAAAAAAAAAAAAAAAAAAAACAGAACAAAAAGTAGCATTATCTTTGTCCTGCAATATTAAACCAGACAGTAGTACGTAAAGTAACCCCTAGGAAACAGTAAACATTTTTTGTATTTTCAGTGTTTTCATCTAAAAAGCTGCACCTATGCGCATTGCTAATCCAGTATTGAAAATTTAATGTTGCGCTATATACAAATGTCAAACTGGTATTGTTTTGTTGGTTTTGAAAATGTCTGCAATCTGTTGCCTTGTATGAATTTTGCACGTTTGCAAAAAAAAAAAAAAAAAAAAAAAAAAAAAAAAAAAAAAAAACATCCTTTATCCGGGTAACCAAGAATAAAACCTGGATCTGGCGTACGGTTACGGTAACATAAAACTGACATCGAATAAAAGGCAATTTCTATATTTTATTCTAGCATAAAAACTGCTGTTTTTGTCACTTTTCGGGGGTGTTAAAACTTGTGTTAACAGAGAGATTCTCGCGCTCGCTCGCTGTTATAACACCTTTTTATAGAATAGAATAGAATAGAATAGAATAGAATAGTTTTTATTATTATATGCAATAAACCTGACAAGATTCATGAGCATAGCATCATATACAATTCATAATCTAAAACATGGTATGGCAAGATGACAAAAAGTACAAATTTGATACAAGTTTCACTGTCTAAATAAATTATTTAACGGGAGAGACAGCATGTATTGGATCAAGTAGTGTTTGAAACAGTTGTTTTAACATAAGTTAGTGTTGATATGTATTTATATCGTACAAAAATAGAAAGTTGAAATTAAGACAACAGCTATATGTATATCACAAGTGTACGTCTACATACCTTTAGACCCTATTTGTAGTTTTTCTTACTTCAAAAGCTTTGTATATATAAATGGAAAAATTACGTGCATCATTGATATTATCACTTTTAAGTAACTGTAAAAATTTAAAAAAGCTAGGATGGCGCCAAAAATAATTTCTAATATACTGTTTTCGTAGGCTTAAGAAATCCGGGCATTTATATATGCGCGTTAATGACGTTGAGTTTGTATTCATTTAACAGTTTCTATACGTTTTATGCTAAAATAACGTTAGCGCATGTTCATTTTTGTGTTATACCATCTGCAGAATCCCTCTGGATATATGTTAGTACCCTCGCCCTGACGGGCTCGGGCACCAGCCAATCCTTCGGGATTCTGCAGATGTTATAACAAGCAGAAACATGCGTTATGCCTATATACATTAAATGATGAATATGTCAACTGAATTAACTAAATATCTAGATCGAATAGAGTTTCAATAATGTTTGTTTTTGAAATGATTTCAGATGATATAGAATCTAATAAGATAATCAGAAAAATATCTGAAAGTCAAGCACACGAACATGTATTTTTCATTTCTGCTGTATGTTAGAAAAAATTAACAATTGTTAGAAGTTTAATTAAAAAATGCTTGCTTCTGTTAAAACACGCTTACGCTAAAATGACGTCACGTTAACGGGCACGACGTCAATGTGTTTGTTGCGACCAAGAAAGAGCGCCACTATATTCTATCTTCTGTTTTAGATAAATGCTCATAATCGGTTATACGTCGCTAGAATAATTAACTCGCGCTACGTCCCCCTGAAATTATTCCGCGGACTTATAACCTCTATTTCGTAGATTAATAACATTAACTTTGCTATCCATTAGTTCTTAATTTAAATATGCCTATACGGATTTTTACACGGGGAAATGACATTAAAAAGGTATGATCACAATATAGTCTCTCAGTATAGAAACTTGCACGAGGTCCAGTTTCTTAAATCAACATAGCAAAAAAATCAATAAACAAAAAAAAATAAATAAATAAATAAATAAGAACTATGTATTATCTTCTTTATTAGCTGATATTTCATAGTACATGATCATGATTTTTTAAACATCATGGTTAAATAAGTTCTTAAGGTAGCTCTACACGTATTAGACCTTCCTGGTTTAATAGACCAGACGGCGGCGGGGTAACATCGTTTATACGGAAAACTTATTATACAAGTAGAATAAATTTTGCCGGGAATCTACATCATGTGTTTTAGTGTTTAACAATCGCAGCTTCTGTCTTTCTTAAAGTTAACTTTGACAAAATATGGAGGTTTTGATTAAAATAATTCAAAATGATAACATAAAATAAGCAGCAATACAAGGACTCCATTTGATGTTTTGCGAATTGTAAAAAATCAAGCACAGGGACCTATACATTTTATTTGGTCATATGACTGAAAAAAAGCTGAATCTACAGCTATAAAGTTTAATTAAAATCTACATTGTGTAACATTTTCAATTCGCGAAGCGTTTGTAACGGAGTACCGGAGGTACACTGTTTTAATTATAACGATTTATATTTAAAGGCCTAGATTCACTGCTATATAAGTGCCCCCCCCCCCCCAATCCAATATACAACTCCCATCTTATCTGCTGCTTATCAGCGATTATGTAACAGTAACTGATTAGAGGGCAATTAGCACAGCAGGGACCCCAACTAGACCATGAAGATGTGTGCAGTGGAGTTGAAAGAAATTATTTTTTCTTCAGTGAATGTGGAATGATAATAATAATAATAATTATTATTATTTTGATATTATATAGATAATAATAACTACTACTTTAATGTTATAATAATAATAATAAAAATAATCATAATCATTATTATTATTATTATATTACATATAAGATGATAAAAGATACAGTATTAATATTGAAAATAATAATGATAATAAAACAGAAGTATAGTGAAAACTTCATGAGTTCTTTGTGTTGACAAACAATTTTTTTCGAATTGGAAATTGATTTTATTGTATTCGTGTAATTAACATTATTTGAATACAAAATTATTGTGTTCCATCTATACTCAATTTTCCTTTTCAGTATGTTGCCACAAGTGACTTTTTTCATGCTTTGTTTTGTAACTTTGAAATGCACATTCTGTTTTCAGTTCTAGACAAATGTTATTTACAATATTCTGCAAGCTTTAGATGAGTAAAATGTCACATTTTTCTAAAATTTCACAATTCTCCAGACAGAATTTGAAAAAATAAAAACTTGCATATTTCTTTTAGTAAGTTTCTCATTATTTCATTATTGTGAAAATAAGTTTCTGATTATTTTATTATTGTGTTTGATCAACAAATATTTTTCTTTACATAGGAATGCCAAAAATAACTAGTATAACTTTAAAACTTATCAATTATTCATTAATTTAAAATAAATTACATAGTTTCCCCTTCTCACTAATAGATACACTTGTAAGGTAGACTGGCTCTCCAATAAACAATGACCCTTGTTTATTGGAGCCATACTGTGATGGTCATTAGCCCCCAACTGTGCTGGTGAAGACAAAAACCCCTTGGCCCACTGCCAAAATCTAGGCCTTTAACGAGCCTAAAGTACGTATTCCTCCAGTCGGTGTATATGTCAATTGCTGTGGTGGCCTGGGTTCGATTCCCGCCTCGGGGATGTTTTTTCCCCCCATGATTTGGCATTTTTACACAATTTATTGTTCAGAATATGACCAAACTTCAATAAAAAAAAAACGATCATCTTTAGTCACAATTTTGAGGTATGTGCCTTTCATTGTTGAAAAAGAATCCAATATGCAGAGCCTCGAGCATCTGAGTCGCTTGAAGGCCAGAAATGACAAATAGTTTTAAGACTTGCCTTCACACTCAAAAGATGAGAGAGAGGTCTACTATTTATCATTCTGGTCATCTCCCTATCAAGGTCTTTCGTCTGTGAAACTTTCAAGCTTATCCTTTCAATAGCGACAGACGAGTTGGACACAATATTTTCTCTATATTCTATATAGGAAAAATATAAAAGTGCCTCCCTTTATGATCATCTGCAGATCAAGCTTGTTCATCTGTGAAAGTCTGAAGCAAATCAGGGTTATAAGTGCGAGAGGAGTTTGACATGCAATATTTTTCTCTATATTCTATACAGCAAAATGATCAAAGGGCCATAACTGCAGTAAAAGTGGTCACACAAAAATCCTTCCTTTACGGCCATCTGCACATCAAGCTTGTTCAACTGTAAAAATTTGAAGCAAATCAGGCTAATAGTGTGGGCGGGAGTTGGACACACAACATTTCGGGATGTACGGACGGAAGTACTAGTGGACGTTGGACGTACAAACAGCAGTGCGCCACATGCCCTCTAGATAAAAAGAAAATGCTGATGATATGCCAAACTAGCCTTGATACTGCATCTTCCTACAAAGTTTAGACAAAATCCAATTATTAAGTTTAGAAAAGTTGACCAGACAGATATTCAAGATAGACAGACAGACAAGACAGAGCTACTCTATCTCCCATTTGTGGGAAGATATAATTTTCTTACTTATTAAGAGACTATAATTGAGCCGCGCCATGAGAAAACCAACATAGTGGGTTTGCGACCAACATGGATCCAGACCAGCCTGCGCATCCGCGCAGTCTGGTCAGGATCCATGCTGTTCGCTTTAAAAGCCTATAGCAATTAGAGAAACCGTTAGCGAACAGCATGGATCCTGACCAGACTGCGCGGATGCGCGGGCTGGTCTGGATCCATGCTGGTCGCAAACCCACTATGTTGGTTTTCTCATGACGTGGCTCATATAACAAATGCACTCAGCACCTTTTATTGGAAAATTTCTCGTAAATAATTAATCAAATATGAAATCAAAATTCAAAACACAAGCCACTTTAAATTATTTCAAGTCATTTTATTTCTATTTCAAAGACATTTTAACAATACATTAGAATTTTCAATTATTATATAATAAATAACATTTACATCAACATAACACTACATTTAAACAACGTGTTCACAAGATCTAATCTCGAATCAAACTTATATTTTTTTTACATAATATCTCAACTGCTTCTGCATATTACACTTTAACCTTGACCAAAGAGTTGTAATTTATTCTTCTTTGCCTTGACTCATTTGAATGAAAGTTTAAATCTGCCATTTTAAGGTGGTGGTAGCATAATGAAAATGTGCATTTTCAGAGAGTTCATGAGATCTCTGTATGGAACTTCAGCATGATGTAGCTGTTAATATGAATAATTATATTCTGATATAGCCTAAGAATGACTAACGTTGCAAACAGAGAATACCAAATCGCAGATTGTCAACGAGTCTAGTACCTTAATGGTCAATTTATACTCCTCAGAATTTGCCAACTTGTTTGCCACTCAAGAAGTAATGTTCACCAAAAGTCCTTTACAAACAGTGCAAATTTAAGAGCGACTGACCAAAAAGAACATTTTAAAAACTGGAGTCTCAATTTTGGGCTGAAGATGTCGATGAATGCTGGCCCTATTCATTTTTTCTGTTTTTTTCCTGATTATTATCTATGAAGACTTTCCACTGAAGAATAAATACCATAAATCACTAGCTGGTCATTAATCCATAGATTGCTGGCGGCAAGTGATTCTACCTTTGCGACCAGTGCAGACCAAGATCAGCCTAAACATTTGTGCAGTCTGATCATGGTCTGCACTGTTCGCTATTCAGTCAGAAAATTTTCAGTGAACACCCCCTCGAATAATAAATGGTATTGCCCAGAATGAATGATGGACCAGTCCATTTTAGAAATTTAGCAGGCTAAGGGTTAATATTTGCAACAAATTCTTTTTTGTGGATGTCCCGGTTGCAGTTAACACATGAAATTAAATTCCGACAAACAATGTCTGTGGCATTTTATCTCCAGGAGATGAAGTCCACAAATATTATTCCAATGAAATAGCCAGTTACGTAAAAACCATGAAATTCCCAGCCCATGAAATTCCTAGCCCATAAAATTAAATGATTTCACAATTTGTAAGGGCTGATTTTAGAATGATGCTAGAAAAAGTAGATCTTGAACAATTTTTGTTTAGTGTATCAAAATATCGTGACTTATTCAGATCATATTGTATTAATCAGCTATTACTAAGTTTGATTTCAAAGTTTTGAATAAACAGTATTAACAACTTTTTTCTAAGTTATCTGTGTATCTTTGTGTAAGGTTAACATCAAAATATGTAAAATACTGATACACAGTCGAACCTGTTTTAAGCAGCAGCAACCCAAGGGGGCAACACAGTCTGGTTGCTAAAGGCAGGTGACTGGTTAAGAAAAAGTTGATAGTACAAAATATAAGCACAAATGTGCAGGCTGATCTTGGTCTGCACTGGTCGCAAAGGCAGCATCATTTGCCGCCAGTAGTCTACAGGTTAATTTTGTTTTGAACTAAAAATAGGTATGGAGTTGAAATATAAAGTAAGTGTTAGTTACATAATTGTTAAATTGTAAGGCTAGAGTACAGTGATCATAATATGCTGGTATATTTACAGTTACATGTATCAGTGGGATAACATGCCAAATTATCAAAAGTAGAAAGAATATTTATAAAAAAATAAAGAATGGAATACTGTATACATATTCAACAAATGTGCAAGATACTTCAAATATAGCCACAGTGTGAAATTCTCTTAAATCTTTTTGCAAAACCTTTCTGTTTTACTGGGTCAGCTAACATTAATAATAACCTTACTGTAAATGCAGAAATTTTGTGAGGGTTTAATTTTCGCTATATTCAAGAGGCCCTACATCTCGTGAAAATTAATCCTCGCGTAAATATTCACCATTAGTATAATTCAAATTAAAGTAGGATACCATTTTAACAATTTCGCGAATATTAAACCTCGCGAACATACTCAAATTTCAAATTCACGAAATTTTGACCCAGCAAAAATATGTGCTTTTACAGTACATGTATATTGTCAAAAACAATCTACTCAAATCACATACAGTGATAACTAAATATATCCTCACAACACAGGTTGCCATTAATGCCAAAACTTGAACTTTTTACAAATTACTGTCATAAGTTAAAAAAACACCATGCTATCTGTTTATCAAGGAACTATTGTTTGTTATCTACTAGTAGACTACACTTTCAACTGTTTTTACATACTGTCTTACAGCTTAGTATAGGGAAACTGATCAGGTACAATCATAGATTGTGCTAGATTGCTGAAAAAAGTTCACATCTGTCAAATTATGTGTTCTGAATTGGTAATGTTGGTAAAAGAAACATAAAAAAAATCTTAGATGTATTAAAAGCATTTAATATCCTGTAATAATACAATCTTGAACTTTTATATACCAGTATTAAACATTGTATTTATGGGTGTCCAAGTGCCCCCCTCCCCACAATCATCCATAATCAATAAAATATCATGCACAACTACTCTCCGAAGTTATCACCTGAATAAAACTTTACTGGAATCCCTTTAAAACTGTGGAAGTTGCATGCTCTACAAACTTTTGCAAAAGACTGTCTGACCAACTGATTGACCTACAGACTATAAGGTGACTCCTATATATACACAGCTAAATCTCGTTTTTGGTAGTATAAAAATATCAATAAGAAAACTGTGAGGTTACTCCTTTCTAATTTCTACTTATATCTTGGAATCAAATACAAATATCTAACAATGGATAGGATGACTGTGACACTAACATAACTACTAAGAAACAGGCTCAATAGTTCTGACAAAGAACAAGAATTATCACAGATGATTCTATAAACTGAGTATATACTTGGTTTTGTCAACATTTGTGACCAGTTTGTATTGAAAATTCAGAATGGTGCTGAAAATAGAATTGCCAGCTATGAGAAGAATTCTTAAAAGTATGAGTTAGTCTTTTGTGAAATTGTGACATAAAAATTATGAACAAAATATCTGGAATTTATTATTATTAACTTTAATACAACTACCTATAGTAACTAAAATAAATAGGCCTTATTTCCTTCATCCTGACTTTTCATTAATATACTAGCAAGCAAATGAATAACTAACTGGTCTTACTGTTTATCTTTCTTTTCTTATTGACCTTTTGACATTACTAAAAATGTCAGTAAGAATGTTTACACAACTGTTGCCTTCAGCCATGCATTTTGCATTATCACCACTAAATCAAGTGCACACAAATGCAGGTCTGGTCACAATTAGTCTAAATATAGATTAGTCCTCATCTTTTTTTCCTTTTCTTGTGCCCTTTCTCAACATCTTTTCTTTTATTCTTCTGTGTTGACCTTAGACCTAAGGACCTGGTTCTTGTGAATGACACTCCAACTCATTATGGTGAGCAATTGTGCCAAGTTTCATCAAAATCCCTCCATGCATGAAGAAGATATGCTCTGGACAAAGTCTGTGGATGCCGCCCGCCCATCCGCCAGGCAGGGGCGTTCCCATAATACGTCCCGTTTTTCAAACGGGTGTATAAAAAGATATGGCACTCGGAAATTTCAGAAAATGGCTGAATTTGGAGGCAGCCTTTTTAGTGTGTTTAAGGTGTCATTAACACACTGCTATTACATGGAATTTAATAAAAATAAATAAATAACAAGCTTATAAATATTATAACATAAGCTAGGTGACAGTGAACTACATGTCTTTAAGGCAAACATAGTATAACTGAAGTTTATCCATTACTTATTTAGAGTATGGATAACTCTTTAATGCAAAGTACATACTTTAACATAGTTAATGGAAGCAGTAGAAACATCACATTATCAAAATAAAAATACTTATTCTGTATTAAAGTTAAAATACATGTTTATACACGGGATTATGGAAAAAATATAATGTTCCTTAAAGTACTGTTTTTTCATGCAATATTCTCTTCATCACTCTAATGAGGTCAAATTTGAATATTCTTCTGAACTCATCTCTCTTACGGGATCAAATTTGAATATTCACAGTTACTTTATTTCTCTAATGAGGTCAATTTAAAAATATTCCCCCATTACATTTTTATCCTCAATGAGGTCAAATTTGAATAATCTCCAATATATAACCATTCAAATGAGGTCGAATCTCGCAAACTTGTGTTAGATTATAGTTCAAAGAGAAAATGTTCACACTACATATACTTTTCTTGTCTGTCAAAAATATAAACCTGGCTCTAAGTGTCCCAGATCTGATCTAAGCTTTGTTTTAGACTAGGACTTATCAACATTTTTTTTCCGTGTCACTGTAAATGTGAAATACACTAATGTGGAGTCGGTGAAATAAAGCGTCTTTTTATACATACAAGGCAGTCTGAAAGACAGCTTAATCCCGCGCCACTGCTATGGATAGTGAAAGGGTAAACCTTTGATTTTAGCTGTGACCTTGACCTTGAACTGACATGGCTGACTCATGAATTCTGCATAACGTCTTGATGAGGTGATCATTTGACCCAAGTTTCATGAAAATCCTTCAAGGGGTTTAGGAGATACAGAACTGAAACCTTTGACCTTCAGTTGTGACCTTGACCTTGAGTTGACATGGCTGACTCATGAGTTCTTGATGAGGTGATCATTTGGCCCAAGTTTGATGAAAATCCTTCAAGGGGTTTAGGAGATACAGAGTGGACACAAAATGGAAGGCTCAAACCTTTGACCCTTAGTTGTGACCTTGACCTTGAGCTGGCATGGTTGACTCATAATTTCTGCACATCGTTTTGATGAGGTAATCATTTTACCCAAGTTTTATAAAATTCCTTCAAGGGATTTAGGAGATATAGAGCGGACACGAAATGGAAAGCTCAAACCCTTGACCTTCAGTTGAGACCTTGACCTTGAGCCGACATGGCTGACTCATAAGTTCTGCACATCGCCTTGATGAGGTGATTGTTTGACCCAAGTTTGATGAAAATCCTTCAAGGAGTTTAGGAGAAATAGAGCGGACACAAAATGGAAGGCTCAAACCTTTGACCCTATGTTGTGACCTTGACCTTGAGCCAGCATGACTGACTCATGGGTTCTGCACATCGTCTTGATGAGGTGATCATTTGACCCAAGTTTCATGAAAATCCTTCAAGGAGTTTAGAAGATATCGAGCGGACACAAAATGGAAGGCTCAAAACCTTTGACCCTAAGTTGTGACCTTGACCTTGAGCCGCATGGCTGCATATCATCTTGATGAGGTGATCATTTGTCCCAAATTTTATAAAATTCCTTCAAGGGGTTTATGAGATATAGAGCGGACACAAAATGGCAGGCTCAAACCTTTGACCTTGAGTTGTGACCTTGACCTTGAACCGACAAGGCTGACTCATGGGTTCTGCACATCGTCTTGATGAGGTGATCATTTGACCCAAGTTTCATGAAAATCCTTCAAGGGGTTTAGGAGATATGGACCGGACACGATTTTGTTACGGATGGAAGGACGGACGGACGCAGACCATTCCTATAATCCCTCCGCCACGGATGGGGATTAAAATATAGACTGTTTTACTTTACCTTCTAAAATTTATCTAGATATTTCACCATAATCTAACAGTGACTGCCTATCAGTAATAATAATGCTACTTTCATATCAATAACTAAGCTACTATATATTCTCTAATTAACCCCCACCCCCTCACTAACAAACATGACCACCGAATTTTCAACAAAAAATATAATTTAGCTCGCAAGTGAATACTAGCATTTTGGTGGTGGTATAATTGTTAAAATTAAAGTTAAACATCTTGGTAGTTGGATTAATTTTATAGTTTGTATTTACTAAAACAAATGTAAAAATAAAAAATTTTTTAGGGCCTTAATAAACTCAATATAATGCCCCCAAGGATGTTTACAAGGAAATATATGGTATGAGACTATACACAAGGAAGCAATGACTATAACAAAAGATGACTAAATAACTTAAAACTAAAACAACACTAAAACAATTTTGAAATGATTTAAAAATGATCGAAAAATAATGAACTCTAAAACCACTTTGACAACTGCGTGATCCTGATGCATAAATGACAAAAGAAGTGAAGTGTTTACATCTGAAAATTATTGCATAAGCTTTGGAATGACATGGAATGGAACAATTGGACTGGAAGTTTCGAGGTCGAGGGCTGTTAACTGGCAGTTAACGGCTGCCTCTGATTGGCCCAGAGCTTCTAACACCACACCAAGACAATACCTGGAAAAAATAAGTATAAAATGTTAGTGTTTCAAGGGGCTAACTAATCTTTTAAAATTTAATGAAATCCTTATAATGATGACAAAACATTTTGCAATGTGATCATTCTCCAACAGAGTTGAACAGATTTTAACAGGTTATATTCAACAGAATACATTGTCAAAGTAAACATTAGACAAATTTAGAATTTAAACAAACTATCAAAACAACTTTCTAGTTTTTCTCTATTTGCATATTTTGCCCCAAAAATAAGGCATATTTTTGCATTATTTTCCTTTTTTTCATGAATCTGGAATAAAGCATATTTAAAATAACACCACACAAAATATCTGTTACAAAACTTATTACTTATTAAGATGTGTCATAGATCACACAATGGGCCAAAATATAATAAGTGGTGGATTTCTATCATAAATAATTTTGCCAACAAAAAGAACCACATTTATGTAGCGTAATGATGATATATAGACCAAATAATTTGAAACAGAAACTGGGGATTGGTGGTCTAGTGCTTAAGGTGATAGCTGCTTAACGAAAGGGACATGGGTTCCAGTCCCACTGTGATCATATCCAAACATCACAATTATGACACCTATACCGGTCTTTTCAGGAAGCCGACTTAAATGAGGCTCAATAAAGCTTGAAGCTTTCAACAAAATGGAACCACAATAAATAGGTATAAACTATAATGAAAACTGTGTCCATACCATGATTTATCTGAGGTAGGATCTGCATTGACTGCATCACGTAGCACCTTTTCTGCTAATTTGTTACTATCTAGATAATGCAGCACCATACCCTGAAAATAATAGTATTCTCCTTATCTTTACTAGAACCCTTCTTGTGCAATGTAATCATGGCAGTTTCTAAAAGTTATTCAGATCTATGTTCCGAATTATATTGATTTCAGAACGAAGTGTTGAACTGCTTTATTTCACCTTGTATGGCAAAACATTCTGGTATTACATTGTAAATAAGCTTACAGTACACAAAAAGAACTAATTAGTCACATCATTTCTCAATGGAGCCAGCAGCCGGTATAAATATTGGTATATATATACTACAGCATTAATAAAGAACCTATAAAGGCCATACAAAACTGTAAATCTATTAATTCATTAACAACTAAATGGACTGGCAAACTTAAGAACCCCTACAAAGTATTTTATCTCCCCATTTTTATAGATGTACAAGTGAAAGGTGACACTGCAAGTCACACTATGTATTCTTTTATGCAGAGTTGTACACATGGTAAAACTTGTAGGCCATATTCCTTTCACTACTCAGACAGTGTTCTGAAAATTCTAGAGTAATCTTCTAGTACTCTGTGTAGAAGGAATAAAATGGTATACTGTTATACTCTGGTACCTAACGAGATTATCCATAGAGTTGATAAGAACCCAGATATGTTTCCACTCTGACAGTCATAAATATTTATCACACAACTGTTCTGTTTGCATCAGGTTTCATTTAGAACAATCCGTACATGTTCTAAATGTTCTAGAATACTACTCTTTTTTGCTCCATTACTTAAAGAGTATGTGCAGAATATTCTAAGAAGCCATAGGAATATGAGCCTTAACTCCCTAAGCTGCCTAGATGGCTTCAAAATACAAATGAATTTAAGTCTGATAGTTCAAACCAACAGAGTGTTAAGTGACCCAAAATCAGCAAACTTATCACTGAGCCACATGAAAAAAAATATATCTATCACATCTCCAACTAACAGGAGGTTCGTTAATGAGTTTAAAATCATTTTTCAACAGTATTTCAGCTATTCAACTGCTGTGTTCCTGGATTCTATTACCATTACAAACCTGTTCTCCACAAGAAACTACATACTTCCCCAAATGGATCAGAGGTGAAGGATAAATGATTTCAGACATAATGCCTTTTACTAAATCTTCAAGGAGAACATATACCTAGCTGGGGGATCGAACTCACAACCCCGCAATCCGTAGATCCACGCTCTCCCTACTGAAATATAGAAGGACTCAAAATTATTGTTTCTATAATAAAGATCTGGCCCCTTGTGTTCACAAAACATTTTCAGTCTCAGCTGAGTTTGATAATGAAACTTAATTTGTCATTTATATCTAAATAGCATGTCCAAAACTAAATTTTAAGTTAATAACTATTTTCAAGTGGCTATTTAGTATTGATGGTCACTCTCATTTCGAATTTAACCTTGAAGTTTTAGTAAAATTGATACTAAAATTTCAAACTCAAACTCAGCTGAGACCGGAAATTGTTTTGTGAACACAGGGCAAGCCTACTTACTGTTAAGACCACTGACTTACCAGGTGTTGTAGACTTTTAGTATGAAATGGATTTAATGATATTGCACTTTCATATGATTCTTTGGCCTCTTTAAATTTGTTCTTATGCTCCAAGATTCTTCCTCTCTGAAACAAATAGTAAACAAATTATATAATACAGCAACATAGCAGGAACATGCAACAGTGATAAGAAAATATTTATTCTCCAAACAAAGCTATTCTACAAAATGTATTTCTGTCTTAACCTATAGCCTGCTACATTTCTACAATGGACTGGTCCATCATTCAATCTGGGCAACACCATGTATTATTTGGAGGGGTGTTCAATGAAAACTTACTAACTGAATAGCGAACAGTGCAGACCATGTTCAGCCTGAATGGATCTGCAGGCTGATCTTTGTCTGTACTGGTCGCAACGGCAGAATAACAGCAGGCTAAAGGTTAAAAGCTAAGTAGCATCAGTTACTACTATGCGCTGATGAATGGCCATTCAATCTACTATACATGTATTTCAGTATAAATGTGTGCTTGTTATACAAAGGTTTTGACAGAGAAATGTTTGCTTATACTGTCCACCATTCAAGAAGGGAAACTACTCTTAACAAGCGCTGTAGGAGGACAACAAAGGTCATCTATTCAACAGTCTTGTCAATTGAAGTTGAAGAAGGTGCATAATTCTGCAAAAAATGCAAACCAGAGTTATGGAACCTGTTTCAACTGACTTACCATATAAGCCACCTGATGAGACAGTGGAAAGAGGGTGGCGGCCTCCCTGACACAAGACTCCGCCTCTTCTTCTTTGTCCAATGACAGGTACAAGTCACTGAGGTTCATCCAGATCTGAGCTTGTAACCTGAGTGTCCTTGACATTGTGTAACTATGGCTGCCACCTTCATCAACACTAGATGAGGCAAGATCTGACAGGGTTTGTTCAATACGTGAAACTGCTAGGGATTCTGCTCGCACAGACCCTGTAAAGAAAGAATCATATTTTTAGCAAGAATTTTTTATACCTTTCATAATTATGACATTGTATAAGTAACTTTTAATAGTGTCAAAAGCACCGAATAATTGGAATCAAGGACTTATTAAATTAGTTATACTTAAAAAAAACTTAAATGGAGTTGTGGTCTAGTGGTTAAGGTGTCGGCCATTCAACATGGGGGTCCTGCACAGATCCCTCCGAGATAATCAACATAAACAAACATGTGGTATAAAAGATCTTTCAACAACAGGGAAAACAATGAACTGGAATTTATACATTATCCTGAGAATCATATAATATGAGATGCTGATTTCATTAAATTTATGCGAAGTTTGGGTTTAATGCCATGGGTTTAATGCCATGAGACACCATGACACCAAGAAAGCATGAAATTATGGGAGAAAAAGCCATGTATGATTTATAGCCATAAAATATTAGTTTTAGTTTTACACAGTTGCATGCTCTTTGTGATAGAATAGTACATGTTTAGTCGATAACTCTAATACTAAATGCAAAAAAAATAAAAATAAAATAATAATTTTCCATAACTTTTTGCTAAACTTTTTGACAGTCTTAAATAAAGATCTAAATTTCCTACCACATGAAACTATCTGTAATTAAACTAATCCTAGGAATAATGTCTCTTTAAAAGTGCTAATGTAAAAAAGTTGCTTGTCAAACCAGCTACATTGTAATTTGTTAAAGCCTTAAAGGAATGACCAGAAAAGACAATAATTATTACTGGTAGACTACTTAATATTTGCAGTGTTTTTATGTTCACTAATATTCACAAATATTACCACTGGCTAGCTCAAAATATCTGTTTTGTTCGGTTAACACCACACAGACACAATTATAGGTCATATGGCGACTTCCCAGCTTTTGATGGTGCAGAAAGACCCCAGGTGCCCCTCCGTGCATTATTTCATCACAGGTGGGCACCTAAGTTGAACTGCTGACCTTCCGTAAGCCAGCTGGATGGCTACATCACAAGAAGCATTTAACGTTGGTGAAGAGTTAGTGATTCGAAGTCAGTGACTTTAGCCACTCGGCCATGGAGGACCCTCAAATCATTCATGAATATTAATCTGTATCTTATCCTAAAACACAAACTCAGGGTTCCCAAATTCTTGCAGGCCTAGATCTTAGCAGTGTTCCCAAAGATTTTTGTCTTCATTAACACACCTGGGAGCTAATGCATTTCACAGTAATAAACTATGATATAAAGCTTTTACAGTGAAACACCGCTCGCTCAAGCATCGATGACTCGAGCACCCCGGCCCGCTCGGGCAATTCATGTGGTCCCGGCCGATTTCCTTCTATTTTCTATGTGAAATTACCATGGCTGGGTCGAGCATCGATAACTCGATCGCTCGAGCATGACACCTGGTCCCTGTGTATTAATATACTCATTGTTGCTTATGGCAAACTCGAGCATAGGTGTCCAATTTTTCCACACCTTCGGCGGTCAGAATGTATTAATGTTAATTTAAAATAGTCACACGTCGTCAGAACTGCATGGTCTATTCGCCGACTATCTTAAATGTTTGTTTGTCGGTATATTTGATCTGATAATGAGATTAATTCTTGATGAAAGGTGGAAGAAAAATTTTATTGATCAAAATTGTAATTAATTATTACTTTTTTTTCTGCGGGATCGAGAAGATAATTATGAGATATATTTTAATCAACAGTCGTTTGCATGCAAATAAAGGAAATAAGATAGCCTTTTCATAAAATTGAGACGATAATTATGAGATCTTAATTTGGAGAAGAAAATTGTGAATTCGATTACAGTATTTCAAATAAAAAAATGTTTTAGCTATTTCTTCACATGTGCCATTTACGATCTATCATAAATAACGTCTGTAATACGTTTTTTTGAAAATGTCACGAGTGTGTTATTATTACGCATCACTGTTTCCTCTGCAAATGGTCTCGATGACAATTGGTAAAACAAACTTCAATTTTCTTCGTATGTTGGTCAATGTTTGGGTGGCTCAAAACCATGGATAACTCGAGCATTTTGCTCATCCCCTTGTGACCTCGAGCGAGCGGTGTTTCACTGTAACTATAAAGTTGCTTAATAAAGCCAACCTGAATATTACCATATATAAAGTACTAACCAGCATCCCTGTCTTGGAGCTCATTAAGCTGTAGGTTAGCCTGAGATTTCCTGTCAAACTGTGACCTGTCTGTGGTTGTCAGGGAAGCTTTCTGTTGATGCTGTAAACTGCATCTGTCTGACCTAAAAATTAAAGTGTTATGTAAAATCTACTTGTTAACTGATACAACTGATACATTAGGGATTCTGTGCCACAGTATACGCTATTTTTTTTTTTTTTTAGTACAGCTGATCAAAAATAAGAAAGAAAACACATTATTTATTTGTTGTATCTTTTATGTCTTCATCAGAAATAAACAACCTATAATACATGTATAAATGTATAGGTAGTCGCGGTAAAGGATTTGAAGTCACAAGATAAAAACACTTTGGGAGCAAAATCTGACAAAGTCTCTTTGCAATCTCACACAAAGGTCCCAAAACTAGTCAGAAATCTAGGATCAAGGGCAGTAACTGTTAACATTATTTGAGACACCTTTCTCTAGTTTTCAAGATAAACACCACAATATGTTTGTTTTTGTTGTGTTTTAACTCACACCGGCACAATTTAAGTCTTACAAAAGCTTCTCAACTGTTAATTCCAGAGTAACCAGGCATTATTTCAAGCATAGAAATGTATCTGGGTAAAACCACCTACCTTCCTAAGTTTGCAAGCCAATAAATCGTAGCTTCTTAAAATTAAAGTATTTCATATAGGGTTTTGAACTGATACAAGGGGCAAATGATTCAAAGTTCAAAGCAAAATACATTACAATAACACAAAAGTCTCCAGCTTTTAAGATTAGAGTTTCTGGTATAATAATATGCCTAATTAATCCTGACTTATAACAGAATGTAGACTCATAAATGACCAAAAATCTTTACAAAGCTCTTTAAATATAAACAAAAAATGAGCCGCGTCATGTGAAAACCAACATAGTGCGTTTGCATCCACGCAGTCTGGTCAGGATTCGCTTTCAAAGGCTATTGCAATTAGAGAAACTGTTAGCAAACAGCATGAATCCTGACTGCACAGATGCGCAGTCTGGTCTGGATCCATGCTGGTCGCAAATGCTGTTGGTTTTCTCATGGTGCGGCTCAAATGAGAACATACTCTTCCGTGTGCATCTCATCCAGTCTCCTCCACAGCTTCATCATGCTCTGGCACGTGTTCAGGGCTACCTCAGATCCATACAATACCTCCTCTATCTTTGACTTTGTGAATAATAAACTGTCAGGAAATAAAAGAGAATAATTAAAGCTGATGTAACATAAATTGCTAGCTACATTAAGTATTGAAGTGAGTTTAAGGTGGTGCTGCAACCACTAAGATCATAAATAATTTTTTCAGAAATTCTTGTTAATATATAACATACTTTTGGTCATTAAATTTCCATTCAAGAAATACATGTATATCAGCAAGAAGTCATTGTTATCTGTTCATTAAACAGAGATGATATAAGGGTTCACTGGATTTGTGTCAGCTTCTTAGACATACAGGCATAATTTAGGCCATATCTTTTAATGGTAGACCCCAGGTGACTGGGTGGGCAGCTGAAAAAAACAAAGATCTTCAAGTAGCCAGCCGGACGGCTTTCTCACATGATGGAAGTTGAACCTATAGTGGCAAGGGGCAAGACATGCAAAATCAGAAACCTCAATAGATTGGTGACAGAGGCCTAGCCTTTACTGGAGGAATGGCAGTACTTATATTATCACAATACAAATTTTATTTAAAATTAGTGTATACATAAATTGGGAACATTAGCTATGCATAGCTATTTACAGACATTTGAGAACAAAACATCAAACATGTAAGATACTAAAAAAAAATACAATCACAGTAAAGGCTTATAGAGAGTACACAAAGGCAGGTCAAATATTAAGACCTGTGAAAACAGAATTAATCTTGACCAGTAAAGGCAGATCTATAGGGTCACATTAATACAATGTAGATCACACAACAAGTTTTCCAGCTTTTGGTGAAGGAGTAAGACCTTGAGCACTGTTTCAGGCATGGATGGGCACCTGGTTCGTCCACAAACCTTCCATAAGCCAGCTGAATGACCTCCCAATATGAAGAATTTTACACCCCATGCAAAGTTTTGAACCCACTTTGGTGAAGCACAAGTGATTCGAAGTAAGCAACCTTAACCACATCGCAAATGAGGTCCCAACAGACATCAGTTACATACCTTATGTTGTCAGGATACTCTTCCAGTGCTGCATGAATGAGATCCATGGCATCCTGGTACTGTTTCTGTGCTGTTAGCAGCAGTACCAGTAAATGTAATGAGTGTATATGATCACTGTAATGCTTTAATGCTAACTTTGTGTACCTAACTGCATCCTCTATCTATAAATAGACAGTAAATGTAATGCTGACTTTGTTTACCTAACAGGATCCTGAATCTATAAATAGATAGTAAATATAATTAGGTTATATTACAATCACTGTGATGCTTTACTGCTAACTTTGTGTACCTAACTGCATCCTCTCTACATAAACAGATAGTAAATATAATTAGATTATATTACAATCACTGTTACAGTAATGCTTTATTGCTAACTTTGTGTACCTAACTGCATCCTCTCTACATAAATAGATAGTAAATATAATTAGGTTATATTACAATCACTGTTACAGTAATGCTTTATTGCTAACTTTGTGTACCTAACTGCATCCTCTCTACATAAATAGATCATAGTAAATGCAATAAGATTATATTACAATCACTGTTATGCTTTAATATCAATTGTGTGTACCTCACTGTATCCTCTACTTATAAACAGACAGTAAATGTAATCAGATTATATTACAGTCACTGTTACAGTAATATTGTGTACCTAACTGCCTCCTCTTTCTATAAATAGATAGTACATGGACTTACAATGTAGTTTATATCACAATCACTGTAATGCTTGGACACCTTGGAAAAAAGAATGAAATTTTACACATGCATGTAACAGCTCAAGTATGAAATTTCAGTGTTAAAACTATACAAAGAAAGCAAAATATGAAAATCAAAGATAAGATAAAAACTTCTAAATGTCTGTACTTACCTGTCTTAAGATTGCCATTTGTAAAGCCAAGTGAAATAATGATAGATAGTCATTTGGATCTAAAATATGTGCCCTGAAAATAACACAAATACCTGTTTATATACATTGTGTTAATCTTCTCTCAACTGTAAATTAATTATAAACACTTCAGATTGCATATCCGGTACTGTAAGATCCGAAAGTTTCTAAAGTAATTTATTTTCACAGTATTCACTTTCGTGTCTGTTATCTTTATAAATACATAATGTATAGGTAGTCCCCGTGTGATGTCATTTACTTCCAGGGCATAAAATTTCGTGGTTTTGGTCAAAACAGCTTTTTTATCATGTTTGTAGGGACATAAAATTTGTTGATTTCATCTTTCTGATATAAGCTGAATTAGAATTTCGTCTTTTCATCGAGATTTAATTCCGCCGATTGAAGCCCCCATGAAATCCATGAAAATCAGTCCCTCACAAATATTAATGATTTTACAGTATGTGATTCATATATATCTCCAATATTGTTCCTCCAATACACAAATTGTAATTCTAAAATGCAAAATCTTAGCTTTTCTTACAGTGTACACTTCCATTTCAGTCTGCTCTAAGTTCATCCATTTTACAAAATGGTCATTCAACTTAATGTCATGCATCTATTAGGAATTTTCTCAGTTCATTTTGATTTTTTTTTTTTTTGATTTAACGTCGCACCAACACATGATAGGTCATATGTGACTTTCCAGCTTTAATGGTGGAGGAAGACCCCAGGTGCCCCTCCGTGCATTATTTCATCACGAGCGGGCACCTGGGTAGAACCACCGACTTTCCATAAGCCAGCTGGATGGCTTCCTCACATGAAGAATTCAACGCCCCGAGTGAGGCTCGAACCCACATCGATGAGGGGCAAGTGATTTGAAGTCGGCGACCTTAACCACTTGGCCATGGAGGCCCCTCAGTTCATTTTGATAACTAAGGAAAATTTTACATTATTCTCATGCAAAGCAGGAAGTTTGTAAACAAAATGATACAGCTTTTTGAGCAAACAGTATAAACTCACTTCTGAAAAGCCCTGAGTGCCTTATTGTGTAGATTCTGTCTGTCATCTTTCAGTTTCATCTCCGCAGCTTTCAAACTGTAACCAATACCAAGAGCCACGTGTGCACGTGATGCTGCTGGGTGCTCATCTCCCGCATCCAGTGCTAGTTTGGCAAACTCTATTCCTTCATCATACTGTAGTGGAAATAAAATTATCATAATGCTAAAAACACACGGTTTTAAACTACGTCAATTCAGCCAAAAAATTCAGATTTCAAACTTCTTGGAAATTTAACTTGATCAATCACACTCAAACCTAAAACAGAATACCCCCGTATTGACATCAAAATGTTGGTTTTGCAAGGTCTTCTTCACCTATTGATCAGAAACTGAAGGGACAGCGGTCGGTCCAATTACAATATGTCACCCCTTCAGGGGGCATAGAAAAGGCCATAACTTAAATCAAACTCAACCAAGAGTTATCTAATTTTGTTATTTCAGTAGGTTTGATGACAAGAATTCAATCCAATACATGCAATGGTTACTGTGATAACCTTGTATGCAAAACTTGAACCAAGGTGTGACACAGACACCCTGGTGGGTAGAGTAATTCTTTGATTAGTGCAGGTAACAATGATAAAACTTGACAAAACACTTTTCTTAAATCTAAATGGTACCTTATGTAGATGCTCATAACATAATTTTGCTGCCTGTAATACTGGAATGACAAGTTTGGGTCTCAGTCTGTGACACTCTTTCAACACCTGAAGGCCACGCTCATACTGAAAATATATACAAAGTAATACTAGTAAGAATGCAAAATTTGTATTTACTAACATGTCATTTTGCACTGATTTCATTTAAAGATTACCAATATAAAGAAAATGTACTTTGTAATAAAAGCTCTTGGCCTGCATATTTATATTTTCTGTAATTATGTGACAAATCATATATACAATATATTTATTTTTTAATATCACTTAGTAAGTAGACCTGCTGTTTCCATTTATCAATACTGTAGTTTAGACGTACAAAAGGTTTTTCAACAATATTAAGTAACAATATTATCATAAAAACAATCGTAAAACACAAATTCTTGCCACTATAGATAAGAGCATACACAGCTGTTCCTACAGACCAATGCATGTGCAGAAAACAAATAGGATTTTAAAACACATCAGTATACTTATAAACAAGTACAAAAGAATCATTCTTGTTTGTTCATCAAAAACAATAGCATATGAACAGCTGTTATTTAATCAATACTGGAACAGAAAACCAACAGATTTTCATAAAGTGACAATATCATCACAGAAAGCTACAAATAATAATAGTTTCATACCTGTTTATCACATATGAGGGAATTTGCAAACTGCTGCCAGATGTGGTACTCCTCAAAGGAAAACTTCATTGCACGTTCAAATGACTGAAATATTAATCATTTAGAAAAATAAAGTGAAAGAGAATCAGTATAATAACCTAAATACTGTGAAATCATTAATATTCGTGGGGGACTAATTTTCGTGGATTTCACGGTTGAGTCAATCCATGAAATTTAATCCCAACGAACAAGTACAATTCCCATTCATTTTATATTCAACAGTTGAAATCCACAAATTCAGATCCCCATGAAAATACTGTTTTGACCAAAACCACAAAATTTCATGCCCACGAAATTAAATGATTTTACAGTATGTGCTTCTTTAACAGAAATGAATAAATTTTACACCACATATACAGCTGAGCCTGCATAAGCAGCCACCTGTGTTAATCAGTCACTTACCTTAACGCCATCTAACTCCTCATATTGAATTTTTGTTCTTATTTAAACTTGCCTTAAGCAGACGCCTGTCTTTTAGTAACAATTTCCTAGACTGGCTGCTTAATACAGGTTTGACTGTAAACCATAAATATGATAGTTTAATGTGAGTTTTACACCACTTTTCAACAGTACTTGATTAATGTAAATGTCAGTCAGATAACCAAAGTAGAGTTTCTAAACTTCACACCATTACTAGGCACAAAGTTGTAAAAACTGAGTTTGCAAACCAGTCTCATAACTCTAGATGTGGATTGGTTGATTCTGATCTAAAATTTGAAATTGACCAATGGCAATGTTCCAATGAGAGACTGGTCTCCAAACTCCAAAGTTTTATCACTTTTGATCCTTGTCTGTATTCCTCAAATATCTGACATTAACCAGATAACGAGTGGGACTGATTTCAGACAAACTGTTTTGTCAAATATTTAAGGGAAAATGTTCATCTAACCTGTTTTCTTTTCATCTGTACAAATACTGCGGAAGTATCAATATTCGTTGAAGACTAACTTTCCTGGATTTCATGGTTGAGTTAATCCACAAAACTGACTCCCAACGAACCAGTAAAATTTAAATTTATTTCATGTTCAAAGGTCAAAATCCACAATTTTATAATCCCCAGGACACAGCTCCATTCGCCCAAACCATGGAAGTTCAAGCCTACGAAATTAAATCATTTCACAGTACTAAATTATAAAAGCGCATTATGGAATATAATTTGAGCCGCACAATGAGAAAACCAACATAGTGCATTTGCAACAAGCATGGATCGAGACCAGCCTGCGCATCCGCGCAGTCTGGTCAGGATCCATGCTGTTCGCTTTCAAAGCCTATTGCACTTAGAGAAACCGTTAGCAAACAGACTAGATCCTGACCAGACTGCGCGGATGCACAGGCTGGTCTCGATCCATGCTTGTTGCAAATGCACTATGTTGGTTTTCTCATGGCACAGCTCATTTTGTAGACTGAAGACTTACATCTGCAAGTTTATGGAACTGTGCCCGTTTAACCAATGCTATGGCCAGAAGATCAAATACTGCTGAAGCGTTCTGGAATGTATGAAGTCTGCCCTCCTTGTGTTCCACCGTCCGGTTCAGAATTGCCTCCCTTGTTGCCTATATGTAACATAATATAAATGTGTTTGTAAAGGTTTCTTTTCTTTATCACTAACAATGATATTCATTATATCTTTTTTCTAATTAACTTTTCAGTACCTGAAAATTATACATAAATTCTTACAATTTTATCTTACTTTGTGAATTTCTTTTCCTAAACTATTAACCAATCTATAATGAAAAATTCAAAAAGTCAGTCTGACCGAATACTTACAAACAAACACATCAAAAACAAAGCTAGATACTGTGAAATTATAATCAATTCTTGGGTTTAATTATTCCAGTATTTCATTTCATGGTAAAAGTCACAAAATAAACTAACAACAAATAAATAAAATTCTTATTTATTTTGTTTCTTTACATTGACTGAGTGGTTACTGTTGTTGACTTCAAATCACTTGTCCCTTACAGATGTGGGTTCGAGCCTCGCTAAAATGGAACATAGAATTCATATGAGGAAGCTATCCAGCTGGCTAACAGAAGGTTGGTGGTTCTACCTGGGTGCATGCCCATGATGAAATAATGCATGGTGTGACACCTGGGGTCTTCTTTCAATATCAAAAGATGGAAAGTCGCCATATGACCTAGAACTGTGTCGGTGTGACATTAAACCCAGCAAAAAATTGTTTATTCAACAACAAATCACTGTTTGGGACATATAATTTCCAGTCTAAACACATACCACAGCTTCAGCTATCAGCAGCAACAACAGAGCTTCCTCACTTTCATTGCCAGGTACAAATACTCTGAAAGACAAACACTTTCAATATACTGCATTCTTGTTTAAACTTACTAATTTTACATCAGACACGTAGAAAATTCACAAAAGTTTATTGACATGAAAGTTCTGAAGACAAATGGACAGATTCCAATCCTGAATATTTAAAAACTGTAATCTTAAGTAATGAACCTAAGGCTCTGCCACTGCAGAACTTGTGTACAGTATGTTGCTTACATACATTCATTTCATAACTTAAACACAAACATTAACGCATATTCAAACTAGTAAGTTTAGTTAATCCATATTTTTTTAACAAAATACAGTTGAGACTGCCTTATTGGCCACCTGTATTATGCAGTCACATGCCTAACACAGGCAGTCAGCTAATACCCCAAGTTGACTTTTTGTTTTTATTTCAACTTATCTTATGCAACAACCTGCCTTAAGACTGGCTGCTTTATACAGGTCTGACAGAAATGTTATGATCTCAAAACATCTATGTAAAAATAATTTAAGATAATGCCATAATTTTGGGGGTTTTGGTGCATATTCAATAGAATGATACTGAAGGCATGTATGATGTTTGAAAGCATTTGGCCTTAAAAATTCTGACAAATCTGCTTCCATGCAAAACGTTAAGTTAATAAAGGCATTACTTTGACCAAACATGACCTATCACTAATGGTGATGAATACCTCCAGACAGCAGCTTATTGTCACAGGAACAGGGGTATTGAAAATATGATATATTGCATTTGTATATTGTACAGGGAGAAAATGTACAAAGATGCACAAAAAAGTGTTGTGCAAAATGGATAGACGGACCAATGTACGAACCGGAATCCAGTAGCCCCCAGATACTAGTATCTAGGGGTATAATAAAAGCTTGAGTTATGTAACTTGTCCTGTGAGGTCAACTCATGATGCTGAAATGCAATCATTTTGCAGTGGAGCATATTCAGTAGTATGATTCCAAACACATGTGAGAAGATTAAAAGCGTTTGGCCCAGTTTTTGAGAAACCTACTTAAATACAAAATACAATACAACTATCCTCTGACAAATAACAAGGACAATATGAAATCATCTGATTAATAGCATTACATTACTGATCAACCATACCTATCTGCAGAGTATTTTCTGGGAGATAAAGCTGTCTGTCTTGCTGTATTGTTGTTTTTCAATACTGGATCAGGACAAACGTATGAACTCTCACACACACCTCTCAGTAACACCTCCGCTAACTGACGTGCCAACGTCTGAAATATATGCAAATTTTAATAACAGAACAAGACTACAGAATTCAATTTCAGAACCTTGCAACATAGAATGTTTAGAATAAACAGTTATGATCTTTTTAAATTAATCATAAACAATATTATAAAGCAGACAAATGCCTAGAAACTACATCACTCAATACCTGAAAAAGTATATCATTAAATAATTTGTAAAAATGGAAGACTTATGTATTACAGCTGATCTCAAAATGATCTATTTTCACCTTTTTCACAGCAGTGTCCACATTTAGAAATGAACTAATAACTGAATTACAATTGGCAGTCAAGTCACTCTGATTTAGTATAAATCTTTAAAAAAGCAACAGAAATTGAAACCAGTATGTATTAAAATGACCATACGCTTTAATTTAAACATTAACCTGACATTGATTAAACCCTAACTGCATTTGCACCACTAAATCTTCCTTACCAGTCTTAAATGTTGGGTATATCTTGACTCTACAGCACTAAGCAATTCTCTGAACCTTTTGATACCCTTGTCCAACTCCCTGAAATTATGTAAACAACTCCATAAAATCATGTAAACAACACATAATGTAAACAACTGCCTAACATCATAAAAACAACTCCCTGAAATCATGTAATCAACTCCCTAACATCATGTACACAACTCTCTGAAATGATGTAAACAACCCCAAAATCATGTACACAACTCCCTGAAATGATGTAAACAACCCCAAAATCATGTAAACAACTCCCTGAAAACAGGTAAACAAAGTGGTCCTGGTGATAAATTTGAAAGTAACCTTGTCAGGAATATTGGAAATCAATTACTGTATTCCTCTTGAAACATTAGCAAAGCTCTCAATTAATTTCCCATGTTGTACAATTCCTATTCCAATCTAAATTTATTTGAAACTGACTATACCCATGTTTGACATAATACTTCAGATATTATTAGAGGCAATAACCTAGCAGTAAATATCTAAAAAAGACTATATTTTATATGGTATTTCATCAGTTACTGGAAACAGATTATATACAAGTTTGATGTTATACACAACAGCTTTAGCAATAATTTGAAACAGAACATAACACTGCATCATTAAATGAAACAGACCATAACAATAATATAAGGTACTTTAGAAATTATTTGAAACAGAACATACCCATGCTTGATGTAATATATTGGAGACTGTTGTATGGCAGTTTCTAGGATATCTCCTATATTACTTTCCTCTGGTTCTGTTAGAGAAACTTGACCCCATGACTGGACGGCCTTTTCTTTTTCCTACAAATATATGTCATTATATCATAAACACTATAGAGGTATTGAATGTAATAAAGAAAATATTCTACTTGCAGTTTTTTTGTAAAAGTGAAGTAGAAAAAAAGTGAGATCATTATATTATTTTATGTTCAAGAAATCAATCTACAATCTGGATATCTGAAAATTTTTCGACAGGTAGATTTTAATATGACATGGTTAGAGTAAATAAAGTAGTGCAAATCTTCTTACAAAATTCCACAGTTACAAACAAATTACTTTGACTAAGCAACCTTGCAGAAAGGTTGTAAAAACAAGAGAACCATGATGGCTCACTACAAAATAGATCTCTCACCAGAGTTTCACAGCTTAAATGGGTAACTTGTTTGGTAAACTTTCATCCAGCCAAACTACTTCAAAATTCAGAGGAGAAAATGTGTAAGTTTTCCATAAAGCCATCCAGAGGAGAGGTCATTTGAAGAAAATTATTAACAGACAACAGACAGATGTCAAGTGATGATAATTATAGCTTATCCAGCTGAGCTAAAAATACATCTGTGGCTAAGTGTCCTTACTATACAGCATGCCTAAATACATTTACACTTTACTAAATTTTTCTTTTTTCCTACATCAAATACAAAAAAAACAAACTTACTTGAAGATAAAGAAGACACAGATCTCCTGCCATCTCGAAACATGATAAGATTTTCTCCTCTTTTTCTACTGCCTTGAATTTGCTAGTTGTGCTTGTTGGCAGTTTTTCCAAACACAGTCCTAGACAGACAGAAATGTACATTATAGATTTTCTTCTGGCATTAAGATATTAAGTATCACTGTACAAGATTTAAGAGGATTTACCTCCCCAGGTGCTACATGTACCATTGTCTGCAATTTTTTTCTCCTCCTTTTATAAACAAGAGCTGTCCGTAAGACAGCCAAGCTCGACTATTCGAAATATTGGCCCAGAAGCAGGAAAATATTACCCAAAAAGGTTAAATATCAAAAGAGTCTTAAGTTCAAAAGTGGACATAATTTGACCAAAATGCATATCAGTTATGGGATTTGCAGCTATCAACTAGTTTTATAACCCCGAAGGCACATGTGAAGTTTCAATTCAATATCTGCATTAGTTTTGGAGATAGAAACTTGCATGTAAAACTTTAGCCAAAATTTTCTAAGTCCAAAAGGGGGCATAATTTGCCCAAAATACATGCCAGAGTTATGGGACTTGACCCAGTGAGGTTGGTAATTGATATAGAAAAAGAAAAAATAAGTTTCAAATCTATATGCCTTTTAGTAATAGCTGTATGTACTTGCACGCAAAACTTTAACCAGGATTTTCTAAGTCCAAAAAGTGGAATAATTTGCTCAAAATACATGTCAGAGTTATGGGACTTGATCCAGTGAGGTTGGTAATTGATCTAGAAAAAGAAAAAATAAGTTTCAAATCTACATGCCTTTTAGTAATAGCTGTATGTACTGCATGCAAAACTTTAACCAGAATTTTCTAAGTCAAAAAGGGGGCATAATTTGGCCAAAATGAAGGTCAGAGTTATGGGACTTGCTGCTATCAACTAGTTTTATAACCCCGAAGACACATGTTAAGTTTCAATTCAATATCTGCATTAGTTTTGGAGATAGTAACTTGCATGTAAAACTTTAACCAAAATTGTCTAAGTCCAAAAGGGGGCATAATTTGCTCAAAATACATGTCAGAGTTATGGGACTTGACCCAGTGAGGTTGGTAATTGACCTAGAAAAAGAAAAAATAAGTTTCAAAGCTACATGCCTTTAACTAATGGCTGTATGTACTTGCATGCAAAAACTTAACCAAGGTGTGACGCCGACGCCGACACCGACTCCGACGCCAGGGTGAGTAGAATAGCTAGACTATTCTTCGAATAGTCTAGCTAAAAATCTAAATTCTGGTCTCTTTTAAATAAAAAAGCCTTCTGAAATCATAGTTTTATGTCAAAATACTATCAGATACAGCTTTTTTAAGAAAATGAACAAACACATTTACAGCTTAAATAACTGAAAAGGAAATAAAGTTCAAAATTTCTTTTTAGAAATGTTACAAAATGTATCTAAAGCAAAAGATAAAGAAAATCACTGGCTATTTTTTTTTTAAAAATTATTGAATCAAATACATTCAAATCACTGAGGATTGATTCTATAATACATGATTTCAGCATAAAAGGCTATTTTGTTGAGACACAGGTTCATTTTAAAGATAAAGTATCAAATCAGGAAGTTTATTTGTTCACTGGGATCTACTTTCATGGATTTACATAACTATGATTATGGAAAGTAGTCCCCACTCCCACAAATAATAATGATAAAAGAATTATTTAAAGAAAAGAAATTTGAGCCGCACCACGAGAAAACCAACATAGTGCGTTTGCGACCAGCATGGATCCAGACCAGCCTGCACATCTGCGCAGTCTGGTCAGGATCCATGCTGTTCGCCAACGGTTTCTCTTTGAAAGCAAACAGCATGGATCCTGACCAGACAGGTCTGGATCCATGCTGGTCACAAACACACTATGCTGGTTTTCTTGTGACACAGCTCATTTCATGTTATGAAAAATATCACCTTTGATTGCATAAGCCTCTGCAATGATATGAAGAACCCTGGGGGAGGAGCTAGTCACTGTGACAGTATCAAGGCTGGCTTGCTCATACATGGTTAAAGCTGACTGGTAGGAACTTTGGTAGAAATGGACCTTTGCTTGTAGAAGTGTTGCTTCTAAGTGCATCTGGGAAAAAAACAGTAAATATTAACATGAAAATATCTGTTCTCTAGTTTTAAAGTCATACTTCAGTAGCTAAATAGGCCAGTGCTCGCGCTAGGGGGCGTCTTGAGCTAACTGACGCTTTGGAGCTCCCCACTTTGCTCTAATCTAACATCAAAGCAAAATTCAAGTCAAAATGCAAGTTGCCTAAACTTTTCGAGTATCAATTTACATAGTACCGGGTGTTTGTAAAGTCTGTTAAGTTCTACTGTGGCACTGCAAAGAAACTTTTTATATAAAATTACCTTTCCATTTTCTTTTAGAACAATTTTCAGATGTCTTTCAGCATCTGCCAGTTTGTCCTTCTCCTGCGGTGTCCCTGGAGTTGCATGAAGCTCTGAGGCTTTGTGCTCCTTTGCGTATGCCTCAAGGCAGCCTTCTCCCAGTATAAAGTGAACATAGTAATCTGAAATTAATAATAATTGTTTATAGTTGATGTTTAATCATGCTCAACTATCGGCCAAATGAGCAGATTTTTTGAAAGTTGCATCAAACTTTGGAAATTGGTGACAAAAACATATCTCCATTTTTGGATTTCAAATATTTTGGTGAGAAGTAGTGATGGACTTAAACACTTTTAGGATCATGGCAGGCCCTGGTTATTTGTTATTATAACAAACAAATTATGTGGCGGTGTAACAGTAAATAATTCCCCTTAGAACTTCTCTGAGGAAGGGTTTCCCAGGAAATCTTGCCACCATTTTTAGAAATCTATTTCCCTGCCTCCATGGAATCAAATTATCAGTTTTTTGCCATTTGGTGGAAGTCCTATGATACCCAATTAGTCTGAATGTCCATCTGCTAAATTTCAGCCATAAATTTGAAATTTATATTCAAGTTTAAGTTTAATTATGCCTTTGTCAAATTGCGGGGCAGAAAACATTTTTCAGCTGTCAATCCATATTTCTGTATGTTTATCATAAAATTATTTCTTTTCTGTATCTTTTCTACAGCAGTGGTAATTTCTTCAAGGTGGCAGACAGTCATTCTCACATACCAGAGGTCTACCATGATTCCCTAGTTTGTCTCGATATTTTGTTGAACCTCTGGTGGATGAGAATGGCAGAGCATAGGCATTTATGAAATTAAATTCATAATTTATGTTATTTGCATTGAATTTGTGGAATTGATTTGATTTGTATTAATACCATCAAAAGAGCCGAGATAGTTACTTCATTTCCTTCAAAGTACATAAAGATTGGATTCATCTGTTTAAGGATTGAATGTTATTTTTTGTGCATTTAAACTAGGGATGGGAACGAATATTCGAATATTCGAATATTCGGAAATCGGTCGAATATTCGAATATGAAAATCAAATTCGAATATTCGTAAATTATTGTATAGTTTTTGTTCAAAATAAGTATCATTGATTTTGGGCAATATGAGCATGCTAATTCTACAGAATAAAACCATGTCATGTTTGTTTATCGAGTATCAAAAGATGTCCAATTAACAAGAAAATAGCAATGCATAATTGGCAGGGGCCATCGTTACGGATTAACAGTTTGCAACAGGCGTCATTGTGTCAGATGCATGTCAAAAAATGTCCAATTAACAAGAAAAATGCAATACATAATTACCGGGGGTCCTCGCTACGGATTAACAGTTTGCATTAGGCGTAAATGTGATATCTTTTTATCTTTTGTTCATTTTTATTGGCGCCTGTTTTATGTAACAAATTGTAGAATTTATTTTTTCGAAAACAATACCAAACTTGTAGATAATGCCGATCTTTTCACAATATTTTGTACAACGTTTTAGACCGTCCGCAGAATCGATTTTCATCCGCAAATTAACTTTTGAAGTACTTTATAATAAAAACAAGATAACATATGACTGATGCATAAGTTCATGTTGAAGGAGGTTTAAGTTTGCCTTACTTGCTTTTACACGACGATTTTTACACGCTGATTAAAAATTTTCAAAATGGCGGCGGTAATACAACAGCGCGTCACGTGTTTAAATGGGACGACCTGCTATTTTTAGATAAAATTGCGACGGTCTAAATTATAATCGTTTTGATTTTTTTTTTTTTTTTTTTTTGTATCATTTTGAAGCTAAAACACTGAATTAGTTAAATATGTTCATGATTATACTGACAGAATCGTGAAATAAAATGCTAGGGTCGGCGGGTTTTGCTAAGTAGGATCGGGTTACCCGAAACAAACATTTTTTGGCCTTATTACGTACGATGATCAACGCTGTAAACAAATGAATACGTTGTGTATATGCCAATCACTTAATAAGAATTTAAAGCTTCCATTAAAACAAACCGAATATTCGAATATATTCGAATATGGCAAACCGAATATTCGAATATTGATTTCAGTATTCGTTCCCATCCCTAATTTAAACACTCAGGTTTAGACTTCTGGCAAATCAATGTGGTTTATACATATCAACTGTATAAATGCACAAAAAATTAACATTCAATCCTTATATTTACAATTTTACAGTCACTTATAGTGCATTTTATTTTACCTGGCGGGGGTGGTTTCGTGACGGTCCACTATGTTATTATGCAGGGTATGTAGTACATGTAACCAGTATAGCATTGAATTTAAGTCGTTGGTAACCGAAGATTACGGAATTAAACAATTATATTGCTCCACCTCACTCATAATTTTGCTCGTTTTTTTAGATTACCATGATTATTTGCATAAGTCGGAGATTAACTACGCCCCACCAGGTCGAATAAAACATGCTATACTAAAAAGATATATGAGCTTTCCTTCCAAAGACATACGAAAATCATTATTAATCTTTGACTTCCGATCTTTACAATAAAGAGACAGAACAGTGAAAAAGAACCACCCATTTTAAATTGTGATTTGCCTTCTGATAAAAAAATAATGTTCCTGATTTTAAGTTAAAATATCCTGAACACCAATGCAAAATCACATAGTTGTGTTGATTTTAATCTTTACCATGAGAGAAGGGAGTTTTATCTTTTATTAAGATCTTCTTTATGAAATTTTACTTTAGTTGCTGGTTTTCAAAGAGTTTTTGAACCACACCATATTGTTTATGTTTTTAGTGGACAACGTGTGGTCAAGATTACAAATGCAATCCCAAGGAAAGGGGTGTGCTCGATAATAATAATGTACCAGTATTATTTATATGAAAGTAAACTTCATTTTCTTTCTATACAAAATACATATTAGTGAATGCAAATATATTCATTTAATTTAAAACAAGGAGGGTATACAGTGAGTCTAAAGAATAAATGAACTTGTGTTTAAACAAAGTAGTCAATTTATAATACTTGCAAATAATAAATCACAATGAAAAATGAAAATAATTTTGGCTGCTGTAAAGCATGTTTTGAAGCCCTGACTATTTATTAACCCTGGAAGAATGAAAAATTTAGAAGTTTTAGGTAATGCTGTGTCTAGGAACCAACATGCTGAATGTGATTCTGGGATTACAGGAGTAAGGCTGTGACTAGGAACCTACATGTTGAATGTGATTCTGGGATTACAGGAGTAAGGCTGTGACTAGGAACCTATATGTACAATGTGATTCTGGGATTACAGGAGTAAGGCTGTGACTTGGAACCTACATGTAAATTGTGATTCTGGGATTACAAGAGTAAGGCTGTGTCTAGGAGCCTACATGCTGACTGTGATTCTGGGATTACAGGTGTAAAGTTGTGACTTGGAACCTACATGTAAATTGTGATTCTGGGATTACAGGAGTAAGGCTGTGTCTAGGAGCCTACATGTTGAATGTGATTCTGGGATTACAGGAGTAAGGCTGTGACTAGGAACCTATATGTACAATGTGATTCTGGGATTACAGGAGTAAGGCTGTGTCTAGGAGCCTACATGTTGAAGTGATTCTGGGATTACAGGAGTAAGGCTGTGTCTAGGAGCCTACATGCTGAATGTGATTCTGGGATTACAGGTGTAAGGTTGTGACTAGGAACCTTCAAGTACAATGTGATTCTGGGATTACAGGAGTAAGGCTGTGACTAGGAACCTATATGTACAATGTGATTCTGGGATTACAGGAGTAAGGCTGTGTCTAGGAGCCTACATGTTGAATGTGATTCTAGGATTACAGGAGTAAGGCTGTGACTAGGAACCTACATGTACAATGTGATTCTGGGATTAAAGGAGTAAGGTTGTGACTAGGAACCTATATGTACAATGTGATTCTGGGATTACAGGAGTAAGGCTGTGTCTAGGAGCCTACATGTTGAATGTGATTCTGGGATTACAGGAGTAAGGCTGTGACTAGGAACCTACATGTACAATGTGATTCTGGGATTACAGGAGTAAGGCTGTGTCTAGGACCCTACATGTTGGAAGTGATTCTGGGATTACAGGAGTAAGGCTGTGTCTAGGAACCTAAATGTACAATGTGATTCTGGGATTACAGGTGTAAGGTTGTGACTAGGAACCTTCAAGTACAATGTGATTCTGGGATTACAGGAGTAAGGCTGTGACTAGAAACCTAAATGTACAATGTGATTCTGGGATTACAGGAGTAAGGCTGTGACTAGGAACCTAAATGTACAATGTGATTCTGTGATTACAGGTGTAAGGTTGTGACTAGGAACCTTCAAGTACAATGTGATTCTGGGATTACAGGAGTAAGGCTGTGTCTAGGAACCTAAATGTACAATGTGATTCTGGGATTACAGGAGTAAGGCTGTGACTAGGAACCTACATGTACAATGTGATTCTGGGATTACAGGAGTAAGACTGTGACTAGGAACCTAAATTGTACAATGTGATTCTGGGATTACAGGAGTAAGGCTGTGTCTAGGAACCTAAATGTACAATGTGATTCTGGGATTACAGGTGTAAGGTTGTGACTTGGAACCTAAATGTACAATGTGATTCTGGGATTACAGGAGTAAGGCTGTGACTTGGAACCTAAATGTACAATGTGATTCTGGGATTACAGGTGTAAGGTTGTGACTAGGAACCTTCAAGTACAATGTGATTCTGGGATTACAGGAGTAAGGCTGTGTCTAGGAACCTAAATGTACAATGTGATTCTGGGATTACAGGAGTAAGACTGTGACTAGGAACCTAAATTGTACAATGTGATTCTGGGATTACAGGAGTAAGGTTGTGACTAGGAACCTAAATGTACAATGTGATTCTGGGATTACAGGACTCCTGGAGTAAGGCTGTGACTAGGAACCTAAATTGTACAATGTGATTCTGGGATATTACAGGAGTATAAGGATGTGACTAGAAGCCTACATGCTGAATATGATTCTGGGATTACAGGAGTTTCATTTTGCTGTGTAAAACCTGGAGTTTTAACAATGGGTTACATAAATTTATCAAACAAGAGGACCATGATGGTCCTGAATCGCTCACCTCTTCCCACATGACCCAGTTTTGAGTATGACGTCATTTTTTCTATTATTTGACATAGTGACCTAGTTTTTGAGCTCATGTGACCCAGTTTTGAACCTGACCTAGATATTATCAAGATAAAAATTCTGACCAATTTTCATGAAAATCCATTGAAAAATATGGTCTCTAGAGAGGTCACAAGGTTTTTCTATTATTTGACCTATTGACCTAGTTTTCGAAGGTATGTCACCCTGTTTTGAACTTTACCTAGATATCATCAAGGTGAACATTCTCACTAATTTTCATGAAGATCTCATGAAAAATATGGCCTCTAGAGAGGTCACAAGGTTTTTCTATTTTTATACCTACTGGCCTAATTTTTGACCGCACGTGACCCAGTTTCGAAACTGACCTAGATATCATCAAGGTGAACATTTAGATCAATTTTCATGAAGACCCATTGAAAAATATGGCCTCTAGAGAGGTCAAAAGATTTTAATAATTTTAGACCTACTGACCTAGTTTTTGACCGCAGTTGACCCAGTTTCGAACTTGACCTAGATATCATCAAGACGAACATTCAGACCAACTTTCATACAGATCCCATGAAAACTATGGCCTCAAGAGAGGTCAAAAGGTTTTTTTATTATTTGACCTACTGACCTAGTTTTTTAAGGCACGTGACCCAGTTTCGAACTTGACCTAGATATCATCAAGGTGAACATTCTGACCAATTTTTATGGAGGTCCATTCACAAGTATGGCCTCTAGAGAGGTCACAAGGTTTTTCTATTTTTAGACCTACTGACCTAGTTTTTGACCGCACATGACCCTGTTTCGAACTTGACCTAGATATCATCAAGATGAACATTCAGACCAATTTTCATACAGATCCCATGAAAAATATGGCCTTTAGAGAGGTCACAAGGTTTTTCTATTATTTGACCTACTGACCTAGTTTTTGAAGGCACGTGACCCACTTTCGAACCTGACCTAGATACCATCAAGATGAACATTCAGACCAACTTTCATACAGATCCCATGAAAAATATGGCCTCAAGAGAGGTCACAAGGTTTTTCTATTATTTGACCTACTGACCTAGTTTTTGAAGGCACGTGACCCACTTTCGAACCTGACCTAGATATCATCAAGGTGAACATTCTGACTAATTTTCATGAAGATCTCATGAAATATATGGCCTCTAGAGAGGTCACAAGGTTTTTCTATTTTTAGACCTACTGACCTAGTTTTTGAGCGCACGTGACCCAGTTTCGAACTTGACCTAGATATCATCAAGATGAATGTTCAGACCAACTTTCACACAGATCCCATGAAAAATATGGCCTTTAGAGAGGTCACAAGGTTTTTCTATTATTTGAACTACTGACCTAGTTTTTGACGGCATGTGACCCACTTTCGAACTTGTCCTAGATATCATCAAGGTGAATGTTCTGACCAATTTTCAGGAAGATCTTGTGAAATATATGGCCTCTAGAGAGGTCACAAGGTTTTTCTATTTTTAGACCTACTGACCTAGTTTTTGTCGGCACGTGACCCAGTTTCGAACTTGACCTAGATATCATCAAGGTGAACATTCTGACCAATTTTCATGAAGATCTTGTGAAATATATGGCCTCTAGAGAGGTCACAAGGTTTTTCTATTTTTAGACCTACTGACCTAGTTTTTGTCGGCACGTGACCCAGTTTCGAACTTGACCTAGATACCATCAAGGTGAACATTCTGACCAATTTTCATGAAGATCTTGTGAAATATATGGCCTCTAGAGAGGTCACAAGGTTTTTCTATTTTTAGACCTACTGACCTAGTTTTTGATGGCACGTGACCCAGTTTCGAACTTGACCTAGATATCATCAAGATGAACATTCTGACCAACTTTCATAAAGATCCCATGAAAAATGTGACCTCTAGAGTGGTCACAAGAAAAAGTTTACGGACGGACGCACAGACTGATGGACGGACAGACGGACGACGGACACCGCGCGATCACAAAAGCTCACCTTGTCACTTTGTGACAGGTGAGCTAAAAAGTATCAAATACTTACTTCTGTGTTCAACTATAAAGAGAAATTCTTTTACTTTAAAGTTTCAATTTAATCTTATCTGTTTTCTCAAAATAAATTTGTCTTAGATCTCGAAGGTTTTTCATTTTGGTTATAACTATTGTACAAAACAATCTGAAAACCTTTATTTAAGCACAGTTATGGCTAGGTAATATTCATTTCCATGATCATAATTTATATGTAATGTTGTTAACAGAATGATAAATCAACTCAGATTACTCAATTAAGCATTTTTTAAACATCTTGGGGCTCCAGTTACAATGCCCAGTATGCCATTCTTTCTTTTAAATAGCATGTTTGTCAAGCTTTTTAAGATTATGCAGTGAAAGATTTGTGAAGGTATTTCATTGAGCAGAGGCTAGGGGTCTGGTGACTGCACCCTACACAACTCATACACGGCTGTCTAGAGGTCAAGTAATCATTGTATACATTCTTCTTCTCATTTTCAAAGTAATCATATGAATACTGAAAATGATATCTGAAGAGAGGAGGAGACTATAATTTATCTGCAAAAAACAGATGATTTCAAAAATTTTTTCGTGTTTTTAAATATATAGCAAGTGACAGAAATCTGAAGTTTTATATCCAATAATCGCAAGAAAAACAAGATTGCGAATTGGATGAGTATGGCCTGATTGCCTAGTTAGGGGGATAAGATAATCTTCCATGGGGATTGCAACCAGCTGATTTGAGATTTTATACATAAGAGTGTCGGGAGTAAATGCTCCTCAGAGGTCTAGCCTGCACCATTTTAAACTGTAGAGCATGTCAGTGACACTGGAGGCAACTGATTACTGAACGCCTAGAAACATGCTTTGGGATTTTCTAGGCATTCAGTAATCCAATGGCTAGGATGCACGTTATAGGCCTTTTGCAACCTGATGGCTAGACACTTTTTAATCTTATGCAAACGTGACAGAAATTTAACTATTAGTATTAACATTTCATTGGCCGGTGTAAAAATAGCAGCCATTCTCCGGTCGCCAAACAAAAGACAGTTTTCAACATGTTCAATGTTGCTATGCAATGGCAGAAAAAAACAAGAGGGCCATGAAGGCCCTGTATCACTCACCTGACCTATAAGATCATCAAGATAGTTTCATTAAGATATGGTCATAAATGTGGCCTCTTAAGTGTTAACTAACTTTTCCTTTGATTTGACCTGGTCACCTAGTTTTTGAACCCATATGACCCAGATTCAAACTTGACCTAAAGATCATCAAGATTAACATTCTGACTAAGTTTCATGAAGATACAGTCATAAATGCGGCCTGTAGAGAGTTACTGTAACCAGCTTTTCCTTTGATTTGACCCGGTGACCTAGTTTTTGACCCCACATGACCCAGATTCGAACTGGACCTAAAGATCGTCAAGATTAACATTCTGACTAAGTTTCATGAAGATACAGTCATAAATGTGGCCTCTAGAGTGTTAACAAGCTTTTCCTTTGATTTGACCCGGTGACCTAGTTTTTGAACCCGCCTGACCCAGATTTGAACATGACCTATAGATCATCAAGATTAACATTCTGACCAAGTTTCATTAAGATAAGGTCATAAATGTGGCCTCTAGAGTGTTAACTAGCTTTTCCTTTGATTTGACCTGGTGACCTAGTTTTTGATCCCATATGACTCAGATTTGAACTTGACCTAAAGATCACCAAGATTAACATTCTGACTAAGTTTCGTGTAGATAAAGTCATAAATGTGGCCTCTAGAGTGTTAACAAGCTTTTCCTTTGATTTGACCCGATGACCTAGTTTTTTGAACCCACATGACCCAGATTCAAACTTGACCTAAAGATCATCAAGATTAACACCCTAAGTTTCATGAAGATACAGTCATAAATGTAGCCTCTAGAGTGTTAACAAGCTTTTCCTTTGATTTGACCTGGTGACCTAGATTTTGACCCCACATGACCCAGATTTGAACACGATCTATAGATCATCAAGATTAACATTCTGACCAAGTTTCATTAAGATATGGTCATAAATGTGGCCTCTAGAGTGTTAACTAGCTTTTCCTTTGATTTGACCTGGTGACCTAGTTTTTGATCCTACATGACCCAGATTCAAATTGGACTTTGAGATCATCATGAGTAACATTCTGACGAAGTTTCATGAAGATACAGTCATAAATGTGGCCTCTATAGTGTTAACAAGCTTTTCCTTTGATTTGACCTTGTGACCTAGTTTTTGAACCCAGATGACCCAATATCGAACTTGTCCAAGATTTTATTGATGGTAACATTCTGGCCAAGTTTCATTAAGATTGGGTCAAAATTGTGACCTCTAGAGTGTTAACAAGCTTTTCCTTTAACTTGACCCGGTGACCTAGTTTTTGACCCCAGATGACCCAATAGTGAATTCAACCAAGATTTCATTGAGGGTAACATTCTGACCAAGTTTCATTAAGATTGGGCCAAAATTGTGACCTCTAGAGTGTTAACAAGCTTTTCCTTTGATCTGACCTGGTGACCTAGTTTTTGACCCCAGATGACCCAATATCGAACTCATCCAAGATTTTTATGACGGTAACATTCTGACCAAGTTATATTAAGATTAGGCCAAAATTGTGACCTCTAGAGTGTTAACAGTCAAATTGTTGACGACGAATGGATGGACGGACGGACGACGGACACAGGGCGATCACAAAAGCTCACCTTGAGCACTTCGTGCTCAGGTGAGCTAAAAACACAGTCGCAATTCGGGGAAATAAGAAATCCAATTTTCTAATAATTAATAGCAATTTGTACGCCTTGAACGGAAGCTTTTATTGTTTTTCTCTTGACTGATGAATTAAAATAATAAACTTATTTTTTGGAATGCTATTTTTTTTTCTTTAGTATTTCAGACATGTATTACGCTCATGATTTGTTGAATTCTTTTTACTGCTTGCGTTTTATCATTTTTATTCATAAGTCCCTAGAATCGTATGCGATCCCAGCGTTCGACACTAACTTTTTTGCTAGGTATCCCGAAGGAATACCTGCTGGGAAATTTAGGAATCCCTGCTGAAAATTAGGAGTCCCTGATAACAAAATGTGGTAAGAACATGAAAAAAACTAAAATCTAACAAACACAACTGTTTACAGTACTACATGTATTTTATTTCCACTTTATTTCCATTTTACATCAATGACAACAATAGCTTGTATGACTTTTGCTGTAAAAGAATAATGTCATTTCTGTCCAAGTCCTCTTCCCCCTCATCTTCACTACCATCGCACTCCTCTGCCATTTGTTGTAGTTCGTCTAAATGTATGCCGCCTAGTTCAATCCCCCTTATAACCCCTTATTTGTAATCATTTTTTTGACATAAAAAAAATTCCGAAAAGTATAAAAAAAAATTAAAAAAAAAAAATGTTCCGACCTACCTACCCTAATTTTTTATGTTACCAGATACAAAGATTTTTTAGGCCTTATTAATGCAACTCCTACAGACTCCCACAGACTTTATCTAAAACTAGTACATTGGTCATAATAGATTTTCTTAAACATTTCATATTTTAGTTGTTTTATTTTGCACATTGCCTAAAAGTGGGTGGGGTTTAGTGTTTGCATGCTTTTATTATCAGCAAATTCTTCTAAATAAGAGCTGCTTTGGCAACAGTGATCATATTTTTCGTAAATGCAGACGTTTTATTGGCTTTTTATTTTAGTTTGTACTAGAAAAATCTTGTAAGAAATGATAAAAATGTTCGAAAATGTCGGTCTAGAAAACGAGTGACAAATACGAAAAACAAAAGTAACGGTTAAAGTTCTTGAAAAGATAACTGTTTTAACTTTATTTTCTCATCATACCACGTATAATTTCTGCTTATTTAATTTGTTTTGCCCAGACAAAGCCTCGGCAATGATAATAAATTTGTTATAGACCGTAACGGCCCACCGGCTCATGTAATCGCAAACAAAATAATGGTACAAACACGATAATCTAAGGCTGCATTGTTTATCAATTAAGTTGTAAACATTGATCAATAAACACCTTTGATAATGACAAAGCATATTGTACTAAATACAAACCGCGAGATAAGCACGTGTCATTTGGCGCGTGGCGTGACTGACATCTGTCGGTAGCTAATTAACATACGACGCTCCGCCTACTGCCATATTTCCGCTTGTGCCGGCGAACAATATTGAAATTCACTGGGATTTTGATTGACAGGGGGCAGAACTATCGAACTTGGAACGCATCTAAGTAAATTTCCGCGAGTCAAGCCGACGCACGTGCCGTAATTTATGCGGGTAAAATACGAGTTTTTCTCGATTTTCGCGGGTCAAAACCCGGGTCAACTGAACGCCCTGGCTTAGCAAAAGACCGATGTTTGAGCGAACAAGACTGGGGAATTACATTTTTTTAGAATCATATTTTATCTGAAAATCAAGAGTCCCGACGGAACACCGAAATTGTGAACTTTAGGATCCCTTGCGGATTTTTGGTGTCCTCGGGATCCCGGGACACCGTTAGTGTCGAACGCTGGATCCTATTTTCTCTGGGATAAAAATAAATTTCTGTTTCCTGTGACTTACCATATATCTAAAACACAAAACAATGTCAACGAGAAAAATACAAGAACAAACTTTTGAAATCATCTCCCGTTTTTAGATAAAATATAGCCTTAGACACTACTCTTTGTAATTCTCAATATTCATAATTATTGAATACTGGACCTCTAGTCTACCCTGTACGGGTTGTCTAGAGGTTTGGTTCCGGGTCTGGCCACTTCCCCTGTTAATGGGGCCCTTTGACCCCACTTAAAAAAATTCTGTAATCATCAGGGCGTTCGGTAGGTTCTGAAACTCAAGAATCAGATTCTTCAGCCTAAATTTTCAAGGGTCAAAATCAGATTTTCAAGAGTCAAGATCAGTTTTTCAGGGGTCAAGCTATACTGTTATTAATGAAACTCCTACAGACTTTATCTAAGACAAGAACATTAGTCATTACAGATTTTCTTATGCAATTCATATTTTAGTTGTCTTATTTTGCACATTGCCTAAAGTGGGTGGGGTTTGGTGCCTTTGCATGATTTTATTCTCCGCTAATTCTTCAAAATAAGAGCTGCTTTCGCAATAGAGATCATATTTTTCTTAAATGCAGACTTTTTATTGGCTTTTTATTTAGACTGTACTAGAAAAATCTTGTAAGAAATGATAAAAATGTCTGAAAATGGCGGTCCGGAAAACGAGTGACAAATATGGAAAACGTAAGTAAACATTTAAAATTCTTCATAAAACACCCGTTTTAAATTTCATTTTTTTCACCATACCACTTATAATTTCAGCTTTTAATTAAGTATGTAATTTGTTTTGGCTTGAACAAAGCCTCGGCAATGATAATAAATTTGCTATAGACCGTAACGGCCGTCTGGCTCATGTAATAACTAATATCGTATCAAGCACACAAAATAATTAACAAATGGTACAAACACGATAATCTAAGGCTGTATTGTTTATAAATTAATTTTCATACAATTATCAATAGATACCTTTGATAATGAAATGGCATTATTGTACTAAATACACAACGCGAGAAGACCATGTTTCAGTCGGCGCGTGGCGTGACTGACATCTGTCAGTGGCTAATTAACATACAACGCTCCGCCTACTGCCATACTTCTGCTTGTGCTGGCGAACAATAATGAACTTCAGTGGGATTTTGATTGACAAGGGGCAGAACTTTCGGACTCAGGACACATCAAAGTCAATTTCTGCGAGTCAAGCAGACGCACGGGGCAAATTCTTTCGCGGGTCAAAACCCGGGACCTCGGGTCAACCAAACGCCCTGATCATTAAGACATAGTGACACGATCATGCCTGCTACCTACCTAATCCAGTATGTTTAGATGAAAACTGTTTGATGAGCTCTAAAGCCTTTGTCCAAAGCCCTTCAATACGACATTTTTCTATTTCGCCTTGGATCCGGGAGGATTTGGTCTTAGCAGCCATATTCGAAACAGCATTTCACTGCACCCTGATCAGAAGGCTTGGAAGTTTAGGCAGCAATAGATGAATAAATATATGAAAAAGCCTTCGAGCGCTTGTATAAATGTGTCACTTGGTTATTTGTCATACAAAATCAATATGAATTAGTGTAAAAATCATATTTTTCCCGAAATGTCAAATTGGAGGACTGGAGAGCATTAAAGACAGGTAACTCTATCAAAACGCCGACTTTGTATATTGTGCGAAAAAAAAAAATTCTGCGGCACTATTATGTCATCCGCTCGTTACGGAAGCATTTAATGTTGATTCCGGTGATGTACATTTCTCAATATTAATTTAATGTGAGATAGACATTTCGAAATCCCGATTTAATTAAACTGAAGAAAACTCCAATTTAATAATGTTTAACAAAATTTGCCAAAAACGTACTATAATTTTAGGTGACTCTCATGACAGCAATTAGAGTCAGGTGGGTCTAATACAGTGAACTCCTATCCGAACCAGTCTATAAATCGGGGTCATTTCCAAGCTTTTTAGCAGCCGGCGCGCATACGTCAAAAAAAAAACGTATGTTATGTTTTAGTTTTATATCTAATGCATAAAAGTAGTAACTCATTGCTGGTAAATGTTCAAGTTATTCTTATATAATCCATACTTGCAACATGTCCAAATGCCGTATTTTTTCTGTATGCGTAAATCTGACGAATGTAAACAAAGAAATCAGATTCAAGAGGCGCTTGCGTTTCAGTTATTTAACGAAATGAAACGAAATGGGTATTAAAAAGAAAGAATTTTTACGCTCTTCCCAGACATATATGCCACATATAAAACAACTTGACCATTAAGATGCCTAAAAAGGAAATATAGATGGCATACATTGTGCCTATTCCGAATCACACATTTTCAGTAACGTTCTGCTGCATGTTTAAAGATCGCAGAAAAAAATGTTGGTTGTGTCCAAAATATTAATTTATGTTATTAAGCCCCCCATGAGTGGTGGGGGCATATAGATTTGGTCTTGTCCGTGTGTCCGTGCGTCCGTCTTTTCGTCCGTCCGTCCGTCCGAAGTTCGTGACGCACTTAGCTCAAAAAGTGTTTCATATAAATTGATTAAACCTTGCATGACTGTATCATGAAATGAACTTGTGCACCTAATATTTTTCGTCTAGCTCCGCCCCCTATTTCCAGAGTTAACGCCCCTGAAGTAGTAAAAACGATGCATTTTTTACCTCAAAAAGTACTTGATAAAAATTGATGAAAATTTGCTCGAGTCCTTATCATGATATAAACTTGAGCACCTATTATTTTTCGTCTGGCTCTACCCCTTATATTGTTAAAGTTTTGGCCCCTGAAATAGTAAAAATGCACATTTTCACCTAATGACGTGCCTAGCTCAAAAAGTATTTGATGTAAATCCATGAAACCTTGCATAAGTCTTGACCATGATGTGACCTTGCACACTTGGCATTATATAAATTCCAGAATAATGCATTAGCGGATCTATGTACATATTATTTTAAATAATAATATTTTTTATTTCAGATGGGAAAACCTAAAAGAAAGACATGCCAAAGCCCTGCACAAGTTTCTGCAACAAAAGTGAGAAAGAAATATCTATCACCAGCAAAGAAAGCCAAGACTGCCAAATCTCCAGGGAGAGCGAAACGTCACTATATAAGGTAGAAAACGAAAACATTTCTTTAAGAAAAGCAGCTAAAGATATGAATATTTCCTATTCTTTCCTTCAAAGGAGGGCCAGTCTCAGCCCAGTGGTGCGGTGGACATTGAAAGTAAAAATGGACGTAAACCTGTGTTTACAAATGCAGAGGAAGAAAAAATGGCCCATTACTTATCTGAAATGGCTGCTCGAGGTATGGGTTTGAGAACAACAGAATTTCTGAACTTTGTAGGAAATATCATAATAAAAGAAAAGCGCCCTAACCCATTTACAGACAACACACCTGGCTATAAATGGTACAGAGGGTTTATGGAAAGAAATAAACATACAGTTGAGAAAAGAACTGAAACACCTTTAGAATCATCAAGAGCTAAAGTTACCCCATATGTCATTGACGAGTGGTTTCACAAATATCGGATGTTTATTTCAGACAACGAGTTACTAGATAAGCCCGAGCGCATTTACAATGCTGACGAAACCGGATTCACAATGGGTAGCAAGTCAGGAAAAGTGATTGGTCCATCTAAAAGTGTTCATGCTGGTCCTGTTCCACATGTCTCTGGAGGCAAAAGTAAAGAACGTGTAACTGTTATGTACTGCGCCAATGCAGCAGGCACCGTGATTCCGCCATATTTTGTGTTTGCTAAGCCAAAACCGGTGTCATATGACCACCTTGCAGGTACAGCAAAAGGTTCAGATGCAGCTTACACTGATAAGGGGTGGATGGATGTTCCTACTTTCAAGAAGTTTATTGGTCATTTAGATAAATATGGCGAAAAAGAAAGGCCCATCGTGCTCCTTATTGATAGTGTTGGAAGTCATGTCAACATAGAGTGTTTTAGTGAGGCAAAAGAACATGGAATAGAAATCTACAGGCTAGTTAAAAATGCTACACATATTATGCAACCACTTGATGTTGGCGTATATGGTCCGCTAAAAAGTGCATGGTATAAACATTTAAGAGTACATAACGGGGAACATCCAGATGATCCTGTAAGTAAGAAAACCTTCGCAAGACATCTACATGCTGCCTTCATGGATTTCTACAAACCCCTCACTGTTCAGCATGCTTTTACTTCAGCTGGTATACTGTAGGCTTACTTATTTTAGCGGTGTACTAATAACAGCGCTTTTAGCGCTATCGCACGTGCGCTAATTCATGTCCGCGCATTAATTTGTCCAAGCACTTTTATGTACATTTTCATTTGATGATGTTTTCTTCGAACTTTTGCAAATAAATACTCTTGAGAGTTTGCACTAGTTACACTGCTTGCTCATATTTTAAGGTTCGTATGATATTCCTGTTTATTGTTCATATTATTATTTTAAATATATGATCATGCAAAATAAAATATTTAAGCTTGTAGTTTGTGTTTTTTCTCATTTGAACAAGTTGTTATCGATTTCTGTATCACCTTCGGACATGTCCGTTGTTGCAGTCGCTCGTTTACGGAAAGGTGTGAACGTTTGATTTAAGACACTTTGCATGTAGGACAAAGGGGATTCAATGATTAAAATGTGTGACAACCTCGTTTTATTTCAGCATTTATAACTAGTATACAGAATATAAAACATGCAGATTATTATAATAAATACAGTTACAGTTACGTAGGCAATACTGGGAGCGCGACAAAACATCGACAGACAAAACGCCGACGCGACAAAAGCTCGACAAAAACATCGACACAAACATCGACAAAACATCGACACATAATTTATATACACTTTTTCTTCATTTTCAGGGGTTAAATTACCTTGAAATATTTACACATATCTGAAAGGTTCGGTCTAAATCTTCAGACAGTCAAGATTAAGACTCGAACATTTACGGTTTTTTTCGTGTCAAATAATATCATTCTATGTCACAGATAACAGCTCATTTCTGCATTTCTGTATGTTCATATTCGTAAGATAATATCTGTAATTTAGTCAATAATGAAAAAAAGTTAGCAGTATGGTTTAAATTCATTCAAATTAATTGATGGTTTAAATTCATTCAAATTAATTGAAGTATGACAAAAAATGATAAACGTTCCCTTACTCTGCAAAATTAAAGACATTATTTAGGTAAGGTTTAAGATATTGGCAAAGCAACAAAACGTCTATTTAGTGGATTAGATACGTCTGTATCGACTGATCCATATATTATCAGATTGAAAACAATTCTTTAAATTTTAGGATATTATGATTTCTAGAAGTATTTATTCACATGCATCAATAAGAAGGGGGTGGGGGGATTTGAACATGAAATGAAATTCATCTGCTAGAGTATTACATAAGTTACACTTTAAGTTTTGACAGATGTCACCTATATAATTCCATTTCTAAATAATTTGCAACGTTCTCAGTGTTCTAAAAACATTTCTAAACTCTTTGATATTAAATATCTACGTATTAAAGGTTGACATCTAAAATCTGAAAATAATTTATATGTTCTTGCCTATGTCGTGTTTTCTAGTTGAGCATTCCAGTGCAGCTGTAATCCAGTATCATGCAGCCTTTATTTAAATACTTCTAAAATAAAAATATATTCCGACATAGTTAATGTGACATGCCCACGATTTCTTGTAAATGTTGTAGCACCATATTGTACACATTCTTTATATAATAATCATATTTTGTAGAATCACATTCTAATGTCTTAAACCAATATCGTGTTATACACAATAACATTTTACTAGATAGATTTAATTGTGCGACCTAACTCCCCATATATAAAACCATCCAAAGGTCAAAGAACACGAAGTCACACATCCAGTTTCTCCGATAAGCCATCGCGGGGACACGTGTTTACAAACAGCTCTTGTATCAAAATTGATATAATGTCATTAAGACATCGAATTCTTGATATCATGAAAGAGAATTCTGATATAAAAATGATTAAAATGGTAAACGGCAACCTTTAGACTTCAGCCGCCAATGACTAATTTTCCTTTGTTTTTTTTACGGTGGTACCTATATCATGTATATCTTCGCATCAGCTCAAAATAACAAGAGAACTAAAATCCTTTTTAAGTGTGCACTTTTTATCATAGTGTTCCGCCTAAGTCGATAATAGTGGTCTAGAGGGATGTTACATATTTTACTTCGTCTCGTGAATGGACTGCATCAAACCGAGTCTGGTCGTGTTGTGCACTTCCGCCTGCTCTTATAGATTTATTTTACTCTTTGAAATTTTTTGCAGTTCTTTATCATTAATTTTGTACATTATTTATTCAAAATGTATTGGAAATTCCCATAGTAAATAACGGTATAAAATTTTCAGGTTTCAAAGAAGTTGCATAGAGAGACCACAGAGTCTCCCAAGCAACTGCATTCATCCAATGAAGCCAAGCAGAATTCCGTGTTTGAGCTTCAAACCAGAGAGGCCCGCCAGTGCCCCCAACTTGGAAGAATTATTAACTTCGCCTAGTATTCACACACTGAGGACCTCAAGTGCCGCCCACACAAGGCCTTGGAGGCCCTTCAGTGTGATGCCTCATACTACACAGTCTGAGGCCCATCTTCCAAACCTAAGACTTGTAAATATGTTAGAAAGGTATGAATCTCTATCTTTTAAATCTTACACTACATGCGCTTAGAATAAACAAATACCTTGAAGAATATAAAAAGCATATTTTGCAAATGTTAAAGATAATATTCATATAAAATGATAATAAAAAAAGTTCTTTCCCAACCAATTTTCTTTCCGTTTAGTAGTTTTATATCATTTCCTTAAATGAGAGAAAAATACGTTCACTCATTCTTGCATAATGGTGAAATTCAGTCTGTATTTAATATCTTAATTTTAATATTTCAGGACTAAGAGTGCTTCAGTTGAAATACCCATTAGTCAACCATTGAAACCCAGCAGAATTCCATGGCCGATCGTCAAAGAAGAGAGGCCCGCCAGTGTCCCCATTTTGGACATTGTATCAACATTGAATAGTACTTACACACAGAGGTCCTCAAGTGCCGCCCACACAAGGCCTTGGAGGCCCTCAAGTGTGTTGTCTCAGCATGTACAGCCTGAGTCACATCTCCCAAACCCAAGACTTGCAAAGCTGTTAGACAGGTATTTATTTGTTTTATTTACGAGCCTGCGAAATATAAATGCTAGAGAATGCACATAGAAACACGGAGGTTATATCTTAATATGGTTCATACCACACACTATGCTAAAAGTTGATTACATGTAACGTGACGTCAACGCGTAACTATGTTTTAACAGTGTTAATCAAAGCATTGAAATGTCTGATGGTTGCGGGTTTTTGGTAGATTTATTTTCTGTTTAAATGCCAGTCTATGAATATACATGAATGTGAAACAAATACAAATTTAATGTGCCTCATATCTAAGAATAACTCTGCCTGACCCAGCTTGTGATGTAACCATGGGCTGGAATACTTTATCATTGATAGATCTTATATAATCTGAATGGTCAGTGCGAGTGGATACAGGTTGAATAGGAACTGCTTGTTCATTGATAATTCATCCACATTATTCATGAATGGGACTATTTTGTGTAGCACATGAACATCCTTTGGATGTGATTATGAATCAAATAAAGATGCTATGATTGTCAGAAATACACTTTAATTAACTTTGGTAGCGGGATAAACCCGCAATCAAAAACGGGAAGTAACACATCCTGTGGACGTAAACGTTTCATGAGTTATTTATCGCGTCTAACTATCTGTGTAGTATGAATTAAGTGATGCACCATTCCGCTTGATCTTTTTCTGAAACGGCTTTTATATAAAACAGTAGATCAAATAATATTCTTTCTCGGCGCCAAATAATACGCCGTCAAATTTCTGTGATTAAACGGAAATTTGCATGGATTTTTCATATCAGAATGTGTAATAAACAAAGATATTGCGAATGGAATATTTGTAGTTTCTTTTTCTTTAAGTCTATCGCAAAGACTTAAAATGTTGATTAATACCGACCAAACACGTTTCTTATTATGCCTCTAGTACATGTATCCCTAGGCGCGATATGTGTATCACCAAAGCGTGTACATACTGGCTATACTGCATGGCTATTAATGTTTCATGGCTGTTCCTTGAAGAACGAATACAAAATATCTCATAAATAATTGTAGTAGACCCATAATAACAACAGACACTTTACGTAATCTCTGTCATATTACAATTCTGGAATAATTATGGTTATATTACAGTGGATGGAAATCAGCTCCCATCTTGCCAAGTTACCCGGTAGCTGGTCCGGAATGTACCGCTCCGGTTTCGCCAAATAAACCGAAGCGTCCTACCACGGCTATCTTATATACGTGAGTTTAATATACACAATATTTGTATTCCGAACTTACATAAAATGCGCCTTGTTTTACACCATAGGATATTTATATGTGTAAATTGAATACACCATCGCATGAGCGTGCTTAACAAATATTCAGTTTAATTTCGAGTCTATGAAACTCCGAAAATCAGAGAGTAAAAATATCTTTGATTTTTGTTATTTAGGGTGCAAATGTATATATCACACCTATTTCTCTTCCAGTTGCAAAGATACTAGCAGCACAATCAGTACAAATATTAGCAATTCAAGGTGCAGTAACCAAAGTTACATCAGAGTCGACAGCCCCTGCAGAAAACCGAGCTGTATTCCAGTTCCAATGTGCAACACCCGGTCAAAAGAAGTGAGAAGTGAGGCACATTCTGCAAGTCAACCATCAAGTGCCAGGAGACGTATTTCCTGTCAAGATGAACCAACTACACTACGAACAGGTGATAAGCCACAGATACAACGAAGTCGTATCCCTGTTGCTAAATTCGTATCTTCACTGCTGGGAAAAGTGATCTTCTGCAAACCAAAACAGGTAGATTCTCCACCAGAAAGTGCAAGATCTACTCTTAAAAGTGAGAGAAGCAGAATCCCGATACTAAGACGTGAATCACGGAATGCTTCGGTACAAGAATCCATAAGTGATTTTGACTCAAGTCAACCAGTCCCATCTGTTGAAGCACAGGAAATTGACAGTGAACTATCAACGGCACAAAACGTGACCAGTGACAACAACATGAATCAAACCATTCAAATACCAGTACAGAAAATCGAAAGCCTGGAAACCCTGGCAGAAAGAGTCGTTATCGCCAACAACTTGATGCAGAACTACGAGGTATCGACACCAAAAAATGTCAAAAGCCTAGAATCCCTTACAGAAAATGCAGAAAATGTCATCATTACCGATAGCTTGATGCAAAACTACGATGTACCAACACTAAGAAAAGCCAAAAGCCTAGATTGTCAGATTGAAAATATCATTGATGACAACTACTTGGAACTGAACAACGAGGTCAGAAGAAGTTTTGTAAGCTTGGCAGAAAAGGTTGTCCATGAAAACAGCCTGAGGCAGAACACAGAGGTTCAAAGTCTGGCATCGTTGACACAGAAAATCGAAAGACTTAAAGACATTGCTGACGAACTCGTTGTTGATAACAACCTGAAGCAAGAAACCGAGACAACAGTTGCACAAGAAACGGAAAACTTACAATCTACTGAGGAACCACATGTTGTTTACCAGAACGTTCCAAGCCTGAAAGAGATGACACAGACAGTTGTTGAAAACATCCTAAGGCAGAACACAGAGGTAACACACCAGCATAATGTGGAAAGCCTGAAATATATAAGACAAAGTGTTCCCGAAGACAACAAACTAAGACAGACCCTGGATATACTAAGCATAAAGAATGTTCCCAGCTTAAATACGCTGACACAAAGCATTCCCGATGACAAGAAACTAAGACAGACCCCGGATATACCAAGTATAAAGAATGTTACCCGCCTGAATACGTTGACACAAAGCGTTCCCGTTGACAACAAACTAAAACAGACCCCGGACATACCAAGTATAAAGAATGTTCCCAGTCTGAATACGCTGACACAAAGCGTTCCCAATGACAAGAAACTAAGCCAAATCACCGAAGTTCCAAACATGAAACATGCTGAAATCCTAGAGTTTTTGACACACACAGTTGTTGATGATGAAATGATCAGAACGGACACTGAAAACCACATACCTCATGAGCCAGACGCATTAAAATCACTTGCGCAGAGGTCGCTTTCGGCATACTGCATTAGACAAAATTGCGACATCCAGATACCAGCAAGACCAAAAAGCGTTGGTATCAGTAAGTGCCATATTTCAAGATCCCCCGAACCAAAACGACAAATCTCGTCTGCCTCTACCGGAAGTTCAAGACCGCCAACCGGAATGTCCGGCAGATCAAAGATGAGCAGTGACGATAACGGACATACTGGACAACAGTCTTCTAACAAAATAGATGACAGGTATGTAAACACTTTTATAGTGATTTCAATTTATTCAATATTATGCATTTACAAAAATGAACACGCATTTTATGGCTTAATTAAAGAATGTGTTGTTTTCAGGGTATGTGAAGGTGGCTAATTAGGGAATTGAAAGGAATGAAAGTGCGCGATTGTATAAATACATGTATTATCAATTCTACATAGATGGGTTATAGAATAAAAAATGTCATGCAGTCATAAAACCCAAATGTGTTTTTGCGCATACTTTATATGGAGAAATACCACAGGTGCCCCAACCTGTATTATTTCATCACGAGTGGGAACCTGGGTAGAACCACCAACCCTCATACTTTATACATGGTGTAAACACTGATGTTCGGTAAGTTCGATCCAGTTAACGATATGGTTCCGTATTCATACATAGAACATTGCTGGGTTTTGTTTGGTTTTTTTTTTTTGATACACTGGTACCATACCAGAAAGAAAATGCCACTGTACATGTTTAACCGCTAGGTATACTATAACAACCATGCCAATTTAACCAGTGCACGATGGAAAATAAATTACTTGTTCCATATGCATAGCACCCATTGTTTTTAGAGGTAGGGTATAAAATGTACAGTGGCTCCAGTGGTTTGATACGGCGTTTTCTTGAATTTCTTCCTGATTCTGTAGTAGCAAATATTTTTGAAACTGCCTGTATCACGGTGTATGATCAATCCTATATTGTTGGTACAAAAATTGCGGTGCCTTCACTTTTTGGTATAAACAACGAACTTTTACGTACAAAAAATGTAAACACGCTATTGAGCAGGAGACAAGTACGCAGAAAAGTATGACTTTAGAGACGTAAGTTGATTTTACTGATGTTATCACGGAACAAAAGTATCTTCTAAGCTTCCACCTGCACGAAAACAAAATGAAAAGCTTTAGCAGTTTTCGCCAAATAACCGTTACAGTTTGAGTACTGCTATACAAATGCATCAAATGCAAATCGTTTACTGCAATTTTTTTTTAAAGATTCGTGATGTTTTGAGCAGAGATTTTTTACAAATATATTCAATTTTTATCCGTAGAAACCGTAAAAAGAAAGAAACCATTTTTTAAAATCAATATCTACTCTTAAAATACGATTTAATTAAAATATGAAGCACCTATATTTTACATATAACACTGAACAGAGGCACCTCCGTTATTTTCCAAAACTTTAATGCAATGTGTAGCAACTACATTTTGTTTTTCATTGCCAAGGCTTGGAAGCGGCGTTCGTCGCTTCTTTGGCTCCATAAACTAGAACGAAGAAGATCATTGACAGACAACTCCAAAAAACGCAGCTACGCACTCTCTTGCACTGCTGTTATCACACTAGTATGAAACAAAAATATAGTCCGTGCATTTAGAATTCTATTAAATGATTTCTTTTATGAATATGTCTATTTTGTGTAGAAGTAACTGATTGTGCTTGAGGACAAGCAACCAGTATTCTTAAACCTTGTGAAAAATGTCGTTTTAAGTTAAGAAAAAATATTGACATTAGCTATGCGAGTGTAAGGAATGGCAACTCAGCCTGGCGTTTGCGCAGTATACGCTGTGGAAGGCGAAGATAAATGTCTCGTAACAGGATTACGTAAACAATTTCTGTAAATTAGATGTTTCAGACGAGGCAGTGATTGATTTACCGCAAGATGTACCACATACGCTTGTGTTCAAGTGAGAGATTCGGCCGGGAAATGTATCTTGTATTATGTTAAGCATTTACATACTATATGAACCAAGTATACGTAACAAACAGGCTGTGTCACCAAAGGACGACTTTGAAAAGTAACCTATTTTGCTATATGAGAAGTTTAAAGTTAAAGGCAGTGGCTAGGATAACGGTGCCGATTCTATGATTACCGAAGTTCTGTATCTCTAGATAACCCTATGAGGACAGACTAGGATTACGGGAGTATTTATGAGACATGAAATGTAAACTTACTTATTTTACTTAAAATAGCGAGTAACAGGTCTGCCGTTGATTTCGTAATTATCCGACCGGATTAAACTAATTGCATGGAGGAAATATCGTTGTCATTCTCGAATGATTAAAGTTAAAAAGATGGTAAATAAAACGCCAATTTTTATTTTCGTCATTGCCCTTTTTTCATTAAGGACATTTTAATTCACTTTAAGCATATTTTAACGTAAATTTCATTCTCATAAACACTTACGTACTTAGCCTATCCTCATAGGTTTATAAAGAGATCTGGAACTTCCGTACTCCTAGAATCGGAAACTAGGGTTACGGTACCGTAATCCTAGCCACTGCCTTATATAAAACAACAATTACTGTTTAATAGCTTGTATGTAGATCGGGGAGAATATTGTTAGCAAAAAAGAGGATTATTAAGTTAATCAATGTGATCAAGAAAATGTGTATAATATATGCTATTACAACTGAAAATACAACATTGTATTATTTATTTATTTATTTATTTATTTATTTATTTATTTATTCTCGATTGCGAATCAAGATAGAGAGAGAGAGAGGGAGAGAGAGAGAGAGAGAGTTAATCTCGTTGCTACATCTACATCTACATTTTAAAAACTAAGATACACCAAAGGAACACACGTACAAAGTTAGCGTTTCCATTGGTCTAGTGTCCGCCTTCGGAGCGGGAGGTCAAAGTTCGAATCCCGTCATGCCACCTGGCCTGCAAGGATAGAATTCGTTAGTGCGAACAGATTAAAACGTGTCTCATAGTCCTGAATTTACTGGAGACACTATAATAAACAAAGCCTTATACAAAGATTAAAAACTGACACGCGCATGTTTTTACAATTATGTCTGAAGGATAAAGGAAGGATTATTTTTCAGCTAGAAACAGACACCCCTCACAAATACCTCCAAAACTTAATGATTCCTAAGCTCTGGGAGAAAATATTTGTGACATAATATAGGTACCTTTATACAAAAAATATAGTTGACTTACTAAAAGCTAAATATTGCAAGATTTTTGCATTTGCGAGAAGTTATTTCTGCTATTTTTATGCATAAACAATATTTTAATATTAAACACGATATAACTAAACATCCGATTTGTATTTTAAATTCATTTTAACACACATGTCACCTTCCTTTACTATGACATGAAACTGAAAACACATTTTATTTCATACATCGGATACAAAATTTGGCAAAATACTGTGTCGATTACATTTTTACATCTTCGATTTGTTCCGTAAATTCATCCAAGATATGAAATAAAGACGACTCTAAGAATAAAGGGATGATAAATAAGGTCACTTCACTTCTGACTTATCTTGTTTATCCAAGACTAATAGGAAAAGTTAGGTGCATGTACGCACCAGTGAGTTGAAGAGGCGACTTTTGTACCAACAATATAGGATTGATCATACACCGTGTGTATGGCTGTCATTGAGAACTGTTTGATTTATGTACTTTCCATTGTTATGCCGTAAACCAATAAACTCAGAAAAAATATTAACCAATTTTTGTGGCATAAAAATGCGGAATTTTACAGCATATACCCACATCAAAACGAATGTTCAATTCGTATTCAAAAAGAGATTTATCTGCTGAGAATGATACGTGAAATATCAACCATGTTAACCAGAAAGATATCAAATAAATATATCAACTAAGCATGTGACACTGGTTACGGAAAATGAAATGTGGATTCAGATTTGTACTGCTATGTCCATTTAGTGGAAAGAAAGTGGTATGAGTGTAAAATATTAACTATTGTTATTAAAATTACGAATCAAGCAATTCAACTTAGTTAACTCTACTTAAAACAGGTCAGTAAGAAAATCTAGATCCTGCTCCGTCAATAGACCAACATTATCACGACCCCCGACTAGAAGAGCTATCACAAGTCTTGATGGTATTTATATTAATGATGATTATGATGATGATGATGATGATGACAATGATAATGATGGCGATGATGACAATGATGTTGATGGCGATGATGACAATGATGATGATGGCGATGCAGAAGAAGAAGAAGAAGAAGAGGATTGCTATGATGATGACACCGATAATGATAATGATGAAAATGAACCTGATGACGACGCCGCCGACAGTTTTAGACCAGAACCGGAAACAACCGACTCAGAAGATGACGGGTAAGTAATGATATTGTTCATTTGTAACACTGGTTAGGTTTAGTACAGTAACACTTTGGACAATATTTTGAACTGACCTGAAACTTACGAGAACTAGATAAAATTATGCGTGTTAAGGCGCATATAACAAAGGAAGAAAGCCTCTGGTACAAAATCATATAGAGGTAAATGTATCATTTATTCTACAGCTATAATGTATACAATTGTCAGTATTTCGTAGCCTTCATAGTGATTGAAACAGTTATCCATGTTACTTTTCCCTGAATTAATTCAATTTTTTTTCACAAAAGTCCATGAGACGAGTTATTGGTGTTATTTTTAATTCAACTTTTTTCACAGAATACCAGCAGACGAGTCCTGCATTAGAAGAGTGGCATCTCTATCAAAAATGTCCAGTACCCCCACATGGACCGACTTCAGTTTTTCATCTATCGAGGCTCCGTCGCATGAAAGCAGTTTAATCTTTCCTTCCGGAGCCAGGTCACGACCTCCAACCGAAGCTTCTACTACGTCATACAAGTCCAATACCACAGACAACAGCAGCGCAAAGGAAAAGTCACGGCCTCCAACCGCAGCTTTTACTACGCCATACAAGTCCAATACCCCTGACAACAGCAGCGCGCATGAAAGGTCACGGCCTCCAACCGCAGCTTCTACTACGTCATACAAGTCCAATACCACAGACAACAGCAACGCGCAGGAAAGGTCACGGCCTCCAACCGCAGCTTCTACTAAGTCATACAAGTCCAATAACCCAGAAAACAGCAGCGTGCAGGAAAGTTCACGGCCTCCAACCGCAGCTTCTACTGCGCCATACAAGTCCAATACCACAGACAGCAGCAGCGCACAGGAAAGGTCACGACCTCCAACCGCAGCTTCTGCTATGTCATCCAAGATCAATACCCAAGACAACAAGAGCGCACAGGAAAGGTCACGACCTCCAACCGCAGCTTCTGCTACGTCATCCAAGATAAATACCCAAGACAACATCAGCGCGCAGGAAAGGTCACGACCTCCAACCGCAGCTTCTACGATGCCAGCAATGTTCTATGCCTCACACAGCAGTAGCTCGGAGGAATCATCTGATGAAATGGTTTATAGAATGTAAGTTTAGTGTATGTTAGTGAAATATTCTGTCAGTGATACGAATGTATAGAACTACATATTGTTAAGTGTTCTAAAACGGTTAACTGTAATTGAAGTTTAAATTATAGATCCTCATTATTTGATGCCAATCACTTATATGGAGTCTTAAACCATTCTGTCCAGTAGTTTCTGAGAAACTTACGTACATGCAGACCTTTTGTGATGCGGTCGCTGACGCCATATTAAGCCGGCTGAATGTGTGAATTATTTCTACTGATGTACATAGAGTTCTGGGAACTTCTATCTTATGTGTTTTATTGGCATTTTCTTCTTCTTTGTTTACAGCACTCCGACCCCAGACGAACTCTGCGTTAATAAGGTGGCGTCATTATCAGAAATGTCTAGTACACCTACATGGACTGAGTTCAGTTTTTCATCTATTGAGCCTCCATCGCATGAAAGCAGTTTCGTCTTTCCTTCTCCAGAAAGGTCGCGACCTCCAACAGGCGACAGCCGAGAATCTTCTGAAGAAAATATTGACATTATGTAGGTATAGATTCTGTCTACGGGATACTAGACGTTGATTGTATACTTGTCTGCATAAATACTATGTAGTTCTGACAAAATAAACGACTCGCTATGATAATTCACTTTTTCTCTCTCATTTCTGCTTGAAAGTATTGTAAAGGTATAATATCAAGGACTTTTTCTGAAAAAAGCTCAATAATTTCCAATAGTAGAACAGATATATCTTTGCAGCACCAGTAAGAGGTCATGAAGGAAACATAAGAAAATATGTACAATAATTAAAGTACATTATGTAAGACAATACATGCGCAGGTCATATGGTGATTTTCCAGTATTTTAAGGTGGGGAAACACCTCAGGTGCCCCAACGGGTATTATTTCATCACGAGCGGGTACCTGAGTAGAACCACCAACCTTCTGTAAACCAGCTGGATGGCATTCTCGCATAGAATAATTCTATACCGCAAGCTATATTTCGAACCTAAAGCGAGTAGGGGCAGTGATTTGAAGTCAGCGACCTTAACCACTCGGTCACGGAGATGCCAAAAGACCGGAAAAAGAACAAATATATATTACACTATTTATTTTACAGGGAAAAGGATGCCTGCGAAAAGGACGACCCAAAGAAGGACCTAGTCGACCTTGATCTATATTTCAAGAATTACAAAGAAAAAACAAAGTTTCCGTCATTGGCGGAGTTGGCGGAAAGGGCAGTGAAAAAGAATGAATTGTTGGCAATGAGCTTTGAAGTGCCGAAGATTTCTATGGTGAGAATCGGATCGCCAGACAGGAAGGCTGTTTCTCCGGTAACTGACTATACAGATGAGATGGCCTTCTTCACAAACGTATCAGTTACAGACGAAAATGAACCAAGGTAAATATATGTTTATGATGCTGTCTCAATATCTATTGACAGCGTATCATAACTATAATTTTATCAAGCAGTATTCCAAGATGAATCTCGCATTTAGGTCACTTAATTGCTTATTACAGGTCAACTTACAGCTCGTTTTTTTCTCTTTCATGTAGAAAGGGCCTTTTGAGGCTGACGTCTGCTTTATCGATTTGTTAAAAAATACTATCGAAAATTTTCAAATGCACATGATTATATAGAGAATATTCATTTTTTTCAGTGTAATATCAAATGTATCTTCATCGATATTGGAGACAATTCACGAATGCCAGGCTGAATTCTTTTATTTTCAAACATTAGCATAAGATCATATTATATATGTAATAAGAAGATAACGGAAACACAAGTGTATCTAATTTATTCGAGGGGGCGCGGCCCCCGAGAAAAAGTCAGAGATCCGCGTGTTTTAAATCAAAATTCTAAAATATTTGAATTCTATTATAAAATAATATATTTTACAGGCTATGGTCACGTGCCCTGTCGCTACTGAAAGTATGTGACTCTCCAGATTGCGACACTCCGGTGTCATTAAGCAGCTCAATCTCTGAATCATCCCGAAGGTAGGACTAACATTGATATGCCTAAGAAAACAAATATTTCATCTTGAAACCCTAAAATATGTTATTTATAATATGCCTCTTTCATGTCAAATAATCATTATAACAAATATCTCAATCATTCATAAAAATATTTTATTGTCGCGTAAAAATGGAAGTCAAATCTCACATTTGTTGCCATGTACCTAGGATCGTAAAGACAAAATTACGAAAAAGTCGGGGTTTTTTTCATATTAAATATTTTTTTGGCCAGCACGATGTCACAACACTCTGATGACATAAATGAGGGCGGAGCATCTGTAGAGGATTGCCTTATAACCAGCCCGACTATTGACAGAAATGCAAAAGTAAAGGAACCATTTATGGTGAAAGATGAGATGAAAAGGTTTGTTGTTTTTATTATATTGTTATGCTTAGATACTACCTATATGGAGATATGGAGGCTGATCTCTGCCATCTCATCTCATTCAGATACGCCAACACGCAAGTACAAAAAAAATGCGCCAGTACGATTAATGAGATATGGCAGAAATCAGCCGCCATATACATGTACTCAAGATTGGCATCAACTCTAATACTACACTCTGAAAACTATATGAAGTTATAAATGTTTGATGTAGCAATAGCTGTTTCATCGGCAACAACGGCTACCTCACCTAGAAAAAGATAAGATTAACTCGTACGTATGTACAGACAAAATTTTCAAAAAAAAGTTTTTTTCATTTTGCGGCCGAAACGATAACGGCAAAACCCATAACCAGTTTAAGACTTGACTACTTCAAAGACATACGTTATGGTTTTCATGCGCACATGGAAATGTTTGGGTACAGACACAACAGCTATTTCGTGCGCACATAAAAACTACCTCATGCGTACGTAAATACTAACGCGCGCGGACGTTGTAGCAACGAGTTACGTGTGCTTGCGAAAGAGCTACCGCTTGCGCATGCGATAATATTTATACAATACGTTCTATCTCCTGCGCATGTATAGTCTAACACGAGCACACCCAAAGACTATCAAGTGCGGAGAAAATGTATCTATCATGTCTTTGTGTGCTACCCTAAATGCATGCAGTGCGGCATATAGCCCTTTGTACGGAACACCGGACAGTACAATGTAGATGGCAGAACATAATTGTAACATCGTTAATTGTAAATTGTATAGTATTACATAATATTTGAAACACAGATCAGGAACATGAATAGCTGTTTATTCTATATTTAGCAACACCAAAGTGCTCCAGCTTGTCACAGCACTACACGAAAATGACAACAAAGACAAGAAGGTCGCAAAGATGTTACATGACTTAAGACACATACAACAATTAGAAAAAGAGATTAATGGTAAACGTTTGAGAGAAATGTTTGAAGATGCTCGGCTTGTAGCTGAAATATTGAACAATCAGGACAAACTGGCCAATACAATTGAGAAGAAGAAAAAGTTGGACGAAACGGTAAGAAATCTTTTAAAAAATATCAAAAATAGCAATGAAACTTAAAGCAGCATGTCTCCAGATCGTTCGACAACAAAAAAATATTTTTTCAGATATCTTTAAATAAATGCTATATTTCTTAAGAAGACTTTAAAACTTTATTACTGACAAACTTTATGTTACGGAAACACATGAGAATTTGCTGTTTTTACTACTTTTTACGATGAAAATCGAAAAGCGTATGTCACGCTTTTATTCCAGGTAAACTGTCTCGATTATAAACATCTGTTATATTTTGAAGTCATTATTCACTACTATAGCTATTGGTTACGACGACGGAAAATGTCTTTATTGCCGCGGCGGTCCGGGGATCGATTCCCGACGCGGTCATCTTTTTTTTCTTGATTTGGAACTTTTAAAATATTTTAGAAACAAAAATTCATATTCTAATGTTCATAATACGACCAAACTTCAATTTGAAAGAAAGATTATTTTTTAGCCAAATCTGTAGGCATGCTGCTTGATCAGAATGATGATAAAACTAGAAAGAATAAATGATGGCATTGAAACGTTGCGAATGCAAAGATTTAGATGACACTTGATCAAACACCATCAGACTTTGACCATACAAAAATTAGTTTTAACACACATTTTGTTGATACATAGATATTTTTCCTGAAGAAATATGTGAGTTAGAAACTGGACTCCTATATATGATGATTTATAATTAAAGTGATTAAAGTTAAAGTTTTTTTCTGTAGTTATTGGAGCTTTACCAAGAAAAACTGGAGTTTGATACAGAATTTGACACCATAGAAAAATACCTGCACTGTGACAAGCTGGCCAAGACATATCACGTTAAAAGAAATTTCCAGGAGTGTACTATTGCATACCTGGAACATCAGCTGTGTTCGAAAATTGAAAAGAGGATCATGAAGTATTTTGGAAAGATAAAGGAACCTAAAATCAAACCAAGGATGACAAAAAATGCCCTCCGTTTACAAAGAGAAAAGGGTAACTTGTTAATCATATCAATTCATTAACTGCTGCTTTTCATCCGCCAAAAATAGTTCAGATGCGTTTCGATCCGTAGTACATTTCGTCATTTTGTGTTGGCGTGCACGCCAACGTACGGACTCGAAATTTTTGTTGAGGATGGCGCGCGCTCCAAAACAACACACAAAACTTTCAAAATTCATTATTGCACGTTGTAGCGCAGGCCGGGGCGACCCGACGAAATATGCTACATAAACCGCGCAACATATCGAAATATCCTAAATCAGCCACCATAAGTTCTATATGGCAGTAAACACATATTATCCCTAAGAAATAAAGTATAACACTTAACTTTGAATAATGATAAGCATTTTTATTTTCATATTATACAGGTCTCATGGTCAGACGGGACAGAGTAAATAAAATAGAGGAAGACTTGAAATACGGAAAACAAAAACGGACCAGAGGGTTATTTTTCAAACCGCCGGAGAACAAAAATTACAAGTACGAAGCTATATGCCAAATTCATATTTCATTAGAGTTAATTAGTTTAAACTAAATTTGAAAAGTGTGCTTCTTTTTGGCGCCAAAAAGATAATTGAGAAAAATAAAGACTTACCTGACATTCTAAAAGAACGCTATGTGTGCAATTTTTGCTTTTGTACGATGTTGTAGTACAGTACTGATCTATTACTTAGACTGAGATATGTCAAAAATATTTCAAGAAAACTATGAATGGTTATAATTATACTAAAAACAGTCAAAACTGTGTCTATGAGGACCATTTTGGGAAATGGGAAATCAGTCAACATTGGCAAACTTAAAATGTTTATTGCTAAACGTGATTAGAAAATTGTGACCTTTATACGCAGGTTTTATATAGTGGTATTTACTCGAATGTGATCTTAAGCAAAGTGTTGACTTATTCGGATATAAGTCAAAACTGCGGAGCATAATTTATGTAAGCAAACAGTTTGATGTACATCACTTAAACGGAATATTTAAAAAGTATTTTGTCTTTAAGATTATGCTACTAAGTTGCTAGAAAAATAAGGTATAAGTGCACGTTTTTATATCTTTCTACGTAAAAGCTAAAATGTATACTTATATAAAGCACAAGTTCAAAAGATGATGATAAGAGAAAGTACATTTTGATTAATGATAACCTGTTACAGACCTTTTAAACAATACATGAACTTTATTTCAGGCCCCTGCCTCCAGGACTGGAAGAAAAACTGAAAACCTTAAAGAAAAAGAAGAAATGTAAAAACATGTCTAGGTACGTTATTATTTTTGTTGACAACAGAGTAGAATTCCTAGGCTATACATTCTTAACCCTTACCCTGCTTTTTTATAATGAACTTGTCCTTCGTTCAATTTGGACAGTAGCATTAACTGTTAAAATGGGTGCTTACACAAAAAAATACTGACTGAATGGCGAACAGTGCAGATCATGATCAGATATTGTGCATGTTTCCAAATACTCATAACAAGGAAGACAAGAACGTTTCGAGATATTCAGATCATGACTACCGGTGTCCGGTACATACCTAAGATGTCCACATCTAGGGTAACTGAAGCGGAAATGTCGTTGTCTGACCGATGATTGTTTCATTGTGGTTTGACCCCCCACACCCCTCCCCCTAAAGAAATTAATATCAAGGGAAAATTATGCCATATTTCTGCTAGATCACCGAAAACAATCTGGTTATTTAGTTTTAATGTCTGCGATTTGTTCCAGTAAGAATAGATAGTTTTACACAAATAAAAGCCCAAAATGTGTCTAGAACTGCCACCACTTAATTGTTTCCTCAGAACTTTAATTTGATATAGTTAAGATTCACGTTTACATATATAACTAATACGTTAACGCGAAAAGGTGTTGGTCAATCGGAGTACTCAGGACATATTCGCTAACACGACTCATGGTATTTAGTTGAGATCAATAAGTTATCTTAGCTATGCCATCATGATCATAGGAGAAAATTATACTTATATCAAATGTGTTTGAAGTAATGCAGTAGATTTTTACAAGTTTAGGAAAAAAGACGTTCCAATACATGTAAACTTATATTGTTTGTTCTGATTGTAATTTAGGTCACATCCTGTGCCGCCGAGAACAACAAAATTAGTGCACTTACGAACTAATAACAAAATGGATAAAGCGACAAACAGGTTAGATATTACAACTGTTTGTTGACTTTTACACATTTAATCACCAGGATATATTTTTCATTATTCATACTGATTTCAAAGCCCATGAACATTTTCTAATGCAAGCTTGAATGAACTTTCTTCCGTTAAACAGAAACAAAAAAGGAATATAAGTAAATTTAAAGAAAAGTATGATTTTACAATGGAGGTGTATGCTTGAAACTGACTAATCATGGCCGAGTGATTCGAAACACTTGTCCCTAACCGTTGTGGATTTGAAACTCTGCTTCGGTTGTAGGATTCATTTATGTGAAAAGAATTCCCCAGCTGGTTTGCAAAAGACCGATGATTCTACTCGAATCGCCGCGGTGATGCAAATGATTCTTTCCACTTGAGCCAAGTTTAAATCTGAACGCTGGGTGGGGCTTGGCATAAACATTAAGAACAAGTATTGCTTAAAATTTACCACTTTATACTGTTTCAGATTGCATTTCAAAACTAAAATACAGATATTTTTATCTTTAAACTTTCATATTTTAGGAATCAGAAAATGTCCACTGTCTCTGATGGCAGAAAAAGTCGTGACAAAAAGACATATTCCCTAATGGACAAAACAAAATTGAATGACAAAATGGCAATACCAGTAGAAAATAAAATGAAAATGCAACCTAATGCGAATCATAAAAATAACAAAAAGGAAAAAAATGGCCTAGAGGCTCCTAGCAAAAAATCGCAAAGCAGCCATAAAGCCAAAGAAACTGAAAATGGACGTATAGGCAAAACAGAGAACAAAATTAATAGAATAAATCAAAATATTCATAGCAGGAATGCAACACGTGTCACCGACCAGTCAGAAGTGGCTACGTCAGAAATACGGCAAGAAGCGAAACAAACTGAAAATGGACATATAGGCAAAACAGAAAACAAGAATAATAGAACAAATCAAAATATTCATAGCGGGAATGCAACTCATATCGCCGACCAGTCAGAAGTGGCTACGTCAGAAATGCGACAAGAACCCAAACAAATAGAAAATGGACATATAGACAAAACAGAGAACAAGAATAATACAGTAATTCAAAATATTCATAGCGGGAATGCAACTCGTGTCGCCGACCAATCAAAAGCCGTTACGTCAGAAATGCGACAAGAACCCAAACAAATAGAAAATGGACATATAGACAAAGCAGAGAACAAGAATAATAGAATAAATCAAAATATTCATAGCGGGAATGCAACTCATGTCGCCGACCAGTCAGAAGTGGCTGCGTTAGAAATGCGACAAGAACCTAAACAAATAGAAAATGGACATATAGACAAAGCAGAGAACAAGAATAATAGAGTAATTCAAAATATTCATAGCGGGAATGCAACTCGTGTCGCCGACCAATCAAAAGCCGTTACGTCAGAAATGCGACAAGAACCCAAACAAATAGAAAATGGACAAACAGGCAAAACAGAGAACAAGAATGATAGAATAAATCAAAATATTCATAGCGGGAATGCAACTCGTGTCGCCGACCAATCAAAAGCCGTTACGTCAGAAATGCGGCAAGAACCCAAACAAATAGAAAATGGACATATAGGCAAAACAGATAATAAGAATAATAGAATAAATCAAAATATTCATTGCGGGGATGCAACTTGTGTCGCCGACCAGTCAGAAGTGGCTACGTCAGAAATGCGGCAAGAACCCAAACAAACAGAAAATGGACATATATGCAAAGCAGAGAACAAGAATAATAGAATAATTCAAAATATTCATAGTAGGAATGCAACACGCGTCGCCAACCAGTCAAAAGCCGCTACGTCAGAAATACGGCAAGAAGTTAAACAAACTGAACATGGACGTATAGGCAAAGCAGGGAACAAGAATAATAGAATAAATCAAAATATTCGTAGCAGGAATGCAACACGTATCGCCGACCAGTCAAAAGCCGTTACGTCAGAAAAACGACAAGAAGCCAAACAAACTGAAAATGGTCGTATAGGCAAAGCAGTGAACAAGAATAAAAGAATAATTCAAAATGTTCATGGCAAGAATGCAACACGTGTCGCTAACCAGTCAAAAGTGGTTATGTCGGAAATACGGCATGAAGGTGCAAAGAAAGCCAACTCATTCCCAAACAAAGATATACCCCGAAAGCCCATTCAGTCTCGAAAAGCACCTTCAAAGTTCATCGAGATAAAATCGGCCAGTGCAGGCCAATTGCAAAAAAGAGAAAATGTTCAAAAAAGGACATATGTTAAAGACAAAAGACCTCTAAAGGCCTTTACTGGTATTAAAAATATAATAAATGTCGGTTTAGATACACAAGAGCATGTACAGGTTAATACAAATGGTAATGATACTGCAAAAATAAACAGCAGCACATTAAATCGACAAAAGATGGAGCCCAGAAAATTACGGCAACAAGAGGTGCCAAAAGAAGTTGAACACAGAAACCACAATACTAAACTTCCACGTATTGTTTCACAGCAAGAAAAACAAGAAATGGCTCAGTCACTCTCAGAACTAACTATGGTTGGAACTAAATGCAAGTAAGTCCAGTAAAATGGATCATAATAAATCTTTATTTTTTTCTATACATGACATTGACATGTTATTATTATATTTTACGCCATCAAAGGACGATTTAAAGTAAAATGATTGGGTTTTCATTTAAGAAATCTTTTTTTAATTGTATTTATTCACAATCGTAAAATAATTTCAGTAGAAAATGCTTTTGTAAAGGTTTTATTAGTTTTGTTTTTGTTTGCGTGTCACAATTACGCATCCCGCGAAACCGTGACGCCATACTCGACAATGCAACACGTCTCACGATATTGAAATGCGACATCACAACATTGCGACAAAATAAAGTGACAAAAGTGGCGACGCTCAACAAAAGTGGCGACGCTCAACAAAAGTTGTGTCGCATGCTATTGCTGTGCGCGGTGTCACATTGTTACGCATTGTGTTGCATCGTGGTTTAGTATGACGTACCGTTTGGGTCAAAAGTCTGAAATCGCTCGAGCGATACCATAATACACGGTTAGCGTGTAAATTTACACGCTTACCGTGTAAATTTACACGCTTACCGTGTATTTCAATCGGTAGATCTATAAAAGTACACGCTCACCGTGTATTTTTACGCGTTTACCGGGTAAAATATACGCTTATCGTACAAATTTATACGCTTAGCGCGTATCGCTCGCTTGAGTTACACTTTAAAATAAATTAGCCAATCAAAATACATGTTACAAAGGAAGATATTTATAAAGTTTATGATTGAATTATTACTGTTAAGGAAACATACATAATATTTTCATTATATTACGAATTGTTTTGCCACTGTAAAGATGATTTCAGTCAAGTAGTTTATTCTACAGTATATATGCTTTGATTAAAGACATGACATGTATATTTTTTATCATATCTCACCTGAAAAGCCTGCTTTATTCTTATTTTCGTCAGAAAAGAACAAGCATTTCCAGTCTAATTCCACACATCATATACATATAAAACTTGTACTTTACATTTTAAAATGTCATTTGTTATCATATATCTATTTTTTCTACAACTTCAAATAATATATATATATAAATAATAATAGTATTTATTTTTCTCCGACCTGAATGACATGTACATAATTGGAGGGAGGGGGCATCGAGCGGCTCCATGTCACTGAAGTTGCTGTTTTAAGTGATCTACCGGAAATCATTACGTAACTATTATGCAAAATGACATGATAAAACATATGTCACCTAGGTTATCAAGATCCTTTTGAGGTTCCCTAATTAGAGCGGATCATAAAATTTACTGAAGCATATAAGATGGCTTTGATATGATACAATTTAATGCCTTCGGTCATCAATGCCACTATATATGAACGCACACGGAATAATATATCACGTGGCGGAGCTGTCTTGTGAAACGAAAATAAAAATTTCATAAGATATCTAGTATTCTAAAATCTATAAGAATATATTTGGAAATTTAATGGACATTTATTTTCAAAACGATGAAAGTGTAGTAACAAAAATGTAAATTCGTTAGATATGAATCAAGGACTTTAACTACTTACTGATGGGAAATACCTAATATCTGGAACACCTGATACGTATTAGACCTTCCTGCTAATATAAATTTCTTATATTTACATGCTGGATCATTTTCTTATCGAAAATGTATCGTGCGCAACGTCATTATCCGTAATTTAATAGAATAATTATGATAAAGATGAATTCCGCAAAAAAATAGAACAAGATTTCAAGTCTAGAACACCCTTCCCTGCTACACGCCCTCCCCCCTCCCCGACCCCTCTCTCTCTCGCTCTCTCTCTCTCTCTCTCTCTCTCTCTTAAATCTGACCGCTGCCATTTGATATTTTCAAATAAAAACTTGCAATTCGAAAAATCAATAGAAATGATTAATAACAATTCTAAGATGATTACTATTTTTGAATACGGAATGAATTGATCCCCACTTTAGTATAAGTGGATACAAAATGAAAGGCTGGATTTAATTGATTATTTCATTTTCATTTTCAACTTCCACTTTTGATTATATTACAAGTATCATGCATGCTTATTGCGGCAGGTTGTAAATTCTGCGAGGTCGAGCAAGGAAATAAGACAAACACTTTGGTTTAAATAATTGATCTTCAAATGTTCCATATATAATTATTTTCCATTTAAGTAATACAAATTTTAGCCATTTCGGCTATGAAATAATATTCTCCCTTTCGTTGTATTTATTATCCATTTTAGTAATAAGTTTGATAGTTACATGTACTTGTGGCCCGACCTTTTTGTTTATTTTCTTGGCTGTACATGTACATTTTTGATGTTTGTTAGTATAAATGTAAACAGTAATAAGCAATAAAATATGATTAAACTCGAAGTTTAATAAAAAAAAAATTAAACGCATAATATACATTTCCTAGGCTTCGCGTGGCCGGTCGCCGGCTACACAGAAATAAATATTATCCATTTCGTGAATGAAGTTATTCTCTATTTCGTTGTAGTTATAAATTATTATTCATTTCAGTAATAACTCTGTTAGTTACAGGTACGCATGATAAATATTACATGGGGTTCGCGCGGCCGGTCGTCGGCTACCCAGAAATAAATATTATCCATTTCGTCAATGAAATTATTCTCCATTTCATTGTAGTTATAAATTATTATCAGTTTCATTTATAAGTTTGTAAGTAACAGGTACGCATCATATACATTACCGGGACTTCGCGTAGCCAGTCGTTGGCTACCCAGAAATAAATATTATTCATTTCGCCAATGAAATAATTCTCCATTTCGCTGTAGTTATAAATTATTATCCTTTTCAGTGTAAGTTTGTTAGTTACAGGTACGCATCATATACATTACTGGGACTTCGCGCAGCCGGTCGTTGGCTACCCGGAAATAAATAGTATATATTTTTTTCAATGAAATTGTTCTCCATTTGGTTGTAGATATGAATTATTACCCATTTAATAATATACACTCGTTTAAGAAACTACTGCTGTCTGCATTTTTTTCATATGGATACAGAAGACGATCATACTACTGGTCCGCGGTGAATGCAGTCATTTTTGCAGTTCTAAACTAAATTTTGATTGGTCTATTCGCCCGAATTCTAAATCTAGAATCGGGTCAACGAAAATACACTTTGAGCGTGTAAATTAACACGGTGAGCATGTAAATTTACGCGCTTAGCGTGTAATTTATACGCTAAGCGTGTAAAAAACACGCTTAACATATAAATTTACACGGTGAGCGTGTAAATTTACACGCTTACCGTGTATTATGGTACCGCTCGAGCGATTTCAGACTTTTGACCCAAATGGTACGCCATAGTTTAGTGATATCACACTGTCTCGTTGTCGATATTCAATGCCGTAATTTTTAGACGTTTTGATGTATATTTACCATGAAAATAGACACAATAATGGACATGACGATGGCCCTGACCTGATTCCGTACATAAGCTATCAGGAAACTCATGATGTTTATTTGATTTATTTGCAGAACCAAGTTAACACGAGTTAGTCGACAGAAAACCAAGAGCAGTCATACGAAAACAGTGTCAGATCAGACTTATAATAAATTTGTAATGAAATGAAAAATAATAAAATATACAAAAAAAAGTTAATAAAGATTTTTTTTCATTTCTGTAACACAGCAAGACAGTCAGATATATGATTTGCGTATTCCTTTAGCATGGATTGAACTAGGAGTCGGTGAACTTCCATAGCGCATTTGTAAGTGAATTTTACACCATGTTGAACATTCTAAGATATCATACCCTTTAGAAACGATTGCAGCAGAGATTGAAAACCGCCCATTAATTTTGTACGTATTTTCGATTGGTCACTTTACTTAGGTACGTAATGTTAGTATTATATCAATCTATCGGGGTTGTGGGGGCGGGGGAGGGTGTATCCATGGTCGAGTGGTTAAGGTCGCTGACTTCGAACTCACTCGCACACACCGCTTCGGGTTCGTAACCTCGCTTTGGGTGAAGAATTCTTTCATATGAGGAAGTCATCCATGCGACTTATGGAATTTCAGAGGAATAGCATAATTTACAGTTTACAGTTCGGACTACAAATGAAAATATTGTGCAGTTTGCAAGTCAAATTACAAAGTGCATTAGAGATTGAAATGTTCATTTCAAGGTAAGATATATATCTTATCGCGATAAAGTTTCTCAGAAAAAAAATATTTAAAACATTTCAGGCTTTAAAATTGTCTTTTTCAGATTTTGTAGGCAATTCCAGATATGCATTTATCAGCAATACACTCTCAAAACGATGGTTTGGTTTTGTAACTCATGCATTTGAATGGAGAAAACATGGACACGAATATGCATTATATATGGCAAAAAGTAGAATCTTGTGAAAAAATATTCAACTGGTGGAAGTCATTTATCCTTCAGACGTACATGAATATTTTTTGTTATGATACATTTTCTTTCAACAAAACATTATTCCTAGAATCTATAACAAAGTTCGCAATTCAGTTCAATCTAACGTAACGGTTACTTGGAATGCAACGGATGAACTGGTTTCTAATGTTGGCAAAACTTGTGGTTTAACCCTTTTGAATTGTCACACAAATGAAATTTTACCGAATGTATTTATATACTTATGTACAGTTATTGTAGTATTTTTATAAGACCGAAGGGACGTAATATGTTATATCCCCGGTGTCCGTCTGTCCGTCCGTCTGTCCGAACCCATATTTGCATACTTAAGTGGCTATAGGAACAATACGTAACTGTACTTTTTTTTTTATGTCATTCATTCCGTAAGGCTTTTATGCGGCTATTTTAGAGTAGCCACATAAAAAAAAACCCCGTATGTGGGAACGTCCGGTCCGTCTGTCCGTCCGTTAGCAATTTCGTGTCCACTCTGTAACTTTTGAACCCCTTGAAGGATTTCAAAGAAACTTGACACAATGGTTCACCACACCGAGTCGACGTGCAGAGCTCATGTTTCGGATGACTCGCTTCAAGGTCAAGGTCACACTTAGGGTCAAAGATCATATCAGTTTGTTTCGTGTCCGCTCTGTAACTCTTGAACTGCTAGAAGGACTTTAAAAGAAACATGGCCTGACCTAGAGGTCATCAAGACAAACAATTTGACCAATTCTCATAAATTTCAAACTGAAACGGGGACTCTATAGTGTTAGATTTTCTTTTGATATGACCTTATGACCTAGTTTTTGACTCCATATTACCATATTCCCACTTTGGCCTACAGATCATGAAGACAAATAATTCTGACCAAGTTTCATAAAGACTGAATCACAAATGTGGCCTCTAGAATGTTCACAGGCTTTTCCTTCGATTTGATCGGGTGACCTAGTTTTTGATGCTACATGACCAAGATTTGAACTTTTAAACTTGACATAAAAGTCATCAGGACAAATATCCTGACCAATTCTCATGACCCAAAATGACCCAGTTTCAGACTTGGCCTAGAGATCATCAAGATATACATGCTGATCAAACTTTATAAAAGATTGAGACACAACTGCGGCCTCTAGAGTTTCACAAGCTTTTCCTTTGATTTAACCGGATGACCTAGTTTTTTACCTCACATAACCCAGATTATCATTTGATCTAGAGATAATCAAGACAAACATTCTGATCAAGTTTTATAAAGATTGAGTCAAAACTGTGGCCTCTAGAGGGTTAACAAGTGTTTCCTTTCATTTGGCCTAGTGACTGAGTTTTTGATCCCACGTAACCTAGTTTCAAACCTGACATAGACAACACCAAGGCAAACATTCTGACTAAGTTTCACAAAAATTGAGTCACAACTGTGGCCTCTAGAGTGTTCACAAGCATTTCATCTAATTTGACTTGTTGACCTAAGTTTTGATTCCACATAACCAAGTTTCAAAATTGATCTAGGAATCATCAAGAGAATATTCTGACCAAGTTTCATAATGTTTTGGTCATAGCGGTGGCCTCTAGTGTGTTAACAAGCTTTTCTTATGATCTGGCTTACTGGCCTAGTTTTTAACCCCATATGGCCCTGCAGTTTCGAACTTGATGTAGAGATCATCAAGACAAACATTTTGATTAAGTTTCATAAAGATTGGGTCACAACTGTGGCCGCTAGAGTGTTCACATGGCAAATGTTGACGCACGACGGACGACGGACGCCGACAGCCGCCGAACAATGACTGGGTAATAATACCTTACCTTGACCACTTCGTGCTCAGGTGAACTGAAAATTACTTAAACACAGCTTAAAATGCGCGGAGCTCTTTTTTTCATGGTCATATATTTCAAAATCAAACAAACGGACCTGAATATTTCAATTCATAATGTTTTAGGCCGACAATGAGAAGTTTCATTAAAATTTACAATGTAGAAAAAATCATATTCGCGAAAATGTGTGACTTCCCCATATACTCCCGTATGAAAACTTAGTTAGGTCAAAAATTTTCAAATCTGTCCAGCAAAAAATCGACCACACGACGCTTTTCTTTTTTTATTTGTCGAATTATCTAAGTATGCACTGAGGTTCTGAAAAATTAGGGCCTAATCAAATTTTACCTTGTAGAAAAAAATTGATTGGAACTTGAAGAACTACCGTAAACTGAAATTCACAATATTATGATACTCTTTTTGTCAAGCTTTTAAATTTATTTTAAACACGATAATATTTCTAAAAACAACAGTTAAAAGACTTGGGCATGAATAAACGCATTTTTCGCAGTTCTCGTTTAGGATTTAGAAATTTATCTTGAAATGGTGAAACTATGAAGGTAGTTCCTTTGGATCGAACATTTTTCTACAATATAGAATTTTATAAAAGAAGGATTTTTCAAAACTTCGAAATATACCTAGAAACTTCAGCAAATAAAAAAAAATAGGGTTGTGCGCTTGATTTTTTTTTTGCTAGACTGATTTTAAAAAATCGGATCTCACGCAATTTTTCATATTGGGAGTCAATGGGAAAATCACAGCTTTCATACCTTTTCGTGAATAGAATTTTTTCTACAATGTAGATTTTAATGAACCTTCTCATAGTCGTAAATAAACATTTGGCCTATACTTTGTTGAAATAAAATGTATAGGTGCTTGTGCTTATTTTTGAGATATTTTACCATGATTAAAGTGACCAGCAGATTTCGAGCAAATTTCAAGATATCGTTTTGAATTATCTAACGTGTCAGATGTTTTGATGTCATATTTTAACTTTAGAAAGAAAGTTACGGTGTCGTTGTATTAAATTTACTCACAGGTTACCATTAATTCATAAACTGATTTTCATTTCCGTACACCGAATATAGTGCTTTATTCCACGTTTACCGGATAAATGACGTTACACCATCACTTCCGGTTTAGAAAACGTGCAGACTACCTTAAGAACTGGACAATTTTCATATAAACAATGCATAATTTACTGCGATTGGATATAAAATGCTGACAGTGATGTTAACGATGATTAATATAACCGATATCAAAGGGGGGATTTAAGTGGGTTCACACTCCCTGTTCAGTTTTCATGACACTCTTTCGTTTATGCACTTTTAACATAGTATTTGAGATGTTTAGTCAGCTTATTTATTATAGTCTGTAGCGCTTTGTTTATTTCTGATTACGCATTTTTGTACTTGGAACTTGTAGGTACGGCAGTTCACATAGCAAGGGAGGTTATTAAAACATCTTTGGTTGCAATAACTTTGTTATTCCTGGGTCAAAAGTCGTAAAAATGATGTATAGGTATTATCTCAGTCAAAATCATTGAAATTGTCTTAAAACTAACATGTCTGTTGATATCGCTATATTAAAGTATTGTGAAATCATCATTGTGATATCTATGAGGTTTCAGTTTCACAGCATGATATAAAGTGGTGGCATGTTTCATAGATGATGATAGCGATATGCTGATATGATACATGTAATGTTATTATGACGATGATGATGATGATGATGATTATTATAATATGATAATATGGTGTTACGATGTTAGTGCTTATACGATCATGATTATAGGATATCGATGGTATGATGATGATGATGATGATGATTATGAGAATGAAAAACGTAAGATATGATGACAACATGGCGTTGATAGTACGATTTGACGGTATGGTCATAACGATGATGATAATAATTATAGTGATGATGATAATAATATTACATGATGATGATTTGAAGGTATACTGATGATATGATGATGCTGATGATGATGACGATGATGGATGGTTATGAGAATAAGATATTATTTGTTTTTTATTTTCGTTTTTTTTTTTTTGGGGGGGGGGGGGGGGGATTAACACCGTTTTTCAACAGTATTTCAGTCATGTAACGGTGGGCAGTTAAGCTAACCAGTGTTCCTGGATTCTGTACCGGTACAACCCTGTTATTCGCAAGTAACTGCCAACTTCACCACATGAAGCAGAGGTGGAGGACTAATGATTTCAGACACAATGTCGTTTATCAAATAGTCGCGGAGAACATACGCCCCGCCCGAGGATCGAACTCATGACCCCGAGATCCGTAGACCAACGCTCTATCTACTAAGCTAACCGGGCGAACGAATATGATAATAATATTACATTACATGATGATATTATTTTGATAATGGTGATGATATGGTATAATGAATCTGATATGACGACGATGGGGATGATGAAAATGATGATGATGATGATAATGATGGTGACGATGATGATGATGAAATGATAATGATATTATTTTATGTTGGTACGTTATGATAAAATGATGGCGATGGTGACATTGATGATGTGATGATGATTGTGGTGGTTATGATAATGATAATGATCAGTTACTGATTTGAATATAATTTTGATAGTGCTTCATATTACTAATTCGTTCTAATGTTTTGTAATCATTAAGTATTTCAGTTTGTAAGCAATACTCAGACATAAGGGGCATACACCAGGTAAAATGAATTAAAGGTAAAAGTAAAAGACAGGCAAAAAGAAAAAAATACTTTTGACTTGATTTTGAAGCTGTTTTGGAGCTGCTTTTCATTGAAAAATATTTCAGGAGCTTATTTTTAAAAAGAAATGATAATAATATATTTATGAAAATATTTATTAAAATGCATTTTGAGTAGGCCGTCTATGTCGATAGATTTATGTCATATGCGACGGATTACTTGTCCCTCTATGCTAGATGTTTGAACCACGTATAGGGTTAAATGCAGCATGTAAGAAGCAATCCAGCTGGATTACAAATTATAAATCGGTTGTTCTGCTGCAGCACTCGCTCTTGTCTTTACCATAAGTTGTTTCTAATACGGACAAGACTGTTTGTCAAAGGATATCTTCTGTAACTTCAGTACGCAGTTATGAAGTTGCAGGCATTCGGATTTGAGCTTGAAGAGTTGAGCTTGAGGAAAGTATGATGTCAAGTTTCATACTATTTCCGTCAGTAACATCAAACCTCAATACATATTAGCAGACCAGGCATTGGCAAATGCTTTGACACATATTAAGTCATATGAATAACCAGTGACAAACTTTAAAGATTTCTTAATTTTCTGTTACTGATTTTATTTCGTCAAGTTGTTTATTTTTAAATTTCAGTACAAGAATACATGTCATCTAGTTCCAGCTACAAATATAAATGTATCCGTTACTGTAAGACAGAATCCAGATGGAACTTCATTATAAATGGTTAAGATTTATATATTCATTTATTTATTTATTCTGTTTGGTTTAACGTCGCACCAACATTATTATAAGTCATATGGCGACTTTCAAGCTTTGATGATAGAGGAAGACCCCAGGTCCCCTCCGTGCATTATTTCATCACGAGCGGGCACCTGGGTAGAACCACCGACCTTCCCTAAGCCGGCTGGATGGCTTCCTCACATGAAAAATTCAACACCCCGAGTGAAGCTCGAACTCACATCGTTGAGTGGCAAGTGATTTGAAGACGGCGACCTTAACAAATCGGCCACGGAGACCCCAAATTGTTAAAAACGTATTGTTTAAGTAAAGGTGAGATATTCCTTTTATATGCTCTTAAGCTCATGTGATTTTAAAATATATGATTTGACAAAGTACTTGAAATCATCGACAAATAAAAAACATTCTGTGTGCTGATTGGACGAATTTTATTTCATAAAATATTTGATTGCCCCCGATACACATGCGGCCGCATATGCATTTTGGTATAGCATATAGCAATTTATAACTTGAAGCAAGCAATAAATAATTCCCCTCACTTTCTCATCAGCTGTTAACGCAGAAATCTTTGCAATTTGCCAGTTTCTTCATATCAGCTTTCGCCATTATTGACTCCTGCCACGGCCTGTAAGTTGCTAAGCAATTTAGCTAGTGATTTTTCTTCTGTTCATTTTCATTTTAAATAAATTTAAACATGATATATGCCATAATACCAGTGAAATAAAGTCGCGGCCATTTCCCATCTAGCTCTCTATGCTTGTTGTTTGTGAATGCTAACAGGAATAGTTATAGAATATTTGTACTGACGTCTTGCAACGGCTGTCATAGATAAAGTGAACCTCATGGAATCTCTGTCTGTTCTACCTTGATTGTAACCGGTCTTAAGTTCGTATTTGCACCAAGACTTAGGCAGCCATCTGCCTTTGCCAACCGCATGGGTTCATTCCTTAGTGCGCTTCTTAATACAGGTTTGACTGTATATTTTGGTAATGTTGTACTTGTGCGGGTACGCATACGTGTAGGTCTAAAGAGCATCTCATGCGACAAAATCAGAAAAGTAAAACTTCTTCGCATAAAAGTGTAAATGTACAAGTTATGTATTAGGACTATCTATTTTAGCATTTGTCAATGTTGCTGATGATAACAAAAATATTGTGTAGTACAGTTAAGAGTATAAACGAACTAAACTTACTCAAACTATACAAGGAACAGTGCGTTTACCTTGGCAAAAAATAAAAAGAGTATAAATACAAAATATAAGTACGCAATGTTAGTTATTAGGTATTTCGTTTATAATTTCAAATAAATTATTTTTAAATGTTTAAAAGTTCATTTATAATTTCATGTAAAGACTTCATTTAAAAGTAGAACTTACGTTAACAAGGACATTAAAAATGTGTGAACCAGCTTATATACATTACTCAAGACTGGGTCAGGAATAAACGGGAAAACAAAGTCATTACGTGCAATATCTAACTAGGTAATTTGACAAAATTTATAGGATAGACAGTCTTTTAAATAGTTTTAATTTGAATTGTAAAGCGACACCAAAATTTCGCTGGAATTTCGTATTGTTATCATGGAAATAATCGTAATTTCCGCTGTATCGATGACATAAGGCAATAAACGCTTTTGGCCATTTTCAATGTTAAAAAAAAGGCCACACAGATATAACCACAAGGAAATGATATGTTAATAAAAGTGTACTATACAGGTAATCATGCAAAAATGTTATGCTAATACATTCTACAACAGTTTACCATACAAATAATTACACAAGAAAATGTTATGATAATACACATTACAAAAGCGCACTAGATTCTATACAGATAATCAAAGGTAAAATGCAGAATATGATGTCGAACGACTATAGCTAGAGTCCATATGAGCAGGTTCTGTTTGTGTCTGTACATGCCACATAATTATCAAATAAGACACATGCTGTACAACAATATTCCAGTTAAATATTGTGCAAAGAAAGTAAATTAGTAATAAATGGTACATTTTGAAGTCTGGTAATACGCGATTTGAATATGTCTGGTAGAATATAATACATTTTTTGTAATATATTTCCTATGTTTTCAAAAATGCCGTTATTATGTCAAGACATCAACATATTCCTGATTTTCCTTGATGGTAAATCTGCGGCGTCAACTGAAATACGTGTAAAACGGACGGACACTGTGTGACCGTCTGGTAAAACGCGCTGGCTTCGAATGACTTGTACCCTTTTTCAACTGTCTGTCCGAAACTCGATCTTTCATGAATGGAAGCCATCTAGCTGACTTACAGAACAGATGTCGCTTGTTCTACCCATATGCCCATCCGTACCTACATCAATGCTAGAGGGTGTATTTATGATCTTCATTCATTATTTTTAGCTAGAAAACCGCCATATGACCTCAAATGGTGTCGGGATGACATTAACATCACCCCCCCCCCCCTCCCCCTCCCCCTCCACTACAAAAAAAGGTGTTATGCAATAGTTTGTTTACAGGCACGCACTATAAATATTATCATTTCATGTTCTTTTCTACAATAAGATCAATAATAGAAGAACACACATGATCCCATGTAGTTTTCAGAACATATTCTTCATTTATCCTCTCCCATTGAATTCTAAGAGCTGCTTGCTCGTATGTGAGACTGATCATCGCATTCATCTGCTTTTGATTGATTTGCTCTTTTATCATCAAAACAATTGGTTTTAGGAGTGTGGTGATATATTCGAGATATCGTGTATAGTAAGAACTGCTACAATATGCTTCAGACAACACAATAACAAGGAATGAAGAATTTTCTACAAAATCGGCAATCTCCAGCAGTAAAGAATGACCAGGTCGTGCGTTGTGCTCTGAACATATAAGTTCCCTCTCTAAACCAGTAAGTCTCACCAAATCCCTTAATTTGTTATTTAGTTCGTTTTCAATATATAATTGCACAAACTCCTCATCATCACTACTAAAATGGAGGAAAGCTACAAATTTGAATGAACCTTTTCCATTTCGCAATAGTCTTATGATGCTTTCTCTACGCCTCTTTTGCAGTATCTGTTTTCTCCGCTTGTAAGTAATAGTGCAAGTAAGTATTGCAAGCAAAGATACAGCTCCGGCAGACGCTAGTGACACTATCATGATTTTTCTCCTTCTGCATATATTGCGCACAAGATGAAACCCATTGTCTGTAACATTAACTAGTATAAAATTTTCGTCAACACATTTAAGGTTGGTTTTGTCAACAATGTTTGTTTTCGTAAGCCATTCAAGAAACAATTCCGCCATACACTTAGAGCAACAGATGGGATTGTTATTCAGTTTTACTATTGCCATCGTTTTATTTTGTTCAATATGAATTAAGTCCAGCATTGTAATTGACTCCTTGTCCAAAATCTTTATTATATTGCTCCGTAGATCAAGTACCTTGAGATGGTTTAATTTGTCAACTGTGAATGTAACTTGACTTATGAAGTACACGGAAAGGTCAACAGAAAGAAGTTCCAAATTATTTTCAAACAACTTCCGCGGAATAAATCGCAGTTTGTTCGCTGATAAAGAAATGGACTTTAAATGTTGCAGAGAAATGAACAGTTTCTCAAATAAAGAAACGTTTTCATCCACCATTTTATGCATAAGGTTGTTCGAAAGGTCTAGTATCTCAATGTTAGGCACACATGAGACAATACTTGGATGAAGAAATTCAAGGTCATTTTCAGCTACATCAAAGCGTTTTATTGAATAAGCTGCGTAATTTTCACAATGGAATTGAGCATCTAAACGGTTTAAATTATTTTTTCTTCCGATGATTTCTTGAACAAGCCATGGTAATTGGACAGTTACGCTGACAGTGCATTTCTTTAATTTTACCGTTTTCCTACTTCTATTTAAAATACCAGTCACATTTATTGCCTGACAAGAGAGAAACTGCTTCATGATATAAAGAACGTTAGGTGCATCAGTCTTTAGGAAGTCGCAGTTTGTAATGGTGGGAGGGATTTTAGTTGCTAGCTTTGGTATCGGACAGAAACTGATGTTCAGCACTTTAACATTCCCTAGAAGAGTATAATTTTTCACCTTCTTGCCAGGGTAAAATGTCATATCGGCTATACTGGAATTGGATAAATTCAAAACTTCTAACGTCTTTAAAAGCTGTAAAGTATAAAATCGAATTATCATTATCTCTGTGTTGATTATGTCCAGTTGCTTGATACTCGTGCTTTGCAATGAGTCAAAGAAATCCTTACCAATACTTAGCCCCGTTACATGAGAATACAATCTGGATATTTTTACGGCTTCAAGAGATTTTAGATCGCTTGAACCATTTATAGCATTTTATTACTTGCTCTAAAGAAAGTATTCCACAGTCACTTAAATCTAATATTTTGAAGTTATTCAGTCCAATGAGCGCGTTTGAATCCATACTGATACTAATCTGTGCATGTAAATGAAATTCTTCTAATCTCTTTAGTCCAGTGAAACATCTTGAATCCAACTTAAGCATCTTCGTGTCGGCGTTCAGACTGTCTGTTAACGTTAAACGCTTCACCTGACTCCAGTTTTCTGACTGAAAGGTGGAACTTTCGACTACTACCTTACCATGTTTGTCCGTGAAGTTCTCAATACCGACATCCAAAATACCTTGTGGAATATCCTTTGGAAAATAATTACACACATAAATTCTGTGAGTTTCATTTTCGGAACAATTATGAGCAAACGATATAGAAACATGTATTCCAACTAGAAGACCCATTACATATTTCAAATCAATTATTTGTGAGAATCAGAGTCAATCTTCACAATGGCGCAGTCATTTTTATATTTAATTTCCTTAATACACGCGTGTTTCATAATTCAACAATACATCAAAGAGTAAATTGTTAAATGAGCCGCGACATGAGAAAACGAACATAGTGGCTTTGCGACCAGTATGGATCCAGACCAGCCTGGGGTGACTAACTCAAAGGTCCCTTAAGTCCTAAGGTGGTCGTAACGTCACCTTTTCATGCTCGTAGGGATTTTTTGATTAACTCAATCTTCTCGTAAGATACGAGATACCTTAAGTAATGCCGTATCTTAAGGTAAAAAACTTTGTGCCTTATCTATATCGTAAATAGATAGAAAATTGAAGAAATTAAGTTTTGTTTAACTTTCTGATTAATTTTTTATTTATAATCTAGCTTTTCCAATTCCTGTTGCTTTTTAAATCGATATAGAGGTAATTTCCTAAGAAATCTCTGATTTTTTCGCCTGCCTGCAAGACAACTATCATTTCAAACCATACAAAGTTGCCTTAATACAAGTATTGAGCAATGGCATTTTATTTAGTAAAATAATACATAAGAGATACGAGTATTAATGAATATTTACAAAGATCTTCAAATGACCTCAAACATGCAAGTCACTTTTTGAATTGATGGTATAAACCTTCCGATGTTCATCAAAACATTTTTTTTTAAATCACAACGTATATAGGAAATTTTCAGTCAATATTATATAAACTGATATTTCGTATGTTAGTTGTATAATACTGATACTTTCTTCTGTCTTATATCATATATTTTGCTGTGTGATTAACGCATCTATTTCGGACTCCAACTTACGAGGACATGTTTGAAGAAATATCAGATTTCGACGTTTCAGTCGTTCAATTAAGATGTTCCACATTTTAATGTAATTTAATGTAATTAGCTAGTTCAGTGATTGATAAAACATTTCTGTTGCATATGCATATATGATACGGTCAAAATAAATGCAATTGCCTAATGCAGATTTTGGTACTCCTAGTCCTACAGTTTAGTAAATATTTCACAACTGTCATTCATATAATAATTTCTATTGTAGACGCGCACTTTAAATGCCTACCGTGCTCAAATGTAGATTTATATCAACAAAAGTTTTACCACTATTACAAAAAGTGGATGACAGGTTAACATAATTTGATATCCTTTCATGATTCAGACACGTTAGTAAAGAAATTTTAGTAATCTTCAAAAGATTTACCAGATATAATACTGAATCAAGTTTAGCGGTCAAAAAAGTTTACTGTATCAAAATGACAGTATATGTTATCAGATACATTTGCATCATAATCTAAACACTACTTAATGTAAAAAGTGTTTACAATACTATGGAAAAAATGGTCCGATGAAACTGCTTTTAAATGTAAATAGCGAAATGAATGCCGCAAGTCAGGTCTTTTTGCCTTTCAAGTTGCTTGGATCTCATTACTTGGTAATATGAACATAAGTTGCACTGTCATTGCATTTGTAAAACAAAATGAGAAAAAAAGCTCTTGATAACTGCGTTCGAATTATATAAACAGACAGAAACCTTAATACTGTAAATGTACGGAAATTCAAATGATTGCAGGGAATAAAACGTCTTATATTAACTAGAGATGAATGTATATCTACTTTCATTCCAAGAAGAGTAGAGGATTAAGTTTTCCGTCAAATTCTTCGACTTAAATTACTCAATTTTAGAATTTAAACCAACAACAGCAAAACTCATTCGGTCAGATGTGTTAAACCTAATGATAAATTCTTGCTACACGTTTACACAGACCATTGCTTCAAAATTGTACGAGTATTTTATACGAATAAAAATTTATTTATTTGTCATACTAAAAAAAAAGTATATTCGTGTAGTACACGTTAAGTCTTACAGCTTTAAATATGTCCATAATGTCTGTCTCAAATAAGTTATGTTATACATTGTAGATACCGGTATAAACTTTGATCTTCACTTTTCAGTTTCAAATAAGCTCCAGTATTGTAGTATCAGCCAAGGATGAGGGTCAAAGGTGTTGCCCATAATTATATCAAAACAATATCTTAGAGCTTTTCGTTCGGAACAATAGATACGTCAGTTTGGGAAGTTTCTAGATTGGCTACTTAAGGCAAGTGACTGCTTAATTAATACCTGTCTACAGGTGACCGCTAATGCAGGATGTACTGTATACCTCTGTCACAGTTTAACATTAAACGTGTGCAAAAAGCCTCTTTGAATCTTCATTTCATCTTATATCTCATCCTCTTAGCCTTCAAATTTTATTTATTGAATTTCTTTTTTTATATTTCTATTGTCGAAAAATGACGATATGCCTGTCATTGTATGAAAGAAGAACTGTTTTCATAGAAAACTAATGTCCTTTTCAGCATGACAGCAACATTAGACGGAACTTTGATTGTAGGGAAAATTGTCTGAACATTTTACATTTAATTTTACTCGTATGAGATAAACCAGAATACGTTATACGTTCACCTCCCAAAAAGTAAGTCCTCTGTTGCACCCGAGACCTCCATCGCAAGAGAGAGACATTACAAATGAACCATAAATTAATATTAATACCCGGGGTAGACCACGGAGTGGAAAGAGTTTTTTTTTTCTTTTAAATAAAAACAGCGCACCAAAATGTGTTTTTCATATATTATATCCTATTTTTCCTTGGGGGAGCCCCCCCACCCCCACAAACCATCCTATGGAGGAGGGTGGGACACAACCTCCCTAACTAACCACTGTCGGCGCGTTGCCTTTACCATTCAAATTTACCTAACCTGTATATACATATTATGTATAATTTTGTCGCTATTGTATATATTCAATGTATTATTGGTCAGTTACAAACTGTTTTAGTACAATTACATAAGAACCTATTAACTTTTCCTGATCACAAATGTGGCACTTAACTTCTTTTACTAGAAAACACATTAGGGTGCCTTTTGTAAGCCATTAATTTCATACGAATTTCATTCACTGTTGGCTTATAGGCCCACTGGGCCGGGTAATTTTTTGATATGTCTGAAAAAGGCGATAAATAATCATATCAACTATAATTATATCCTTTCCGCGACACTAACGTAATAAAACGTATTTGCGTCTGATGGCCCTTTCACGCTTCCTTATAATCAACAATTATTACACGAACTTCATTATAAAAATATTTCTGAAATGTCTAGGTTGCCGCTTTTAAATATGGAAATATCTGACATCCGATGAATATGTATACCGACATTTTTAGACAACAGCAAAAAGGACCTTTTGAACGATTTCACGATGTTCCAAAAATCTCCATATCCCCTTGCTCCGGTACGGACACCTGTGAGATTTAATAAATATTTTCTAATTGCTTTAGTTAAACTAAATCAACACAAAAATGAAGGAAATAATTACAGGTTGTTACATATTTTTTCCTTAAAGATAGGACAATTAGAAATGTGGAAGATTCCCGTTTCATTTTTATGCACTTTTTTACGTTTACGGTATCGTAAGTCAGGCTCAACATACGAGGCTGATAAGGCATGCTTTGAGTTATCGAAATAGCGTTACCTTAGTGTTACCTTAACACTGTCGTATATAACCTCGTAAATTCAGCGATATCGTAAGTTTCGAGTTAGACACCCCTGGTCAGGATCCATGCTGTTCGCTTTCAAAGCCTATTGCAACTAGACCAACTGTTAGCGAACAGTATGGATCCTGACCAGACTGCGCGGCTGCGCTGGCTGGTCTGGATCCATGCTGGTCGCAAAGCCACTATGTTGGTTTTCTCATGGCGCGGCTCAAATGACATTAGTCAGCGGATATAGATACTTTGTGTTGATCACGTGCATCTTTTTGATACATTAAGACCGTTGTCCTTTTCTTTTCTTTTGAATAAATGTGCCGCGCCATGAGAAAACCAACATAGTGGCTTTGTGACCAGCATGGATCCAGACCAGCCTGCCCAATAGACTTTGGAAGCGAACAGCATGGATCCTGACCAGACTGAGCGGATGCGCAAGCTGGTCTGGATTCATGCTGGTCGCATGACGCGGCTCAAATGTGGTGGGATTTTTTTAAATAATGTAATATGCATTGCAACCAGTAAACAGCAAGATTATAATGTAGATTAAGATGAGACAAACTCAATTTTTTACACACGCAAGAACACGCATGCGCACACCATACATATTTACCCACACCTTTGATAAGAAGAAACTAGTATTTCTTGGAGACACCCGTCATAGCTTTTGAAAGTTATCTACAGGACATAATTCAAACCAATTTTTAGGAAACAAATTTATGAGGCCCGTGCTGCTGTTGTGCTGTGTGCCTATACACCATAAATCCGATTCATTCATGGGCGAAATATAACGTGCGCATCCAAATGGACTGTTGTTCAAAGGTAGAGTATGCGGTGTACTTCAAACATTGCCAGTTTTATATGGGAAATAAAGATGACACTTTATATCAAAGACATTTATTAAACCTATATAGGATTACAAAGAAATATGACGATCCATTGGTTACTTCTATAATAATACATATTATAATATCATGCAACAAAGAGCATTTTTCATGAGAAGTCATCCCTTAACCCGTATCATGCTCGGCACGATTGATTCTGCCTTTGCGACCAGTGTATATCATATTCAGCCTGCACATCTGTGCAGTCTAATTATGATCTGCACCGTTCGCCATTCAGTCAGTTTCTTTTAACAGTTGATAATACTGTCCAAATTGAAAGATGGACGAGTTCATTATAGGAATTAAACAGGGCTAATTTATTTTAGTGTGAATATATGCTCAAAGGTCGTTTCAAGTAATGGATCCAAATTGACAATCGATATCTACTCATATTGTTATAAAAACGAATTTTCTATGCTGTTATACAGACACTAAATAAGAAAATGGCGCGAAAAATGCTTGTTGCTTTACGGTGGATTTAAAAGATCTGTTTTGTTTGCTGTGTAGAGCTATATTCCTTATTTTGTGTGAATCACATGACAAATCTATACTTGACATCCAGGTAGCATTTTCATAATGAAATAAAGATATAGTATTACAGAATATGTCATAAAAACTTAGATTATACACCACCACTATATTTTGTGGTATATTTTAAGATGATTTTACAGTGTGTTCTTTCGACTGAAAATATTTGTCTTGCATCAAAGATGATCTACATTTTATCTTTATTACGGGTCCGCTACCTTCATGGCACTGTCAATTCAATGGCGAACACTCATTATTCTGCGAGTGCGTTAGTTTCATTTCATTGTCAGTATTTAAATATTACAGCCAGAATTTCCAGGAAAAAAACTTTTTTTGCCATTGAGAAAATTTCATAAAGATTAATTGAACGGTAAAATAATTTGGTACGAATCTCTTCCAAAATACCAGGAACCTGTGAAAGTGCCCATGTCAGTACCGAATGTTTGCCTTTAAATGATATATATTTTACCAAACCCCGCGAAGGATTACCTCCCCTAGCGCTACATTATTCTCTGTCGTTACAAATACCGCGTGAAAGAAATTCATTCTTTTTTTACTTTTTGATCATTTCTTTTTTCTTTTCATCAACCACAGCAGCCTAAAATCTCTGAACAATATCCGAAATAATCGCTAAAACCTAACACAAGATGATGAACAAAAGCCATTTATGAAAATCTTGTTTTTGTTGTGGCAGAGGGTTTGCTGTAGGCGGAGATCACTGCTTAGGTGAGTCAAATTTCATATCATATTCTGCGCACGCTCACGTATAAATCATGTTAATGTTTACTTTATTTGCAAAACGCCATACAACCTACGTTCAAAGTACACCTGTCGTTTTATTACTTCTTCCTGCTTACGGCGGAATATGAGAATAGTTATCGTAAATATGAATTTATTTAAAGGAACTAACCCACACATTTAGGCGAAAAATAGTTTCTCTCAAAAATCCATAAAATGTAAGTACTCTGAAAGTGGTTAGTTGTACAAACTATCTGACATTTTTGCAAGACATTCCAATAAGACTATATAATATATAATACTAAAATTTACATTCTTCTTGCATTTTTACCAATATCTAACTTTTATTTTCACCCTATTCATCTTTTTTTTGCAGTGTCAAACTTGGTCGAAATGAACATGTTGAAAAACTTCACCCAAACTGTTGGCGAAAGCTTTAAGCACAATAATAAAATTTTCCACATCAGCTAACTGTAGAAACAGGTGTTTTCTTTTATTTAAGTTGTCTTATATCAGAAACAGCCCGGTTTTTCGAATTGGATATACTATGAATTCTAATAAAGAATCTAAAATTTAGAATAAATCCAAGAAAAATCCTGTTAAGAATATCTTAAACATGAATGAGTATTTCGATGTAAATATTTAATAGTATTCAGACATATCCTGATATATATTTATTTTTATTACTAGAACTAAGCAAAGAAAGTATCGTGACCCACCTTTATCATGCAGAACAGAACAAAATAAAATTTATTTCAAGACATAACATAGGCAACACAATCATGAAATAAAGTCATTACATCAGTATATAACAGAATCATCAAATAAAATGGTTATATCAGTACATAACAAAATCAGAAAATGAAATCATAGAATAAAAGCTCAAATATCAGAACACAACAATATCAAAATGTGAAATCAAAACATAATAAAATCATGAAATGAAATCATTACATCAGTATATACAAACTCATGAAATGAAATCATAACATCAGTACATAAAAAAATCATATAATAAAATCATGACACCAAAAATCAAAAAGTGAAATCTTAGCATCAAAACATAACAAACTCATGATATGAAATCATTACCATGATGACATCACTCTATACAAAATCATGAAATGAAATCATTACATTAGTACATAACAAAATCATAGAATAAAATCATGAAAAAAATCAAAACGTGAAATCATAATATCAAAAACATAACAAACTCAAGATATGAAATTATTACATCAGAACATAACAAAATCATAAAAGGCAATCATATTATGAGTACATAGCAAATCATGAAATGAAATCATAACATCATTATAAAAAAAAATGAAATAAAGTAAAATCATCAGAAAATAACAAAATCATGAAATGAAATCAGAACAAAACATCAATAAGATGATCTATTAAGCTGTTTAACGCGCGGTGACTATTGAAGGTTATATTACTTGTTATTGACAGTAGTAACATGACTTGACAACAAATTACATTAAATCGGGACGAGTCTATTTTTAAAACTTTCATGTAAACCTTTTAAATAGTCCGTTGTGATATGCAGAATCACTGTTTTCTTGTTTCATAATCTATTTACATGTATCTATATCCAACCGAATGCCTTTTGTAGCCCCATTTCAAAATCATCAGCATAACATTCAGAGCAAGTGGCTGGCTTAAAACCGGTTTAAGAAATTGGGAATGGTTAATGATCTATCGCCGGACATGTTACATTTTTATTGTACTCGTTAATAAGTTAATAGTGGTTAAAATCTTCTTTTACGATATTTGTAAATAAAGACTGGAATAAATGCACATAATTTTATATACAATTTTTAAGCAGATGGCCTGTAATATTACGACTATAAACCATTGATAGTTAAAAATTTTCAAATTATGCTAAAGGTGTAGACTCTATATGGTCAATACCTGAAAATATTTGTTTCCCTAAAGGAAAATATGAATACAAAGAAAAGGATCTTTATATTTTCTACTTTAAAGGTTAAACGCAATAAGATCAAGAACAGAAGAACACACGTTTTCCCATGTTGTTTTCAGAACGTATTGTCCGTTTTGTTCCGTCCAGAGAATTCTGACATTCTCCTTGTACAGCAGTTTTAGCCTCGGCTTCATTAACTCTTCATCGACAGTCCCTTTTATCATCAGTATGATTGGTCTTTGCAGCTGTATTGCCTGCTCGAGCTCATTGTGACAGTAGTTGCTCGTACAAAAATCATTAGATAACACAATGATAATCACAGCTGATTTCTCTATGCATCTGATAGTTTCATCAAGCACAAAGAAACCTGGTCGTAAAAAACGATCTCCGGAACAGACAAGTTCCCGTTGTATTCCTGTTTGCAGCTTCAGGTTGTCTCTCAATGAATAATATACATTACTTTCCACAAACTCTTCATCCGAGCTGCTGTATGAAAGGAAAGCAACAAATTCAAATTTCCCCTGTCCATTTTGCAACAACTGTAGAACGCTTTTCCTGTTTCTCTTTTTACGTATTTGTGTCCATCGCTTGTATACAAAGGTTATGAAAATTATTACCAAAAGCACAAACGTTCCAGCGGAAACACTTGTGGCAATCAAAACTTTCTGTCGTTCACATATTTGCTGTACAAGTTCGATAGCGGCGTTTGTGACTTTAATTCTGTTACCATTTTCTCCAATGCATTTGACCTTTGATGGATTTATAATCTTCGTCTGAAGAAGCCATGTTAGGAATCTTTCTGACTTACATTCAGAGCACGAAACTGGATTGTCCTGAAGATTCACGATTGCTTCTGGGCATTTTTCTGTAGAAATTGAGTTAAGGAGTTCTATAGACGTTTCATCAATGAATTTTATTTCATTGTTCCGAAGGTCAAGAAATTTCAGCTTTTTTGCATGGCTTAAAGTGAATGTTACTTGGCTGATGCTGTTTGAAGAAAGGTCAACTGTCTCAAGATCAACATTTTTTACAAACATATTTTTAGGAATAGCAAGCAAATTATTAGCGGAAAGACTTATTGACTTCAACTGAAGCAATGAAGAAAGCAAATTCTCAAATAGAATATCACTTTCATCCATCATCTTATTTAGCAAATTGTTTGAAAGATCTAGCGTTTCTATGCGTGGCATGAAAGAGAGAATACTCGGATGAAGGAATTCTAAGTTGTTTTCGGCTAGGTCGATCATCGTAATTCTGTTAGCCGTGTGATTGCCACAATAGATTTGAACATCCAATCGGATTAAATTGTTTTTGCTTAAATTGATTTCTTGTAGGAGCCATTGTATGTCATTAGCAACTGTAAAATTTAAAATTCGAATCTCCAATGTTTGTTTCAATATGCCACTCCCATTAATACTGCGGATTGAAAACACTTGCTCTAAGAAGTAAGAAATGTGCGAAACTCGGAAAACATCAATAAATTGTACACTGTCTTCTATTAAAAATTCAAACCGTGGCAAATTTATGTGACTCAAATCCAAAACTTTAAGACTTTTATATAATGTGGAATGTTTTACCGAGTTGTTATAGTTTAACGATATATCAGTAATAGGGGAGTTCGACAAATTTAGAACTTCTAATTTTTCCAGCAAATGAAGCTGGAAAGGACGAAATTGCGTAACCACATTTTTACTCATATCAATATGTTTAATGTTTGTATTTGCGAGCGCTTCAAAAAAATCCCTATTTATTTCAAATGCCCCATTTCTAGTGCCAATACTGGATATTTCAAGCCTTTCCAAACTTTTGATATTAGCTGAGCCGATCGCGGAAGAAAGTTCGCCTAAACTTAATCTTCCACATTCGCTAAAATCTAATACTTTAGTAAAATTTAATCCAAGAAAGGCGTCTGGTTCAAGACGAATTTGACGTGCTACATGAACATGCAGCTCTTGCAAAACATCGAGCTGAATGAAACACTTTGCCTGAAATTTTAGTATTCGATCGCCATTGTCTACGGATCTATCGTCTAGCGTTAAATGTGTCACTTTACTCCAGGTTTCCGACTCAAAACATGAACTATTTACAATCACTTCGTTGTACTGTTCCATGAATTCAACAATTTTTACTTCAGATATTCCAGCTAGAATTTCGTTTGGAAAATGGTTACATTGTAAAGTTCCTCCAACGAGTGGCTTACACCAATAGCTGTCTTCTGTACAAGAAGTAGCGGCAATTCCAGCTAATAACAACACAATATTGAGACAAGTCGCTTTCATCTTGAAAATATCTGATTTAACTTCGTTTCTTTAGGCGCGAATTGAGGTATGAATTTGCTATAAACATATGGTACTATTTATTTGAACTGTGAAAACATGTTCCCGGCTTTTATTATATTCTGTTCAAACCTACATATTAAGATTAAGAGGAAGCCAGAAACAAACTTTGACAGTTTAAGTAAGTAGTGCAATATTTGGGTAACACTGACAAAATAACACAAAGTGTCAGGTAATAAAACAAGGAAGAATGGGTGCATAAAATCTGGGTAACTTAATCTTTCATCTATTCAGGTAAAGCTTTTCAATCGCAGATTGATTGAAACTTTTAAATTTTCTCATATGGTTACAGTTTAATATAATCATATAATCAAAACCACAGTCAAATTAACTTGATTCAATTATCATGAATCATTAGGATTTAGAGTCTTTTTCAATATTTTTTTTTTCATCATATGAGCGACGGCGCCTACTTATAGCAAAATGTCCATCTCTGTAGGGTTTCCAATCTGGCATGTCACGTAGACACGTAACATGATACCCACCAAGTCACATTATACTGACATCGTGTTGACCAGTTCTAGAGCTATCCGCCAGGCGAGGAAGCTATTAGTACCACTTTTCACGAGTTGGTGCAACATCAATGGGCTACCCAGGCAGTGACTTATTTACGACGGTGAACACGATTTTGCACGATTGCCGGTCATAATTCATATATTAACAGTCTCCGGATTTAGTTTGCAAATCCGGAATTTTCGCAAACTCAGCTACCTTTTATCTTTGACTTTTTTGTGATCTTTTGACACCTAACAATAGTTCGGGTCTCATAGAGAAATAATTGGCCATTTCCTTTCAAATATCTCAAACAAAGAACTCTTGGGACGGCTTCAAAGTTGGTCCTCCCATGGGAGTATTTTTTTCTCCCGCGGGGTTTTCGCTATCCCATGGGAGGTCCAATTGGAGGTTTCTCCCACTTTGAGAATTGCGGGAGAAATTACCCATCGGGTTTTAACAAAATTTCTGAAATTCATTATTTATCGCTGTTAAGTATTTCTTAGTATTTAATGTTGTGTTATTTCTATATTAGACCTGAAAATAAACGTTCTGAAAATCTCCCACTGGAGGTTTCCTCCCACATGTGATACTGGCGAACTCCAGCGGGAGAGTTCACCTGCGGGAGAATTTTTCCTGTTTTGAAAATGGGGTTATTCCCCCATTTATTCTTACTTTCATATATAGAATCAGTTCTTGTTGGTTTACGCAACAATTTGTACTTGCAATTGATTTTCTTAAAATAACAATAATAATAACAACAAGAAGTTAACAATAATAATAATAAATAAATAAATAAATAAATAATAATAACAACAACAATGATAATAATAATAACAAGAACTCTAAATGTTTATTTTCGTGTAAAGAAGAGATCTCATCTCAATTAAATGTATGCTAGCTATCTTTATTAGTGGTAATATATATTTTAACGCGCACCGGAAATAGCCTGCGGGCGGGTTTTGACGGCTTCTGCAGGAATTCACCTGACGTTATTTCTTTGTTACCTGTATGTCAAAATTAGATTTGCATTAGTGGTCCTTTATGTCAGATTGTTTCTACGCTTTTGCTGAAAACTATTGGCATCCGCATCGTTTTATCTAACTGAAAATGTAGCGGGTATTTTTGGCAGTCATCTCGTATTTTCAGTCAGCTTTTCACAGCTTGAATCTTGTTTATTCAGGCTGCTGTTTTTTTTTATTGCTTTTCCTTTTTTTTAAAATAGTTTTAGTTTGAATTCTATTTTTATATTAATATTGTATTTTTACATCAGTATATTGTACTGTTTAAATGAAAAAACTTTTGTAGTTTGTTTAGTTTGCTTTACATGTTCTTTTCCAAAAAAAACCTTAATTAAACAGACCTAACATTAACAATTGTATAGAAACTAATACTGTACCATAAAACATTAATCATTAATGATTTTTCAATGAGCATATAAGTTTCGTTTACGGTCTTATTATGCTTTGCTGGATAAATTTTTGATTTCGTAAAAATGGCAGTGATCGATTAGCTTTATGTGCATTTTTTTTTTCACCATGTTATATAATATTCGCATTACATGATATTGCACTTTAAACGATTCAGGCAATGTCCTTGACACATCCTTGAATTTTAATTCAATATAAAATCAGCAAGTGACCAAACGACTGTAAGAATATATAAAAGATAAATGTTTCGGAAAATAGTTTTTCTTTGCTATTCTTTTACTCCGGTGACCTTACAAACTATAGATAAAACAATGGAAATAATTATAAATGTCTATTTTTCAAAATTTATTTGTCCGTTTTCCGTTTCTAGGTCTACACGGTGTGGTATATGTCGCACTAAACTGATTCATAGTTTTCTTTGTATTATTTTCGTTTAATCCCGTTTTTTATACCTTATTTGATATAAGTAACGCACGGCAAATATTGTCAACTGGGCAGTGATCTTAGGAGATGGTGCATTGACACATTTACGGCAGGAAATGAAAACGGCTAACCATTATCGAATTTATGACTCAAAATCCACCTGCCTTATCGGAGGGGCTTAATTTGAGAGGGGTGAGCAGCTACATCTACGAAGATACAAATCACTGATTAATCAGTAGATCGCATTTATACGGAATTCCGTTAGGGTTCATCGCCTTTTGAATGTGTTCATTTGAACGCGATACTCGATAGTACGTTGATAAAACTCGAAATAACCGAAAACTACGATAATGAAAACCGACCCAACACCCGATGTTAAATACGTGATACTACGAATAACGTAAACGTTAATAATACGATAGTACGATGATGATAATGTGATATATGTGTGTTCGCGTTTTTACCATTTCACTGTTCGCGTTTTTACGTTATCATAGTATCGTTATTTCGCGTATCATCACGTACTGTCGCGTTATTACCGTGTTACTGTTGTGTTAAACACCATCGTACTGTGATAAGCTTATGGGCATCATCGCCTTCGGTGTGCATGTGCATGCTCAAAATTACAAGATTAGAAGTTGCTTTTAGAACTACAGTTCCCCGCCCATCAAGATTGGCGATATGCAGATTCGAACCGGGTCAGATGTATAGAAAACTGATAAGCGATTGACCTGCAGGAGTTTTGCACAAAGATACCATTTTGGTTTTACCTTGAAATGCGTTTATACAACCCGTGAACAAGCAACAGAAATCATTTCGAATTTTAACAGTATAAATTAGGCATGAAAAAATATTACCTGAACTCTGCTGGGGATTCTCCTATGCACATGGCCAAGGAAAAGCGATTTGATGATGATGACGTGATAGTACGTATGCGGTAATAACGCGACAGTACGATGATGAGTTGATGCGACAGTACGATGATGATAACGCGACAGTGCGATGGTAATAGCGCGACAGTATGATGGTGATAAACGCGATTAGTTGATGATGATAACGCGACAGTATACGATAGTTGACGATTGTGATAACGCACGCAGTACGATGATGATGACGCGACAATACGGATGATGATTAAAGCAACAAGCGGTTGGTGATAGCGTGACGTTACGGATGGTGATAATGCGATAGTACGTTGACTGATAGCGACAATATGATAGTGGTAACGCGAATGTTCGAGGGTGGTTTACGTGATAGCTACGGTATTGAAATGCGATATCACGATTCTTCGGTATACGAATACGCGATCATACGATAATTACGATGGTGAAAACGCGACTGTACGATCGTACTATCGCAGATCGTGTTTTCGTATCGTGTTGTTCGTCGTTTTCGTTATCGTAGTTGGTGATTGGGATTTCCCAGTTCGTCTTAGTTCCATCGAGTATCGGTTTCAGATTTATGATAATATTGATATGATTCTGATAAATCTTATTGTACTAGTATTTCGGGATTAGTCGCCCCAAAATGCTTTCGAATATTATGTCTTTTATTTATATATATTGTTGTTATTGTACTTTGAATGTGAATTAATGTTTGTTTTAGCGAGAGAAAGAAGAAAATCCATAGTTTTGTTGTGACAGAGTTGATTAAATAATATCTCATCTCCATGGTCTATGTTACTGCTTCGCATTCTTACAAAAACAGAATATTTGTGCAGCACAAAAAAAAAAATACGAGAAAGTTCAACGCCGCGAACAACTTTATTTATTTATTTATTTCATTTACACTAGTATTATTTATCAAGTTAAAATGGGTCAGGTTTCAGATGAGCTGATTTTTATTTCTATTGATTTATATAATCTGTTTTCACTTTCATACATATTTATTTCCTTTTCTATCACAGTCGTAACTTAGTTTCTTGAAAAGGATTATGAGCGGAAATTTAAATACGTCAAAATCTTTTATTTTCTTTAGATATTATCTTTCACTTGCGCAGGACTGTGGGATTTTACGTAATGGCGTTCCTTACCTTCTTGCAGTGTAATCATACGGAACCCAGGCCGACTGTGTAGCTCCGCACAATATACGACGTATTTTATTATAAACATTCACGGCAAATAGAATATTTAGCTTTCTAAATCCTGGTCTTATTTTCACAACCTTACGTTTATGTTTTCAACGTATTCAGATATTTTTTTAAACATTCACCAATAAACTAAGTTTAATTTCATTACTCCGATAACAGAAAAACTATATATCATTATATCTTAACTTATCTAATGATGGACTCAGGCTGATCTGCCTTTGTGACCAGTGTAGATCACGATCAGCCTGCACACCAGTGCAGTTTGACATGATCTGACACTGTTCGCAGTTCAGTAAGCGTTCCCTTGTTACAGTGATTTGTCCGATCCTCCAATTGAAATTGGACAAGTTTAGTATAGCAATTTAGCATAGTAAGGGTTATAAAAATGTATATTTCAAAACATTTTGAGAGGCTTAAAATTGATTGACTGACTTTTGTATATTGTTTCTCTTTTTATGAAAAATAAGTTTCACGGAAAGTACATAGGACGGGAGAGTAGAGGTCGAAGGTAGGTAGGAAGAAACAGTAGTTACTCGAAGTCACCTGAAACAATGCCTACAGAATGTTTGCTTTGCATTTCATGCATTCACATTTAGAAAACTGAAACTGACTCCTTTTTTTTTCCGGTAGCTATGTTTGGAGTATTTTTGTGATTATGGTCGTTTCATTCATGCAATCTGTTCTCCTTGAATATGGAAATTATTTTTTAATAATCATGAATAACAGTGGAGTAAATAAACTCATTAAAAACGGCAACATTGCTATTTTACTATTTACTAAAGATTTATACAATCTCCAAGCGTTTGACGCCGTAAATTATTCCAGAATCCTTAAAATGTAATATTTACAGCGTCCTCCATCAAACATTTAGATTATAGTAAAACATAATTAAACGATATTGGTTCAACGCCAATAAAACACAGCTTGATCCGTTATATTATACCCACCTCCCAATCATTTGCACAAAGTTAAAAGGGTCCTCTATTTCAGCCAAGATACAAGGAGAAGATATGTACCACCATACAGGCATGACGCGTTAATATGTTAAATAGACCTCTTATACTGTGCGCTTGTTTCAACAATAAAGAATATCTTTTTGACAGAAATTTTTCGTATTGAGCTTGTTTATGCTCTTGGTTATGTTGTCTGTAAGTAAAGTTTATATAGAATAATGCGGCAATTATAAATTTAAGAATAAACATCAAATATTATGTAATATTTAATCAGTGAATTTATTTGAAGTATTGAGCGAAATGTGTTTGGTAGTACCAAGACGAAATTTGGCATATTAGATGATCGTATGCAAATTTGGGAAATATTAGAAATTAATTTATTATATCAAACAATACCTGAGTTATTTTTTGTGCTTATGTTATGTTGGTATTATTATATCCGCTTTCCTTAAGGAAAAAAAAGGAAAGAAAAGAAAACAGTTATTACGTTTTAACAACAAATACTGCGGTCAGATTATTTAAAGATATATACAAGTGCTGTCGGTAGTGTATTGCTTTTAAATTGTTTGGATCCTTGATTTTTTTCTAAAGTCGTCTGTTATAGAAGTGCTTATGGCGAACATACTTAAGAAGGGAGAGTCGTTATTTAATTTCGCAAAAATGTAATTTTAATGGTGTTTCGGTGTCGTTCTTCTTTTCGTCTTGAATATATAAATGAAACATTTTTAAAAAAATTAAATGGCAGTTATAACGAACTTTCAAGATGTAAATCTGATACGTTGTATAATATATAAAATTTTCCCGTTATTTTTACAAACGACCACCAGAACTATACATGACTAAATTGTTTCGTGAATTTACTTTGAATAAGAGGGGACGTTAATATATGCTTAACGTTGCGTTGTGTTGTGCTTTTTTTATTATTTATTATTCTCAGTCTCAATTACTACCAAAGACACCCACCCAGCTTCAAAACTCGCGATTTACTATGCAAGTTATATTCACTCTCTGAAGCTTGTCCCAGTTTTTCGTTCGTATGAGAACTTCTGCAACTACTTCAAATACTTTATCATTCTTCAAAAATATGCTATAATATGAGCAAGAAAATATACTGACCATAAATGATAATAAAAGAACTTGAGGGTAAGAGGTGTCTGATCGGTGGCAAGATTAGTGAAATAAATTTTTTACATATCATTATTGTATTTTTTTTTTTTAGTTAAATTTACTGATATACAACGGGTGACTTTAATATCATGGCATATAACGTTCACTGTTCTAAACAGGAATGATTTTTCGTCTTTACTTCACAGGACCAAACTTGAATTCTGAAGAGTATGAATTAAAAAAAAAAAAGATGGAATTTCCCGAAAATATTAATCAGTAAAGTCTGCAAAAGCAATAGATTTGTATTTCGCTCCATGGTATTCAAATATAAAAGAAAAATCATAAAAAAATAATATGAATCAAGGCACTGCCTCAATCGGGACTTAAAAGGTAGATTTTGTATTAAAAAAAAAATACTGCCCATGCTTATATGATGTGCAAGTCTTTGCGGGTTCGGACAAGTTATGTGGTCGCTTATTACGCACAAGGGAAAGGCGTTCTTCTTCCAAATATCCGAAGTCAGACGCTCTGTGAACGTGTCCGAAAGAACAGTTTCTTAATTCCTTCTGATAGTATAATCTCATTCGGTATATTTTTTTTGTTCCGTATGTTACTGTGAGGGTTCGATTCCCGGCCTCGTCATACCAAAGACAGTGAAATGGCACCAGTAGTTCTTGCTTGGCGCTCGAGCAATTAGTGGGAAACTGGCTGCATCTATAACATATCATCCTGCGGTGGATTCAATCAGGTATGAGGTGTCGAGTGTGATTAATGTAAGTTGTAAACTTGCTTTACAATTGACCAAAAATAAAATGTATAATATTGCGAATCATGCTGTGTAATCAAATAAAATAAAGACAAACAAAAAAAAAAAAAAAAACAAAAAAAAAAAACCACATTTAAAACTGGAAAAAGAAATATGTACGAATCGTATTCAACATGTTATTATTCTTTTTCATATTTTACAAGCGTGTTAGCGAAAATATTGCATTGATGTCAACACTATGAGAAAATTATTTCCATTTAAGATGATAAGAAACAAACAATACATTCCTTATTACGTAACTCATATAGATAAGAGTTAAAAGCTATCATGTGACAATAACAAATGTAATAAATATGTCATATTATAGCTCAATCTAAAACACCCCGTCCGAAAAATTGGCATGGTATCAGGTATAAACCCCCGCTGTCACGACGTAGTGAACTTAAATTGGATTAGTGCGAGAGAATCAGGCTCTGATAAAGGACTTATTCAGGTTTGTAACCCGTTTGTTGCTTATTTTATTACACATGTATTTTGAGAAACTTTAAGAACGAAGCAGAAACGGAGAACAGGGCGGTTTAAAAAAGTACAGAAAAGTCATTGTATTATATTTAACTTTAACATTTACAGTTCATCGTCTGTGTGCATTTTTTTAACCCGTTCAATGTGATTGCGTTCGATATCTTAATATTCGCCCCCAACTCCAGTGCTGTCCGTATGTTTTACGGAAATAAATTTAGTTAAATGTCTTAAATATCATAATATGTATTGCAGTGAACCCATTACTCGTCGTCGTATTTGGGGCTCAGTGGCTAATATGCGGAATATTTGCTGGTTCGAGCCCATTAGCGAGCCATTTTTAATTTTTGTTTTTAGATTTTTTGATTTTTGTTTTAAATTACAAAATTGAAATCCACGGGTTCCGATAACAATGTGTTTCGTACTAATATTTTAACGATCGACTGAATCCATGAATATAGCTTGTTTTCCGAAATAAAATATGTTTAAACCAAGTAAGTAGTCAAAAACTATTGCCCGAGAGCACCATTTGATCAGAAAGAAAGATTCACAATTTTAATGTTGATCTTAGACAGTCAATACACAAACTAAGCCGACCGATTTATGCAAGGTGTCATGTTGTAATCTATTTGGTTTAAAGTATTACATAAACAAGAGTGCTTGTAGCAAAAAGTACTACCCGACATATTTTATGCGAAATAACTTGTCTCGAAAACCGTATAAAAGTGATGCACTCTGGAATATGCATACTTAGAATAACCAAAAAAATATATTGTGAAGAGGTAGTTAACCGTTGCTGCTCATTGAAATAATGCAGACTTTTACATACCACTAAATATCTATTATTTTCACAACTTGTTAGCAGGCCCGTGTGCAAGGATTTGTTTGCTGGGGGGCCAATGCTGGGTGTGGGTTCGGGAGGGCTATCCCTCCCGATTGTTGATATTTTTTTTAATATGGCCACATCAACTGAATGCATTTCCTGCTTACTGAATCACCTTTAAGGATTGCATAAATGTATTTTTATTTAAGGAAAAGTCTAATTGTTAATATGTTAATCAAGCTTTTTCAATGTATGTATGATGTACAGTTACAGTGTATGGATTTTTTTTTCTGTATGTTACCCAGTTGAAAAAAAGGTTGTAGTTTAAGTGATTTATTAGTAGACTAGCTCCTATATACTATGATGATTTTTCCCCTCATTTTTATGAATTTCATGTACTGAACGTGAGCCAGTCTATATACATAGTCCAATATACAATTTTAACATCGTCCTCTTAGAAAATCTCTTGAATAGACTGGCTTTTGTCTATATTGAACATCGTAAAAAAAGAAAAAAGCTCATAGAAATTTCGTAGTTTTCAGTCTGTGGCTAGTCTAATTATTAAGGGTTATCCTATTGAAAATGGCCAAATGTTTTGATTTCCAACAATAACAACGATAGTATTATTGACAATTACTATTTACATCACAGATTTTCAAATGTCATGAACTCTTAAAACTGTATCTCAAGATCTATAAAATAAATAGATGTGTATTTTATTCCTTCTTTGATGTACAAACTATAACACTCACAGCACATATTAAATGATATTTTTTGTTTGAAATGCTCATATGTAACGAGTTTTTGATGCGTTTTGTAGATTACTGAGATGAAAACTACTTTTTAAAACTATGAGAGTTTTTAAAAAGTTTTATTGGACCACAAAAAGTGTGAAATTGTACAGTAGTTTCAAAGTTCATAATTGTTGTAATAATAAAAAGATAGGATTAAATATCTATAAATTTATATAATTTTGGGGAATGTTGCAAAAACAAAATAAACATTTTATTGTTTCATTTTCAGATTCATTTATGATTTACTTAACAGAAACAACAATGTGATGACTTTTATAACACTTCCAAAGAGTTAAAAACATAATAGTTTCTCCACTACCCAATTCAAGTACAATCAGCGGTCCATAGATGCATGCACAGATAAACTTTTATCTGTGAATGCCGGAGGTGCTAATTTCCCACTACCGGACACGGTTTATGGCTATTTAGACTGTGTTTTGCTGTCAATTCAAGGCCAGTTGCGATGGTGTATAAATTTGTTAATTGAGGGCATAGTATAAAATCGTAACTAGCCAGCCAAGCTGGGGGGGGGAGGGGGGGGGGGCGGCCCCCCTGGCCCCCCCACCTGGGACACGTGCCTGTGTAGAAATGATCATGTTGAAAAAAAAGTGTTAGGGGGGTTGCTTTAATGATACTTTTTTTAAGCTTCTTTTGTCTGCCGCCCGGCACATGTTTAGTTGATTCGTTATGCTTTGATAGAATAATTATAAATACCTCTGAATATACAAGAATAGTTACATTGTATATGGATTTTTAAAGATAAATGATATTTGTCACAATGTAGATTCATATTTAATAGAATCATAAGCAAATTATTGTACTTCGTGTAATTAAATGTTTTTGCTGTTAATAATTGCACGTTTTTTTTCTTCTTTTTTTTTGCCTCTTCAAGTTAAATCTTCTCCTGGTTTTTGAAGTACATAAACACTCTAAGGTATTTCGTAATGAAAGAAGGAGAAAAATATTTTACGATTTAACGAAAAGCACCAGGCTAAACATTTCTTCAGTCTTATGTTTGACACTCCTAAGTCTGCGGGATTTGTTATTTCTATTACATGTAGCGTGGTAGCGTGTTTCCATTGTAACGCATTTTCTTTCACTTTTAAACACCTACATTTTTATATAATTATGGTAATGGGGTTTTCGACGGCTTCAATGTCATTTTCTTTATAAGTTAAATGAAGTTTTGCCGTTAAACTGTAAAAAGCTTCAAGCTTATGAATAAAAATAGTCAATGATCAAATCACATGATTTCAAGATGTAATCTATAAAATTCTGCTTAATTTTGTTTGTGTTGATAAACATAATAACGTTTGGTGGTCTGTGGCGGCATTTGTAACGTCAACAATGTCAATGTGGCGTTTCTGAGGTCAATTTTATTCATTATTTCGGCGGTATCAATTAAGAGGAATCCACAAAAAATAAATAAACAAACTCATTTTGGTTATCGTTAAATTTCTTACGTTTGCTTCTGGTTGGACATGCGCACATTATACTTTACGGACTTACTAGACTGTGTGTGTGTGTGTGTTGTTTAATTTTTTTTTTTATTTTTGTTGTCTTTCTTTTTGACAAAAAATGTATCATTTATTGCATTCTACAGTGGAGTTAATGATATTTAGTTCATGAAAAAATGTGATGATTTCAAGGTATGTCGGTCATAAAAGACGCCTATGTCGGGACGGTGAAGGCAACGTTATACAGGATAATTGTGTTGTTAACTGATGAGTAAACGTAATTTCCGGACACAGATGCGACTTGCAAGGGTCAAAATCTTTATTTTATGGTAACAGTAACATAAAACGTGTGGTACGGGGTCTAGAGTGAAATAATACGAAATAAGACGAAGTCTCCAAGCGAGCTGTAAGAAATCAGGATATGCTAAAAAATAATATACATGTCATTTATTTGTAACACAGAAACTATTCACTACTCAAAGAATTCGCGAGGAACGTTACCAGTTTTTCACATATTGTTGTCTTTCATTTTTATCTTTTTATCAAACAACTTCATTTAGTTGTTGTATATATTTTTCTCTCCGACTTGTATTGAATCTTCATACATAGGGGTTGGGGCTTCATTGTCAACTTAAGGTACTGTTTTAAGATATTATACCGGAATTCATTTACGTACACATTATGCAATTACATGATAAAGCAGTAGGTTCACTTCGGTAATCATGACCCTAACTTTATTACCCCCCCCGCGCAATGTCCCCCGGATCATAAAATTTATCTGAAGCATATAGGTTACTTTGATGTGACAAAGTCTTAACCAAGTCCTCCGGATAAATAATATTGAACCGCCCATGGGCAAACCAACTCCGACGGTCTGCGCATCGCGTGGTCTGGAGCCATGCTGGTCGGAAAGCCACTTTGTTGTTTCTTTCATTTTGTACGGCTTACAATTCACGTGGCGGAGCTGTAATTAAACATTTCACGCGATATCCTAGTATTTTAAATCTATCAGAATTTATATACTTGTACTTTGTGTTACATTGGAACTTTATGGATATTTACATTAGATCACATCCCGTGCAGTTGATCATGATCGGCACTATTCGCCATTTCAGTCAGTTACCTTTTTGGTATGCACACTTTTAAATAGTTAATGCGTACTGTCCAAATGAAAGATGGAGAAGATCATTATAGAAATTTAGCAGGGCAAAGGGTTAACAACAGATAAAGAAGGTAAGTGTAGAACACCCCTCCCCGATACCCGACCCCCTCTCTCTTTTAAATCTAACGTTGCATTCTCCATCCGATACTACTTTGATTTTGTCAAATAAAAACTTCGAATCAAAGAATCAGTAGAAATAAAAAAAATAACAATTATAAGATGGATTAATATTTTTTGAATACGGAATGAATTGCTATACTCCCCCCGCTTTCAGAATAATTGGAAAACAAAAATAAAAAACTGGACTTGTTAATTGAAACATTTATTTTTTGCTTCTTCTTTAATTTAGATTGCTTGTATCATGTAAGATTTTTACCAGAGGTGGTTAGTTCTGTGAGGAGTCTTGTTAGGAATGTAATATAAACTTCAGAATTACTTTATTAAAATTCATGGTAAATTATCATTTTTTTTTTCTTACCTAAATTTGTCGAGATCATAATTACTGCAAAAATTAGTTTGTAATCCAAATCATCATGGTAATACGCATTAAAGATACCAGGTGTGGTTTGGCAAAGAAATTTTTCTTTATCTTGTGGTGGATATTTACTTAGATAAATTCATTACTGATCGTATAGATTGAATAACCAAAATTGTAACTCTAACGCAATTTAATATTGTGCGGTCAAGTCTTTTTTGCCTACATAGTTTGCGCATGCGTGAAAAAATTGTCTCCCGTGGCTAGGGCTATAGCTCTCTGTACAAGATTTATTTCTTGCGTTACCGTAAAGCTCGATTCTTTGAGCTCGCTATTAGTAAACTCTGAAAAAAATTCAAATGACATTATGTAGCGGCTCAAATTTGAGTCAGTTTCAAAACAGAAACTATCGGCTGCTAGATCGACTTGAACAATCAGTAAGATTGACTAATCATGGTACATATTATCCTAAAAATGCTACAAGTACAACCCGTATTTAAGCAAATTAACAAAATCATCATTTTTTTTTATTTATTCTTCATTTACTTTCAGATCTCTAGTGCATGCGAATATCTTCAGCCGACTTGTATAATGTCCAACAGCTCCAACTGCTACTAAGATGATAAACGGACGATAAAGGAATGATGGGTTAGGTTGGCTTTTAAATTAAATTTTGTTTTAGGTTGACACTGATCAGGTGTGAAATGCTTACAGAGCACCTTATTAAGCATAACCGATAGACTTAGTACTAACTTTTTTTGAGTTAGAACTTATGTATAGTTGCCTTTTAAAAAAATGTAATAGAAGCAGACACATTACCGGACATTATCATTCGTGTACATAATGCACGTTTTCTTAAAAATGTACGTCAGATGGGACGTATAATTTATTGCATACTTCCGCCTCTAGACTTCACTAGTATTTCTTAATGACGTTTTTTCGCACATGTATCAATGCAGATTGTGGATTTGCGTGTTTCAGCCAAATGTCCTCCATTTAATAAAAAAATTAATTTGTAAATTTTCCAAAGAAACGATGTCATGGTGAAGTTATTTTCGATTTCCTATTTCGCCAAGTTATCACTGACTTTTGAATATTATTGCCTGTATTTCCAGTATCTTTATAAGTTTATCTATCGGAAGAAAGAATATGATCAATTAGAAACTTGAGTGAATAATATAGAGCCAATAGAAGGACGTCCTCTCTTCGACTGTGCAGAGAAAAAAAGTTCTCGCCGATAGGTTTGCCGTGTTAGCTTCGGCGGATATTTTCAAAATCCATCACCATGTTGCCTTAACGCAAAGCTCGCGTTCTCGAAAGGCCTAGCCTCTTAAAGTTCTGTAAAAACGCATTGCAATCTTATTCTTCATCTGAGTTAATTAGTTATCACATTCTTCTTTCTGTTGTTGCCACGTTTCAGTTTCTGTATTATTTGCTGATAATGTTTCAGAGTGATAGATTTTGAAATGATGAACGATTAGACAGTCTCTGTTGTGAGAGGACACTTTCATACATCTGTTAAGATCTGTTTTTGCGTAAATTTTATAAAGAATTACCGATTTAATGAATCGAAACTATAAGCGTTTAGGTATGAATAAATAATGAATTGTGATTGTTTAGTATGTCGGCTTCACTACGATTGACAAAACTTGGCAACATCTACTTTCAGCTGGTGAAAGCACGAATTTCAAGATGTAAACTAAAAAAGAAGATGAGTATATCGGCCACAAGTGTCAAAATCTTAAAATTAGGGTAAGTCTTAATTTTATGTATGCTTAATTTTTTTCGTTCGTGTGGGACGTGGTGCAAGTCACGTGTCAGGTTTTCGATACTGTACAGAATTTTTTTATATTCGTAGATGTGTGATACAAAATACTTTATTTGAATGATAAAATATTATATTTTTGTATAAATTATTTTATCATTTTTTTAAAAAAATAAGTAAAAAATTTGGGTCACGTGACACGTTTCGTCCATCTTCGTAACACACAGTAAGTTTCGACCATCTTCAACTTTCACTTTCGGATGGTTGTGACCTAGTTCACACGATCTTTTGTCCACGATTGGAGACGCGCAAATTTCCTACTGATTTAAAAACATTTTTCGGAATCACAGGATCGTGTAAGGAAATAATTCGTTGCTCTTATAATAATTTACTCTCGATTAGTTTAATTCATAAGGTTGTTTTCATCCAGGCTTTACACAAGCGGATCGGAGGGGGCCGCACCCGGCGCGCAACCCTCTAAAATTGCCGGAGCATACGTAATTTGTCTTTTGTTTGGGTTACAATTACTGCAAAAATATACACGTTTCTCGCTCGCTACGCTACGTTACATTATTTGTCTTTTGTTCTGGATGAATTTAAAAAAAAAAAGTTTGTTTTTTTCACGCTCGCTTTGCTCGCTGGAGTGAAAAATATGCATTTTTCTTGCTCGCTACATCCGATTACGTAATTGTCTTCTGTTCTGTTGTTAGAAATATAAAATATGAGCCGGCGCCATGAGAAAAACCAACATAGTGCTTTTCACGACCATCATTGATCCAGACCAGCCTGGGCATCTGCAGTCTGGTCAGGATCCCATGATGTACGCTAAAGTTTCTGTTTATTCCAATAGGCTTTGAAAGCGAACAGCTTGGTTCCTTACAGACGGTAGGGATGCGCAGGCTGATCTTGATCCATGCAGGTCGCAAACGCATAGGTTGGTTTTCTTCATGGTGCAGCTCAATGTTTTTTTTTCTCTGTCGCCATAGGTTAATTTTTTGTTCTGGGGCAAAATAAAAAATGCATTGTTTTCCTCGCTCGCTCTGCTTGCCACATTTAAAACAGAATTAGTCCTAGGTAAACCCTCCCCATAAAAATCCTCAGAAATCTCGCTAAGAAAATTCTAGATACTTCGAACGAATTAGTCTGAAAATTCATAAACATTACTTTAATTAATAATGTTACTTGTATTGATTTTGGTCACAAAACGTTCCGATAATGTGAAACTGCCTAACAGTACCCTACGAAACCCCACACGAACTGCCTCCTGATGATGCCAAATTATTATCACAATTTTCAGGTGGGAGAAAGCCATCCATCTACTCCCAAGTTGCTCTACACTACGATGTTATTTACGTCCCTCTAACACCATATCCTATTATCCGACACTGATTTATTCCACGTTATCCTGATTAATTCACATTTTAAACATTACTTCGGTTTAGAAGGGTAGAACTACCTGCTTGTAAAAGACCGCCCACCAGCTCAAGAGCGTCGGTCTAAGGATGCGGTGTTCGCGAGTTCGATCCTTGGCTAGGCGTATGTTTCCGTGACTATTTGATTAAACGACAATGGTATCTGAAAATCATAGTCATCCACTCTGATTCATGTGGGGAAATTGGCAAATAACTGCGGAGTGAAAATGGTACTGGTACAAAATCCTGGAACACTGGTTAGGTTAACTGCCGACGTTACTAAATGAAATACTGTTGAAAAATGGCGTAAACCCAAAAAACAAAACAAACAAAAAACATGCTAGTTAGAATGAGAACTTCAGAGATTGTTAATCTTTCATAATGTTTCAGATGTTTTTAAAGAATGCACTGTTACAAATTAACATTGTATTTGTTTGCATACAAATATCTTATTTAATATTAATCCTACTTGTTGATATATACTATTGGAACACAACAACAGGGTCTTGTCTGTGTCATAAATCACTGATGAATAATAATTGTTATTCAACAAAATAATCATTATATGTTATGTGCGTTGCAGTGTGTTGCGACAGTGCGTGTTGCGCACCAATATGAGTGTGTGTGTGTGTGTTTTAATAGAGATGTTTTGCTACATTATTTCATATTTGTATACGTGTTCGAAATTAAATTATTTATATTCAGGTCGTAGAGAAATATACGTCTCCTTGCGGTAAACAGGGATTACAGCACGGCATTTTTGCTTCATATAGTGTTATTCAAAAGACAACAAAGTTTAAAGCAAAAGAACCCAATCTACAAATATGTGTCAGTCTTTGGACTTTGAAATTCTCCCTTTGCTGGATTTGTAATACCATCAATCATTTAATGTGATATTTAACTAGAACAGAACGGACAGAACAGACCAGAACGGACCAGAAACAGAACTCTCAGTCAGCATTTACATCTCTGTAAACGGCATCGATATTGACCATTTAATTTATCATATATTTATCGATTTATAACTGGTTTTCTGCGGGACTCCGTATTGATACATTGCCTATTTTCTGACAAAAAATTGCTAAATCAGTTGATAGACCGATACCGGTATTGGGATTTTGCTGTTATCCGAATTCAGAAAGACAGCTAATACAATAATACAATGATTATCAAGATTTATAAAAAATGTTTCACCTAGGGTTATTTTTAAATAGGAAAATCTACACGTCTGACAACCGGAAAGTAAAAGGAATGACGTCATTTAACGGGGGGGGATATTTTAAACACAAAACCTGGACTCGGCATTTGGATTCTCCTTTTTCGTTTGCTAAATTTTATTAAAATTTCTATGGTTTGAAAACTTAAGATTTTCTCAATTCGAGCAAACAACAACAACAACTACAAAACACCATAATGTAAATTCTGTATGTGTTGTTGCAAATTTGACAAGAGGATTCATTGTACATAATCAGACGAACGGAGTTTCATGATCTTTGCGACTGAACCACATCTCCGTCTCAAGATAATAACTTACTTGATAAAGCAACCATCAGATTACAAAGCTTCCTTGACCTTGCCTCAAAGTTGATACAGCATCAAACCTTTTATCTATCAGACAGAGTTTTGTCTTTATCGTAGACGTAACTGAAATGTGTACATGATATTTTAAATTAATTGTCAAGAATATTATTTTATATTTGTGATATAATAGATGAATCTAATATAATGAAGTTATACATATCTGTGTTTTATTTGATAATTGCAACTTTTCGCTACCTTTGACAAAGTCTTGGAGAATACCTTAAACTTCATGAAGCTATTTCGTGCAAGTACTGACGTAAAAGAAACAAGAAACATTTTGAGGATGAATTTTTTTCAGAATTTTCCTGGAGTACATAATTTTTGCTTCATCAGTGAATTAGAGTTTTTTCAAAGTGTTTTTAATACTTCACGACAGGGTCCATTCCACACATTTTTAGACTCCGTACCCCTCACCGTCCAGTTGCGTCAATTAGTGTCGTGAACAATTGCATGCCCTTATTTGGATAGGCGATTAGATCGGTGGCATAAATATAGTTATTTTTGCCTTCCTGTTTCGGACATGCTTAAAAATAAGGAAAAACAGAAGAAAAAAAAAACATATTGTATTAATACGGAGGGTTATGGTATTTCCTTGTTACGCAGATAATACTCAGGAAGGCGTGAGAGCATTAGGATGCACGGCAGCAGTTCGATGGAATCGATAGTGATTTCGTGTACATCTGCTGGACTCAACTCGAAACCGTTTCTATAACATAAAATATGATTTATTAATAAAATGCACGTCGTGTTAAATAAAAATTATTATGAAATGGACTGACAGAATGGCGACGTTCAGTTAAAACTCCCCCATGCTTGTATGAAACTACAGTTTTTTTAGACCCTGTTTTTTGTTCACAGGAGATTACTCTGAGTTTGCTCAAAATTTTTAAAAATTAGTCTTTTTATTCTCAAAAACGACTAGATAATCAGAGACAAGACTGATGAATGTCAGAATATTCAAATATTCTTTTCTTAAAAAGAGGTAATCTAGCCTGTAGCCAGGACTAGCATGAAACTTAAATGCTCCTATTTTCCTGCTGGGTTATAAAGAAGTAATTCAGTCAAAATATACTTCAGTGGTGTAGTTCGATAGTTGACCCTTATATGATTAATATTGATCCTTTTTGTTCCATTTTAGCGCATTGGTGCGCTAAACCGGGAGCAAATGGGTAAGTTATTTCACACGTGAAATTCAACGTATTTTAAATAAAAATAAGACACTTTGCATGCTGTTCCGGTTGTTTGTTTGAAAACAAAATGGTTTTTATTCTGCGGACAGCGGCAAAGAGGTATTGACTTCTTCACTGTAGTATTTACTCACTACCCCTTTTTTTCGTTTTTTTCTTGTAGCAAATGCTTTGATCGATATTTTGTTGAAATAGGTCTTTTTAGAAAACTGTATCAAATTGGATATGAAGTCGCCATATGACCTATGATGTGTCGGTATGCAAACGTTAAACAAAAAAAAATAAAAAAAACTGATTGAAGTAGCAGAATTCTATATGATATTCAAAAGAGCAATTTCATTTATTGGTATTTTCTTGTAAGAATCTGACTATTTATAAACTTATCAATTGAGTTCCATTTCCATGTTGTTATATTTCAATTTCAGCGGTTGCATATTTTTGATAAATTTCAGATAACAAGTTTTTTTATTAAGTTTGGTGTAAAATAGGCCACTTCAGGCTTTGAGATTTTTAATTATTTGACTTTTTGGTGGTTATTGCATGTAAACAAGTTTTAACAACTGTATAATGTTACAATACAACCTCCTACAATATTCACGGGGGGGGGGGCCCTTTTTTTTTTTTTATCCCTAGACGACAGACATATTTTTATTTTAAAACAATCTCGCCCAGGTATACATACGTCTTTGACAGCGCAAGAAATGATACGGCAGAGACCTTCAGCTTTTCGCGGAAGCAGTGGGTAATGAAAGTACATAGGTTAAACTCGAAAAGAAAGTCGCATTTGTCTTGCGCAGGGGCTACTATGCCGTTCTAATTGTGATCAGCCGTGGACTTCTTTTTTATTTGCTAATATGGGGTCAATTTCATTTTCTTACGAACGATTTGAAAATACCTGGGCTTTTGTAAGACATGCCCGAGCTTTTCATCTACGAAAAAATGTTTGCACTCGGAAAATAAAACAAACTTAATCAAATATTTCTAATGATCTTTTCTGATTATTGTATAAAAAGTCGTTAGCATATACCTCTGATGTCAGATACTTATATATTTTGTGCGCGCATCCCTACATATTCAGAAATTTCCTAAATTAAATGAGCCGCACATGAGAAAACAACACAGTGGTTTCGACCAGCATTGGTGATTCGCGCAGTAGGGTCAGGATCCAGTGCTGTTTAAACTAATGGTTTCTCTAATTGCAATAGCTTTAAAATCCGAACAGCGTGGTCCTTACCGACTGTGCGGATGTGCAGGCTGGTCCGGATCCATGCTGCCTAGCAAGGCCACTATGTTGATTTTCTCATTGGCACGGCTAATATATCACGTGGCGGAATGTGATGCTTTGTAAATTAAAAAATAAACATTTCACGCGATAACTAGTACTTTAAAAAAATCAGATAGAATTAATATACATGCACTTTGGAAACTTATGGGATTTGAAATAAAAGTCGACGAATTGAAATGGATGTTCGTGTGGGCAGGTAGGGTGTTTTTGATGTGATTTTTGTGCGGGTAAAAGGGAAAATAATACTGGGAAAATGGACCCCCCCCCCCCACCTATAAAATGGGGGTATTTTAGTGGGTGTACGTACATTTTAGTGGCACGCTTGTTGCTGCAAATAAACTTGAACAGCGTAATTTACAATTGGACAGAGAGAATGGGTATGGTTGGAAAGTTTAACCAAAGATAAAAATAATTTTTGCATAAAAATTGACTTATCGTAAGTATATAAAAAGCAGTGTGTTGCTTCATTGAGATCAAACAACATGGGTTCAGTTTCCTATCAACACGGGCGATATTACTAGCATAAGAGGTTGTGGATGCTATTTGTCATCAGGTGAACTGTTTGACTGTAAAAGCTCATGGCCTGTCATCACAAATAGCTAAGAAATATCCGTGGGCTGACATCTATGCGAAAAGAAAATCGATAGGAAATAGAAATCTAGCCACGGTGGAAACGAGAGGAACGCCAGGCGATGTTACTATATACGGAGACAATTCGGGTTTTCACGTTGTTTGTTTGTTAGCCCAGTGGGAATACGGCAAATGCTTTCGATCTCGCAGAGAGGAAATTTCGCCGTACAAAGATACACCAGAGAAAAGGTCGGAATGGTTCAAGGAATGCTTGGACAAACTAGGAAAACGCGATGACATACAAACGATTGCCTTTCCAGAAAATATCGGATGCGGATTAGCCGGAGGGAATTGGAAAATCTACTTAGAGCACATTAAAAACTTTGCAAAAGATTACAATAAAACGGTGCTCATAATAAAGTATGACAACTCAATGCATGAGACATTCGGACACCGCCTTGGTTCACAAGCACAGAAGAAGAGACATCACTGTTGCCAGTAATACTGACTTTTCCAAGGCGGTGCCAACTGTGTGCATTTTTTTCAGGAGAAGTTTGGCATGCCGCAGGGCGATATTTCGAGACCAGATTTATAACTTTTATGTATTAAAGAAATGCAGTATATAAGCGTCGGGAAGGAGTTCATCTTACATTCATTCATAAGTTCAAGATGGAAAATAACTCTGTAGTATTCGACACAATGGCGAATTCCTTTAATGCTGAGCTGAAGGAGGCAAGTCCGACACACCACAAAGTATCAATCAATGAAGCAAACGTTAGTAGACTACATCTTGGAATTTCGGAAGAAACTTGGATGGAATTATTCACAGCCTACATCAAGAACAGGACAAGTTTGACCTTAGACTTCTCAAACATACCCGACAGTGAATATTTGATTGATGTGGAGTGTGCCTTACGTGATTTTCTGACTGCAAAGAAGTGTCTGTATGTGAAGTATGAGGACATAACAAAAATAAGGACAGACTTGGATATGAGGTTATCTGTATGGATGTACATGCTTCGAAAATACATGAGTACTTATCATTCTGATATAGAACTCGAGTGGTGTGAGCACAGTTTGGACCCAAATTCGGATTGTACTTGTAATATCAAGACGGAACCCAAAATGATTGATGGAGCTGATCAAGTCTACGTCAACATTCTAACTTTATTCTGTGATCACCACGTTCATAGAAACTGGAGATAGAAAAATGTATTTGTAATTACTTACACGATCTTTGAAACATAAACATTTAATAAAGTGTAATAGTGTACATTATTGTTTTGTTGTTTTTTAGTTTGTATTTCAATGAACAACTACCACTTACACTTTTATATCAGAAAGGGTAATACTTGATCTATCTCTGAAACACTAGCAGTGACGCAAGAACTGCTTCTATTGTGATTTACAGATAAAACCTAGAGGTGCACTGATAGTCAACATTGCGCAAAATTTTGACGCGAAACAGCCCATTTGAATAATAGGACCATGAGACATCTTCTATTTTGTATGCTTAAGGCGTAAGCAATGTACCTGTAACACTTTACCGTCAATAAAACAGACTTTTTTCTGAAAACATGCATTTTTGCTGCCAAACAAGGTTGCATTCTGATCTAAAGCGTTGTGCACATTTGTGATACAAAACAGCTTATTTGAAACACTGTACATGTTCAAATTCCTGTAAAATACTCAAGGTTTCGATGATTTAGTGTGTACAAGGCTTTTAGCATTATAAAAACAGTAAAACGGAGAAGTCTGCGAAACAACTGTGACGTTCTTGATCAATTTACAGCGTACACATACAGACAGTGCGTGGCAGTCACAACTGCATTGAACAGAATGAAAGTAAAAAGTTCTCTCTGAGTTTTGGAGCTTTATGGAATAATTTGGAGGGTTTGGAAGTAACAAAATGAAAAGGTAGGTAGATTTTATGTCAGTGAATGACATTATCTTGCTTTGATAAGTTTGTAGTGGAAATAAACACTTTATTTTGACTTTTTTCGCGCAACGGTATGTGTGCAGAATGATGCAATTTCTGTCAAATTTTGGGAGCTCATATTTTGTTAACGCATGAATGTAAAAAATATCTCTTTTAGGACAAGAAAGCCTGTTTGCAAGCGTAATGAATGCATGCAAAAATCTTGTTCTGAAACACTTGGTTATGTATTTTTTTTACTCTGAAAAATTGTTGAAATTCATGTGAAATGCTCGCGAAAATGAGTGATTTTGAAACGTAAATATCTTATTCATTTCTCAATGAAAATTCATGATGATGGTCTCATTCGAAAGCTAAACCCTTTCTTGTTTCGATGTTAATTTGGCATAATTTACACAACTGTGGAAATATGTGATTTTTAGCTCAGAAGTGACATACCGTATTGTCAACATAACAGTAATGCGCCATTTGCAAAGTTGCAAGTTTCGACCCTCGTAGTTTTCTATTGCATAGATGTAAAAAATATTTCTTTTAGGACAAGAAAGTCAGTTCGCTAGCGTAATAAATGCATGCAAAAATCTTGTTCTGAAACACTTGGTTATATATATTTTTTTCCATGAAAAATTGTTGAAATTCATGCAAAAATGATCGCGAAAATGAGTGATTTTGAAACGTAAATATCTTATTCATTTCTCAATGTAAAATCATGATGTTGGTCTCATTCGACAGCTAAACCCTTTCTTGTTTTGATGTTAAAATGTCAGAATTTACAGAAGTGTGGAAATATATGATTTTTAGCTCAAAAATGACAGACCGTATTGTCAACATAACGGTAATGCGCCATTTGCAAAGTTGCAAGTTTCAACCTCCGTAGTTTTCTATTGCATGGATGTAAAAAATATCTCTTTTAGGACAAGAAAGCCTGTTTGCTAGCGTATTGAATGCATGTAAAGATTTCATTCTGGAACATTTGGTTTAGCATATTTTTGAACATGAAAAATTGTCAAAATTTGTGTAAAATGCTCGCGAAAATAAGTGATTTTGAAACGTTTATATCTTATTCATTTTTCAATGTAAATTCATGATGTTGGTCTCATTCGATAGCTAAACCCTTTCTTGTTTTGCTGTTAATTTGTCACAGTTTACAAAATTGGGGAAGGACCTGATTTTTTGCTCAGAAAATGACACACCACGGTAAACAACAATGGCCGCGCCGTTACAACAAAGGTGCAGGTTTGGGCGATAATTTTGCAAAAAGTAAATAAGATATGAAACTGAAAATTTTATACAATAAGGATAAAAGTATTGGCTTTTAAATGAGACCATTTTCATCTTTCTGCGATCAGTAATAAGTTCAAAACATTGATTTGAAATGACCCTGTCATTCACCATTTCTCGTCTTTTTTTTGCATTTTCCGAGAATAGGGTCACGTAAGGTCGCTACGTCATCACTCACGTCATTTAGGAGCTGGACATAACAATAACAATATGGCTTTCAACGGTCACAAGTATTTCTCTGAAATAAAATCATTTTATTGTGTTTGTAGATGGAGGATCGGAAAAAAACTTTATGAGAAAATACATCTCAGAATGCCTGCCGTTAAAAATTACCAAGGATGGAGGCGGATGCATGATACAGGAGCTGAAAAAAAGGTAGGTGTATGTTTTCATCTGTCACTGCTCAGTATGTTGATTGTGATTTGAACTTTTGAAGTGGCTAAGCTTTCTTAGATGCTCAGTTGTACATATTAAATATGCTTATAGACCAGATTCTGTCTCATTTCATGCATATAAAAAATTAATAAGCACTTTGACTGAATGAATCTTCAAAAAATCAATGATAGAATGATGTTTTGCTTATTTTTTTTTCAGAGCAACATGTCCAGACCTGCCAAATATGAAGTGTGAAGCATACTGAAGTGATGTGTGTGTGTGTTCCACAGCTGTAAATTATGGAAAGAAAAGCAGGTATTTATTTTACAAAAATTCTCTATTGAATTTTTTGCAGACATAAAAGCCTTTTCAGCTTCATCCAGTGTATGGAGAAAAAATAACAATTTAAAAGAAATATATTGGAAATGTAAGAAATATACCAAATATACAGACAAATAATTTTAACAAAGCGATTCGAAACGGGCCGACTAAGCAAACAAAAAGAGCACTGTTTAAAAGCATGTTGCATGCAAATTACCCAATATATATTCTGCAATAATACTATTAAAATTTTGCATCAGAAGAACGGTTTACAGTCTTAATAAAAAAATACAATATTTTCGAATGCGACACACCGAAGGGCACTTGTGGTTAAAACTTTTAATGCTAAATCATTTTGATTCATGACGTTCAAAGAATGTATCAGTACAATTAAAATCATAACTACAATAACTACATGTATTTCATTTTTAAACAACTGATTCACACAACACAAGACACAAACTTGATGAGAATCCCGGATGTCAGCTGTGGTCAGTGTCCATCAAACATTTCCTTATTAAAATACATTTATGCATGGTTTGGTAGAAAATAATGGGATTGCATTAGATTAGCAACATGTTTTATTATATAACATCTTAATATTACTACCAAAAGTCAGACATCTACATGTCACACTAAGGGGTCATTTGTAATAAAACACAACATATGTATATCACAGAGGTGTTAATTGTTTCAACGAATAACTAGATATGTGGCAGAAAATAACAATGTGTATGACAGTTTACTTTAAAATATACATGTTGTTCATCATATTTCGAAATTTCAATAAATTTAAATTATGCGATCATAAGATTTCTTTTTACATTCCCAAGTGGATCTTTTAAATTTATAAACACTTACGGAAGATTTTTTTTTACAAAAATATACTTTTAATGTATGACGGTAACCAAGAAGACTTTGATTTTTTCTATTCTGTAAATACATTTTTTGTTTTAAATATTAACACTTTCCATTTGGCATCAATTTTTTCTCGAGTTGTTTTATTTTTTTCTAAACATTCTTTTTTTAAAACTGAAAGTGTCACAAAATGAACAGAATAACATAATAACATCATCCATTAACATCGTCCTTTCATACATTGAAGAAAAAGCGGTATGTTATTTGTAGCATGGATATACAAAAAATAGTTTCTCGGCTAGTTTATTGAAATTGAAAGTGGAAAATCATTTGTTTGCGATGTGTAGGCTAGAAACCTGATCAAAAATATCGAATAAAATGCAAAATCTACGGTTTACTTATGCTATTGTACAATGAATCACTGATTGTTTGTCCGCAAATTGAGTCCTGTGCTATTTTTAGATAGCAGATCTTATCGGTGACGTCACAGATCCTTACATACGGGAGTGTGCTATTGTAAGGCATGCAGAGAACCTATAGTTACACTGCAAGGCAGTCGCATTCAACGACGAGATACAGCAGATAAAGAAAAGCAAAGCTATAAACCAAATTATAAAACAGCTAAAGCTATTCCTTGACGATACCGTAAATGTTCGATGTGGCGGCAGCATTCACAATGCACACGTGCATGACGTCACACAATTCCCACATCTGCTATCTAAGAAACACTACCTTACAACGTTAATCGTCCGTGAAACCCATGAGATACAAGGACATGCTGGTTTGAACTCTACAGTTACATATATCATAGACAGAAAGTTTAAATACCAGCTATACAACATTACGTCAATGTCGTAATTCGGAGGTTGGTTGTCATAAATTATACGGGAACACTTATAGGTCGCCTTAAGTTTCGCCCTTACACAATTATACTTGACGAAGTTCCACCGTTCACAATTACCGGAGTAGATTTCACAGGCACACTATTCATCAAGTAATCTAGTGGACAATATACTAAATTTATATATATATATATATTTATTAAGTAATTTGACTTTTTGCGCCCCAAGAATGTTGTAGACATAGTGAACTTATTTCCCCGCGCTGCATTGCACGTAAACGCTCGTTGTTTGGCGTTGACGTCTATGATGTCAATATGCTTGTTTTTGACAATATATATAACTTGAAATATAGAGCATAAAAATACATTATGCTGTAGTCACTTATTACACCACTTATCCGATTGTATGAAAAATATATAATAATATCTTAAAGGCAAATTCAAGATATCAAATGAGCCGCGCCATGAGAAAACCAACATAGTGGCTTTGCGATCAGCATAGATCCAGACCAGTCTGCGCGTCCGCGCAGCCTAGTCAGGATTCATGCTGTTCGCTCTCAAAGCCTATAGCAATAAGAGAAACCGTTAGCGAACAGAATGGATCCTGACCAGACTGCACGGATGCGCGGGCTGGTCTGGATCCATGCTGGTCGCATGGCTACTATTTTGGTTTTCCCACTGCTCGGCTCAAATATTGATTTATTTATTTCATAAAATCGACTAAGAGATATGATATAATCAATCGATTGATTAAAGTGGTATATAACACAATCAGTACTTTTTTATAATTTAAATATATCTTAAATTTAGTTCGTGATATAAAAATATTTACAAAATTTCATTGAATAGATTTTTGATATTATTTAATGCATATTTTGATATCAAAATCAGTTATCTAAACATAGAAAGTTTGTTTAATGCTCAAGTAGCAGCACACTCGAATGATTTGAACGAAAATGGGGACGTCTAGATTTAGCATGAAACACGCTCATTTGTGTTCAGAAGCTAGGTAATAAGGATGGGTTGTGGTAAAACCTTATGATCATTTTTTTTTTGTAGTGGAATTATTTGTCTTTCTTTCTGAAGTCAAATGCAATTTCGAATTTTATTTTTGTGGTGAGTCAGTAACATTGGTCAAGATTATTTAGAAACCTGCTGTCTGTAATGGACATTATATTGGTGTGCTGTCAATAAATAACATGCATGAAGAGTTACACTAATTTGTCCAGTAATACGGCCCAGTAATACATAATAGTTGTAGCATGAACACGTGTAAAATTGCCAAGCTAGAGAGTCTGGGCATTATTTGATAATGCGGATACTTTTCACTGTCCGAAGGTTCAAAGGTCATCTTTTGTACAACGGTATTCATATTTTTGGAACAAAACAACGCTTTACAGAAAACATTTGCAAGGATATTAGCATCAATTCTTAAAAGGACGTATGCACCATTTTTAAGAAAGGAAACGTAAAATATATCGAGGTAAGATTTTGTATTTATATTTTCATAGACTTATCGGAAGGATGTAAAATGCATAGTTTTATAGATTGTTACTGCATTTGATTTGACAAATTGACAAATTGACAAATTATACACGTGTACCTGGTGGCATGTTCTAATCTCTGGCCTGGCCTGGCCCGGCCTGGCCTGGCCTGGCCTGGGCCGATGAGCCCAATTTTCGACCGAGCCGGGCCAGGCCAGGCCAGGCCAGGCCATAGATTTCAATTTCGTAAAAGGTGAAAGTGATTTCTATAGCATCTTTAAAATCTGACTTTTGGAATAAGTTTGGATATTTCAGACATTATATAAATACATTTTGAACTCCCACTCTGTAAAATTATACACCTGGGAATAAGCCTGTAGCTAACATAACTATTATGTCTAATTTAAAGGTGATGCCTGATTAATTGTTATGACTATTATCAGGGGATCTCCACCTCAATTGACTCTTGACTGGTGGTTTGGTTTCCCCCCAATTGAATAACCTAACTAATTTTATTATTTTGTCTATTGAGGATTATTTAGTATCGTCCGAAATTATTAACGAGCACTCAAGCATATTCCGTATGCTTCCGTAAAAAAAAATTCGGTGCCCAAACATAAATAAAAACATAATATTGAAAACCAAATAAAATATAAACATTTCTTTACTGCCAGGTCGTACATGCAGATAAAGTTGTGCTGACAAAACGTTCAGCTACCAATCTCGGGACTGTAAGTTCGAATCACCTGTTTGACCTTTTTCATTATCATTTTTTTTTTAATTTCTTCTGTAAACTTAGAATGCAGGAATATTGTCACTTATCGTGATTTATTGTTCATTTATTGAAAGAAATACACAAGTATTTGACATTCTTCTACATACAAGTTATTACCATAAAATGTTGTAAGAATAAAGCCAGTATCAATAAAATGACATTATATTGATTTAATGAAAACAATCTGAACTGAAATCGAACCCACGGTAACATGTGCGAAAGTCGGAGAACCTATCACTATGCCACTGTGCCATTGATAAACTTTGCATGTTATTTTGGTCAATTTAGATATTTTCAGGTTACAAATATCATATGGTGTAAAATAAAGAGTGGCACCTGTCAATACTAACGGACAAAACTTTCAATTTCTAAAATAATGCTACCTCCGTTCTAGAATCTGGGATGGTATAGTGCGGGGAAGCGATTATAAATTTTGTAGTTTAGGTTATACACATACTGAATATTTTTGTAAGATTGTTTTTAAAATTGATCTAGTATGTGGGAAAAAAATCCTACAAAGTTTTGTGAAACAGGCTCAAGAGCATCTTTTAGCATTAAATATATCACTTAGAAATAACATAAACACAATGCACCATTATTTTTTTGTGCAAGAAAAATATCAATAATCTAAAATGCCAACACCCTGACAATGAGTTAGAGGTCCCACAATGAATATTATTTTTATTACTCTTCCATAAATTGAACATCAGCTTAAAAACCAAACACATTAAAAGTTCAACTGAACAGTTAAAAGGTCAGCTAAGGATAGTAGGGACACAACCTGTAATTACAATTCCCAAAGAGATGTGTTCTCTGCATGCAAATATTCAGTTATATTGCAGTAGGTAAACTTATCAATGAAATTAGCCCTTAGTTTTAAAACCAAGTGTTAAAGTTGACTTTAAATAATTTGATCACAGAAAACATGGGTAGTTATCATTTTGTTACACCATTTTCTTCAGTGCAAATCAGTATTTCAAATAAGATGAATGACGGCTAATTAATGATTCTCCAGAGGACTGGTTTCTCATTTTGTTTGACATGCAGCAAGTAAACAATGCAGGTTAATACTGCCTGCTATTGTAATTGCAAACATGTATATTTAGATTTTATGCCATTCATTTCTCTATGTACAATAAAATCTGGCCTGGCCTGGCCTGGCCTGGCCCGGCCCAGTCGAAAATTGGGCTCATCGGGCCAGGCCAGGCCAGGCCAGGCCGGGCCAGGCCAGGCCAGAGATTAGAACATGCCGTACCTGGTAACGCTCTGCCCTCTCCATTTTTGCATGAACGTATAAATGAACAAATATTTCTTTAAATGGTATCATTACTAAGCTTTAACAATATTTACTATTTTTGAACAATGTATAATTCATGTACGTTTTGCATTTACTATACAATTATTTACTCATGTTTGGGTCAGATTATATGTGTTTTTACAGGTCCGTAAAATTACAAAATATTTTGACCGAAACATATGTGTATAATTGCTATATAATATGCCCTTCTCAAATGCACTCATTTTAAAGACCCATGTGTTAAAGGTATTGTTTTTTCCTTCCAGAAAACAATAGTGTAGAATAAATAGTACAAACTATCCCCTGGCAAATTACATAATTCGACGGATTTGGTAATTGTTGCGATTAGATAAGAAGACATTTAAGAGCTAAAATGAACATGAAACTAAGAATTCTGATAACCCCTGATATTACACTAATGTAATTATTTATATTAGTAATATTGACATGATATCACATTTTGACCAGCGATTATGAAAAACAAGTATCTTTAAACATAATAAGTCATTGTAAAAGATCTACATGTTTCAGATATTCCGATTTTAAATTAGTGTGTTTTTTTTCAACAAATGAATTGTATGCAATGAAAGTTAGACTAGCAGCTAGACTAATGATAAAGAATTTGTCACAGAAGTAAATAAATACGAATTTTTTTCTATGTTATAGTGACAAATGCCAGTCTGATTTACATACTTTCCCTGAGAACTGATTCTAGTATTATGAAATTGGGCCTAGGATATATAATTGCTATATTTACAATCTTAAAAATAAAAAAAAATTCTAAAATATAACAACCAGCAAATAACCTACATACATAACACATACATAGGAGAAAAACATTCAACGGTTATTTGGCGATAACCCATGCGCGTGCAAAGTAGTGTCGACATTCTTTTTGCATAGAATGATCCAGGTGCGTAGCACGAAGTGTAGCTCTTGTCGTGCAAAAGAAGTGCAGAGACTGTACTGAAATATCAAACCAAATTTTGTTCTTTTTAAGTTAAACAAATTACGACAGGATGGCATGATAAAGAAATTCTATTTCTGTCGACCTTTTCTTGTCTTATAACGAAAATTGTTCGTATATAAATGGCTAATTGTATGTTTCAAATGTCTTTTTTCTAATATCCTAATATATGAGCAATTTTAAAAACATACTAGTACATGTATTAATGAAAAATACATTTAAGAAGATAGTAAGGGACTTATGAAGTTTCATAAAGTGTCCGAGTCTTAAACATTCATAAAATTATTTCTTGACATTTATCAAAAGTACACATTGTATAATTATATTATATATATATAACAGTTAAATTTTGGTTTGTCATGTTTATGTGCAGTCAAACTTGTCTGTAACTTGCATGTGGCCAAGCTATGCAGAACAAATCTATTTGACTCGGATAATTGTTTATTAATTTTGATGAAATAAAGAACCGCTATAAATTGGTACTAAAAGGCCTCCGAACTCTCAACCAATATCGTGCCAATAGTTAGTGAACACAAACCTAGACATAATCAAACTTTATTTCTTTCAATATATTGAAGGATCGTTATATTTCTAAGCCATTGACAATAAACATTGAAAACTGATGCCAGGATCACATGTACATGCAATACCGCCATATTTAATATATTACAAGTATTGATATATAAATGTATTTTAGCACACCTATTTAACCCTTTGAACATAATTGTGATAACGTTTGGTATGTATATATCACATGGCAGGCTTTTCTGTTGCTTTTAAAGAAATATGTTTAATAATGCATGTAATAAGTATGTTTACAGATGTGAAAATAAGACGTGATTTGCTATAATATATAATATGTGAGGTTAATCTTTTCGAGTTCATCAGTCCTTACATTTTTTTACACAATTTGTGACTATGTAACTGTGACGAATCTGACACCTGTTTAATGGTTTTTGTGACAAAAAATAAATATAATTACAAGATCCCTACCATTAAATTTGCACGCGTATGCTGAGTATTACCTTATCTATCAATAACTTTAAATTAAAGAAGTAACGAAAAACTTTTGTATCTTGCAGTCTACATTTCAACAGCCAAGCTATGATGAATAGAAATCCGATTATATAAGATACATTAATCTTTACAACAGTAACTGTCAGCAGTAAATAATTGACCTTAGAAAAGTTCGACTTCGTACATAATAGTGAAGATGCCCAGACTCCGAGGAAGAAAATAATTTGGCTAATCCCTACTTGTTAAATACAAGAGCTTCGAAATTCCTGACGCCTGTAGCGTTATAGACTGGCTCCCGTCCCTATGTTTGTTCTTCTTTACATATATTATAAGTTTTATTCATTAAGAGGGACGTTACTCCAGCAGGCTGTTTCTACATTGATATTTTTATTGCCCCTGGCTCCGAACATAGGTTCAGCCATCAGATAAAATGTGCTATTTTAGAGGCTTAAAATTTTATTATAAAATGTTTGCATTATTTATATAAAAATAACCATGCAGCCGGGGAGCCAGGCTAGTAGCGTTATAGAGCCAAATACTATCATTCTATTCCTTTGCACAACAAACACTGCCTTGCTTAAAATAGCAAGTGTAACTGATGTGCATAATAACTCAGGATAAGGGATTGATAATTGACAAGCAATAAAACAATCGCATATCAATGATCTCTCACTTTGCGGCAGTCGAAAGTTATGATACTTTTTACTCTTCTGGTCCTAATAATTTCCTCATTTATATTAAATTATCTTGTCAGGTCTTAGAGTGAATATATCAGGTATTTAAGAGTGGAATTTTTTACCGATATTTAACTATAGATATTTTATTATAAGGATGAAAATTATAGAAGCTTTGTTTTACATGTATGATCAAATAGCATTCACTAGTGTTGCATTTGGTGAAACAGAACAGAACAAATAAACACTTTATTTATCAAAACTTTGCGCTGAAAGAAAGAAAGTTTACAAGTTATTTTAGTTTTTAGTTTTATAAGATATATTGTGTTCACTATCTTTGTTTCCCTTTTCTTAATAATGACTAAAATCCTAATCTAAAACGAGCGATTTTGCAAAAGATGACACGTTTGTCAGACGTTTGATTTATTACAACAATTTAGGTGGTTGCGCGGAGGGGCACCTGGGGTCTTCCTCCACCATTAAAAGCTGGAAAGTCGCCATATGACCTATCATGTGTCGGTGTGACGTTAAATCCAAAAAAAAAAAAATAAAAAAAAATAGGTGGTTGCGCTTTTAATCTTGGCCAAAATAGTCGTAAGCCTGTTGATAATCTGTATAAAATATTATGAAATATACATATTAGTATCATCACGCATTGGCATAGGTATGACTGATATTAAAACTATGATGGTTTTACAGGTTACTGGTGGTGAATATGAGCTGAAAAGAAAGAAAAAGACCAGTAGTAATAAAGAAATCACAGCTGAGGTAAACACGATAATTATGATAAGCTGATATTTTTGTAGAGATAATACACGTTTTTTGTGTATTAACGCCTGCAGAAGCCCGTGGGATATGTTTGTAACCTCAAGCAAACGTCTGCAGAAGCCCGCGGGATTGTTTGTGACCGAGACCAAAGGTCGAGGTCACAAACATATCCCACGGTCTTCTGCAGGCGTTAATACTCAAAACAAACGTGCATTGTCGCTAACATTACACGACGACTAAATGGATTGTTTTTTTTTATATGTGGTACAATTTTAGTTACCATTCGGTTGTACGTGGAAATGGTAAACATGTTTTAAAAATCCATAACCGGGGCACACATAAGAACAACACTACCAAAAGCGTGATTTGGAGGTTTTTGAGCTTCTTCTTTTATTTTTAGTTATTACACACGTTACATTACACATAATTTTGCATATAACTTAAACCTTTGTTTAACAGGAACATAATTTTAAAAATAAGAACTTTATATTCGAATTATTTTTAATACGAATACACTTAGAGTATGGACGAGTACGAAGCTCGTGACTAGCTTTTAAGGTTTATTATATGAATTCTGTGAAAAATTAGGTAAAAACAAACCGAATATTACTAACAAAAATCATTAATATAATACCTAAAAACGGGCAATAGCACATGTTACATGCGATACTTATTTATTCAAAGTTATTTACAATAATTTGTAAAGGAAGTAAACTCTAAGAGAAGCTAGTGCGTAAATTGATGGGGGCAGTACGTTTGGGGTTGGAAACTGATACAGCTAAAAGATACAGATGCCAAATATCAGTCTGCGCAGATATACATACATACGTCCCTGGCAAAGCATTTCAAAAATTAAATCATGTATTAACAGCACGTAAATTGCCTTGTTTGCACACGATTTTTCCCCCGTTAATGCATGGGCGGATCCAGTGACAAAAAAGTAGTTTTTATGCAAGAATATCAAATAAAATGTGTAATGTTTTTAAATATAACGTCAGTAGCAGATTTGCACTGATTAATACTATAAAGTTATGTTGGTTTTCTCATAGCGAAGCTCATATGTTTTGCAGAAAGTGGCATATATGTATAGGTTACTAGCTTTTTATCGAGAAATAAAGACGACCTCTGCAGCGGAAATAGTTAGACAAGTGCAATATATTATTCAACTAAATAACAAGTGCATATGTCCCGATGCAAAGCTAATAATGAGTAATATTTACCTGTGTAACAAAGCGGTGATATAAAAATAAAAATGTAGTATGACTGTTTTACAGTATATTAAATGACAAGTTAATTTATCACACTGTGCTCCTGTTGGAGTGTTTGTGGTACCTACAGCTAACTAAGTCCTATATTTCACATATTTTAAAGTGAAGAAAAAAATATGTTTTAGTAATAGCAGAAATTAATTTTGACTGTATCCTGTATAAGAAGATACATGTATATTAAATTCTATATATGAATCTTTTAATGAGAGTGCACATGATATTTTTGATAAATGTTTTCCAGGTTGCTGTGATTGAATGGACAAAGAAAAGGGCGTTTATTTGAATTCTTGCTGATAATGGTAAATGGAGTTTTCAAAAAGGCCAGTTGGATGCGGTTTCAATATAAATTTTGCATTGTGAAAGCTTAACAAGAAAAATGAACTTGAAATTGACTTAAGTTATATGATACCTAATTTTTGTGAGAAAATCAACAGAGACACAAATTTATTGGCGGAGACGGAAAGGGACTATACCATCAAACGTTTAACAGCTAACTTTACTCTAAGTAAAACACTGTTTGTTTTAAATTATGGACCATCATGAACATATGTTATGATCCGTAATTGTGGCATGTATGCAATTTTGCGTTTTGTTCATATCTGATTCATTTGATTGATATTATTGTGTTGTTTTAGATGCTGTATTGTAAACTTCTATATAACAGAAACTGAATACAAAATCTCTTGCACAATTTATATAGTAATTTGCCTTATTAATTATAAATGTCTACATCTGAAAGGAACGAAAGTAAATCTTTAAAACTAAATGTATTCAAAATACCATTTCCATAATACAGTTTAAAGCACGAGCCGTTGTCTTACTAATTAAATTAACTATTTCCTGTTGCAATATATTTTACTTGTTTTCAGCATACTTCTGGTTGGTGCAGATTTAACGGCTCGCTTTTGTTTCGAAAGTAAATGGCTATTTATTATACCTGGCACTTGACCTTTTCATTCGTCATTTCTACAATGAACCTGGTCTGTTTAGCGATAGCCAGTCGTAGATTTCGTAGAGGTGGAGCGAGCTTTTGTTACGCCAATAGTCCGTCTCTAAATTTTATTCAATTATCAGGTGACCCGCCTCCTATTATCAAAATTGTTAACTGTATGCAACAGGCCTTGCAATTAGATTGTTAAATACTCTAGTGATTAAACGGTACTTTTATATTGTTGATTACATGTATATTATTATTTTTGGAGGGACATATGTATTTTATATCGATGTGTAATTTTTACATTTTTGCATGTTTTCTTACAAAAATGTTATATTCTTACTTAATGAACATATGTTAATGTATTTCGTCCTTTTAGATATTTGAGAATTATTTTGCGTTTAGTAATTTTACATATGTTGAATTAACATGAATGTTTTGGCGCGCTGCACTTATTAGTTAAAGCTTTTTTAGTATTCGTAGTACCCCATAGTTTTTGTCTTACATTAAATCTCCGACATTCCTACTGAAAAGATCAAACCCAATTACATAAATATTATAACACTATTCCGTACGCGTAAAGCACTGTGTTTTTACACTTTTGACATGGACGCGCTTAAATAGCATAGTGCTCCTGCATTAACCTATCATAAAACAATACTAGGTTGTCTGGCAGCTAAAACCAACTCACTTAAAAATAAATATCATTTTTTTCGTGTGTCCATCGAACTATTAAAAAACGGTTTAAATCATATCATTTACGGGTTTAAATCATATCATTTACGAAGGCCAAATGTGACGTAATTTACTGAACTAGTGGTACATGTAAACAGGTTATTATTAGAAAATTATCAGAAATTATTTATAATGCATTCATACTGAGAACACTGTTATTGTAAATAGTGTTAAACTTTTAGATCTACGCATCTAAATAACAGTTCTGTGTGTCCCCCGTTATATGACTGAAATACTGTTGAAAAGCGGCGTTTAAACCCGAACGAACAAACAAACTACCGTGTATAGTTGTAAAATGTACAAGACTCGTCTTGATAACAATTTATGTTTCATGAAAAATAATTATTGTATTCAAACATGCTTAATTTTTACGTTGTTTGTATTAAATCAAATAACAACATCTTAATGTATATGTTTCAATGGTATGACAAAAAAAAACTAGTGTTTACGTCGACAAAATATTAAATATATTTCTGTCGGTCTGCTTTTAATGAAAAGCAATTGGCAATAAGTAAACTTTTGGTAAAAGATACAGAGCATCAAATATTGGCAAAAATTATCACGAAACAGGAAAACAGAGGTTTCCAGCCAGTGTGTTTATATAAGTCAAACCTGTCTATAAAAAAACACCCTTAGTGTTCTTAGAGCCAGGTGGTCTCTATTCAAAGCCGGTCTTTAACAAAGGCTTGACCGTACACACCACATGTACACATTGCAAAGATTTATACTAGTTATATCTTGAACACACAAACATTTAAATAAGTTTAAATTGTTTAAATAAAAGTACACATTTTTATTTAATATATCCAGCGTTAAAGCTGCATTGTCCGTCGAAAATGTAAACTCTATTCAGTTTATTGAATTACTTTCCTGGCAAATAATAGGCTTTAATGTCTTCTATTCTTGAAACCGTCTGCTTATGAGGTTCATTCTTTATTTCAGTTTTTGTGATCTGACTAGCTTTTCCCGGCAAATTAATTTCTTTGGTAGTTTGGAAACTATGATTTACAAAGTTTTGCTTTAAAAACTAATTACACAAACCTAATGATAAATAATGTTTGTGAATTTATTATTCGGTAGTTGATCCGAATGTGAAGCGTGCATGTTTCATATTAAAAACCTGCATTAGCGCCTCGTTCGGGATTTTATATGACAGTTGCGAGTTAATATGAAGTGCCCCGTTGTTACTACCAACTTGATATATTTACTATTTGTTTCTTTTGATACCTTACACTGACACAGAAGACAGTGTTTCGTGTGCTTGGTTTTGTATTTGCTGAGTTTTAGAGTTGTAATCCTTAGTCAATGCATCAGTTTGGGAAAGACCGAAACCGTTAATTATTTAATGGATTTGTGATACTATTAAGAAGTAAATAGTCATACACTTTACTACTTTACTAGACCAAGTTTGTTTAAATTCTTGGATTTAATACTATTTGAAAATAAGATGGAACTTGATAGATTAGCATTATACTGTAAAATGCACTGTGTAAGATAAACTCTATTCTGAATTCTATTACTTAATAGTTTTATACTGTTCAACCTCAACTGTTTACTGTTATTGAGTTACCTATTGAAATGCATAGTCATTGATTATGTGATAGCTGGCACTTGTAAATATGCTATGTATGCATTGCCGGTGATGTACATTGTACAAGCAGCAATAAGCTATATCCTTAGGATGGCCAGTACATATTTATGCAATCTCGCCAGGCATATGTGTGTTTTTGACAACATAGAAAATGACATCACACGACCTTCAGCTATTTCCGGAAGTAAATAAAATGAAAGTAGAAATGCTAAACTTGAAAACGAAAGCCACATTTCGATTCCTAGATAGTCAGGGGTCATGCGCAGGGGTCACTCCGTCTAAATGTATGCGCGTGGATTTCTCTTTGAGATTTATTGTTGTTTTTTTTTTGGCTATTGGGAAGCCAATTTTCAGCACTTTATTACGAATTGACATTACCTTGGCTTTAGTGCAGCATGTCAGCTTTTAATCTATGAAAAAATATTTGAGCTCTGGATAAACAGAAATCCCACAGGGGTCCGTGCATTGATAATTATGGAACTTCATCAAATCGCTCAAAATGTCATTTTTGATGTTGTCTGAGAGTGTCAGTATATGCCTCAGATGTAAGATATAACCGTATTTGAGAGCTGCAGACCTAAACATTCAAAAATATTTTCAAAAAAGTTTCGTGTAATAAATGTTGTTTCTACGGAAGCGTGAAGGGGCCATCACACGCTAATACGTTTTAGTACGTTAAGGCTGCGGAAAGGATATTTCTGTTTTGTGTATTTATCGTATATTCTAAATCATTATTTTACAACACATGCGCGATTATGCAAGGCCGCCATGCCGGCTTCTATATTCAAGCTGTTAGGCCGCCAAATTCAGCAAAATGCCTTTTCTGTTTCTGTTCTTTTGTTTATGCATGGTACATTCAGGATCACGTCCATAGAATTTTTCATAGAATTAGGTTCCTTAATTTCGTTTAGATAATCAGACAGCGGCGCCCCTTTGCAGCGCCTTCTTGACTGTCACGTGACTTTTCTAGGGAGCCTTGAGATTTTCTGACCTTTTAGCCCAATTTATGTTTTACGAGTTAGCGCTTGGAATTTGATCGTAGAAAATTCCTCCTTATCCTCCCTTAATTGGCATTATCCGTTAGGTTTAATTTTTCGTTATAGCTTTTCTTTTGTGGGCCTACGCCATGAGGCTGTGATTCTGGTGTTCTGGATGTTCTGGGTTTACGAGAAATCTACCCTTACCTGTTATCTTTTGTACATCTTTTCTGTGAATTAAACGATACTTTGTATTGTTCATCACATGTATATTATATTCTATTATCGGAGGGTCACGTGTATTTTATAATGTTGTGTAAATTGAAGTAATTTTGTTCATATACTTTCCCCATGCTTTGTTATGAATTATTACTTAAATAATTACCATATGTGCAGTGTTTCATGGGTTTGGTTATGCTATAATTATTTGGTTAATAATTATATAGTTAATGAATTCACATTATATGTATATTGGTGCGCTACGCATATTAGTTATATTAGTAATACTAGTTTGAGCTGTAGTTAGTTTAAGGCAATAATAAAGCTCACAGTAACACCCTACTTTGTCGTTCTTTGTTTGTTTAAAAATCAAGCAACTTAATTTCTTCTCCTAAATTTCAGAGTAAATTGCTGCTGTTCAATACACCACAATAATGAATAACGTTTGAAAATGGAAAACATGGAATCGAAATATTTGGTCGGGAATTCCCGATGAAATCCTACATGCTGGTGCTTGAATAGTTTAAGTGAACATTTCCGTATGAATAACGTCTGAAAAATGCAAAACATGGAATCGAAATATTTGGTCGGGAATTCCCGATGAAATCCTACATGCTGGTGCTTGAATAGTTTAAGTGAACACGTCCGTATAAATAACGTCTGAAAATGGAACACATGGAATCGAAATATTTGGTCGGGAATTCCCGATGAAACCCTACGTCATTTGGTGATCAAATTCGTACAGACTACACAAAATGTCATGTTTTGTTATACAAATGCCTTTATTTTGACCGCTGAAATACATTTTGGACCAAAACAGAAAAAAAGATTTTCCGTTTCTATTTTGGACAGTGATATATACTGTTTCACAAAAAAGTTTCGTTCTATTTCAACATAAAATAGTCGCTGTTTCTAATGATGTTTATCGGAGAAGCACACAAGATTACTGTTGACAGGAGGTATTTTACACGTACTCTTGGAGTTCTACCTGATGACTGGTTTAAGTACACGAATCTTCCAAGGTCAAGTTTGTTTAACTATTTATGTATAATAGTATAGTTTACAGTCGTAGTGAGTTCTGCTATCTCCGTAAACTCTGTAATGTATTTAGTGGTTGGTTTCCACTGCTTGCGTAAAAGTATACCAACCAATAGATAACATTTTGTGATTCAAGGTCATATCAGACTCTCTCTGATAATTCATGTGGGGAAGTTGGCAGTTACTTGCGGAGAACAGGTTTGTGCTGGTAGAGAATCCAGGAACACTGGTTAGGTTAACTGCCTGCCATTACATGACTTAAATACTGTTGAAAAACGGCGTTAAATCCAAAGCAAACAAACAAACAAACATCAAACCATTGCATTTATCATTATTAGTACTAAAGAAAAATGTAAGAAAGGCAGTTTTAATTTACGACTGCACATGAGTAGTCGAACACTTTTAAGCGTCATAACTTTGCCAAGAATTATTGCATTTCTTATGTAAAAATGAGAGTGTCACACGGATTAGTTACAGAAATTTTATTGACACTTCATGGGGACACTGCGAGAAAGCATGCACAGTATAAAAGAATAACTTATTTGTACTTCTTTAACTTCTCCATCAATACCAAATATGTTTTTAAAGATATTTTTTGTCTTTACTCTTTACCATCATATTCTGATTTGACCTTATCAATACTTTCTAATGTGGACACAATATAGAAACAATAGACAGTATGGGTTCATTTCGTCGGCGTCTTTATGAATGCATTTTTATATTGTTGTGTTTGTCAGTTTTGCTTGTCCATATTATAATGATAACAGCTGAACTACTAAAATTCAATTATGCCAACTTATCGGCTATAAATGCAAAATAAATCGAAGCGCTTCTCTAAGAAATATTTTTTATCAACCATTTGAAAGTACTTGCTGCTCATCATATTCAATTGATAAGATACCTAGATTAGCTACAATAATGTCAACAATAGACGAACACATCTGATCCAATGTAGTACTCAGAATATGTTCTTCATACCCACTTTCCCATTGAATTCTTACAGCTGCCTTCTCGTATATGTGCTTTATCAAACCCGCCATATGCCTTTCGTCGATTTGTTGTTTCATTAGCAACATGATTGGGTTTCTTTTTTGCATGATGATAATCTCAAGAAAATCGTTACAGTAAGAACAGGTACAATATGCTTCACACAAGACTACAAGAAGCACTGAAGAACTTCTAGAATAGTCACTGAACTGACGTGGTAAAGAACGGCCTGGCCAGAAGTGTTTTTCAGAAAATACCAGTTTTCGCCCTGAATCGGTGATTTCGATCATTTCTTTCAATTTTTCATCAAGTTTACTTTCAATTAAATTTTGCACGAAATCCTCAACCTTACTACAAAAGTAAAGAAAAGCTGCAAATTGAAATTGTCCTTTTCCATCTTGCAAACGACGTAATACTTTTTCCCTAATCATCTTTTTCAGTATTTGTTTTTTCCGCTTGTAAATACTGATGACCATAAATGCTAAAGTCACGCCAGACGCTAGCAAATAAATCACGAGTTTTCTTCGCTGGCATATGTTACGGACCATCCGAAGTATATTGTCTGTAACGTCAATGTAGACTGAGTTTTCGTCAACACATTTAAGGTTAGTTTTGTCAACAATATTTGTTTTCGTAAGCCATTCCAGGAACGATTCCGCCTCACATTTAGAGCAACAGATAGGATTGTTATTAAGGTTTACTACTGGCATCGTTTTGTTTTGTTCCATATGAATTAAGTCCAGCATTGTCATTGACTCCTTGTCCAAAATCTTTATTATATTGCTCCGTAGATCAAGTACCTTGAGATGGTTTAATTTGTCAACTGAGAATGTAACTTGACTTATGAAGTTCACGGAAAAGTCAACAGAAAGAAGTTCCAAATTGTTTTCAAACAACTTCCGCGGAATATATCGCAATTTGTTCGCTGATAAAGTAATGGACTTTAAATGTCGCAGAGAAATGAATAGTTTCTCAAATAAAGAAACGTTTTCAGCCACCATTCTATACATAAGGTTGTTCGAAAGGTCTAGTATCTCAATGTTAGGCATACATGAGACAATACTTGGATGTAAAAATTCAAGGTTATTTTCAGCTATATCAAAGTGTTTTATTGTATAAACCGTGTAATTTCCACAATGGAATTTAGCATCTAAACGGTTTAAATTGTTTTGTCTTGCGAATATTTCTCGAACAAGCCAGGGTATACGACCAGTTATTTTGACGATACAGTTCTTTAACTTCACCGTTTTCTTACTAATAGTTAATATACCAGTCACATTTATCGTTTGACAAGAGAGAAATTGTCTTACGATATACAGAGCGTCAGGTAAATCCCACGTTAGGAAGTCAAAGTTTGTAATAGTGTTTGGGACAAAAGCTGCCAGTTTTGTTAATGGATAAAAACTGATGTCCAGCATTTTGACATTCCGAAGAAGGGTATAATTTTCCGCCTGCTTGTCAGGGTAAAGTGTCATATCGGCTATGCTTGAAGAAGATAAATTGAAAGTTTCTAACGTCCGTAAATATTGTAAGGTATATAATCGAAGCATGGATATGTCTGTATGACTTATGTCAAGGTATTTGATATTCGTATTTCGTAGTGGATAAAAGAAATTCATATCAATATCAAGCGCTTGCACATGATAATCCAGTCTGGATATATTCACTATTTCAAGTGATTTTAGATTAGCTGAACCACTTATTGCAGAATTCACTTGTTTTAGAGACAGTCTCCCACATGCACCAAAATCTAAAGTTTTTAGATTATTTAGACCGACAAGTGAGTCTGAATCAAGATAAATGATACTTTGTACATGTAAATGAAATTCTTGTACCTTCTCTAGTCCAATAAAACTCTTTGCTTCAAATTTTAGTGTTTTCGTGTCGTCGTTAAGATTGTCTCTCAGTTTTAAACGCTTCAAATGACTCCAGTTTTCTGATTGAAAGGTTGAACTGTTCACGACTACATTATCAAATGGGTCCATGAAGTGTTCAATATGTACCTCCGAAATTCCATATGGAATATCCTTTGGAAAATAATTACATTTCAATATTTGATTTTTGAAGTCTTTACACCAGTTGTAAGCAACGGACACAGACACGTTTATTCCAATCAGAAATACAACAATACATTTAGAAGCCATCTTTATACCGTTTTCACTACGAAATCGATCAGTTAGAATTTGGACATGGAAATTGTAAATGAAATACCAAGCTTGGCAACTAAACTTGTCTATGTTTCATGCCAGATATTTAGCACACGTATTGATGTTTCCTGCCTAGAAGTTCGATGCAAAAACTTCAGGAATTGCAGTGAAGTTTGTGTCCGTAACATTTTCTCGAAGAAATGGCATCACCGCTTTTGTGTCATCAAGAGCTGAAATACACAAAATGTCCTAAATTAATTTGCATAAGGATCTTAACAAACTGAAGGTCACTATACATTAATTTGATGCTAAGGAAATAACATGAACAAATAAGACTTTTAATAGATTTTATAGATGCGTTATTCTTAATATTAACCCAATAGCCTAAGCACTTTACGTACATTTTTGTTTTTATATTGTGTCAAACAAGATTCTTCTCCGTTGTGATTTTATAGAGTATTTACATCTAATGCGGATGGAGCCATTGAAATTTATGTACTTGGTGTCTGTTAAACGTAATTATTATATATAACCTGTAGAATATATGTTTGAAAGATTAACTGCGAAATCATTTTATTATATTTATCTCTCATCAAGCGGATGCAATTGGACACAAAACAGTTCATCTGAAACCTTATCATAGATGTAGTTTTCTTTTTGTAAAAATTAGAAAGCTGTCCGTTTATTACGCTTATGTTCAACATAACTGAGACTGAAAAATCTGTGAAGTACATATACTAGTATACCCCCAACCAGTTAGGCAAAAGGGAAAACACTTTCGAGTAGAAAGACTCTGTTTGGCTATATGTATTGCAAAAACATGTTCTTTTGCCCCAGTCACTTGAGTATTCTATGGATTACCGGGCAAAATATTCCAGCACCTAGCGTGCAGCAGGTGAAATTTGACGATGGTAGGGTTAGTTTTGGCTCATCGGATGGCATCCGGGAGATTAAAAGGAAAGTCAGCGGCGAGCGGACGAAACTGGCCTTCGGAGAAACCGTAAACACATCGTCAGAACATCGTCCGACTGTTTGAAGGAGACAGGGCGACACTTGCTTAAATCGAGCCTTGACAAAACAATTTTGGTTCCAAATTTTACCTTTAAAATTGTCCTGCGACCTTATTTGTATCGCCCGAGCATCTGAAGGAGTCTTAACAGGCACCGGTCCGATATACAGTGAACGTCCAGGTACTGGATGGTGTCCGTTTGTGCACAATGCGTCGTTTATTTTTACCGTACCGCAATTGCTCTTTCCTCCTGTTAAGAACAAATTTTGCACACATGTTTTAAATACGTTGCATTTTATGCACTTCACCGTTAGCTGCACCATACAGTATGACAAGCAATCCAGCTGTAAAATAACTAGAGATAAAACTAAAATTTCAGGGCTGCTTTGGTTAAAAAAAATCGGATGTGCTTTGTTCGTAGGTAATTCAACATGGATGTACCACATTTGTAATTTACCAATTTACATGATGTTTTCTTTAAGAAATGCACCAATACCTCTAATTGTGTTTCCATGCTTGATACCATCACCAGCAATGTTAATCGAATTTGTGAAACATTTGTTCAATTGATGTCTGCTACCAAACATAATTAATTCAGTTTTTGAATTATTCATTTTCAGTTTGTTTTTAACTTTTATCCAGTCATTGATTATAGCTGCGCCCCGTTCGAGGTCTCCGACCGCTTGTGATTCTACGACGAAAGATTTTATTCGCTATATGTCATCAGCAACTGCATTGGGCACACTGTATTCAAGCTGGCGGTCTGATTAATATGCATTATTGACATTAACCTTACAAGAACGAGGCTTTAAACCATACTGTGCTTTTAGGACATCTAGCAGAATGTTCGTGGTCGGCAGTGTCATAGGCCGCACTTAGGTCAATTGCATGACTTTCTATTTCTCCATACTACTTAGAAGATCATTAACCAACTGAAGCAGCGCAGATTCATAGGTCCTGGAGTAACATTTCCTATATGCAGACTAGTTGTAAGGAAAAATACTGTTTTTGATTAACATGTTTGTTAAATCTGTAAAGAGCACATAAATCTGAATAAGTTTTGACAGAAATGATAAGTTACTCACAGGACGATAGTAAGAATGCTGTAGTTCAAGACCTGTTTTTAGCAAACGTTTAATAATTACGGAATCCAGTTTCCGGCCATCGACTTGTCGACCTGCTTCACACCGACAACTTGAAATTAGGCGTTAAACCTTCAACTTAAACCGTGCTGTAAATCCACCGCGAAAGGTAAAAGACTTCAAGGTTTTTGACTTGACAATTGTCGCGCAAACTTCTATTTGTCCACCCAAAATTTAGCACAAAAAGTAGAAATTTAAAGGAGATAACATTTGTCGTGTAAACTTCTACTTGTCAACAACACCGTTTACTTGGATTTAGTGTTAGTTAATATCCCTTGTCCTTTGGGATCATGGAGTCCATCCAATATACCTTAATATTAATGCCTGCTTAAGTTTATACTGGTGTAGGGCTATATCAGGTGACCTCTTGCAAATAGACTCAACCAAACCGCGGCTTATTTGTGTTCTATTTTTTCTTAAAACTGTAAAGCAGTCACTTTAATATCTGTGAGCCTTCTAAATAGGATCCTGGCCTGTGATTCGTCTAAAATAATTCACTGCAGCAGATTCTTGTATAAAATTAAATGTACTGTTTGAGTAAAAATAAAAATATTTTCTTAATGGCTGTCAAAAATAAAAAAAACGTATGGCTATTTTAATTGTCAACATACTTTAGCAAACTGTAAACATTAAATGAAGCACAAATTTGGTGGGATGATAGTATTCAGCTCAGAAGCTAAGAATCGGCTCATTTTATGGAGTAGTTATGACTGGGCTACATAGATATTGCTTGTGGCTTTTAAGAAAACATACTAATACATAATAGCTACCTTTATTTCTCTTGCCGCTCTCTGTGTATAGGTGATTTCTGCTATATCTAAGGAAGGTCTCCAAACGGCTTGCGAAAAGGACCATGCACTGGCATCTGCTACCTATTCTATGGAAACATGAAATGGTTATCAGACGCTAATACTTTTTATTAAGTTACAGGCGCTGAAAGGATATATCCTTGCTCCGTTACGGACCCCTATGGGATTTGTTTTTATTCCGCGTTCAAATACTTTTTTTGAAGGTCATTTGTTTAGTCTTTGTAATAATTACTTCTTTTCTAGTGAGTTTCTATTTATTCTTAAACTTTTTGTATTCCTGCTTTCGTCCCCTTTTCAGCACCCAAAATATTTCTACAGCTGTAACCTTTATACTTATCTTGTTTCTGATAATTACCTTCATTTATAATTCTTAAAGGTTTCAGTATTGCTGAATATACTAGAATGTTTTCTTGAATCTGTTGTTTTTATTACCATTCTTTATGGCTATAACTATAACTGTTCATGTGCAATATTAAAAGTAACTACCCTTCTAACCATGTAATGTACACATAATATCAATTTGAAAAGCTGTTTCATCTGCCTGCGTTTAAGATAAAAATTTAAAGCATTATGGACCTTTAAATTTCGTTAAGGTTATATATGATCAAAACTAAACATGTATATTTAAAGATATGTCTCAGATATGGCGCTTTTACCCTATACAGCTTTTTATCACGGTCTAAACACGTTTTCCATATTTTTTTAAAAGAAAAATGATTATTTATAATATGATTTCAATTGGATCTTTTAAGTAGAATTTTTACAAGAGCGATTATCATTTCAACGTTAAGTTTACAAGAAATGATTGGACAAATTACGCACATATATATGCAAAGTAGATTATATATAAATTGATATTAAGTATATATCACAAACAAAAATGCATAAACAATAAAAGTAACATACCCAAAATGATACGTCACAAGGAATAGTTTTTTTTTCTCTCTCAAGCATTTGTGAACTGTACAATCTAAAACACGAATTTATTCGCTACACATAATCATATGATTTGAGATTTTTAAGTATTTCCGTTATACTATGTAACCTCCGAGTGGATTTGAGAAGTATTTTTCTTTCGCCTATGTGTAGATAGGTGAATCACCTCGTCGTCATATACTGGTCTGATCTTGTGATGGACGGACTTTTTGTAAGATTCCTTCAAAAGGTTGGGATGTTAAAACTACGTGCGTACTACTGGTTTTTTTCCATCAACAAACATTTTGTCTGACATGACAAGAGATGCTGCCTGAGATCACAACTCGGTTACGAGATATAACTGTATCAATGACAAAAGGAATACGACAAGAGAATTATGAATGACAATGTAACTGAACACCATTTTAGAATGTTTAAGTGCATTTTTGAAACACAACAGGGAAATGTATCCGTAACGGATAATAGATAGCGCCCTGTTCATAATAAACACGTTCAAAGGCGCCTTACGTAGCGCAAAGGCAGCCACTCAAGACGCCAACGTCATCCTCTACTAGTACAGACTCATCTAGCGATCTGACCAGAGGAACAGAGTGAGACAAAGCCCACATGAGAGAGAGAGAGAGAGGGAGAGAGAGATTGACAGTCTGTATAGCGCTGATACACACCAAGCCGTCTTTCCTGGGGGAGGGGGACCAATACTTACCTCTTTGTTAGGTGGGAGACACTCAAGAGCACCTCTGAAATTTCATCTCTAGAGCCTGGACAAGGATTCGAGCCCCGGGCCTCTTGATTGACAGACAAGCGTGTTACCAATAGCCCATCAGACCACCTAGATAAAAGATAATCGTTAATACTTGTAAAAATGATTTATTGGCAAACATATGGCCATGGTGTACAAATATAGGTAGATTTCCATGGAAATCATTTTCAAATCAAGTAAAACATGTACTTTATTCCTAGACTGACCGTCGTTAAATGAAGATTTCTTGTCACCCCACCCACTTCGGTCCGATGTTCGCCAAAGCCGCAAACATTCATCAGAAACCAGAAAGTCAATAGATGGTTAGGCATAAATACCAACATCCTGCAAAGTAAGGGACATAACTCATAATATGAATAACCATTAACAAAAATCGTTAGCTTCCCCTTAACTGTATTGTAGTAGGTGCCAATTTAAATCTTTACAGTAGGCATATTTTAACAACGATTCTCAATCCTTTTGCAGAAAACAAGACAGCAAGAGAAACCTCCTTTAGGGCCAGACGAAACAGGCCATAAGACAAAGCAACCACCTTTTATGGAGTATTCCGCCTGCTTCGCAAGGCACAAGCAAAGATGAAAGCATAGCGTCCAACCAACTGTAAAATGGTTGAACACTCACGATGTGGTATTTGTCCAAACAGTCGGATCATAACTCTTTAGATAAAACATGTTATATTTTTTTCCAAATTAAGTTGAATTAAATATGACCCAAAACTCTTTCGAAATCTTTAAACAACATCCCGGTAAAAAAAAGAGAAAAAAAGTACAAAAAAATCATGGTTTGATATATCTTCTCTCCAAAGTGAATTATGATAATAAAGTTAAGTAAAGTGTTTACGTAATTTAAAATAACGGTAGTCTTGCTGAAGAAAATACATGTAGTTTGTAGTATATTGATTACGTTCATTGAAATCCTGAACATGGCTACACTCGCTCAGGAAGAAAAACAACAACGAATTATTTGAAAAAATATATCCCATAAGATGCCGCTTAGGGTACATCCCCTTCTGAAGTGGAGAAATTTTTAATATTAAAAATTAAAAATCCCTTTTTATATATACTCTTTATTTCCGCCTTTCAGCGATAACAACATATGAGCCGTGCCATGAGAAAACCAACATAGTGGGTGTGCGACCAGCATGGATCCAGACCAGCCTGCGCATCCGCGCAGTCTGGTCAGGATCCGTGCTGTTCGATAACAGTTTCTCCAATTCCAATAGGCTTTAAAAGCGAACAGCATTGAGCCTGACCAGACTGCGCGGATGCGCAGGCTGGTCTGGATCCATGCTGGTCGCACACCCACTATGTTGGTTTTCTCATGGCGCGGCTCATATGTTACAAAACACATGTATAATGTATTTATATATAGATAAGAAATATACATACATCTATTTTTTAACAAATATCATGGACAATTGATTGTACATCAAAGAAATAATATACAATGTACATTTACAAATGATTGTTAAAAAACCCTTTAAAGCAGTCATATCTCAGAACAAAATGAATGAGTCTTAGTGTTATTAAGTACAAATATTTTAAATTGAGTAAGTAACCAAGGGAGAGTTTGCTATATATGCAACTGATAGGCAAGAAAATAAAATACGTATTGTTTTCTACAATAGCCATATGAATTAAGAGTATATCAATTATCAGAACTTCTTTCCACATGATGTTTACAATGTAAATGCTTCAATATTGAACCTGGAATCCTAAAAAACCTTAAGCTGAAGCAATAGTTTCCGAATTGTTAGTTTTTCTTGTTTTTCTGTTTGTTTTTCTATGTATGTTAACTATATGTGTGTGCGTGCGTGCGTGCGTGCGTGCGTGTGTTTGTCTTTTGTACTTGCGTGTCTGTGACGTTGTAGGATTAATACGTTTAAGGAATATGGCTTTCCTTGTTTAATATTCATCCTTGCTCCACCTTCCCCCAACATCCTACCCTTACATCTACCATTTACCACCCAACCCACATTTTCTATATGTTGCATATGTCTATAATGCTCTTGTTTTTTGTATTTGAAGCGGCCCGTCTACAATAATTTCCGTCACAACTTTTTTTTGCGGACCTACTTTGCGACTGTGTTTGGAGTGTTCGGTGCCTCCTCGAAAATCTACCCTTACCTTTTATCTTCTATATAGCTAGAGACTGGAATGTTTTAATAATTGAAGTAAATAATTTTTAACAAAAACTTGATTGCAAACAGCCAAGGAAATGTAAGTGGCTCATATTTCACCTAATTTTAAGAACGCTTCGGATTAAATGTAAGTGGCTCATATTTCACCTAATTTTAAGAACGCTCCGGATTAAGGTAAGCCCTTAAAAGTGTTTGTTTCCGGTAACATGCTAAAAAATGTAGGGTAGGTAGGTCGAAAGATCTTTTTTTTTTCTTTGTTTTTCCTTTTTTGTGTCAATGAATTTAAACAGATAAGGGAGTTGTGTTTTAGGCTGCATCATTAAGTTGATTTATAAAAAGAATGACCATATTATAAGCATAAAAGGCGCAGTTTTGCAACTTTTTGTTGAAAAGTTGAGAAAAAAAGCCAAGGCCATACAGAAACATTTAGGTTCGGGCAGAAAAAAAAGAACAGTATAGGTTGGGATACCTGAAACAAACAATTTTTAGTCCTAAGACAAATAAATTCAGGTTATGTGAAATGAAACCTCTTACCTTTACTTAATTGTTTTGATGTGTAATAAAACAGCTAATTTGCCTCCACAACGTGTGAAATTAATATCATATTTCACGTTATATAGCGTAGTTTTAGGTAATATTAAAATAAATGATAAATATCATATTATGTTCAAGTTACTGTCACATTAATCACCTAAGTTAATTTTACGTAAAAGACAGGTGATGTATTAAGGTATATTAATCTTCATAACATCTCGCCAAATTATTTATAAATGTAGTATATCAGTATTTCAAGACAGGGTTAAACCAGGTTATACAACGCGAAACAGAAGTCTCATAGCATTAGAACAGACTACAAAAAAAAAAATATTCTTACCGCGATGAAAGTATGTTCACCGCAGTAAAATGCATTAAAAATGAAACACTTGTTAAAGTATCGTTTAATTAAATATCTCCGCTGCAATTTTGAATTAAAAATTGTAAAAGCACAAAACTGTACGAATTGCCGCCGTGTTGACTGGCCGGTATTTATCGTCTTGAAATTGTCTACATATGTTGTCACCTAATAACCAACAGTTTCTTAACACGATGGAAATAAGTTCACCGCAACATTTAAAATGAAACACTGGTTAAAGTTTATCTCCGCTGAAGTTGAACTCTTCTTTTTTACAGAGTTAAACATAGTAAAAACACAGGCATATCACATCGATATAGTCGTCACTTTCGGTGTATGTGCGTGCGTGCGTCCGTGCGTCCGTCTGTGCGTGCGTCCGATATTGTCCGGTCCATAACTTTAACATGCATGGACCAAACTTGTTTATATTTGACTTGAAATTTATCTCAATGAGAAGACGTGTCTTGCACAAACTCCATGTTCCTATCTCAAAGGTCAAGGTCACAGTTGGAGTTCAAAGGTGAAATTGAAGTTTGTCCGGACCATAACTTTGACATGCATGGACCAAATTTGTTTAAATTTGGCATGAATGTTTATCTCTATGAGAAGGTGTGTCATGCGCAAACCCCATGTTCCTATCTCAAAGGTCAAGGTCACAGTTGCATGTCATAGGTCAAATTGAAGCTTGTCCGAACCATAACTTTGACATGCATGGCCCAAATTAGTTTAAATTTGGCATGAATGTTTACCTCAATGAGAAAGTATGTCATGCGCAAACCCCATTTCCTATCTCAAAGGTCAAGGTCACAGTTGCATGTCAAATGTCAAATTGAAGCTTGTCCGGAGCATTTTTTTCTTCATGTATGGGGGGATTTTGATGTAACTTGGCATGAACTGTTCACCTTTATGAGACAAAGTGTCATGCGCAAGAACCAGGCCCCAAGTCAAAGGTCAAGGTCACACTTAGAGGCCAGAGGTCAGATACAAGAATGACATTGTTTTGAGCATGTCTTCTTCATGCATTAGGGAATTTAGATGTAACTTGGCACACATGTTCAACATCATGAGACAACCTTGTTGTTAGTATTACTTCCCTTAGTTGTAAATCAGTTCTGACACCGCTAGATAGATTAATAAATGTTACTTATTTAGACAGCTGGCGGGCTCGACATTCTGCCCGTGCGCATGCAGAATGTATTTCTATTTTTTTTTTTTTTTTTTTTTTTTTTTTTTTTTTGTGTTTTTTTGTGTGTGTGTGTTTTTGTTGTTGTTTTTTGTTGCTTTTTGTTTCTTTTGTTGTTGTTGTTTTTGTTTTTCTTGGTACTGACAGCCATCGCTCTCCTAAATACATGTTTCCGTTGTTGTTGTTTTTTTTTTTTTCTTTTTTGTTTTGTTTTGTTATTTTGAAATGCTCTTTTATTTTCAGAATTTCACATCAGCTTTATCTTAAATGTTTTCAAGATTCAAAGAATCACCTTCCTTGTTCATTTTCATATATCTATTATTTCAGATAGCTGGGATTCCTGTGGTTTCTTTAAAATTAGGCAGACACTTTCCTCTAGCTCTGTCTATATCTTTTATATAATTTATATATACCTCTTAACATATACGCGGATCTCGATAGGCAGTGTTTCCTTGTTAAAAGCCCCTAAACGCCAGCCTAAATAAAAAAATGGAAAAAAAACAAACATAATTTGATACAGTTCCACATCTGTTAGTTTTTGTAAACTTTAACGATCTAATGTTCATATTGAAGCAATTAAGAATTCATAATGCACAAATGGGAGTTTTATGGGTAGTATGTCTAAGGATTTATATTTATCATAAAGAAAAACGTTAGGATACTTTTAATGCACATCTTTCGGACCGTTTAGCTTCAATATCGTGATTTATTTTTCAAAAATGTCCCTTAAATTTTATTTTAAGAAAAACTAGTTATTAACTCTACATGGAAATGGGAAAATAATTTTTTAAAGTTAATTAAACCATGAATTATTGATTAAGTTAAACTACTGTTTGTTTTTTAGGCCATACCAAATTGATATGTCGTTCGTCGGAACTACCGCATCAATAATTTCATTCCCGAGAAAAAAAAAATAAAAATTACCCGCCCGCACGTACATAAAAATCTCCGAAAAAAATTTTTTTTTTCGATTATGCGGTCCGGAATAATAACGGCAAAACAGGTTTTATCGCTGTTTTAATGCGTCAAAGTGATATTGATCGGATTTCATGCGTCATGTAGCTGATGAGGTATGAAGGTATTAAATGCATCCGCTGCTATTTTCTATATAAAATTAACAACTTATAACATATTTTTATCAAGATTTCTAGCCTTTCACTTCCTGCGAGACTACCCTTGTCTTGAAGGTCTGTCTTTAGGCAATCAAAATATACCCAAAAAATATGGGGTTGACCATAATGCAGTGAAACCATGGTCACGTGACTGAGACACGTGATGAAAACGTTAATATTGCGTAGGTAGACATCAGGAAATACCTACTTTCACTTTCATTTTACAAGGCAGCTTCCAATCATCTTCTGAAGCATATAACGTAGCTTAAAATCATCTGCGGACATTCCTTTTTACAATCAAGCACAAATAAAGCTTATATCTGGCATGAAAATGGCCTTTACTAGGCGGGAAAATTGCACTATATATTGATATGGACTACATTCGAGTGGACCACGGAGGCATATCCGGCTAATTGCCCCCTTCATGCCATGATCCAAACTCAAAAAGTCAGGAGTTATGGTGTTGTTCATCATTTGTTTTAAATCTGGAGTGACCTTCGATGTGCCGGTAGGTAATGAAATAGGCACATTCTACTTTTGTTCAATACAGTGAAAAGAACGAAGCCCGACTTGTAAGACGTGCACGGGGATGCAGTTAAAAATATTTGGAAATATTGTTCAGATATCAAGTTTTCAAACCATTTGTTATCAGCTGTTTAATTCAGCATGTTAGATCTAGAGCCCAAAGCTGAGGCCAACTACTATCTTAAAAAAATATTTGTTCACAGATCCTGACCGACCTATCACATTGTCTCGGCCCAAATCTTTTTGAACGTAACTTCTTTAGCACAGCAGTCAGATATTCTATCAAAACACATTTAGTCAATTTTAAAAATTGTTTAGCTTTTCAAATAAGTAGTGTTGATATGAAAATAATTTCTAACAAAATATGTCCTTTTGTAACCCCAGTTTTGCCTGTTTGTACACATGACGCCAGGATATATTTAAAATTGGCTGTAAATTGCTTGAACGAAAGAAAAAAAACAGACTTCCCCAACTCTAAATTTATAGTTCAGTCAAAGCACAACAAACAACACTTTTAAGGGTGGCCATATTGGGATCATTCTTTGTCCGTCTGTTATTATTTTTGCCTGAAATGAATCTCTACCACAAAAGCTTAAGCTAGCCTGATCATGATCTGTTAAGAAATTATTCCAAAGGGATTCGAGCAATGTCGAAGCATCTGTATGCCCAACTCCGTTTGGTCTCACTGGTCAAGTGGTTTATTACTTCCCCTCACCTCTATGGGTTGGAGTTCCACTAGGGGCACAAATTTGTTCATTTGTCAAAGCCATCTAACTGTGTTTTAGAAGAAATGTTATTCCACACAATCATGTGCCTGTTTTGTCTTAAATATTCCTCATCCTGTGCCATTAAATAGGCACGTCTTCAGATTAATGTAGAAAAATCAAAATTAAAAATAAGACACTCATTCCTTAGTAATTAAAATTACAAAATAAAAAAAATAAAGTGATTCAGTGAGTTTTGGCAAGAATTTATTTGCAAAATCATTCATGTAGTCTTTAAAACATATAGAAAAGCTATATACTGTGTTACCCACACTGTAAATGTTTGATTTCTGTGTTATTTCTAAAGAAATGTTAACTTTATATATAATCATAACCGCCTCCTCAAGGGTTCAAGCTGGGAAAAAAAATAAAAAAAGCCCGCTCGCTCCATGTAAAATCTACCCGCCTCTGAAAAAATCAAAATTGAGAAAAAAAAATAAAATAAAAATTTCGCTCGCCCGCTCCTATTTTTTTTGAAAATTTTCCGAAGAACTATTAATCAATTTGGTATGGCCTTACCAGAAAAAATTTTCACAATCATCATCATCATCACCATTGTGGTCGTCATCATCATTATAGCCACCCTCATCATTATCATCAAACTACCTCATCACGATTTATATCACCAACCATCACTATTGTCATATAATACAAAATGAATTTTAATTCTATCATCACCATTTCTAATAGAAATCTACTAGAAAATAATACGTGCAGTTTTAAAAGCTTGATGCATTTTATATTGTAAAAGGTTAACATACGGCTTCAATGTGCCTTCTTGCCATAATGGCACACCTAGTGTCATAAAAAAGTAACAAAAAGGCCGTTAAAAACGGTCATTACGGCCTCTGTTGACGAATCCATAATGGCGCAGTGCGCCTCACGCGCCATAATCATAATGTCCCCAGGTAACCGGAATGTCAGCGCGTTCTGACGTTGACGTCATGTAGCAACGTCATTATGGTGGGTCAAAAGGTTGCTGATTCATTTTCAGATTAATTTTCAAATATTGATGGCATTGTTGATGAAAAAGAAGACAAATAATGTTTTTAAGTTTTTGAAAATATGTGAAATGAAAATACCAAGATAAATATGAAGCGTAGGTATATGATAAAAAGGTCAATAAACGGCTGGTTGTGCCTTCTAGCCATAATGACACAGCTAGTTTCAATTATGACACAAGGTGAGCCATTATGGCAAGAAGGGACATCGAAGCCGTATATAGTATTAACCTCTTAGTATTGCATACCTTGCTATAAATAGTAACAAATATGCATAGTAAACAGTAGTACTTTTTGAAAGAACTTTTTTCATTGGTCACCTTCCATACTTTTGGTTCTTGTTTAAGAAAATATATCCAATGAAAAATTGTCCTTCATTTTATACAGTAAGTGAGGCATATTTTCGACTCTTGCACCATTTATCGAACCCCCACTAAGTTTTTGAAAACGTTTCAATTTAATGAAATTTATTTTTGCAACAAACACATAAGATTTCATTCTTAAACAATTTGGAATCTTGCATAAAACCTTTTTTGCCGATTTTGGGCATGCACAAACTACGGTGGTATCTTTAGGACATGCATTTATATTTAAGATTAAATTATCTATGGCGCAAGACATCATATAACAAAAGCCGACATACCAACCCTAATTCTTTTAGCATTTTAGGCCTACCGGAAGCAAAGAATTTTTAGGCCTTAGATATATAAATCTCCACATAGTTAATCTTAAACCCACAATAAATCATATGTGCGTACGTGCGTGCGTGCGTGTTCGGGTTAAAGGTCTCTTTCAACATTTTCTTTTCAGTCATTAAACGACGGTGTCTACTTATAGCTGTGAGCACATTGCCCAACTTCACTAGTATATCACGCCGTAGACACGTAACGTCACATTATACAGTTGAGACCGGGCTGAGTATTCCAAGCACTAGCCTCTTAATACTGAGCGCCAAGCGAAGAAGCATCTAAGCTTTCATTTTCGTTTGTAGACTTAATTGTAAATTTTACTTCAAACTCAAGCTGTTTTACTGGAGGAAAAGTTGCTAGATCTAAATTAAAAAAAAAAAATAAAAAACAAAAAAAAACGTGGAACGCACGGGAAATTTCCCGAAAATCTCAAAAATAGACAATATTTGGCAATGGCGACTAGGAAAAAAACTGTGAATTTCCATAGTGAAAATGAAATCCAGTCCCACGGACCAGACGATTGTTGCAAAAATCCATGTTATTCCGAGGGGGGTGGGGGTTGCATTTTTTTTAATCCCGAAAAAAACATGTTTTATGTTCTTTGATCTATGCTCTTTGATTTCATTCCATTTCTTCATATCAGTCCAAAGTTGAGCTTTAAACTTCGGTGGAGCAGACTATAGTACCCTTTTTCCCGTCTTTGGTGTGACGTGGTCAGGGATCGAACCCACGACCTACAGCACTCGACGTTGGCGCTCTACCACATAATAAATCATAAAAACAGTTGTTGTTAAATTGCATAAGCACATAAGATCTACATTACTTGAATAAGTTTGAAAATCTAAGTCCTCGCCCATAAAGCAGTCTTTTAATTAGGGTCTTCGAAAAAAAGATGTGTTATTTATATTTCTATGTAATCGGAAATGGAAAATGTGGTGCAATCCGATATCAGGTTCTCAATCGGAAATCTCCGTTATGATCCGACTCTCAAGTTGTCAGCCTACTCCAGTGAATACGGACACGGCATTTGTAAATATGTAAATGGCTTTAATCTAAAACAGTTGTGGAATGCTTGAAAACAAGGATAAACAATGTCCTTATGATGGATATAATGGTACCATACATTCTTTATACCCTAGCATAAGTTTCATTTTATTGATTAAATTTTGATCTATTTGAACGTAGTCTGTATCAGTAGATTAACCTTTGGTAGCTTATTACCATTATTATTATTATTATTATTATTATTATTACACTGTAACTCTAGTAAGAATAAACAAGTCCATAGAGTTAATTACCTTGCGTATGTCTTAGACTTTAACCTGCTAGCAGCAAGTTCTTTTAAACATTCAACTGAATGATAAATGGTACTGCCCAGTTGGATGTTAGATCCATCCTTTTTAGAAATTTAGCTGGGTAAAAGTTAGCAAAAACGACAAGGACGATGTAACATATTCTTATAAATATATCATAAGTAATACTGTTCAATGTATGTAGGTGTATCTTACGTCAGCTTCAGTAGGAACAGGACAAAAAAAAATGAAGTGAACTTGGAGTGAAAAAATTGGAGTTAGATTTTAGAGACAAAATCATATGTGTTGTTTATAAATATAAAAGATAAAATGCTTCTGATGATGCTAATAGCACTGATGATGATGATGATGAATTTATTACATGATGAAGGTCTTAAAAGGGAATTTTTCAACGAGGATATTTTTAGATAGCCAAGTTACTGATTATAATGATGAAGATGATGAAAATGATGATGATGATGATGATGATGATGATGATGACGATGATAATAATGATGACGATGCTTGTAGAATTTTTACAATTTTATAATGATGTTTATGCATGGAATGCTGATGTTGCCATTGTCATTACTTTTATAATGCTTCTGATGAGATGTTTCTTATGACTGATGATGCTTATAACATTGATGATGATGATGATGATGATGTTATTTCACTAAAAAAGAGAAAGGGAGGAAAAATAATGACATGTAGGTTTTGTTTTTATTTATTGTTGTTGCTGCTGCTGGTAATGATGATAATGATGATGATAGTGGTGATTTTGATGAAAGTCATGGTATTATATTCTACTGCATCATTAGGGACTCCTTGGTCACCCATCTAATTACATGTACCACGCCCTTTGATCATTAAAACTCTTAAAAGATAACAGGTTACAATACAAGTACATATTGAGAAATAAAATATGTTTAAACCAAATGACGACAACAATGACTACAATACAATAATTGCTGATATACATTTTCATCCTATAGACACAAACAACGATCAGTTTGTTGTAAAAATAATTATATAAAACAAATCACCATCACTCCCATCATTTCTTTAATTTTAACTGCCAGTCTCATGTTACAGCCATTAATAGATTTTTAAGCTTTATAACCCAAATAACCATGTTTGATTTGACTCTAAACTTTCACTCCTAAAGTAGACACTAAGCCACTCTAACATTAGGTAGTAAATTATTTGTTCGAATTAGTGAGACCCGCTTCTGAATCAGTGATACAACTTAGGAGTTATACGTAATTATAAAAATACAACCATTGTCTAAATGTCATTTTCCCACTTTTTCTGTCCGTTACCTCAAAATAAACGCAGTACTAATTTTTGAAAGATTGTTGTATTTATCATATTTTTTCGGAAGTTGACACTATGAATTAAAGGTTATTTTAGTTTAGTGTCACCACTTTAATAAATGGCATACGGCAAAAGATGGAGTGGAGTCTTGGAGTGGAGTTTAAAGTGGCGTGTTAGTTTATTTATTTATTTATTTATTTATTTATTTATTTATTTATTTGGGTTTTACGGCGCACCAACACAGTATAGGTGTCCTGTTTGGCGCCATATAACCTAAGTTAAGAACATAATGGAAGCACTTAATGTATCTTTATTTAGAAATGATTTATAGCAAAATGGTGCTTTAACACTAGTTATACAGGATGGGCGGTTATACGTCGCTCGTAATAAATTCACGAGGGCGCAATCCTAGTGAATTATTTCGAACGACGTATATCCGCACGAGTGTATAACTGGTGTTAAAACAACATTTTGCTATACACTATTGCGATTCTAATATGAATTTTACTGTAAAATTTAGATGAAATATTACAGAACTGTTTCTTCGCGCATGCATCGCGCACACTTTTAAATCGTTTATGCACGCCAGGACCGGAAATGGTATTACGACTTGCGGAAAAATTAAGTTTGAACGCAAAAGATGAAGAATTATTCTACAAAGCGAATAACCAACTAAATATAATATCATGCGTTAATTAATCAAGGCAGTTAAAAAATTGATCAATGTGACATTTCGTTTTAAACAGTCATGCTATACGAAAAACCATTTGATTAGATTTGAAAGCACTTTTTCTAAATGTATACATAGCGCTAGATATCACGTCGACGTGACGTCATCTTTATATCGTTGTGAGCATTGTTAGTCATTTTAGAATTCACAGTATGCCATTCGTCAAACTCCCTGCTGTACTCAAAAATAGTCAAGTTTATACTTCATTATGTACATTTTGACAGGTGTACATCACAACACCAAAATAAGAGAAGTAATTTTAGTATTACTGCATCATTTTTCAGGTTTTGCTCGTTTTTACTACAAAAACAAATTCCCATTTACACTTACTGCCACGGAAAGAATAGCATAAAAGTATACAATTACAGATGTAGTTATAGATTGCAGTCGTAGATATTAGAAAGGAGAGCCACATTTTAAATGTGATATATACTTATACACCTCGGGCCAATACCTCACACAGTATGTCAATATCGCCTTAAGGCACACCAGCCCTGTTTTATAACTCTTTAATTGCATATATTCCACTATACTGTTAAAAGTGAAAACGACGTAAAAATAATTTCATGTTTTACAGGGTCTTTGAATGTTTATGTTATGCGCTGGAACATCAACGTTTTCTGATGACGCTGACGTCATTTCCTTTCAATATTTTAATGCATTTTAGTGTTGTAGTTTCTTGTGTCAGCCTTATTATTGAAGCTAGCGAAATAATTTATTCAGTACCATGTATTCTTTTGTAAAATAAATGTTAGTTTGTATATACTTGAGATTCTGCCAGTAGAAATATAAAATCTTGATGCGTTGAACAGCCGAAATCTGCCTGATATTGATTTTTTGGCACACCCAGAAGTGTGCCTGATATCGATATTAGGCACATCAGTTCACACGACCGCGAATATCGGCCTCCCGCTGCTCATATACGTTTATATTCAATGCAAATTTTGTTACTATATTTAGTAATGTATGCAATAAATATACGAAATTATCTAGGCAATGCAACTAATAAGGTTATTAGTTGCATTGGTAAAACAGAAGAGGAAAAGTTGATTTTTTTGTAATTATGATTGAAAGAATCATATGAGAGTGATTGAAGGAAGAAAAATTAAATGCAATGTGTGTAACACAAGTGGTCGAGATGAAAGCTTTAGATATGATGTTTGTTATTATCATTACAGTACAGTAGGTGTTTGAAACTTGCATACGAGAATACAAATAGGAAAGAAACGCTTTTAAATGCAATGTTTTTGATTATGCAGATTTTGAGAGCGATGGTTTGGAGATATCCATGAGAATTAATAAAAAGAATATACATGCGTTGTGGGTGCATATGTATGGGGAACTACACCGGCGAAATTCTTTAAATGTAATATTTGTGATTATACACATCAAAGAGTTAGTCTCGGGAGACACTTTGGAAAAATAAAGAAAAACGTTAGTTGTGTGATAAACTTTACCTGAATAGACATACAATAGTTTTTACTGGAGAAAAATGTATGCTTATAACAAAAGCAAAGGCTTTAAATGTGATCTTTGCAATTATGAATGAAATGAAAGTCATAACCCGGAGATTCATATGAGAATATGTACAGAAAATAAATCCTATAAATGTGGTGTGTGTGATTATGCATCTAGTACCAGTGGCAGTCTCAAGGCACATCGGAGAAGACACACTGGAGAAAACATACCGGAGAAGACACATCGGAAAAGTCACACAGAAGAGGAACTATTTTATGTGATCTTTGCAATTATGCATGCTGGCATATGGGTAATCTTAACAAACATATGATGATACATACAGGAGAGAAACCGTTTAAATGTAGTGTTTCTTATTATGCACGTAATAAATGGTGTAATCTGAAGACACACAGGGCAATACACACAGGAGAGAAGCATTTTAAATGTGATATTTGTGGATATGCGTGTAAGGACCGCGGAAATCTTAAGATACACATGAGAATACATGCAGGAGAGAAACCTTTTAAATGTAGTGTTTGTGATTATGCAAGTAATAAATCGATCGGGTAATCTGAAGACACACAGGGCAATACACAAAGAAGAGAAATGTTTTAAATGTGATATCTGTGAATATGAGAGTAAGCATCGCGGAAACCTTAAGATGCACATTGTAGTACATACAGCAGAGAAACATTTTAAATGTAGTTTTTGTAATTATGCATGCAAAAGAGCTATAACTCTGAAGGTACACAGGAGAAAACATACAGGAGAGAAACCCTTTAGATGTAATGTTTGTGATTATACCTTTACCCAAAGAAGCAATCTGCAGTCACACAGGAGAAAACATTCAAGAGAAAAACCGTTTAAATGTAATATATTTAATTTTGCATCTAGCCGGAAATATGTTTTTAAGGAACATTTGAGAAAACACACAGGACAGAAATCGTGTAAATGTAATTTGTGTAATTTTGCATTTAACAGGAACAGTAATCTTAAGAGACATCTGAAAATACACACAGGAAAAAATAAAACACACAATTGAAAATACACACAGAAGTAAACACCTTCAAATGCATCTTCAAATGAGATGTATGTGACTATACTTCTAACCAGATATATGCAATAAAGACACATGCGATATTGCAAGCAGGAGACAAATCCTTTAAATGCAATTTGTGTGAGATGATAGACATTATAAGTGTTTACAGGATATGTTATGCATTTTATGCTTGTAGTATTTCGAAGACAGATTAAAAACAGAAGAGAATCGCTGCAGATGATTGCACGGTCGATCACAGCCGGATATTCAGGAGTTCAAAATGTCCGACGGATGGATATGATGCCATTATTTATCCTTTCAACTTGCTAACCGTTGTTAATATTGCAAAGGTTAAAAGAAATGCCTCAGGAAACATTGCAGATATTGTAGGAAGTATGAAATGTAACTAAGCACGATAAAAGCGGATAGGGTTTAATTGTGCTAAACCCCTTGCATCATCTACTTTGTATTTTAAAAGCTGTTAATAAAGACATTTCTACCGTTGTTTCCTCTTTATGTATAATTAATAGACAGAATCAAGTCTATTTTAGAAATTCTCTCTATGGAATGATGTTAGAATTATCATTATTTTGAACGTAGCAAAAAGGCTGTCTCAGTTCACTATATAAAATTAACAAGAGGGCCAACATGGCCCTATGTCGTCCAAGACTCCATGATAACAAACATTCTGACCAAAATTTATGAAGAGAGAATCAAAAATGTGCCCCTAGGGTGTCAACAAGTGTATTCTTTGATTTGACCTAGTTGACAGCAAAATATTCATAAGCCAAAAATTAGCAAGTTTTGGCCATTTAAACGGCCATAATTCTGCAACCCATAACGGGATTTGACCAGATTTTAAAGAACTGAGATATTATGCCAATACAAGTTGTGTGCAAGTTGATGGCAAAATGTGGTCTCCATCGTGTTCACAAGACAAAAATGGCATTTTTCCCTTTAATTCTGAAACTTATGATGGGATCTGGCAAGTTTTTGAAAAGAATCAAGATGTTATGCCAATACAAGATCTGTGCAAGTTTTCTTTTAAAGTTGAATGCAAAATGTTGTCTCTATCGTGTTCAAAAGCAAATTTTAGACCTTTAAGGGGCAATAACTCTAGAACCCTTATGCCAAATAAAGATTTTATGCAAATTTGATTAGAATTGCTTGCAAAATGATGTAAGATGTAAGAAATTGTGGACGGACAGACGGACGACGGACGAAGTATTTCTAGTATTTGAAGGTTTTCGACCTAGTTCTAGCCCTACCACCTGAAGATACTTTACATGTAAATGAAGGTCTGGAAACAGTTTGAAATCTGGAGTAGTTCTAAATTAGATGGTAGATCATACATTCGAGTTAATAACTCGAAATTTCGAATTACGTAACTATCATGCCTTTTTTATCCGCAAAATTTGATCGTTTGCCCGTCTCTCAATGGCCAATAATATAAAATATACATGCATATATTGTACCGAACATATAGAGACTTGAACATATACCACCATACATCAAAGTATGATCCACCATTTAATTTAAAACTACTTCAGATTTCAAACTGTTTCCAGACCTTTATTTACATGTATAGTATCTTCAGGTTGTAGGGCTAGAACTAGGTCGAAAACCTTCAAGATATGGTCAAAATAGTGAAATATTCTAAGCTTTAATAATTCCTTGTCACCTTCTATGATCTCTCCTCAAAATTAGTCCAGGCACCAGAGCTTGGTCAGACTCCTAATACATTTTTGTTTAGGGTATGTCTATATTTCATTGCTTTATGGGCTCAAACTAGGTCGAAAACCTTTCAGACTTAAACATGGTTTAGTCACCTGAGGTCTTCCTCCAAAGAGAAAGCTGGGAAGTCACCATATGACCTGTAATTGTGTTGGTAAAATATATAAATAAATAAATAAACTTGTTAAAAATAGTGGTATTTTCTATGAGCAAATGCTGCCTGGTCATCTTAATCATATGACCCTGTAGGGCTACAAGGCGGATAAAACATGTACATAGTCTTGACAAGGACCTAGATCCATACATCAACGAAAACCATTGTAAATAGTAACTAGAAACTTCGAGATACGTAATACGGAATTTCGAGATAGTAACTCAAAATTTCGAGATACGTAACTGCAAAAACTAGTGCTCGAAGTCCTCATTCATATGGTTGTCTGCATGAACTATGTAATGAAATGTGTATAGACTGACCGTCGAGAAATGAAGAGTTCTTGTCACCCCACCACTTCGGTCCGAGGTAAGCCAAAGCCTCACACATTCATCAGATACCTGAATGTCAATAGATGTAATGACAGAAACGGTAAGGCATAAACCATCCTGCAAAGTAATGGAGGTAACTCGTAATATGATTTAACATTAACAAAAATCGTTAGCTTCCCTATAACTGTATTATAGTAGGTGCATAAAAAATCAAAGTCAACAATTTAAATCGATACAGTAGGCACAATTTAGCAATAAAAAGGATTGTATGTATTGTATGTACGAAATCCCTTTGTAGAAAACAGAGCAGAGTACAAGAGAAACACCCTAAAGGGCCAGACGAAACAGGCCAGAAGACAAAATGTAAGATTAAACAACTGTCTGTTATGGAGTCCTCCGAATATTCCTCCAGGCACAAGCAAAGATTAAAGCGTAGCTTCCAACCAACTGTAAAACACTAACCATGTGGTATTTGTCCAAACAGTTGGATCATAACCTCTTTAGATAAAACATGTTATAAATTTTCCAAAATTAAGTTGTAAAGTTATAATGACACAAAAATCTTACAAAATCTTTAAACAACATCCCGGTAAAAAAAGGTTCGATATATCTTCTCACATAAGTGTCTTTTCATTACTTTTAAGTTTTACAACCGAATCTGAATTATGATGATAAAATTCAGTAAAGTGTTTACGTAAATTAAAATAACGGTAGTCTTGCTGAAGAAGATAGTTTGTAATATATTGATTACGTTCATTGAAATTTTCAACCGTTGATGACTGTACATGCTCTGGCAAAAACGTACAAATTAAGCCATAAGATGCCGCGCTTAGCATACCCCCCCCCCCCCTTTCTGAAGTGGAGAAATTTGCAATACTAAAAATTAAACATCTCTTTTTGTCATAAATTTTCGTATCATAATATTGTTAGAATTAAAGAGATGTAAACCTAAAACTGAAGCAATAGTTTCCGAATTGTTAATGTTTTCTTGCTTTTTCTGTTAGTTTATCTGTGTATGCTAGTTATATGTGTGTGTGTTTGTCTTTTGTACGTGTGTGTCTACGACGTTGAAGGGATACTTCGTTTAAGGAACGTGGCTTTCCCTGTTTAGTATTCGTCCGTGCTCCACCTTCCCCCAACATCTGACCCTTTTATCTATCCCTTACCACACAACCCACATTTGCTGTATTTTGCATATATCTAAAACGTACTTGTTGTTGGATTCTTTTAAGCAACCCGTCTACAATATTTTTCCGTAACAGCTTCTTTTGTTGTGGACGTACTTTGCGATGCATGGCTCTATGGTTGTGTTTGTTCTGCTTTCCTTCATTTTTATCTTGATATAACTTGAGTCCCCAGGGATAAATAGTATAGAGCAAAGGAAGAAAACGGATTATCCATATGAGCCGTGCCATGGGAAAACCAACATAGTGGCTTTGCGACCAGCATGGATCCAGACCAGCCTGCGCATCCGCGCAGTCTGGTCAGGATCTATGCTGTTCGCTTTCAAAGCCTATTGTAATTAGAGAAACTGTTAGCGAACAGCATAGATCCTAACCAGACTGCGCGGATGCGCAGGCTGGTCTGGATTCATTCTGGTCGCAAAGCCACTATGTTGGTCTTCCCATGACACGGCTCTTATAAGAATATCTTCCAGATAGTGGAAAGTATTGATAAATGAAGTAAATAAAACAAGAAAATGCACACAGCCTTAAATATGCTAGAAAAAAAATGGAAGTAGTTCATATTTCACCTAGTTTTATAAACAAACCAATGGAATTGCATTGAATGTTTTTGTTGATAAGAAGGTAAAGCCTAAAAATTGTTGTTTTCGGTAACTTGATAAAAAATATAGTAGGTAGGTCGATAGGTCGATATCTATTTTCATTAAGTGGGACTTTTCGGAAATTATTTTTGTGTCAAGAAATGAAAACAAATAATTAAGTTATGCCTTTAGAGCATCAGTAGGTTGATTTCTAATATCACTGACCATGTTTAAAGCATAGAAAGTGCAGTTTTCCACCTTTTTTTAAAAAAGTAAAAAAAAACAATCTCCAAGGCCATAAAAACATATAGGATCGGGACAAAAATTTAGGGTTGGTCGTGATACCGAAAACAAACAATTTTAGGCCTAAGACAAACTAATTCAGGTTATATGAAACCTCTTGCCTATACTTATTAGTTCTGATCAGTAATAAAGATGCTAAATTGCCTCAGTAATTCCAGAAAAACGTGTGAAATTAATATCATGTTTCACGATATATAGTGTAGTTTTAGGTAATATTAAAATGAGTGATGAATAACATAGTCAAGTTACTGTCACTTCAATCACCTACGTTATATTTTTACGTTAAAGACAAGTGATAGTAAAGTACATTAGACTTCACAACATCGAAAAATCAAGATTCGCCATATTATTTATTATGTAGTACATCGATATTTCAAAGCAGGGTTGAACTTGGTTATACCACGCAAACCAGAAGCCTCATAGCTAAAGAACAGACTACGGTTGGCCATCTCCAACACAATTCATATACAGTTGATAATAACAACAAAATCTATACGGTAAGACTTTGTAGTGAAAAGTAGGTCAACAACAGACAGATACATAGCAAAGGGTTGCTTCAAAGCTTAATTGTTCCATCAACAAATACATTTCAATCGTACGAAATATATTAAATGGGGACGGGGAGAAGGGTATGTAAAAGAGTAGGAAAGGGCGAATAAAGGGAAGAAACAACTCCAACATACAAGACAAGGTTTGTTTATTTTTTTTGTTGTTGTTTTGTTTGTTGTTGTTGTTTTTTCTTCTTTTTTTTTATTTTTTTATTTTGAAGCTCTTTTGTTTTCTTCAAAAAATACTTCTAAAATACAAATTATCACATCAACCTGTCTCTTATGTTACCACGATTCACAGACTCAGCATCTTTGTTTATTTTTCCTATAACAATATAATAATCATGTCAGATAGCTGAGATTCCTGTGGTTTCTTTAAAACTAGACAGACACATTCCATTAGCTCTGTCTATATCTTTTATATAATTCATTTATACCTCTAAACATTTTGATAGGCAGTGTTTCCTTGTTAAAAGCCACAAAATGCCAGCCTAAATAAATAATGAAATACCATAAATTTAATACGGTTCCACATCTGTTTTTTTTTTTTTTTTTTTTTTTTTTTTTTTGTCATCTTGAACGATCTAATCGCTATTATTGAAGCAATTAATAATTCGTAGTCTGGTATTGTGGGTTGTCCTCCTCATCCGAACTTTAGGAGGCAGTAACCAGTTTCCAGAGCTTCTCGGCCTAGAGTCGCCTACACAACTTTCGAAACCTCACACAAAAATCTGTAACCACACACCTGAAAAGAAGATATTGCAGCATTAACATGACTGTAACTATGTCTATCGTTACAAATCATCTGCATACATCTCTAATATCTAGTTTTCTGCTTACAAGACCTGAATTTTGTGCTCTCCCAGTCGTGGAAACTGATGACGAAAAAAAGCTAAATGTGCCAATTTCAAATCGCTGTAGAAAATTCCCTGCAAATGATAGCCCCAAATGCTACACGGTTTCATACCCCGGTAACACTGTAAAATCTGAAAATAAGCTCGAATTTATGTGCCATTCTTACCTTTTCTTTACTATTCCAGTTTTTCTGAGGCCTCTGCTTTAATGTTTAATGACATCTCCATTGGTAGTATGTCTAGGGATTTAGATTTATGTTTAAAGAAAAACGGCAAGTTTTTTTTTTTGATGTACATGTTCCGAACCGTTTTACCTAAATATCATGATTTTAAAATGTCCCTTAATTTTAAGAAAAACAAGTTATTAACTCTACATGGAAATGGGAAAAATAAAAGTAAGAAATTGATCAAAAGATGAATTATTGCTAACGTTAAACTACTGTTTGTTTTACCAGAAATATCATCATCATCATCATCATCAAACTACCACATCACCATTAATATCACCAACCATCACCGTCATCATATAATATAAAATGAATTTTAATTCTACCATTACCCTTTCTAATACTAGAAAATAATACGTACAGTCTTTAATGCCTGTTGTATCTTATAAATATTAGTAGTGCATACCTTGCTATAAATAGTAACAAAAATGCATAGTAACTGATAGTACTATTTGAAAGAACCGTTTTCTTTGGTGTTCTTCGGTACTTTTGGTACTTGTTTAAAAAAGTTTCAACTTAATGAAATTTATTTCGCGACAACAGATAAGATTTCTTTCTAATACAATTTGGAATCTTGCATAAAACCTTTATTTTGCCGATTTCTGGTATGCACGAACTACGTTGGTACTTTCAGGACATGCATTTATTGTTTTACATTAAATTATCATGTACGTTCGACATCCTATCTCGTGCGCACGAAATAAGATATCGAGCGCACGAGATAAGATGTTGAGCGCTCGAGAAAAGATGCCGTACAAAAATTGAATAGCCTCAGGGCCATGTTAACTGTATTTCTTTCACCAATGATATATACATGCTTTATTCATAGCTTAGGCGTAAAATATGTTTGTTTCCTTATCCCGATCTACCATAAATATTTGGCCCGTCCTTGAATTGTTTTATAGCCTTGAAGAGTATTTTTCAAACTAATTAATAAAAGTTGCAAAAACTGCACTTTTTATGCTTTAAACATTGTCAGTGATGTTGAATATCAAGTTACTAGTGCTTTAAAGACCTAACTCTCTTATTTTTTTTCCTTTCTCTTTTTCCTTTTCTTTTTCCTTTTATTTCATTTTTTTTTTTTTTTGTTTTGACACAAAAATAATTTCCAAAAAACATCTCTTTTTTTCAATAATCCAAAAACCCTACCAACCCTACTTTTTTAGCATGTTACCGGAAACAAAGAATTTTTAGGCCTTAGCTATATAAATTTCAACATACTCAATCTAAAGCCCACTTGTGTGAGTGTGTGTTCGGGATTAACATCATTTACAACATTATTTTTTTCAGTCATATAAACAACGGTGTCTACTTGTAGCAGTGAGCACAATGCTCAACTTATAGTGATGCTTCACTGGAATATCATGACGTAGACACGTGACGTCACATTGTACAGCTGAGACCGGGCTGACTAGTCCAAGCACTATCCTCTTAATACAGAGCGCCAGCCGAAGAAGCTATTAAGCTTCCAAATTTCGTTCGTATACTAAATTGTAGATTCTATTTCAAACTCAGGCCGTTTTTACGGGAGGAAATATAGCTAGATCTAAATGAGAAAATAAGTGTGAAAACGCACTTGAAAATTCCCGAAAATCTTCAAAATAGAGAATATTTGGCAATGGACGGTTAGAAAAAAAAAGAATTTCAATAAAGAAAATGAAATCAGTCGCACGTGGAAACCAGACAAAAATCTTTGAGATTCCGAGGGTGACATATTTTTTAATTTAATGTTCTTTGATTTACGTTCTTCGATCCTGTTTTATTTCTTCATATTAAATGGGACAGACTATAGTACCATTTTTCACGTCTTTGGTATGACGCGGCCAGGGATCGAACCCACGACCTCCTGCACTCGAAGTGGGCACTCTACCACCAAAATAAATCTTAAAAGCAGTTGTGTTAAAATTGTATAAGCACATAAGAGATAAGTCCTCGGCCATAAAACATGTATAATATATTCATCAGAAAAATTCACTCTTCAGAGTCATTCTAAAACTAGACACAGACCCTGAGTCATTTATATTTTTATGTAATCGGAGAATGTCGGAACAATCCGATATCAATATCGGAAGACTCCGACTGCTAATGGGTTCTCAATCGGTAATCTTCGTTAAGAGCCAACTCTCAAGTTGTCAGCGTGACTACTCGAGTTAATGCGGACACGGCACTTGAAAATATATTAAATGGCTTGAATTTAAAACAGTTGTGGAATGCTTGAAAACAGGAATAAACAATGTCAGTGTTTCCTTATGATGGATATAATGGTACCATACATTCTTTATACCCTAGCGTAAGTTTTATTTCATTGATTGGATTTTGTTCTGTCTGTCCGTAGTGGGTATCAGTAGATTAACCATTGGTAGCTTATTATTATTACTATTATTATTATTATTATTATTATTATTATTATTACACTGTAACTCTAGTAAGAATAAACATGTCCATAGAGTTAATTACCTTGCAACCATTCTCCTGCGCATGTCTTAGACTTTAACCTGCTGGCAGCAAGTGATTTAGTTTCAGTGCAGACCTACAATTAAGATTAGTCTGCACATCCGTGCAAGTTCTCTTAAACATTCAATATGGCCAACTGGATGTTAAATCAGTTCGTTTTAGAAATTAAGCTTGGTAAAAATTAGCTAAAGTACAAGGACGATGTAACATGTTCTAATGAATGTATTATAAGTCATACTGTTCAATGCATGTAGGTGTCTCTTAAGTCACCTTCAGTAGGAACAGGACAAAAAAATTTGGAGAGCAAAAATTGGAAGTCAAAGTCATATGTTTTTTTGATATGTATAAATGATAAAATTCTTCTTGTAATGCTAATAACACTGGTGGTGGTGATGATGATGATATATTCATCCCATGACGAAGGACATGAAAAGGGCATTTTTCAACGAGGATATTTTTAAATAGCCCAGCTACTGATGATAATGATGAAGATGATGAAAATGATGATGACGATAATGATGATGACGCTTGTCGATTTTTTTACAATTTCATAATGATTTTCATGCAAAGTATGCTGATATTGTATTTGACATTCTTTTTACAATGCTGCTGATGAGATGCTTCTAACGATGTTAATAGCAATGATGATAATAATAATTGTGATAGTGATGATGATGATGATGATGATGATTGTGTTATTTCATTAAAATGAGAAAGAGAGTAAAAATAATGACATGTAGTTATCCCGCTTCTTTATGATGACTTTTTTATTGTTGCTGCTGCTGGCAGTGATGATTATGATGAAGATGATGTTTGAAATTTTGATGAAAGTCATTATATCGTTCTACTGCATCATTAGGGACTCCTTGGTCACCTATCTAATTACATGTACCAAGCCCTTTGATCATTAAAATCTGGAAAGATAACAGGCAACAGAAATCCTGCTTTTGGTAAAGGCTTTATTAACCTTTACCCTGCTAAATTTCTAAAATGGACTGGTCTATCTTTCAGTTTGGGCAGGACCACTTGTTTATCAAAGGTGTATTCACTGAAAATTTACTGACTGATTTCTTATTGATTTCATCATCATTATCGTCGTCATCATCATCATCACCAGTACCACTATCATCACAACCACCAGACCAATCATCGTCATCTACAAATTTTCACCGCCACTACCATCTTCATCCCCTCTGTCATAACCACCGTAACAACACTCATCATCATTACAAGCAGTGCCATTTTCAGCAGCAGTACCATGAACAAAATCACCATCACCACCATCATTGTCAACATGAACATCTTCACCACCACCATCATCATTGTTATCATCAACATCATAATTATTATTTCAAGCCTCAACATAATCATCTAAATCACTACTGTACTCAGTACCATCATCATCATTATCATCAACATCATCTGTCATTGCCCATTAATATCATCTTTAGTTTTACTGAGGTGTTGCTGTTGACCAAGTTGAAAAACAATTTTGGTCGGAAGATAACTTTTCGTTGTTGCTATTTTTGTTGATGACGACTATAGAGATGGAACTTTTTTTACTGTTGTTAATGATATTGATGGTGATTGAACATCTCGAAAATAATTTTCTTCCAAGGTTGATAAATTGGTTTTCGGAATAAGAATGACAACGGCAATTATATACATTTTCATCCTATAGACACAAAAAAAAACGAACAGGTTGTTGTGTAAATAATTATATAAAACAAATTACCATCACTCCCATCATTCCCTTAATAAAAAGTATAACTGCCAGTCTCATGTTACATAAAATTTTATTCTTCATTACAACTATCACCTTATTACTGTTTACATCGGTGACAGAAACATACATTAATCTTTTTTTCTTTTCTTTTTTTTCTTTTGTATTTTATGTTATGTTATTTAACTAATAATACCAATGCTTTTAAGCGTAAAAGTCTTCAAGACAGTGAACAAATTACCATGTTTGATCTGATTTTAAAATCTCACTACGAATTTAGACACAAAAGCCACTCCAACATGTCACTACAACCTCCACCCCAAGACTCCACTCCATATTTTGTTGTATGTCGTATATGAAGTTGCAACACTAAATAAACAAACACTTAACATCTACTTATACACGACATTCTATAATCTTTAATTCAAAGTGTCAACTTCCGAAAATGTTAATAAAAATACTAGTATGAAAAATACAACACTGTACATTTATATTCAATTCACAAAAGAACTTTTACTAACGTTTTTTATTCAGTTACACTTTTTTCTATATTTTTGTAAAGTAATTGTGAGTTGCTATGCTGCTGGATTTATTCTGCTGGGGTTAATTTACTTGGCTTATTCTGCTATTCTGCTGGAGTTTCCCCTATTCTGCTATTCTGCTAACTTCACAGAGTGATAAAGTTGTAATATCACAAGACCGATCACTATGAGTGTAACTATTTTGATATGAAGAGACTATAAACAGTTTTCAGAGTTTTTCGTACGACAGTCGCTTACTGTCATACACTGTGGATGATGACGAGAAACAGCTATTTGAAGATTGAAGCTAATCTCTAAGTTAAAATAGATATAAAATTGAAGCGTATCTAAGCTTTAACCAAGGCGCGGACGCTGACGCTGACGCCGACGCCGAAGCGAGCTGGAGTAAGCCATGTAACTCATATGAACGACCTTTAACGTACAATAACAATTTAGAGGTTATAAGGCGGTATTGGCATACTAGAAGAAGTATTGGCCTGAGGGGTAATACTGGTCTAGTATGATAATACCGCCTTAAGGCACATCAGCACTGTTTTATTACCTTTTTTATTGTATGTTTCACTATACTGTTAAGTGATAACGAGGCCAAAATAATTAATGTTGCACAGCGTCATTGAATGTTTATGTATTGCGCGGGAACGTCAACGTTGTCTGATGACGCTGACGTTATTACCTTACAAACATTTTGTATTAGATTCATGTATTTTAGGGCCGTAGTTTCTTCTGTTAACTTGATTCAACTACACTAGAAGAGGAAACTATCGAAATTAATGCATATGTTTCACTCCACTGTAAAAGTGAAAACGAGGGGGGCCCTACTAGAGGAAAATGATTATGGGTGCTACAGTTTTGTATCTCGTGCATCCGTCTGTCCTTCAATCTATCAGATAGGTGCAGATTTCCGGTTATCGACAGAGCCTCGGTTACCGCCAAAAGTTTCCTTTATGGCTGGATTTCCAGTCTGCACTTACCACTAAGGAAACAATCTTAGAAGATAATTACAGATGTAGTGACAGTTGCAATTGCAGATTAAAAAGTTAGGAGAACAAAACTTTAATTATAATTGAAATCGAACTTTTGTCTATATATGAGAGAAATTAAAGGTGCAGTGTTTGTTACACAAGTGATAAAAAGGAAAAGTTTTAGATATGGTGTTTGTAATTATCATTATAGTAAAGAAGGCGTTTGAAACTTGCATATGAGAATACAAATTGGAAAGAAACGCTTTTAAATGCAATGTTTTTGATTATGCAGGTATTGAGAGCGGTGGTTTGAAGACATCCAGATGAATTAACAGGAAGAATATATATGCGTTGTAGGCGCATATGTATGGGGGAACTACACCGTAGAAAAGCTTTAAATGTTATGTAGGTGATTATAAATGTCATCAAAGTGTTAGTCTGGAAACACATTTGAAAAATAGTACGAAATACGCTAGTTGTGTGATAAACTTCATCTGAATAGACACACGATAATTCATACTACAGAAATATGTATGCCAATAACTAAAGCAAAGGCTTTAGATGTGACATTTGCAATAAGTCATAACCCGAAGATCCATATGAGAATACATACAGAAAATGACAATAAACAGTGATTATGAATGTAGTACTAGAAGCAGTCTGAAGGCACATCGGAGAAGACCCATTGAAGAAACCATGCCGGAGAAGAACCACCAGAAAAGTCACAAAGAAGAAGAATGCTTTAAATGTGATCTTTGTAATTATGCGTGCTGTACTATGGGTAATCTTAACAAACACATGATAATACATACAGGAGAGAAACCTTATAAATGTAGTGTTTGCGATTATGCAAGTAATCAAAGTAGTAGTCTGAAGTTACACAGGGCAAAACACACAAGAGAGAAATGTTTCAAGTGTAGTATTTGTGACTATGCGTGCAAGTACCGCGGAAATCTTAAGAACCACATGATAGTACATACAGCAGAGAAACATTTTAAATGTGCTGTTTGTGATTATGCTTGTAAAAGAGCTCTAACTCTGAAGGTACACGAGAGAAGACATACAGGAGAGAAACCTTATAAATGTAGTGTTTGCGATTATGCAAGTAATCAAAGTAGTAGTCTGAAGTTACACAGGGCAAAACACACAAGAGAGAAATGTTTCAAGTGTAGTATTTGTGACTATGCATTTAACAAACGCGGAAATCTTAAAAAACACATGATAGTACATACAGCAGAGAAACATTTTAAATGTGCTGTTTGTGATTATGCTTGTAAAAGAGCTCTAACTCTGAAGGTACACAAGAGAACACATACAGGAGAAAAACCTTATAAATGTAGTGTTTGCGATTATACATTTACCCAGAGTAGCAATCTGCAGATACACATGAGGAAGCATACAGGAGAGAACCCTATAAACGTAAGGGAGAAACCCTATAAATGTAATGTATGTAATTCTGCATTTAACCAGAAAGGTAATCTTAAGACACATCTGAAAATACACACACTGACAGTAGAAAAACCATTTAATTGTAATGTATGTATTTCTGCATTTAAGCAGAAAGCTTGGCTTACGAGACATATGAAAATACACACAGGTGAGAATTAAAACCTATTAAACACACAATTGAAAATACACACAGGAATAAAACCTTCAAATGCATCTCTTCAGATGAGATGCTTTTAACGGGATACGTACAACAAAGACACATATGAGATAGTATGCAGGAGACAAATCCTTTAAAGGCAATGTGTGTGAGATGATAGACATAGAAGTATTTACAGGATATGTTATTATGCATGTTATGCAAGTCGTTTTCTGAGGATGAAAGTACAAACAAGAGAGAATCGCTTCAGATGATTGCACGGTCGATCACATTTGAATAATTATTTGTCCTTTCAACATGCTGTCCGTTGTTAATATTGCAAAGGTTAAAAGAAATGCTTTTGGAAACATTTCTAATACTCAACAGCAAACTTATTTCCAAAACGGTAATCAAAAAGTAAAATGTCAACTCAAAATAATGACGCTGCGTAACTTAGAAATACCCTGTTTTGAATCCGATATTCCTTTTGGATAGTATTGATATGTGAGTGTAGCCTGGTTCCCGGTGTGTACTAGTATGCCCGGAACACCAAAGGCGGATCATGGTGTAAATATTGTTGTTCTGGAGTATTCCGGGCTAGTTTTGACTGCCAGAATTTCACTCTATAACTTTATTTAAAAATGAGATTGTAGATTATGGTGTAATTCTAACAGCAATTTGAAGACATATATAAACCCTTATCATGATGAATTTCTATAATGAACTTGTCCATCTTCCATTTTGTCCAACATGGAAAGGGTTAATAAAAAACAGATTATTTTTCACTGGAAACATATTAAGACCGTTAGCTAATTATAAGATGGCTTTCAGCTGAAAAACATCATTATGCATTTTGTATACATGATATAAACAAATAGCTAAATATTCACTACTCTTAGACAGACAGATTAATTTTTTGATATCATTCAGACCGTAAATCAAGTAAATATGATTTGATGATTCTTTTAACATATATGTAGATTGTTTGATAAGAACTTTGTCTACCTAAATTTCTTCAACTTAACCTTTACTCTGCTATATTTCTAAAATGTCTATAATTCAATTTGGGTAGTAGAAGCTACAATTTGTTTCCAAAGGGAGTATTCACTGACAATTTACTGACTGAATAGCGAATAGTTGCAGACCATGATCAGCCTGTATAGATCTTACAATTATTCTAGCTATGAACTTTACTGTAGACATAAGAAAAATAACTTCATACTACAAAATATGAGCCGCTATGAGAAAACCAACCTAGTGACTTCGCGACCAGCATGGATTTTGCCTTTGCAACCAGTGCAGACCAAGATCAGCCTGCACATATGTGCAGGCTGGTCTGCTCTATTCTGTCAGTAAATTTTCAGTGAACACCCCTTCAAATTATAAATGGTATTACCCAAGTTGAATGATGAACCAGTCCATTTTAGAAATTCAGCAGGCTAAAGGTTAAATTCTTTGTCAGCTCTGTGCATGTCTGCAGAATGCTTGCATGCTTATTTTACCATTTTAATCACTATACCTTCCTTGTGATCCCAATGTAGCAGGGCCCAGTCAACCCAAACCCAGGTTTAAGCCTCAAGTTGAACCACCCAAGAGACCCCAGCCATCCTATATGACACACAGCCGATCCAGAAGCGATGTCTTGGGTAAAAAAAAAAGAACTTTTACTATAGATGTGACTAAAACTTGTTGAAAATTGGTGGTTATAGCCACAAAGTACTTACTACACTTAAGACATCCTGGTCTTCTTAACCTGAATTTTATACTTAGACTTCAAATATATAAAAATTCAAATGGTTATTACTTCTTTGGAAATGTGTCTATACTGCTGAAAATGAGCAGGTTTTCTGTAATTATTTGAGCTAAGTTCAAGTAAAGCTTAATGAAAGTGATAGAAATAACGTTTAACTTTTAGACTTAATGAGGTCCTGAATCACCTATTTGATTGCAGTTTTTCAGACGGAATTTGTCACTTAAGATTCATTAACATAAATTGGGATAACTTTGTCTGTTTAGAATATTTTGTTTCAGTTGCTGGCAATTAAGAGGTTTTCATTCTCTAGGAGCAGCTTTTAAACTAATAGAATAGAAAAACTTGAAAAAGGGGTTATTGAACTGTATCTTGGGGAAAACGTATATTATAATATACTATTAAAAAAAATATGTATTTATAACAAAAAACATTGACCCATTTTATTACTGATGAGTGATAAAAGTTTTGTAATTTTGGAGAGAACTACATTTACATGAAGAATTGTTTGATTGCCAGACGTATTGTTTAATGCTGCTTAATTAATGTAATATCATTTTTTTGCTGCTAGCTTAATTAAACGAATGTATCTTTAATCTATATGTTTGTAATCATTATACTGTACTATGAAATCATTAACCCTTATCATGCCGGACACGATTGATTTTGCCTTTGCGACCAGTGCAGATCATGATCAGCCTGCACATCCCTGCAGTGTGATCATGACCTGCACTGTTTGCCATTCAGTCAGTATGTTTTTGGTATTCACCCCTTTTAACAGTTAATGGTACTGTCCAAACTGAAAGATGGACAAATTCATAATAGAAATTTAGTGAGGTAAGGACTTTTTTTGTGGATTTTGTGGTATTGTGTCAACCCCTAAAATTCAAACACAACAAACAAACAGAATTGAGCCACGCCATGAGAAAACCAACATAGTGGGTTTGCGACCAGTATGGATCCAGACCAGCCTGCGCATCCGCGCAGTCTGGTCAGGATCCATGCTGTTCGCTAACGGTTTCTCTAATTGCAATAGGCTTTGAAAGCGAACAGCTTGGATTCTGGCCAGACTACGCAGATGCAAATGCACTATGTTGGTTTTCTCATGGTGTGGCTCAATTAGAAGACTCATTGGAAGTATAAAATGTAATCAAGCAAAATAACAGCGCACTCGGTTTGATTGTGCGACACCCCTTGCGCCATCTAGTGGGTATTTTAAAAGACTAGTCACTACGCTGATAATAAAGATATTTCTACCGATTCTTTCCTCTTTTTGTCTATTTCTATTTCGTAAAGACAGAAACAGAATCAAGTCTATTTTAGGAATTCTCTGTGAAGAATGATGTTAGAAATATCATTATTTGGAACATAGGATATAGACTGCCTCATTTCACTATGTAAATGTAAAAAGACATAATTGAGCCGTGCCATGCGAAAACCAACATAGTGGCTTTGCGACCAGCATGGATCCAGACCAGCCTGCGCATCCGCGCAGTCTGGTCAGGATCCATGCTGTTCGCTTTCAAAGACTATTGCAATTAGAGAAACTGTTAGCGAACAGCATTGATCCTGACCAGACTGCGCGGATGCGCAGGCTGGTCTGGATCCATGCTGGTCGCAAAGCCACTCTGTTGGTTTTCTCATGGCGCGGCTCATATCATAATCTAGAAGCTTTTTCTAGAATTTGAATCTCTTGAGTCTCTTTGGTTCTCGTGTTTTAATATCGACATTCCGCCTCATTTTTTTTATTTCGTCTACATTGACTGTTACAGCTTACGCCTATATGTTATACGAAACTTGTTTCAAAAAATGATTCAAAATGAATTAAACATTTAAATGATATCTGCAGTCCGCCCGCTTAGCTCAATAGGGAGTGCGCCGATCTACGGATCGCAGGATCGTGATTTCGATCCCCGGGCGGGGTGTATGTTATTCGTGACTATTTGATAAAAGACATTGAGTCTAAAATCATTCGTCCTCCGCCTCTGATTCACGCGGGGAAGTTACGGAGAACAGGTTTGTACTGGTACAGAATCCAGGAACTACCTGCCGTTACATGACTGAACGGCGTTAAACCCAAAACAAGCAAATAAATAAATGATATCTGCTGTAATTATTTGTCATTAATACATATGTTACTATATATAATAACAAAAATGAATGTGTTTCCAGTAGGTTATTGCTTCCACGCACTGATTATCACTTATCGGCCCGATAATCCTCTGGTAAATACGTGCGCGTGAAACCAATGGCTACATAAAACGTCATCATGGTCAGTGCGTTTTCAACATGGCGGCAGAGCGGACGTTGGAGTCGTTATTGGACGTCATAATGGTCTGACACTGGTCTTGTTTATCGCAGAATGACAATGCTTTGGGTTTCAACAGTGTTCGGGTATGTGGTGTAAACCAGCATGATTCGCAACACACAATTTCAAAATTTCGACGAAGTTGCGGGTTTCTTCTCAGTGAAAATGTTATGACTGCTTTTCATATACATAGATCTACTGCTAAGAAAACTGCAGTTTTTTCATGGAATTAATTAAGCTAAAATTATGTGTTGTTCCACATTTTAAGAATGGCGAACCATTTGATGAGTTTGATAGGTACATAAAAACGAGTTTACTTCGCTCCTTATCGTCAAGATAGTATGTAATTTGTCTAAATATGCAAGAATAAGTTTAGTGCACTCACTTATATTTTCCCCATATTAACCATATATTGCTTCCGGGTACGACTAACTCAGATTTTAAAGCCCTCGGTCCATTATTCATTTTCCGGGCCGATTATCACCTCCCAGCCAGACTCTGTCATGTATTAACCTCTTGTTAGACAGTTTTAATGATCATCAAGATATTGACACATTTACATTTATTTATTTATTTATGTCTCTTTCATTTACAAACACATAAAATTAGAATCTACATACAGACTAAAACAATTGTAAATGACCGTTCTAAATAGAACTGTAAGAGACAATATACATATTCACATTTAAAAACATACCATATAACTTATTATATCTAGTGGGTATTTTAAAAGCCTAGTCACTACGCTGATAATAAAGATATTTCTACCGATGTTTTCCTCTTTTTGTCTATTTCTATTTCGTAAAGACAGAAACAGAATCAAGTCTATTTTAGAAATTCTCTGTGAAGAATGATGTTAGAAACATCATTATTTGGAACATAGGATATAGACTGCCTCATTTCACTACATCAAATACAAAAATGTAAAAAGACATATGAGCCGTGCCATGGTAGCCATAACGGAAAATGCGGTAGCCACATTTTAAACAAAGGCATTATGAGACTTTAAATGATTACTACGGCTATATCACTATTTTTACTGTTGTAACAAAAGTAAATCTAACTTGTGAGTACACGCATTGTGATGAAAACTGAGAAATGACAGAAAAATAACGCATAATTACTTCTGTATATGTATCATAAAGCTCCCGATGATTAACTAGTCGGCAAAATGAAAAGTTTTGAACCGTATCAATTCATCATCAATTTTATTAATCTTGACTTAGGATTCAAAGATAAAAACAAGAAAATTATGCAAAACAAGAATCGCTTGAAATGTTACAGGTACTTAGATATTATAAAGGTATAGACACTAAATAGGAAAATGAAAAATAATGACGTTCTGAAATTGTTCTGTTTTCTTTTTTTTTTTTTTTTTTTTTGCAATGAAAATATATTTTACGTTCTTTCATTGCAATTGTATGGCGGAAATAACATGCCAACGTTACATTTACGATTTTTTCAACAATATTTCAGTCATATAAACGACGGTGTCTACTTGTAGCAGTGAGCACAATGCCCAACTTTATAGTGCTGGAATATCACGCCGTAGACACGTGGCATCATACCCCACCCAGTCACATAATACTGACACCGGGCTGACCAGTCCTAGTACTATCCTCTTAATTCTGAGCGCCATTTTTTAGTCTTTAGTATGACGCGGCCGGGGATCGAACCCACCACCTCCCGCACTGGAAGCGGACGCTCTACCACTAGGCCACCGAGACGGTTGTTAAAAGTGACCACTACAATTCGGTGTCTCATTTTTATTTGAATTTAAATCGTATTTGTTTGACTGAAGCTATTTTTGCAACAAACATGACTCTCACTTTTCTACTGATTTTTATCCGCCACTGACATTCTTTTTGAGTAATTGGAAGTTACAGGAAATTTAAAATGGATCTTGGTGTGTGTTGCAGCTAGATAGATAGATTTATTTCGGCAAAGGATAACATTTACACGATTAACAAACACAATATAGAATAAAACAATAAGCATCATTAAATACTATATTATGCAAAAAAAAAAAAAACCATGGCATGCTCCCAATACCGAGGATAACACAATAAAGAGCAAGCTCTTATTGCCATTGTGGTCCTTAGCATTAGTGGCATGACATAGAGAGGCAATTATTTAAACATAGTATTTAAATGAAACATTACATCTTTATCACAAATTGAAATTATCAATTGAAATTGTCACAGTCAGACTATTACAAACTTTATCACATTGTTACTAATAGATCTAGTATAAAAATACCTGATCATATATCTTTTCATAATCCATCAAACGAAACGAAACTGTTAAAACGGTGCTGATACATGTGTAAAAGAAAAAGCATGTCATGGCAAAACAATTGACTATATAAGATGAAAAGAAGGAGAAAAATTCCTGAACCGAAACTTATACATGAAAGAACAAAAATGCATTAAAACACGTTAAAAAGAAAACATTCGACAATCAGTGAAAACTTTGCATTAGATGACTTTTGATAGCTACCTTAACTGACTGATATTTGTTAATTTTAGTGATATCCACTGGAAGACTGTTCCAAAGTTTAGAACCAATGTAACGAAAAGATTTTGAACTTTGGCCTTTGACCTTTGGAAGACAGTAGCCACCTTTTTCATTAAGTCTTTTACTATGTGTGTGGACAGTGAAAGTCTCGGTTATATATAGAATAATGACCAGCTTTGCTTAAAAGATACAGATAAAACAAAAGTAAAACATTTGCAAATACAAACGTAGTAGGAATAAAATATCTGTTACATGGCTGACATTCTATTGTAGATAAAACAAACAAAGACTTAAAATGAAAATCTTGCATATGTTCAGATTAGAGAGAAATTTTCAAAAGAAAATGATAATATGAGATGTTTGTAATTTTGAGATATACATGATTTAAAAACCATCCATACATGTAAATGCGGTTTTGGCTCCCAGTCTCACTACGAGAAAACACATAAAAAGAGGCCCTGAATCGCTCACCTTAGTAATATCAGCCACATGTTTAAATCGGCAAACTCATGCTAAAATGTTAGAAAGTATGTCAGTAGGTCACATTCATGGTCATTGAAAGTCAGTTTTAAGGTCGGTATGCAAAACTGTACATGTCATCCAAATTTCAAGGCTGTATCTTAAAAAACAAGAAAGTAGGTCAGTAGGTCAAGGTCAAAATCAAGTGACCCCTAATCGCTTGGGGTCATCAGGTAATTATAATTAAACAGCCTAGGAAATATGATCTGATAATTTCTGAAGTATTTATTCCTATGTAATTCATATAACAAGTGACGCCCAGGCAGGGGCCTGTTTTCACCGCAGGGGCACAATTTGAACAATCTTGTTAGAGATTCACTAGGCAATGCTACTTACCAAATATCAAAGGCCTAGGCCTTGAACTTTCAGACAAGAATATTTTTATATTTTTTCCCTATATAAGTCTATGTTTAATTTGGGACCCCCAGGGCGGGTCTCTTTCCACCCCAGGGGCATAATTTGAACAATTTTGGTAGAGGGCTACAAGGCAATGCAACACACAAAATGTCAAAAGCCTAGGCCCTGCAGTTTCAGGCAAGAAGATTTTTAAAGATTTTTCCTATACAAGAAAGTAGGTTAGTAGGTCACATCCATGGTCACTGAAAGTCAGTTTAAAGATCAGTGTACAAAACTGAACATGTCATCCGAATTTCATGGCTTTATCTTAAAACAACAAGAAAGTAGGTCACATTCATGGTCACTGAAAGTCAGTTTGCAGATCGGTGTGCAAAACTGTACATGACATCCAAATTTCAAAGCTGTATCTTAAAAACCAAGAAAGTGGGTCAGTAGGTCACATTCGGGGTCACTGAAAATCAGTTTTCAGATCGGTGTGCAAAACTGTACATGTCATCCAAATTGCAATGTTGTATCTTAAAAGAAAACAAGAAAGTAGGTCAGTAGGTCATATTCAAGGTCACTGAAAATCAGTTTTCAGATCGGTGTGCAAAACTGTACATGTCATCCAAATTTCAATGCCGTATCTTAAAAAAACACACAAGAAAGTAAGTCAGTAGGTCACATTCATGGTCATTGAAAGTCAGTATTAAGATCTGTGTGCAAAACTGTACATGTCATCCAAATTTCAAAGCTGTATCTTAAGAAATAAGAAAGTAGGTCAGTAGGTCAAGGTCAAGTGACCCCTAATCACTTGGGATCATCAGGTAATTATAATTAAACCGTCTAGGAAGTAAGATCTGATAATTTTTAAGTATTTTTTCCTAAATAACTTATGAATTATACATATAACAAGTGACCCCAGGGGCGGGGCCTCATTTTTCTTCAGGGACATAATGCGAACAATCTTGTTAGAGATCAACTAGGCAATGCTACATACCAAATATCAAAGGCCTAGACCTTGAACATTCAGAAAAGAAGACTTTTCCTATATAAGTCTATGATAAACTTGGAACACTTCCCTCCGCCCCCCCCCCACCCCTCGCCACGCCCCCAACTCCCCTGGGTGAGGACTCTTTTCAACTTAGGGGCATAATTTGAATAATCTTGGTAGAGGACCACTAGGCAATGTAACATGTATACCAATACCAAATATCAAAAGCCTGGGCCTTCCAGTTTAAGACAAGAAGACTTTTAAAGTTTTTTTTCTATACAAGTCTATATAAACCATGTGGCCCGAGCCTGAGCGGGGCCATATTTGACCCTAGGATGATATTTTGAACAATATTGGTAGAGGACTTCTAGATGATGCTACATACAAAATATCAAAGCCCTGGGCCTTGTGATTTAAGACAAGAAGATTTTAAAAGTGTTTCCCTATGTAAGTCTATAACAAGATCTGTTAATTTTTTATAATCACTAAATCTGTCACCTGTCAGATATAAATTGTACTTCTATTAACTTCATCGTAGTTTCATGTTTTCAACATCGTGGTTTCGACTTTTCACCATCGTTGTTATTCCGACTGTTCAATATCGTAATATAGTACGTTCGCTGTTTCGACCTCCCAGTATGCGGCGATGGTTATAACGGGACGCCACAGTATTCGCCTCCAGTCTTTTAATGTACTCTTTTGTATATATGTTATAACGATTAACCACTGTGGTCGGGTCAGTTTACTTTGGAAAACTATTATTCTGTTCTGTCAACGATGTCTTGCTTGATTGGCAAGATATGGAATGCTCTAAGAATGTCGTGTTTTCTGCATTTTGAAATTTGCAAATCATCAAAGTAAGTACTAGAGGGAATTTACAATTACATTTCACCCAGAATTGAAGGAAGTAGTCTTTGATATAAAATTCCAAAAATGACCTCATAATAACAAGGTATTTTTGTGCTGAAAGCCTATTATGTACTGTACCAATGTACCTTTACTGACAACGATGACCTAATTCCACTGTTCGCCGGCAATTTTCTGTTATGCTGCCCACATTTTGCATTGCATAATATGGTTTTGACTCTTTGCTGAAATTGTCATATACAACCTATTGTTGAGTCATGCCCTTTCGCTTTTATGAGGTGTAAATACTTTAATAACTCCTATCATAAGTATAATTTACGGGATGTAATTACTAGCAAAATGTATTAACTACTAATTTATACTAATATTACCTAAAATTGCACTGTATATCGTTATACTAGAGTGAAATTTGATATCAAATTTGTATGATTTTCTGTAAGAAATGCGACGCTGAAATATTCGTATTCGGCAATTTAGGTGTTGCCTTACATAATTATGTCTGAAAATGCGATGTTTCTTCCTAATTAAAAAGACAATAAGTATAAACTTGTACGAATGCTTACTCAGTATAGCTAATTTTGAAGAATTTACCGCTGGCAAATTTGAAATACAATACTTACATTTTATATCATCACTGGTACAATCTATGGCAATAATCAAAACTAAACAAAAGTATCAGAAAAAACTGCTATTTTATGAAGGCCAGTCCCTTTCGACAAACGCGTCTGACTGGTTCAGATAAAAGATAGATTGATAGAATGAAAATAGCCGGGAATATTAGAATTTCAATTACATGTATACAGAAAGTTCTTAGATTTAGATCACTTTAGTAATTTTGTTAGATATTGTATGTGTAATTGAGGTTGCTAATTTAATGTGTACATTATTAACACACTAAATGCATGATGATTAGCTTCTACATAAAGTTGTCCTATAAATTTTATTTAGCTGGTAAATCAGCATGACTGTTTAAAACTTTAGATTTTAGATTCATAAGTGCATTTGAACGTGCTCGTACAATGATGTCAAAGCGACTAAGTACAAACAAACTGGTCGTGTCCTCAACGAAAAGTAAAAATGGTATCATTATATTCAGTTATGATTTTACAAGTGTAATACGTAGTGTAAACAACTTTTATAGCCGCTTCCACTAAAGTTGCCGTCTTAAAAATACAGGCAACCCTTGCTTTTCACAAGATAATTTCACGTATTACATTTTCTTTAACTGAATTTATTCATCTTATATAAAAAGTAACACATGCCGATTCTAAGAAAATACAGCCCGCCCGCTTAGGTCAATAGTGAAAGTGCAGATCTATTGATCATGGGTTTAGAGTCTGATCCTCCTGGCTACTTCATAGTGTGTCTGAAATAATTTGTCTACCATCTCTGACACAATGATTCATATGGAGATCTTGACAGTTATTTGCTGAGAATAAGTTAGTACTGGTGCTGAATCCAGATACACTGGTTAAAACGGCACTAAATATAAAACAAGCAAAATAAATATAAGAAACTATAAGCAGTGTGTATTATAAAAATGCTGTATAAATATAACAAGAGCTGTCCGTAAGACAGCCAATGCTCGACTATTCGAATTATTGTCCCAGAAGCAGGAAAATATTACCCTAAATGTTAAAATATCTATAGAGTTTCAATCCAGTATCTGCATTAGTTTTGGAGATAGGAACTTGCATGCAAAACTTTAACCAGAAGTTTTAAGTTCAAAAGCGGACATAATTTGACCAAAATTCATGTCAGAGTTATGGGACTTGATGTAATCAACTAGCTTTATAACCCCAAAGGCACATGTGAAGTTTCAATATAATATCTGCATTTGTTCAGAAGATAGTAACTTGCACGCAAAATTTTAACCAGAATTTTCCAAGTCCAAAAAGGGTCATAATTTGCTCATAATACATGTCAGAGTTATGGGACTTGACCCAGTGAGGTTGGTAACTGAGCTGAAAAAGAAAAAATAAGTTTCAAATGTATATGCCTTTACGTAATAGGTGCATGTACTTGCATGCAAAACTTCAACCAGGATTTATGAAGTCCAAAAGGGGAAATAATTTGGCCAAAATACAGTCCAGAAGTATGGAACTCAATGCTATCAACTAGTTTTATAACCCCGAAGACTCGTGTGAAGTTTCAAGTCAATATCTACATTAGTTAAGGAGGTAGTAACTTGCATGTAAAACTTAAACCAGGATTTTCTAAGTCTAAAAGGGGGCATAATTTGCTCAAATTACACGAGCTAAAATGTGATAATTGAATTGTATCTCGTAACTGGACATAACTACTATCATGTTACATTCAACACTGCTCAAAACTGTTAATGCAACACAGAGCTATCTCCTTGGCGACATGACTATCTCCTTCACGACAGAGCTGTCTCTCGCAATAAAAAGTGAATATTTTCACACCCAAACAATTTTCGGTACATATTTTATTTCCAAATGCATTGTATACTTTACAGCTATCTCACGCCTACTCGGTTTGCTTCTTAATATCAGTTAAAACGCAAATATTTGACAGTGAAAGTACTTTCATGACGAAACGGCCACTGCTAAATCAGCTTGCTGGTAAACATCACCACGACCACAAATTAAGAATAAATTAGCAAACTTTGAGTTCTCTGTAAAGTTAGATCATATCTACATCGCCTACCATTCCCCGATTTTTGATATTTGCTACAATGCTCGTAAAATGCAAAAAATATGATGACACTCACCTTTATTGATGTTATTTTATCGCGACGTGCACTAGCTCGGAAGTTGCGACAGAGCGAGTTACCGTATACCTCTGAAAGTGGTAGCTCTGTTGGTTACCAGGCGTGTATTAAGGTATTAAGCATACATCTATTTCAAGAATTTTAACAAAAACATTTGTAGGTATTTCAATGACCTTGACCTTTAATGTAAACAAATATGGCGGCCGCCGATTGAAAGTAGAAAGTGCCGCTCGATTGAAAACTCATAAATTCACTCGTGATTTTTTCGGCGGAAAAGACATTTTCTTTAAAAACAAATTCGGCGGTGAAACTTTGCTTTTATCTAGTAACATAGAAAGTTTTACAATTTTCATGTTAAACAACTCTTTTTTTCTATGATTTGGTGTTGTTCGATTTTTGTTTCTCAAAACGTAATGCTAAGCCTTAATAGCTCCTTTACATCTTTAAACGACGTTTCAGCAAATAACTTTTTATTTACACTGGTGGGCATATTTAAATCACACTGTCCGTCCGTCCGTCCGTCCGTCCGACCATAACCGTAGGTAAATGTAAAACTTAGAGTTCAAATGTTACCAGGGTCTGTTTTTGTGTCCGGTCCATAACTCTGCCATCCATGAAGGGATTTTAAAATATATTGATATAAATGTTAACCGTAATCAGACAATGTGTCATGCACTAGACACAGGTCCCTAGCTCCAAGATCAAGGTCAGACTAAGAAGTCAAATGTCAATGGGATCTTTTTCGTGTCCGGTATATAACTCTGTCATCCATGAAGGGATTTTGAAACAACTTGGCATAAATATTTACCATAATGGGACAATGTGTGACCCAGACCCCTAGTTCCAAGATCAAGGTCAAACTTAGAAGTCAAGTCAAAGGTCAATAGGGTCTGTTTCATGTCCGGTTTTCGAAATTTTTGGCATAAATATTCCCTATAACGAGAAGAAAAGTGTCATGCATAACAACCAGACCTCCTAGCTCTAAGGTCAATGTCACATTAAGAGGTTAAAGGTTAACATGGTCTATTTCTTGTCCGTTCCATAACTCTTCCATCGATGAAGAGATTTTAAAATTACTTGGCATAAACGTTCCCTATATTGAGATGACGTGTCGGACGCAAGACCCCTAGCTTCAAGGTCAAGGTCACACTTAAAAGTCAAAGGTTAACATTGTTTGTTTCTTGTCCGGTCAATAACTCTGCCATTCATCAAAGGATGTTAAAATTACTTGTCACAATTCTTCCCTATAATGAGTTGGTGTGTCATACTCAAGACCCAGACCCTTAGCTCCAATGTCAAGGTTACCTTCGGAGAATTTTTTTATTCATACCTAAACTATTCTTGCATATTTTGCGCAGACAACTGTAGCATTCTTGGGCATACTTCGGGCGCGTTTGTCACTAATAGTGACAGCTCATGTTAAAGGTTCAATACTAGTTATATATACTTGTATTTTTCCCTATAAAATGTCAAGGTCAGTAGTGGCTGTTTGTCAAGTTACCTTAAAGACGCACCACAAAATAACTGTAATCTTTTGTATTTCCATGATGGCAATTATACTTTTTTGCATGGAGAAAATGAGAAATAACAAGTGTCTAGTTACAAGATGACAGTGACGACAATGTTTTTAACGTCTAAATATATTATTAGATTAATGTAGTAGTATGCACGGTACTTCATGTATTAAGGTGTGTTTAGACCACACTTTGTTTCTACAGTGTAAGATAGTTATGATTCTATGTTTATAAAACTATACTTAGAGGAGAATGAATGAATAAGTCTGCAGATGAAGTTGTGAAAACAGAGCCTAAATTGTCCACCTGTCATCTTGTAAGATAGCTGTATTTTACCAGTATTACCAGAATTATATGCACCAAGTTAATGTGGGAGGAAAATGCAGGCGACTAGGTCGTGGTGGGTCTTTAACACTTCTAGTAACTTCTTGAATACCGATGGTTAAAAATAAATTCTTTTGCATGTTTATTAACGGTTAAGCCGAATACGATAATGTTACAAACCAAAAGCCACACGAGAACTACATGCAGATATAGACTTGTCATAGTACGCTACTGCGGAAATATAAAGTGCTAGTATTGGACTGGGAATTCATGGCATGTTATGAATTATACATAAAACAAGCGACCCGGGGCGGCGCCTCATTTTACCCCGGGAATAATTCGAACAATCTTGTTAGAGATCAACTAGGCAATGATATACACCAAATATCAAAGGCCTAGACCTTGAACATTCAGAAAAGAAGATTTTTCCCTATATAAGTCTATGTAAAACTTAGGATCCCAGCCCCCTGGGTCTTGTCTCTTTTCAACTAAGGGGCATAATTTGAATAACCTTGGTAGAGGACCACTAGGCATTGCAACATACCAAATATCAAAAGCCTGGTCCTTCCAGTTTCAGACAAGAAGATATTTAAATTTTTACCTATACAAGTCTATATAAACAATGTGGCCCCGTGCCTGGGCGGGGCTATATTTGACCCTAGTGGGATATTTTGAATAATATTGGTAGAGGACTACTAGATGATGCGACACACAAAATATCAAAGCCCTAGGCCCTGTGGCTTAAGACAAGAAATTTTTCTCTAGATAAGTCTATATTAAACATGTGACCCCTAGGGTGGGGCCATATTTGACCCTAGGGGGATAATTTGAACAAACTTGGTAGAGGACTATTAAATGATGCTACATACCAAATATAATCAAAGCACCAAGCCCTGAGTTGTTGGACCAGAATATTTTCAAAGATTTTCCCTATATAACTTCTATATAAACCATGTGACCCCCGGGGCGAGGCCATATTTGATCCTAGGAGGGATAATTGGAACGAACTTGGTAGAGAACCACTAGATAATGCTACATTACAAATATCAAAGTCCTAGGCTATGTGGTTTTAGACAAGAAGATTTTCAAAGTTTTCCCCTATATAAGTCTCTATAAACCATATGACCCCCAGGGCGATGCCATATTTTACCCTAGTGAGATAATTTAAACAATCTTAGCAGAGGACTGCTAGATGATGTCACATACAAAATGTTAAAGCCCTAGGCCCTGTGATTTTGGACAAGAAGTTTTTTCCCGATATAAATCTATATAAACCATGTGATCCCCGGGATGGGGCCATATTTAACCCTAGGGAAATAATTTGAATACTTTTTGTAGAAGACCACTAGATGATGCTACATACTAGATATCAAAGCCCTAGGCCCTGAGGTTTTGGACAAGGAGATTGTCAAAGTTTTTTCCTATATAAATCTATGTAAACCATGTGATCCCTCTCCCCCTCCACAGGGCGGGGTCATATTTGACCCTAGCGGAATAATTTGAACAAACTTGGTAGAGGACCACTAGGTGATGCCACATACCAAATATCAAAGCACTAGCTACTGTTGTTTTGGACAAGATTGTTAAAGCTTTTCCTTTCGGTTGCCATGACAACCAGAGTTCTATATGGAATTCATTTCTTTGACTAATTATAATGAAGATCATGCAAGAAACATTCCTGTGAAGTTTCATCAAAATTGGACTCGTGGTTTTGGCTTGGAGGTGTTGATTGACGGCGGACGGACGACGGGCGCCGGACAATCACTAAACACAAAAGCTCGCAGCACTTAAGCACTTCGTGCTCAGGTGAGGTAATAAATAAAACATAAGGCTGCCGTATCGTAAAATGTGTCATTTAAGGCCATTTCTGTCAAATTGATCATACTTTTTCAAAATTTCGTAATTTAAGCTTTTTTTCTAAATCTTACCTTTGGATGCTAATACCGTTTTGAATTTTTGGCCTAGGGATTTTTTTAAAAATTAATATACAGTATTTTGAGAAATTATATCGAAGAAAAAGAAATCCCCAAACAATCTGGTCTTAATGAATGCATATGGAAATTTCTTGTGTTGTTATTATATACACATGAAACATACAATATTAATTGCTCTCCATAGAGTGTGATTAATGTGTGACCTAGATTTAAAACACATTATGATTTTCAAGAATAATGATATATCTAGTTGATGACAATTAAAATTTCGATTGAAGAAACTATAGATTACTCTCCATAGAAATGGAATTAAAGTGTGGCCTAAATTTAAGAAAATGATAATTCCCCAGGTTAGTTGTCTACAAAGCTGTTGCCAATACGATTTTTGAGTGAAGATACTGACAATATTAACGGATTCCCATAAGAAATCAGTTTGTGGCATATCTTCAAGATAAATTATCATTCCTTCACCACTAATGAGAAAAACAAAGAACAAATGATTTAACCTCAACATAATGTCTTGCAAATAATCGCATCTTGTGCTTCGTGAACAAGCACTTTCATTTTGTGCATTTTACTACAACCTGTTATATCGTAAAATGGCACGAGGTTTCTTTGTTGGAATACTGGCCCTTGTAACAAGCTACTTACTCTTGTTTAAATCAAGAATCCGAAAAGCTATTTATAATATACAGATTTCTAGATGAAACAAATCGCTGTCAAATGATCAAAGATGTCACCCAATTTTCTAAGGTTAGTTTAGTACTTTCGTCTTAACAGCTGACCGCATGTATTTGCATGCTTCCTTTTGACTGAGACTAAAAAGGGGTAGCCAAATTCGGAGCTCTATGTATGTATAGATCTAACTTAGTATATACCAAATTGTACCAATAATGTCAAATTCAAAACTGAATATTAAAAATAGAATTGTTTCTTAAAAAAAAGAAAGCTTTTCTTTATTCTGTGATATCTCATTATTTGTCTTTCTTATATTTCAGTAAAATTTATAGATTACCGAGAAAAAAAACATTACTGCAATCCAAAAAGTTACCTGAAGTTAAAGTATTTGGAAGTATATCTTCTCTAATAGGACTACTGGCATGTCATTATCAAAAGTATACTATTATCTATTCCTGATAGTTTGCGATCATGTTCATGGTGTACCAAACCGCAAATTATCTATTCCTGATAATAGTTTGCGACCGTGTTCATGGCATATTCAACTGAAAAGTTATCTATATTCCTGATAATAGTTTATCATCGTGTTCATGGTATATCGAACCGCAAATCTATCTATTCCTGATAACAATTTGCGATCGTTTTTAGGGTATATCGATTCGCAAACTTATCAAACTTATCTATTCCTGGAAATATATTGCGATCGTGAAAGCTATTTTTCCTAATAACATTATGCATTTGTATCCACTGTATATTTAATCCCAAATTATCTATTTCTGATAAAAAAATACGATCGTGTTAATCGTATACCAAGTAGAAAATAGTGAGACTGAAAAACATACTTCATATCATTTCAAAAGTTCCAATTTTTCTGATGAAGTTCAAACTAGAAAAAGCGTTAATATGATTATTTAACCTTTACCCTGTTAAATTTCTAAAACGGAATGTTCCATCATTCAGTATGGGCAGTGCCACGTGTTATTCAAAGGGGTGTTTAACTAAACAGCGAACAGTGCAGACCATATGATCCTTGCAGGCTGGTCTTGGTCGGTACTGGTCGCAAAAGCAAAAGCACTTGCCACAACCAGGCTAAAGGTTAACTAAATAAAACTAAAGCATATTCTATACTATGACATAGAACAAATAAAATAGTACATGCATCATACCATGGTGCCATAAGCTGCCAAGATCTGTTATTTTTTGAAAATCACTAAATCTGTCACCTGTCAGATATAATTTGTACTTCTATTAACTTCATCGTAGTTTCATGTTTTCAACATCGTGGTTTCGACTTTTTACCATCGTTGTTATTCCGACTTTTCAACATCGTAATATAGTTCATTCGCTGTTTCGAGCTCCCAATATGCGGCGATGGTTATAACGGGACGCCACAGTATTCGCCTCCAGTCTTTTAATGTACTCTTTTGTATATATGTTATAACGATTAACCACTGTGGTCGAGTCAGTTTACTTTGGAAAACTATCATTCTGTTCTGACAACGATGTCTTGCTTGATTGGCAAGATATGGAATGCTCTAAGAATGTCGTGTTTTCTGCATTTTGAAATTTGCAAATCACTTAAGTAAGTACTAGAGGCAATTTATCATTACACCCATAACTGAGGGAAGTAGTCTTTGATATAAAATTCCAAAAATGATCTCATAATGAAATGGTATTTTTGTGTTGAAAGGCTATTATGTACTGTACCAATGTACTTTTGCCGCCAACGATGACCTTATTCCACTGTTGGCCGGCAATTTTCTGTTTTGCATTGCATAATATAGTATTGACTCTTTGTTGAAATTTTTTGTTGAGTCATGTCCTTTCGCTTTTATGAGGTGTAAATACTTAAATAACTCCTATCTTTTACTTGTAAGTATAATTTACGGGATATAATTACTAGCAAAATGTATTAACTACTGATCATTTATTCTAATATTACCTAAAATTACACTACATATCGTTATACTAGAGTGAAATTTGATATCAAATTTGTATGATTTTATGTAAGCAATGAGACACTGAAATATTCGTGTTCGGCATTTTAGGTGTTGCCTTACATCATTATATGTCTGAAAATGCGGTGTTTCTTTCTAATTACTAAAGAGAATAAGCTTACTCATTATAGCTAATTTTTCAGCAATTTTGTAGAAATTTACCACTGGCAAATTTGAAATACAATACTATAATATTTTATATCATCACTGGTACAGTGTATTGCAAGAATCAAAACAAAAACAAATATATCAGAAAAGAACAGCTATTTTATAAAGACTGTTTTAATATTTTCTTAAACATCTTTGAGTTTGTATTTACTCTTTCTGTTAATATACACTTTTATACTGTTTCAAACAAAACCCTCTTAATTCAATCTGCAGATATTACCCTACTAATTTTACCTGCAAATATAGCCCTCCAAACTCAACAAGAAAATGTAGCCCTCCCAGAACAACCAGCAATTATAGCGCTCCCTATGCAACCAGCAATTATACCCTCCCTATGCAACCAACAAATATAGCCCTCCCAATACAACCAGTAAATAATGCCCTCCCAATGCAACCAGCAAATACAGCCCTCCCAATGCAACCAGCAAATATAACCCTCCCAATGCAACCAGCAAATATAGCTCTTCCAATGCAACCAGCAAATACAGCCCTCCCAATGCCAGCAAATACAGCCCTCCAAATGCAACCAGCAAAAAAGCCCTCCCAATGCCAGCAAATACAGCCCTCCAAATGCAACCAGCAAATATAGCCCTCCCAAAGCAATCAGAAATATAGCCCTCCAAATGCAACCAGCAAATATAGCCCTCCAAGCACAACTAGCAATTATAGCCCTCCCAATGCAACCAGCAAATATAGCCCTCCCAACGCAACCAGCAAATATAACCCTCCCAATGCAACCAGCAAATACAGCCCCCAAAATGAAACCCGCAAATACAGCCCTCCAAATGCCACCAACAAATATAGTCCACCCAATCCCACCAGCAAATATAGGCCACCAAATTCAACCGGCAAATATAGTCCACCCAATCCAACCAGCAAATATAGTTCACCCAATTCAAATAGCAAGTATAGCCCTCCCAACACAAACAGCAAATATAGCCTTCCAAATTCAACCAAAAATATAGCCACCCCAATTCATTCAGCAAGTATAGCCCTCCTAATACATCCAGCAGATACAGCCTATCCAATTCAAACAGCAAATATAGTCCACCCAATCCAACCAGCAAATATAGCTCACCCAATTCAAATAGAAATATAGCTCTCCAACTTCAGACGACAAATATAGCCCTCCCAACACAAACAGCAAATATAGCACTCCAAATTCAACAAAAAATATAGCCCTCCAAAAACATCCAGCAAATATACCCCACCCCTCACCCCAATTCAACCAACAGATACTGCCCTCCTAATTCAAACAGCGAATAAAGCCCTCCATATTCATCAAGCAATACATCCATACATCCAGCAAATATAGCCCTCCCAATTCAACCAGCAATATAACCGAATTTACACTTCCGTTGGCTGCTATGATTTTTACCTGATGTTTTTATTTTAATGCGCATGCGCGCTCTTTACATGTGGCAAAAAGACCGCTCAACAATAAATAAGCATACATGGAATCATCATTATATTACGAATAAAAAAAAATTAATCACATAAGTTATTGTACAGATTGTCTTGACAAAAGATAGATATTATATTAATTATATCCTACATGAGAAGCCGCCCTTATTTTTATTTTGCCCAGAACAGAATAGGCATGGTCAAGTCTAGATCCGGTCACTAAACAAACAAAATGTGTTCTTTCCAATCTGAAATGTGACTCCAAGTCGACATATTATTTAAGTGTTTCAACGGTACTGTGCAAGGATTTTTCATATTAAAATTACATTTTTTAAACTTATTTGTATCTTGTAGCCTAATAATACTTGGTAAACATTTTCAAATTGTCGAGCGCGTGGTCCTTCAAACGACTCTTGTTCTTCTTTTTATTGCAGATAATATTGCATTTTGTCCACCGAAATACAGAAAATTCATGAATTTCGTAAATTTATAGAAGGCCACAGAAGTTCGATTGCTCTCCAATTTTCAAAACAAAAGCTGCTTTGTTAGATATTCTCTGTGGCATAGGATAAAAACACTTCTCGATGGATATGTTAATAAGACAGCAATAATTGTCAGTCAGTTTAGAACAGCAAATCTACCTAAATGTTGTAATAAACATATCTTTTCATGCGTAAAAATCAAAAACAAAGACGAGAAAAAGATGAAAACTTAGAACTGCGCAATAACATAAATAAAGCGCATTTAGGTCACAAACCAATAGAATTTTTACAACTATTCCCACGGTCCAAAATACAGAGCTTGTCTGGAACATTATTCTGCTCATCATGCCATCTTTATATTTTATCTTTACCTATCAATAACATGTTTATATGTTGCGTCACAGCTCTAAATTTTACAATAAAGCGGTGATTGCTTTTTATCGGTTTTTTTTTCACATTTTAAGTTTCTTCTGATCTGAGCCGAATTTTCTGGTGGGAAATGTATGGAATCTCATACATACTGTCTCACGTACCTGCATGGGAAAAGTATTTTAATATCTGTAGAAGCATTAAATCAGTCTAATTATGCAATTAATTACTATGCATTCAGACATTTAGGTGCAGGAATAATTCAAATGAATAAAGAAATTATTGTTAAGTTTTGTACTAAATGCTACCGTAAGATATATTGGACAAAAAAGAGGAGAAAAACATTTTTCTTTTGTTGTTTTTTTTTTTATTCTAAGAGGTGAAAAGTAAACGAATCTAAAGATTTCTAGTCAACAAAATCTAATAACCTTGTTCCATTTAAACCAAGTACTGGCTACATATCTAGTTATATTATACACTAATTAAACGGTGATGGCGGGCCTAAAGTGGTAATATCACGACGAACTTATATAAAAGAGCGTAGCCCAAGTACCATTATAGGGTTAGGAGTGCTAAAGGTCACGTAAGGAACGTCATTGCCGTTTAACGAGATGTTTATTATATACTTTAAGGTAGTTCTGCACATTCGGATCAAAATTTATTCTACAATGTAGAATTGGAATAGACTCCCTCTAGGTCCTATATAAATACATGTAGCTAGAAACATTTTAATGTTCTTTCTATTATTATTTAGCACAACGGGAAACATACTTGCTGTATCTAACATTAAAAACTAAACTGAAAGAAAAATAGCAAGACAGATTTAAATAAATATCAAAAATTTTAAAATTAAAAGTCATTTAAGAAAAAAGGAATATCATTCATACCTTCTGAATTTGTAGATAAATAAAAAATGAATTTTAAACTTTCGAATTCCCGTCATGAAAGGTTTTCTTTTCTTTTCTTTTTCTAAGCTCAAATACTTTTTTTTTTTGAAGAAGAAGAAGAAGACAAAAAACCAATACATTCTAAATGTAAAAAAGCAAACATAATGTTATTGATTTTAGTTTTGTGAAAAGTGAATACTGTGAAAATCTAGCCTGGCTAGACGCCTAGATCGAACTTTATATCATCGCGGATATTGGGAGAGGTTAGCTTATTGATACTTCGGCGTACCCGGTTTATATGCTGGATTTAAAAAAACCGCATCTATGAAAAAACAGAATGTTTGATTTAAACACTTGAAAAGTCAATTTTCGCCAATATTAACAATTCTGACTGTTTAGAAAATGTCTTAGGCCTAAAGTAAATAAAAACGATAGATTCAGTGAAACATTCTGGTATATTCAGCAATATTCAAACCTTTGACAAATTTTAGAGAAAGTAATTATAAGAAATAGGATTTAACAAGAAATTAATGTATCTATGTTCATAACGGAAAATGTGGCAGCCATATATTAAATAAAGGCATTATGAGCATTCAAATGATTACTACGGCTATGACAATATTTTTACTGTTGTAACAACAGTCAAACTAACTTGTGAGTACGTGCATGGTGATGAAAATGAGCAACGACAGAAAAATAACACGTAACTACTTCTCTGTGCGTGTGTGTGTGTGTGTGTGTGTGTGTGTGTGTGTGCGCGTGCGCGTGCGCGTGCGCGTGCGCGTGTGTAAAGACCACCAAGTAAAGACATTTGTCCGTAATAACACCAACGAATGAGGTCAAAGCTGCCAACTGAAGACGAGTTGGTGGTGTTTACATGTCACGGCCGAGTGAGGTTTTTTTTTAATATACTAGAATGACGGATGCTAAGCGATATTGACATTTACAACATTTGTTTCTGTTTTACAAACCATTTCTTATGATATTTAGATAATCTTTAGTTGTAGTTAGTTTAATTTAAATTGAAAATCCCTTTTTGTTTTAAAGTCACACGTTTTCGTGATTTGACCTTGTTCGTAGCAATTCATTTTCAGTTTGGTTGAATGGTGCTAAGTCTTGTGGGGTACAGACTATTCGTTTCTTTCTATATTCTATAATTTGATTATTAAAAAGTTTTTCTTTGTATTGGACACTGTTGTGAGTATGATAAAATCTTCATGAGAATCTACAGCTGACTAGTCCATCACTCTAGGTCATCTGTGCTAACCGGGTACATTGTACTAGGGTTTCCCACACTTGAATCATCCATACAACATAATACAGTCTAACCTGTACTAACGGTCACCTCCGATCAGCAGTCACCTCCGTTCAGCGGTCAGTTTACGACGCCCCCGATGGATTTTCCTCTATTTCATCACTTTATTCAGCGGCCACCTCCCGTCCGCGGCCAGCGGCCACCGAAATTGCCTCCCGACCGCCGTATTTGACCCCTTTCAGCGGCCATGTTAATTCCAAAACCAATTATTTTTAGGCGATAATCGCCGAAGATACCCGATTTTTGAGAAACACATGATTGCTGAGTTTCGCGTGACTTCACTACAAGAAAGACAAAATGACATGAGCTTCTCAATTAAAACTGATAACCAAAGGTATGATCCTTTTTTGTTACGATCAAATGGCCAATGCAAACTAGTTTAAACATTGGCCGGGCAATATTCCAAAATGAGCTATAATAGATAATCGGGCTATAATAACCTGAATAAGCTTTTCTTAAAACAAAAGAATCAATGAAAATCGTCGACTATTTTAACGCATCAGATAAGCACATTTTCCGAGCACCATACAATGTTATATGGCTTGGTACTGTATCCAATGCACACAACAATTGCAACATTCAGCCTCCGGGTTGCTGGGCCAGATGAGTGAAGGTTGGGAGAAATTTGAAAGAAATCACAGAAAACATATAATTATAATCTTAAACAATCAAGGATTTGTCTAAATTCCACTTTTTAATTTAAAATTTCCTCCGATGCTGTTTCCATGCTCTCCAGTGGGAGGTAAATACAAATTGTATAATCGTATTTTGGACAAATTCTTTTGATGTTTCATTTCCATAATTTATGCACTCGAAAGTCATTGTTGATTCTCTCCTAAAATTTTCCCAAACTTCTCTCATTTGGCGAGTCACTATGGCCTATTAATTTTATTTAATTATAATTTCGGAAACTATTTAAAATTGTTTTCGTCCAAATACATTTTTCTAATATTTGAAGGTGATGTTTCATCCGCCATGTAGAAGTCAAAAAAAGTTAGCAGTACTGGTAAAAAAAAAAGAATCAATATGATAAAAAAACTTGCTATTACATGAAATGAAAATGTATTTCCCCTACCTTCACTTATCCGGCGCAGCAACCTGGAGGCTGAATGCTGTCATGTGCATTGGATGGAGTACCAAGCCATCATAACATTGTATGGTACTCCTCTGGTGGGTTAAAATAGTAGACGATTTTCATTGATTCTTTTGCTTTAGAAATAGCCTGTTCGGGCTATTATAGCTTGATTTAGCTATAATAGCTTGTTTTGGAATATTCCCAAGCCTGTTATTGGCCTGTTGACGGTGAATAGGGTCCGACAAATCCTTTTTCCGATGTCCTCCGACAACCAGTTTTAGCTGCCGACAACCAGTCTTACTGAAGCACCAGTCCGCCCGAGAACCATAAAAATTTAAAGTTACTAGCCCGGTCACATCAATTAGACAATATACAAGTCTGTCTCACTACCATAAAAAGTTTAAGTAAACAGGTTAATTAATGGAGACATTAAACAGCCAATATGCAAAAGTGCTAATTAACAGACATGTGATATCCTTATTTCCAAAATAGGCTCTACACATGACTGTTTTTAATCAACAGATATATGCAAAAAAATCAGTTCTCAAAGATTACACTTGTATATGTAATACTGTACTGTTTACATAAAATGCGTAGAGGAAACAATCAGAAATTATCCTCGTTAATTAGCGCTTTGTCAGCGGTCTGACAACTTCTTGAGCAGGTAAGTAAAGCACAGAGATAAAGGCAATTACCTGGGTGATTGATTTGTATAGAAAACAAAAGCAATCAATCACATTTTAATAACTTCTTTCTGTAGAATACCCGTATGAAGTAATGAGGCGTAATACGCCTGGTTTTGATGCGTAAACCAGGCGTAATCGGTAGTTACGTGACAAGAACCAGGCGTAAAGGAGCAGGACACGTAATTCTATTTTACTTACGGGCGTAAATCGCAGGAAAACCAGGCGTAATCATTAACAAACCAGGCGTAACCTATTCATGTTAGACAAACAGAGACGTAAAGTTGGACTTAGAATTTCTGTTTCTTAGTGAGAGGCGTAAAGTTTGACTTTGAAATTTTCTGACTAAATGTAGAAAGAGGCGTAAAGTTTGACTTAGAATTTTTCCCTTTCGAAAGGCCTAAACAATAATGGTAAAGTTGGACTTCGATTTTTTTTTCATGAGCAATGCAAATGAAATAAGTGATACCACTGACAAGAGCCAATCTTTGTTGATAACACAGTAAACTTTATGGAGAGACATTAATGACTGAATTAATAAAATTTGTGTTTCATTATAAGCATTGTCCCTATTTCTTTACAGCTATAAGCAGCAAAATAAAACAAGAGCTGTCAAAGGACAGCGCGCTCGACTATTCTCAGTGCTTGATAGTATATAATATAAGCTATGAGTAAAACTTTAACATTACAATAAGCATATTCTAAGTCGAAAATGGGCCATAATTTAGTCAAAATGCTTAATAGAGTTGCCTCCTCCTTTTTACAGACTGGGATCATGATGGTAAACAAGTATGCAAAATATCAAAGCAATATCTCAATGGACGTTGAAAATATTTGGGATGGTACGCAAACTTTAACATTACAATAAGCATATTCTAAGTCGAAAAGGGGCCATAATTCAGTCAAAATGCTTGATAGAGTTGCCTCCTCCTTTTTACAGACTAGGGTCCTGACGGTAAACAAGTATGCAAAATATCAAAGCAATATCTCAATGGACGTTGAAAATATTTGGGGTGGTACGCAAACTTTAACATTTGTGTGACACTCACGCTGACGCCGGGGCTGGGGCGAGTAGGATAGCTTCCCTATTCTTCGAATAGTCAAGCTAAAAATATGCCAACCTGAGATTTTATATTATACCCTTTGCTAATGCAGTTTTCAGCATTGCATTTCAAGAAGTGGAGAGAATGTGGAAAATCCAAGGGTTTAACTACTATTACACACAATACGCACAAGCTAATATAGTATATATTTCAAAGATTTTGAGCGGGGAGGTCCCCGTACCCACATAGGCAGGATGAGAACACCCCCTCCCATATTAACCGGCCCTTTCCTGAGCGTATACTTCATATCACCCTTGGTGCACTTTTGAAAGCTGCAGAAAAATTAAGGCATATTCTCCATAAAAAAATTTTACTTTGCGAAGAATCTGCAGATATTCGGAGAACATGTAGAATGACAGACATTTTCATGATGCGTTGAAGTTATACTTTGATATTTTCTGTTGCAGAAATTCTGACTGTAGTTATTTTTATAATAGAGATCTCATACTTTAAAGAATCTTAAAACGGACAATTCGACATTTCTTCATACAATTTTTTTTTGTAAATCAATTAGATACATGTATTACAAGATATATTTGGAGTAAATGTTGGCGCACGTCTTATTATCTCAAAAGTTTTTTTGTTTTTCTTTTTTCAAAATGCAGACTGGAACAAAAAAAACTTAACTATTCTAAGGTGATGCCAATGCCGTGGTGAGTACGACTAACCTTTAATTATTCTTCAAATTCATAGTTTAGCTGAAAAAATATTAGGAAATAAAAGAATATTAATTAAATTACACATATTGATCATGTATTGACCCTCAGAAAAGCTAGGATTGTCAATAAAAATTGCCAATCTATTTGTTTTAAATAATTTGTACACTTTGTATCAAAAACAATAGTTTACGAGGCAGGATGAGTAAATTTCTACATGGAGAGTCAGACCAACTGTAAAAATGGGAACGAGTTGACTGGGGACGAATGTCATCGTAAGACATCATTTACGCGCTTTCTTCGGAGATGCGTCAAATTCACATTACATCTACATCTACATCTACGAAGATACTCCCAACAATCAATCTCTGATCATAACTGGGAGGTCGGGGCAGTTGTTAAAAGCATGTTGCTATGTTGCATGATACATGATATTCATGTTGTTAAAAGAGTAAGAGCGGTAATATCTACAGCTTGTTAAAAATAAAAACAGGATGATGACATTAGTACATATACGAACATTAAAATACAATGAAGATCAGTAAAACTTTACCATTTAAATGAAATTCATATAAGTAACTGCCTGTTTTTATTGAGAAAAAAAACAACAACAAATATTGAGAAAATACAAACTCCCGATTGCTTAGAAGACTGGCGCCGCCATGTTGTTTACCAGTAGATACCTCAGCCAATCAGCTTTACAGGAAATTTGCTGGCTACCTGTCGCACTGTTCTAAAGTTGGTGATCGCAGGGGACCAGTACATTGTATTTTTGTATTGAAATATTTGATTGGTTATTATGCGACCGAGGGCCAACTGATTCGAGAACTTCTATTGGTTGCCAAAGCTGTTGCATTTTTTTTGCGCCATCTTTAAAAATTTTGTGCGACAACAACAAGATATTTGTTGTGAAAGAAATACGTTTGTGCCAGATAATTTTGAAGTAGCATGTACCACGCTGACCAAAAATTGAATCGTTGAGAAAACCTGTGACTTAATTCCTGAAGCAAAACGCCTTTCCAAGTCAAAAGAAAAATTTTAGTGTCTGATGGGGGCTAGAAGTCCAGCAGAACAACATTTTACTAAATTTCAGTTTTCACAGACACAGGTCACAGGAACAGTCGTTACTAGTATGTCAATACTTTCTTTTATTTTATGTTTTTCGGTGGTTTATCGAAATATAACGGTGAATTATATCCTGATAAACTCACTGGCCACTCAGTGAAAATTATCAAATCTGATACCCGGATTAACGTCAAAAATTTTACCGAGCGTACTGAAAGCCGGAAACAATATGACGATGACGTCGTTAAAATGACGTCATCTTTGCGATGCTTCCTGATAAAATTTCCCGCAAATTTCGACATTTTATTGAAATTAACACAACAAAAGTAGAGTTTTAGACATAAAATAAACAGAAAAATTGTTGGTATCGATGTAATATCACGGTAATTTCACTCGTGAACACCAAAAGTTGTTATTTTCACTCGTGGCTGCGCCACTCGTGAAAATATCACTTTTGGTGCCCACTCGGTGAAATTATAACGTGATATTACACCGAAACCAACAATTATCCTCTATTTGTATAATAATAAAAGTTCTGGAATCAATGTTACTTACGGGACACTTCCAGTTTAGCAGTCCCTGGTCGGAGATACGTCATGACTCCCATTACTTTAATTACTTGATTATTGTTTTGCGGGGAGTGATGGCTGTCAAAAAATTTCAGCTCTGAGTCGGAGATGTCTACTGTATAAATTAATTATGCTCTAAGGTCTAAAAAAATCTTTGTTTCCGGTAACATGCTCAAAAAATTTAGGGTAGGTAGGTTGGAATTTTTTTTTTTTTTTTTTTTTTTTTTTTTTTTGGAAATTTTTTTTATTAAGGGAGACTTTTCGGAAATTATTTTTGTGTCAAAAAATGATTACAAATAAGGGGGTTTTGCCTTTAGAGCATCAGTAAGTTGATTTCTAACATCACTGACCATGTTTAAAACATAATAAGTGCAGTTTTGCAACTTTTTTCAAAACGTTGTGAAAAAAATCATTCTCCAAGGCCATAAAAACATTTAGGGTCGGGCCAATAATTTAGGGTAGATTGGGATACTGGAAACAATTTTTTTACGCCTAATTGACGCAGCCATCAGAAGTTAAAAACTAGGCCATTTACTAAGCTAAAGTAGCTAGAACTATCTGTGACTATCTTCACTAAGTTCAAATAGATTTCTAATTCAAATATTTAATATGGTGAAGATGTTGAGATGTGACAGACTCAGGATAGCTTTTAGTAGGTTACTAAGAGCGTCCTCACAAGAGTTCGGGTTGTTATGGGTTCAGGTCGCAATAGATCTAGGGCAATATTTTCCATAGCAGGAATTATTATATGGCAGCTGCCTAGGTGTGCGGTAACTGGACCTTTAGACCATTCGTACAGGGCAGGCTAGAGGTCCAGTAATCAGTATGAATACTAAGAAATCTATTAAAATTCACAGACACTTGGGGTTTGGACCCCAACACAGCCCATTCTCCTCCGCCCCTGGTTAAGTTTAGCCAATATTTTTTAGCATTTTACCATGTATTGAGCATAGGTGACGATCATAAAACGGCCATTTTGTAACATTTCAGCGTCTTGTAAAGAAAATGTATTTTTACCATCAATGCTCTCAATATTACAAGATTTGAAACATCGCACAAACAGTGGGAACACTTGCTTGCGCTGGACCCTCGCTTTTTGTAGCGCGATTGTCATAAACCGGGTACCAAAATTTATACTCTTACGACCATGTTAAACCAGATCATCACTTCTTTATGTAAACAAACCTTAGATGTGTAACACGTGCTCAAGCGATAATCTGGTATAATGTAGTCGAAACGGTATCAATTTTGGTACCACTACCTGGCAATGATATGCGCAGTTCAAAGCAGGTATCAATTCGCAAGGAAGTGTTCCATAGAATTTAGATTGATTGATTTATAATTTATTTATTGATTTCTCGCCGGAATACAAATGATAGTTGTCGGGACCGGTGTCATTTGACAGAATGGTAACAGACCCGTCGATTGATTCATTGGTAGGGGTTCATTTTAAAGTTTAAAAATTTTGGCTATTGTTTAATCCCTTAAATAAGTGTTCGTGAGATTATTGTTTCAAATCTTGTAATATTCAGAGAGCATTGATGGTAAAAATACATTTTCTTTAAAAGACGCTGAAATGTTACAAAATGCGTTATATGATCGTCACCTATGCTCAATACATGACAAATTGCTAAAAATATTGGCTAAACTTAACCAGGGGAGGAGGAAAATGGGGTGTGTGGTAGTCCGAACCCCCGTGCTTGTGTTAAAATTAGCAATTTGTATGCTTTATTATATTATTTGGAAGCTTTTATTGATTTTTCTTGTCTTTTTCTCAAGACTGATGAATAAAAATAATAATGTTTTCTTCAGTTATTTAAGACATGTACAGTATTTCGCTTATGAATTGTTAAATTTGTTTTAGTCTGCTTGAGTAAATAGATAACGGTGACTACCGGAATTGCTGTTAAAGTTTCATATTCAATAAAAAGACAATATGTATCGAACCCGAGTGAGAGCTTAGTTATACAAGTATTTAAAATATTTACAAAACTTAATGTAATAAAGGCAACTTTATAATAATAATAATTTACTCAAGCAGTAAAACTAATTCAACAATTCATGAGCACAATCCATGTCTTTTAAAATACTAAAGAAAACAATAAGTTAATTATTTTAATTCATCCATCCCGAGAAAAAAGAAAAAGACTGTAATTCAAGCAATTCCAATTACGGCTTACAAATTGCTATAAATTATTTGTCGAATTTGCGACCACTGAAATACTTCTGTTTCCTGACACGACTTGCCACATATTTCAAACAAGAAAAAAACGAAAACAATTTTTTGATATTATCTCCCGTCTCACAGCTCTTTGTAAATACCATTCTCAGTAGTCATATCGATTACTGGACTTCTAGCCTGCCCTGTACGGGTTGTCTACAGGTTCAGTTACCGGACACCTATAACCACTTCCTTATTAAATTGGCCAGTATTTTCAGTGAGAGAAGTGCATGGTCTCATTTGGCAAAGTTTAGATTTCATTTTTTCACAAGAGATTATATACAGTGCAAAATCAAATTTCAAATTTTGAATAAAACATTAAACCTGGCGCAACTTCTAGGTCCAAGTTATTTCTGCGGTTGTTCCGATAATCCCTGCCCGCACAGTCTGGGCATTTAATGAGGGAATAGCAGATAGCTAACAAACTTTTCCCGCATTCCAGTTTAAAGTTTTTAAGATAAAAAGAGATAAACAGATGTTTTGTGCATTTGTTCATTTTGGCTTTGAGAATACTAATTGTGCTATTCTGACAAATTTTTATCATACATAAGATTTTGTTGAATTACTGCTTGATGACCACAGTGCAGTGTCTGGTCATATTTTTTTACATAAAATGTTTGATTTTGATGGGTGATAATGTGAAACAATTTTGATATTAGTAGTCCCCTACTGGTTGAAAACCAGTTTCGGGGACTATAGGAATGCACTTTTCCGTCATTCCGTCCGTCCGTCTGTCCGTCCGTCCGTCTGTCAGTCCGTCCGTCCGTCCGCAATTTCGTGTCCGGTCCATAACTCTGTCATCCATGAAGGGATTTTAATATTACTTGGCACAAATGTTCCCCATGATGAGACGACGTGTCATGTGCAAAACCCGGACCCCTAGCTCAAAGGTCAAGGTCACAATTGGAGGTCAAAGGTCAACAGGGCTTTTTTCCTGTCCGGTCCACAACTCTCCCATCCTTGAAGGGATTTTAGTATTACTTGGCATAAATGTTCCCCATGATGAGATGACGTGTCTTGCGCAAATCCTGGACCCCTAGCTTAAAGGTCAAGGTCGCAATTGGAGGTCAAAGGTCAACAAGGCTTTTTTCCTGTCCGGTCCATAACTCCCCCATCCATGAAGGGATTTTAATATTACTTGGCACAAATGTACCTCATAATTAGACGATGTGTCATGCATAACTTTCAGACCCCTAGCTCAAAGGTCAAGGTCACACTTAATAATCAAATGTTAATATAGCATGAACAGGGTCTGTTTCGTGTCCGGTCCATAACTCTGACATTCATTAAGGGATTTTAATATCACTTAGCACAAGTGTTCCCCATGATGAGACGACGTGTCATGCGCAAATCCCGGACCCCTAGCTCAAAGGTCAAGGTCACAATTGGGGGTCAAAGGTCAACAGAGGGTTTTTTTCCTGTCCCGTCCATAACTCTGCCATCCATGAAGGGATTTTAATATTACTTGGCATAAATGTTCCCCATGATGAGACAACATGTCACGCGCAAAGCCCAGACCCTTAGCTCAAAGGTCAAGGTCACAATTGGAGGTCAAAGGTCAATAAAGTTTTTTCCCTGTCCGATCCAGAAATCTGTCATCCATCAAGGGATTACAATATTACTTGGCATAAATGTTCCCCCTGATGAGACGACGTGTCATGCGCAACACCCAGTACCCTAGCTTAAAGATCAAGGTCACACTTTGAGATCAAAGGTCAATAGGATTTTTTTCCTGTCCGGTCTATAACTTTGTCATGCAAAGCAGGATTTAGATATCAGTTGGCACAAATATTCCCCAGGATGAGACAACATGTCATGCGCAAGAACCAGGTCCCTAGGTCTAAGGTCAAGGTCATATTTAGAGGTCAAAGGTCAAATTCAAGAATGACTTTGTACGGAATATTTCTTCTTCATGCATGGAGGGATTTTGATGTAACTTGGACCAAATGTTCACCACCATGAGGCACCCTTGTTTTTAGAATAACGTCCCTTTGTTTGTACTATAAATAGATTTTATTGTAACTTTTTTATTACTGGCGGTAGAGAAAAATCGAGACCACTTTTCTGTGGTACAGCATGCATGTTACATCCAATTTTTAGGTGTATTTTGACCTATCTCTACCTGGTAAAGAGTTTCTTGTGGACTTATATTATATAGATTTTTTTTTTTTTTAAAGATTAATTTCCCTTTGTTGTTACGATAAATAACTTACATGATAACATTTTTATAATCAGCCAAAAAAATTCAATATGAAAACAACTGTGGGTTTTTATATATGCACATTTTAATCCAAGTGTGTTGTTATAACATATTGTATATGTAGTACAATATTGTTTATACATCATTGACAGATATCAGTTCATTATGTTATACTGCAGTAGAGAAAATTAGGTGCCTTCCAGTAGGGGACTTTGTATTGCATGGCAATATTTCATTCACTTGTTCATTTCAGGAACAGCTCATAAGCAGGTGCTAATTTGTGAAGAAAGGCGAGGCAGGAGTAGGCAATGCTGAAAACAAAACTTGTGTAGGGCCTTGTTTAGTGAAGATTAAAGTCTTGAGGATCTGCAACAGTAAAAAGGCTTTACCAAACTACCGGTAAGCTGAACAAAGTTACAGTATGAATTATAAACATAATCCTTAAAGATACATTGAATTTCTGTTAATTTTCTTTTTTAAGTGTACATCAATTTGGTTTACTTGAATTTGCCTCTGAATACAGGCTGTAGCCCCTACAAAAGTTTGAGTATTTTCCCCCAGTCTTCTTAAAATTTATTCACAATCTTAAAATTTCAAATTTAGTTTATTTACCTTGAACATGATCTTCAACATGTATAACTAATAAATTTCAGGCTCATTTTATTTACGTTAAAACGTTTCCTAAGGAATATTTAACACTAATTTTGTAATTATTAACTAATTACAGCATTTTGATATCTATAAAATTTATTATGTCTCCCACCACACAGTGGTGTGGGAGACATACTGATCTACTCCAGTCTGTGTGTGTGTCTGTCTGTCTGTCACAAAGCTTGTCCAAACTCAAAGTCAAACATTTCTCATCCGATCTTCACCAGATTTGAACAAAATGTGTTTGACCATAAGATATTGGCCAAGTTCGATAACTAGCCAAATCGGTTCAGGCATTTTGGAGTTACGGCCCTTGAATTACCGAAAAATCAGCCTTTTTACACTTGTCTGCAGTCAAAGTCAAACATTTCTCATCCGATCTTCACCAAACTTAAACAAAATGTGTTTGACCATAAAACCTTTGCCAAGTTCGATAACTACCCAAATCGGTTCAGGCATTTTGGAGTTACGGCCCTTGAATTGTAGTGAGTAAACAGTATATAAAGACTGACTTGCTATTTAGATGATTAGGCAGTTGTTTGAGACATTCGCTTTTCTCAAAAGCAGCTCGATCTAGTTTCTTTATATTTTCACTGGGCCTCCATGGCCGTGTGGTTAATGTAGCTGACTTCAAATCACTTGCCCCTCATCAATGTGATTTAGAGCCTCGTTGGGGCGTTGAATTCTGCATGTGAGAAAGCCATCCAGGTTGCTTACGGAAGGTTGATGGTTCTACTCAAGTGCCGGATGAAGTATTTCGACCCCCATAGAATAACGACCCCCCCCCCCCCCCCGGTCATTATTCTATAGAAAATGTGACTCCTTTCCTGTAAAATATTGACTCCCCTTATAAAAAACTGACTCCCTTTAAAAACTCTATAGAATAACGACCCCGGTCATTATTCTATAGAAAAACTGACCCCTCCAAATAAAATACTGACTCCCTAAAGATGACTCCCTTCGAATCTCATAGAACAACGACCCCGGTTATCATTCTATAGAAAAAGTGACTCCTTCCATGTAAAATGCTCACTGCCGAAATTACTACATTCGAACTCTCATACAATATCGATTCCCGGACATTATTCTATTTAAAACAGTTACTCTTTCCGTGTTAAACACCGGCTCCTAAAAAGACTTTCGACGATAATATCTATTAAAAAGTGATCCCCACCAAACCTAACGGACAATTTTACTAGATCTACAACTGTAATACCCTCCATTGCCAATAGTTAACATTTTGATTGTACTACTACTACTGGTGCCGCTACTTCTGTTGCTATTACTACATGTACTTCTTCTTCTTCTTCTTCTACTACTACTACTACTACTACTTCTACTACTACTACTTCAACTGCTACTACTGATACATCTATACCTGCTTCCACTAATACGTCTTGTAATCTACCTCTTCTTCTCCTGCTGCTGTTGTTGCTGTCACTTATTCCTCTGCTGCTGCTGCTGCTGCTGCTGCTGCTACTGCAACTGCCACTACCACTGCTACTACTACTACTACTACTACTACTACTACTTTCTATTGTTGCCGCTACTGTTTCTTGTGCAGTTTTCTTCTGAAGAATTACTTCATACCGAAGTTTGCGGGGATTATTGACACTGGTGTGTTTTGTGAACGTATTGTGAATTGTTATTTTCCTGAAAAAAAATGTATACACCAAGATACAGCGTCTAGAAATAGAATCCCTTTTCCCGTTACGGAATGCTCTGATTTCTGTGTCAAGTGATGGTATCTGGGGCTAATGGTCAAACGGAAGGACGGACGGACAAGGGCAAATCTATATGCCCCCTCCCCCGAGTGGGGGCATAAAATGCAGCAATTAGGCCTTAGATACATGAGTTATCACTAAATTTGACCAAATGACCGGTGGTCTTTTTTTATGGGAGTCAATATTCTTCGTGAGGTTCAGTTTACTTCACGTGGTGGAGTCATAGTACTATGATCTGGAGGTCATAATACTATGACCGGGGGGTCACTTTTTCTATAGAATAATGACCGGGGGGTCATTATTCTATGGGGGTCGAAATACTTCATTACAACGGCTCATGATGAAATAATGTACTATGGGGCTCCTGGAGTCTTCTTCCACCATCAATGCTGGAAACATCACCATATGACCTATAATTGTCTCAGTGCGTCGTTAAAATATTTAGTAAATAAATTAATTATTTTCACTATAAAACGTTGTGGTTGTTGCCCAGTTGGTCTGAGGAAAAATTAAATGAAGCTTTTATACTGATTGAAAAGAATTTAACTGCAATTTTTGAAAATCCAGATGGCACTTACAATCACAAAGTAAATTTTATTTGTTTTTCAGATACAGTGCTGAAGATATTCCCAGATGTCACCATAAGTCTGGCAAAGATCAATAGAAAACTTGTAGACGTTTTAAAGTAGAAAAGTGGAAACTCCACAGGTAGTACAACAAGACAAAAACGAAAATGTTGCAGGCATGGTTTGATTGAGCCTGTTTATGGGCAGTAGTGGAAATGCTAACTATCACCATGATGCAAGAAGTCTGAAGATAAATAAATCTGACAGTTAACAGTCAATTGACCCTTTTAGTACTTTTGTGAGCATGAAATCGCTCTTTCAATTCTATTTATCATCTAATTAATTGTTTTATTCAACCATTTTTACATATTGACACATTTTTCGACAACTACATGTATTATCAGAATCATTCGCACTGTTTTGACATTAAAAGGATGAAACTTTGTTATACAAAGCTGCATGAATGCATTTATTGAGTTAGATAATTAAGTGTATACAGCTGGAATTTTTGCTTAGAATAATCTTGTGTTTAAGATTTATTTTGGCTTTAAAATTTAGCTTAGACTACTGTATTAATAAGATTAATGTCCTGTTGCATAACTGTGCCTAAATTCATTAAATGCTTTCATTAATTAAATTTCAGGCATTAATATGATTGACTGTTTGAGCTTGTATGTGAAAATATTTTTAAGTAAAATTGAATAAAGAATACAATTTAAAAGATTTTGACTATAATATAAGCTCACATTAGCACGAAATGTTTTTGACAAGCTATTGTGACCACACAATATCCGTCATCAAACTTTCATTCTTAGCTTAAAGCTTGTCATACTGTAAAATCATTTAACTTCATGTGAGGAAGTCATCGAGCTGGCTTACGGAAGGTCGGTGGTTCTACTCAGGTGCCCGCTCGTGATGAAATAATGCACGGAGGGGCACCTGGGGTCTTCCTCCACCATTAAAGCTGGAAAGTCGCCATATGACCTATCATGTGTCGGTACTAAGTTAAATCCAAAAAAAAAATTATTTCGTTGGTCATGAAATTTTGTGGTTTTTGGTCAAAACGGTATTTTCGTGGGGATATGAATTCGTGGATTTCAACTTTTAGATATAAAATGAATGGGAAATGTTCTTGTTCGTTGGGATTAAATTTCGTGGATTGACACAACCACGAACATTAGTCCCCCACGAATATTAATGATTTCACAGTATTTTGAAATGAAAGTATTAATTCTCTTATTTCCGCAGCTTCTCCGCATTATGGTTAATTGCTGTGGGTTTCCATGGCTCAGTACTCCGCATTGCATCCCTGTTGGATGTTTTGCACACTATTGTACCACGTAGAATAGATTAAACTGTTGTACGCACAGTGCATGCATACATGTATCCAATGCGGAAGTATTAAGTGAGATCCCAAAGATCAAAATACACAAAGATACGCGACCTGATTTTGCTCCCCATTTCCGCTTTTTTTTCTGCATCCTGGTTTTTGCTTCAGATTTCTGGGGTTCAATACTCTGAATTAATTCTGCGTTATTATAAACTGCGGAAATAATTCTGTGGAGAAATTTTAGCTATCCCGTACGAAGTGATGAGGCGTATGAAATTGGAACTTTCTTTATAGATTTATTAAATTGGAACTTTCTTTATGGAAACCTTCGCAATGTTACCAATGCAACTGGTATTTAACAATACAATAATGTATATACCCTTTTACCTTTATGGTTTTAGATATTTTTAGATATGCTTTACAGTTAACTTTGATCAATTAAAATATTTTTTCGGTGACATATGACATTTTTGTGTTTGTTGCTGTAAAACCCAACTTATTCATTGAGTTATTGAATATAACAAAAATACTAACTGGCATAGAACAGCTATATTTTATCCTAGATTGATGCTTAAGTGATTTAGCTATATGTTTATATGGCAACTGCTACGGATCGTGTTATAATTGGTAGAAAATGTTGTCCTTATTTCTTTACAGCCATAAGCAGCAAACAGATGCCAACCAGAAATATCCAGCAAACATTAGTAACTTCCCTTTGCCAGGATTCAGGATTACGCCTGGTCTGTTTTACGCCCGTAATTTTTTACGCCTGGTTTGGTTTACGCCCGTATTTTTTTACGCCTGGCGTACTTATTTGCATATTACGCCTCAGTTTAGGCCTGGTTTACGATTGGTTTACGCCTGGTTTACGCTTGGTTTACGCCTGGTTTACACTTGGTTCATATGATTCCTTTGATACTGCAGTTACGCCTGGTTCTTGTAAAGTTTACGCCTGGTCTCCGTGGGGTGACCAGGCGTCACACATCGTACGGGCTTACAAGCTATGGCTGTGATGACTTCATGCAGTAATTTAGACTTACAAACTATGGTTGTGATGACTCCATGCAGTAATTTAGACTTGCAAAGTATGGTTGTGATGACTTAATGCAGTAATTTAGACTTACAACAGTCCAAACTGAGATCAAGTAATCTGCAATAAAATTATGTTTCCCCCATCCCACCACACACACACATTTGGGGAGACATATTGTTTTTGCCGTGTCCGTCCGTCCTTCCGAGGAGTAGAAAACCTCTATTGTTTTTGGGGTCATTCCATCAAACGTCAAGGACACAGGGATCTGAACATGGAAAACAATTTCCGATCAATAACTTGGAACCACTTGACACAGAATGTTGAAACATCATAGGATGATTGGACATACAAAGTAGATGACTCTTATTAATTTTGAGTCACTCTATTAAAGGTCAAGCTCACAGCAGATAGACCATTGAAATCCATTTCCGGTCAATAACATGAGAACCATTCAACATAGACTCTTCAAACTTTATAGTGTGATAGAACTTACAAAGTAAATGACCCCTATTGTTTTTGAGGTCACTCCATCAAAGATCAAGGCCACAGGGGGCTGAACATAAAAAACTCTTTCCAGTCAATAACTTGAGAATCACTTGACCCAGAATGTTGAAACTTAATAGGATGATTGGACTTGCAAAGTTGATGCCCCCTACTGATTTAGGGCCACTCTATTAAAGATGAAGGTCACAGGGGCATGAACATGGAAAACCATTTCCGGTCAATAGCTTGAGAACCACTTTACCCAGAATGTTGAGACTTCTTAGCATAGGATGATTTGACATGCAGAGTAGATCACTCCTATTAATTTTGGGGTCACTCTATTATATATCAAGGTCACAGAACATGGAAATCCGTTTCAGGTCAATAACTTAAGAACCATTTGACCTAGAACCTTCAAAATTCATAGGGTGATAGGACTTACAGGGTTAATTGGCCCCCTGTTGTTTTGGAGGAAACTCAAGGTCACAGGAGGCTGGATTTAGAAAACAATTTCCAATCTGTAACTTGTGAACCACTTGACCCAGAATGTTGAAACGTTATAGGATGATTGGACATGCAGAGTAGATGACCCCTACCTATTTTGGGTTCACTTGATCAAAGATCAAAATCACAGGGGCCTCAACATTGAAAACCATTTCCAATTTATAACTTGAGAACCACTAGGCCCAAAGTGTTGAAATTTAGTGGGATGGTTGGACATGCCAAGTAGATGACCTCTGTTGCAGTCAACCATCAATGTCTCTTCGGCTTTTGCTCAAGTCCCCCATTGACTTCTTGCCTATATGACTATGCATTGGGGGAAACATGCACTTTTCTACAAAAGCATCTTATCTTCTAGTTTATTTCTTTCTCCGTAATAACTCAGACATTTTCAATGAATACCCTTTTCTCTTCCAGCTAATCTCAACAGATTTTAAAATAAAATTACGAGATATTGTAATTTTATTTCAGAAAATGCTATTTGAGAGGATTTTATACGATGGTAAAATTCAACAACAACACGTGAATATTTATCTTTTATCGACGTATCGGCGCTTACGCCTTCATCAGGATAAATACATAATAAAACAACGGACGTGACGTCATGAAGTAAACGTTACGTTGAATGGCGAAAAAACGTTTACTGTTTTTTTAAGTATTACATAAGTTAATGTAAATAACAGATAGCAGCTGAAGTTTAGTACGTTACGGATATAAGAATACAGAATTTCCTATAGCTGTATATATAAAAAAAACATAAATAGGAAAAAAATAATAGTACTAAACAAACACATATACATGTAAAATTCATTACACATTAAGCAATGTTTTTGAATTAAGTCCATCAGGATTGAGTGTTTTTAACTTATGAATCCAGAATGTTTCCTTGCATAACCGGTTAACTTGATTATTTACCACATCAACTGGCATAAATGTGAAGTTGTCAATACTACGGTCATCTTGATTAAAATGACCAGCAACCAACAAGCATTTTATGGCAGAGATATTTATTTAAAAAAAAACTCTGATGCTAGTCTAGCAGTAATTATACAAATTGGCTTCTTCATTGACATCCAATATGAAGGAAGATCCCAGTTGCACCTTCAGATACTATTTCAGGCACTGGTAGCACCTTGATAGAATCACTAAACTCCAGTTTACAGAAGCAGTTAAACCCCATGAATCATTTTTGAGAAATTGAAGAGTATTTTTATGGGTTTTGATGCGCGACGTCCGAAACTGGTTTAGCGAGTAAAAAAGGACGAAATTCAGAGGTATGTGAAGTTATGATTTTGCTCAGTATGAGACGAGAATAATTTTTCGCGAAAAAAGGAAAATGCTATTCGACACAAATATAACTCAATTGTTATGAAATAACGGATATTAAAATAATTTGCTTCAAATCCTGCTTACGGGGACATAATTGACAAAAAATCATCAGGAATGGGGTTGCGCACTGAGAATGGAGTTGCTCATATACATCATAATGAAAATAATGTACATGCACAACTCCATTCCCGGGGTGCAACCCCATTCCCGATTATTTTTGCCAATCTTTCCCCCAAAAGCAACATTTCATTCAAGTGTATATAATATTCGTGACTGTTGTACACGTGTTTGATCATTAGAAGCATCACATTTCCAGAAAGAAGGCACAAGAGTTAGAAAATTTGCATTTTTCATGATTCCATACTTTTTTGACAGATTGAGCCAGCAGAGTTTTCGTGATATCAGGGCTGATTCTTAAATACATGTAATTTGGTATTTCAAACATAATTGAGCCATGCCATGAGAAAACCAACATAGTGGGTTTGCGACCAGCATGGATCCAGACCAGCCTGCGTATCTGGTCAGGATCCATGCTGTTCGCTAACAGTTTCTCCAACTCCTATAGGCTTTGAAAGCGAACAGCAATTGGATCCTGACCAGACTGCGTGGATGCGCAGGCTGGTCTGCATCCATGCTGGTCGCAAAGCCACTATGTTGATTTTCTCATGGCGCGGCTCAATTATGACCTTTATTCATTTTGTGTCATTTTTCCTTTTTTTTTTGAAAACACTCGTAAATGTGTCATTATTTACTGTTGAAAAACAAAAACCCACCTACCTCGATTTTGTATATATTGATGTGCAACATCAGCACCGGAATTAAGTCGCGCAACCCTTTTTAAGCGTATTCCCAGTGGGTACAGGATTGCGCATTTACCACCCGTGTGTATAGATTTTTATAAAAGCATTTAATGCTTATGTCTTTATGATAACAGTAGCTTATGCTACAAAATTAAATTGAAATATTGTTGAAAAAGGGTGTTAAACCCAAAACAAACAAACAAAAGTAAATGGTGACTACTTTCTATGAGTCCCAGAAAATCAGAATAAATGTAAAGTTATGGATCTTTTCCACATTTAAATAGAACAGTCAAAAATACCTGCCCATACCCAATTGTAATTTGCTTTCCAATAAATATACAGTTCCAGGTTCTTATTTGAAATATTCTTAAATCAAGTGAAAAATTGAATAGTGGTGCAGTTTCGGTTTTGATTTTTACTGTTAGCTATAATTTAATGTTCTTTTTGAAAATTTAATATCCAGTTTTGAAATGCCATTTTGGTCATGTTTTTTTTTTTGGGGGGTTTTTTTGTGAATAACGTGAGATTACACATAAAATCTCGAGGAAAGGAGGGTCCTCAATATTATTACACAAACGTTGTTTGTAAGAAAATAGACGTATTTTTCTTTCCATATAGATCGACGATATATGACTTTTTGTGTCGATTCGCCGTAAAACCCATCTAACAACTCTTTTCATATTGAATCAATAGTGACTAAAGATTTTGCGTTGTTGTGTGTCCTTGTTCAATAACTGTGTGTGTGATCATGAGACATTGTTGTTGTCTGTCCGTGTCCAATAACTGTGTGTGTTTGACTGTTTGTGACTGAAAAGATCTGCGTTGCTATCTGTCCTTGTCCAATAACTCTGTGTGTGACCATGAGGCATCCTCTTGAGTTGTTATTTGTTATTGTATTGTCTATGTTTAATGCAAATTGTCTAGGTTTAATGCAAATTTTAATAGGAAAGTCTATATTTGAACAAATATTAAGCACATGCAAAGGAGCATTTCACTACTTGCTACCATTGCAGCAGGACGCAGAATTCGTTTTAGCTTTGGTAAATTCAAGAATATATTTCTAATATATTCTTTAGAATTATATTTTACTTAGGATAAACAGTGTGTCTTTAAATATTTTAGGATTGTTTCCTAGCAACAGAAATCATATCGGTCTTCAATATCTTTTTAAAGGTAAGTTTTCTTTTCTTGTTTTCTGTCTTTAACGTTTTATATTCATAGCTAAAGTAATTTTGTTCTTTGTTTTGCAGGGATTCAACACTTTTGGTTCAGGAAAATGTTAATTTTTTATTAAACCTACTGGTTTATATAATTATTTTAATACTAAGGTTGTCAAAATGATTTTCAATAAAGATTAAACTTGTGTAGCATTCAGAATAACATCTTACTTGAAAATAATTTAATTTCAGTGGCAAAAAAGATAATAATTATAACATTGGAGACAAAATACCTTTCAGTCAGTCAGTAACAATCTGTTTAATATAATAAAATATTTATCTAATACGAAATAAGTTTGCATGTCTGATTAAAATAACACTATGAAATATGAAATAATATCAGCTTTGCAAAAAGCAGTGTGTAGCCATCTATCATTGGAGTCAGGGACATGCCCCGCGAAAATGTTTTAATTCAACATTATGCTGCACGGGCATTCTTTGGCATATTTAAATGCATAGTGTATGCCCTTAAATTCCTAAAATTTCCTGCTGTTTTCTTTAAAAAGAGTTCGAACAAAAAATACAAAAGAATAAAATAAAGAAAGAAAAAGAAAGAAAAAAAAATCAAAGGAAATTCCTTTAAAAAAGCTACTCTCTCACTCTCTAAATTCCTTAATTTTCATTTTATCAGACTTTGACTTGTTACAATATACCTATTGATTAAAAACTGTTGTTAAATGACATTAAAATGTGTATATAGTTACCAAATATTTCTTATTCCTGTTCAGAATGCTGCATTTGGTGAACAAAATTTTAGCACTTTGTTCATATGGCAAAGACAGGTCTTTCATTGTTATATTGAGGTCCCGGCCTTTAAAATTTGTGATAATGACTAAGGATGACAGAGGATGAAATCAATTTTTCTTGAATGTATAATGATAATAATTACTAATAGAATTCATAATAATTGTTATTATCATATAAACCAGTAAAACCACAGGCCTTGTGAAAACTAGAAAATTTTATTTTATTGACAAATCAACATTTGACTGTTTCATAATAATGAAGAAGTCATATAATTGAAAATGATCTGATATAAACACTTAATACAAAGAAAAAAGGAAAATAATGCAGTCACCATTATTGGAATATAACATAATGGCATAAATTCAGATCATCATGTTTTCTTATATACCAAATGTTAGCTTCGTCATGCCTGTTTAGCTCAGTAGGGAGAGTATTGGTCTACGGATCATGGGGTTGTGAGTTTGATTCTCAAGTTGGCGTACGTTCTCCGTGACGATTTTATAAAAGATTTTGTGTCTGAAATCATTCGTCGTCCACATCTGATTCATATGGGGAAGTAGGCAGTTACTTGCGGAGAATATGTTTGTACTGGTACAGAATCCAGGAACACTGGTTAGGTAATCACTGTCCGCCGTTACATGACTGAAATACTGTTGAAAAACGGCATTAAACAAAAAACAAACAAACAAAACATTATAGGTTGCATAGAGTGTACCTTTTTTATTGCTTTTATTGCATTTGAGGTTTTCAAGCCAAACCAAATGTTCAGCAGCCAAAATAAAAATTTAGACGTGTGGATCTCACAGTCTTCTTAAAAAATACATTTTGAATTTATGCACAGTGCAAATAAATATTCACCGTATTTTCATTAAAATTCACTTTGAATAATGTCAAGACTGAAAAAATCTCTTTTTATGAGATTAAAATTGTTCATTTAAACCAGATAGAACTTGAATAATTAAAAAAAACACTCTTTTTTACCAAAACAAAACAACATGTTAAATTTGTAAAATATTTCTGAATAAGTTTCTTTCCTCATTATGGGATTATGTTTGAACAGTAAACATTTTTTTTTCATTCTAAATAATAACAAGAAGTGCCAATATATATAGTTTTCACTTATTTAAAGGGAATTACGGTAGTTTTTTATGCGCATCATTCTGTGCACCCTACACTGTCTATGGAAAATTGAAGTGAAGTTAACATTTGTTGCAACATGTGACAGACAATCTTGAGAATCTTGAATAAATTAACTGTTTTTAATAAGTTGTATCAATAATCAAATGTTGATACTAGTTTATGTTGTATTGACATGAATCATGTCTGACATGTACGAGGGAAGATCAAAAAGTTCGTAGAACTCGGGGTTTATAATAGAGGTAGGCTGATGGTTTCAATATTATTTTTCAGTATAATCCCCCTTTACTTCAACGCACTTGCCCCACTTTTCTTTTAAGCAGTCTTTGCCTTTAAAATAAAAGTCCTCTGTTTGGTCCCCAAACCAAGCCTCTGTGGCAGCCGTGAGTTCATCATCGTCTTGAAATCTCGTTCCACGCAAGTGTGACTTTAAATTTCGAAACAGATAATAATCACTTGGGGCCAGGTCTGGACTGTAAGGAGGGTAATTCAATTGTTCGAATTTCTGTGGGAGTGTTCAAAACAATTTTTCACAAAAACAAGCCTGGTGACCCATTTTTTTTATTTGTTCATTGCTTTCAGCACAAATTTTCCTAACATATATGTGAATTTGAAAAACTTCTTTGACAGAAAAAGAAACTATAGGAATTCTCCTTAAATAAAAGTTTGATGATAAGATACACTGTTCCCTCTTCTCATTTACTGGTACAATATAAAGGTAGACAGATATGCAGTAAACAATAAACAATAAACCCTACTGTGAAATGCATTAGCCCCAAACTGTGCTAATGAAGACCGAAGAGCTTAGAAGAGCCATAGGACAGCTGGATGACTTCCTCATATTGAATTCTTCATGTGAGTGAGCCATCAAGCTGGCTTATGGAAGATTGTTTGCTCTATTCAGTTGCCAGCCTGTGATGAAATAATGCACGGAGGGGCTTTTGCTGGTGTGCTGTTTAATCCAACTAAATCATTTAACAGCAGAATGAAGTTTGTATACTTTCCTGAATAGTTTTTGTATCTTGTTGTATTGATATCTTTATTCTGTCTGACAGTTGTTTGATTGTCAAATTGAATGAATGAAACTTGTCTGATCCTGGATTTTCCTGAAAATACTGGACACACTTGTAACAAGTAATAATGAACCTATTTTTAAACAGAACCTTTGACTTGATGCAAAGTTTGAAAATATTTTTTTCGTGGAATTTCCAAGTTTGTTTGTGTATTCTCCATGTGTGTCTTTTAAGCACTTTTTAGTTGTTATTTGTAATACTACATTAATATATGTGAAGAATGCCAATATAGTATTGTATTTTGTAGAGTTTTTGAGCAATAATCCTCAGGCCTAAAAAATATATTTTTTGTTTCCGGTAACATGCTAAAAAAATTAGGGTAGGTAGGTCGGAAGTTTTGTTTTGGATTTTTTTTTTATTAAGGGTGACTTTTCGGAAATTATTTTTGTATCAAAAAATGAATACAAATAAGGGGGTTATGCCTTTAGAGCATCAGTAAGTTTATTTCTAACATCACTGACCAGGTTTAAAGCATAAAAAAAAATTGCAAAAAAGTTGAAAAAAAGTTTTCTCCAAGGCCATAAAAACATTTAGGGTCGGGCCAAAAAATTAGGGTAGGTCTGGATACCGGAAACGAACATTTTTTTACGCCTTAGCTATGACAGTATGACTTGACTGTTACTGGTAGCATTTAGCAAAATTGTGAAACTTTCATACATACATGGATTGTACAGGAAGAAGTACCTTTGTGTCAAAAATCCTTTCGTTCATGATATCTTCCACTATACCTTTACGAAGAAAATTGCTTTTAAACAGTATACTGTATAGCGGGTTAATTCTGCGGGCAAAAAAATTGAGGTTTTGTCCTAAAATGGGCCTAGTTAATTTCTGCGGTTTTTATTTCTGTGACCTTTGAGAAAAGCAGGAATTAATATCTGCGGTTTGCATAATCTGGAAGTAAATTTTGTGCATGGAAAATAGCTACCACATTTACTACGTCATAATCACCATTCAAATGCATATCGTTCTCGTTAGTTTTGTCTTGGTGGTACTATCTAGGTCGGAATCTAAGACAGTGAAGTTGGCACAGCTGATTTATGTTTAAATCTGATTTCTCTGTTCATTACCATGCATGATCAATAATCAGAGTTAAAAATAAAAGGTCTAGTACCAGTAATTCATTTTGAAAGACATTTTCATAAAATGTATCACTGCTGGTAGAAAACTACGATTTATTTACAAATATTAACAAATGCAAATTCTAGTACTGTACATAGTCCGTTCACTGTCCATTCAGTTACAACAGTAACAACACAAATTAATTAGTTTGTTTAACTTTACATAAACCTAGAGTGTTTTGTGATATACACTTGTAAAGATTACACGCCCGAAACGGTAACCATTCATTCGTGGACAATAGATTGATACAAAAGCAATCAACCACAATCGATGCGGTGTGAATAACTTGCTAGTAGACAAAAAACTTGTGAATTAAAAATCTCAGGTCATTATATTAAGCAAAATATTAAAGTTAATATCTGCGTCAAAAAACAATCTGCTGATAGTTTAAATGTGCGGAATTTATTTCTGCGTGACAGCCTCGACCCGCAAATTTAGCAGAAATAAAAACCCGCAGAGTTAACCCGCTATACGGTATTGCCTTCTATTTTCAGCAATACAGCTTTTTACAGATATCCTAAAGCCAGACAGATTGTTCACTTAGTAATCAACCATGAATCTGATATTATATTGTGCTGTAAGTTGTGTTTATATATATATATATATAATTTGGTTAATGAACAGTTGTTAGAGAATGAACGTTATCAGTAACTTTCAATTTGCATTCAATAAACATGTAGTCATTAGAAATTGGTGAATTAAAAAAGTATATAAACTGATGTTTAGAACGCACAAATCTTTGTTTTTAAGTGACCATTCCTGTTGTTTTCAAACAATATAATCACCACCTTATAACAAAACTTTGTGTTAAAAAGTTTGTCCAGAGCAGCAATTCTCCCCTTAACTATGAAAGATGCTTTCTTCAAACTTTAAAGTCTTTTAGAACACATTGATGGGGAGTACAGTACATACAAACAATAACTCTAGACCACCCAGTTTTTGTTATCTCCCTTGTATGAAAGATTGTCCTGAGAATAACTTGCAAACTATATAAAGGATTGACTTTATACTTAACACATAAGGTCTTTGAGAGGAAGTGCAATAAATAAGAACCATGACTGTATGACCCTGTTTTTGAATTGCTCCCCACCCCCCCACCCCCTCCCCCCACCCCCATTTCTGATATTTGCTTCAGGGAGCATCCATTGGTGTTACCGATTGCCGTTGCCTTAAAAAAATTTCAGTTAGAAATGAGGTGAGCAAATCAAACCAGCTAGATAGTAAGCTTTTAAAGGGAATAATGTTTTTGATTGTAGTTTAGGTAGCGTGTGTCAAAGTCATACTTACTAAATATAGGAACTTGTGTTCGATCGATAATTTAGTAAGCAATGAAAAATTGCAAGTAAACTCTGTAAAATCGGTAGCTTTCATTTTGTCCAAAATTAAGCTGCATGCAAGTGCTTTTTCTCTACAGACAATGCATTTTTAAGGGTAAAACTTTATCATATATTATGGGGAATACCATTTACCTGAAATCTGCTTGTCCTGTTTACTTCGTATATTGTTTTATATTTCAGGTTATATTCTTAGCATGTGCTTTAACCTGTCTAACAGGACCTGAGAGTGTTGCAAATGCCAAGCCCATTCCAAGCGACACAGAATCGGGTAAAGGTTCATCAGACTCAAAGAAAGATAAATGTTCATCAGACTCAAAGAAAGATAAAAGTTCATCAGACTCAAAGAAAGATAAAGGTTCATCAGACTCAAAGAAAGATAAAGGTTCATCAGACTCAAAGAAAGATAAAAGTTCATCAGACTCAAAGAAAGATAAAGGTTCATCAGACTCAAAGAAAGATAAAAGTTCATCAGACTCAAAGAAAGATAAAGGTTCATCAGACTCAAAGAAAGATAAAAGTTCATCAGACTCGGAATCAGGTGGTAAGTGCATATTTTGAAAAATGTAATGGTAATATTAGTAGATATGAACTGTGTTGTGTTTGTTAGAAAGAATTAATTAAAATGCCTGATTGTTCAGAAAATGAAATTAGACACGTATGTTTCAGACATACATCATAAAATGATTTTCTGACACAAGACAATTGAAAAGAATTTAAATGATAAGCAATATGTTGATTTCCACAGAGGGAAATGAATTTTTATGGAGAGAGAAGGAAAATAGTTGAGATTGTAACCATGGAGTTTTATTCTGGAGAAGGAAAATTAATTTACGTTGTATGCTTGAAGTTTATTTCTGAAAAGGGAAGTGAATTAAGGTTGTTACCTTGTGCTTTTATTTCTGAAAAGGGAGGTTGCAGTCTGGTGTTATTCTGGAAAGTGAAAGAATTTTTGTTGCAACCTTTTGATTTTATATTGAAAAGGGAAGTAATTTTTGTTGTAACCTTCTGACTATATTGCAAAGGGAAGTAATTCTTAATGTAACCTTCTGACTATATTGCAAAGGGAAGTAATTTTTGTTGTAACCTTTTGATTTTATATTGAAAAGGGAAGTAATTTTTGTTGTAACCTTGAGGATTTATTCTTACAGGGAAGTGGATTATTATGCTCCTTGATTGGGAAAGGGGTGTATATTTTGGCTGCTTCGTCAGTCCGTCTGTGTATCTGTCCATCCATCATTTCTTGTTTGTAATATTTCTTAGAAATCACTCAGGTTGGAATAACGCATTACTTAATAGGAAGAGGAGATGGGCATAATTATAATCTTTATGTTCTGCTACAATGATTTTTCACTGTTCTTGTCCAATGATTCATCAAGATAAGTGTTCTATAGAATCAATAATTTTGCTGTGTGTGAAGTACTTATCAGCGATCACTCACTTGCATTGAGTAAAACATCATAGGAAGCTAAGCTTCACTCTCAAGAAATGCATATATTATTTTTGTTTTTCTGTCTGATGTTTTTTTTTTTTCACCGAGTTATTTGCCTTTGATTATTCAGCAGTACTATATTCAACAGTACTATTGTGCCTTCCTCGTCCAAGGTATTCTTTTTCAACCTCTAGCTGATATTCAATGAAAATTCAGGCTACACTCCAAAGAGGAAAATTCACATATCTTGTTAGTGCTTTTCCAAACAGCTACTAGCCTGTTTTTTAAGAAACTTCTTTTTTTTAAACTTCACTGCTAGGATGAGGTATGTGCCCAGTCAGTGAACTCTGCTTTTATGCTTTTTTCTGCATACATCGGGAAACATTTATCAGTTTTGCCGACATTGCTTGCTTTGTAACCTTATGGAAGTGGATTATTAGTTTGTGTGTGAAGCTTCAATCCGAAAAGAAGTTTTGTTTTTTTTCAACATGTTTTGGTAGCACTCACAATATAGCAGTTTGTCATGGGTATAAAATATTCTTTAATAAACTGTTCAAATTTTGCAGATGCGTCTAAACACCTGGAGACAAGGGGTTCTGGTCCTTTATTCTCTTTGTCAAACAGAAAGTGTGAAAAAAAAGAGAAATGTTTGATGCAGATGTCCTTTTATGATCCTCTATCAAGACTTTCCTTCAGATTACTTTTTCATTACAAAGTAGATAACAGAGGACTTCAGTGTTGTGATATTTTTCGGTCTTTTGAGATCATGGAGTCCATTCAACATATGCGTAATAGGGTTTAGCTTAAGCCGGTGCTAGAGGGCGTGAGAGATGTTGCACATTTCATTACCTCTCATGAACAGACTCAATCAAACCGAGTCTGCTATTATTCTTCTTGGCTGCATTCTTTGCTTCCTTATACATTTGTTGTGCAAACCTTTAGAATCTTCTGTTTAGAAACTTATCTTATTGTAATTATGCTCCCCCCGCCCCCATCACACCCCCCCCCCCCCACCCCCGCCCCTTCAAAGAAGGTGGGGTATATTGTTTTGCATCTGTCACTCCGTATGTCCGTTGGTCCATAGAATCATTTGTTTCTGGATAAAAACTCAAGAACGCTTGGGCCTAGGATATTGAAAGTTGATAGGATGGTTGATCATAACCAGCAAATAACCTCTATTGATTTTGAAGTCAGTTGCTCAAAGGTCAAGGTCAAAGCGACCAGGAACAGTTAAATTGTTTCCAGATGATAACCCAAGACCCTTGGACCTAGGATCATGAAAGCTGATAGGAGGTTGGACATGACCAGCAGATGACTTTATTGATTTTGAGGTCAGTTGCTCAAAGGTCACAGTGACCCTGAACAGTTAAATGATTTCCATATGGTAATACAAGAACACTTGTAACACATAGTATAATGAAAGTTATGAGGGAGGTTTGTCATGACCTCTAATGATTTTGAGGTCAGTAAGTCAAAGGTCAAGGTCGCAGTGACCCGGACCAGTGAAACAGTCTCCGGATGATAACTAAAGAACGCTTGGGCCTAGGATCTCGAAAGTTGATAGAGAGGTTGGCCATGTACAGCAGATGAATCTATTGATTTTGAGGTCAGTAGGTCAAGTTCATAGTTTCCAGATGATAACTCAAGAATGCTGAAGGAAACATTGTGATATCATTCATAAATGGCTTTTCCTTAAGAATCCTTAAAACACATATTTCTATAATACAGAATTGGACATGTGTAGCACAAGCCTTTGTAAGAATAATGGTACATGTGTAGAGGCTGGAGACAATTACACATGCAGTTGTACTGATGGATTTAAAGGGAGGAACTGTGAAGGTATTTGTGCTGTTATATAATATTTGGTTGCTGACTGGGCCTTGATTCTATGTGACATCTTTACAGATGTGAACAGACTGACTTGATATTTACTTCGTTTCTGTCCTCATATAGTGTAAAGTAAGGATTGCAAGTTTTTAATGAGAAAATACCCTATTAACTTTAACCTGGAAGTTGTACCACAGTGCCATCATTAAAACTGAATTGAACAGTATGTATAATAAAATGTTTTATTTTGGACAACAAAAATAGATCTTATGAAGGAAATTGAACAAATGATGATGTGTTCAAAGTGTAAGAATCATAGTTTTATCTTAAGTAATCCTCTTCAGGATAAATTGTTTACATTGTCATCTGACAATATAACTTTGAATGGCATTTTAAAAGCTTTGGTTTTTGCCCCTCATTGATATGGTTCAAGCCTCATTTAGGGTGTTGAATTCTTCTATTCCAGAAGAATCCTTAAATAACATATTTCTGTAATACAGAATTGGACATGTGTAGCACAAGCCCTTGTAAGAATAATGGTACATGTGTAGAGGTTGGAGACAATTACACATGCAGTTGTACTGATGGATTTAAAGGGAGGAACTGTGAAGGTATTTGTGCTGTTATATAATATTTGGTTGCTGACTGGGCCTTGATTCTTGATTTTGTTGTAAGAATTGTATATGACATCTTTACAGATGTGAACAGACTGACTTAATATTTACTTTGTTTCGGTCCTCATATAGCGTAAAGTAAGGATTGCAAGTTTTTAATGAGAATATACCCTATTTACTTTAACCTGGAAGTTGTACCACAGTGCCATCATTAAAACTGAATTGAACAGTATGTATAATAAAATGTTTTATTTTGGACAACAAAAATAGATCTTATGAAGGATGAAATTGAACAAATGGTATGTATGTGGTTCAACCTAAGATTGTTAAGACATTAATAGTTGTTGATCGATTAAAACAACTATAAATTTTTCTTGATAAGTTAAGAATTGGAACGATGTGACAAGACGAACAAGCTCCCATTATGTAAGAATAATGGTACCATATGTGAAGGAGGTATGGAGACAATTATACACATGCAGTTGTACTGATGGATTAATTTAAATTTTGTGGCAGGTAACTTTTTTGAAGGGGTATTTGTGCTGGTTATTAATAATATTTTTGATTGCTTTACTGGGACCTTGATTCTTGATTTTGTGTTAAGAAATGTGTTATATTGGGCCTGACATTTTTTTAAGATGTGAACATGGACGCTGACTTGATATTTACTTGTTTCTGTCCTCATATAGTGTAAAGTAAGGATTGCAAGTTTTTAATGAGAATATACCCTATTAACTTTAACCTGGAAGTTGTACCACAGTGCCATTATTAAAACTGAATTGAACAGTATGTATAATAAAATGTTTTATTTTGGACAACAAAAATAGATCTTATGAAGGAAATTGAACCAATGATGATGTGTTCAGAGTGTAAGAATAATAGTTTTATCTTAAGTAATCCTCTTCAGGATAAATTGTTTACATTGTCATCTGATGATATAACTTTGAATGGCATTTTGAAAGCTTTGGGTTTTGCCCCTCATTGATATGGTTCAAGCCTCATTTAGGGTGTTGAATTCTTCTATTCCAGAAAAATCCTTAAATAATATATTTCTATAATACAGAATTGAACATGTGTAGCACAAGCCCTTGTAAGAATAATGGTACATGTGTAGAGGTTGGAGACAATTACACATGCAGTTGTACTGATGGATTTAAAGGGAGGAACTGTGAAGGTATTTGTGCTGTTATATAATATTTGGTTGCTTACTGGGCCTTGATTCTTGATTTTGTTGTAAGAATTGTATATGACATCTTTACAGATGTGAACAGACTGACTTGATATTTACTTTGTTTCTGTCCTCATATAGTGTAAAGTAAGGATTGCAAGTTTTTAATGAGAATATACCCTATTAACTTAAACATAGAAGTTATTCCACAGTGCCATTATTAAAACTGAATTGAACAGTATGTATAATAAAATGTTTTATTTTGGACAACAAAAATAGATCTTATGAAGGAAATTGAATAATCCTCTTCAGGATAAATTGTTCACATTGTCATCTGACAATATAACTTTGAAACTGAATGGCATTTTAAAAGCTTTGGATTTTGCCCCTAATTGATGTGGGTTCGAGCATCAATTGGGGTGTTGAATTTTTCATGTGAGGAAGCCATCCAGCTGGCTTACGAAAGGTTGGTGGTTTTACCCAGGTTCCCACTCGTGATGAAATAATGAAGCTGAACCATGTTTGCAGGATAGATATGTCCTTATTTACAGATTTTGAAGCAGTTGAACCATGTCTACTGGAACAAATCTTTATGTGTTTCTTTCTTAATTTACAAAAGCTGTTGAAGCATGTCCAGAACGATGGGTCTTATTCAGTGGTAGCTGTTATTTTGTTAGTGACGCGAGGCTAGATTGGCATTCTGCTGTTGTATGTTATCATTTTTCACATAATATTATATACTTAACAAGTTAAAAGCATAAAATTCTATCTAATTAAATGATACATAATAGTCTCTAAATTTTGTGTTTTTATTAGCTCACCTGAGCAATGCTCAATGCTCAGTTGAGTTATTGTGATCGTTTTGATGTCCGGTGTCCGGCGTCTGTTGTCTGTCATCTGTAAACATTAAGCTTGTGTATGCGATAGAGGCTGTATTTTTCAATTGATCTTCATGAAATTTGGTCAGAATGATTTCCTTGATGACATCTAGGCCAAGTTCATGGGTCATCGGGGGTAAAAAACTAGGCCACTAGATCAAATCAAAGAAAAACCTTGTGTATGCGATAGATGCTGTATTTTTCAATTGATCTTCATGAGATTTGGTCAGAATAATTTCCTTGATAAAATCTAGGTCAGCATTGAATATGGTTAATCTGGGGTCAAAAACTAGGACACTAGGTCAAATCAAAGAAAAACTTTGTGTATGCAATAGGGACTTCATTTTACATCAGATCTCATGAAATTTGATCAGAATGTTGGTCTAGATGAAATCTAGGTCAGGTTTGAATATGGGTAATCTAGGGTCAAAAACTAGGTCACTCGGTCAAATTAAAGGAAAACTTTGTGTTCACAAAAGGGGCTGCATTTTACACTGGATATTCATGAAATGTAGTCCGAATGATTGCCTTAATAAAATCTAGGTCAAGTTTGAAAATGGGTCATCCGGGGTCTCAAACTAAGTCACTAGGTTAGATATGCGATAAAAGTTGTATTTTTCAATTGATCTTCATGAAATTTAGAAGGAATGATTTCTTAGATCAAATCTAGGTCAAGTTTGAATATTTGTCATCTGGGATCAAAAGCTAGATCACTAGCTCAAATAAAAAAAACATTGTGTATGCATTAAGGACTGCATTTTACACCAGATATTCGTGAAATCTGATCAGAATGTTTGTCTGGATGAAATCTTGGTCAAGATTAGATATTGGTTATCTAAGGTCAAAAACTATGTCACTCGGTCAAATTAAAGAAAAACCTTGTGTACCTAATAGGGGCTACATATTACAGTGGATATTCATAAAATTTGGTCAGTTCTGAAAATGGGTCATCAGGGGTCTAAAACAAGGTGACTTGGTCAAATCAAATAAAATATTTGTGTGTGCAACAGGATCTGCATTTTACGCCTGATCATCATGAAATTCAATCAGATTGTTTGTCTGGATGAGATCTAGGTCAGTTTCAAATTTTGGCCAACTGGTTTTAAAAACTAAGTCACTAGGTCAAATCAAAGAAAAACCTTTTTGTATGCAATAGGGGCTGCATTTTACACTGGATATTCATAGATCTAGTCAGAATGGCTGCCTTGATGAAATATAAAAATAAAAATAGAAAAATAGGTCAATAGGTCAAATCAAAGAAAATATTTGTTTACTCGCAAGAGACCACATTCTGGTCTAATCTTCATGAAAATTGTTCAGAATATTGGTTTTCGTGATATCACTAGGTCATTCCCGTTTTGGACTTTAATATTCATTAACCTGACACGGCTGTTGAATAGTCGAGTGTTGCTGTCCTCTGATAGCTCTTGTTTGAATATTCTGTTTTATTTTTTTTTATCATTATAGCATCTAAATGTATTATACCTGAATAAAATGAAATGACATTTTATTGCATACTGCAATACATTCTTGCGTTCTTTTCCATGAGTGGTGGGGGGGCATATAATTTTGGTCTTGTCTGTGCATCCATCTGTGTGTTTGTCCATCCTAAGTTTGTGACGCGCCTAACTCAAAAAGAATTTAATGAAAATTCAGGGTTGCCATTTACCTTGAAAAGTCAAGGAAATGTTTTATTTTTTTCAAGGTCAGTGAATTGTCACGGAAATCTTGATAATGATCGGTGAAAAATGAAATTTTAGAAAAGTCAGGGAAAAATGAAATTCTGGATTGATTTTAAGAACGTCCAATACCTATCACAGTTTTCAAGCAGTATTTATCCAAACACATTTTGTGTAAATGTGTAAAAACATAATTTAAATGGAATCAATTTTCTTTTTTATGTTAACTTTTGGAATTTTGAAAACTGAAAGGCTCTGAAACCCTTGCCTCCAAAGCATAAGTATAGAATGATAGATCGGATTGCTTTAGAGGACGAGGAGGTCTAAAATAGGGTAGTATTGGTCAGTGAAAAGTATGGTTAAGTCAGGAAAATGTCAGTGAAAAGTCAGGGCATTTCATTCTCCCAATTGATTGGCAACCCTGAAATTGATGAAACCTTGCATGATTCTTTCTCAAGATATAAACATGTGCACCCTCTATTTTTCATCCGGTTTTGCCCCCTTTTTCCAGAGTTATTGCGCCTGAAATTGTAAAAAAAAAAAAACATATTTTCACCTTGTGACGCACTTGGCTCTGAACATATTTGACATAGATTGATGAAACCTTGCAGGATTCTTCATCATGATATGAACTTATGCACTTTCTATTTATAATCCGGCTCCATCCCCTATTTTCCTGAGTTATGGCAGTCAAAAATGCACACTTTTACCTTGTGACATGCCTACCTCAAGAGGTATTTCATAGAAATTGATGAAACCTTGCTTGAGTCTTAATTGTGATATGAACATGCACACCTCCTATTTTTGTCTGGCTCCGACACCTAATTCCTTAGTTATGGCCCCTGAAATAGTCATAAATGCACATTTTCACCTTGTGAAGAGCCTAGCTCAAAAATGTTCCATATAAATTAATGACACATTGCATGGGTCTTTATCATGAATGGAACTTTTGCACCTCCTATTTTTCGTCCGTCTCCTTTTTCCTGCATTATGGCCCCTGAAATAGTCAAAAATGCACATTTTCACTTTGTCACGTACCTACCTCAAAAAGTATTTGATATAAATTGATGAAACCTTGCACCTGTCTTTATGACATGAACATGCGAACCTCCCATTTTTCGACTGCCTCCACCCCCTATTTCCAGAGTTATGGTCCCTGAAAAAGTCAAATATGCACAATTTCACCTTGTGACGTGCCTAGCTCAAAAAGTATTTGATATTAAATGATGAAACCATGCATGAATCTTATCATGTAATAAACTTGTGCACCTCTTATTTCAAGTGTAGCTTCATTCCCTATTTTTAAAGTTATGGCCCCTGAAATAGTCAAAACTGCATATTTTCACCTAATTGCATGGCTAACTCAAAAAGTATTTGATGTAAATTCATGACTCTTTGCCCGAGTCTTTATCATGATATGACCTTGAAAACTTGGTACTCTTCTTGAGAAATTTAATGCTTATTACAGAGTTATGGCCCTTGATATAGCCAAAATACTGGAATTTTGTTTGTGATCTCATAAGTCGAAAAGTATATGACATAGAATAATGCTTGGCTTGAGAAATCCATTGAGCAGACTCAGCTGATGGGACTTCAGATACCACTGTTACAGCTTTTATGAATCATAGCATATAAAAATTGATTCCCTCTCTTTGTTGGAGGCAAGTTGAAAAAAAGGGTCAATTACATTTCAGAGGTGGTGCCTAAGACAAGAACTATATGAATATTTTTTACTTCGAAGAAATTTAAGACCTTCTTTATAAAATTGGACAATGTAGTTCCACTCAGAATGGTTATAATTGTTATGTATGCAGATCAATTTGCAGTGTGAAGGCATTACTTGAAGTGAGAACTTCTGAATGTTGGGTTATAAGACCAGTTCACCGAAAATGGACATCTGTCTATATATTGTGCCCTAATTATATCTCCCACCACACATTGGTGAGGCAGACATATTGATTTATTCCTGTGCGTCTGTCACAAATCTTGTCCGCACTCTTAGTCGAACATTTCTCATCTGATCTTTACCAAACTTTAACAAAATGTGTTTCCCAGTAAGTCCTCGGCCAAGTTGGATAACTAGCCAAATTGGTCCAGGCACTTTTGAATTATGATCCATGAATTACTGATTCAAACCATTCATCCAAACCATCTAGACCTACCAAAAATTACTGATCGGAACCACCAAACCACTTTGAATCACTAAATGATTAGGCAGTTGTTGGCTTTCTCAAAAGCAGCTCAAGTTTACATTTATTAGAGATTTCATTGATGTCGTTATATCTTGAAGAAAAAACAATGTGCGTGAAATTAGCCGGAGCAGCCAGAGTAGCCAGAGTTCAGCCGGAGTTCAGCCAGAGTTTAACCAGAGTAGCCAGAGTTCAACCAGAGTTTAGCCAGAGAAGTCAGAACTCTGGTTATTCTGGCTGGCCAGAGTAGCCAGAGTTCAGCCAGAGAAGTCATAACTCTGGTTATTCTGGCTGGCCAGAGTAGCCAGAGTTCAGCCAGAGAAGTCATAACTCTGGTTACTCTGGCTGGCCAGAGTAGCCAGGGTTCAGCAAGAGTAGCCAGAACTCTTGTTACTCTGGCTGGCCAGAGTAGCCAGAGTTCACCAAGAGTAGCCAGAGTTCATCCAGTATCCAGACCTCTGGTTACTCTGGCTGGCCAGAGTAGCCAGAATTCAACCAGAGTAGGCAGAGTTTCTAGATTTTTAACATGTTCTGGCTACTCTGGTCAGCCAAAGTAGCCACAGTAGCCCGAGTCACCGAGTCACCGAGTCACCAGAATATCATTTGCTCCAGAGTTTCTAGGATCTTAACATGTTTTGGCTACTCTGGTCAGAGTAACCGGAATTCTGGCTTCTCTGGCTGAACACTGGCTACTCTGGCTAAACTCTGGCTGAACTCTGGCTACTCTGGCCAGCCATAGTGATCAGAGTTCTGGCTACTCTGGCTACTCTTAATAGCCACTTGAAATTGGTTATTAACTTGAAATTCAGTTTTAAACGTGCTATTTAGATATATAGAAATGATATATGAGACGCACCATGAGAAAACAAACATAGTGGGTTTGAGACCAGAATGGATCCAGACCAGCCTGCACATCCGCGCAGGCTGGTCAGGATCCGTGCTGTTCACTAACAGTTTCTCCAAGTCCAATACGCTTTAAAAGCGACCAGCATGGATCCTGACCAGACTGCGCAGATGGGCAGGCTGGTCTGGATCCATGCTGGTCACAAAGCCACTGTGTTTGTTTTCTCATGGCACGGCTCAATTATTAGATTTCATAATCAAATTCAGCTAAGACTGAAAAACTTTTGTGAACATGGGACCTGGTTACTCTGGCTAGTCTGGCTGACAGAGTAGCAAAAACATGTTAAAATCCTAGAAACTCTGGTTACTCTGGCCAACCTAAGTAACCAGAGTTCTGGCTACTCTGGCTGAACTCTGGCTACTCTGGTCAGCCAGAGTAACCAGAGTTATGACTTCTCTGGCTGAACTCTGACTACTCTGGCTAAACTCTAGCTAGCCAGAGTAACCAGAGTTCTGGCTTCTCTGGCTAGTCTGGCTAAACTCTGGCTGAACTCTGGCTGAACTCTGGCTACTCTGGCTGCTCTGGCTAATTTTACGCACACGAAAAAAACAACACAAATGACATAAAATCATGAAATGAATAATATGCAATTTTCAAAGATAATCAAACTTATCACTTAATTATTATCAGGCTGCCTGCAATGAAATGGGTGGATATCTTGTAGAGATCCAGAGTGGACAAGAAGTGATTTTTACGTCTTCGATAGCTATTCCATGTAAGTAAGACAGTCTAATTGCTGTTATAAATAGTATTTGCCACAGCTATTTGGTTGGGAATGTATTATAAAAGACAAAAGACTGGGGATGGTTGTATGTGTATGTGGGAGGAGGTAAATAGGTTTTAATGTTAAGTTGGGTATCTCAGTGTATGAGCCTTCTCTGATCTGTGGATGTATACAAAATATAAAAGTCTAGGTTTTAAATACTGACAGAAATCAAAATTGGTTCTGTTAAATGACTTTGTGTTTATATCGCTTTATATAATGCTTGGTTTTAGCTCACCTGAGCGTAAAATTCCCATGGTAAGGTTATTATGACTCTCTACCACAAGTGTAACCTATCGGAGTTCTGAAACTCAAGGGAACACCTTCATCCATTATGATGTTCTTTTGATCAGATATACATTGTAATATATAGATCTTTCCTAAAAAGCAAAGTGAGCACAAACAACAATAACATAGTTTGATAATATATGTTTTATCATAATTACTGCAGTAGTGATAAACCTTACAATTATATTTTTGTAAATTATAAGTTTATTATCTGATTGAATTTTGAAGATGACTATTTCTGGATTGGACTGAATGATATAAAGACTGAGGGCGACTTTGTATGGCATTATTCAGGGGACTCAATGTCTTTAGATCTGCTTACTGATCGTTCCCAGCGCCCTGGTGATGACTGTGTTTACTCCTTTATCTTTGATTACCAGGCTTGGTACGATGAAAACTGTGACTACCGACTTCTATATATCTGTGAAAAGGATGCTAAAATAGTTTTTTAGGTAACTTATTTTGTCATGCCAGACCCATCAGTTGTTTTGAAGGTGGTCAAAATAGCCAACTGACTCAACAAAATCAGATGCTATATATATATATATATATATATTTATATATATTAGAGAGAATTTGTACGAACTAAATCACCACCACAATATACCAGACCAATTACGGCAAAGCGCCTAGCAGTACAAACGAACAGGTATATGCCACTGTGACAGCAAGTCCACTAACCTCGACGCTGCTTTATATACGAGCCCGAATTGTACTACACATTCGTACTGGTTCAACATTTGCATATATATACTCAATTCTCTGTTTTCATGCCTCATAAATCAGTAGTAACATTTTATATATATATAGTCTACTGTTAAAAAAAAATAGTTTCTTACTTTCATATTAACATTAGCTGTGTGCTAAAATTGCAAATCATTCTAATATTTTTTACATGTATGTTTATTATATACACAACGAAATGAATAACTTTTGAAATGGGTTCTAACCATTTTCTTTACAGATAACTAGCAGAGGAAGATAACTTTTGAGGACGAAAACAGGAGCATCTGGAAGTATTTCACAATATGTCAGTGGATTGAAAAAAATTTCTGACATTTTGTCAATATACTTAACATCTTTGTTACTTTGTATTCTGTTTAATTCTAAAAAAAAATATTCAGTTGTTTTGTCCAAAATCTCAATAGTAAAAGCATTAAAGAATAAAAATGTTTGCCATCTGTTTTGAATATATGTTATTTTAGATAAATAAAATGGAAAGAGACAAATATTTACTTTGCTTGAAACAATTATGTCAAGTAGGCCATTATTGTTTTTGGAGGCCAGTGTGAGCCCTGAGTATATCAGTCAAGCCAGATTGAACCATGAATGGCAATCAACTGGGTCATGATGACTCTGAATCGCTCACCTTAGTAATATCAGCCACATGTTTAAATTGGCAAACTCATGCTAAAATATTAGAAAGTATGTCAGTAGGTCACATTCGTGGTCACTGAAAGTCAGTTTTAAGGTCGGTGTGCAAAACTGTACATGTCATCAGTATTTATTCATATATAATTCATATAACAAGTGACCCCCGGGCAGGGGCCTCTTTTCACCGCAGGGGCATAATTTTAATAATCTTGTTTGAGATCCACTAGGCAATGCTACTTACCAAATATCAAAGGTCTAACAGACAAGAAGATTTTTATATTTCTTCCCTATATAAGTCTATGTTTAATATGGGACCCCCAGGGCAGGGCCTCTTTTCACTCCAGGGGCATAATTTGAACAATTTTGTTAGAGGACTACAAGGCAATGCACCACACAAAATATCAAAAGCCTAGGCCCTGCAGTTTCAGGCAAGAAGATTTTTAAATTTTTTCCTATACAAGAAAGTAGGTTAGTAGGTCATATCAATGGTCACTGAAAGTCTGTTTCAAGATCGGTGTGCAAAACTGAACATGTCATCTGAATTTCATGGCTTTATCTTAAATAAGAGGGCCAAGATGGCCCTAGGTCGCTCACCTGAGAAACACACCATAACAGTGCAAACATATTTGACCTAATGATTTCATGGAAAAAATATTCTAACCAATTATCATTAAAATTGGAGCAAAAATCTAGAGTATAAATAAGTATTTTCTTTGATTTGATCTAGTGACTTAGATTTTGACCCCAGATGACCAATATTCCAACTTGACCTATATTTCATCAAGGCTATCATTCTGACCAAATTTCATGAAGATCAATTGAAATATACAGCCTCTATCGCATACACAAGGTTTTTGTTTTTATTTGACCTAGTGACCTAGTTTTTGATCCCAGACTATCCATATTCGAACTTCACTTTGACTTCATCAATGCAATCATTCTGACCAATATTCATGAAGAACAATTGAAAAATACAGCCTCTATCGCATACACAAGGCTTTTCTTTGATTTGACCTAGTGACCTAGTTTTTGACCCGAGATGACCCATTTTCAAATTTGACCTAGATTTTATCAAGGCTATCATTCTGACAAAATTTCATGAAGATCAGTTGAAAAATACAGCCTCTATCGCATACACAAAGTTTTTCTTTGATTTAACCTAGTGGCCTACTTTTTGACCCAGATGACCCATATTTGAACGTGACCTAGATTTCATCAAGGCAATCATTCTGATCAAATTTCATGAAGATTAATTGAAAAATACAGCCTCTATCGCATACGGAAGAGTTTTCTTTCATTTGACCTAGTGACCTACTTTTTTAGTCCAATGAGTCATAATCTAACTCAATGTAGATTTTATCAAGGCAATCATTCTGAGGAAATTTAATGAAGATCAATTAAAAAATACAGCCTCTATCGCATACATAAGGTTTTTCTTTAATTTGACATAGTGACCTAGTTTTTGACCTCAGATGATCCATATTCAAACTCAACCTAGATTTTATCAAGGCAATCATTCTGACTTAATTTCAGAAAGATCAATTGAAAAATATAGCCTCTATTGCATACACAAAACTTTCTTTGATTTGACCTAGTGACCTAGTTTTTGATCCAAGATGACCCATTTTCAAACTCGGCCTAGATTTTATCAAGGCAATCATTCTGACCAATATTCATGAAGATTAATTGAAAAATACAGCCTCTATCGCATACATAAGGTTTTTCTTTGATTTGACCTAGTGACCTAGTTTTTGACACGAGATAACCCATTTTCTAACTCGGCCTAGATTTCATCAATGCAATTATTATGACCAATATTCTTGAAGATCAACTGAAAAATACAGCCTCTATCGCATACACAAGGCTTTTCTTTGATTTGACCTAGTGACCTAGTTTTTGACCCAGATGACCCATTTTCAAGCTCGACCTAGATTTCATAAAGGTTATCATTCTGACCAATATTCATGAAGATTAATTGAAAAATACAGCCTCTATCGCATACACAAGGTTTTTCTTTGATTTGACCTAGTGACCTAGTTTTTGACCCGAGATAACCCATTTTCAAACTCAGCCTAGATTTCATTAAGGTGATCATTCTGACTAAATTTTATGAAGATCAGTTGAAAATTACAGCCTCTATCGCATACACAAGCTAAATGTTGACAGACGACAGACAGACAGACGACAGACGCCGGACATCGGGTGATCAGAAAAACTCACATGAGCATTGCTCAGGTGAGCTAAAAACAAGAAAGTAGGTCACATTCTTGGTCACTGAAAGTCAGTTTTCAGATCGGTGTGCAAAACTGTACATGACATCCAAATTTCAAAGCTGTATCTTAAAAACCAAGAATGCGGGTCAGTAGGTCACATTCAGGGTTACTGAAAATCAGTTTTCAGATCGGTGTACAAAACTGTACATGTCATCCAAATTGCAAGGCTGTATCTTGAAAAAACAAGTAAGTAGGTCAGTAGGTCATATTCAAGGTCACTGAAAATCAGTTTTCAGATCGGTGTGCAAAACTTTACATGTCATCCATATTTCAATGCCGTATCTTTAAAAAAAACAAGAAAGTAAGTCAGTAGGTCACATTCATGGTCATTGAATGTCGGTATTAAGATCTGTGTGCAAAACTGGACATGTCATCCAAATTTCAAGGCTGTATCTTCAAAAAATAAGAAAGTAGGTCAGTAGGTCAAGGTCAAGTGATCCTTAATATCTTGGGATCATCAGGTAATTATTATCAAACAGTCTAGGAAGTAAGATCTGATGACTTTTAAGTATTTTTTTCCTAAAAAGCTTATGACTTATACATATAACAAGTGACTCCCGGGGCGGGGCCTCATTTTTTCTTCAGGGGCATAATGCGAACAATCTTCTTAGAGATCAACTAGGCAATGATAAATACCAAATATCAAAGGCCTAGACCTTGAACATTCAGAAAAGAAGATTTTTCCTATATAAGTCTATGTTTAACTTGGAACACTCCCCGAACTCCCCTGGGTGGGGCCTCTTTTCAACATAGGGGCATATTTGAATAATCTTGGTAGAGGACCACTAGGCAATGTAACATAACAAATATCAAAAGCCTGGGCCTTCCAGTTTAAGACAACAAGACTTTTAAAGGGTTTTTTATCTATACAAGTCTATATAAACCATGTGTCCCTGGCCTGAGCGGGGCCATATTTGACCCTAGGATGATATTTTGAACAATATTGGTAGGTGACTACTAGATGATGCTACATACAAAATATCAAAGCCCTGGGCCTTGTGATTTAAGACAAGAAGATTTTAAAAGTGTTTCCCTATGTAAGTCTATAATAAACATGGGAACCCCAGGGCGGGGCCATATTTGACCCAAGGGGAGATAATTAGAACAAACATGGTAGAGGACTATTAAATGATGCTACATACCAAATATCCCTTGAGCAATTCGTGCTCAGGTGAGCTAATAAATAAAACATAAGGCTGCCGTATCGTAAAATGTGTCATTTAAGGCCATCTCTGTCAAATTTATCATACTCTTCAAAATTATGTAATTTAAGCTGTTTTCTAAATCTTACCTGTAGATGCCAATACCGTTTTGAATTTTTGGCCTAGGGACTTTTTTTAAAGATTTCCACTATACAGTATCTTGAGAAATAATATCAAAGAGAAAGAAATCCCAAAACAATCTGGTCTTAATGAATGCATATTGCAATTTCTTGTGTTGTTCATATATACACACGAAACATACAATATTAATTGCTCCCCATAGAAATGTGATTCATGTGTGGCCTAGATTTAAGACATATTATGATTCTCAAGGATAATGTTATATCTACAATTTCGACTGAAGAAACGATATGTATTGCTCCCCATAGAAATGATATTAAAGTGAGACCCAAAGCTAAGACAAATGATAATTCCCCAGGATAATTGTCTACATAGCTGTTTACTACACGACTTTCGATTGAAGATACTGACAATATTAACTGATTCCCATAAGAAATTAGTTTGTGGCATAAATTTAAGATAAATTATAATTCCTTCACCACTAATGAGAAAAAACAATGAACAAATGATTTAGCTTCAACAGAATGTCTTGCAAATAATTGCATCTTGTGAACAAACACTTTCATTTTGAGCAATTTATTACCACCTGTTATACCGTAAAATGGCACGAGGTTTCTTTGTTGGAATACTGGCCGTTGTAACAAGTTGCTTGCTCTTGTTTAAATCAAGAATTCGAAAAGCTATTTATAATATACAGGTTTCTAGATGAAACAATTCGCTGTCAAATGACCAGAGATGTCACTTAATTTTCTAAGGTTAGCTTAGTACTTTCGTCTTTACAGCTGACCGCATGTATTAGCATGCTTCCTTTTGACTGACACTAAAAAGGGGTAGCCAAATTCGGAGCTCTATGTATGTATCTATAGAGCTAAATCAGTATATACCAAATTGTACCAGTAATGCCAAATTCAAAACTGAATATAAAAAATAAAATTTTGTTTTTAACGTTAGAATTATTTTGAAAAAAAAAGAAAGCTTTTTTTTATTCTGTGATATCTTAGACTGTTGTCTCATTGCTTGTCTTTCTCATATTTCGGTAAAAGTTATAGATTACCGAGAAAAAAAACATTACTGCAATCCAAAACGTTACCTGCAGTAAAGTATTTGGAAGTATATCTTCTCTAATAGGAGCTAAGACTACTGGCATATTATTATCAAAAGTATACTATTATCTATTCCTGATAGTTTGCAATCATGTTCATGGTGTATCGAACCGCAAATGATCTATTCCTAATGATAGTTTGCGACCGTGTTCATGGTATATTGAACTGCAAAGTTATCTATATTCCTAGTAATAGTTTATCATCATGTTCATGGTATATCGAACCGCAAATCTATCTATTCCTGATAACAATTTGCGATCGTTTTTAGGGTATATCGATTCGCAAACATATCAAATTTATCTATTCAAGGTAATATTTTGCGGTCGTGAAAGTTATTTTTCCTAATAACATTATGCAATCGTATCCACTGTATATTTAATCCCAAATTATCTATTTCTGATTTTAAAAAAAATGCGATCCTGTTAATGGAATATCAAGTAGAAAATAGTGAGACTGAAAAACGTACTTCATATCATTTCAAAAGTTCCAATTTTTCTGATGAAGTTCAGACTAGAAAAAGCGTTAATATGATTATTTAAACTTTACCCTGTTAAATTTCTAAAACGGACTGTTCCATCATTCAGTCAGTATGGGCAGTGCCACTTATTATTCAAAGGGGTGTTTAACTAAACAGCGAACAATGCAGACCATATGATTCTTGCAAGCTGGTCTTAGTCTGTACTGGTCGCAAAAGCAAAAGCACTTGCCACAAGCAGACTAAAGGTTAACTAAATAAAACTAAAGCATATTCTATGACGTAAAACAAATAAAATAGTACAAGCATCATACCATGATGACATAAGCTGCCAAGATCCCTTATTTTTTGAAAATCTCTAAATCTGTCACAGTCAGATATAAATTGGACTTCTATTAACTTCATCGTAGTTTCATGTTTTCAACATCGTGGTTTCGACATTTCACCATCGTTGTTATTCCGACTGTTCAGTATCGTAATATAGTTCGTTCGCTTTTTTGAGCTCCCAATATGTGGCGATGGTTATAACGGGACGCCACAGTATTCGACTCCGCTGTTTTTATGTACTCTTTTATATATATGTTATAACGATTAACCACTGTGATCAGTCAGTTTACTCTGGAAAACTATCATTCTGTTCTGTCAACGATGTCTTGCTTGATTGGCAAGATATGGAATGCTCTAAGAATGTCGTGTTTTCTGCATTTTGACATTTGCAAATCACCAAAGTACGTATTAAAGGGAATTTACTATTACATTTCACCCAGAACTGCGGGAAGTAGTCTCTGATATAAAGTTGCAAAAATGATCTCATAATGAAAAGGTATTTTTGTGCTGAAAGGCTCTCATGTACTGTACCAATGTACTTTTGCCGCCAACGATGACCTAATTCCACTGTTCGCCGAAAATTTTCTGTTATGCTGCCCATATTTTGCATTGCATAATATGGTATTGACTCTTTGTTGAAATTTTCTGTTGAGTCATGCCCTTTCGCTTTTATGAGGTGTAAATACTTTAATAACTCCTATCTTTTACTTATAAGTATAATTTCCGGGATATAATTACTACCAAAATGTATTAACTACTGATCATTTATTCTAATATTACCTAAAATTACACTATACATGTATATCGTTATACTAGAGTGAAATTTGATATCGAATTTGTATGATTTTATGTAAGCAATGAGACACTGAAATGTTCGTGTTTGGCAATTTAGGTGTTGCCTTACATCATTATATGTCTGAAAATGCGGTGTTTCTTCCTAATTACTAAAGGAAATAAGCTTAATAATTATAGCTCAGCAATTTTGTAGAAATGTACCGCTGGCAAATTTAAATACAATACTAAAATATTTTATATCATCATTGGTACAATGTATTGCAAGAATCAAAACAAAAACAAATATATCACAAAAGAACAGCTATTTTATAAAGACTAATATTTTCTTAAAACATCTTTGAGTTTGTATTTACTCTTTCTGTTAATATACACCTTTATACTGTTTCAAACAAAACCCTCCTAATTCAATCTGCAGATATAACCCTGCTAAATTTACCTGCAAATATAGCTGTCCAAACTCAAAAAGAAAATGTAGCCCTCCCAGAACAACCAGCAATTATGGCGCTCCAAATGCAACCAGCAAAGACAGCCCTACCAATGCAACCAGAAATATAGCCCTCCCAATGCAACCAGCAAATAGATCCCCTCCCAATACAACCAGCAAATATAGCCCTTCCAATGCAACCAGCAAAAACAGCCCTCCCAAAGCAACCAGCAAATATAACCCTCCCAATGCAACCAGCAAATACAGCTCTTCCAATGCAACCAGGAAATACAGCCCTCCCAATGCAACCAGCAAATATAACCCTCCCAATGCAACCAGCAAATAAAGCCCTCCCAACGCAACCAGAAATATAGCCCTCCCAATGCAACCAGCAAATGTATCTCTCCCAATGCAACCAGCAAATACAGCCATCCCAATGCAATCAGAAATACAACCCTTAAAATGATACCAACAAATACAGCCCTCCAAATGCAAGCAACAAATATAGTCCACCCAATCCAACCAGCAAATATAGCCCATCCAATTCAAACAGCAAATATAGTCCACCCAATCCCACCAGCAAATATAGCCCACCTAATTCAAACAGCAAATATAGGCCACCCAATCCAACCTGCAAATATAGCCCACCCAATTCAAATAGCAAATATAGGCCACCCAATCCAACCAGCAAATATAGCCCACCCAATTCAAATAGCAAATATAGGCCACCCAATCCAACCAGCAAATATAGCCCACCCAATTCAAATAGCAAATATAGGCCACCCAATCCAACCAGCAAATATAGCCCACCCAATTCAAATAGCAAATATAGCCCTCCAAATTCAACCAAAAATATAGCCACCCCAATTCATCCAGCAAGTATAGCCCTCCTAATACATCCAAATCAAACAGAAAATATAGTCCACCCAACGCAACTAGCAAATATAGCCCACCCAATTCAAATAGCAAATATAGCTCTCCGAATTCAGACGACAAAAAGCCCTCCAAATTCAACAAAAAATATAGCCCCCCATCCTAATTCAACCAATAGATTCTGCCCTCCTAATTCAACCAGCAAATATAGCCCTCCCAACGCAACTAGAAATATAGCCCTCCCAAAGCAACCAGCAAATACAGCCCTCCCAGTCCTTCCAGCAAATACAGCCCTTAAAATGAAACCAGCAAATACAGCCCTCCAAATGCAACCAACAAATAAAGTCCACCCAATCCAACCAGCAAATATAGCCCATCCAATTCAAACAGAAAATATAGTCCACCCAATCCCACCAGCAAATATAGCCCACCTAAATCAAACAGCAAGTATAGGCCACCCAATCCAACCAGCAAATATAGTCCACCCAATCCAACCAGCAAATATAGCCCACCTAATTCAAACAGCAAATATAGTCCACCAAATCCAACCAACAAATATAGCCAACCTAATTCAAACAGCAAATATAGCCCACCTAATTCAAACACCAAATATAGTCCACCCAGTACAACCAGCAAATATAGCCCACCTAATTCAAACAGCAAATATAGCCCACCTAATTCAAACAGCATATATAGTCCACCAAATCCAACCAGCAAATATAGCCCACCTAATTCAAACAGCAAATATAGTCCACCCAATCCCACCAGCAAATATAGCCCACCTAATTCAAACAGCAAATATAGTCCACCCAATCCAACCAGCAAATATAGTCCACCCAATCCAACCAGCAAATATAGCCCACCTAATTCAAACAGCAAATATAGTCCACCCAATCCAACCAGCAAATATAGGCCACCCAATCCAACCAGCAAAAATAGTCCACCCAATCCAACCAGAAAATATAGCCCACCCAATTCAAATAGCAAATATAGCCCCTCAAATTCAGACAACAGATATAACCCTCCCACCACGAACAGCAAATATAGCCATCCAAGTTCAACCAAAAATATAGCCACCCCAATTCATCCAGCAAGTATAGCCCTCCTAATACATCCAGCAGATACAGCCCATCCAAATCAAACAGTAAATTATAGTCCACCCAATCCAACCAGCAAATATAGCCCAAATAATTCAAATAGCAAGTATAGCTCTCCAGATTCAGACGGCAAATATAGCCCTCCCAACACAAACCTCCCCCAACCCCACCTCTTAACCAATAGATACTGCACTCCTACTCCTAATTCAAACAGCAAATATAGCCCTCCCAATTCAACCAGCAATATAACCGAATTTACAATTCCGTTGGCTGCTATGATTTTTACCTGATGTTTTTATTTTAATGCGCATGCGCTCTTTACTTGTGGCAAAAAAGACCGCTCAACAATAAATAAGCATACATGGAATCATTATATTATGACCTTTTTGTTCTTCTTTTTATTGCAGATAATATCGCAATTTATCCACCGAAATACAGAAAATTCATGAATTTCGTAAATTTATAGAAGGCCACAGAAGATTGCTCTCCCATTTTCAAAACAAAAACTGCTTTGTTAGATATTCTCTGTGGCACGGGATAAAACCACTTCTCAATGGATATGTTAATACGACGGTAATAATTGTCAGTCAGTTTAGAACAGCAAATCTACCTAAATGTTGTAATAAACATACCGTTTCATGCGTAAACATTAAAAACAAAGACCAGAAAAAGATGAAAACTTAGAACTGCGCAATAACATAAATAAAGCGCATTTAGGTCACAAACCAATAGAATTTTTACAACTATTCCCACGGTCCAAAATACAGAGCTTGTCTGGAACATTATTCTGCTCATCATGCCATCTTTATATTTTATCTTTACCTATCAATAACATGTTTATATGTTGCATCACAGCTCTAAATTTTACAACAAAGTGGTGATTATTTTTTATCGTTTTTTCACATTTAAGTTTCTTCTGATCTGAGCCGAATTTTCTGGTGGGAAATGTATGGAACCTCATACATACTGTCTCACGTGCCTGCATGGGAAAAGTATTTTAATATCTTTACAAGCATTAAATCAGTCTAATTATGCAATTAATTACTATGCATTCAGACATTTAGATGCAGGAATAATTCAAATGAATAAAGAAATTATTGTTAAGTTTTGTACCAAATGCTAGCGTAAAATATATTGGACAAAAAAGAGGAGAAAAACATTTTTCTTTTGTTGTTGTTTTTTTTTCTCTTTATTTTTTTTTTTTTTTTTTTTTTTTTTTTTTTTTTTTTTTATTCTAAGACGTGAAAATACAACGAATCTAAAGACTTCTTGTCAACAAAATCTAATAACCTTGTTCCATTTAAACCAAGTACTGGCTAAATATCTAGTTATATTATACACTAATTAAACGGTGATGGCGGACCTGAAGTGGTAATATCACGACGAACTTATATTACAAAAGAGCGTAGCCCAAGTACCGTTATAGGGTTAGAAGTGCTAAAGGTCACGTAAGGAACGTCATTGTTGTTTAACAAGAAGTTTATTATATACTTTAAGGTAGTTCTGCACGTTCGGATCAAAATTTATTCTACAATGTAGAATTGGAATAGACTCCCTCTAGATCCTATATAAATACATGTAGCTAGAAACATTTTAATGTTCTTTCTATTATTATTTAGCACAACGGGAAACATACTTACTGTATCTAACATTGAAACCTAAACTGAAAAAAAACGGCAAGGCAGATTTAAATAAATATCAAAGTTTTTTAAAATTAAAAGTCATTCAAGAAAAAAGGAATATCATTCATATCTTCTGAATTTGTAGATAAATAAAAAATGAATTTTGATCTTTCGAATTCCCGTCATGAAAGGTTTTCTTTTCTTTTCTTTTTTTTAAGCTCAAATACTTTTTTTGAAGAAGAAGAAGAAAAAGAAGACAAAAAACCGATACATTCTAAATGTAAAAAAAAGCAAACATAATGTTATTGTTTTTAGTTTTGTGAAAAGTGAAAACTGTGAAAATAACCAGAATGGAAATCTAGCCTGGCTAGACGCCTAGATCGAAATTTATATCATCGTGGATATTGGGAGAGGTTAGCTTAAGATACTTCGGCGCACCCGGTTTATATGCAGTCTGGTCAGGATCCATGCTGTTCGCTTTCAAAGCCTATTGCAATTAGAGAAACCATTAGCGAACAGCATGGATCCTGACCAGACTGCGCGGATGCGCAGGCTGGTCTGGATCCATTTTGGTCGCAAAGCCACTATGTTGATTTTTCCTATGGCGCGGCTCAATTTATTATCACAGACATAGCATTATTGGAATATTTGTAAGATGACACTTCCTTTTGTAATGAATGTTATTAAAAGAGATGCAACATAAATTTGAAAGTGTCGTTATACATTGAATAAATCATTTTTTTCAATTTTTATATAAACAGGATAGTTATAGACATTCCCTATGAATCATAAATGTGTTTCGATTTCTAGCGGGACTTGTCGGTGCCGTTTAACAACGTTACGTCAGTTCCGGGTTTGTAATTCATTTGATGTTGTATTGACGCCATGATGTAGAGATTTTTTTGTGATTTGTCGAAACGTTAATAAAACAGAATGAACACTATAATAGAGTCTTTGAACATTCGATACCCCTTTGGGTAATAACAGTAATACAATTTTATTTAATCGAATATACCCCGACCCATTGTTGAAAACTAACAAAATACGAATTTGTAAATAAATTGGTAAAGTAACAAACTCGCATTGTTATGGTTATATGGGGGAATTTAATCTAAAAAGAATGTTTCAAAATGTAAGATAACTGTTCCGACATTAAGGTATTAGATCACTAATAGAGAACCTCCTTTTTGAAGAGTATTCAATTCCTACCATAAACCTACTTTTACTGCAATTCTTAGCGGGGCGTAGGTTCAAGCCCTACTGGGACCAAATTTTTTTCCCCTTATTTTCCTTTTTTCTAGTAAGTTTTTACTTCTTTCAAGACTTATTATTGGTTTCTTGTACAAAAATGGGGAAAAAATGAATCTTATAAGCGTTTTCTTGGTGTTCAAAGTGAATTTACTACTTAAACAGAAGGGGTAGAGTTACACATCTTTAAAAATATTGAGTTACATGCGGTGAAAGTTCTCTATTTTGCTTTAACTCTTAGATTATATATTGTGGAAGAAATTTAGGTTTGCTTTTGCCCTAAGGTTATTTTTAAATAGAGTAAGACAAATTCAAAACAGAAACACAGCATTCGACCTTATTTTTTCAGTGTTGAAGTATGAATTCTGTCTCATTAAATCCGATTACTTGAGGCACCATAGAAAAAATGATATTGCCATTTTTATTTTGTGTTTTATAATTGTTTACCAATAGTTTGATTTTCTTTTATTAAAATAAATGGTAAAATGAGTTCTCTATAAACGTTTTAGATAGTGGCTATCACTTTGAAATTTGTCTCTACTTGAGCTTGAGGAGATACAATAAGTTATACAAAATTTATAAAAATCGGAACGGTAAAAGTTGTTTAAAAATTGCAAAATAGTGCAAAATACGGTTACCTTTTAGAATATACCAAGCAAAGGCCATTTTGTAAACATTACTATTAGTGCTCTAATACCTTAACTTCTGCAATTTGGCATCGCTAAGGTCAAAATATTTCTCAAAATCACTTGATGATTGTATTGCATTGTATAATGATAAAAAATGAAAATTTCTGTATATGTATGTATTTGTCCGTGTTTCTGATTAAGACTGTCCGTTACCACATTCCTACTCTATAAGATCTTATCAAAATACATGTACACAGTTATTCTCATAAAACTCGCATTTTCCAACGTCAAACGTCACCTGCATTGCTAATCTTAGAAATGACACTCTTTTTTCACATTTCCTTTTCTAATTATGTCTTAATTCTGAAACAGTTTCTTTCATGCATTCCTCTTTGTTGAAAGCAAAGGAATGCGTAATTAACTTTGATGTGAACAAAACAAAACATCAATACATTCCTTCATTCCGTTTGCGTTTAAAGATAATACTTGATGTTATTTTTACTATTATTACAATTGTCTCCATAATTATTTTAAAGCTTTTTTTATTTGCCATTTTGTTTGGCAGGTGAAATCGATTTTATGACATATAGTTTCATCGGTCCTTTTAAAACTGAAGTATTTATATGGAGTTTGTTTTCTTTTTGTATTTGGTGTATTTGAGATTATTGGGATTACTCCTTTTGGAGCTTGACCAGAAATGTATTCTTCGTTTTAGTAGCATGTTCTTAAATCCCCATCTGAAATTGATTAGCAGTATATTATACAGAAACTATCATAGCGTAATTTGTGTTGTAAAATGGTGATACATTTATAAGTGTTCCTAATGTAATTTAAAAATTAATCGTGCGCTAATCGTTCATATAATTTTTCTGTTAGGTCTAAAACATTTTATGATATGAAAATAAAGAGCTATATCACAGTCATTGGAAGTATTCGCGACCAGAAGTACAAACCACAAATGGAGCCTCTTATTTATTGCCCCACGCCGTCTTCAAAGTTTATCAATGAGTGGTTTTTTTCTACGCTATTTATAGAACTGGGTCTGGTCAATTAATGAATATCAGTTAATGAAAACAGCTCGACAAAATGCCCAGTATATGATTTACAGTAGTGTGTGTTCAGACTCTGAGTTTTGTTCACATGATATAACACCTGAGGCTATTCAAATTTTGTATAATTATGTCCCTTTTCTTCACAAAACACAAAGCCAAGACTGAAGAAATCAGAATATATAATAAAATTATTTTTTCTAAAAAAAGAAAGATTATCTAGTGGGTAGACAGACTAGATTTACAGTACAACACGGATTTTGTTTTCTGCATGTTCCTATTTACCTGTGCAATTTAATTTACAAGCTTTTTTTTTTACAGAATTTATACAGGATATGCCCTCTATACATAAACAAAGTTTTATAAACCTAGCTTGAATATTTTTTTAGTAATCGCAGGATCCAGGTTTGCAGACGGACAGACGGACTGTGGATACTCCAATAGTCCCCTCCGGTGAACCGGTAAGGGACTAATTAATAGTAAATGAACTCCATTGTTAGATTCGGTTATTCCCTATTGTACTATTGTAGATATTAAAATGAAAAAGTAAAAGCAGATGACCCCTGGAAGCAATGAGCACAGCCAGCGCAGCCAGACCCACACATCGCACAGCAACCCACCCTACCACCAATTGCTACTTAGCAGATCGATGCTCAGAAACTTCATCAACAATGTTATTTGTGCACGTGGAGATCGTGTTGTAATTTAGGTTACTTTATGACCAGGATGTTAAGATAGAAAAAGTCTGAGTTTTTTTTGTTTTGCTTTTTTGCAAAATGGTTTCGTGTGTGACGTTACGTGACTGAAAACATTGGCGTGTTGGTGACAGATGGGGTTTCCTATTTCGCAGTCTGTTGGGTATACTTCCGATGAATCCACCGTTCCGAAATAAAAACAATAGATGTGTTAAAACGCCTATTTCAAACATAATTAAAGGCTGATAACGGTTGCAGTACAATGCAACTAAATTTGTGAAAAAATAGGTAACTTTGAAGACATGAAATACATGTAATTGCCATAAATAGATCTTGCCTCTTCACTTTTCTTGAGTGTATGACAAAACTCAATGCTCATGCTTGACCTCAAAGCTAAGTTCAATCTATATGTAATTCAAAAGTAGAAACGTACTTTTACCCTATTTAGTAACGCGCACACTAAGAAATTTGAAGTAGATATAATAAATTCAAGATTTGCTTTGGCGAACAGGTAACAAATGTAATGTAATGTATGTATGATTTATATTCTTCAAGATAAAAAGCAATAAAAGCTGCATATTTTTTCAAAATTTATAATCCTATGTTTCTTTTTATTTATACTACACTTATTTCTGATTTCTCTTAATAGATTTGTTTTGAAAGGAATTGAAAAAGGTACGTATAATATTTTTTTGTTTGGCTTATTACTAAATTATAATATTCTGGTGTATTATATACAGAAAACGAGCAGTTATTTTGATAAGAACAATTTAAAAAAAAATTTATCCTACTTAAAAGTTCATTTAGGACAACAGTTTACTTTGACAATGAATTTCCTTGTCATTACAGATAATTTGCATCTGCTATACAGAATGAAGGTCTTTGTATTTAATAGTCTAGTTTTGGTAGTACTGGGAACATTACAAGTCACCTCTGCAGGTAATTACAGCGTCCTAAATTTAGAACATGTCAGCCGATAAAAGAAGAGAGATAGAGAGATATCAATGATTATTTATTGCGTTTTTCTTTGTTGTTTTTATTTGTTTTGTTTATGTGTTTAGCCTCTCTATAGAAAAATAGCCATGTTGACAAATAATCTCGATTTTTCGTCCTATGTCGGCTCAAAACGACTTGTGGTGTCCATCAGAATATGATTGCAAGCACTGATGTGCGCTTAGATAAAAACATCGCAAACTAACTGAATTGCTTACTCAATGTTCTCAAATGTATTTGTAAAATTGTTTTAAAAGCATTTCCGACAGTTTATACTGCGTAACGTTTGGCACAGTGGCCTGTCTGTCGCCTGTTGTTACACATTATAACATGAATGCCGATATTTTTTTTCTTTCTTTCTGTTACATATGATATAGGCTACTTAAATGGTATAAAAGATGAATGTCGCATATTGAAATGAAAAGTTAAAATGTGCATTTTGTTACATTTGTTACAGTATATTCAACAAATTTTCTCGGAAATAAAAGTTTGAAAGAATCATTTCGCTGGAACTTGTTATTCATTGTGTAACGCTTAATAACTGAAGTATTGATACAAGAAAGTCACAACGCTGTCCTGGTTTATGTATATCTACAGGTTGTTGTGCAGATGGATGGACATCGTACAGATCCCATTGCTATTTCATTGCATATGGAGTAGAGCTGACATTTGCAGATGCACAAGTCTGTAAAAAGAGTGGTCATCAGACATGAAATTTCCAACTATATGCGCATGTACAGTGTATATTGATAATGCATCGTAAATTCCATTTAATAAATGGAAATCGAGTACGCAATGTACATACGGAGTTGCTTTTTCTATTTCTGTAGGGCTTATTGTTATTGGTCATATGGCAGCATAACATGTGTAGTGATATTATTCTATGTCATACCGACTTGTGTACTCAACATTTCCAGTTAATTTTCATACATATCAACATCGTGTACAAATACGCATTTCGGTTTTAGTGGCGTGTCCGATTATTTGTTTTCACCGCCGCTTTTTGAACATGGTGATATTAATTTATTAAATATTTCAGAGGAAATGTGTCATCCCACTCTTTTATCTCATTTTTCACAGCCCTTCTGCTTTATAAACATATCAAGGGGCCTTCGTGGTTCAGTGGTTAAGGCCGCTGACTTCATATCGCTTGCCCCTAATCGATGTTGGTTCGAGCCTCACTTTTAGCTTAAAATTCTTCAGGTGAGAAAGCCATCCAGCTGGTTTACAGAAGGTCGGTGGTTCTATCCAGGTACCCGCTCGTGATGAAATAATGCACGGAAGGGCACCCGGGATCTTCCTCCACTATCAAAGCTGGAAAGTCGCCATATGACCTATGATTGTGTCGGTCCGACGTTAAACCCAACAAAATAAATAAATAAATTAGAAAACTTATCAAGGACATACATCTTCAATTTCAAAATGATAAAAACATCAACGCATCATACTTTACTTTAGAAGAAACTTAAAGTTATTGAAATGATAGGTTTCTGTTTTGTAATTGTATGTGTATTTGAATTTTAGCGTTACTGCAAAGCTAGAGGTGCATATCTTACACGACTTGAGACCTGGGCTGAAAATATATTTCTGCGAAAGATGCTCTCAAAATCAAAAGGTAAAATTTTGTAATATATTATTATATGGTAGTATTTCGCATTTGTCCGTAATTCGAAGGAAAATGTTTACTTAGTTAAGTAGTATGGCTTTTAACGGATGTATAATCTGCATAAAATGTAGAATAAATGTTTAGATCGATGGTTACTTGGCTAGAAAACGAATGACCAAGAATCGTATTAGTTCATAGCTTTCGAGTCCGTAGTTTATACCGTATGACCTAATCTTTGAAAATTTCTGTCTGAAATCTTGTAACATAACAGTTATTAACTTTTAGCATGCTGGCTACAAGTGATGTTTGCCTTTACATGGTTTGTACTTTTCACTATTCAGTCAGTAATTTTTCATTGAACACCCCTTTGAATAATAAATGGTACTACCCAGATCGAATGATGGACCAGTCCATGTTAGAAATTTAGCATGGTAAAGGTTTAATGGGTTGTGCCTGATTGATCAGCAAGCCAGCAATTCAATAAATAGATGCTTTATTAGGGTTTTGCACACTGTTCCTACATCCTAACTTAACTTTAAAACCATCACGGGTTTATCAACATAAACCCGTGTATAGTCAAAAACGGCGGAAAGTTCGCAAACCTACAAACAAACTAACCCATACAATTCTTTATTTGACAGTTTAAGAAATAATAGTAGCTTAGATATATTGTAACACTTGACATCTCATTACAAATGAACAGGATTAGAAAATGTCTCAGCAGCCGGTCAGCTCTGTCAGAAGAGCACTCAACCCGTAATCGAGGATCTAGGACTCGAGCCCCGGGCTGACTACAATTTTTTCTCACCCTATGACATTTGACGCTTAACTGGTTCTTGTTTATTTTTTATCAGTGCAAGACCGTCACAAAAAGTGTATACTACGAAAAAATTGCAAGGTATTGTTTGGCAAGAAACCTGCTTTGAATGCGTAACAGGGCGCATAATGGAGAAAACAAAAGTACAATTATGCATGCCATATACTGTTTTGTTACATAAAATAAAGTTGTTACGGCGACAATAAGACATGGAACCTGCAATAATGCAGTAAAAATTCCTATTAATAATAATACATAGTGGGCAAAATATGGATTATTTGATTTTGTCCGTACATCATTCCAAAATATAATCAAAGCACTGAGAGGAGTGGTGTGGACAGCGGTTGACAGCTTCTGGTAATGGGCATGAACAGTTAGCTTAAGTTTGGTGATTCTAGTTAAACTACTTTTGATTAAAAAGCATTTTCAACCTTTCTTTTAACAAATCAAGGGGTAAAACTGCTTTTACTCTGTCAAAGGGGATATAATGATATATGAGCAAAGCTCGTGCGCTTATTGAAAATTTTGTGAGGTTTGGTTAATTTTTGCTCAAAATCTTTTTTGAATTACAAGCATTTTTTAACAAATCAATTAGTAAAACTGCTTTGACTCTGTTCAAAGGGGATAGAATAATATATGAGCAAAGCTCGTGTGCTTATTGAAAATTTTGTGAGGTTTTGTTAATTTTGCTCAAAATCCTATTTGAATTGTAAACATTTTTTTAACAAATTAATGGGAAATACCCTGCTTTTACTTGAACAAGGGGAATAAAGTAAATGTGAGCAAAGGTCATGGATTAATAGATGATTATGTGTTGTTTTGAGATTCTACTTTTAACAAGAGCTTGTAGAACAATTGCATGAATCAACCGACAAGGAACAGAAATTATTTGGTCACTGCGTACTGGGCATTTAACGTATTGATCTTAAATCAATAATCATGGGTCACTTACCACTCTTAAATGACCTCCGTATCAAATGTGATCTTAGACCAAAGCATAATCTAGTTTTCTGGAAAAAAGTTGATATTGACCTTTGACCTACTGAACTCAAAACCAATAGGTCATTCAATACCAATCTGGCAAGAGAGAAACACTACATGCAGCCACAGGAAAACACTGCAGCAATTACAAGGCAGAGACTGAAGCACTCATGAAGGCCGTCTCAATGGTTGAAAACTCGGCAGAAGAAAGCTCCTCAATCGTCTTTCTTACAGATGCACTGTCAGTCATGGAAGTTCTGATCAACAATAAAGCTCCGCAGCTAGCCAAAATAATGCAGAGTCTGAGTATAACCTATAAAGTAGCACTTCAGCGGATTCCATCCCGTTGCGAACTTGCAGGCAATGAAGAGGCAGACCAACTGGCTAAGCTAGGACCTCAGTCAGAACAACCAACAACACCTGTGAGTTACAAAGAGAAAGTCATCATCATCAAGGCACTAAAGAAACAAAGGATTGCGGAAGATGCTTTTCATCTCCTTGATCGGTCTGAACAAGTGATGCTTGTCAGGCTTCGCTCAGGGCACAATAAGCTCAATGCTCACATGTACAAGAAATACAGACTGGCACCATCACCAACTTGTCCAGGTGGTGAGAAAGATCAGACTACGGAGCATATACTTCAGAGATGTAAAAGGCATGGCCAGGAGCGAGCTGCAACTTGGTCGACAGATACCTCATTCCACCAGAAACTGTACGGAGCCTTTGAGGATTTTCAGAAAACCACAAACTTCATTGAGGCTGCTGGTCTGTCAGTGTAGTCGCGTACGAAAAAAAGAAGAAAACCAATAGCGGTCATTCGCTGATCATGACAAATCTCCCGATCTCATTATCCTAGGCCCAAGCGTTCCCCAGTTATCATCCGGAAACTGATTTGTCTACAGACCGACCAACATCCATCATCAAACATTAGTATTAACAATATACCCCTCCTCCTTCGAGTGAGTCCAGAATCAATAGGGGCCATCTATTCTGCATGTCCAATAATCCATTCTGAGTAAAGTGATTCTCAAGTTATTGATCCAGAAAGTATTTTTCCATCTTCCAGCTCATTAAGGGTCATCGACTTTGTAATATCAAGTGATTCAAAAATCAATAGGGGTCATCTAATCAACATGCCTAATCATTCTATGAAGTTTCAACATTCTAGGTCAAGTGGCCCTCACGTTATTGATCAGAAACGGGTTTCCATGTTCAGGCCCCTGTGACATTGACAGGTGATTTTATTTTTTTATTTTTTTTTTTCAAATGAGATCTCATCTTGGTATAAGCAGGCTGTGAATATATTATACATACATTACATAAATAAAAGACACTTAAGAATAGTTCTTAAACAACCATAAAAGAATATTTGCAATGAAATTAAATGTTTCATTCAATTTTAAAACAACCAAAACAACTACTACTATCTCCAATTTCAGCACACATTATGATTTTCGGGTTGCATTCAGTCATTTTTCAGCTGTAGATTAATATAATATGCCTCATAATCAAGCCAATATGCAGGTTTTAGTGTTGTTAAATTTCTGGTCCTTTGGGATCAAGGAGTCCATTCAACATATGATTTGATTGAAATCTTCCGAATCCCGCTATTGTATAATTATCCGAGAAGAAATCGTACGCCAGAACGTAAATATTTGGGGACGAAAACACCGCATATCTATCGGCGATTAAAAGGCGGATTGGTTAAAAATAATGTTTCTTTCGAATTAATTATACCCTTTATTGAGCTGGAATGTAATATTGAATCAAATAGAAGTGCATACGTTCGTATTTTCGGGAAACAGGTATAAATTTTTTGCCCCCTCCGTTACGACTGCAATTGTTTTCCAAAGTCGTGCAAATAAAAGATATTTACATAAATATTATGAAAGAATCGTATCTTTCTTTATCAAAAATAAACAGAATAACACCTCTTCTGTTGATTTCATTCAATATATCTTTCCATAAACCCATTTCTATGCTATATAGTTCAACGGATACACGGGTGCAATTTTATCCGAAATTTGAACGCACGCCATGCTAATTAGATGTTTTGTAATCATGTGATCGAAACAAGCTCATTGGTGTTGTTATTATAATAAATTTCGATTAACTTTTCTAGCGGGAACTGAGTTTTAATCTAAAACGTTTACAAAAGATGCAACTGGGTTTTAATACCGATTATAGATCTACGCGGATGGTGCTGAAGTACTATACTATTTTTTTAAGTTATATATAGTTTATTTTGGTCACGTGAGGAAGAATTGCTTTGATCATGTGATCAAAGCACGCATGCTCATTTTTATAAGCGTTGTTTTTGTTATAAAGTATAGATTACGACAAATTTATACTTAAGAAGTGCATTTTTTGATAGAGTTGAATCTCAGAAGCTTTCTGAAAGTCCAACAGACTTGAATTACGTAAAATTTATGGAGGACATGGAACTACTTGTTCTTCGGTTTCTGATAAGAATTCCGATTTCGACCGTAATTTGTGGTATTGTAAATCTGTGGTCACGCTTCGCTGCCCACAAAAAAAGATTCAACGATTACTTTAAAACCAATAATATATTTTTAATGAAACCTAACTGTCCCCAACTGCCTCTTTCGAAAGAGAAAAGGGCATAGAAACTGGCTGCGACCTTCCGTCCGTCCTTCCATGCTAACAAATGAATACTTAATTGGCAATGATTATAATAGATAACTGTTACAGTAAATTCATACATTCCGCTTCATTTATTTAGCAAAATGTTCTCTTAGAAGGCTAAGTAGCTACATAAATACCCATTTGTTGGGGCGACCGATAATAAGACAACGTGCCATACTTTAGACACAGACGCCTAGCTCAAAGGGCAAGGTCACACTTAGAGGTCAAGGGTTAACATGGTTTGTGTCTGGTTCATAACTCAGTCATTCATCAAGGGCTTTTAAAATCACCCAGCACAAATGCTTCCCATTATAAGACAATGTGCCATGTGCAGGACCCAGACCCCTAGCTTCAAGGTCAAGGTCACACTTAGAGGTCAAATGTTTATATGGCTAGTTTCTTGTCCGGACCATTACCTGACACAAATGTTCTCAATAACGTGACAATGTATCTTGCGCAAGATCCAGAACTCTAGCTCCAAGGTCATGGTCACACTTGGAGATCTTAGGTTTCGTACATAAATTTCATGTCTGGTCCATAAGACTATTATTCAAGAAGGGTTTTCAATATCACTTAGAACACATGTTTCAAATAATAAGACGATGTGTCACAGGCAAGACCTGAACCCTGTCTCAAAGGTAATACTTAGAGGTCAAAGATAAGATGGCATTTATTTGGTCTTGTTGGTAGCTTTACCTTGCACGAATGGATATTTAAGTGATTTGACATAAACACTAATCATAACAAAATGGCAAAATGGTTTGTTGCATGTAAGACCCAGACCTCTAGCTCAAGATCAAGGTCACCTTTGCATATAAAACTTTTTGTCTTTTATATTTATATTTAGATAACTTAGCATATTAGATATTCAACATTATATGACAACTAGAGATTTTTGTGTAGGGTGGGAGGTTGGGGTTTACGTGAAATTTTCCCTTTTACATTGTATATGAAAGTTTTTTGCTACACCTAAAACAAAATAATTTCTTTTGCAACATACTATACAAACTTTATTACAATTGTGCAAGATTATATACATTTTGGTGCATAACATGTCATGTCTAAAACATGTTTTTTTTTCTGAAAAAAATAGTCGAAGTAGGCTTATGTTGTAGGAATTGAATACTCTTAAAAAGGAGATATGCTATTACGGGTCTATAACCTTAGTTGGTACCATGTTTTGAATTTACGTTGAATGACAAAAGGCTAAACAAAGTATTCAGCTGTTTCCAAAAATAACATTATGATTAAAACTAATGTTTACCTCTCTTAAATGGACCAAACAACATTTGAGCAAAATTGTGAGACGACGACCTTAAAATGTATCCATCAAGCGGTTCATGACAGGTTTTTCTATTTTAGCTATAGAGGCCCCTAAAAGGGACCAAGAGCCTCCATTTGAACAAATTTGGTAGATGACCTTATGATGATACTCAAGACCAAGTTTGATGAAGATCCATCAAGCGGTTCATGACAAAAGTCATATATAGGTATTTCTATCTTTAGCTGTAGAAGCCCTTAAAGGCATACAGACACTAAATAGGAAAATTGTACAGAAAATGATAGTCGCATAATGGCGGATTCAAATAGTCCTCAGTTCTTTGCACTGTAGAGCTATTTGCCTTATTCTCTTTGCAATCTTTTTTGCTGAATTCACATAACAGATCTATGCTTGACATGTAGCATTTTCATTATGAAATGATAAATGGGATACTAAGATCATACACCACCACTACAATTTGGGATCTCAACCTTTAGCTGATTCTGCAGTTTGTGTGTTTAACTGATTTTCTTTTTCTTGCATCAAACATGACCCCCACTTTTCTTTTGATTTTATTTAGCACTGACAATATTCTTCATGACAATGTAAGTTACAGACATTTAAAATTGGTCCTAATGTGTGCTGTAGCTATTGGATATGTAAATTCTATGAAGAATAAAGAATAACAGCTATTTAGTAAATTGTAACCTAAAAGATTTAAAGATTTTACAGTGTTCCGTTTGAACAGTCTTTTTATTGAATCCGTTGCAATGGCGAAAACGCTATGGTAGGCTACGGATGTGAAATCGCTGCGGTGCAATGGCACGATTGTGATAACGCGACGCTATGATGGTGAAAACGTGGTGGTAAGACGGCGAAATACGATGGTGCGATGGTGATATCGCGATGACACAATGATTTTGGTGAAAACCTGATAACACGATAGTGATAACGCGATAGTAGATAGTACCATGGTGAAAACGCGATGGTATGATGATGTAAACGAGATATTATATGAACATCTCACCATCATACTAGTACTACCGCAACATCGCGTTAACCATAGTCCCATCGTTCTTCATCGACTAACTGATCATATATTCATCATCTTACCATCGTGTAGAGTGATGCTACTGGCCACGTTTGATGAAGATCCACCATTTGGTTTCTTTAGCTCTAGTGATTAGAGGCCAATTGTCCCACTTGAACAAACTTTGAAGAGAACCTTCCAATAGACCAAGTTTGATGAAGGTCCACCAAACGGTAAATGAGAAAAAGCTTTTTAAAGTTGTTTTTTTCTATTTTTAGCCCTGTCGGCCCTAAAAGGGGTCAGGGTGAACCATTTGAACAAATTTAAAAGAAATCCAAGCTAGGATGCTACTGACCAAGTTTGGTGGAAATCTTACCAAACGTTTCAGAGGTGAAAATGTTAACGCAGGACGATGGACGATGGAAGACGGACGATGGATGGACGCCTATATTAATAGCTCACATTAAAACATTTCAGATGAGTTAAAAAGTTCCCTACCAAAAACTCTTTCTCAGTCAGGCATCCGTAACCTATTAAACGCATGAAATATTTCCCTGCGTTTAAAGCGTTTATACAACACTAGCAAACACACTAGCGTTTTATGAAAAAGGCACCATCGGCTCTTATAATTGACTTCTTATCTTAAACGACATGATATGTATTCGAAAAGGCAGTTTAATATTTGTTGTCTTTTTTTTATTTTTGTCAAATAGAACGTTTCCTTTTGTAAACTGATGTATGGTGTACATTCAAAATAAAGTCATTATCTTGTTAGTTTAGTGTTGATAGATAAATACATATATATTTTTATACGAAAGGTGCCATTACTTCGTGATATAACTTGGCGGAGTAAATGTACTTCTAGATATACATTTTATATTTTATATATTCATTTCAGCCGTGCACACGTGGATGGGTTTGTCTGATCAAACCTATGAATCGATTTGGCGATGGGCTGATACAAATAAACATGCCACTTTCTCAGACTGGAGGCCTGGTGAGCCAAATAATTTGGGTAACGAAGATTGTGTTGCGTTCTATGCAGGATCAGCCAACAGATGGAATGATTATCCATGCCAACGTAAATTGACACCATTATGCGAGAAGTCATAAAATACAATATCTCAAAGCCACAACTCTTTTACGCTCAATAACAATTTTCTTCCAACAGTAAAATCGTCGATGCTCTGAATGGTTTCTGGAAACGAAAGAAAATTCAGTTTAGGGAAAAAGTCTAATACATAGATTTTATTACAGAAAAGAAATCAGCAAATGATTTGATTAAACAATAAAAACAATAAAAGCAAATTCAACATTTACCAAGTAGTTAGACTGGCATCAGTCGTTAGAGTCATTGAATGTAAAGCACCTGGCCATAAAATCAATCCTCTCTGATACAACTTTCTAAAACAATATACAGTATCTCTTGCCTCTGTCTCTAACGACTGGACAAATGCGATTCTGAATCGGACAGATTTCATACTCGCTAGTAATCACCATCTCATTAAGATCATTGCAAGAGTGTTCATGATGTAATGTAACCTTTGGCTGACTGCCCCAAGATTTCAATAAGCAGTGCTTTGCTTTTATGACTTGGTGAGTAAGGTAGAGAGAGAAATCAATTTTCACTAATTGTAAAAGATCCCAGTAAGTATAAATAAATTACAATTTAAATTTGAAAATGTATAAATTACATCAAAATACTGTCAGTTTAATTCTATTTATGAATTGTTTGAATCCTTGATAAGAACAAGAGGACCATGATGGTCCTGAATCGCTCACCTCTTCCCACATGACCCAGTTTTGAGTATGACGTCGTTTTTTCTATTATTTGACATAGTGACCTAGTTTTTGAGCTCATGTGACCCAGTTTTGAAGTTGACCTAGATATTATCAAGATAAAAATTCTATCCAATTTTCATGAAGATCCATTAAAAATATGGTCTCTAGAGAGGTCACAAGGTTTTTCTATTATCGGACCTATTGACCTAGTTTTCAAAGGTACATGACCCTGTTTTGAACTTTACCTAGATATCATCAAGGTAAACATTCTCACTAATTTTCATGAAGATCTCATGAAAAATATGGCCTCTACAGAGGTCACAAGGTTTTTCTATTTTTATACCTACTGGCCTAGTTTTTGACCGCACATGATCCAGTTTCAAAATTGACTTAGATATCATCAAGATGAACATTCAGATCAATTTTCATGAAGATCCATTGAAAAATATGACCTCTAGAGAGGTCAAAAGATTTCAATAATTTTAGAACTACTGACCAAGTTTTTGACCGCAGTTGACCCAGTTTCAAATTTGACCTAGATAACATCAAGTTGAACATTCAGACCAACTTTCATACAGATCCCATGAAAAGTATGGCCTCTAGAGAGGTCACAAGGTTTTTATATTATTTGACCTACTGACCTAGTTTTTGATGGCACGTGACTCAGTTTCAAACTTTACCTAGATATCAACAAGCTGAACATTCTGACCAATTTTTATGGAGAACCATTCACAAGTATGGCCTCTAGAGAGGTCACAAGGTTTTTCTATTTTTAGACCTACTGACCTAGTTTTCGACCGCACATGACCCTGTTTCGAACTTGGCCTAGATATCATCAAAATGAACATTCAGACCTACTTTCATACAGATCCCCTGAAAAATATGGCCTCTAGGGAGGTAGCAAGGTTTTTATATTCTTTGACCTACTGAGCTAGTTTTTGATGGCACGTGACCCAGTTTCAAACTTCATCTAGATATCATCAAGATAAACATTCAGACCAATTTTAATACAGATCCCATGAAAAATATGGCCTCTAGAGAGGTCACAAGGTTTTTATATTATTTGACCTACTGACCTAGTTTTTAAAGGCACGTAACCCAGTTTCGAACTTGACCTAGATATCATCAAGATGAACATTCTGACTAATCTTCATGAAGATCTCATAAAATATGTGGCCTCTAGAGAGGCCACAAGGGTTTTCTATTTTTAGACCTACTGTCCTAGATTTTGACCGCACGTGACCCAGTTTCGAAATGACATAGATATCATCAAGTTGAACATTCAGACCAACCTTCATATAGACCCCATGAAAAATATGGCCTTTAGAGAGGTCACAATGTTTTTCTATTATTTGACCTACTAACCTAGTTTTTGAAGGCACGTGACCCAGTTTCGAACTTAACCTAGATGTCATCAAGTTGAATGTTCTGACTTTCATATAGACCCCATGAAATATATGGCCTCTAGAGAGGTCACAAGGTTTTTCTATTTTTAGACCTACTGACCTAGTTTTTGAGGCACGTGACCCAGTTTCGAATTTAACCTAGATATCATCAAGGTGAACATTTTTACCAACTTTCATTAAGATCCCATGAAAAATGTGAGCTCTAGAGTGGTCACAACCAAAGTTTACGGACGCACGGACGCACGCACGCACGCACGGACGGACGGACGACGGACGACGGACACCACGCGATCACAAAAGCTAACCTTGTCACTTTGTGACAGGTGAGCTAAAAAACAGTGGGAAGAAATTTGAAATTCAAAAAAAAAAAATCTTTTATTTTTTCAAGATACCTTCAAATCATTTTTTGTGAATGAATTAAATACATTTTATTCAATATACCGCCAAAGTTTTTAGCTCACCTGTCACAAAGTGACAAGGTAAGCTTTTGTGATTGCGTGGCGTCCGTCGTCCGTCGTCCGTGCGTCCGTGCGTGAGTGCGTCCGTGCATAAACTTTTGCTTGTGACCACTCTAGAGGTCACATTTTTCATGGGATCTTTATGAAAGTTGGTCAGAATGTTCATCTTGTGGATATCTAGGTCAAGTTCGAAACTGGGTCGCATGCGATCAAAAACTAGGTCAGTAGATCTAAAAATAGAAAAACCTAGTGACCTCTCTAGAGGCCAAATTTTTCATGAGATCTTCATGAAAATTGGTCAGAATGTTCAAATTAATGATATCTAGGTCAAGTTCGGAACTGGGTCACGTGGGTTTAAAAACTAGGTCAGTAGGTCTAAATAGAAAAACCTTGTGACCTCTCTAGAGGCAATATTTCTCAATGGATCTTCATGAAAGTTGGTGAGAATCTTCATCTTTATGATATTTAGGTCAAGTTTGAAACTGGGTTACGTACGGTCAAAAACTAGGTCAGTAGATCTAAAAATAGAAAAAGCTTGTGACCTCTCTAGAGGCCATACTTTTCATGAGATCTTCATGAAAATTGGCCAGAATGTTCACCTTGATGATATCTAGGTCGAATTCGAAACTGGGTCACGATGGGTCAAAAACTAGGTCAGTAGATCTAAAAAGATGAAAAACATAGTGACCTCTCTAGATGCCATATTTCTCAATGGATATTCATGAAAATTGGTCAGAATGTTCATCTTCATGATATCTAGGTCTGTTTCGAAACTGGGTCACGTGGGATCAAAAACTAGGTCAGTAGATCTAAAAATAGGAAAACTTTGTGACCTCTCTAGAGGCCATATTTTTCATGAGATCTTCATGAAAATTAGTCAGAAGGTTCACCTTGATGATATCTAGGTCAAGTTCGAAACAGGGTTACGTGGGATCAAAAACTAGGTCAGTAGGTCTAAAAATAGAAAAACCTTGTGATCTCTCTAGAGGCCATATTTCTCAATGGATCATCATGAAAATTGGTCAGAATGTTATTGATGATATCTAGGTCAAGTTTGAAACTGGGTCACGTGCGGTCTAAAACTAGGTCAGTAGGTTTGAAAATAGAAAAACATTGTGACCTCCCTAGAGGCCATAATTTTTAAGGGATCTTTATGAAAATTGGTCAGATTGTTCACCTTGATGATATCTAGGAAAAATTTGAAACTGGGTTACGTGCGATCAATAACTAGGTCAGTAGATCTAAAAATAGAAAAACCTTGTGACCTCTCTAGAGGCCATATTTTTCAAGAGATCTTCATGAAAATTGGCCAGAATGTTCATCTTGATGATATCTAGGTCAAGTTCGAAATTGGATCACGTGCGATCAAAACCTAGGTCAGCAGGTCTAAAAATAGAAAAACCTTGTGATGTCTCTAGAGGCCATATTTCTCAATGGATCTTCATGAAAATTGGTGAGAATGTTCATCTTGATGATATCTAGAAAAAGCTCGTAACTGGGTCATGTGCGGTCAAAAACTAGGTCAGTAGGTCGAAAAATATTAAAACATTGTGACCTCTCTAGAGGCCATATTTTTCAAGAGATCTTTATGAAAATTGGTGAGAATGTTCACCTTGATGATGTCTAGGTCAAGTTTAAAAGTGGGTCACATGCCTTCAAAAACTAGGTCATTAGGTCAAATAATAGAAAAACCTTGTGACCTCTCTAGTTTTTCATGGGATCTGTATGGAAGTTGGTCTGAATGTTTATCTTGATGATATCTAGGTCAATTTTGAAAGTGGTTCACGTGCCCTCAAAAACTAGGTCAGTAGGTCAAATAAAAGAAAAACATTGTGACCACTCTAAAAGCCATATTTTTCATGGGATCTGTATGAAAGTTGGTTTGAATGTTTATCTTGATGATATCTAGGTCAAGTTTGAAACTGAGTCAACTGCGGTCAAAAACTAGGTCAGTAGGTCTAAAAATAGGAAAACCTTGTGACCTCTCTAGAGGCCATACTTATGAATGGATCTCCATAAAAGTTAGTCAGAATGTTCTTCTTGATGATATCTAGATCAAGTCCGAAAGTGGGTCACGTGCCATCAAAAAGTAGGTCAGTAGTTCAAATAATGATAAAACGTTTTGACCTCTTTAGAGTCCATATTTTTCAGGGGATCTGTATGAAAGTTGGTCTGAATGTTTATCTTGATGATATATAGGTCAAGTTTGAAACTGGGTCAACTGCGATCAAAAACTAGGTCAGTAGGTCTTAAAATAGAAAAACCTTGTGACCTCTCTAGAGGTCATACCCTTGAATGGATCTTCATGAAAATTGGACAGAAAGTTCAGCTTGATGATATCTAGGTCAAATTTGAAACTGGGTTACATGCCATCAAAAACTAGGTCAGTAGGGCAAATAATATAAAAACCTTGTGGCCTCTCTAGAGGCCATTCTTTTCATGGGATCTGTATGAAAGTTGGTCTGAATGTTCATCTTGATGATGTCTAGGTTAAATTTGGAACTGGGTCAATTGCGGTCAAAAACTAGGTCAGTAGGTCTAAAATTATAAAAATCATTTGACCTCTCTAGAGGCCATATTTTTCAATGGATCTTCATGAAAATTGGTCTGAATGTTCACCTTGATGATATCTAGGTCAGTTACGAAACTGACTTACGTGCGGTCAAAAACTAGGCCAGTAGGTATAAAAATAGAAAAACCTTGTGACCTTTCTAGAGGCCACATTTTTCATAAGATCTTCATGAAAATTAGTGAGAATGTTCACCTTGATGATATCTAGGTAAAGTTCAAAACAGGGTCATGTACCTTTGAAAACTAGGCCAATAGGTCAAATAATAGAAAAACCTTGTGACCTCTCTAGAGGCCAAATTTTTCAATGGATCTTGATGAAATTTGGACAGAATTTTTATCTTGATAATATCTAGGTCAAATTCAAAACTGGGTCACATGAGCTCAAAAACTAGGTCACTATGTCAAATAATAGGAAAAACGACGTCATACTCAAAACTGGGTCATGTGGGAACAGGTGAGCGATTCAGGACCATCATGGTCCTCTTCTTTTACTTATGTCAGAGGGTAGATTAATCTCTGCAATAAGATTTCCTATCTACAGTCCCCATGCAGATTCATGTTAATTAGACTGTAGTGGTCCCTGTGAATGGCATGGTGCAATGTATTACATCAATTATAATTCTGAATAGATAGTGAAGATATGCTGTGCACTACGGTGCTGCGTAATAACAATAACAAATGACTTGAAAACTGACCAACATAATTGAAGGTGGCAACTTTAGAAAATCATATCAATCTGATAGTTTATATGTCATATATGTGCAGAGAAATTATTCAATCATAGTTAAAATTAAGCCTGTTTAATCAATCAGGTTATTTAAGGGAAAAACAATATAAATATGATTTCAACTTTCCATGATTTAAGAAAGCATTTTTATGTTGTATGTATTATGGAATACATGTAACGTTATAAAGGGTGTAGGAAAGTTTGTTCCAACTGGAAAAGTAAATCAGCAAAACCACGAAAAGTAAGACCTGCATAGTTTTCAGTCATATTGAATGCTGATATGCTTACTCAGTGCTGCTACAAAATGTGGTTAATTGCAGTTTTTAGCTCGACATTTCGAAGAAAATGTAGAGTTACGATGCACTCGCCCTGGTGTCGTCGTCGGCGTCCGTGTTGGTTAAAGATTTTGATAAAATCAAATATATCTGTTACTATCAGAGCTATTGACTTGAAACTTAAAATAGTTATTTACTATCACAGTCTATACCAGGAGAAACAATCCACATAACTCTGGTTTGAATTTTGTCAGATTTATGTCCCTTTTTAACTTAGAATTTTTTGGTTAAAGTTTTTGTTAAAGTCAAATATCTCTGTTACTATCAAAGCTTTTGACTTGAAACTTGAAGTAGTTATTTATTTTCACAGTCTACACCAGGAGAAACAATCCACGTAACTCTGATTTGAATTTGGTCAGATTTATGTCCCTTTTTAAGTTAGAATTTTTTGGTTAAAGTTTTATATAACGTTCAATATCTCTATTATTATTAAAACTATTGACCTGAAACTTAAAATAGTTATTTACTATCAAAGGCTACACCATAAGAAACAATCCCCATAACTCTGATTAGAATTTTAACAAATTTATGCATGTTGACAGAAATAAATGAAAATTAAGCGGTCAAAATAATTCATGCAGGAAATATTTATATTTTAATACACATGGTTTTAAGGAAATTTCATTAAAATATGTTATAACACTTCACAGACAGATGAAAATGTTATGTACAATAATATGTAATTTATCCCCAATCAAATAACATACATACAAAAGTGCACCAATTAAATGTTGAATTCCTGTTGAGATAAGCCACAGTAAATGGGTGGGTGCAGGGGTCACAGAAAGAGGAAAAGGGGATTTTGTAATGGGCCTGTGGGCATATTTTCTTTTGTAAATCGAATTAGTAAATCGTAAGTAGTATAATGCGCAGTTTAAACGCAGCCTTGATTGTTATGATGCATCAATATTCTTTTTTTGAAAAAGTAATTTTCATTTGTAATGAATTCTTAAAATCAAACTAGCGATTTCTAAAGCAATTTTAATAATATTATATTGAAAACATAAACTCCTGACTCCTGTCATATTTTCTACAATAATGTAAACAAATAAAAAAAAAAACATTTCGAAAGATGTGAATGTTAAAAAAAGTTCTGCAGCAGCTATTCAGCAACTATAAATGCCTAACCAATTACTTCAGTTCTGCATGAAAAAGGCTTGTCTTTCTTTCAATTCTAGAGAAAAATCAAACATCTGGTACAGGTCATTTGAAATAGTTTATTCAATTAATCTTTTTGCGGGTCAGTTTGTGGTGGCTATTGACAGGTGCTACTAATGGCTCTTCATGATGTTACATAACCTCAGAATCGCATTCTATAAGTCTGTTGAGATGAGCCTAGAGAGAAAATGTTTTTCTGAGAAAATAATTTAGTATCAGTGTGAAGAAATTGATATTATTACAGACTATTTGATCTCAACAGACTTTGTAAGTCTACCAAGTAGTCAGTATATCTATCTATTAAATAAATTGTCTTTACGCCTGTGCAATAATGTTTGTTTTCTTCACCTGTACAAGTACTTGTTTAGTGATTTATCACAAATGTTGATGTATATAGATATTTCTATATTACGAATGAATATCTTCATTTTATAATTGTTATGACCTGTAAGTGAATGACCTGTAAAGTATGGTTAATTAGACAGCACGAGACCTTGGCGTATTTTTTTCAACATGACATGGACCACGAATGCAAATGTGTATATTAATGTAAAAGGTGTCGTTGAAAAGGGTATAGGACAGGCTAGAAGGAATCACCTTTGATTTGTGGCTAAGCAAATGAGAAAGAACAGGACAGTCTCATGAGTATGACGCTGTCATAATCATGAGCGTAAATGAATTGTTGTAATCTTGTAAATATGGACGATTTTGTATTAAGGAAATACAAAATGTTATAAGGCATAAAAATTGACAAAGACGTTCTACAGACAGACTAGAACTATTAACTGAACGTATGAATACACGAGGGTTACCGTTACTAAAAAGGAAATAGCAGATGAAAGCTGCTAACGAACAATTTATTAAAATTTTACCCGTCAATATGTCAAAATCTAAATGGACAGTTGTCGTTCCTGTATTTTAGATTACTGCTGCTCACTATTTCAAACATGCATGGTAATATCAAATGTGTCGCTTGAAAGAGGAAAAAATGTGGTTAGATAAAATCGAGTAAAATATTTTCAGGACACTAAATTTGAATCGAAAGTAGCCCATATTCCACACCCATTGACACCTGTGTCGAATGACTTGCAAGTGAATGACCTGTATGGATAATTAGACAGCAAGAGAACTTGGCGTAAAGGAAAACAATCGTGTTAAGAAAAGTGTTCCTTTACAGATTACGTGAGCTTAATCTAGATGGACGGATGAATGTTACCCTTCTGACTTTTTTACACTTGTATATCAACATACAGTCGTTTTTATGTACGAACAGAATGTATAATTTGGAAGTATTTCACGTGTCAACATATATTTTCCTTTCCGTATTCCTGTGTTATCAAAGAATTGACGTAACATCATGACTTCCTATGTATCAAACGTGCAGAACGCTATGACATGACTTCCGGTTAATCAGATTTGCTGAACTTTCTGTCCAGTAAGGAAGACTCATATGTCAAACCTTATGAGAAATTGTATATTTAATTTTCGGATACATTACGAAATTAAACATTTGACCTTGTGAGGTGTCAAAATCTGAGAATATATTGTACTTGATAAAAAAACACCAAAAAAAAAACCCTACAACATTAATTCTGCTATGACAACATGTAACATAACATTTAAGGTCCATAATACTTAAACTTTTATCTTAAAAACTGATGGAACAGCTTTCCAAATAGATGTTTTGCGTACTGACATGGTTAGAAAGGCGCTTCTTTTCATATTGCACATGAACTGTTGTAGCTAGAGTCTTAGGCCTAAAGGAGGTAATAAAAAACAATAGATTCAGTGAAACATTCTAGTATGTTAAACAATATTCAAACCTTTGACAAATTTGAGAGAAAGTAATTATTAGAAGGATTTAACAAGAAATTAATATATCTATGTTCATTACGGAAAATATGGCAGTCATAATTATATTAAATAAAGGCATTATGAACATTCAAACGGCTATGACAATATTTTTGCTGTTGTAACAACAGTCAAACTAACTTGTGAGTACGTGTATGGTGATGAAAATGAGCAACAACAGAAAAATAACACGTAATTACCTCTCTCTCTCTCTCTCTCTCTCTCTCTCTCTCTCTCTCTCTCTCTCTCTCTCTCTGTCTCTCTCTCTCTCTGCGTGTGTGTGTGTGTGTGTGTGTGTGTGTGTGTGACATAATGCTCCCGACGATTAACTTGTCGGCATAATGAAATTCTGGAACCGTATCAATTCATCATTTATTAATCTTGACTAGCGGTTCAAAGATAAAAATAAGAAAATTATGCAAGAGTCACTTGAAATGTTATAAGTATTTAGATATTATAAAGATATATAGACACTAAATGGGAAAATGGCGCGAATAAAATGGTACTGCGTTATGGTGTTAGTTTACTTGTTTTGCACTGAAGACCTAATTTTCCTTATTTTCATTGCAATGATATTGCGGAAATCACATAACCGATTTATGCTTGACATTAAAGTAGCATTTTTCGTAATAAAATGGTAGTATTACAGAATATGTCACTGAATATGAGGTCACACATGAAAATCTTGCAATATGTTCAGATTAGTGGAATTTTTTCAAAAGAAAATAATAATGTGTTGTAAGACATTTTGAGATAAACAATATTGTAAAATCATCCATGCATGTGAATGCGGTTTTGTTTCCCGGTCTCACTACGAGTAAACACATGAATAAATGAAACATTAAGCTGCATGTCATTTAAGGTTATTTCTATCAAATTTATCATTACGCATAATTATTTTATTTTAAAGTCTTATCTGTAGATGCCAATAGTGTTTTGGCCTAGTGATTGTTTTTTAAAATTTCCACTGTACAGTATCTTGAGAAATTATATCAAAGAGAAAGAAATCCCCACACAATCTCGTCTTAATGAATGCATATGGCAATTTCGTGTTTTGTTCATATATATACACGAAACATACAATATTAATTGCTCCCAATAGAAATGAAATTACAGTGTGGCCTAAATTTAACACAAATGATAATTCCCCAGGATAATTGTCTACAAAGCTGTTGACAATACGATTTTCGATTGAAGATGCTGACAATATTAACTGATTCCCATAAGAAATCAGTTTGTGGTATAAATTTCAAATAAATTACAATTCCTTCACCACTAATGAGAAAAACAATTAAAGATGTATGCCTTTTAATAATAATAATGTACTTGCATGCAAAACTTTAAACAAGGTGTGACGCCGACGCCGTCGCCAGATTAATAGCTAGACTATTCGAATCGTTGAGCTAAAAATAGAATTGTTTTTAACGTTAGAATTATTTTGAAAAAACAAGAAAGCTTTTTTTTATTCTCTGATATCTGAGACTGTTGTCTCATTATTTGTCTCTCTCATATTTCGATAAAATTTATAGATGACCGAGAGAGTCTTGCTTGATTGGTAAGATATGGAATGCTCTAAGAATGTCGTGTTTTCTGCATTTTGAAATTTGCAAATCACTTACGTAAATACTAGAGGGAATTTTCCATTACATTTCACCCAGAATTGATCTCATAATGATAAGGTATTTTTGTGCTGAAATGCTATTATGTACTGTACCAATGTACCTTTACTGCCAACGATGACCTAATTCCACTGTTCGCCGGCAAATTTTTGTTATGCTGCCCACATTTTGCAGTGCATATTATGGTATTAACTCTTTGCTGAAATTGTCATATACAACTTATTGTTGAGTCATGCCCTTTCGCTTTGATGAGGTGCAAATACTTTAATAACTCCTATCATAAGTATAATTTACGAGATATAATTACTAGCAAAATGTATTAACTACTAATCATTTGTTTTAATATTACCTAAAATTACACTACATATCGTTATACTAGAGTGAAATTTGATATCAAAACTGTATGATTTTCTATAAGAAATGAGACGCTGAAATGTTCGTATTCGGCAATTTAGGTGTTGCCTTACATAATTATATGTCTGAAAATGCGATGTTTCTTCCTAATTAAAAAGACAATAAGTATAAACTTGTACGAATGCTTACTCAGTATAGCTAATTTTGAAGAATTTACCGCTGGCAAATTTGAAATACAATACTTATATTTTATATCATCACTGGTACAATCTATGGCAATAATCAAAACTAAACAAAAATATCAGAAAAAACTGCTATTTTATGAAGACCAGTCCCTTTCGACAAACGCGTCTGACTGGTTCAGATAAAAGATAGATTGATAGAATGAAAATAGCCGGGAATATTAGAATTTCAATTATATGTATACAGAAAGTTCTTAGATTTAGAATTCGATCACTTTAGTAATTTTAATAGATATTGTATGTGTAATTGAGGTTGCTAATTTAATGTGTACATTATTAACACACTAAATGCATGATGATTAGCTTCTATATAAAGCTGTCCTATAAATTTTATTTAGCTGGTAAATCAGCATGACTGTTTAAAACTTTAGATTTTAGATTCATAAGTGCATTTGAACGTGCTCGTACAATGATGTCAAAGCGACTACGTACAAACAAACTGGTCGTGTCCTCAACGAAAAGTAAAAATGGTATCATTATATTCAGTTATGATTTTACAAGTGTAATACGTAGTGTAAACATCTTTCATAGCGGCTTCCACTAAAGTTGCTTTTCACAAAAAAAAAATCACGTATTACATTTTCTTTAACTGAATTTATTCATCTTATATAAAAAGTAACACATGCCGATTCTAAGAAAATACAGCCCGCCCGCTTAGGTCAATAGTGAAAGTGCAGATCTACTGATCATGGGTTTAGAGTCTGATCCTCCTGGCTACTTTATAGTGTGTCTGAAATAATTTGTCTACCATCTCTGACACAATGATTCATATGGAGAACTTGACAGTTATTTGCTGAGAATAAGTTAGTACTGGTGCTGAATCCAGATACACTGGTTAAAACGGCACTAAATATAAAACAAGCAAAATAAATATAAGAAAATATAAGCAGTGTGTATTATAAAAATGCTGTATAAATATAACAAGAGCTGTCCGTAAGACAGCCAATGCTTGACTATTCGAATTATTGTCCCAGAAGCAGGAAAATATTACCCTAAATGTTAAAATATCTATAGAGTTTCAATCCAGTATCTGCATTAGTTTGGAGATAGGAACTTGCATGCAAAATTTTAAACCAGAAGTTTTAAGTTCAAAAGCGGACATAATTCGACCAAAATTCATGTCAGAGTTATGGGACTTGATGTAATCAACTAGCTTTATAACCCCAAAGGCACATGTGAAGTTTCAATATAATATCTGCATTTGTTCAGAAGATAGTAACTTGCACGCAAAATTTTAACCAGAATTTTCCAAGTCCAAAAAGGTTCATAATTTGCTCATAATACATGTCAGAGTTATGGGACTTGACCCAGTGAGGTTGGTAACTGAGCTGAAAAAGAAAAAATAAGTTTGAAATGTATATGCCTTTACGTAATAGGTGCATGTACGTGCATGCACAACTTCAACCAGGATTTATGAAGTCCAAAAGGGGACATAATTTGGCCAAAATACAGTCCAGAAGTATGGAACTCGATGCTATCAACTAGTTTTATAACCCCGAAGACTCGTGTGAAGTTTCAAGTCAATATCTACATTAGTTAAGGAGATAGTAACTTGCATGTAAAACTTTAACCAGGATTTTCTAAGTCTAAAAGGGGGCATAATTTGCTCAAATTACACGAGCTAAAATGTGATAATTGAATTGTATCTCGTAACTGGACATAACTACTATCATGTTACATTCAACACTGCTCAAAACTGTTAATGCAACACAGAGCTATCTCCTTGGCGACATGACTATCTCCTTCACGACAGAGCTGTCTCTCGCAATAAAAAGTGAATATTTCACACCCAAACAATTTTCGTACATATTTTATTTCCAAATGCATTGTATTCTTTACAGCTATCTCACGCCTACTCGGTTTGCTTCTTAATATCATTTAAAACGCAATATTTGACAGTGAAAGTACTTCATGACGAAACGGCCAAATTCACTGCTAAATCAGCTTGCTGGTAAACATCACCACGACCACAAATTAAGAATAAATTAGCAAACTTTGAGTTCTCTGTAAAGTTAGATCATATCTACATCGCCTACCATTCCCCGATTTTTGATATTTGCTACAATGCTCGTAAAATGCAAAAAAATATGACACTCACCTTTATTGATGTTATTTTATCGCGACGTGCACTAGCTCGGAAGTTGCGACAGAGCGAGTTACCGTATACCTCTGAAAGTGGTAGCTCTGTTGTGTTACCAGGCGTGTATTAAGGTATTAAGCATACATCTATTCAAGAATTTTAACAAAAACATTTGTAGGTATTTCAATGACTTGACCTTTAATGTAAACAAATATGGCGGCCGCCGATTGAAAGTAGAAAGTGCCGCTCGATTGAAAACTCATAAAATCACTCGTGTTTTTTTCGGGCGGAAAAGACATTTTCTTTAAAAACAAATTCGGCGGTGAAACTTTCCTTTTATCTAGTAACATAGAAAGTTTTACAATTTTCATGTTAAAACAACTCTTTTTTTCTATGATTTGGTGTTGTTCGATTTTGTTTCTCAAAACGTAATGCTAAGCCTTAATAGCTCCTTTACATCTTTAAACGAAGTTTCAGCAAATAACATTTTATTTACACTGGTGGGCATATTTAAATCACACTGTCCGTCTGTCCGTCCGTCCGTCCGACCATAACCGTAGGTCAATGTAAAACTTAGAGTTCAAATGTTAACAGGGTCTGTTTTTGTGTCCGTTCCATAACTCTGCCATCCATGAAGGGATTTTAAAATATATTGATATAAATGTTAACCGTAATCAGACAATGTGTCATGCACAAGACACAGGTCCCTAGCTCCAAGATCAAGGTCATACTAAGAAGTCAAAGGTTAATGGGATCTTTTTCGTGTCCGGTATATAACTCTGTCATCCATGAAGGGATTTTGAAACAACTTGGCATAAATATTTACCATAATGGGACAATGTGTGACCCAGACCCCTAGTTCCAAGATCAAGGTCAAACTTAGAAGTCAAGTCAAAGGTCAATAGGGTCTGTTTCATGTCCGGTTTTCGAAATTTTTTGCATAAATATTCCCTATAACGAGAAGAAAAGTGTCATGCATAACAACCAGACCTCCTAGCTCTAAGGTCAATGTCACATTAAGAGGTTAAAGGTTAACATGGTCTATTTCTTGTCCGTTCCATAACTCTTCCATCGATGAAGAGATTTTAAAATTACTTGGCATAAACGTTCCCTATATTGAGATGACGTGTCGGACGCAAGACCCCTAGCTTCAAGGTCAAGGTCACACTTAGAAGTCAAAGGTTAACATTGTTTGTTTCTTGTCCGGTCAGTAACTCTGCCATTCATCAAAGGATGTTAAAATTACCTGTCACAATTCTTCCCTATAATGAGTTGGTGTGTCATACTCAAGACCCAGACCCTTAGCTCCAATGTCAAGGTTACCTTCGAAGAATTTTTTTATTCATACCTAAACTATTCTTGTATATTTTGCGCAGACAACTGTAGCATTCTTGGGCATACTTCGGGGACGTTTGTCACTAATAGTAACAGCTCATGTTTAAGGTTCAATACTAGTTATATATACTTGTATTTTTCCCTATAAAATGTCAAGGTCAGTAGTGGCTGTTTGTCAAGTTACCTTAAAGGCGTACCACAAAATAACTAATCTTTTGTATTTCCATGATGGTAATTATACTTTTTTGCATGGAGAAAATGAGAAATAACAAGTGTCTAGTTACAAGATGACAGTGACGACAATGTTTTTAACGTCTAAATATATTATTAAATTAATGTAGTAGAATGCACGGTACTTCATGTATTAAGGTGTGTTTAGACCACACTTTGTTTCTACAGTGTAAGATAGTTATGATTCTATGTTTATAAAACTATACTTAGAAGAGAATGAATGAATAAGTCTGCAGATGAAGTTGTGAAAACAGAGCAGAAATTGTCCACCTGTCATCTTGTAAGATAGCTGTATTTTACCAGTATTACCAGAATTATATGCACCAAATTAATGTAGGAGGAAAATGTAGGCGACTAGGTCGTGGTGGGTCTTTAACACTTCTAGTAACTTCTTGAATACCGATGGTTAAAAATAAATTTTTTAGCATGTTTATTAACGGTTAAGCCGAATACGATAATGTTACACACCAAAAGCCACACGAGAGCTACATGCAGATATAGACTTGTCATAGTACGCTACTGCGGAAATATAAAGTGCTAGTATTGGACTGGGAATTCATGGCATGTTATGAATTATACATAAAACAAGCGACCCGGGGCGGCGCCTCATTTTACCCCGGGAATAATTCGAACAATCTTGTTAGAGATCAACTAGGCAATGATATACACCAAATATCAAAGGCCTAGACCTTGAACATTCAGAAAAGAAGATGTTTCCCTATATAAGTATATGTAAAACTTAGGATCCCAGCCCCCTGGGTCTTGTCTCTTTTCAACTAAGGGGCATAATTTGAATAACCTTGGTAGAGGACCACTAGGCATTGCAACATACCAAATATCAAAAGCCTGGTCCTTCCAGTTTCAGACAAGAAGATATTTAAAATTTTACCTATACAAGTCTATATAAACAATGTGGCCCCGTGCCTGGGCGGGGCTATATTTGACCCTAGTGGGATATTTTTAATAATATTGGTAGAGGACTACTAGATGATGCGACACACAAAATATAAAAGCCCTAGGCCCTGTGACTTAAGACAAGAAGTTTTTCTCTAGATAAGTCTATATTAAACATGTGACCCCTAGGGTGGGGCCATATTTGACCCTAGGGGGATAATTTGAACAAAGTTGGTAGAGGACTATTAAATGATGCTACATACCAAATATAATCAAAGCACCAGGCCCTGAGTTGTTGGACCAGAATATTTTCAAAGATTTTCCCTATATAACTTCTATATAAACCATGTGACCCCCGGGGCGAGGCTATATTTGATCCTAGGAGGGATAATTGGAACGAACTTGGTAGAGAACCACTAGATAATGCTACATTACAAATATCAAAGTCCTAGGCTAAGTGGTTTTAGACAAGAATATTTTCAAAGTTTTTCCCTATATAAGACTCTATAAACCATATGACCCCCAGGGCGGGGCCATATTTTACCCTAGTGAGATAATTTAAACAATCTTAGCAGAGGACTGCTAGATGATGTCACATACAAAATGTTAAAGCCCTAGGCCCTGTGATTTTGGACAAGAAGTTTTTTCCCGATATAAATCTATATAAACCATGTGATCCCCGGGATGGGGCCATATTTAACCCTAGGGAAATAATTTGAATACTTTTTGTAGAAGACCAATAGATGATGCTACATACTAGATATCAAAGCCCTAGGCCCTGAGGTTTTGGACAAGGAGATTTTCAAAATTTTTTCCTATATAAATCTTTGTAAACCATGTGATCCCTTTCCCCCTCCACAGGGCGGGGTCATATTTGACCCTAGCGGAATAATTTGAACAAACTTGGTAGAGGACCACTAGGTGATGCCACATACCAAATATCAAAGCACTAGCTACTGTTATTTTGGACAAGATTTTTAAAGTTTTTCCTTTCGGTTGCCATGGCAACCAGAGTTCTATATGGAATACATTTCTTTGACTAATTTTAATGAGGATCATGCAAGAAACATTCCTGTGAAGTTTCATCAAAATTGGACTCGTGGTTTTGGCTTGGAGGTGTTGATTGACGGCGGACGGACGACGGACGCCGGACAATCACTAACCACAAAAGCTCGCAGCACTTAAGCACTTCGTGCTCAGGTGAGGTAATAAATAAAACATTAGGCTGCCGTATCGTAAAATGTGTCATTTAAGGCCATTTCTGTCAAAGTGATCATACTTTTTCAAAATTTCGTAATTTAAGCTTTTTTTCTAAATCTTACCTTTGGATGCTACAATGTAATAACCGTTTTTGAATTTTTGGCCTAGGATTTTTTTAAAAATTAATATACAGTATTTGAGAAATTATATCGAAGAAAAGAAATCCCCAAACAAATCTGGTCTTAATGAATGCATATGGGAATTTCTTGTGTTGTTATTATATACACATGAAACATACAATATTAATTGCTCCCCATAGAGTGTGATTAATGTGTGACCTAGATTTAAAACACATTATGATTTTCAAGAATAATGGTATATCTAGTTGATGACAATTAAAATTTCGATTGAAGAAACTATAGATTACTCTCCATAGAAATGAAATTAAAGTGTGGCCTAAATTTAAGAAAATGATAATTCCCCAGGTTAGTTGTCTACAAAGCTGTTGACAATACGATTTTTGAGTGAAGATACTGACAATATTAACGGATTCCCATAAGAAATCAGTTTGTGGCATATCTTCAAGATAAATTATTATTCCTTCACCACTAATGAGAAAAACAATGAACAAATGATTTAACCTCAACATAATGTCTTGCAAATAATCGCATCTTGTGCTTCGTGAGCAAGCACTTTCATTTTGAGCATTTTACTACAACCTGTTATATCGTAAAACGGCACGAGGTTTCTTTGTTGGAATACTGGCCCTTGTAACAAGCTACTTACTCTTGTTTAAATCAAGAATCCGAAAAGCTATTTATAATATACAGGTTTCTAGATGAAACAAATCGCTGTCAAATGATCAAAGATGTCACCCAATTTTCTAAGGTTAGTTTAGTACTTTCGTCTTAACAGCTGACCGCATGTATTTGCATGCTTCCTTTTGACTGAGACTAAAAAGGGGTAGCCAAATTCGGAGCTCTATGTATGTATAGATCTAACTTAGTATATACCAAATTGTACCAATAATGTCAAATTCAAAACTGAATATAAAAAATAGAATTGTTTTCAACGTTAGAATTGTTTTCAAAAAAAAGAAAGCTTTTCTTTATTCTGTGATATCTCATTATTTGTCTTTCTTATATTTCGGTAAAATTTATAGATTACCGAGAAAAAAAAACATTACTGCAATCCAAAAAGTTACCTGAAGTTAAAGTATTTGGAAGTATATCTTCTCTAATAGGACTACTGGCATATCATTATCAAAAGTATACTATTATCTATTCCTGATAGTTTGCGATCATGTTCATGGTGTACCAAACCGCAAATTATCTATTCCTGATAATAGTTTGCGACCGTGTTCATGGTATATTGAACTGCAAAGTTATCTATATTCCTGATAATAGTTTATCATCGTGTTTATGGTATATCGAACCGCAAATCTATCTATTCCTGATAACAATTTGCGATCGTTTTTAGGGTATATCGATTCGCAAACTTATCAAACTTATCTATTCCTGGAAATATATTGCGATCGTGAAAGCTATTTTTCCTAATAACATTATGCATTTATATCCACTGTATATTTAATCCCAAATTATCTATTTCTGATAAAAAAAAATACGATCGTGTTAATGGTATACCAAGTAGAAAATAGTGAGACTGAAAAACATACTTCATATCATTTCAAAAGTTCCAATTTTTCTGATGAAGTTCAGACTAGAAAAAGCGTTAATATGATTATTTAACCTTTACCCTGTTAAATTTCTAAAACGGAATGTTCCATCATTCAGTATGGGCAGTGCCACGTGTTATTCAAAGGGGTGTTTAACTAAACAGCGAACAGTGCAGACCATATGATCCTTGCAGGCTGGTCTTGGTCTGTACTGGTCGCAAAAGCAAAAGCACTTGCCACAAGCAGGCTAAAGGTTAACTAAATAAAACTAAAGCATATTCTATGACGTAAAACAAATAAAATAGTACAAGCATCATACCATGGTGCCATAAGCTGCCAAGATCTGTTATTTTTTGAAAATCACTAAATCTGTCACCTGTCAGATATAAATTGGACTTCTATTAACTTCATCGTAGTTTCATGTTTTCAACATCGTGGTTTCGACTTTTCACCATCGTTGTTATTCCGACTTTTCAACATCGTAATATAGTTCGTTCGCTGTTTCGAGCTCCCGATATGCGGCGATGGTTATAACGGGACGCCACAGTATTTGCCTCCGCTGTTTTAATGTACTGTTTTGTATATATGTTATAACGATTAACCACTGTGGTCGAGTCAGTTTACTTTGGAAATATATCATTCTGTTCTGACAACGATGTCTTGCTTGATTGGCAAGATATGGAATGCTCTAAGAATATGTCGTGTTTTCTGCATGTTGACGTTTGCAAATCACCAAAGTATGTACTAAAGGGAATTCACCATTACATTTCACCCAGAACTGCGGGAAGTAGTCTCTGATATAAAGTTGCAAAAATGATCTCATAATGAAAAGGTATTTTTTGTGCTGAAAGGCTATTATGTACTGTACCAAACTGAATGTACCTTTGCTGCCAACGATGACCTAATTCCACTGTTCGCCGGCAATTTTCTGTTATGCTGCCCACATTTTGCATTGCATAATATGGTATTGACTCTTTGTTGAAATATTTTGTTGAGTCATGCCCTTTCGCCTTTATGAGGTGTAAATACTTTAGTAACTCCTATCTTTTACTTATAAGTATAATTTACGGGACATAATTACTAGCAAAATGTATTAACTACTGCTCATTTATTCTAATATTACCTAAAATTACACTACATATTGTTATACTAGAGTGAAATTTGATATCAAATTTGTATGATTTTATGTAAGCAATGATACACTGAAATGTTCGTATTCGACAATTTAGGTGTTGCCTTACATCATTATATATCTGAAAATGCGATGTTTCTTCCTAATTACTAAAGAGAATAAGCTTACTCATTATAGCTAATTTTTCAGCAATTTTGTAGAAATTTAACACTGGCAAATTTGAAATACAATACTATAATATTTTATATCATCACTGGTACAATGTATTGCAAGAATCAAAACAAAAACAAATATATCAGAAAATAACAGCTATTTTATAAAGACTGTTTTAATATTTTCTTAAAACATCTTTGAGTTTGTATTTACTGTTTCTGTTGATATACACTTTTACACTGTTTCAAACAACCCACCTAATTCAATCTGCAGATATTACCCTACTAATTTTACCTGCAAATATAGCCCTCCATACTCAACAAGAAAATGTAGCCCTCCCAGAACAACCAGCAATTATAGCGCTCCAAATGCAACCCGCAATTATAGCCCTCCCTATGCAACCAACAAATATAGCCCTCCCAATACAACCAGTAAATAATGCCCTCCTAATGCAAACAGCAAATACAGCCCTCCCAATGCAACCAGCACATATAACCCTCCCAATGCAACCAGCAAATATAGCTCTTTCAGTGCAACCAGCAAATACAGCCCTCCCAATGCCAGCAAATACAGCCCTCCAAATGCAACCAGCAAATATAGCCCTCCCAATGCAACCAGCAAATACAGCCCTCCCAAAGCAACCAGCAAATATAACCCTCCCAATGCAACCAGCAAATATAACCCTCACAGTGCAACCAGCAATTATATCCCTCCCAAAGCAACCAGCAAATACAGCCCTCCCAATGCAACCAGCAAATAGAACCCTCCCAATGCAACCAGCAAATATAGCTCTTCCAATGCAACCAGCAAATACAGCCCTCCCAATGCCAGCAAATACAGCCCTCCCAATGCCAGCAAATACAGCCCTCCAAATGCAGCCTGCAAAAATAGCCCTCCCAATGCAACCAGCAAATACAGCCCTCCCAAAGCAACCAGAAATATAGCCCTCCAAATGCAGCCAGCAAATATAGCCCTCTAAGCACAACCAGCAATTATAGCCCTCCGAATGCAACCAGCAAATATAGCCCTCCCAATGCAACCAGCAAATATAACACTCCCAATGCAACCAGCAAATATAGCCCTCCCAACGCAACCAGCAAATATAGCCCTCCCAACGCAACCAGCAAATATAGCCCTCCCAACGCAACCAGCAAATATAGCCCTCCCAACGCAACCAGCAAATATAGCCCTCCCAACGCAACCAGAAATATAACCTTCCCAATGCAACCAGCAAATATAGCCCTCCCAGCGCAACCAGAAATATAGCCCTCCGAAAGCAACCAGCAAATACAGCCCTCAAAATGAAACCCGCAAATACAGCCCTCCAAATGCAACCAACAAATATAGTCCACCCAATCTAACCAGCAAATATAGCCCATCTAATTCAAACAGCAAATATAATCCACCTAATCCCACCAGCAAATATAGGCCACCAACTTCAACCAGAAAATATAGTCCACCCAATCCAACCAGCAAATATAGCCCACCCAATTCAAACAGCAAATATAGCCTTCCAAATTCAACCAAAACTATAGCCACCCCAGTTCATCTAGCAAGTGTAGCCCTCCTAATACATCCAGCAGATATAGCCCATCCAATTCAAACAGCAAATATAGTCCACTCAATCCAACCAGCAAATATAGCCCACCCAATTCAAATAGCAAATATAGCTATCCAAATTCAGACGACAAATATAGTCCTACCAATACAAACAGCAAATATAGCCTTCCAAATTCAACCAAAACTATAGCCACCCCAATTCATCTAGCAAGTGTAGCCCTCCTAATACATCCAGCAGATACAGCCCATCCAATTCAAACAGCAAATATAGTCCACCCAATCCAACCAGCAAATATAGCCCACCCAATTCAAATAGCAAATATAGCTATCCGAATTCGGACGACAAATATAGCCCTCCCAACACAATCAGCAAATATAGCCCTCCAAATTCAACAAAAAATATAGCCCTCCCAAAACATCCAGCAAATATACCCCCACCCCAATTCAACCAACAGATACTTCCCTCCTAATACAAACAGCAAATAAAGCCCTACCAATTCAACCAGCAATATAACCGAATTTACAATTCCGTTGGCTGTTACGATTTTTACCTGATGTTTTTATTTTAATGCGCATGCGTGTGGCAAAAAGACCGTTCAACAATAAATAAGCATACATGGAATCATCATTATATTACGAATAAAAAGATTTTAATCACATAAGTTATTGTACAGATTGTCTTGACAAAAGATAGATATTATATTAATTATATCCTACATGAGACGCCGCCTTTATTCTTATTTTGCCCAGAACAGGATAGGCATTCTCAAGTCTAGATCCAGTCACAAAACAAACAAAATGTGCTCCTTCCAATTTGAAATGTGACTCCACGTCGACATATTATTTTAGTGTTTCAACGTAACTGTGCATGGATTTTTCATAATTTATTAAAATTACATTTTTTAAACTTATTTATATCTTGTAGCCCAATATTACTTGGTAAACAGTTTCAAATAGTCGAGCGCGCGGTCCTTCAAACGACTCTTGTTCTTCTTTTTATTGCAGATAACATTGTATTTTGTCCACCGAAATACAGAAAATTCATGAATTTCGTAAATTTATAGGCCACCGAAGTTCGATTGCTCTCCCATTTTCAAAACAAAAGCTGCTTTGTTAAATATTCTCTGTGGCATGGGATAAAAACACTTTTCGATGGATATGTTAATCATCAGTCAGTTTAGAGCAGAAATCTACCTAAATGTTGTAATAAACATACCTTTTCATGCGTAAAAGTCAAAAACAAAGACGAGAAAAAGATGAAAACTTAGAACTGCGCAATAACATAAATAAAGCGCATTTAGGTCACAAACCAATAGAATTTTTACAATTATTCCCACGGTCCAAAATACAGAGCTTGCCTGGAACATTATTCTGCTCATCATGCCATCTTTATATTTTATCTTTACCTATCAATAACATGTTTATATGTTGCATCACAGCTCTAAATTTTACAACAAAGTGGTGATTATTTTTTATCGTTTTTTCACATTTAAGTTTCTTCTGATCTGAGCCGAATTTTCTGGTGGGAAATGTATGGAACCTCATACATACTGTCTCACGTGCCTGCATGGGAAAAGTATTTTAATATCTTTACAAACATTAAATCAGTATAATTATGCAATTAATTACTATGCATTCAGACATTTAGGTGCAGGAATAATTCAAAAGAATAAAGAAATTATTGTTAAGTTTTGTACCAAATGTAAGATAGACTGGACAAAAAAGAGGAGAAAAACGTTTTTCTTTTGTTGTTGTTTTTTTTTTTTTTTTGTTTTTTTTTTTTTTTTTTTATTCTTAAAGGTGAAAAGTAAACGGATCTAAAGACTTCTAGTCAACAAAATCTAATAACCTTGTTCCATTTAAACCAAGTACTGGCTACATATCTATTTTTATTCTATACCTATTTTATCTATCCAATCGCGAACGTTCATTTGCAACACGTGACCGTACAATATATTACGGTATTTGGATGCACGTGGGTACAAAATCCTGTATTTTCTGTATTTGGACGGTTCAACAGTCCCATGTTAAACATACGATAAAGCCCGAAACGCGTGAAAATGTTCCGAATGTAAATCGGATGAAGTAGGCGCTCTATGTACAGGATTTGAGTATGCGTCTTGAAATCTGGATTTAGTTTGAGATTTTTTTTTGTTTACAACACACAAAAACGATTCAAGGGATAACAATGCTATCTGATTTAGATATTAAAACGTTCTTTAATAATCAAAAACTTAAAAATACAGTAAAAAGGATCATCAGATGTTGGAATATTTGAAAAGTCGCTTAAAGAAGCCGTTCCGGACGAAACCTAGAAATTGGTATCAGGCCTGACTGCTTGAATAGCTACCTCAGCAGTTTTTATTTAACGGTTAAGAAACAAAATAGAGAAGATTATGAATGGCAACGGACGGGCGGTCAGCATCCAAAACATGTCTGCTCTATAATTCAGTTTTGGTCGGATCTTCACCAAACTTGCTGACAATGTTTGTGGGCATTACATCTCGGTCAATTTCGATAACCAGCCAATTGTACCAGGCACTCTTTGATTATAGTCCTTGAATTACTCGAAAAACGGGGAATTTAGCCTTGTCCGCTCTTTTAAGCCGGACAGTTTTCGTCCGATCTTCACCAAACTTGCTGACAATGTTTGTTGGCATATAATATCTCAGCCAAGTATCAGTACCACCCAAATCGCCAAATGGCTGTTGTAGGGAGGTTGCACCATAAACTTTTTTTAATGATGATACGCAGAAAAAACAACATTCAATGAATTACGTATATTACGTATGAAGGGAAATAAATATAGAATAAAAAGATTATTTAATGTCTAACATTGTTCTGTATAATATATATTTGCACTCATACCAAGCTGGGAAAAACTAGAAAAGGCAGGAATACAATATTCAGTGAAACATTTTTAATTTAAACTATTATTATAGTAAGATAAAATAGATATAGAATAAAAAGTTTATTTAACATTGTACTGTACAATACGAGATATATTTTGACTCGTACCCAGCTCAGAAAACCATATTGAACTCGCCTAGCGGCTCGTCCAATATGGTTTTCTCAGCTGGGTACTCGTCCAAATATATCTCCGTATTGTACAGTACAATGTTAAATAACCTAATAATATTATACACTAATTTAACGGTGATGGCGGGCCTGAAGTGGTAATAGCACGACAAACTTATATTACAAAAGAGCGTAGCCTAAGTACCATTATAGGGTTAGGAGTGCTAAAAGTCACATAAGGAACGTCATTGTTAAGGTAGTTCTGCACGTTCAGATCGAAATTTATTCTACAATGTAGAATTGGAATAGACTCTGATTTTTTAAAACTTCAGAATATACTTAAGAAAATCAGCAAATTAAAATGATACGGTCGTGTTCTTGATTTAATTAACTCAATTGCCTAAACTGGTTTATAATCATTTTAAAAATATCTACGTTAACTTTTTATCGCAAAGACACAGAGTAAAATACGTCAAAAATGACGTCACTTATCCATGGTGGACCAATAACAAGTTATAATGCTCGCTTACGGTTATCTGGCCTTGATTACAGGATTTTGTCTTACTATTTATAGTAAGGTATGTGATACTATCTTATGCAAAATCCCTCTAGGTCCTATATAAATACAGGTAGCTAGAAACATTTTAATGTTCTTTCTATTAACATACTTATCTAACATTGAAAGCTAAACTGAAAAAAATAGCAAGACAGATTTAAATAAATATCAAAGTTTCTTAAAATTAAAAGTCATTCAAGAAAAAAGGAATATCTTTCATATCTTCTGAATTTGTAGATAAATACAAAATGAATTTTGATCTTTCGAATTCCCGTCATGAAAGGTTTTCTTTTCTTTTTTTAAGCTCAAATACTTTTTTTTTTTTGAAGAAGAAGAAGAAGACAAAAAACCGATACATTCTAAATGTAAAAAAAAGCAAACATAATGTTATTGTTTTTAGTTTTGTGAAAAGTGAATACTGTGAAAATAACCAGAGTGGAAATCTAGCCTGGCTAGACGCCTAGATCGAACTTTATATCATCGCGGATATTGGGAGAGGTGTGTCTGCCACATGCCCACCTCACACCTGAAAGAATGTTTGATTTAAACAAGTCAATTTTCGCCAATATTAACAATCCTGACTGTTTAGAAAATGTAGTTTAAATTCTTTCTATATCTATAACGATGAGTCAATTGTTTCTGCTGTTCGTCACCTGTCATATTTCTCAAGACTTTCTGCCGAGTCATTGTTAACAAGGAAGTTTAAAGTCATCGTAGGTGTTACATTATGTAATTGAGCCGTGCCATGAGAAAACCAACATAGTGGGTTTGCGACCAGCATGGATCCAGACCAGCCTGCGCATCCGCGCAGTCTGGTCAGGATCCAACCAACAAAGTGGGTTTGCGACCAGCATGGATCCAGACCAGCCTGCGCAACCGCGCAGTCTGGTCAGGATCCATGCTGTTCGCTTTCAAAGCCTATTGCAGTTAGAGAAACCATTAGCGAACAGCATGGATCCTGACCAGACTGCACGGATGCGCAGGCTGGTCTGGATCCATGCTGGTCGCAAAGCCACTATGTTGATTTTCCCATGGCGCGGCTCAATTTATTATCACAGACATAACATTATTGGAATATTTTTAAGATGACACTTCCTTTTGTAATGAATGTTATTAAAAGAGATGCAACATAAATTTGGAAGTGTCATTATACATTGAATAAATCTTCAGACAAAACATATATTTTGTGTCACAAACGTTTTAATTATTGAAATGTTACACACATATAGATGCCATTTACTACACTATCAATTTTTTTCAATTTTTATATAAACAAGATAGTAATAGACATTCCCTATGAATCATAAAGGTGTTTCGATTTTTAGCGGGACTTGACGGTGCCGTTTAACAACGTTACGTCAGTTCCGGGTTTGTAATTCATTTGATGTTGTATTGACGCCATGGTGTAGAGATTTTTTTGTGATTTGTCGAAACGTTAATAAAACAGAGTGAAAACTATAATAGAGTCTTTGAACATTCGATACCCCTTTGGGTATTAACAGTAATACAATTTTATTTAATCGAATATACCCCAACACATTGTTGAAAACTAACAAAATACGAATTGGTAAATAAATTGGTAAAGTAACAAACTCGCATTGTTATGGTTATATGGGGGAATTTAATCTTAAAAGAATGTTTCAAAATGACCTGTAAGATAACTGTTCCGACATTAACTTCTGCAATTTGGCATCGCTAAGGTCAAAATATTTCTCAAAATCACTTGATGATTGTATTGCATTGTATAATGATGAAAAATGAAACTATCATAGCGTAATTTGTGTTGTAAAATGGTGATATATTTATAAGTGTTCTAATGTAATTTAAAAATAAATCGTGCGCTAATCGTTTATATAATTCTTCTGTTAGGTCTAAAACATTTCATGATATGAAAATAAAGAGTTATATCACAGTCATTGCAAGTATTCGCGACCAGAAGCACACACCACAAATGGAGCCTCTGATTTATTGCCCAAAGCCGTCTTCAAAGTTTATCAATCAGTGTTTTTTTTCTACGGTATTTATAGAACTGGGCCTGGTCATGAATATCAATTATTCTAACACGATCCGATTCATTTTCCTATCAAACAAAAAAGGCTGGAAACAGTGAATTATTAAACAACAATTCACTGTTCTGACGTCACAATTATTACGTCATAGCGTCAAGCGGCGTAGTGGCGCGCTGGAAAAGAACCCGATTGAAAACGGGCAAATATTTAATGCATGCCGACAAGGATAGGTACTTTAAAGTCCTTAATAATGTGCTAGAATCGAAATAATATATCTCATTTAGTGATTTGCTCTTGAATAAATCACTGTTTGTCGTTCAGATGCGTAGCATTATATCACTCGGGCTGCGCCCTCGTGAGATAATTCCTTCGCATCTGAACTCCAAACAGTGATTTATTCAGCGACAAATCACCGATGAGATACATTCTTTCTTAAATGAATATCAGTTAATGAAAATAGCCCGACAAAAAGCTCAGTACATGATTTACAGTAGTGTGTGTTCAGACCCTGAGTTTTGTTGACATGATATAACACCTGAGGCTATTCAAATTTTGTATAATTATGTCCCTTTTCTTCACAAAACACCAAGCCAAGACTGAAGAAATCAGAATATATATTCTAACACGATCCAATTCATTTTCCTATTAAACAAAGAAGGCTGAAAACAGCGAATTATTATACAACAATTCACTGTTGTGACGTCACAATTATTACGTCATAGCGTCAAACGGCATAGCGGCGCGCTGGAAAAAAAAACGATTGAAAACGGGCAAATATTTAATGAATGCCGTCAAAGATGTATCTTAAAGTCCTTGGTAACGTGTTAGAATCGGAATAATATATCTCATTTAGTGATTTGCTCTTGAATAAATTCATTGTTTGTCGTTCAGATGCGCCCTCGTGATATAATTCCTTCGCATCTGAACTCCAAACAATTATTTATTTAGCGACAAATCACTAAATGAGATATATCATTTCTTAAATAACTTTATTTTTCTTTAAAAAAAAAGAAAGATTATCTGGTCGATAGCCAGACTAGATTTACAGTACAATAGGAAATTTGTTTCCTGCATCTTCCTATATACCTGTGCAATTACAAGCTCTTTTTTTACAGAATTTATAAAGGATATAATAAAATTGTCTAAAATTTCAGAAATAAACCTGGGGTCACACTTAAGATATTGGCAAAAATCTTTAAGTTTTGTGTCAGAAGATATGTTAAGTGTAATGTTGACGAGATACGAAGTTTTCCTATTTCAACGGAAAATAGACATAAAATGAGCCAACGGGAAATATTGTAACTGCAGGGATATGAGCGTTTAATAAGGTTTTATTTCATTAGCACATCATTATAACATTGGTAAATTAATACTTGTAAATGAAATGTGCACAGCAGCCTTTTATGGTTATACAGATATTAAACATAACAACAAAACAACACAACAACTACATTGTTCGCAAATCGTGAAACCATTAGTCTGGCGGAACATCAAACGTAAATAAGTGACGTTTAGAATGATATGTACTTGTTTACACATTAGCATAACAGGTAAGGCTATACCAATCCTATGGTAACTGTTTCTAGGCCCTTATCTAGAGATTTGCTATTTATTTTCAATTCTATTTTTATGCATGGACTTGCAAAAACATTTTATATCATAATTTAATATATATATATAAAGGTGAACAACTTGAATGTGTCGTTATCGCTATCGATAAAACGCACAAAACAATCATTCACTTTAAGCAAATCACCGGGTTTCTAGAGTAATAAGTGACCGAGTATTGCAGTGGCAATACAGAAGTCCCTTACCGGTATAAAACTTTACTAGTGTTAAGGAGCTAAGGAACGAAAAAAAATTACTTAAATTGCAATAGTGACCTTGACCTACAGCCATATATCATGTACTCAACACATTGTCTCATCATGGGGAACATTTGTGTGCAGTATTATAATAGTCCATGAAGGCACATAAAAATTATGAAATGGAAACTATTTGACTGACCTTCAATAGTTACCTTCATCTTTGACCGACAACCATGGGTCATGTGCATGATAAATAGTCTAATCTCAGGAAACATTTCTGTTTAGTATCAAAAATCCTTCAATGTAATTAAATGTTATGGTGCGGAAACAAATTTTCACTTGACCTTAAACAGTGACCTTGACCTTTGACGTACAAGCATAAGTCATGTACGTGCATTATCTACATACTGCCCTCTATACACTTATCAAGTTTTATGAGCCTAGCTTGTTACGCAGGATCCAAATTTGCAGACGGACAGAAGAACGGTGGGCAATGCTATAGTACCCTCCGGTGAACCGGTAGAGTGAAAGATTTTCATTGTTATATTCAACTATTCTCTATTGTAGATATTAAAATGTAAAAGTGAAAGAAGATTACCTTGGACGCAATGGGCACAGCCAGCAAAGCCAGACCCACGCACCGCAAAAGCAACCCACCCACCAATTGCTACTTAGCAGATGGATGCTCAGAAATCCCATCAACAATGTTCTATGTGCACGCATAGATGGTGTTGTAATTAAAGTTACTTTATGACCAGGATGTTAAGTTAGGAAAAGACATTTTTTGCAAATGGTTTCGTGTGTGAGGTTACGTGACTGAAAACACTGACGTGCTGATTGAGGTTTCCTGTTTTGCAGTCTGTCGGGTATACTTCCGATGACTCCACCATTCTGAAATAAATGAAAGTTAATACAACGCTTTAACAATAGATGTTTTACAAGCGCTTATTTTAAACATAATTAGATGCTGATAACGATTTCAATAAAATGCACTAAATTTGTGAAAAGTTAGGAAATGGTGAAGACATGAAATCATTTCCATAACAGATCTTGAGTTTTTACTTTTTGAGTGTAGGACAAAAATCAATACTCATATTTGACCTCAAAGCTAAATTCATCGTACATGTAATTAAAAAATTGTAACGTTCTCGTACTTTTACCCTGTTAAGTTAAGCGCACACTAAGAAATCTGAAGTACATATACATGTATAATAAAGTCGTGATTTGTTTTGGCGAACAGATAACGAATGTAATGCATGTTTGATTTATATTCTTCTAGATAAAATGCAATAAAACCTGATTTTTGTTTTCAAAATTTATTATTCTATTTTTATCTTATTTATGCTATGCCTTATTCTGATTTCTCTCAATAGATTCGTTTTGAAAGGGATTTGAAAGGTAAGGAAAGTGTTTTTGTTTCTTTTGTTTTTGTTTTTAATTTCATTTTTTATTTTCTTTTTCTTTTGGCTTATTACTAAATTATTCTCGTATATTTGATACAAAAGAAAAGCAGTTTCAATTACATGATATTGGTAAGAGTCAGTGCAATATTTATTTCAATTTTATCCAAATGAAAAGTTCATTTAGGACAACAGTTAACTTTGACAATGTATTTCCTTGCCTTTACAGATAACTTGCATCTGCTACACAGAATGAAGTTCTTTGTATTAAATAGTCTAGTTTTAGTAGTACTGGGAACATTACAAGTCACCTCTGCAGGTAATACAACGTCATGTAAGCCAATGTAAGCGTTAATGCCAATAAAAGAAGAGAGACAGAGGGTTATCAATGATTATTTATTCACTCAGTGCGTTTTTCTTTCTTGTTTTTGTTTGTTTGTATGACCTGTAACTCTCTATAGAAAAAAGCTGTGTTGACAAAAAATCTCGATGTCAGCTCAAAACGACTTAACATGATTGCAAGCACTGGTGTGCGTTTAGATAAAAACATCGCATACTAACTGAATAGCTTACTCAATATTCTCAAATGTATTTGTAAAATTGTTTTTAGAGCATTTCTGACAGTTTTTACTGCGTAACGCCTGACACAGTTGCCTGGCTGTTTCCTATTTTTACTCATTGTAATATGAATGACAAAATTTTTGTGGTTCTTTTCTGTTATATATGATATAGGCTACTTAAATAGGATAAAAGATGAATGCCGTATATTGAAATGAAAAATTCAAATGTGCATTTTGTTATATTTGTTATAGTATATTCATCATATTTTCTTGGAAATAAAAGTTTGAAAGAATCATTTCGCTCGAACTTATTATCCATTGTGTAACGCTTAATATGCTATCCTGTTTTATGTTTATCTACAGGTTGCTGTGCAGATGGCTGGACACCGTACAGATCCCATTGCTATTTCCTTGCATATGGAGTACAGTTGAACTTTGCAGAGGCACAAGTATGTAAAAAAAATCATCAGACACGACTATGCGCGTGTCAAGTGCATATTGATAATGCATAGTAAATTTCATTTAATATAAATGGAAATTGAGTACGCAATGTACATACGGAGTTGCTTTTTCTATTTCTGTAGGGCTAATAATTATTATTGTCATAAGTCAAATGGCAGCATTACATATGTAGTGATGTTATTCCATGTATTCTGTCATACCGACTTGTGTACTCACCTCTTCCAACTAATTTTGATGTATATCAACACCGTGCACTATTACGCATTTTGTTGGTAGTGCCGTGTCCGACTATTTGTTTTCAAGATTGCCGCTTTCTGAACTTCATTATATTAATTTATTAAGTATTTCAGAGAAAATGTGTCATACTATGATGGCATCCCTCTTGTTTATCTCATTTTTCACAGCCATTTTGCTTTATGAACATATCAATGACACACATCTTCAATTTCAAAACAATACAAACATCAACGTATCATATAAAATTTACTTTAGAAGAAACTTAAAAGTTATTGAAATGATAGATTTCTGTTTTGTAATCGTATTTGTATTTGAATTTTAGCGTTTCTGCAAAGCTAGAGGTGCATATCTTACACGACTTGATACCTACGCTGAAAATCTATTTCTAGGGATTTGTACAATGTCCCTATATGAACTTAACATTACAACCATTACGGGTTTATCAACATTTACTCGTGTATAATAGAAAAACCGGTGAAAAGTTCGCAAACCTACAAACAAACTAACCCATACAAGTCTTCATTTGACTGTTTAAGAAAACAGCTTAAATATATTGCAACACTTGACATCTCTTAAATTTACAAATGAACAGGATGTACTCATGAGAAAAAGCTAAAAGCTTTTCAAAATTTGTTTCCATATCCAATGATATATTAGACAAATGATAGGATTCTTATATGATTTGTAGACTATGCGCTTTATCCTTTTATGATGCCAGTGACTTCAGTCTGTCAAAACAAAACTTGAAATTGTATCGGCTTTTTGATAACCTATGTCATGATACGAACTTATCAGGGAAGAATGGGTGTCAGGCAGCCGGTTGGATCAGTTGGATCAGTCGTTAGATCACTCGCTAGGTAAGCTTGGGATCAAGGATTTGAGCCATGGACTGATTGCACATTTTGCTCCCTTTTGTCTGAACAAAGACTAGGTCGTATGTTGCGGTACGTACTTGGTAACGTTAGATTAGAAAATGTGTCAGCAGCCGGTCAGAAGAGCACTCAACCCGTTATCGAAGGTCTAGGACTCGAGCTCCGGACTGACTACAAATTTTTCTCATACTGTGACATTTGACGCCTAACTGGTTTTTGTTTATTTCTTACCCGTGCAAGACCGTCACAAAAAGTGTATACTACGAAAAAATTACAAGGTATTTTTGGCAAGAAACCTGCTTTGAATGCGTAACAGGGCGCATAATGGAGAAAATAGAAGTACAATTATGCATGCCATATAATTTTGTTGCTACATAAAATTAAGTTGTTACGATGACAATGAGACATGGAACCTGTTATAATGCAATAAATATTTCTATTAATAATAGTACATGGAGGGCAAAATATGAATTATTTGATTTTGTCCGTACATCATTCTAAAATATAAAAATAGACTCCACGATAACTTTAAAACAATAATAGTTTTTTAATGAAACCTAACTGTCCCCCATTGCCTTCTTCGAAAGAGAAAAGGGGCATAGAAACGGGCTGCGTCCTTCCGTCCGTCCTTCCATGCTAACAAATGAATACTTAATTGGCAATGATGATAATAGATAACAGTAAATTTATACATTCCGCTGCACTTATGTGGCTAAATGTTCTCTTAGAAGGCTAAGTAGCTACATAAATACCCATTTGTAGGGGCGACCGATAATAAGACAACGTGTCATACTTTAGACCCAGACGCCTAGCTCCAATGGCAAGGTCACACTTAGAGGTCAAGGTTTAACATGGTTTGTGTCTGGTTCATAACTCAGTCATTCATCAAGGGCTTTTAAAATCATTCAGCACAAATGCTTCCCATTATAAGACAATGTGCCATGTGCAGGACCCAGACCCCTAGGTTCAAGGTCAAAGTCACACTTAAAAGGTCAAATGTTTATATGGCTAGTTTCTTGTCCGGACCATTACCTGACACAAATGTTCTCAATAAAGTGACAATGCGTCTTGTACAAGACCCAGAACTCTAGCTCTATGGACATGGTCACACTTGGAGGTCTTAGGTGTCGAACATCAATTTCATGTCTGGTCCATAAGACTATCATTTATGAAGGGTTTTCAATATCATTTAGCACACATGTTTCAAATAATAAGACGATGTGTCACATGCAAGACCTAAACCCTGTCTCAAAGGTAATACTTACAGGTCAAAGATAGGATGGCATTTATTTGGTCTTGTCGGTAGCTTTACTTTGCACGTATGGATATTTAAGTGATTTGACATAAACACTCACCATAACAAAATGGTTTGTTGCATGTAAGACCCAGACCTCTAGCTCAAGGTCAAGGTCACCTTTGGATATAGATTTTTTTGTCTGGTCTGCAATTTTTAAGCAAAGATATATTTAAATAACTTAGCATAATAAATATTCAACATTATATGACAACCCGAGATTTTTTTGGGGTTTTTTTTTTTTGGTGGGGGGGGGGGGGGGGGGAGTGGGGTACGTGAAATTTTCCCTTTTATATGAAAAAGTTTTTTGCTACACCTAAAACAAAATGGGTTCTTCAACATGTTATACAAACTTTATTACAACTGTGCAAGATTATATACATTTTGGTGCATAAAATGTCATGTCTAAAACATGTTTTTCTGAAAATATAGTCGAAGTAGGCTTATGATGTAGGAATTGAATACTCTTCAAAAGGAGATATGCTATTACGGGTCCATAACCTTAGTTGGTACCATGTTGTGAATTTACGTTGAATGACAAAAGGCAAAAAAAAAGTATTCAGCTATTTCCAAAAATAACGTTATGATTAAAACTAATGTTTACCTCTCTAAAATGGACCAAACAACCATTTGAACAAAATTGTAAGATGACCTTAAAATATATCCATCAAGCGGTTCATGACAGGTTTTTCTATTTTAGCTATAGAGTCCCCTAAAAGGGACCAAGAGCCTCCATTTCCTCCATTTGAACAACTTTGGTAGATGACCTTATGATGATGCTCAGGATTAAGTTTGATGAGGATCCATCAAGCGGTTCATGACAAAAGTCATATATAGGCATTTCTATCTTTAGCTGTAGAAGCCCTTAAAGGCATACAGACACTAAATAGGAAAAATGTACAAAAAATGATAGTCGCAAAATGGCGGATTCAAATAGTACTCAGTTCTTTGCACTGTTGAGCTATTTTCCTTATTCTCTTTGCAATCGTGTTTGCTGAAATCACATAACAGATCTATGCTTGACATGTAGTATTTTCATTATGAATGGGATACTAAGATTATACACCACCACAACAATTTGTGATCTCAACTTTTAGCTGATTCTGCAGTTTGTGTGTTTAACTGATTTTCTTTTTCTTGCATCAAACATTCTTTTGATTTTATTTAGCACTGACAATATTCTTCATGACAATGTAAGTTACAGACATTTAAAATGGGTCATAATGTGTGCTGTAGCCATTGGATATGTAAATTCTATGAAGAATAAAGAATAACAGCTATTTAGTAAATTGTAACCTAAAAGATTTAAAGATTTTACAGTGTTCCGTTTGGACAGTCTTTTTATTGAATCCGTTGCAATGGCGAAAACGCTATGGTAGGCTACGGATGTGAAATCGCTGCGGTGCAATGGCACGATGGTGATAACGCGACGCTATGATGGTGAAAACGTGATGGTAAGACGGCAAAATACGATGGTGCGATGGTGATATCGCGATGGCACGATGAAGAAAACGCAATGATGTTATGGTGAAAACCTGATAACACGATGGTGATAACGCGATAGTAGAAAGTACCATGGTGAAAACGCGATGGTACGATGATGAAAACGAGATATTATATGAACATCTCACCATCATACTATCACAACATCGTGAGTCTTCATCGTACCATCTCGTTAACCATAGTCTCATCATTGTTACTTCATCGACCCATTGATCACATTTTTATCATCGTACATCGTGCATTGCGGTTTAGGATTCAATAAAATGTTATAATTGTCAAAACAGAACACCGTATCATTTGAACAAAATTGGGAAAGGAAGTTATAATGATGCTACAGACGAAGTTCTATGAAGATCCATCCATCAGTTCATGGGAAGTCGTTCAAAGATGATTCTTTTTCTTTAGTCCTAAACGGCCCCTAAAACGATTCAATCGCCCCACATTGTACTAAATGAAGAACGAACCTTATTCCAAATTCTGAGGACAAAGTTTGATAAAGATCCATCCAGCGGTTCATGAAAACAAAATGATTAAAAGTGTTTTTATTTGAAGTCTAAGCGGCCTCTAATATTGGCAGACTGCTCCCGTTTGAATCCATTTGAGAGAGGTATTTTTAACGATGCCACAAACAAAGTATGATGAAGATCCATCATGTGTTTCTATCTTTAGCTCTAGTGATTATAGGCCAATTGTTCCACTTGAACAAACTTCTAAAGACCAAGTTTGATGAAGGTCCACCAAGCGGTAAATGAGAAGCTTTTTAAAGGATTTTTTTCCTATTTTAGCCCTGTTGGCCCTAAAAGGGGCCAAGGTGAACCATTTGAACAAATTTACTAGAAATCCAAGCTAGGATGATACTGACCAAGTTTGGTATAAACCTTACCAGACGTTTCAGAGGTGAAAATTTTAACGCAGGACGATGGACGATGGAAGACGAATGATGGATGGACGTATATTATACATTCAGAATAAAGGCATTATCTTGTTAGTTTAGTGTTGATAGATATATACATATATATGTATTTATACGAAAAGTGCAATTATTTGATTACATGATACACCTTAGCGAAGTAAATGTACTTCTAGATATATATTTTAGACTTTATTTCAGCCATGCACACGTGGATGGGTTTGTCTGATCGAACCCATGAATCGATTTGGCGATGGGCTGATACAAATGAACATGCCACTTTCTCAGAGTGGTTTCCCGGTCAGCCAGATAATTTAAATAACGAAGATTGTGTTGGCTTTAATGCAGCATTTGGCAACAAGTGGAATGATTATCCATGTCACAGTAAACTTACACCATTATGCGAGAGATCATAAATACATGTACATGATAGTTCATTACCACAACTCTATTACGCCAGACAATAGCATTTCAACAACAATTTTTCTTCCAACAGATTAACCTTCGATGCTTTGAATGGTTTCTTGAAAACAAAAAACTTTTAGTTTGAGGAAAAGGTCATTTCCACATATTTTGAAACAGAAAATGTGAGTAATAAATTAAACATTAAGAGCATTAAAGCAGGTTCAGCATGTATCCAGTAATCAGTGTATCTATCAATTGAATAAAGTTTCTTTAATCCCTTGCAATACTGTTTGTTTTCTTCACCTGTGCTTGCTTCCTGACTTATAAGAAACGATAATTAAGTTATACGATTGTATAGCTATTTCTTTATTACGGACCCTTATAAATGAGTATCTTCATTTTATATTTATTATGAACATAAGTTTTAAAAGGGAACATGATAATGTGCATATGCCAGTAATGAATTTCATGTATATATATATCGGTTACCGTGGTCCAGTGGTTCAGGCGTCCACCTAAGGACACATAACGTTTTTAAAAGATTTGGAAATCAAATTTTACATGTGTTTCTTTTCTTGTTTTTTTTTTTTTTTTTTTTTTTTGTTTTTTTGTTTGATTTTCTTTGTTGATTTTCAAATGAGAAAGTATCAAGATTTGTTAGCTGTATATTCAATTCAAGCTGCTATCTAGCCGTTACGTTTTTCCAAAATACTTTAGGAAACTGATTAGGAATTAATAATTTTAAACTAACTTAATATATTATTAATCTTCTTTTTCTTCTTGTTCTTGCTACTACAATAACAAACAGCTGATTTAAATATGCATTAATTTCAGCTAGATATTCAGATTTGTTTTGCTATATTCCTGTATTTTTTTATTTTATTTTATTTTATTTTATTTTATTGGTTTTACTTATTGGGAAAATATGAAAAAGCATGATATTTTGTATCACAAGGCCCGGTGGGGAAAAAGAATGTACGAATGATGTGCACTAAATGAAAACCTGAAGAAGATATTTGATGTTGTATATGAACTTTAAAGGCATATCTAAGTACTCCGACAGACTGCAAGTCATAAACCTCATCAATACTATTATTATTTAATTGCAGCTTTATAAATAATTGCCAGCAACAACGATATCTGAGACGCGTCATGAGAAAATTAGCATAGTGGATTTGCGACCAGCATGGATCCAGAACAGCCTGCGTATCCGCGCAGTCTGGTCAAGATCCATTCTGTTCGCTTTCAAAGCCTATTGCAATTAGAGAAACAGTTAGCGAACAGCATGGATCCTGACCAGACTGCGCAAAGCCACTATGTTGGTTTTCTCATGGCGCGGCTCATCTGTTATAACTGTTAAAATAAAATACCTCTACTACACACGTGGTCACGTGAGAAGAACAAGAAAGACACAGCTATGACAAAAGATTAACGCTTAATTACTTCTATGTTTTTAAAACGCTTCAAATAATTCATTTGTTGACAAAAATAACAGATGAGGAACCCTATTATTAACTCATTATTTATTTAGGCTGGCGCTTAACAAGGAAAGAATTCCAATCAAAAGTCATACCAAACGTTTACAGTTATTTGTAAATGAAACAAAAGAGATATAAAAGCGATGGGAAAGTGTCTGTATAGTGTTAAAGAAGCAGCAGGAATTCTAAACATCAGACGTGATTAATATTCTGGCAGGAAAAAATAAACAAAGGTAAAAGATATCAAGAATCTTGAAATCATAAACCACAGGTTAGAGTGATTATCTGTTATTGTAAAAACACAGAACAGTAAATAGAGAAACACACAAAATACATGCAGGTTTTGCCGACTTGGCTCATTTTATGTCATTTGTACTTTGTTTAAATGATTTTAGATTATCAGCATACAGATGATCGAAAATTTTAGGACTTCAGTAGCAAAATGGAAACACTTAAAACGATAACTAGAGTCTGATATTTAAAATATATAATAATAAGAGTCGACACATTTCGATGGCCTAATGTGGCCTAGTGTGATCCGATTTGGATTCATAAATTGACGAGAAACCACGTGTCACTCAAATTAATCTATGATCCAATTTGATACTGATTTTTTTTACATATCTCGCTCACAGCTTAGCAGGTAACTAATCCTGTGTCCGAAAAGAACAACTGCATTTTCAGTAGGGACTTTGTAATGTAGTCATAGCTGTATAATTTCTTTATTTTCATTCGTGTATTTCCTATTGTCCCTTGAACCGTCAATCTTAAATATTCGGATATTAGCAAACCTTTATCCCTTTGATAGATTAATATTGTAAATGATGGATTTCGACCTTAAAGTTTACAAATTAACGTAAGGCAGGATCACAAACATACGCAAATTATTAACATTGAGTTTGATTACAAGGAAGGCATCTTTAATAAAACATATAGGAAATTAATTATCAAGAATTATGGTTGAAAGGGAATGTCAGTTTGCACTGCGGTAAAAATCATTAAAAATATCAGGAGAGATTAAAGCTTATGCATAAAATTAGTGTATCACTGAATGGAATTTTCAGTCGATGTGTTCTATGAAAACAACTACAGAGTCAGGACACTAAATTTTGAGGCACAATTGGCCGAAATTGCAAACCATGTGAGACCTGTCCTTTATCACCTGTAACGTATGTATTATTTGATAGCATGATACATAGAAGCAAATAATTTTGTAAAGGAAAGTGTCTTACAACAGTTTACTGTATTAGCAAAACAGAGTTTAACCTTGGTGGATGGATATCTATTTCCGTTTTCACTTGCCTAAGAAAACTCTGGTATTATTTTGCATCTTCCACCGGAATTGATACAAGCATTCGTTTATTTCACACACAACGTTTACCCATTCATGGAAATCCTTAGTTCTACAAACATAGTTAATATGAAACATATTGAATATAGCTGTATTTACGATACACCTACCTTTTTATTAAGAAAATGTATTCGTGCCAAAATATGTTATATTTAAAGTGAAACTGTTCACGTTTTAATGAAAAATATGCCGTTGCACAGAGAATAGAATAAGCCAGATGGGGACACCTTTGATTTGGCGCTAGAAAGTCTATGACTGCCTTGTGAGTATAACGTTTTCATAATCATGACCGTAAATGATAAACTGTTATTTTCTTTCAAATGATATAACTTGAACATACACCATTATGAAATATACATGAAATTACATATTAAAGTATGGCGGTAAGGGATGTCAGTTTGAAATTTTCCGCGAAACTTGTGTTAATCTCATTGCGGTTATTAAGTCAGGGGAAAGTAGAGCTTGTGCATCACATTTACTAAGCGTATCATTGTATGGCATTTTCAGTGATGAAAAAGAGGACACATTTAAGGACATCAAATTTGGAGATAGAAGCGACATAATTGCAAACCTAGTGAGACCTGTCCCGTATTATCTGCAAATGACCGACGTATTATGTACTGCTCAAGGTTGCAAACGTGCATTTATATGCAAAAGGTTTTGTTGGGCAGAGCATAGAATAAACTAGACGGGGACAGCTTTGATTAGGGAAGGCCCGGGACAGACTTTTGAGTATAAAGCTCTTTTTACCACAATGGTAAAAACCACAACTTTATTACGCTCAATAACAATTTTCTTCCAACATTAAAATTGTCTTTGAATAGTTTCTTGAAACGAAAAAGCTTCCAGTTTAAGGAAAAGGCTATTCCGTATATTTTATCGGCAAATGATATGAGTAATAAATTAAAACATTAAGAACATTAGCAAGTTCAACATTTACCCAATAGACAGTGTATCTAGCTATTAAATAAAGTTTCTTTAATCCTATGCAATAATATTTGTTTTCTTCACCTGTACGAGTACTTGTTTCCTCAGAAATGTTAATTAAGTCATTTTATAATTGTTATGATCATACGTTTTGAAAGGGAACATGATAATGTGCATATGCCAATCTATCACCAACAGTAATGAATTTCATGTATACATATTAAGTTGATCAGTTTCCTAAACAATTTTTGGAAAGACGTAACGGCTAGATAGTAGCTTGTAGCTAATCATGGCTTCTGTGCTAACAATTCTTGATACTTTCTCATCATGTCATCTGAAAATCTTTAAAAAAAAAACGAAAGAAACACAAGTACAATTTGATTTTCAAAACCTTTTAAAATCGTTATGACTTTATAACAGAATTAATAATATTCAGCTGCTGCTGATGGTGCTGCTGATGATGATGTTTATGATGGTGGTGGTGATGATGATAATGATGTTTTTGGTGGTGGTGATGATGATGATGATGATGATGATAGCCATAACAACAATGATAATAGTGGTGATAGTGATAACGATCATACACAAATGTAACTATGATGATAATATCAACAAGAAGCACAAACAACACTGTAAATAAGATCATGACGATGATTATTATTATCATTGTTGTTGTTGTTATCATTATTGTAGTTGTTGTTGCTGCTGCTGCTGCTGCTGCTGCTGCTGCTGCTGCTGCTACTGTTGTACAGTTGGCAGGAACAAACAGCTGATTGAAATATTCATTAATTTCAGCTAAATCTTCAGATTTGTTTTGCCATATTCCTGTATATTTTTGTCTTTAATTATGGGGAACTTATGAAAAACACGATATTATGCATCATAAGCCCTGGTGGTAAAACACTTTCCGAAAGATGTACTAAATGAAAACATAAAAGAGATATCTGTTGTTGTATATGAACTTTAAAGGCATATCTAAGTCCTCAGACAGACTACAAGTAATAATTTGTTTGTTTGTTTGTTTTGGGTTTAACGCCGTTTTTCAACAGTATTTCAGTCATGTAACGGCGGGAAGTTAACCTAACCAGTGTTCCTGGATTCTGTACCAGTACAAACCTGTTCTCCGCATGTAACTGCCAACTTCCCCACATGAATTATCAGAGGTGGAGGTCGAATGATTTCAGACACAATGTCTTTATCAAATCGTCACGGAGAACATACGCCCCGCCCGGGGATCGAACTCGCGACCCCTCGATCCATAGACCGACGCTCTCCCTACTGAGCTAAACGGGTGGGCTACTACTAGTAATAAACCACATTAATATATTATGCTTTAATTGAAGCTTTAGAAATGATTGCTAGCAACAACGATATCTGTTATAACTGTTAAAATCAAATACCTCTACTACACACGTGGTCACGTGAGAAAAACAAAAAGACGAGAAACACAGCTATGACAGAAAATTAACGCTATGTTTTGAAACCGCTTCAAATGATTCACTTGTTGACAAAAATAACAGATGTGGAACCATATTATTAACTCATTATTTATTTAGGCTGACGTTTAACAAGGAAAGAATGCCAATCAAAAGTCATATCAAACGTTTACAGTTATTTATAAATGATACAAAAGAGATATACAAAGCAATGGGAAAGTGTCTGTACTGTGTTAAGAAACAGCAGGAATTCTAACCATCAGACGTGATTAATATTCTGTTGCAGGAAAAATAAACAAAGGTAAAGATACCAGGAATCTTGAAATCATAAACCACAGGTTGGAGTGATTATCTGATATTGAAGAAACACAGAATATCAAATAAAGAAACACACAAAATAAATGCACATAATGCCGACTTGGCTCATTCCATGTCATTTGTATTTTTTTAAATGGTTTTAGATTATCAGGATATAGATGATCGAAAATTTAGGATTTTAGTTGCCAAATGAAAAACTTTAAACACTTAAAACGATAATTAGAGTCTAATATTTAAAACATATGATAGTACGAGTCGACATATTTCGATGGCCTAGTGTGTTCTGATATGGATTCATAAACTGACGAGAAACCACATGTCACTCAAAGTAGTCTATGATCCAATTAGATATTGATTTTTTTTTACATATCTCGCTCACAACTTAGCAGGTAACTAATCATGTGTCCGAAAATGCTGCATTTTCAGTTGGGATTTTGTAATGTAGTCAAAGCTGTACAATTTCTTCCTTTTCTTCAGCTAAAAAGAAGCTTCGGTTTTCTTTTTGTTTTTGCAAGGACTGACGTCGGCTGAAATGAATGTCCTGAAAGATCTGTCAAAACAGTGTATTATATTCAAAAAATGACAAGTAAACACTGTTCTCCCCTTCAAATAAACGTGTGGTGGTTCGAAAATCAAAACGCGTCGCACAGGCTTCCGTGTCCTGTTTGGAGACTCCATGCTAGTTTTTTTTCTCATTCGTATATTTCTTATTGTCCCTTGAACTGCAAATTTTAAATATTCGGATGTTAGCAAAGTTTTACCTAAATAGCGTTGTTTCTTTGACAGTGTAATATTGTAAATGATGGATTTCGGCCTTAAAGTTTACAAATTAGCGTAAGGCATTATAACAAACATACCCGAATTATTAACATTGAGTTTGATTACAAGGACACCGTTAATAAAAACATACAGAAAATTGAAAGTCAAGAATTATGGCTGTAAGGGATTGTCGATTTGCGTTGATACCACAGCGTGAAAAATCATTGAAAATGTCAGGAGAGATTAAAGCTTATGCATGAGATTAGTGTATCACCGTATGGAATTTTCAGTCGATATGTTCTAAGAAAACAACTACATAGTCAAGATACTAAATTTTGAGGCACAATTGGCGGAATGTTCAAACCAAGTGAGAACTGTCCTTTATTACTTATAACGTATGTATTATTTGATAGCATGATACTTATAAGCAAATAATTTAATTTTGTTAAGTAAAGTGTCTTATAAAAGTTTACTGTATTAGCAAAATGAAGTTTAATCTTGATGGATGGATGACCATTTTCGTTTTCACTTGCCTCAGAAAACTCATGTATTGTGTTGCATCCTTCCACCTCTAAGGAGCGGCTGGAATTGACGCAAGCATTCATTTACTTTATACACAACATTTACCCATTCATGGAAATCCTTTGTTCTACAAACATAGTAAATAAGAGACATATTGAATATAAATGTATATAAAATACTCTTATCTTTTTTATTACGAAAACGTATTCGGGCCAAAATACGCTATATTTAACGAGAAACTGTTCACGAGTGCAAGCATTTTAATGAAAAACATGCCGTTGCACAGAGAATAGAATAAGCTAGATGGGGACACCTTTGATTTGGCGCTAGAAAGTCAATGACAGCTGCTATTTACTTTCAAATGATATAATTTGAACTTACAGAAGACAAATTTACATAAGGCATAATGCACAAACATACCCGAACTATTAACATGGTTTTAGATTGCAAGGAGGACACCGTTATAATATATACAGGAAATTACATATTAAAGATAATGGCGGTAAGGGATGTCAGTTTGAAATTTTCCGCGAAAATTGTGTTTATCCCATTGCGGTTATAAAGTCAGGGGAAAGTAGAGCTTGTGCATCACATTTACTAAGCGTATCATTTATGGCATTTTCAGTGATGAAAAAGAGGACACATTTAAGGACATCAAATCTGTAGATAGAAACGACACAAATTGCAAACCTATTGAGACCTGTCCCGTATTATCTGCAAATGACCGACGTATTACGTATGTATACTTTGACAGTATGAGATGACTTACACGTCAGTAATGGTGTTCATAAAAGTGTCTTTTAACCGTTTACCTTTTAGCTAATTGGATCTCAATGTAGATGGATGGCTGGCCATTTCCGTGTTCACTTGCAGCCTATAACTCAATTATTATTTTGCGTCATTCCACCTCTATGGAACTACGGATTCGATTCAAACATTCATTTATTTAACACACAACGTGGAAATCCTTAGTTCTGTAAACATAGTAAATAATCAATTTAATATAAATGCCTATGCAAAACACTCTTTTGTTTAGAAAACATACTCGGGCCAAAGTACGTTACAATTATGTACTGTACTGCGTGCATTTATATGCAAAAAGTTTTGTTGGGCAGAGCATAGAATAAACTAGACGGGGACAACTTTGATTACGGTAGGCCCAGGACAGACTTTTGAGGATAAAGCTCTTTTATTGATAACAGTAATCCCATTGTAAATAATGGAATTTCGCCTAACGGAAAATGAATTTTAATCAGACCTTATTCACAGAAAATGCCAGATAGGTCAATTCTTAATGATAAATCATAGGTAATTTAAGAGTGAAAATTATGGTGACAAAGGATTATACATTCGAAAACTCGGCGAATATCTAATGTTAAAGATGTCGTCGGACAGAGCATAGAATAATCTAGACGGGGTCACCATTGGGAAAATCTTATGACTACATTTATATAACTCTAAATTTCACTGTATTTCATTTCAATAACCTTTAGGCATCACGAACTACATCAAAGTGATTAAAAAAATCTACATATTTGCGTTCTTTGAATAAAACAACCATTCAAATGCGAAGCACGTAACGGTGTTTACTGTATCAGCTATTTGCTATCGTTACTGTGCCTGTCAAACAACCGGAGAGTGATCATAATACGATATAAATGTTGTACCTTCGTAGTGTCGACCTCAACACCATGACATCACGATGCTATTGATTGATTTTAATATTGTGCTGTCGGCCTTGACACCTCGACAACACGATGTGATAGCACGAAAACACGATGTGATAACACGACAACACGATGCGATAACACGACAACACGATGCTATAACGTGATTTGAATGTAAGTCGTATCGTGATGAAGTGCGTGCTATTGCATCATGTTATTGTATATCGCATCATTTTGTGGTTTTATTACATCGTCCTATCATGCTGTCAGATCATGTTGGCCCGATTGGAAAAGCGTACATAATATCAAGTTGAAAAGTACATTACTTCAAAAAAGTCTAGACATTTTTATTTTATAATTTCAACATTATTCTGACATTCTGCTTATTGGTAAGGGGGGAGGCTCCGTGGTAAAGGTCACAGAAATCGAAACACTTGGCCCTCTCTGCTGTATGTTCTAAACCTTGCTTAGGAATATCGAATTGTTTCATGTGAGGGGATAATGCTCAGAGGGGCTCCTGGGATATTTATTCACATTGAAAAGCTAGAAGGTCACCATATGACCTATAATTGTGTCGGTGTGACGTTTAACCATTAAAAACATATGTTTGTATACGGGAGGACTATAGAAATGAGAATTACTTTGAATAAGTGGAAATAGATTGTAAATCTTCAAATATCGTAGCGGTGTTTGTTGTTGTTGTTGTTAGTTTCCATCTTTGTCTCCGAGAATTACGTATCCAGTTATGAAATCAGCCAGTATACTACATTTACTAGAATCGTTTTGTTTGATTGTGTGGGGTATCATATGGGGGTTAAGAGTGAGGTGTGGTGCACCATTAAACTCTTTAATACTACCATTTAGTCATTTCTAAGGCGTTTCACCACTGTATTCCTGCGGTCAATATGTTTAACTTTTATATTACGTGTGCATTTCTTTAATAGATACATAAATCTACGTATAGTTGTGTAGTTTTGATGTTACGTTTCTTTCCCTTCTGGAATTTTGTCCTTGATTTTTTTTTATGATTCGTATATCACTTAAAACGATGGGGTATATCGAGAGCGCTCATTACATGTTCTTTCCATGTGACTAATTGTGAGGTTTTAAAAATGGAATTATCTATAACTAATGAAATAAGTATTTTAATATCTATTACAGATAAAATGATGGTGAATACGGTCATTATCTCTGTACATTTCAATGTACTCTTATTGAAGTGCTATATTATGGTTTATACGCTTTGTCGAAAGTTGTCCCCGTAGCTGCGCATTAATCTGAAGGTAATGCGCATTTCGGTTTCAGTTGACCGTTGATTGAACTAGTGTTGGTGTTCCAGAAAGAAATATAAGTAGAAATGTTAGCAGATTAAAATCTAATGTCAAGTATTTGACACTTGAATGAGTTGTTAATGTTGACATTACTCTAGTTTGTTTATGATATTTTTGTATAAACGTAGTACACTTAAATTAAAATCGGTCATGCAAATAGCAAGTTCGTCTAAAAATAGCATCTTTGACCTAAATTGATGCTTTGTTCAAGATGTATCAAAATTACGCGTTAACTGAACATTTACTAGATATGACAAGAAAACCAGGCTACAATGAACGAATCTTTCAGTTTGATGGACATCTGAATATATGAAAGTTAGGTATATCTCCGTAAATAAATCAAATCCGAATGAATATGAATCAACAAGTTATTTCAATGCCTTTTTTCTAAACAACTTGCGACTGCTAGCTCTGTAATGACCATATTATTCCGCAATCACAATTTTAATAAGATCCTATGCCTCGCATTTTTAAGTGTGACAAATGTGTTTATCTATGGAGTTTAGTGTTTTAAAAAAATTAAGACGTTATTAACATACTCGTTCTTTAGCAAACTGTTTTCTATAATATTCATGAGTCGGTTAACATAACAACATATGCAAATGATAAAAATGATAATGATAATAACTTTGTTTAAATAAGGAAACACTGTTCTAGATTATATTACAATGAGTTCAGGATTCGTTCTTATGTCAACAAGTCATAGTAAACCTCGTAATTATTTTCAAGTGCTGTCTAGTTTTACGTCTTTTGTCTTTTATTGGAGGTCAAAAGATTTCAACTCTAACACAACATACCGGAAACAGATATGGCGCAAAAACAATGACATTTCCTGCAAGTATTACATCATGCTTATAATTAATGTTTTCTCTGTAATTGTGCTACTGTGTTGTCATGATCTGTGTATGAGATAAATATTTATTTGCTTATTATCCTGATCCCTCTTTATTTCATTTTCAGGTGTCTCCTTGGCTTCTCCAAGTTCACATTTAATGCCACCATTTCTTTGGTATAATGATCATTCTGTTCTTTTTCTATTAAAACCCTAAGTATGCGACACATGAATCATATTTTGGTCGACAACTTCCTGTTACGCGGCTCCTTTTTTCTGTTTAACATTATTTAATGTTGCATTTGTAATGTACTGAGATAGTAACAAATGAGTATATTACTTAATAGTGTCAGAACTGTATAAATTACTGTCTCAGAGGAAGCGCTAGAAAACACTTACATTTTTATCAATGTGGACATAATGGATTTTCATATGTATGAAAAAAAGACAGGGTACAATCAACAACCGTAATCTCCCTAAATGTAGTAATATATTTAAAGGAGAATACTCATTTTTAGTTTCATTCACATAAAATCAAGCACATGAACTATTTTTAGAATTTAGTATATGATTTTGTTTGTAAAATATAAGTTATTAAATATATTTTGATCTAAACATGCTTTTTAAATCATATTTCCAGTAATTGTTTCCCCTAATACTTGTCAAAGATTTGAATGTTGATGAACATAGTAGAAAGTTTCATTGAATCTATTGATTACCTATCTTGATGTATCTAGCTATAAAAGTTCATGGGCAGTATTAGAAGTAGCGCTTCTCTAACCATGTAAGTATGCATGCCATCTACTTGGACTTCTACTTCATCTATTTCTGACATAAATTTTGCAGCCTTATGGAACTTTTAAGTAAATCGATGCAAAGTAATGGAATCTTTATTCTTCTTAGCCCAAAACGCCACTCATTTATGATTTCAGTCTTTAAGAGGGTATAAAGGGGACACCGTCGATCAACAGTTTTTTTTTAATACTACTAAAGAAAAAAAATACAGCAGTAAAACATGTATGTCTAGTGATAAGGAATTACTATATTCTTTGTAGACAAAATAAACGAAACACTGCTGAATTTGAGAACCATAACATCAGTGCAATATAAATCAAACTTTTTAGAAGTATATAACTGGACTGTAAAAGGAGCTTAGCTGCTGTACTTCAGGTTTGGGACTTTTCCATCCAAGGTTAGCCTTATAAACAGCTAGTCTGCGGCTAGCTTATTCCTTGCTTGGAGATGAAAGACAGATACTCATCTTGTTCCTTTTAGCACCATTTAACATTTTTATTCACTTGTCCGCTTGTTCCTTTCCATGTCTTTGGACACTTTCGACTCATTAATAATAGTGTCGGATATGGAGAAAAATATGTGCGAAGAAAAAAATTCCAATTTGGATTGCCTTTTAAGTTTAATTGTCTTTTGTCGCCGGCCTCATACTTGTAATGAAGGGCTGTTTACACTAAATAGGAAGTGACTACTCAGTGGTACGTGTGAAGGAGTCCAAAATGTTATTCCTTGTAGTTGATGAGATATTTTATAATGAGACATAAAAGGATATGGCAAGAAAAGGTCTATCTATACATGTCCATTCCATTGGTTTAAGTTTATCACGTGATAAATTCACTACGCGTATATTCATAAAATTTATGAGAGCGTTTCAGGGTGTGATTTTCAAAACAGATTATTTGTCTCAATGTAATTTAACATTTATCCTTCATTTATTTTTATCAGTTCTGTAAAGTCATGAATGAAAATAAGGTGCCAATATTTAATTGCTTATAGGAAATAAAGAAGGAACAAAATAGGTATAATGTAACTATGAAACAAGAAGTTGGAAGAAATGCACTTACTGGTGTTGGAAATGTTCGGTATTTTAAGAGAGCACCTGTACTTTGGATTTGAGATTTTTCTCTAGTGTAAGGGACAATAAAATGCACTGATTCATCAAAGTAAAAAGCCGCTATTAACATACTTCACAAATGTAATGTACAGATGAATGGCTAAATTTAGATAGATTTTTATTTGTGCTGATGATGACTTTAAAAGGAACATTAAGCACTAAAACAGAGAATAATTCAGAATATATGTAAACGTGCTGTCATGAATTTCGATATAGACTTTGACCTAAATAACGTTCTCCGCACGATAAGTTTAATGTCATTAATCGAGCAAAAATTAACCATGCAATAAATCACTTGTAGTGTGTCATATAATCATTCATTTTTCATTACCATTATTACAACTGATTGTCAAAACCAACGTATGATGCCAATTACCCAAAAATCGTACATTATTTGCCCAGCATTACAAATATCAATACAAACATGACCCCAAAGAATAACTTTAGTGTTGTTTTTTTTATCAGAGTACGACCTAACAGTATATGTTCAATTATGAATAAAGTGAAATGTTGTTGATATGTCTAGACAGTGTAGAAAATGACAGACAAATTATTCCCATTGGAAATCTTTGTTTGGCCTACAATGCGGACAAATCGATGATTAAACAAACGTTATCGGTGTATTTGTTTTAAAATCTCACTTAATAAGATAAATTCATTTTGTCATCCTAAATCATTAAATAACACATTGATATAATTAACAAATAATCAAGGCCTTCGAGTTGTTTGTTGCCTGATTTACCACGGTTCAGATTCGCAGGAACTGAATCACGAGGGCGTGTAGCCCGAGCGGTTAAATATCCAAGTGTTCTGAACGATTGAACATGGTAGATTAAATGACAAACCACAAGAAAGCCTTGACTGTTTTCATTCTTATATGTTCATAGAAAACTTTTGATAACAATCTTTCTGGGCCTCATTTATCAGAATAATAATGAACGGGACTTCATGTGGCAATTGACGTCATAATTGACGTCATGGTGCTTTTTTACCTGTCCCCGCTTCAACCGTTGTTTATCGCAGAACATATATAGCCCGACATTCTTTGTTTAACTGGCAATAAAATCGAGACATGTTAGAATTCACTACATTTTTTTCTTTCCAGAATAACATAAGATTGATTTCTGCGGTATCAGAGCTCATTCTTACGATTCGGTACTTTTTTAATATTGAAACCGTTAATTTTTAACCGGCTAGCTTTAATTTACACCTTTATTTATCTAACTTATTCTGGTGATTTATAAAGTCTCAAATATGTGAAACTGCAAGACATGTTTCATTCAGATTTAGAGTAAATTTATTAAATTGGTAGCAGCATCAAACGCCATGTACAGAATAGATGGATTTGTTTTCCCTAACAATCGCGAACAGATTAATGCGAAAATTCATTACACTTGTGAATATTTAAAAATCAGTAACTCTAAAAGTATAATGAACCAGTAAGAACGATAATATGTGATGCGAAAAAATACTCAAAAGAATATGATTGAGGAGACCAATATTTGAGTTTTATATATCTATCCGATGCAGACAGTGACGCAAGAGATTTTATAGTAAAAAAACAAAGACAAATAGCAAACAGGGAATGTCACGTACCAAAAACGCCGCCTCAAAACGAAACCCACAGCACGCAGACGCGCACACCACAAACACACACACACACACACAAACACATACACGCGCACACACACAAATCCAACACATTAGGAAATCGATCATCTGTTTACCTATACCTGAAAAATTATAGAATTCTGGCACTAAGATCGGGCTGGTACTTGATTTATGCGTGTTGAAGCTCAGTTAACAAAAAAGTTTCATTCCTACATTTTCCATATTTTTCATGAAATATTTGAAGATACTATAACGGGGATTCAAATAATAGTAATAATTCACAATAGCTGTTTAGGACATTTTAATGGTTTTTAAATAAAACAAGCTTTCAGATAATCATTGACCATCTGGTTATCTGTATCATCTGTCATGTCTGATACATAAACTGACTGTATAAACAATACATTATCGACGAGTGGTAATGATGAAAATTACTTCGGCCACGACGACAATGGTGAAGATAATGTAAACGACGAGTAGGTTGGCGAGGATATTGAAGGCGATGACGATGATGATGACAAAGAAGAACATGATAAAGATGTTAAATACGACGGTAAGTATGATGATGGTGATGATGACTGCGGCGATTAGGGTGGCGGTAATGAGGGTTGCAACGATGACGGCGATGACGGTAAGGGCCATAGTTTTATCTTATGCTATTCAGTGAAACGCTGAAATATGTCAGCGAAATAGAAATGATATATTGACTGTTTCATTGGTTCGTTACTACACTTGAAAGCAAAATAATATTAATAATAAAAACTAAAATATATATCAATAAAGATATAGATGTATCAAAATACCGTAACGAATAATCTCCGTCGTATTAAAATGTACAATTAAACGAAATCTGAATATCTCAAAGACCTTTTCCTTAAAAAGATAATGAGAGGCCGTGCCGCGTAAAATAGTATAATTTGGTTAAACCGATTTAAAGATGTAAAATAAAATGAAAAGAAAGCGTCTTTCTTTTCTTTTTTTCTTTTTTTTTTTTTAACGTGTAAGATGATGAAAATTTCTATCTATCGTGAACACGATAGTTTAAATTTTCGTGAAGATATTGCATATGTTGTTAACTTATGGGTGGACGGATAGCTCAGTGGTTTGCACACTGGCCTTCCAATCCTGAGGTCGGGGGGTTCGATCCCCGGCAGCTACTCGGGAATTTTCAGAAACGCTTTTCAGTGTTTCCCACCCAACTAGAGGTGTACTGGTCAGGAACCCAAGCAATCCTTGCGTGTATCAGTGCTATACACTGGGCACGTTAAAGAACCAAGCTGTCTATTCGCAACGAGCTAGGCTAAGTTAGCCGGACAAGCCTGTATCTGATATCTGATCTCTTTGATCATGAAAAGGGCGCTATATAAATCTGGTATAATAATAATAATAATTAACTCCATGAAAGATATTTAGATATTATACTGAAACAAGCATTACATGACACAATAAAAGAAAAATGATACAACGATGATGATGAAGATGAAGAAGAAAAGATAATTCATACACTTTCATAAAATGAAAAACGTAATTGTCTTTAACCTTTACCCTGCTAAATTTTTAAAATGGATTTGTCCATCATTCAGTTTGGACAGTACCAGTTATTATTTAAAGGGGTGTTATCTGAAAATTTATTGACTGAATAGCGACCAGTGCAGACCATGATCAGCCTGCATTGGCGAGAAAGGGATAGTCACACTTAAGAATCAAGGAGAAATCTTACAGTGTATAATTATATATTAAAAGGCTATTGCTTTGTTCACAGGGGATAACTCCTGAGGCTATTCAAATTTTGTACAAGTCAAATGGTTTTTCGCGGCCAGAAATTTATACAAACCGGACAGAAGTTGCGAAATTGTCATTTGTGCAGGAATGAAGCGTTTACCATAATGTCCAGTACTGGACAGGTATAGTGACCATGCACGGACACAGCAATTTTCTCAGAGAGGTCCGATCCCTGCCCACCCCCACCCGCCCGGGAAATTTTGCAATTTGGCACTTATTTTTTAGATTCTGGACAGTTTCTAAAACTAACCTGTTAATTTGCGAAATGATAAAATCAAGCTTTCTTGAAGTTAAATTCTTAGTTCTTCAGATAAATATATGAATTATGTCGGGTCGTATGTAGCAGCAGCGCTATACTTTACATGCAGTCCAAATGTTGCCTTTTTCGAAAAACATTTTCTTTCCTTCTGTCTTCTTCCTTTTATATAGATTTTCCAGAGGGGTCCGGACCCGATCCCCTTCCCACATTGATCCGCGCATGGTGACATATCATGCTTTCTGTTATGCAGGTAAACTTGTATTTGGTTAAATTTTCAACAGAGCCAATTGTCTAACAGTGTACAAATCATTACTGTTTTTTCAGGCAAGGGTGAAAAAAGTGTAGACAATGAAAGCAGTAAAATTTTTATTGAAAAAATAAACAATGAGACAAACATTTCAACATCTTTGGACGTTCAAAAATCCATTGTTCAAAACATACGATAAAGCCGAACGCGTGAAATGTCCTAATGTAATCGAGTGAAGTAAGCGCTCTATGTAGATTATGCGTCTAGATTGATTAAACTGGCGAGTCTACTTACTTATTACTTGAGGATGAAAAAAAAACGTGTTTTTAAATGTTGCTCTTAACAGGTGGCGGTTGAATACTAAGTACAACAACAGTTGATCACAACAAATCGTACGGTATGTTTTATAATCAATAGAGCTAGTCGTATTTACGCTAATGAACCTGTTTCACCATAAGTAAAGAATTGACAGGTCCATTCATGAATATTTCCCATCGTGCAAATACTTGTCCTATTCAATTGATCGCGCCTCGCCGCGATCAACAATAATGCTCCTTCTGATCAGAGTCGTGGAAGATCAAGTTAGAATCTATACGAGACAAAAGGATTATCTAGTCGACAGCCAGACTATTTTTGGAGTATAAATATTTTTGGAGTATTGCAAGGTATGAAAGGTGACCTGACAAAATAACAACAATATTGTCCATGCATTACAGTCGAACATCCATAAGTGAAAATCACATTAATTACATAATATTTTTTGTAATGGTACAGAAGAACATAAGTAGAACTCCGACAGACAAAGCATGTCTTGTTGACAAAAAAACAGATCTGTAACCATAACAAGTTATGATATTCATTCATTGTTTATTCAAGCTGACGTTCTGGGATTTTTACAAGGACATAATGCCAACTTAAAGACGTATCAAATGATTTGAGACATTTATGAGCGTCTGTTTGGTGTTACAGAATAGCAGGAATCATGTCGTAATTTACTGCTTTAGAAAAAGACACAACTTTGAATCATGAACACGAAACCAAAGTATGGAGTAACTTGTGTGAACAATAACGTTTCAGTTTTTAAGTAAAAATGTTTACAGTTTCTGACTGCTAATCATTTCACATTCCTTTTGCAGAGTGATTTGCAAATGAAATGCAGTAACGTAATTAGTTTCATACCGCATGGCAAAGGCATCTTCCTCTCCAAGATGAGGGTCTTGGAGAGGACATTTTTCGCATCTCTTTAATAGTTTGTAGCCGAAGAAACTACTTTCACGAGTGCGAGAAAAAGATGAGCATTAGGAACTGCGCAATAATATAAATAAAGCACAACTACGTCACAAACCACTAGAACTTTTACAACTATTCCCACGGTCCAAAATACAGAGCTTGCATGGAACATTACTCTGCTCATCATGCCATCATTATATTTTATCTTTACCTATCAATAGCATGTATGTATGTTGCATCACATCTATAAACTTTACAACAAAGCAGTGATTGCTGTTTATCTTTTCTGTTGTTTGAAGGTTTTCTGATAGTAGCATATCATAATAAAAGTGTTCCGCTTAAGCCCGTGCTTGAGAGCATGATGGGTGTTGAACATTTTTTATCAGTTATTTGTTTGCCTGGCTGGGTCCTGTGCGTCTAATATATCGTCAGTTTTAGTGGGAAGAGCCAGTTACCTAATATAGCCCAGGTACGTTTTCTGAATGAAAGAAGAAATTGTATTATATAGCTTTTCATACAGGTGAATCATTTTGTTAATAGGAGTAAAGATTCTCGTCGATGAGTAGCGTTTGTGTTAAATGCATTCATTACTAAATGAATGTTTGAATCGGTTTTTCTTTACTCCTCAGACACATTTGTATCCAAAAACTAACATGTGATGCCTAAAGTCAGTCAATGTTTCGAAGAAAATTAAACGGTCATAAGACATCTTTCTCACCATCATAGACTATAAGCTTAGGTACTACAGACCAATATAATTATACGTTTACTAATCGTACCTGTTGTGTATTTCAACGCCTAATCATAAATATGATATTTTCTATATTGGGAAAAGAAATCTAGTACATGTATCAGATACACTAATTGTCTTTGATTGAAGCTAATTCGTATCGTTTTAATTTTCAACCGACAGTACAAGGGTAATAAACTTATAGATATACCTAATAAATGCCTACTCGTGAAGCAAGACTTGTCCGTCTTTGCGAACACATTTTGTAAAGAAGTGATTATTTGAAGGGCTCAAAAAAAGTCTATACTTCATCTTCATCTAAAATGGACAATGGTCTTTCCTGTATGTTAGATGACCATGATGATACTCACTAGTGCAATCATGCATGTTAATGTTAAAGGTGTTGATGGAAAAAGGAAAAAAGTGGTTAAAATATTGGTTTCAGGACACTAAATTTGAAGCAAATATGGCCCATACTGTACACCCATTGACACCTGTCCCGAATGACCTGCAAGTAAATGACCTGTAAAGTATGGATAATTAGACAGCTAGAGACCTTGACGTAAAGGAAAACAATGGTGTTAAGAAAAATGTCCCTTTACAGATTACTTGAGCTTAATCTAGATGGACGGATAAATGTTTCCTTTCTAACTGCATTCCGACACCTGACGAGTCCGCCTTTAAGGATACAAGCATTTATTCGTGTTACACAACAATTTATCATTCGTAGAAATTTTTAGGTCTGTAAACATAATTAATAAGCAATTGAAAACAAATGCATACATGGTCGTGGTCGTTGGAAAAAGGAAAAAGGTGGTTAAATATTCGTTTCAGGACACTAAATTCGAAGCAAATGTGGCACATATCGCACAACTTTTGACACCTGTCTCGAATGACCTGCAAGTAAATGACCTGTAAAGTATGGATAATTAGACAGCTAGAGACCTTGACATAAAGGAAAACAATGGTGTTAAGAAAAGTGTTCCTTTACAGATTACGTGAGCTTAATCTAGATGGACGGATAAATGTTTCCTTTCTGACTGCGTTCCAACACCTGACGAGTCCGCCTTTAAGGATACAAGCATTTATTCGTGTTACACAATAATTAATCATTCGTAGAAATGTTTAGGTCTGTAAACATAATCAATAAGCAATTAAAAACAAATGCATGCAAGGTCGTGGTCGTAGGAAAAAGGAAAAAGGTGGTTAAAATATTCGTTTCAGGACACTCAATTCGAAGCAAATGTGGCCCATATCGCACACCAATAAATCATTCGTAGTATTTTTAGTTCTGTAAACATAATCAATAAGCAATTGAATACAAATGCATACACCAACACTAATCTCTTCTGTTTAGAAACCGTACCCGTGCCGAATTTTTGCGTTTTTAACATGACATGGACCACGAATGCAAATGTGTATATTAATGTAAAAGGTGTCGTTGGAAAGGGTATAGGACAGGCTAGAAAGAGTCACCTTTGAAATGTCGCTAAGCAAATGAGAAAGAACAGGACAGCCTCGTGAGTATAACGCTCTCATAATCATGACCGTAAATGAATTTTTGTAATCTTGTAAATATGGACGACTTTGTATTTAGGAAAAACAAAATGTTATAAGATATAATTCCCAATGACGGTCCACAGACATACTTGAACTATTAACTGAATGTTTGAACACACGAGGGGTACTGTTACTAAAGAGGAAATCAAAGATGAAAGCTGCTTACGAATAATATATTATAATTTTACACGTCAGTATGTCGAAATCTAAATGGACAATTGTCGTTACTGTATGTTAGATTAACATAATGCAGCTCACTATTTCAAACATGCATTTTAATATCAAAGGTGTCGTTTGAAAGAGGAAAAAGTTGTTAGATAAAATCGAGTAAAATATTGGTTTCAGGACACTAAATTTGAAGAGAAAGTGGCCCATATCGCACACCCATTGACACCTATCTCGAATGACCTGCAAGTGAATGACCTGTAAAGTATGGATATTTAGACATCAAGAGACAGTTAAGGAAAACAATAGTGTTACGAAAAGTGTTCCTTTACAGATTACGTGAGCTTAATCTAGATGGACGGATGAATTTTTCCTTTCTGACTGCATTCTAACACCTGACGAAATATTCGTCCGCCTTTTAGGAGCTAGAGAAATCGATACAAGCATTTAATCATGTTACACAACAATTAATCAGTCGTAGAAATCCTTAGTTCAATTGACATAATGAATAAGCACTTGAATACAAATGCATACATCAACACTATTCAGAAAAACGTACTCGGGCCAAAATTCGCGTCTTTAAACATGACATGTACCACGAATGCAACTGTGTATATTAATGTAAAAGGTGTCGCTGGAAAGAGCATAGGACACGCTAGAAAGAACCATCTTTAATTTGTTGCTTAGCAAATGAGAAAGAACAGGACAGCCTCATGAGTATAACGCTGTCATTATCATGGCCGTAAAGAATTTTTGTAAAAAATAAAAATAAAAAGTAACTTTAGAAAATTTATACTTTAGTTCTACAAAAATAGTTTAGTTTACGGTCCACATCTTGCTACAAAAATGTACTTACGGTTAGGTCAGTCATTTGCAGATAATGGGTCATATTTTTCTTCAACATTTCATTTAGTGTCGTGAAATCGATATTTAACTCGTTTTTGTCGTGAAAACAGGTCGAAATGCTATTGTATGTGTAATACATTCGCTCTTCAGTACATTTCTATGAGTTTTGTCGTTTTTCAAATTATCCCTTGCCAAAGCAAGGTAAAATAGAGTTGAACAAAGTCATTTTTATAGAAAAAAAATCGAAAGACTCAAAATTACACAGCTATTCAGTCTAAAGGCATTTTCGACATGTTTAGACATATGTTTTGTAAAATGATATGATGTATTTTACTGAAAATTCAAAGTTAGAAACAGTTTCATCTAATTTTAAAGGTTTCGTCAATTAAAAAGTGTGCAAATATCTCTTATTAGTTATTCTGCAATTGCCTCGGCTATAATTGCCTGCCAGGATAGAACTTTTGATTATTGTGGGAAAATCATAACTGCGAAAAGATATACCCTCGTGGGTATGGCGTCCGATGTGTTCCTCATGACCGTACCTGAAAGAACATAAATCTGGAACACTAGAAAAGTTAATTACCGCCTACATAAGCATCCCTGTCTGCTTAGAAATATAGTTTATACTTTGTCTATATCTTCTAACGATGATTCAGTCACTGCTGAAATACGATTCTGCTAAATATTTATATGTTTTTCTTCGCTCGCTATATTTCTCACTTTTGTCTGCTGAGTCATTGTTTCTCGAGAAAGTTAATTTTCACAAAATAAGTCACCATAGGTGTCACATTATGTAATGCCTTGTCACACAGAAAACTGCATTATTAGAACAATTTCTTTTGGAATTTTGTCAGAAATAAATTTGCAACGTCAGCTTTAATTTTTTCAAAATAATCTCAATGAAAATAATGCCTTTTAGAATCTCAGCAGAGAAATGCTGTAAATGCAGATACATGGGCTTTTGTTTGCTTTTAAAATCTCTTAACCGTTTTTAATTCGAATATGTAGGTGAACTGCAGTAAGGTCAAAATCTAAGCAAGCATTTCAGGTGCACGTACGAGTATTCATTTGTTTAATCTGGCAATATCCGAAAATATGATAAAAGATTAATCGTTTGCATAAAACATAATAAATGAAAAAGGCTGTTTTGTTGGAGCACACAAATACATACAGAATTGGTTTGAAGATTCGTATTGTATGATAAATATGCTTCTAGTATTTACAATATGTTTTACAACACACTTCATTTTAGTACTGGTTAAAAATAGATCCCTCGGAAGCACCGAGAACAAGGCAAACAGTGAAAATTGCAGACTCGATTTGACTGAATCTGTTCACGTGCAGTAATGGAAAATGCAACACTGCCCACGCCCCCTAGCACCGGCTTAAGCAGTATTCAATCTATTCAAAGTTTACAGAAATATATTAAGGGTTGTTTTTGTTAAGTTATGGCACTCTTGAAATGATTTGTTTAGAAAATTCATTTTCTCAGTGTATTAGGAAGAGAAAATTTTCACACAAGCTTTATATTAGTAAACAAATAATTAGTCATCTACATGTTTATATAAGTGAACTATGAATAGATTAGATTAGGAAATCAACAGACATGATATAGATATAGTTAATATATTACAAAAATAGCATGGTACTTATGTAGATATGTGTCATCTGACATTAGGGATGTGCCATCCGTAGTTTTATTATGGCCGTATGAAAATAAAAAACTTTTGTATTAAATCAGTCAGTTGCTTTCTGCAGTTCTACATTCCCTTGGTATATAATTAATATCATTTGCAACAACAAACGTTTTATTGTTAGTACTGAATGAGAACTTGATAAACAAAATAAGGCGGTGGGATTCAAATAACTCTCTAATCTGATTTCTTGTAATCGAATTCAGCCAAAAATCACCCCGTCGGTTTAACAATAAATTTAACATTTTCACCCTTCACAGGGGTCAGTCAAATGTAAATAAAGGGTCAAGAGACAAAATAAGACATCTCAAAGGATCTTGTATAGATATATTTATAGAGCTTGGTAAACGCATTCATTGGTTACATAATTTTTAGCGATGATCTGACACGGCTTAACTCTTTTTTGTCCACAATGAAAGGAAAGGCAAGTTGGTGTATATGCTGACGTTGGACATGTAAAATCTTTAGATTTTATGATTCATGTCCAGTTCATTATTACTGCTGGTTGTTTTTATTTCATTTGGCAATAATAGTATTTAGTCGTCACAAGGGATTTAAAATATATGTGATATTATTTTTTTGTTTTTTGTTGTTTTTTTTTTTTTTGTGTTTATTTTTTTTTGGTTGTTTTTTTTTGAAAAATAAATAGCAAGACATAAAGTCTGACAATATACATGTAATTCAAATCTGGCTACCGATTAGATAATTTTTTTTTTGTTGTTTTTTTTACCAGTTCTTTCATATATTCTGGCTATGATTATCCAGTGTTTTGAGAAGAAAAGGGACATAATTACACAATCTTTAGCTTCAGGAGTTATCTCCTGTGAACAAAACACAGGGTCTGAACACAGACTAATGTAATTCTAGTATCCTTCAATGGATCGCCAGTCTTAGTTTAACCTGTATGACCCGTCTAGATTCAACACTATATTTTGCTGTTAAACTTGAAGAAAATGATAAAATAATTATGAAAATTTATTTCTGATTCCATGTAATAAAAGCCTTATTGATAGCTTGCCGACAGTAGTCAAACTACTGACCCTCAGTTCTACGGACTGCCAAAGAGTAAATAGTTTTGACTATTGGCCAGCAAGTCATCCAGTAAGAATGTAATATGATATGATGACACCTCTTGCGGGACAACAAATGAGCCGCGCCATGAGAAAACCAACATAGTGCGTTTGCGACCAGCATGCATCCGCGCAGTCTGGTCAGGATCCATACTGTTCGCATTCAAAGCCTATTGCAATTAGAAAAACCGTTAGCAAACGGCATGGATCCAGACCAGACTGTGCGGATGCGCAGGATGATCTGGATCCATGCTGGTCGCAAACGCACTATGTTGGTTTTCTCATGACGCAGCTCAAATTTAACTTATCATTCATTTTGTATTGCTTATTAATATGTAGTCTTTTATGTAGCTTAATTTAAAAAAAATACGATGTTATGAACCAAAGGCTCAGGTGGTAAATGAAAAAAATCAAAGGAAAAAATTCTGTAATTATATATACACTGTAAGAGTTATATACTAGATAGACTGCTAGTAAATAATTATAGAATTTGTAAGAAAGCCACATCAGTATATTATCTTTTTAATTAAAGCTTAAGAAATAAATCCTATTCATGATGAGAATTATTAATAATACAGAAGCTCTTAAAATGAAAGAACTCTATTAGACACGTTTGCATATGCGAAATACAAATAATGAGGAAGCACAGCTATGACTGACAACTAATTCTTAATTAATTCAATATATGTTTGAGACCGTTTCCAACGACTCACTTGTTGATAAACATAACAGATGTGGAATATTGAATTATGATATTTATTCTTTGTTTATTGGACTGGCGTTTTCTGTATCTTAGCAAGGAAACACTGCCTAACAAAATGTGCATTTAATGTAGGAAAATAAACAAATGTACAGTTATTTAGAATCTTGAAAACATAAAACACAGGTGGGAGTGATTAAGCTTTTATAAAGAAAAACAAAGATCATTTCGTAAAAAGAAATAATCGTGAACGTGATTGAAAACATGGCATCACCACCAAATAAAAACACACATAACAACAACATGCCGACTTAGATTGAATTTCTTCAAAATTATTTCTGCTGAGCTAATGTCTTTCAATCGTTCCTGGAGCCACCCATTTTTAAAATTCGAATGCAAAATCCATTATAAGTTCAATAGCGGAGATTCCGTCCCCGTATACTGAGATAGAGAAAACTGACCATTATGTAAATAGAAAATAATCAGAGAAATTCAATTAAGAAAGTTCGATTTGTCTAACAGCATGAAGCAATGTTTATTCCTATTATAAATTTGCATATCAATTCAGCGGGCTTGATTAGGATTTTTGCTGTACAACACTTTGATTTAAAGTAAGATGGAAGATAACTCTGTCTTTGAAAAGGTTTTTTCCATATGTGTATACAGCCGAAATCTAATTTGTATCACGGCACAGTAATTAGAACTATTTTGTTAGATAGCAAGGTTCGCTTTACCTTTGATACATGTTACACAATTGATCTACCCAGTCGTTATAGACATTTTGCAGTTTGAATGCACTAAATGAATTGTTTTGTTAGGTAGTAGTATGATACATGGTGCACAGTTAACTAGTTTTAACTTCTGCCACACAACGTTCGAAGGAATCTTGATTTGTATAAAAAATATTATACGCTGGAACCAAATAACCTTTATTCTAATACTAAATTTGCATATTGATTAAATAAACGGAATTAAGAGTTTTGTTGTTTCTTCAAATATCGTTTTACAAATGAGAAGCGTCTCTCTCCCATCGTAAAATGGCACTTTCTAATTATGAATGAGGCCAGTATACTTTAAGAGTGTTTTACTTGTTTGTGTCCATGGCGTGGTTTCATTGTGATCAGCTTCGTTCATGTACGAAGGGGTCATTACCTCTGGCCATTTGTACATTTTCTTTCACTGTGATTTGTTGTGAAACGTTTTAAACTTGAACTATTCATATTTTATCATTACTCAAATAGGAACTATGTATTTCATATCTATTACAGATAACACATTGGTAAACATTACCATTGTCATTGTATATTGATTTTTATGCGTATTCAGTTGTTATGATATAAATGCATTGGTGTTGTTGAGACGCTGACTGTTATTATGTAATTACATAAAAATATTGTTGATGTCAGTTGATAGCTGATGAACATTTAGCCTGCTGGTGGCAACAGATTCTGCCTTTGCGCCTAGTGCAGACAAAGATCAGCCTGCTGGTGGCAACAGATTCTGCCTTTGCGACCAGTGCAGACAAAGATCAGCCTGCACGTCCGAATTGAATCTTAATATTATGTTCAGTGATAGCAAACGTTAACACAGATGTAGATTGTACGTTATATTTTTGTGCAAGCGTAATATGACTTTATTGCCAAAGTCTTCTTAAATTAGAATTTCTGATCTGGTTTCAAAAATGCCTTGTCTTTTGGTATCATATGGAGGAAGAGCAAAGGTGCCCATCTGTGCACAATATCATCATTATTTCGGACAGGCTCATGGATAGAATCATCGACCTTTCGTAAGCTAGATGGATGGTTTCCTCACATGTAAAATTTGACGCACCGAATGAGGCTCAAACCCACATCAGTGATGGGCAAGTGATTCTGAGTCAGCGACCATAACAACATGGCCACCACGGAGGCCACTCATCAACTTCTATCATAGTAAGATATTTATAAGGTATGTTAATATTTCTGCATCCAGTTTTACATAAAACCTCACGCAAAATAAACAATGGCTCATGGCAGGAGTTTAGGATTGGAACAATTATGAAATGCTGTATAATCTAAACAAATCATAGTAAACATGAACTAATTTACCACGTCCTAGTTAGATATCGCCTACTACATTCCGGAAAACAATGATATTTCCTACATGACAACTGCTGCAAGTACTACGCTTTGATTACTATTAATGTATTTTCCCAACTTTTAATTAAGTAGTAAAAATGGTAATGAGGATGTGTGTACATTTATATCAACTGGGATAAATCAAATGGTTGTTATACCGTTTATTTCCTTTATCACAACCTTGTAACACTTATATAACATCAACTAATATACCGTCATTTTTTGTTTTCGCTTTTTTTCTTTTAATACCAATGCAGCGTTTGTATTGTATATGACTTATATTGTACATATACTTTGGACGACAACTTCTTGCGATATGTAAGACTGCAATAGAAGAGTAAGTAATAGAAAGAGCATTGAAACTCGAGGTAAAATCGATTTGTACAGGGGTGTAGACCCCGAGTAAAATCGTAAATTTTAAACCTAGAGTTTTAATGTTACTTTCTGTTTAGTACATAGCAGATTCCATATTATGTAGTTCTTAGTTTCCAAATTGCATTTCAGCATGTTCAGTGAGTCTTAAAATCTTGCTTACAAATGTGTAAAGCTCAGTAAAATAAACAATGCAAGAGGAAGAAAATCAATAAATGCACTTCGCTTTCGCTGTTAGAGACCACGACCCATACACACTGGCAGACTCCTATCCACAGTGCGGTAACTAGCTGCGTTAATTTAATACCTTGCACACTTTTAGTTACCCACCGTGCACTCAGTGATCGATTTACTTGCACCCAAATATTGTAAAAAAAACAACCGGAATTATGATACAATATACTATTTAACGTCTCTAAGGAATTAAGACAATCGATTCAAATATTTATTTATGTTACACAGAAAGTAGTCGTCGGCGAGAATCTTTGCTTCTTAAACAATATTGCTATACCATACATCTTCTTTCATTCAAAAATGTACCCAGACTACGATACGAAACAGGCTATTGCAACTGAAGAAGATTCATTGGAAGAACAGGACTTAGCCAAGCAAACAAGAAACTGATCAAAAAATGTTTAACACTCCTCAAGCACCGGCTTAAGCAAAATACTTTTATGATATTCCACTAAATAAAAGCAATTATCTCGAAGGACCATTTTCAAGTACGGAGGACATTTTACGCTCGAAAATGTTGCCGTAGAGGTTCATAAAACCTGCAAGCTAAGCAAAACAGATGAAATGTTGCAAATGCAGATATATGAGATATGACAGCGAAAGTTTGCGTTTAGAAACTCTTCAGTGTTTTATGATGACCGTTTTTAATTTAAATATGTAGATGAAATGGAGAAAGATGCGCTGTACATGTATGAATAAACATTTGTTTAATCTGCTTAATATTTGAGATTGTATAATGTGACAAAGGTCATAATTTAATCGTTTGCATAAACTGTAATAAACGAATTAGACTTTTATGTTTGAGAACCCAAATGCATACACAATTTACCTGTTTCGTTATGTCAATGATACTGGAAACTACTCAGCAACAGTTTTTCATTGCTATAATATCATACAATACATTATTTCATACTATAACAGATTTATATTGTACCGATTCAACGTGTTTTACATACAAAGGCATCCGCCAAACCAAGGTGCCAAATTCGTCTCTACCAGTACATACAAGTAGCGATCTGACAAGGCAAATAGAGTGAGAGAAAAAAGAAAAGAAGAAAACCTGTACAATTTCTTTATTAAAGTTTACTTTTCAAGTGCATGCATTTAATGTTCAGATAACCACACAAAAATATAAAACAAAGCATATTAATTTAAGTTCAAAGTTATGTTTTTTTACAAAAGGCTTCAATTTTCTGTTAGTGAACTTTGAAATAATTAGAAACTTAGTCAAATAGGTGGAAATCAGCATAGCTGGAAATGAACTGTACAGGAATCCTTCAGAAAACTAAAAAATCTAGTACAAAATGTACCTGATGTATTACCCATACTCCATTTATTAGTAAGAAGACGATTTATTCTATACCTATTTTATCTATCCAGTCGCGAACGTTCATTTGCAATACGTGACCGTACAATATATTACGGTATTTGGATGCACGTGCGTACAAAAATCCTGTATTTTCTGTATTTGGACGCACGCGCGTACAAAAAAAATCCTGTATTTTCTGTATTTGGACGGTTCAACAGTCCCATGTTAAACATACGATAAAGCCCGAAGCGCGTGAAAATGTTCCGAATGTAAATCGGATGAAATAGAAGCTCTATGTATAGAGTTTGATTATGCGGCTTGAAATCTTGATTTAATTTGAGTTTTTTTGTTTACAACACACAAAAACGATTCAATGGGAAAACAATGCTACCTGATTTAGGTATTAAAACGTTCGTTAATAATCAAAAACTTAAAAATACAGTAAAAAGGATCATCAGATGTTGGAATATTTGAAAAGTCGCTAAAAGAAGCCGTTCCGGACGAAACCTAGAAATTGGTATCAGCCCTGACTGTCTGAATAGCTACCTCTGCAGTTTTTATTTAACGTTTAAGAAACAAAATGGAGAAGATTATGAATGGCAGTGGACGGGCGGTCAGCATCCAAAACATATCTGCTCTATAATTCAGTTTTCGTCGGATCTTCACCAAACTTGCTGACAATGTTTTTGGGCATTTCATCTCGGCCAATTTCGATAACCAGCCAAATTGTACCAGGCACTCTTTGATTATAGTCCTTGAATTACTCGAAAAACGGGGAATTTAGCCTTGTCCGCTCTTTTAAGTCGAATAGTTTTCATCCGATCTTCACCAAACTTGCTGACAATGTTTGTGGGCATAATATCTCAGCCAAGTATTATTACCACTCAAATCGCCAAATGGCTGTTGTAGGGAGGTTGCACCATATACTTTTTTTTAATGATAATACGCAGAATAAACAACATTCAATGAATTACGTATATAACGTATGAAGTGAAATAAATATAGAATAAAAAGGTTATTTAAGGTCTAACATTGTTCTGTATAATATATATTTGCACTCATATCAAGCTGGGAAAAACTAGAAAAGGCAGGAATACAATATTCAGTGAAACATTTTTAATTTAAACTATTATTATAGTAAGATAAAATAGATATAGAATAAAAAGGTTATTTAACATTGTACTGTAAAATACGAGATATATTTGGACTCGTACCCAGCTGAAAAAAACCATATTGAACTCGCCTAGCGGTTCGTCCAATATGGTTTTCTCGGCTGGGTACTCGTCCAAATATATCTCCGTATTGTACAGAACAATGTTAAATAACCTAATAATATTGTTCTTCATAGCTTATATCACCCGACAAGCTAATTGTTGATATATTACAAATATTCTATTTACTTGTTTGAAGGCGAAATATCGTCATTCGTATTGTATATCAAAGCAGCTTTGATAAATATGTTCCTTATGTAAAACACATACAGTACTTACAAAATATTTTATACAACACACTACACTTTAATACAATTTATTTTAAAACTTTACAAATATAGATTTAGGGTTGTTTTTTTTTGTCATGTAATAGCACACCTGAAATAATTTATTATAAAAATTCGATATCTCAGTGTAATTGGAAGAGACACTTTTCACAGAAGATCTTTAAAAGTAAACAAATAACTAGTTATCTCCTTGTTTATTTAAGATTACAAGTCACCTCAGGAAATAAACGGACATGGTATATAAATAGTAAATACACTACAAAAATAAAGCGGTACTTATGTAAATATGAGTAACCTGACATTTAGGCTGTGTCATCCATATTTTTGTAATTTGTCGTATAAAAATACAAATCTTTTGTTTTTAAATTATTTAGTAGCTTTCTGGTGTTCAACATGCACATAATCATAATCAATATATTTAGAATAACAAAATGAAGCAGTGGTATTTAATCATTCTCTAATTTTATAATGTCCTTGATAAATATAAAAAGACGGTGTAATATGATTCAATAAATATTAAATGTCCATCTTACAAAGGGGGCAGTCAGTGGTAAATCAAGGGTCAAGAGATTAAAGGATTTTGTACGATATATTTATAGAGCTTGGTAAACGTATCCATTGGTTACATAAATTCTAGCATGATCTGACACGGTCATAACTGTCTTCTTTTTGTCCACAATCAAAGAGCTATAAAGTTCTATAAAGTAAGCTGACGTATGTGCTGGCGTTGGAAATGTCCAGTCTTTAGATTTAATGATTCATGTTCAGTTCATAGTAAGTTCATAGTTCGTGTTGGTTGTTTTTACTTCATTTGGCAAATGTTTCATTTAGTCGTCACTGCGGGTTTAAAAATAGTAATATTATATGTTTTGAAAAAATAATAGCTGGACTTAAAAACTAGTCATGTACATGTAATTGCAATATCCTATTACAGGTAAAATACTAATAAAATGAATAATACATGTATACAATGACGATGATGACCATGATGATGATAATGATGATAAAGGCGACGATTATTATTGTCAAAACAAAAGTAAATTCTGATATTGTTAATAATGAAATAATAATGTAAGTAATTATATTCATAGTAATTACATCACAACAACCAAACTATCAATAATATAAGTCACCGGTCTGTACTTTTTCCTGTATGATCCGTCTATATTCAACACAATATTTTGCTGGGCTAAAATTAAAAATTGAAGAAAATAACAAAATTATTATGAAAATTTAGTTCTGATCCCATGTAATAAAAACGCTTATTGTCGGCAATAGTCAAAATTATTGACCCTCAGTCCTACGGACTGCCCGAGAGCAAATGATTTTTACTATTGACCGGCAATTCATTTAGAATATAATATAATGATACCTTCGGCGAGACAACATTAAACTCATTATTCGTTTTGTTTTGCTTTTCCTCGTAATGTTTAGTCTTTCATGTAGCTAAATCAAAAATCACGATATTATGACTCAAAGGGTCAGGTGGTAAAAGGACCTACGAAAGGTGTGCATGTAATAAAAAACATCAAAGGAAAAATTCTCTAATTAAACACATACTAAAATATACTAGATCTAAATCCTTAAATAAACTGCACGTAAAACCACATCAATATATTATGTTTTAATGTAAGGTTAAGAAAATAATGCTTATGACGATGAGACTTGTTATAACTACAATACAGACAGCACTTAAAATGAAAAAACTCTATTAGACACGTGAGCACGTGCGAAGTATTGGTGATGATGAAACACAGCTATGACAGACAATTAACGCTTAATTACTTCAATACGTATATGAGATCGTTTCCAAAGGCTCATTTGTTGACAAACATAACAGATGTGGAATCATATTAAATTATGATATTTATTTTTTATTCATTTAGGCTGGCGTTTGGGGGCTTTAAACAATAAAAAAACTGCCAATCGAAATTCGCATCAAAAGTCTTTAGATATTATTAACTATATAAAAGAGATATTAATAGCAATAGAAAGATGTCTGTCTAGTGTTAAAGAAACAGCAGGAACCATAACACTCTGACTTGATTAATATATTGCCGCTGGAAAAAAAAAATAAACAAAGGTATATATGTTTAGAACCTTGAAAAAGTAAAACACAGATGGGAGAGATTAAGCTCTTATAAAGAAAAACAAAAGAACATTAGATCAGACATTGACGACTGGTCAATTGTGTGAAAGAGGCTGTTACAATGAGCCAGCTATGAATGCTTTTTAATCTGGAATGTTGTGACTCCTTAACAAACTTTCAGGATATGCATTATATTCACAGAAAAATGATAAATGTTAAGGTGATGAAAATTGGCCATAATAGAAGTAGAATATAGTGGGTAGAATTCAGTTAAGAAATGTCATTTTGTCAAAATATTTTCTTCAAAATTGCCACCAAGCAATATCTATCCATATTCTAAATTTGCATTTTATATACTTAGGCGGAATTAGGCTTTTTGTTTTATCTGACAAGTACCTCTGTCTTCGAAATGATTATATTCAGTTATGAATCCAAACAGTACAATTAGAACTATCGTGTTACATAGTGTTATGTGCTTTAACTTTGATACATGGTGCACAATTAACGGGTTTGTGCTAGCCATAAGTGAGACTTCTTGCAGTAATACTATTCGAATGTACCATTAGAATAGTGCGGTGTACTTTGTCTTTGAAACATGGTGCACAATTAACCAGTTTAATCTCGCCAGTGGTGTTTTTGCCGCTTAACGTTCGAATCTCGGTTTCTGTGAAGAAATTCTTCAAAATCAGGCAATCCAAATTTCAATACTTAATTTGTATAACGAAATTAGATTTTGTTGTTTCTTCGAATATGGTAGAGATGATTAACTGTGGTCAGTTTCTACAAATAAGGGATGTTTCCCGGCGTCTTCGTAAATGGTTCTTTCAGATTCTAGTTATGAGTTAGAACTGTCTTGCTTCGTTAAGTAGCATGTTTTTTTGATTATTACAAGAAAAGGTGAGGGGGTCATTATCGGCGGCCATTCTTACATTTGCTTTTCAATATAATTTGTTATGAAATGCGTAATAAGACTTGAACTCTTTGTAATTTTCAACTTGAATTATCTGTATCTAATCAATAACCATGTAAGAAATATGTATTTCATATCTATTACAGATAACACGGTGAAGAAAATTTCCATTGTCATAGTATACTCGAATTTTACGCGTATTCAGTTGTTATGGTTCAATACGCATTGTTGATGTTGAAAGTTAAACTTGATGACACTTCGTCCTGTATTTATTTACTGAAAAGTTATGCTGATGTGGATGTCAGCTGACTCGATTAATATTGATCTGAATGTATTATGGTCTTTAATATCATTGCGTCATCTTATGTCCAGTATTTGTAACAGTTAACACAACTGTACAAACAGTTTTATTTTTGTGGAAACGTAATATCAGTCTTGCACTTACCAAGGTCTTCTTAAATTAGCATGTCTGGCAAAGTTTCAAAAATACATTGTATGTTTGTCTTGGCTGGTACCTAGCGTCATTTCAGATATGTGATACTTCGCGAACTTCTGTCATATCAGATATGTGAAGATTACTGCATCCAGTTGTATATTAAACCTTATGCAAAGTAAACAATGGCTCACGATGCTGTATAATGTAAACAAATCATAGTAAATATGAACTAATTTTCATGCTCTAGTTATAAAGCGCCGGATACTTTTTGGTTTTCTCCGCACAATACATTCCGAAAAACAATGATACTTTCTGCAAGTATTACGTCACAGTTAATATTAAAGTATGCTCACAACTATTAATTAAACTGTAAAAAATAAGTAGTGAGAATGCGTGTAAATTACTATCAACTAGGATAAATACCATTTATTTCTTTTAGCACTACCTTGTACACTGTTTAAAAAGGTGTACCCTGGGCGTATCCAGCATCACATACATTGTATTAAACTGTCACTTTTTGTTTTTATTAAAAAATAATTTATTTCTTTTTCCTTTAAAGTCAATGAGGCTTTTGTATGAAAATGACTTAGTAACGCTATGTTGTTTTATATAATATAACGTGCTCTGATTGCAGTATATGTGTGTAATATATTATTTTTGTTTGTTCTAATTCCTTTGATCTAACATCTTGCTACAATGTTATAATGTTAATAGGATGCATTAATTGTTTATAATATTAACCCTTATCATGCTGGAAATGATTGATTCTGCCTTTGCGGCCAGTGCAGATCATTATCAGCCTGCACATCTGTGCAGTCTGATCAAGATCTGCGCTGTTCGTCATTCAGTCAGTATCTTTTTGGTATGCATCCCGTTTAAAAGTTAATGGTACTCTCCAAACTGAAAGATGAACAAGTTCATTGTAGAAATTTAGCAGGGTAAGGGTTATCTCAAGCATCTAGAATTACCTGCCCATAATTTAATTACACACATATGTGCCTAATAACAAACTTCAAGTAAAATTTGATATCTTAATTTGATTGATAAAAAAAGACTCTTAGAATAGCAAGACTTAACACAATGAAACATATTAACAGATTTTTTATTTATTCATTCATTCATTTAAATGTAATGTTTCTGTTTTGAAATTTCAAACTTGATCTATACTTGTGGACTTTTCTAATTAGAATCTTCTATGTTTCAGCTATCTCTTGAGTAATATATTCAATCATGAAAATTATTGGAATGTTTGTTACAACCAACCATCTACTTTGAATAAAATCTTTAAACACACATGTACATGCGCTATCGGAAATTTATTGAGCCACATAATGCATGCGAAAATAATAGTTATTTTGCACGTTGTCTAACGGTTAGCAGTATCATTACCTCGAAACACTTGTAAACCACTAATCACTTCTGATTTCAAATAAAATGCTACTAAAAGAAAGAGCACAGTTAGGATGACCCAAGCCGGAATGCCACACAGAAGGGTATATTACATAACGTTTAAAAAAAAATCATTTGTTCTGACATGTTTTAGCTATGTTCTCTCTTTACACGAATGTCATGGCAATATGTCACAACTGTTTCTTTCTTGGGGAGTTACAACTCGTCCTTAGAATGGGCAAACATTCATCGAAGATTTAGTTTGAAAATGTGTTCCCGTGTATCAATTTTTTAAACAGTATGCAAAACTACCGTTGCTAACAAATTAATATTTATTTAAATAGTTTGAAGCATACGTCACCAAAAATCCCTGCGGCTTCTGTGGACGTTGATATTCCTACGAAATGTAGATTATCGCGCTTTCTTAAGAAACAGATTTTATGATCAATGGCTCAGATCCCAGCTCGCTTTTTCATTTCTTTTTATAAGACTGATAGCATAATCTGAGTCTTAGAACCATAAACGGGTATTGACACTTCTTATAAATTTAGTTTTTGTGTTGGGATTGACGTTATAGCAACTTGATTATACGTTATTTGGCGACATTCTAACATTTCACAATGACGGAATACCTCAGGTTTCCCTGTTAGCATTATCTCGGGTAGGAAATTAGTAGAAACACCGACCTTGCGCAAGCCAGCCGGATAGCTTCCTTCCATGAAAGAAGTCTGCAACCCAAGACAAGAGCAGTGAGGGGGACGTGGGGTGGGACAAGTGATTCGCAGTCAGCGTTCTCGTACACGGGGGTGCCCCCACTCCATCCCCATCCTTCCCTCTATACCCACGTTATACATTTAGTTGTGTGCCCTAAAAATGTGATAATTCAAAATAATAATCAGGATGCATTTGCTGTTGGAGCGTAAGGAAGCACTTAGAATATCAATATTCTACTAGACACATGAGCTTGTGTAATGCTTTAAAATCGAGTTGGTAATACAAGATAGGGGAACTAGCTATCGCAGACAATTACAAAAAAAACTAATAACTTCAATATGCGAAACAGAATGCTCCCAACAATTCACTTCTTGGCAAAAACAGCAGGGGAGGAAACATATCATAATAATTGTGATATTTATTCCTTATTTATGTAGACTGGAGATACAGGGATTTTAAGGAACAAATAATGCCATTCATAATATTCACCTAGTCTGGCTACCGACTAGATAATCTTTTTTATTTTAGAAAAATAAAAATTCTGTAAAAAATTCTGACTTATCAGTCCTGGCTCTGATTATCTAGTCTGGTAAACTCTGGTCAGAGCTTGTGACCGATATCTCATGATAAACCGTTAGCTGACCGATCACAAGTATGGCACACTGCAATAAATTCCTCCTGTGGATAGAGATCTTAATCAGCAGTTAGTTTACATGTGGTCATCAGGTCTTCACGAGCTGAGATTCAGTTTTGTGTTACAGTTTAATATGGCTAGTTTGTTTTGAGAAGACAAGGGACATAATTATAAAAAATTTGAATAGCCTCAGGAGTTATCTCCTTTGAACTAAACATACGGTCTGAACACAGACTAAATATTCACCAAACGTTTATAAATCACACAAAAGACATATAAAAACTACAACAAAATGCCAGTCTAGCAAGAATTCCCACTGTCTTTGACATGGTTTATATAAATTGCGCTAGATAAAATAGGGTTATTATAACAGTAGCTTGATCTGGGATGCAGTATTCGGCTCGAGTGGATTTTGCCAGATCGGATCTCACGAGGAGCGCAAGCGTCGAGTGTGATCCGACCTTGCAAAATCCACGAGAGCCGAATACAAAGTCCCAGATATAGCTACTGTTATAATGACCCTTTTATTATATACCTTTACCATTTTGATTCTTGTTTTGTTCTTGAACGAAATCTTCAATGTTAATCGATATTAAATGGAACTTAGTGAAGTTTTTATGTGCGCTATTTATAGAAATGTGTCGGGTCATGCATATTAATGAAAATAGTCCGGCAGCATACAATACGGAAGGTACAATACGGAATTTAAAAGGTACAATACGGAATTTTTGTCTGTCTGTTCATATTTAATTGTGAAATACACGCCGATTTTTTTTACAGAATTTATATAGGTATATAATAAATAAACAAAGATGCTGAGAATGTGAATATTGAAACATAAACCACATTTTGACGTGATAGTGTGATTTGTGAACAAAAGAAAATAATTAATTTTGAAAAGTTTACACGCGTGGAAAGGGAAAAAGTTAAACGTTCTTCACAATACTGCACATTTCTTTACCAGAATAAAAGACAGTCGTACCTTCTAAATGGTTAAAAGTTGACGATGTGTTAAATATACCAAAATGTAACACATCAAGCCTGGTATAGTATGCTGTTTGAGTGTACTTGTTCCTCCAGTTTTCAATCACCTGCGTGTGTTTGGCAAAAGAGGAAAGAATAGCAAATCAAATGCTACAAATAAATCAGAAATAACTGTCATCTAAACATCCTTTATGATGTATTTGAAAAAAAATGTTTTCACGTGCAAGAAAACACAAAGGCGTGGAAAAGATGAAAACTTAGAACTGCGCAATAATATAAATGAAACAAAATCTAGGTCACTAACCACTAGAAATCTTACAAATTTTCCAACGGTACAAATTACACAGCTTGCCTGGAACACTACCATGCAGATCACACTCATATGTTTTATCTTTACCTATCAATAACTATGATTCTCTGTTACATCACAGCTCTAAATTTCGCAACAAAGCGGTGATCGCTTTTTATCTTTTCTGTGTCTATGCATCTTTTAATCCGAGTAGAAACGCACGACACTTCTTGCATACTGCCTCTCACATTTGTAGCAGAAACGTTTTAATACCATTATAAGCATTTAAAAATCTTATGGTCCCGTTAATTATTTGGTAATCGATGTCTAGGTGCAAGTATCACGTAAATTTTAAATAACTAAATCCACATTCCACTGCCTAGTGTGAATGCAAACTAGATTATAATTTAATGGGTTTTTTATCTTAACCACCTATTGTGATGATGGTGATAATGATAACGGCGAAGACAATTATTGTAAAAAGAAAAGTAAGTTCTGATATTAGTAATAATAGAATGACAGTATGAGTAATCATATTCATAGAAATTACATCACAATAATTAAACAGTCAATAATATAGTGTTTATTTTTTTCTGTATTACACGTCTAGATGCAATAATATGTTTTGCTGGGCTGAAGTTAAAACTTGAAGAAAATAATAAATATGAAAATTTATTTCTGTTTCTATAAAATACTAACAATACCCTTTTTAAATGACTTGCCGACAGAAGTCAAAACTATTGACCCTCATCCGAGATCAAATAGCTTTTATTTTTGACCGGCAAGTCATTCATTTAGAATATAATATGATGATACCCCCGGTGAGACAACATTAAACTCATCATTCGTATTGTTTTGCTTTTCCTTGTAATGTTTAGTCTTTCATGTAGCTAAATCAAAAACCACGATGTTATGAATCAAAGACCTAGGTGGTAAGAGCACCTACAAAAGGTGCGCATGTAATAAAAAACATCAAAGGAAAAATTCTGTAATTATACATACACTATAGGACTATATACCTGATCTAAATCCTCAGACAGACTGCACTTAAAACCGTATCAATATATTATGTTTTAATTGAAGCTTAAGAAATAAATACTTACCAGGATGAGACTTGTTATAACGATAATACAGAAGCACTTAAAATGAAAGAACTCTATTAGACACGTGAGCACTTGCGCAAAGTATAGATGATGAGGAAACACAGCTATGACAGACAATTAACGCTTAATTACTTCAATACGTATATGAGATCGTTTCCAAAGGTTCATTTGTTGACAAACATAACAGATGTGGAATCATATTTAATTATAATATTTATTTTTTGTTTATTTAGGCTGGTGTTTTGGGGCTTTTAACAAGGAAATACTGCCAATCAAAAGTCGCATCAAACGTCTTTAGATATTATTAGCTATATAAAAGAGACATCAATAGCAATAGGAAGATGTCTGTCTAGTGTTAAAGAAACAGCAGGAATCATAGCTCTCTGACTTGATGCTGGAAAAATAAACAAAGGTTCATATGTTTAGAATCTTATAAAAGTAAAACACAGGTCACAGGTGGGAGTGATTCAGCTCTTATAACGAAAAACAGAAAAACATTAGATCACAAAGTCGATTGTGTGAAACAGGCTGTTACAATGAGTCAGCTATTCCAAATTTCCAAGCTAAAGTACCCAGACATATCTTTAATAATTCATTTTGCTGCTTATGACGTTGAGAGAGCATTAAAATATAATACATTGTGTAATTATATAGTTCACATATAGCACATCTGACTTTAGCACTAAAACACATTTCGACAATGAAACATTTTTATAAATGAGCCGCACCCTAAGAAAACCAACATAGTGCAGTTGCGACCAGCATGGATCCAGACCCGCATCCGCGCAGTCTGGTCAGGATCCATACTGTTCGCTAACGGTTACTCTTATTGCAATAGGATTTGAAAGCGAACAGTATGGATCCTGACCAGACTGCGTGAATGCGCAGGCTAGTCTGGATCCATGCTGGTCGCAAGAGTACTGTGTTGGTTTTCTCATGGCGTGACTCAAATATGGTTTTTGAGTCTGAAATAGGGGTACAAAGGCAAGAAATGTAAACTATTAAAGACGAGTGCGACGGTGTCTGTGAACGTAATAAGAATAGAAGGTTTAAATCATTGCACAGACTGTCCCTAACAACACATCAATGGAATTATTACGTTTCAGAAGCTTTAGAATCAACGCAAAAACAACGGGAATTATTATTACGATATTGTAGGAAGAATCTACTACATACATGAGCACACAGTACAAATTCAGATGTGGAAGTTTATTATGATATGTATTCTTACTTTATTTAAGCTGGCGTTTTGGGGGTATTTCTAAAAGGGAAACGCTGCCAAACAAAAGCCGCATCAAATGTTTAGATATATTAATGAAATATACAAAAGAGATTAATAAAGCAATAGTAAAATGTTAAAGAAAAGTAGGAATCCTAGCTATATACTGTTGCACGAAAACTAATGAAAAATGCCAGTATCGGGAAACACGAAATCTTAAAAACTAAAGATATACATGTTAATAAATAAAAGTTTAGACTGACATGATCAGGTATTTGAATGAGATATTGACTATCATCATTATGAAGAAGCAATCGAACTGTAGGAATACTGAGTACACAAGTTTGTGTTATTTGTATTTTTTTAAAATGAGATATAGGTATTTTATTACATTTACTGAATGTCATCCCGCCAAAAGCCTATACAGTTTTGAAAAGTTAAATGGTTATTTATATTGGTATAACATGCATTACTCATTAAAATTTTTTTAGGAAAGCTCGCCGCCTTTGGTGACCCCCTGTGCCCAAACGTTTTACTGTATTTGATACGATATTCAAATATCGAAAATCCTTTGGACTATCGGCACATTTTTATGCAATCTCGCCGAGCATACGTATGTTTTTGACAACACAGAAAATGACGTCAGACGACCTTCCGGAAGTGAAGAAAATGAAAGTAAACAGGCTAAACTTGAAAACGAAATTCGCATTTGCATTGGTTGATAGTCAGGGGTCACGCGCAGGGGTTATCTCGTCTAAATGTATGCGCGTGGACTTCATTGTTTTGTTGTTGTTTTTTTTTGTTGTTGTTGTTTGTTTGTTTTATTTTTTGCTAATGGGGAGTCAAGCTTCATCACTTTCTAGCGATTTGAAAATACTTTGGCTTTAGCACGACATGTCAGCTTTTCATCTACGAAGAAATATTTGAACTCGGAATAAACACAAATCCCACATGGAGAACAAGTGTTTATGGAGACTTTTGTAACTTCTTCAAATCATTCCAAAGTGTCTGAAAATGTCATTATATGCTTGGATGTAAAATATTTCCGTATTTGAGAGCTGCGGACCTAGACATTTCAGAAATATTTTCAAAATGAATTTCGTGTAATACATGTTGTTTCTACGAAAGCGTGAAAGGGCCATCAGACACTAATACGTTTTACTACGTAATGGCAGCGGAAAGGATATATATAACACACCTTCATTCTGGTTGTATAAAATGCTTTGTTTTGTTTTTGTATGGTTCAACGTCACACCGACAAAATTATAGGTCATATGGCTACTTTCCAGCTTTGATGGCGGAGGAAGACTTTAGGTGCCCCTCCTTGCATTATTTCATCACGGGCGGGCACCTTTCGTAAGCCAGCTGGATGGCTTCCTCACATGAAGAATTCAACGTCCCGAGTGATTCTCGCACCAACATCGGTGAGGGGTAAGTGATTCAAAGTTGGCGACCTTAACCACTCGGCCAGGGAGGCCCCTGTATAAAATGTAGTGAATATTTTAGGTATATCGGGTTATCCCTAACTGTATGCCATGATTCAACAGGCATGATGAGTAAGATTAAAACAGTTTAGACGGGGTGCGTGCACTTTCAACTGCAAATTTCAGCCATTTTGGATGTTTTTTAATCTGGAATTTTGTCACTCTCCATTTTTAGATTCTTAACAAACACTCAGGCTATCTGAACCATAAATTCATTATAATCACAGAAAAATAATAAATGTTGAGATGATCACCATCGACCATAAAGTTATTAGAAAATAGTCTACAGAATTCAGTTAAGAAATTGCTCCTTGTCCGACTATTTTATTCAAAATTATCACAAGCAACGCGTATTCATATTCTACATTTGCGTATTAACCAAGTATGCGGGATTAGGATTTTTATTTTATCGTATTTTGGATTTATAGTGGCCAGTGCCTCTGTCTTCAAAACATGACTTTTTCCAGTTATGAGTTACTAGTGGTATGCGGTTTACCTTTGATACATGGTACACAATAAACGGGTTTAAACTAGCCATACAAGAGACTTTTTGCAGTAAAGAATCAAGCAAAATTGCTATTTGAATGTACCATTAGAATAGTGCGGTGTACTTTGTCTTTGAAACATGGTGCTCAATCAACCAGTTTAAACACGCCAGTGGTGTTTCTACCGCTTAACGTTCGAATCTCGGTTTCTCTAAAGAAATTCTTCATAATTGGTGCCAAGCAATCCTCATTCCAACACTAAATTTGCATACTAATTAAACAAGTGGAATCAAGATATATGTTGTTTCTTCGAATATCGTAGAGGCGTTTAACTGTGGTCAGCTTCTACAAATAAGGGATGTTTCCCTGTGTCTTCGAAAATGGTACTTTCTAGTTATGCATTTAACTAGAACGCCATTAAAACTATCTTGCTTCGTTGAGTAGCATGGTTTCTTTATGATTTGCTGAGTTCATGTACGAAGGGATGGGAGAGAGGGTCAATATCCGAGGCTATTCTTTCAATTGTTTTCAATATGATTTGATACGAAATGTGTGATAAGATTTGAACCCTTCGTAATTTTAAACTTGAATTATCTATATCTTATCAATAACCAAATAAGAAATATGTATTTCATATCTTAGATAACACGGTATTGAACATTTCTATTATAGTATATTCCAATTTTACGCGTTTTTAGTTGTTATGATTTAAATATGCACTGATAATGTTGAAAATTAAAATTGATGACACTTGGTCCTTTAGTGACTATGAGTATATATTTACATAAAGGTACTGCTGATGCTGATATCAGTCGACTGCTGATTAATATTGACCTAAATGTTTCATCGTTTTAAGTATTTTTGCGTCATCTTACGTCCAGTATTTGTAACAGTTAATACAACTGTAGACTGTTATATGTTTGAGTAAACGTAATGGCATGCACTTACCAAGGTCTTAAATTAGCATGTCTGGCATGGTTTCGAAAGAAAATACATTGTAAGTTTGTCTTGACTGACATCTCGCGAACTTCTGTCATATTAGATGTGAAGATACTGCATCCAGTTGTTTATAAAACCTTATTCAAAGTAAACAATGGCTCACGACGGAGAATTATGAAATGCTGTATAATCCAAACAAATCGTAGTAAATATTAACCAATTTTTCATGCTCTAGTTATAAAGCGCCGGATATTTTTAGGTTTCTCCGCACGCTACATTCCAGAAAACAATGATATTTTCCGCATGACAACAGCTGCAAGTATTATGTCACAGTTAATATAAAATGTATTTTCGCAACTATTAATTAAACTGTAATGTCTAAATAGAGAGGATGCGTGTAAATTATTATCAACTAGGATAAATACCATTTATTTCTTTTATCACTTCTCTGTACGCCCTTTATTTTAATTGGCCTCTCTTACACTTATCCAGCCGTCTTTTTTTGTTTTTGCTTATATAATTATTAACTTCTTTTTTTTAATCACTGCAGCTTTTGTATTGTACATGACTTAAAATGCTACTTTGAGAGCATTTTTCTGTCATGTTTTATATATCATCAATGTCGCGTGCACGTGAGTAATATATTATGTTTGTTGATGCGAATTCCTTTTATTCAACATGCTGTTACAATATCGTCATGTAAATAAGATGTGCTAATTATTTATTAACTTGTAATTCTGTATAATATCACAAATATCTTGAATTAACTTCCCTAAATTTGAATATCTATGCGCTTAACAACAGACCTTAAGTATAATATTGTAACGGGAAAAACGACTGATACTCGGTCCTGTTCCTAACGTCCGTTCGGCTACGACGGCAGACGACAATTTCCGTATACTTACTGAGGGTCGAGCGGAATTTAATAAAGGGAGAAATAAATAAGCTATATGTTTAACGAATAAATATATTTAATTACAATAGCTAAAATTTAGTAAGGTTAGTAATATTAGTTTAAATGTTAATCTGATTTAATAGATCTAATCAAATGTTCTGGTAAAGTCTGTGTGATATCCGTATTTTATCTAAACTTATATTTACATTGCTGCTGGTCGGCTCCTGTATGGTTCTCTGATCCTCCAGGGAAATGTTAATTATAATATTACGTTAGTATTGTTAACTTTATAATGATTTATTAAAGAAATTTGATGACTGTAATTTTGGGTGGTCCTGGCCGAAAATAGAAAGTGAAAAGCTGGCGTTCCGGATGCGCATGCAGTTTTATATGTTCCGCGCCATAATACTTCGATTCCAAGGCTGAAAGCGGTAATTTAACCGTCCATCCAATCAGAATCCCGGATTCCACCGAAATGGCCATTTTCAACCAATCAGAAACTCTACGGAATTTCCCTTTCTGTGTAACCATCTGCCACTCCAGATGAGCAAGAAATAGTCTTCCCTTGGGCTTACTATAATGTTTTTAATCTACGCTGGGTAAAAAGGGCTGCTACCATTTATAAGTCACAAAATAAACTATAAATGATCGGCGATACAGTATGGTAGAGTTTTTACCAATAACAGGAAATATGACGACAATGTTTACAAGTGAATGTGGCGCCGACAGTCAAACAAAATGTGTCAGTTTTTCAAAGTAAATACTTGAGAGATTTCTGAATAACTGAATATGCTGCATCTTATTTAGGTAAGCAATCGATGCATTCATTCGTTTGTCATTGACATATAGTTTAGAAAGTTCAGTTATACATAAAACAGCTTTCGTTTTGGTGAAATGTCATACATTTTCACGACCCGGAAGAAGCTGCAATAATGAGGTTCTCGTATGAAACAATGAACGTCTATACGTTTTTGAATGATAAAATGTTGAATAATATACATGTATGAATGATTAGCTTATACCTTGACAAATTAGTTGTCACAAGAGTACCTCATATTACAATATGATATCACAAATTAATTAATGACATAAACAAACTCTTAAAATAGCAAGACTTGACACAATGAAACAATATCAATAGCTCTAGTTTTTTTTTTATTTATTTAGAACTTTGTTACAACCAACCATCTGCTTTGAATAAATTCTTAAAACACACATCTGCATGCGCTATTGGAAATTTATTGAAATTTATTGAGTCACAGAATGCATGCGAAAAAAATAGTTATTTTGCACGTTGTCTGACACGTGTAAACCACTAAACACTTCTGATTTCAAATGTCAGAATGCTACTCAAACAGTTAGGAAGACCTAAGCTGGAATGCCACACAGAAAGGTCTATTACATAACGTATTGATTTTTTTTTTTAATTAACTGGTCTGACATGTTTGAGCTATTTTCTTTTCTGCATGAATCTCATGGAAATATGTCAACACTGCTTCTTTCTTGGGGAGTTACAACTCGTCCTTACAATGGGCAAACATTCATTGAAGATTTATTTTGAAAATGTGTTCCCGTGTATCAAATTTTTAAACGGTATGCAAAACTACCGTTAATAACAATTAATTTTTATTAAGATATTTTAAAGGCACACGTTTAAGTGTCGCTCATATGGGCGGTTCTGGATGTTTAAAACCAAGAATAACATAATGGTCATTAATATTTAATCGGGATCATCTACATATGTTATATATTTAGTCTTTTTTGTGATGTATTTTGCAAGAATAGCCTTTGGTCTCTGTCACCAAAAATCCCTACGGTTCCTGCGGACGTTGATATATAAAAAAACTGAATGAGCGATATCCCTGTACGAAGCGTAGGTCATCGCGCACAGATTTTATGATCAACTGCTCAGGTCCCAGCTCGCTTTTTCATTTCTTTATAGGACTGATAGCATAATCTGAGTCTTAGAACCGTAAATGGGTATGCACACTTCTTATAAAATTTTAATTTAGTTTTTATTTTTGGACTGACCTCATAGCAACATGTCATATGGCGGCATTCTAACATTCCACAATGACGGAATACCCCAGATTTCCCTGTTAGCATTATGTCAGGTATGAGCTTAGTAGAACTACCGACCTTGTGCAAGCCAGCCGGATGGCTTAATTCCATGAACCGTCTGCATCCCAAGTGAGGTTTAGAAACAAGAGCACTGAGGGAGACTTGGGATGGGACAAGTGATTCGCAGTCAGCGACCTTAACCTCTCGTCCACGGAGGCCACCCCAACAATCCCCTACACCCGCATTATACATTTAGTTGTGTGCGCTAAGAAAATGTGATAATTCAAAATAATAATCACGATGCATTTACTGTTGGAGCGTAAAGAAGCACTTACAATATCAAAACTGCTAGACACTTGAGTTTGTGCAATGCTTTAAAATCGAATTGGTAATACACGCCAGGGGAACTAGCTGTCGCAGACAATTATGTGATGCCACAAAAACCCTTATAAACAGCCTGGTTACTTCACGGTTAGACTACTGTAATGCTTTGTTAAGTGGTATACCAAACAGCACACTTAACAAGTTGCAACATGTCCAGAACACTGCAGCTCGCGTAATCACTAAGACGCCCCGTCGCAATCATATAACACCGGTTCTGAAGGAGCTTCACTGGTTGCCAGTGAAATACAGGGTGCAGTACAAGGTTCTGACCCACACCTTTAAGGCGTTACACAATCAGTCCCCTGCCTATATTAGGGATATGCTAGAAGTGTATAAACCGGTCAGGACCCTAAGATCGCAAGACACGCTGTCACTGGTTATGCCAAAATCTAATACCATGATGTATGGCAATCGCAGCTTTTCGTGCACTGCTCCAAAGCTTTGGAACTCTCTTCCTGTCAAAATCAGGGAAGCTGACACGCTAGCTGCTTTCAAAAGCCTGCTCAAAACCCACTTTTTTGTACAATATTTTGTTAACTGACCGATACATTTATTTTTTTTATCTTGTTTTTTTTAAATTATACTTGTTTTCATTCATGATTTTTGTTAATGTGGAATGCATTATCTTTGTATACGTATTTGTTTGTATTTTTGCAATTTATTCTGTAAAGCACTTTTGAACGTGTACAAGTGCATGAAAAGAGTGCTATATAAATGTGGTATAATAATAATAATAATAATAATTAAAACTTAATAACTTCAATATGCGAAACAGAACGCTCCTAACAATTCACTTCTTTGCAAAGTGGGAGGAAGCATATCATAATAATTGTGATATTTATTCTTTATTTATGTAGACTGGAGATACAGGGATTTTAAGGAATAAATAATGTCAATCATAATAAATCACCAAACGTTTATAAATCACGCAAAAGACATACAAAAACTGCAGAAAATGCCAGCCTAGCAAGAATTCCCGCTGTCTTTGACATGGTTTATATATATTGCGCTAGATAAATAAACAAAGATGCTGAGAATGTGGACATTGAAACATAAACCACATTTTGACCTGATTGTGAGATTTGTGAACAAAAGACATAATTAATTTTGAAAAGTTTACACGCGTGGAAAAGGTAAAAAGTTAAACTTTCTTCACAATACTGCACATTTCTTTACCAGAATAAAAGACAGTCGTACCTTCTAAATGTATGTTTAGGGTAGACATTTTCAATCAATTAAATAGGTTAAAAGTTGTTGTATTAAATATATCGAATTGTAACACATCAAGACTGGTATAGTATGCTGTCTGAGTGTACTTGTTCCTCCAGTTTTCAATCACCTGCTGTTTGGCAAAAGTGGAAAGAATAGCAAATCAAATGATACAAATAAATCAGAAATAATTATATGTCATCAAAACATCCTTTATGATGTATTTGAAAAAAATGTTTTCACGTGCAAGAAAACACATAGGCGTGGAAAAAATGAAAACTTAGAACTGCGCAATAATATAAATGAAACAAAATCTAGGCCACAAACCACTAGAAATCTTACAACTTTTCCCACGGTACAAATTACACAGCTTGCCTGGAACATTATCATACACATCACACTCATATGTTTTATCTTTACCTATCGGCAATGATTCTCTGTTACATCACAGCTCTAAATTTCGCAACAAAGCGGTGATCGCGTTTTATCTTTTCTGTGTCCATGCATCTTTTAATCCGAGTAGGAACGCACGATATTCTTGCATACTGTCTCTCACATTTGTAGCAGAAACGTATTTAATACCATTATAAGCATTTAAAACTCTATGGTCCCGTTAATTATTTGGTAATCTGTACAGTATAAATTCATTCAATATTTTATTACATATCTATGAAATCAAGCAAATATTTAGACTGAGAAAACATTCCTTTCAGTGCTGAAATCTAAACTGATGTCTAAATGTCATTCAAGAATATTATGGAGATTGAAATATCAACGTCTCACTATATAAAAAGACGTAAGAAACTGGAAAAACGAAACAGCATGCATATATTCTGAAAGTGTAAATAAATTCTCATTTTCAAAATTTCCGCAATGAATTTATTCTTCTTTCTATCAATTATGCATATCAAGAAGATAAAAACTTCAAATCCATTTTACATGTAAATGCAATGTAAAAAAATGCAAGAAAAAGAACGTTAAAACTGGTTTTTAGAAAGTGTGTCTTCATCATTCCTTATTCTGAACATAGCTGCATCTAGCCTGTATCTTGACATATCAGTGAAAGTTATAACAGTCATATATATTCGTGGCAATGGCAACCTGTGCCCGTCCGTCTCTCACCTGAGATAACTTATGACTACAGCACTTGAAAAGTTAATTTTTACAATTAGAAACATTCAGTTCTGTTTCGAAAAATAGTTTACACTTCATATACATCTTTTAACGATGAACCATCCACATGTTTGTTTTCTGTTTTTCCTCATCTGCCATATTTTTCAAGATTTTCTTCTAGTAGTTGTTCGCAAGAAAATTTTATGTTTATAAAATAAAGATCTAATTATTACACGCATTTGAGTGTGCTAGGAAAAACTGTTTACATGATATCTATAATGTCAACACTATCCATTATTTTAAGGGCTTATGCATGTGATATTTATATTATTATTATACTGAAAACTATAATGATGACAAAGTTAAGTAAATATTTTATAACATTTCAAAAGATAAGTAAAATGATTATTTTGATTAATTTTGAAATATGATGTCTGCCTATGTATGACAATAAACATATCATTCGAGAGAGCCAAATAACCAAGCCATATATAAATACCGCCTATTAAATGTTAAAAAAAAAACGTTTATAACTTTTCATTTAAAAGTAAATCATTGATTTCAACTGAAATATTTACAGTTTGAACACAACCCGACTTGCTTGCCTTGGAACAAAGAAAAAAGAAACAACAAAATCACAGTTTTACGTCACAATTATTACATCGTAGCCTCAAACGTTGTAGTAGCGCTGGAAATAAATACGACAAAAACAGTCAAATATCTGGACATGTCATTAAGCATGTAGATCGTTATCCTTCATATCGTATTAGAATCGAAATAATATGTCTCAAACCGTGAAATTTGTCCTGTACAAAATCACTCCAAACAATTACTTTATTCAACGACCAAACTACTGTTTTAAGGATATTTTTTCCTAAATATTAAATTGACGTTTCTCTGTAAATGAACTAAGTAATTTGAAATCTAGTTAAAGTTTTATAAACATGAACAGACATGGCTCTCATATCGAAAATACGCAGTCGGAGAGTTTTAGACGACATCTAAAACCTTATAGATCATTATAATATAATATCCATATTCAAATTATCAAATAATCAAGGCCTCTGAGTGGTTTGCCGTCTGATTTATCACTGTTCAGTGTTCAGATGCACGTTAACATGTGTGGTTAATTGAACGATGAACCGTGGTAAATTAGATAAATAAACCACAAAAAGGCCGTGTTTGTTTACATTCTTACAAGCTCATTGAAATATCTTGATAAGAAACATGCTCGACTTTATTTATGCTAGAATTAATGAACTGGACGTCATGCAGCAATTTATGCTCTCTTACCGGTCCGCGCGTCAATCGTTGTTCACAGAATACTTTCTTCTTTATTTAATTGGCAATCAAATCAAGCCATGACAGTAATACTGTTTCAGGAAATAGATGTATTTTTGCCTATGGGTAGTAATTAACGTATTCACACACTTTTCAGTATAAGTAATTGACAAAGCTTGAATGCGGTTTTTAATCTGTTCTGCGCAGTTTTAAAAGTTTAAAAATAGCATTTTAGGGATATATATTGTCATGTTCTGGCACACTTGAAATGTTTATTTACAACGTTTCGTTATCTCTATATAATAATACAAATATTCTCACAAGCTTTCCATAGTAAACAATAATTATATTTAGTCACCAACATGTTTGAAGTGATAACATTTAAATATGAGCAAACCGATTGATAAGGTAGATCAATAGTAAAGATACTGCCAAAAACTGTGTTCAGACCCTGTGTTTTGTTCCTGAGGCTTTTCAAATTTTGTATGATTATGTCCCCTTTCTTTTCCAAACACTGGATAACAAGAGACCAGAAAGATCGGTCAGAATATATAAGAGAAATGGTTAAAAAGAAATAAAAAAGATTATCTAGTCGGTAGCCAGACAAATCAGAACAAAGAAAAATCGGTAAGAATATATGAGAAATGGTTAAAAAGATTATTTAGTCGGTAGCCAGTCTAGATACTTACGTATATACATGTCATTCGAATATTAGGGTATGCATGCGTCCTCTATATTTCTGTTTATTCATGAAATAATAAAACTGACATAATGATCATTTGAGCCGTGCCATGAGAAAACCAACATAGTGGTTTTGCGACCAGCATGGATCCAGACCAACCTGCGCATCCGCGCAGTCTGGTCAGGATCCATGCTGTTCGCTTTTAAAGCCTATTGGAATTGGAGAAACTGTTAGCGAACAGCATGGATCCTGACCAGACTGCGCGGATGCGCAGGCTGGTCTGGATCCATGCTGTTCGCAAACCCACTATGTTGATTTTCTCATGGCGCGGCTCATTTTTATATGAAAACAAATCATTCTCTTACGGTCCAAATGATTAATAAGTGTCAATCATAACAAAATACTTACAATCTAATAACCTTGATTTGAAATTCTTCTAAAATGAAAGTTTAATACATGAGTTAATTAATTGTTTACAATTTTTTAATATAAATAAAATTACAGTTTTAAGTTGCTCTTAGACTAGCCACTAGACTGATAATAACTATATTTCTATATTTTTCTCTCTTTTTTGACGAATTCAATTTCATAGAGACAAAAGCCAGTCTATTTTAGAGATTTTCACACAGGACTGATGTTGAAATTATCATATGATATTGGACATAGGATATAGACTGGCTCAGTTCACTACATTCAATCATAAAAATGTAAAAAGATATATCATAGTCTAGGAGCTAGTCTAAGTTGCTCTATAATAGATTAATAGCGTAATGTGGTAATTGTGTGTAACAGTAAAGCAAGTGTTTTATTTAAATATAAAAATAGTATGAGGGACTTTGCAAAACGTAACATTGCTTTAAATTCACGAAAATCAAATGGTCACTTTCACAAATAACTTATAAAAAACTTAATGATATATTTTTGTAAGACAATATTAATAGTTCAAATTTTATTTTTCAGATGAAACGAGAAAATTTCAGTTCTCGGATTGCGCAATATCACTGATGTACCTTTCAAATAAAGACTTTTCAAACTTGAGAACAGACTAGCATGAATGGACAATGAAATATAACTCGGGCAGCAATTATCCCAGCGGTCAACAATAAATTTTATGTCCACCTTTCAAAGGGGACACTAACTGGTAAATTAAGGGTCAAGAGACTCAAAGGATCCTGTACGATATATTTATAGAGCTTGGTAAAATTATTCGTTGCTTACACAACTTCAAGTGATGATCTGACATGGCTAAATATCAAACTGTCAACTGCTGGACCGCAGTCTAAGAACTGCAAAGATCTTTAATGCGAATTGACGTGTGTACTGACGTTGGATATGTCAAGTCTTTGTATTTGCCTAGGTCATAGTTCGTAAGATGACTTTTTTTTCCTTCGGTATTGTTTCGTCAGCAATATAATGCTTATAATATTTGAAAACAAAGTAAAATAACTAACATTGAAGGCATTAAACATTATTTCCTAATATTAGTACGACGACGACGATATTGATGATGATGATAATACTAATAATAATTATGATGATGCTGATGATGATGAAGATGGTGGTAGTGGCGATGCTGCTGCTGCTGATGATGATGATGAATGTGATGATGATGATGATGACGGTGACGATGCTTGCTATTACAACAGTAAAAGTTATAGCAATAGTGGTGATACTAATAATAATGATTAAAATCAAGATAATAATATCAAAAACAATCATATAAACAATAATATATAAAAGAAGAACTTATGGTAATGATGATTACTATTATTGTCATCGTTATTATCATTATCATTATTATAATCATTAAAAAATACTCTGCCAAAGCAAAAACAACAATTGTTTAAAATCAACAATGATTTCAGCTAAATAGTTTATTTGTTTAAGAAATAATATATCTCATCCAGTGATTTGTCGTTGAATAAATCATTGTTTGGAGTTCAGATGCGAAGGAATTATATCACGAGGGCGCATCTGAACGACAAACAATGATTTATTCAAGAGCAAATCACTAAATGAGATATATTATTCCGATTCTAACACGTTACCAAGGATTTTTAAGTACATCCTTAACGACATTCATTAAAAATTTGCCCGTTTTCAACCGGTTTCTTTTCCAGCGCGCCGTTATTCCGTTTGACGCCATGACGTAATAATTGTGACGTCAGAATAGTGACTTGTTGTATGATAATTCACTGTTTTCTGCCATCTTTGGTTAATAGGAAAATGAATCGGATCGTGTTAGAATTTGCCATATATTGTAAACAGTTTTCGGTAGATTATGATAAAGCAAGAAATAATGAATCAGAAGCGCAGGTGGTATAAACGGTAAGAAAAATGTCCACTAAAATGCATCAAAGATCAAGATAATAAGAACCTGTAGATCTAAATCTTTAAACAGACTGAAAGGAAAAACAAAATCAGTATATTGCATATTAATCATGTATGTTAATTGAAGCTTAAGAAATGAATGTTAACCACGATGAGAATTGTTAAAACGATAGTGCAGAGAATTCCACTAGACACATGAGCATGTGCATAGTACAAATGTTTTGAAAACAAAGTTAATACACATGTCCATTGCCGTGATCTGATATGCAGTGCACAGGCTTCGTAACTCTACTTGCATTGAGGTAATAATTTGAAAATGTCATAATCTATAACCAGTCAAATATTAAACTAATTAAACAACAAACGTGCATTTCATATCTATTACAGAAAATTTGAAATGTCATTGTATACTTTATTCGCTTTAAATTGTTGTGGTTTTTAATTAAAAAAACTTTGAAAAAGTTAAAATAAATTAGTGAAGCTTGACCCCGCACTTAGAATGACAAAACTCTGCTAGACACGTTCACACGTGAACACGTATAACACCACGAGATTAAATACGAGTAAAGGAAACTAGTTGTAGCATGTGAAACAAAACTCTTCAAGCAATTCACTTGTTGACGAAAATAACGGAGGAGGAAACATTTAATAATTATTGTGATATTTATTCATTAATTATGTAGTATGGCGATCAAACAGGAATTTTAACAAGCAAATAATGTCAATCAAAACATTCACCAAACGTTTTAAAATACTTACGTTTTTCACACGAAAGACGCATAAGAACTAGGAAAATACCTGTCTAGTATTAAAAGAAACAGCAAAAAAATCCCTGCTCTCTTTGACATGGTTGATATATAGTGTGCTGGATAAATAAATGAAGATGCTAAGAACGTGAAACTTGAAAACATAAATAACGTTTTGACGTGATCGTGTAAACTGCGAAAAAAGGACAGGAACTTACAGGAACTTTTTTTTAAAAGTGTACACTCGTTAGAAAAGTCAAAAGTTTTAAATTCTTCACTGTATTGCACATTTTTACAAGAATGAAAGGCAGTCATGCCTTTTTAAATGTATGTTTGGGATAGACAGTTTCAATCAATTAAAAGAAGTTAAAAGTTGACTTTGTGATAAATATATCGAATCGTAATACTTAAAGCCTGGTCTAGTATGTCGTCCGAGTGTAGTTGTTCCTGCTGCTTCGTTAGATATTTCTCTTTGGCAAAGGAGAAAAGAATAGCAAATAATTAAACGAAACAAATTAAATTAATCAGAAATCATTGTCATCAAAATTCCTTTATGTTGTATTTGAAAAAAAAAGAAATGTTCACGTGCAAGGTAACACAAAGGCGTGAAAAAGATGGTAACTTAGAACTGCGCAATAATATAAATGAAACAAAATCTAGGTCACAAACCACTAGAAATCTTACAATATTTCCCACGGTACAAATTACACAGCTTGCCAGGAACATTACCATGCAGATCACGCTCATATGTCTTATCTTTACCTATCAATAACTATGATTTTCTCTAAATTTCGCAATAAAGCGGTGATCGCTTTTTATCTTTTCCGTGGGTTCATGCCTCTTTTAATCCGAACGGAATTTTCTGGTAGAAAACGCACGATACTTCGTGCATACTGCCTCAACCATTTGTAGTAGAAACGTATTTGATACCATTATAAAAGTTTAAACAATTTAAATATAGCCCAAATAGTAACTTGGTAATCGGTGTCAAGGTGCAAGTATCATTTAAATGAGTAAAGAAATTTTGTAACATTTTAGCTGCACTTGAATCAGGTTAAGTTACTATCGAAATCGTTAAAGACTGGTCAAAAAACGTGAATTTTATACATCCAGAACTGACAAAGAAATCTACCTAATCCCTAACCTATTCGTTGAATATTTTATTTTATGAATGAAATAAAGCAAATATTTAGACTGAGAAAACATTCCTATTCAGTGCCGAAATATGTGAAAGGGCGCTATATAAATCTGGTATAATAAATAAATAAATTAATTAATTAATTAACTTAGTAATTTGAAATTTAGCTGATGTTTTGAAAACATGAGCAGAGATGGTTCACATAGCTAAGCAGTTAGAGAGTTTTAGGCGACATCCATAACCATGAATATTGTTATAATACAATTCCCATATTCGAATTGTGAAATAATTAATTTGACGTCATAATTGACGATATGATGCTCTCTTAGCGGCATTCAAGGACCAATAAGTACTAATAAACGTATTCACACACTAATTGACATAGCTTGAATGCGGTGCACAGCTCTTGAAATTTAAAATTAGCATTACGGGATGTATCTTGTCATGTTGTGGCACACTTGAAATGTTTATTTAACACGTTTCATGATCTCTCTATAATGATACGAAACGATATTCTCACAAGCTTTCCAAAGTAAACAAATAATTATATTTAGAAACCAGCATGTTTATTTACGTGAAATATGAAGAGATTATATTTGAATATGAGCAAACAAATTGATATGGTATATCTATAGTAAAGATATTACCATAATAGCGTCTGTGTTCAGACCCAGTGTTTTGTTCACAGGAGATAACTCCTAAGGCTATTCAAATTTTGTATAATTATGTACCCTTTCCTTTCAAAACACTGGATAATCAGAGCCAAGAAAGATAGGTCAGTATATATAAGAGAAATTGTTAAAAAAATGAAAAAAAAAAGATTATCTAGTCGGTGCCCAGACTAATCAGAGCCAAGAAAGATCGGTCAGAATAAATAAGAGAAATGGTTAAAAATTAAAATGGATTATCTAGTCGGTGTCCAGACTGATCTGTGCCAAAAAAGATCGGTAAGAATATATAAGAGAAATTATAAAAAAAATTATCTAGTTGGTAGCCTGACTAGATGCTTACGTATATAAATGTCATTCGAATCTTAGGATATGCGTGATAATAATGTATAACCAGAAAATGCTTTTGTAAAAAAGCGCATGTCTCCCCCAATGCAAAGTCCTATAGGCAAGAAGTTAATAGGGGTCAGGAGCGAAAGTCAAAGAGACACTGATGGTTGGTTGCAATAGGGATCATCTACTTGGCATGTCCAGTCATCCCGCTAAATTTCAACACTCTTGGCCTAGTGGTTCTCAAGTCACTGTTCAGGCTCCTGTGACCTTGACCTTTGATCAAGTGACCTCAAAATAAGTAGGGGTCATCTACTCTGCATGTCCAATCATCCTATTAAGTTTCAACATTGTAGGTCAAGTGGTTCTCAAGTTATTTCCAAAAAAATGATTTTACATGAACAGGCCACTGTGACCTTGACCTTTAATAGACTGACCCCAAAATCAATAGGAGTCATCTACTTTGCATGTTCAATCATCCTATGAAGTTTCAACATTCTGGGTCAAGAGGTTCTCAAGTTATTGATTGGAAATGGTTTTCCATGTTCAGGCCCCTGTGGCCTTGACCTTTAACAGAGTCACCCTAAAATCGTTAGGGGTCATCTACTCTGCATGACCAATCATCCTATGAAGTTTCATCATTCTGGATCAAGTGGTTCTCAAGTTACTGACCGGAAATGGTTTTCAATGTTCAGGCCCCTGTGACCTTGACCTTTCACAGAGTGACCCCAAAATTGTTAGGGGTCATCTACTCTGCATGAGCAATCATCCTATTAAGTTTCAACATTCTGGGTCAAGTGGTTCTCAAGTTACTGACCGGAAATGGTTTTCAATGTTCAGGCCCCTGTGACCTTGACCTTTGATGGAGTGACCTCAAAATCAATAGGGGTCATCTACTCTTCATTATCAATCATCCTATGAAGTTTCAACATTCTGGGTCAAGAGGTTCTCTAGTTATTGATCGGAAATGGTTTTCAATGTTCAGGCCCCTGTGACCTTGACCTTTGACGGAGTGACCCCAAAATCAATAGGAGTTATCTACTCTTCATGACCAATCATCCTATGAAGCTTCAACATTCTGGGTCAAGTGGTTCTCTAGTTATTGATCGGAAATGGTTTTCAATGTTCAGGCCCCTGTGACCTTGACCTTTGACGGAGTGACCCCAAAATCAATAGGGGTCATTTACTCTTCATGGCCAATCATCCTATAAAGTTTCAACATTCTGGATTAAGTGGTTCTCTAGTTATTGATCGGAAATGGTTTTCAATGTTCAGGCCCCTGTGACCTTGACCTTTGACGGAGTGACCCCAAAATCAATAGGGGTCGTCTACTACAGCAGCCCTACAACCCTATGAAGTTTGAAGGTTCTAGGTCAAATGGTTCTCCAGTTATTGCTCGGAAATGAAGTGTGACGTACGGACGGACGGACGGACGGAAGGACGGACGTACGGACGGACGGACGGACGGACGGAAGGACGGACGGACGGACAGGGCAAAAACAATATGTCTCCTGGGGGAGACATAATAATAAAGCTGGCATAATGATCATTTTATAGACATTGTAACTAAAAAATTAATACCGGAATTTTTAACATTTTGACTCCAAATATATATTGCTAAGGGCATCAGATAATATATATACATATTAAAATGCTGTGTGTTATTTTTTAAAAGAGATATTAACTCCAAACAATTTTTATTTTTTTAATTTTAATTTTAATGTGGAAACAAATCATTTCCTTACGGTCCACGTGATTAGTAAGTGTCAGTCATCGCAAAAGTACTTAGAATCGAATAAGATTGAAGCGACGTTATTCTAAAACGACACTTTAATACATGCCTTAATTAATTGTTTACACTTCTGTAATATTAATAAAAATACAGTTTTGTTTTAAGTGACTCTATTATAGAGTGATAGCCTAAAGTGTATGTGGTAATTGGGTGTAAAAAAAACCCCGAAACGTTGGAAATAATATTTGTAAAATAAGTTAATAATTATCTATACAAACCAATGCGAAAAGTTCATTTTTTTATTTTTCGGATCAAATGAGGATGTTACAAGAGTCCTATTTTGAGGAAAGCGCAAAATCACTTGTACACCTTTCTAATAAAGACTTTTCAAACTTGAGAACAGACCAGTATGACAGGACAATACGATATAAACCAGTCAGCAATTATCCCACCGGTCAACAATAAATTTTATGTCCACCTTTCAAAAGGGACACTAACTGATAAATTAAGGGTCAAGAGACGTAATAACACACCTCAAAGGATCCTGTACGATATATCTATAGAGCTTGGCAAAATTATTCATTGCTTACGTTAGGTGACTTTTTTCCTTCGGTATTGTTTCGTCATGTCGATACTGCAATACAATAATTAATAATAATTGAAAAAAAAACTAAAAAAGCTAACATTGAAGGCTTTAAACATTATTCCTAATATCAGTATGGCACGATGATGATGATGATAATAATGATGATGATGATGATGGCGAGGCTAGCCATAAGAACAGTAATAATAATAGTAATAGTGATGCTAATGATTAAAATCAAGATAATAGTACCAAAAATGACCAAATAAACAATAAAGTAAACAGGAAGAACTTATTGTGAAGATTATGATTATTATTGCTATCATTATCATCATTGTTATTATCATTATAATAAGTAAAACTCTCCATAAATCAAACAACAACTGCTTAAAATCGACACTGATTTTAGCTGAAATAGTTATATTTGATTTGCCATATTTTGTATCTTTTTGTCTTAAGGTTTCGATGGAGGCCTTGAGAAACAAAAATCAAACAACACCAAATCATAGAAAGAAAGAGTTGTTTGACATGAAAATTGAACAGCATGTAAAACATGTATATTACTTTACGAAACAAGTGTCAGTATACTGATATAAACATTGAATTCCGGAAAAGGGCTGCCTAAAGGGGCTCCACTTCCGGACAGTTAAACGCCTTTAAAAACTCACCATTTTCAAAGAACAGTTACACATGTTCGTTTTGATGCATTTGCAATAGCGTGCGAGTGGTGAAATTTCGCATAACAAGGTGGAACACAGTTTTCAGCAATTGTTTATCTTTATTTATTTACAAATGGCATTCATTTTCAAAGGAAGACAACTGTTCCCGATTATTTTAAGTACAAATGACATTCATTTTCAAAGGGGAACAACTTTGTCCGATTATTTTAAGTGATCTTTGAGAAAAAGTTGTCTTCCTTTGAAAATGAATGCCATTTGTAAAGAAAAAAAGATAAACAATTGTTGAAAACTATGTTCCACCTTGTTACGTGAAATTCCACCACTCGCACGCTATTGCAAATGCATCAAAACAAACATGTGTAACAGTTCTTTGAAAATGGTGAGTTTTTAAAGGCGTTTAACTGTCCGGAAGTGGAGCCCCTTTAGGCAGCCCTTTTCCGGAATTCAATGTTTATATCAGTATACTGACACTTGTTTCGTAAAGTAATATACATGTTTTACATGCTGTTCAATTTTCATGTCAAACAACTCTTTCTTTCTATGATTTAGTGTTGTTTGATTTTTGTTTCTCAAGGCCTCCATCGAAACCTTAAATAACAGGGAGAGACATCATGAATCATAAGCCCAGGTGGTACAAACGGTAAAGATGTGCACTAAATGAATGCATCAAAGATCAAGATAATAAGAACATGTAGATCTAAATCTTTAGACAGACTGAAAGGAAAAACCACAACAGTATATTGCATATTAATTGAAGCTTCAGAAATGAATGTTAACCAGGGTGAACGATAGTACAGAAGCACTCAAAATGAAAGAACTCTACTAGACACGTGAGCATGTGCGTAGTACAAATAATGTGAAAACAGAGTTATGACAGACAATTAAATCTTAATTACTTCCATGTGTTAATGAGACCTATCCAATCGATTCAGTTAATAGATGTGGAACTCTAATGAATTATGATATTTGGTCTTTATTTATTGCGTCTTGTGTTTTGGCGGGCTTTAAACTAGAAAACCAAAGGTCGCATAAAACGTCTTAAGATATATATATTATATAAATTATACTAAAGTGATATAACAACAATAGGAATGTCTCTGTCTAGAGTAAAACAAACAGCAGGAATCACAACTCTCTGACTTGATAAATATTCCGTTGCAGGAAAAATAGACAAATGTACAGATGACGTTGGGAGTCCTGTAAAAAAAACACTGGTTAAAGTGATTATCCGCTATTTAAGAAGTTGTAGTGAAGAAATGAGGAACATTTCATATTTGTGAATGAGAAGATTATTATCATCACTGAAAAGATCTATACATTGCAGAGCATGCCGACCGAGATCAGTTTATAGCATTTAAATTACTTGTTAGTAGAATAATTGAATATGGTTAAGATTTAAAACAATAACTGAAAACTGCCATTTAACACATCCTCGATTACAGTTTATCGCCGCAGTAGACTGTTCAAAGATTTTATAGGGGACTGTATCTAGTAGAATTTGAAGATGAATCAGTCCGAAACATTGCACAATGCGATGATGAAAACTGGCCAAAACACAAATGGAAATGTTCTGGAACAGATAATATTGTCCAACGAAAGGGTCACAAACAGCGGTGAATCTTACATTTTCTTTTAATATGGTTTGTTGTGGAAAATATGATAACACTTTAACCTTTCATTATATTAATTTTACACTAAATATCAGTTATCAAATATTAAACAACAAACATGTATTTCATATCTATTACCCGATAACATGGTGATAATACTTTGAAAATGCCATATTCTATTTCTAACCAATCAAATATTAAACAATATGAACAACAAATGTGCATTTCATATCTATTACGGAAAATTTGAAATGTCATGGTATACTTTATTCGTATTAAATTGCTGTAGTTTTTAATTTAAAAAATTTGAAAGTTTAAATAAATTAGTGACGCTTGACCCCGTAAACGACCATTGTCATTTATTTACATTAAAATAATGCGCATATCGGTGACAGTTGACGGTTGATAAAATAGTGCGATTGTTCGGGAAATAGAACACTTGATAATTATTGCATCATCTAAAATCCAGTAGTTGACACTTGAAACAATTGTAAATGTTCACAACTCTGTATAATACATTTACAGTAAATCGGTCATAAATCGCGCACGGTCTTTTAAATTAGAAAAATATTTGTTGTTTTGATCTAAATGATATTCAAATATTGATATTTAATACAAATATGAAATTGATATTCTTTTCATATATTTGAAAAAAAAAATATCAAAAAAGATGAATTAGCACGAGAACAGTTACTTACTACTAAACGACATGTGAAGATACCTGGCCACACCTTTTATATAACGGATGAAGTTAAAACGCTGCTGTATAATATAAACAAATCATAGAAACATCAAAGGAAAGCCATCGTCACATCATTCATAACGCTCAAATATGTTTTAAATTGGACCATTATTGAAAAACATAATATTATGTTATAATAATATTTTTAGAAAATTGCTATGGTGGGTTTATAACATCATTTACTGCTGGATTATATATTTAGCTAATACGATTTCCAACATATTAACTTCTATTGTTCCTGGAGTTTAAGATGTAAATGTTAGGAAATACAGTTCAAATGCATTCTAAAAATGAATTAAATCCGTGATTTTGTTTTATGTTGCCATGGAAACAAAATGGCTGCCATTTTGTTCAAATATTTAAATGTCCATTTTTTCTAAGCCAGTCACTGCTTAAAATGATTAAAGAAAACGTACCGGACAGAATTTACATTACCTGAACATTGTCTTTAAAGTAGTTAATGATGTGTTCTAGTTCTTAACTGCTTGATATTTTTACATCCTATGTAAGTGAGATTCTAATCTTCATTGAAAAAGTAAGGTACGTAAACATTGCTATTACTGGCTGATATTAAAGTCTTCTACGCAACTGTCTTACTGTCTCTGTAGGGTTAACGCATGTTTTTTCGTGTTATAACATCTGCAGAATCCCGAGGGATTGGTTGGTAACGGGCGAGGGTGCCAACGATTCCCGAGGGATTCTGAAGATGTTATAATACAAAAAAGAACGCTATCGCTATTCTAGCATAAAATGGGTAAAAACCAGGCAAATGACTATATTGTCCCTCAACGTCATTAAATGTCAATGAAATGCGCGGTAAAATCTACGTTGTTTTTTTTCACGTTGACGTCATTTCCGTCTGAATTAGTTTGGGGTCGTAATACGTTTACGCTTTGCCACGGAAAGGTGTTATAACAGCACGTGAGCGCGAGAATCTCTTTGTTAACACACGTTTTCTCTCCTGTTAAAACACCCCCGAAAAGTGACAATAACAGCAGTTTTATGCTAGCTGTTATATAACTAAAGTGATTCTTTGTGTCCATAATTCTAAAATGACAAAAACAGTTAAAACATGCCATTTATTCTTTGCCATCCAATGTTAAATGGGGTTTCATCCCTTTGCTTTTCCAAACTAACATATTATACTGTCATTTATTTGTTGCAAAAACTCATTTTCTTTCTGTTTTTCCTTTTTAAAGCACTGTAAATGACACATAAATGCTATGACTCCTGTTTTACGTAATATCATGTTGTATTTATAACGCTTTGTGATTGTAGCAGATGAGTAATATACTATTTAACTGATTCCAATTCCACCTTTTCGCTGTTATGGGTCGGAATTACGGCGTTACTTATCGATAAAGTTATTATATAACAAACAACTTGAATGAAATGCTTACTTTTCCATTAAATAATATTCATCAAAACTCGAGGGGGAAAATAAAGTAAAAAAATAAAAAGAAAATCCCTAACCACACCAAAACAAACATATCTATGAAAAGCACTTAAAATGGCACGATTCTCAATTATTAAACAATATTAATAGAAATGAAGACAAGCGAAGTGTTTTTATATGTAATTTAATTAGTGATAACTCGGGTTAGTTTCATGAGGTAATATCAACTACGTATGTATCTATCTATGCAGTTAAACTTACTTTTTGTATGAAAATGGATGGTAGATTAAGAGGAAAACAACGTGAAACAATGTTTCAAATGTACCCAAAATATTATAAACAATGGCGGGAATGTTTAGCCAAAGTTAAGTGAGTGCGGCTATGGTGCAATTTCGTATTGTCCAACAAAAACATCTTTAAAGATATCGACATAATCTTAGTAATGGGCAAGCGCTGATAATACTAGATTTATTGTAACATAGTAAATCAGTATTTATGAACATGACGAGACGTGAAGGAACGGTATATTGATACATCGTCCCTGTAACAAGAATTTAGGGAAGATGACTTTTTCTGTTTTTCTCCGTTTTATAATAACACGGGACCTAAATGAACTAACTCACGTATGCTTCAATGATATGCAAACAAACTTAAAAAATATAAAGGATGTGATGTCATATTATACTGAGTCACAGTTAATTAATAATTTGTATCTGTAAATCTTTGAAAGAAGACATTAAAATGTAAATTAAGAGCCATGAACAAAAAATGAAATATCAAAAGCGTTATATAATGTACCTGTAAAGCTTGCAAAGTAAAAGAAATAACCAAAACGGCGAAGTTATGTTATCAACGGACATTTTATTATAGGATGAGTTTTATTTTTGTGCATTTAGACGAGACTAGACCACACTGGGACTTCTTACAAATTCAACTTCTTGTAAATCTTGATTTGCCAGATGTCTCAAAGTGGTTTATACCCGTGTAAATGCACAAATTTTCAGTAGCTTGCAACTAAACAGGTGCTAACGTGCCGTCATTATAAATATCAGTCTATTAATCTGTACAGCATTTAGACAGAACAGCCAAAGACACGATAGAAGTACAGTTTACTTTAATCTTTATAAAATCCAATTATAATTGCCTGGTCATGTCGATTTAGTTTTAATAAAATTAGTTTGAGCAATTATATTTGTTTTGAAATCTGGGCCGTCTATTTTGAAATATTTCTTTCAGAACGACGACATTTTGTTGGTTTTGTTTTATGAATGATATCAATTCATGCATGTAATCCCCTAGAGACAAATCCATTTCAACGGTATCAACGCACCTATGTTGTTTATACAAAATATTTTTCCTTTCTACATAAAACACATAGTGAAAATGTTATTATTGCAAAATGGCTTGTGTTGCGAATTGCTGACGTTGGACCTGACTGTCGTATTTTGTAGTTCCATGGTCAAAGAAACAAAATTTGACTGTTTCTTATTTCGGTTAACCTAAATACTTTTTGTTTGTTACTGTTATTTCATGTTTGTTCTCTTAAAAAAATGCATGCTTCGTGCACCTTGCACAAAACAATTTATTTCTGACCTGCGGCTGTATATAGGTAATATATTCTATTATCTTTGATTCTCAGCACTGAATTATGGTTCATAATGATAACGTTTATGCTAAATCTGATACTGATGATATAACTTTTCTAATGCTGAAAACATGAATGATGATGATAACGGTGGTGGTGATGATGATAACGTGAAATTTTGAAAAATAATGATATTAATCAATGATGATGATGATGATAAAGAAAAAATCAGTAAGTCCCCATTTAGTTTAGGCATAACTGTAACTTCATGCTATTAAACAATTGATACAGCTGTCTCTTTACATTAATTCACATTTTATGTGTCTATAATGATGCGAGAAAGTATACAAAACATCACGAAATTATTAATCATTTGCCCAGGTGGTTAACTTCTTCAAAAGCAGTGCCTTGGAAAAAAACATCAAAGAGAATTTGACATTGTATATACACGTAACAGAACTTATTCGTTTAGACTAACTGTCAGTTGTGCGTTTTATTCGACCTGGCGGGGCAGAGTTCCTATATGACTTACTGGTATGCAAATGATGGTAATCTCAAAAAATGAGCAAAATAGGTAGAGCAATATAATTGTTTAATTCCGTAATTTTCGGTAACCAACGATTAAAATTCAACGCTACAATGGTTACATGTACTATATTCCCTGCACAATAATGTAGTGGACCATCGCGAAACCCCGCCACGCCAGGTCAAATAAATGCACTATAAAACGACTAAACTGGCAGCTGAAAATGCAATACGTCCTGACAATTTATAAATAGTGATTAGCGTCTAGAAGCATTTGCGAAAATATCGATAAAATAGTACTTGTTTGCTATTAAATTTGAATTAAATCCCCATCACTGATTCTTGTATATATCATGTTCGCATATAATTAAACATTTTGAGAGGCTAGCTGAACGAATATGAGCCGTGCCATGAGAAAACCAACATAGTGGCTTTGCGACCAGCATGGATCCAGACCAGCCTGCGCATCCGCGCAGTCTGGTCAGGATCCATGCTGTTCGCTTTTAAAGCCAACTGCAATTGGAGAAACTGTTAGTGAACAGCATGGATCCTGACCAGACTGCGCGGATGCGCAGGCTGGTCTGGATCCATGCTGGTCACAAAGCCACTATGTTGGTTTTCTCATGGCACGGCTCATATGTCTTTTTATATCGAGAATGCCTGTCTTGAACATACACAAAAGGCTGAATACTCACAACTTGTCTAAGCAATGCTTTTCGTGTGACACATGTTTAGTCAGTCTATATGTCTGATAGAAGTTATATTTAACTTTCTATACTTGTTCAATAAAAAAATTACAACAATGGTTGTTGTGTGTGTGTGTGATAGCCAGACTTTATTATGATACTACATTAAAGGAGATGATGCAAATATATGTTTTCTAAACCTTGTGCAGGATATTCAGCTGTTTCAAAATTCTCAATAACGAACATGATTCGTTTGTTAATATACAAAATGTGACAATTATATAAAAGTTTAGATTAATATGTTGTGTTGAGTTTTGAAAATGTTTTAATTAAATTTAATGAAGTTGGAACTAATCATTAGTTTAAAAAGTAGCGTCATTTCAGAAGGTGATATATTGCATTTTCTCCCGTCATTTAATGGAGATTCAGTTACATAAAATCACAAAACGAAACAGTTTCTTGTTATCTCAAACTTTATGCGCTGGTATAAATATTATTTTAAATAACCGGATTTTTTGCTATTATGAAAAGTCAAATTCATTTCGTGGAGATTAAAAAAAATGTCTGGTGCAAAAACAATATTATGATTTATTATGGTATGTTTACACTGCCACTCGACACGTTTTGCCATTAACTTAAATTAATCTGTAATAAAGTTTATTCATTCCTTTATAATGACACTGATAATAAGAAAGCCGTGTTTTATCTCTAGTCTTATCTCAACACATTAGAAAAAGTTGAAATACACTATGTGGTTTTAATGAAAAGTAAAAAGAAACAATTCAAATTATACACAGCTTTACTTTTGCTATGTGATGTTAATGAACACCGACTTGATTTATTAAATCTTACGATAATTCATCAAATGACGAATATCATTAACCAACGAACACCTGTATCAAACAATTATTTCACACAAATTTATCCTATAGTAACTTCAAGTGAAATAATTTCTTATAATTCAAGTGTATGTATATGAAAAATTAAAAAAAAATGATATTAGTGATCAATATGTAACTTAAGTTTATACCAAATTCAGTTTCAATAATACTAATGACATATAAAAAACTTGAAAGACTTGTGTACTATAACTGTTTTTTTTTCCTATGTGATGCAAATAAAGACCACACGGCTATGCAAAATATCTGCATTCTCTTTAAGGCAAACATAAAAAATATCATAAAACAATGAATAATTGTCCAGGTTCAAAAAGAACAGAACAGAACACAGAACAGACATTTCATTAAGACTTATACATAAGTACATCGTCTAAACACATCTTTAAACATTTTTTAACATGTCACGTGTATATACATGGTAACAGAGTAACATACAAATTTGTGTGCGTGCGTGCGTGCGTGTTCGGGTTAATGTCTTTTTCAACAATTTTTTATAAACGACGGTGTCTACTTGTAGCAGTGAGCACATTGCCCAACTTTATAGTGCTACCTCACTGGAATATTACGCCGTAGACACGTAGCATGATACCCCACCGAGTCACATTATACTGACACCGGGCTGCCCAATCCTAACACTATCCCCTTAATGCTGAGCGCCAAGCGAGGAAGCTGCTAGTACCATTTTTTACGTCTTTGATATGACGCGACCGGGGATCGAACCCACGACCTCTCGCACTCGAAGCGAACGCTCTACCACTAGGCTACCGAGGCAGTTGGTTATATGGTACAGGAAATATGAACATGTACATATGGTAAAGGAAATATGAACATGTACATACTTATGATAATAATAAGTAACTAGAAGTATATGATATGGTATAAGAGGATGAATATTAAGCAGGATTATTTAAAATAGCATTACGAATACATAATGCTTCCTTGACATAATTGCACAGCTTCATCATTTCAAATTTATTATCAGAGTTTAAAAGTTGATGGTATTTGAACACAATGGGTGAATACAATAATAACGCTTAATGTATATTTTGTCTTATAAGAGTATAACGTGTGCATATACAAACAAAATGATACTCGTTGTGACAGGATGGAAGTACCGGGGACAATAGCTACCAGAGCAAAATAACACCCATTACAATATTTACAAATGTATTTACAGAAAATGGTTATTTACAATGAATAAATGAAAGGGGGAAAACTCTTATTGTAGGAAAGTACAAACCGAAAAGAATCTGAGCTCAGTATCTCTTTCTAACCGATATAATGTCCTAAAACTAACAGTTCCTTTCTAACATGACGTGACACAAGTGTTTCCGTTAACTTCGAACTTAAAGTAGCACAACAATAAACAACATATCTTCAAGTAAAGTCCCTCTAAACCGTGAAAACGTTGACTCCTTTTTGGCTCCCTATGATGGTAGGAGTTTGCATCCCTGAGCTGTCTCAGTTGATTGCAAAAATCATCGTCTTTGCGGTTAAGGCACAACCATGGGACGAAAGCTCTGCGCTGGGAAAATCACATCCAGGCGAGTGAAGATAAATTAACCTCGGGTATTGTACTTCCCGGTCGTGACATTATCACCAGGTAAAGTCGTCTGGTGGAAGAAGCTAAAATATATAACATATGGTAAGCACCACTGCAAAAAAACAAGTAAGGGCATAATAATATAATAATATAAATAATACGTGCTACTTTTACAAAATACGAGTGCTACTAAGTTTATACGTCACGTGATTACATTACGTCACTTATTACTTCCATTATTTCTCAAAATTAATTACTTAAAAGTCTAAAATTAAAGTATGAAAAACATATGAAAACTATAGATAAGAAAATGATAAACTGCAGCTATTATTTACAACTACAAATTAACACAATGCAATGCAAATTAAACGTTATAAAACAGCTGGTATGAATGTAATAACAACTACCATACAACAATACGGACAGTGTATAGATATGCTATAGACTGGCACACAATAATTTCAACTTACAATTACATATTGAATACACGGTACTAGACATATGCATTTATACATTGCAATGCAGTGCCGGCGTTCCATAATTTACAACGAAATGTTTGACATAGATGTTTTATGAAAAAGAGTACTTTACAATTATCATGTTACACAAAATTTCAATATAAATTGTACAAATAATATTAACGAAACCTTTCAGATTCCTCCTTCGAAATGAATAATTTAGAAAAGTCTGAAAAAATTGATAAATTATCCTGACATACCGAAACTAGCTAATCTCTTGCCGAAAGGTAAACGTTTACAAAATCATGTAGAATTAACAAAAATTTACAAAAGAAAAATCGTAATTCAAACATTATACAAAAATCTAACGAATAAATTTCTTACCTCGATCGAGCAAAATTTTCACCAAGAAAAATCAATGTGACATAATTTCGTCTAATGTCGAAAATGGTGTGCTCTAGGCATATCTAGTCCAGTCTATTTGTAGGGTTAGGTCCCGCCAAATATTGGATTTCATGGGACTCACGGCATATGCGTGAACTCAGACTATTTGCATTTCCACGGGAATCACGATATAGCCGTGAAATCTGACTACTTTGGTGCGGATTTGAATTGGACAATTAAAGGTCCGTTATATTGGTTTTGGGGATAAAAACATAAATTACCGAAGTTTATAAAATATCAACTTTCTTATTACTGAACAGAATAGATAAAATTTACATGGAAATTTAAGTTATGAAATACAGAAAAACATAAGCGGTACTTTCTGCATAAAAACTGACATTTACCTCAATAACTCAAAAATTTACAAAAAGATGATGCAATACCTGCATTTAAACTACAGATACATTGTGGCCCGTAAGTCAGTTTGTGACACTCGTCTTAATATCAAGTTGGTTACAAAATATACAATAACGTTCGATTGTTTCTAGTTCAAAAAGGGGAGTGGAAGTTGAAACTGTCGTTGTATTTATTGATAAAAACATTCTGACACATCCAAAAATTCATGCTTTGTATATAAAAAAATCCAAAATATGCGTAGCACGTTCACGAAATACATGCACCATAATTTCGAAACAATCCAATAAAGACGTTTTTGAAAAATAATGCATCTGCTGTAAATGTACCAAATCAGAAATAGTTACCTGGCATCGTTCTGTGGTCATTTGTTTGGTAATGTGTACGCCTTTCCGCCACGTCAACGAATCTTCTATACCGCTCTTTGTTCAAAGTACGTTTATTCTGTTTATTCCAATATAAAATCATCGTGTGTCTTAAAAATCTACCATAATGATCAGCAATATTTCTAAATAATTCATATGTACATAATTGTTGTCTGAAGTTGAAAATGGTTCAGCAAATGTTTCAGCTATCTGTTTACTCAAATAATCGTTTCATAATGAAGTATTAAGATATTTTGCATTTCTCATGATAAATAGCAAAACAACTTTTATATGATTAAATGCTTATCAATTATAAATGATTATAAATGAGTATTTTCATAGTCAACTAAATATTGTTATCACAGAAATAATAAGAAAGGTGTGTCAGTTTACCAGAGGTATCTTTAGCTAAAATGATTCTCAATACTAGATTTCAAAAGTTTCGATGAAACGTGCATTTACTTGTCAGCCTATCAGGTGACACTGCTTTGTCAGTATGTTACAAACGTACTACAACACGATTGACATTAAATTCAAGGCGACGTCATATATGTTGAAAACGCTTGTGATTCAGTTGTATCTGTTATAAATATATTTGATTAAATCATTACATTTAAGAGTCACGAACAGCAATCGAAACTGGCCGTAGACTTTTATAAATGATTAATTCAATCAGAAATAGTTCTAATGTATTGTGACGATCTATTTGCATGTATAGTGGCTCAATATTTACTTTATAATGGCTTCATTATACTCAATATATTCATTATACTTCGTCATTCCCTTATTTATGCAAAGTCGATTTCTTATCTGTTATCTTTGTACCCGAGGATGCATTATGTAAAATAAACTGTTCGGTCCGTGTGTGCGTCAAGTACATCTGTCCTGACTCTATATAAGGGAATTTTGAAATAACTTGGCATTACTGTTCGCCATAAGGAGACGACGTGTCATGCACAAGATCTAGATCCCTAGCTCTAAGGTCAAGGTCACGTTTAGAGGTTACATGTTAAGATGGTCTGTTTCTCGTCCGATCCATACCTCTGCCATAAATGAAAAGATTTTAAAATTACTTTGCATAAATGTTCTCTATAATAGGATGACGTGTCATGTTCAAAATCCAGTCCCCTAGCTCCAATGTCAAGGTCACACTTAGGAGTCAAAGGTCAACATGGTCTGTTTCTTGTCTGGTTCATGAGTCTGCCATTTATCAAGGGATTTGAAAATAATTTGACACAAAACCATATACAGAAGGCGTGTCACGCTTATGACCCAGGTATCTCAGGTCAAGGTCAAGGTAACAAAATGATTCACACCTATACTATTCTGGCATATTTTGCGCAGACAACTGTAGCATTCTTGGGCACGCTTCGGGTACATTTGTCATTAATAGTGACAGCGCTTCTAAAGCATTATAAATGATACATTAATGCTATAGTTTGCCTGACGCAATATCATGTTGTATTTATAACGCTTTGTGATTGTAGCAGATGAGTTATATACTTTTTTTTTTCGATTCCAATTCCATATTTTCGCTGTTATTATGCTTGAATCACGACATTCTTATTAATACAGCTATTACATTACAAACAACTTGAATGAACTGCTTAATTTTTGACAACATATATACATCAAAACTCGAGGCAAAATTAGATCTATATTATATCATAATTTGTATAATTGTTATGAAGCACTGAAATCTCTTGAATATTTAGCAATGTGAATACAGTGGCTTTTCGTTACGTATGCTTCAATGATATGCAAAAAAAAATGCTTAAAGGATGTGATGTCACTTTATTCTCAGTCACAGTCGATTAGTAATTTGTATCTGTCTATCTTTGAAAGAGGACATTAAAGTGGAAATAAAGGACTGCGTCCTCTGTGTCTGAGATGTTTATAAAATGATAATGTTTATGATAATGATGAAAATAATGAGAATTGGTGATATAACTTCTAACGCTGAAAACATGAATGATTATGATAGCGGTGGTGATGATGATGATAACGTGAAATTTTGAAAGATAGTGATAGTAATGATGATGATGAAATATATAATTTAAATAAATCGCCATTTAGTTTAAGCATAACTGTAACTATTCAAAAATTGATACAGCTGTTGCTTTACATTAATTCACATTTTATATATTTATAATGATTCGAGAAAGTGCACAAAACATCACGAAATTATGAATCATTTGCCCAGGTGATAAACTTCTACAAAGGCAGCGCATTGGATAAAACATCAAAGAGAATTTGACATTGTGCATACACGTAAGAATATATAAAACTTATTCATTTAGGCTCACTGTCAGTTAGAACCACATCTAAAGAGAATTACTACGCTATAATTGTACATGAGCTTAGGTTACTAGTAACAGTTAAACAGGAGATAAATCAAAGTACTGAAAGTACAGAAAGGCTGGCTACCACAAAACACTGAATGGAAACTGTGCGGGAAAGATGTTTGCAAAATCTTAGATATTATGGGTTTTCCATATTAAACTAAGGCGAGCATAGGTTATTCTTGTGATCTTGATTAACTTGTGCATCCAAGTTAAAGTTCAATCGAGAAACCTAGTTTATCGGACGTAAACATGGGTCCAAGAGAGTAAACTATAGTTTAAGCCCGTTATACTGTGTGTTCGCTCGAAAATTTATGTTAGTATTCGATAATCATAATTTTTCGACAAAGAATGTAATTGTTGGATAATTTGATTGCCGAGAACCATTGTATACGGACGTGAACCTATGTTTACGACCATGAACTTGGGTTTAAGAGCGTGAACCATAGTTTATGAACGTAAACGTAGGTTTAAGTTCGAAAAACTTGGTTTCTCGAACAAAACTATGATTTTTGGTCATTATCCTATGTTCACCAGCGTTAACCTATGTTTACGATTGTAAACCCATGTTCACGGTCGTAAACCTGAGTTCTTGATCGTTAACATATGTTCACGTTCGTAAGCTATGGTTTACACCCGAGAACCCTGGTTTACTCCCATAAACATAGGTTCACGCTCGTGAACTTAAAAAACGGCCGAAATTCAAAGTTCAATTGAAAAACCTAGTTGAAACCTGGGTTCACGAGCGTGTTTTCGCCCGAAAATATGGGTAAGTATTAGAAAAACCTGGTTTTACGTTCGAAAACCCTTGTTTATCTGTAATTGTTAATTCTACTTTTTTACCGTAAACCTGGGTTAATGTTATTATTGGACAATTGGCGTGCCATAACCGTTTATATATGTTTCTTACGAAGCGATAATCAACATTGAGGGACATAATATCAGATAAAATATAAAGGTAACAAACACAACATCTATATTTCGATATGCAATCCCCCACCCAACACACACATTATGTGTAAATGTATGAACATTGATCAAATGGGGCGGTTTTCTTGTCGGTATGAGGGAAATTTTGGGCTCGAACCCTGCTATAAACCGGACTGTTAATGATTATTGTCTAGTCATGTTGCTTCCTTAATACGATGGTTAGGAAAATTGACGTACCCGTAATAATGTATTTTTTTTAAGAGTATTCAATTCCTACCATGAGATTACTTTAACTATTTTTCAGGAGGGCGTAGGTTCAAATCCTACTAGGACCAAACTTTTTTTCGAGTAAGATGAACTGTTGTTTTTTTTAAGACATATTATCATTGATCTGTCGTACAAAAGCGGAAACGTTTTATTCGATTAGTCATTTCTTGCTGTTTCACATGAATTTGACCTGAAAGGTGAATGTTTAGACATCTTTGAAAATTACTTAATTACATTTGTAAAAGTTCTTGATTTTGCATTTATTTTTACAAAGTTTTGAATAAACGTATATAGGTAGGTTTTACTTCTGCCCTATGGTTCTTTATGCATAGAGCAAGGTCATAATTTTCAAAAGTTGGAGCTTAATTTCTTTCCGATTAAATTCTTTTACTCGAGGCTCCCCAGAAAAATTGTTATCGCCAATTTTATTTTGTGTTTTATACTTGTTACGCAATATTTTGAGGTTTCATTTAGAAAAAAATTTGGTAAAATGAATTCTCTGTGATCGTTTTGCACAATGGCTATCACTTTGAAATTTGTCTTTGTTTCAGCTGGAGGAAAAAAGACATAATTTATCAAATAAAAAACGAACAAGCAAACAACAACGACACGGTAAAAGTCATTTAAAAATGAATCACAGCGCGAAATATGTTAACTTCAGAACTGTATCAAGTTAGTGCAATTGTTAAACATTACCAATACGGGTCCACTATCTTAATATAACCTGAAAACAAGTTGAATACGTGTGTTTAAACAAAACTCGCTACATCTACACCCCCCCCCCCCTTAAATAAATTGGTGACAAAGCGCTTTTTGCATTATATCTTTCAGTATTCGTCGGAATGTTTAAAACGAATTTAGTATAAAAATAGCCTAAAACAGGTATAATGTGGTCTTTGTTTCTTATCACGTTACTGGGGCAATCACGCAGCGATTACGTCCCTTAGTACCTACAGCAAATGATCTGAAAGAATAGTTTCTTAAAACTTAAGCCCTAAATATAAGACCTGACATAACTCATATCACTATAAGTTCATTTTAATTGATATTTCATATTTCTTATTTTCCACGTTATGTCAGGTCGTCGAATAATATAATGTTATTAATCAAGCAATTTCATATTGGCCTTGTTATTTGTCCAAGGGTAGTCGTATTGGCCCAAGGCCGTAGGCCGAGGGCCAATACGACTGCCCGAAGACAAATAACTAGGCCAATATGAAATCGCTTGATTAATGATAATATTATTATTCAACTTTCAACTGTTGGCGGTAACAGTATAAGAACTCTGTGAGTTACCTTATGACAGCTATGCACGTTCTGGTGAAAAATCGTGTCATTCTTTGACAAGTTGTTTACAGTTTAGACGTATTTTAGAAATCATGATCATTTTCGCCAGTAAAACAGAATGAGTTGTATGTAGGTACTTGAGAATAATTTTGAAAGATACTTTTAATGCGACAAAATCAAGAGTAACTAGAACATACCTTATTTTTTGGAATTCCTATTTATTTTCTTTAGCGAGTACCTTACCATTTGAACTGTGATAAAAACTGCTTTAAAAGTCGTTTCCTTTTAGGCTGCAAACAACGAGACACAAAATTATACACATATGTGTTGATCAAGATAATACAACCAATCAAGCACATATTATATAGTCCCATGCCTCGTTTAATTCTTATCCGAAATTGTTTGCAGTTCACAACTGACACTCTTGTTCGCCAATTTATTCATCCACTTTCCAGCACTTGAATCGCTATTTATCATTGCACAAATAGTCCACACTATCAAAATGTCTGTTAAAGATAAGTCTCATCCTTTTAATTAATCTGAGTTTCCATATTTTCTTATTATTTTCCTTGACAACTGCTAGAATTTCTGACAGGAAACACTTGCATTTTACACAATACCGAATAAGCGAAAGTACCGTTGTAATCTCCGAAGACGTACATCCCGCTCAGTCATACTTGGTTATTAAATTCAAACATGTTGGATGACTTTTTTTTTATCAAAATGTGAAAAAAAAATATAATCTATAACTCTGATGTAAAACAAAATGGCGTCATTTAAAAATCAAACGGAAGTCGCTTCTCCGTATTGGCCCTCTCTTTTGAACCAATCAAAATGCTTGAATTCCGTATTGGCCCTGTTTTTTCGTATTGGCCCTGTTTTTCTCATACTGGCTCAGTTATGTTTTGTATTAGCTCTGTCTGTTTCATATGATGTTTGCAATTGATCTAATACAGTGTGTAATATTGTAAAGTTGAATAATAATGCGCAGTATAATTCATATCGACGATTGTTTCTCGGAACCAGCGTTTGTTTACTTAGCTCCTTATAGACGGAGGTCATAATCTATAACGAAGCGGTCAACGTTGAGTTAGTTCCATTCATACGGAAATTTCATTCATTGAGGCGAATGAATTTACCATCATTATGTAATGTTTTCTAATGTTATCTTTCAAGTGTTTACCGTTAGAAAAATAAAACATTATAATAACATGTTTGCGCAAGTAGATCTATTGAAATAGGTAAGTTTAACAATCTTTATACAACTCTATGGCAAAACTAATTAACGTGGCGGACTATCTGAATTGCGCATGAAATTATATTTTGTGTTGTCAGTCTCAGCACCTATTGAACTTTACAGAAACTCGATATATGGTTATAATAGTCTGGCGAATATCGCCAGCCTAAAAATGATAACAGACATTGTATAAACGAATAAATCGGCAGGCTGAAAATGCAAAAACATCCTGATATTTTATATAATATTGATTAGTTTCTAGGAAAATCTTTAAATGTATTTATGATAAAGCAGCATGCCTCCAAATTTGGTTAAAAAATAATCTTTCTTTCAAATTGAAGTTTGGTCATTATTATGAACATTAGAATATGAATTTTTGTTTCTAAAATATTTTAAAAATTCCAAATCAAGAAAAATAGATGACCGCGTCGGGAATCGAATCCTCGACCGCCGCGGCAATAAAGACATTCTCCCGTCATGATAACCAATAGCGCTATAGCTGAAGTAGTGATTAATGAATTCAAAATATAGATATTTATAATCGAGACATATTACCTGGAGTAAAAGCGTGACAAACGCTTTTCGATTTGCATCGTAAAAAGTAGCAAAAACAGCAAATTCTCATGTGTTTTCGTAAAGCTTAACAAAGTTTGTCAGTAACTACTTAAGAAATATAGCATTTATTTCAAGATATCGAAAAGAAAACCATTATTTTTTGTTGTCGAAAGATCTGGAGGCATGCCGCTTTAAGAATGCCCCTCTATAGCATACACAAAAGGCTGATCTCTTACAACTTGTCTCAGTAATATTTTTCCTGTGACAACTGTTTAGTCTATATGTCAGATAGAAGTCAAATTTTGTTTGATTTTTTCTTCAATGATTGTTCATTAAAAGTTAAGCAAATTTTCCTTTTCTGTATCTTTACCAGAATGTACCCTTTGATGTTCACATCAATGGTTTTCTTGTTTATTTAGTGTTTGTAGCTGTGGTTTTGTGTATGCCAGGCTTTATTATGACAATACTTTAAAAGATATGTTGCAAATAATAAATGTTTCCGGTGACATATATCATAACATTTAAGCTTTTTTTCAAATACCGGTATGTTATATTTGCAAGTTAGAAATAATGTTGACCATTTAGGCTCTGATATATGTATATGTTAACCAAAACTGTTTCTAGTTATTTAAGAAACTTTTATGAGTTGGTATAATAATGTATTTAAAAGAACCAGAATAGTTTTCTTATAAAAAGTTCTAAATCAAATTCGTTTCTGGAAGAGTAAAAAAAAAGCAACATTATGATTTATTATGGTAATACATTCAAACGACGCGGTTTGCCATGATAAAAGTTTTAATGCGCGTGTTTTTGTTTTTTGCTTTCTATTCAATAGTTAACATAAATCAGGTTATTAGGCTAACGTTTTATGTTTACGCAGTGTGTTGTTGCATCATCTTTAATATTGGCGGATGTTTTTTGCTAACTGTTGCTACTGTTATCGACGTTGTTCATCATCAACAGCCGCCTTTCTGATCTGAAAAACTTATGTTGCTATTCTATGGGTTATTTCATGAAATGCGAAATTTTAAAACTCGTAATTGACTGTTAAAGCTCTCTACAGACGGTAGGTTTTTGTTGTACAACACTAATTATCTCAAAGATGTACAATTTTGAAATTGTACATTTTGCACATACAGACAGTATTCCATTCCTATATAAATCACAGAGATTTACCAAGTAAACATAGTGCATCAGGTACTGAAAAGAATGTAACTATTAATATTATAAAAAATAATATGCACCTTTTTATGTCCCATGAATTTGATTACGCATGACACAAATGAGCCACGCCATTAGAAAACCAACATAGTGGCTTTGCGACCAACGTGGATGCAGACCATCCTGTGCATCCGCGCAGTCTGGTCAGGATCAGTGACGGTTGCTTTCAAAGTCTAATACATTTAGAGAAACCGTTAGCGAACAGCATGGATCAGACTGTGCGGATGCTGGTTGTAAACGCACTATGTTGGTTTTCTCATGGCGCAGCTCAAATCACTTAACTTTTCAGTGTCATCCTTCCATTATGCATTAAAAGCCATTTTATATTCATGCTGTTCGCTAACGGTTTCTCTAATTGTAATAGACTTTGAAAGCAAACATCACTGATCCTGACCAGACTGCGCGGATGTACAGGCTGGTCTGCATCCATGCTGGCCGCAAAGCCACTATGTTGGTTTTCTCATGGCGTGGCTCATTTGTGTCATGCGTAATCAAATTCACGGGACATAAAAAGGTGAATATTATTATTTATAATATTAATAGTTACATTCTTTTCAGTACCTGATGCACTATGTTTACTAGGTAAATATCTGTGATTATTTATGAATGGAATACTGTCTGTATGTGAAAAATGTACAATTTCAAAATTGTACATCTCTGAGATAATTAGTGTTGTACAACAAAAACCTACCGTCTGTAGAGGGCTTTAGAATAGTTTGGGTTTTTTGTGGGGTGGGGTGGGGGGAGGAGAGGGGCGTTCAAGGCAATGCATTTCGACTACAAAGAACTGGAGATGTCATTTATCTTATTCAGAATTGTTTTACAAGCTTTGGGGCGTACTAATCTTATCCTTATATAAAGAGGCTTACGTATACATTAAATTCATATCGAGGGCTTGTAATAGGGTTGTATAATAAAAAAGTTAAATGTATTGTTTCTTTGATGGGTGATGAAAATGAAGACCACACATATATTCAAAATGTAAGTATATCGCTTTAAGGGAAACATAATCAAAACATCCTAAAATAATGAAATTTTGTCCAGAATAAAAACGTTCATCAAATAGAAATGTGATGCTGTATTTACTAGTTATTTTGACGTAAACATTTTGACACACACGTAAAGTTCATGTTTTGACGTATCAGTGGAGCCACTACAAGTAAAAGCAAAGATTACTCTATATAAAGCGTTAGGAGCCTGATGCTAACAGCGACAACCGTTGAATGAAAACTCCAAAGGCACCTGAGCACGCGCAGTGCTTTAATAAAAACCAGCTAAAATGAAAACAATTTATAGCAGACAATAAACACTTAATAATTACCTCAGTAAGTGTAACAGAACACTCCCAATGATTTGCTAACTCGTAAAAAAGGTTGAACCGTATCAAATTTATATATGTTAACTCTTTTTCTTAATTAGACTAGTAATTTTGGGCTTTTATCAGGCAATAATGTCAGGCGTAAGTCGCATCAAACGTTTAAAAGAAATACAAAACTTTATTACGAAAGATAAAAGATACAGCAGGAATTAACGCCTTCTTTCATGATTCATACGTGTGCTGTAGACAAAAAAATAATGATACCGACAATGTAAATCTTGAAAACATTAACCACATTAAGTTAGTTTGTGAATTTTATGACTGATCTTATAAAGAAAATGCAGTTTTGAAACTGTAAAAGTTTTTACGATTTCTTTTCCAGTGATAAACATACATTTTTTCTGTTTTATTTTTCTTCAATTTATTGTGCTAAACTATTGCACTACATGCTGGATATCCATAAATTTCGTTAGTACGAGGGCCATTCTAAAATAATGACAATCGTGTTAGAATATGCTACACAGTCTTTGTACAGATTTTAAATTTAGTTTATCCCTTTCAAAGTATTCACCCTTGTCTACTAACATTTCCGTTAAACAGTTTTCGATACCACTTAATTTAAAGGAGATGGAATACAAAACCATTTGGACACTTTTAGTTCCTTTTACAGTTATCTTTTCGCAGCCACTGTCTGTTGTCAACGCAGTGCTGTGGCTCATTAAAGTATCTCCTCGTCTCATTTCATGTTACGAGCTTTCACATTGTGCGGTCATCTAAGTTTGAGAACTTTTTCGGCGTTTCTTTAGCACATTTGACTCTATTGCTCTTTTGCTTCTCGGTTAACATGTTAAGCACCCATCAGGCACTAACCTGTCTTAAACTTAAGTGTTTGGTGAAAATCTCATGTGTTTTCCCCTATAACATGCTAAGAAAAGACGCCGTGTACCTGGCGTGTTTATCAATCAAACGACTGACAGCAGCAATGTTCAATGACGTCAATGCTGTTTTGGGCCTGCCAGGCCGAGACATGTCTGTATAATTGCCTGACCATTTTTGAATTTATGTACCCACATGCTAACAGTTTTCACTGATATACTGTAGATTCCCTGTATGAAGTATGTAGTTCACTGAGTATCTTTTATGCAGGTATTTTAAAGAACATAAGAGCCGCACCACGAGAAAACCAACATAGTGGCTTTGCTAACAGCATGGACCTAGGCCAGCCTGCGCATCCGCGCATTCTGGTCAGGACCCATGCTGTTCGCTAACGGTTTGTCTAATTGCAATAGGCTTTGAAAGCGAACATCCAAGCAGCCTGGTCAGGATCCATGCTGGTCGTAAAGCCATTATGTTGGTTTTCTCTTGGTGTTGCTCATATCATGTTTCATCCATCTAAAACGCGAATTCCTTGCGTGTCACACTTCTAAGGAAGCGCGAATCTGGCACTGCTTTTAGATGGGCCCTTGTATAGAGCTTTAATTGCTCTATACTTATTTTATACTCTTCTGTGAATTACTGAAATTTATCAGTGAAATAAAATTGATATTTTCACTGTTTGAAACATCATTTTTTATTTTTAGTACGGAACTACATTTGAATGCGAAATGATATGAATAATAAATGATAGGAAATTCCTTGCAAAATATTCTTCAGTAAAGGTAAAGATGTATAAAAATAATAAAAGGATTATAAATATTTACATTTTATTATAATAAAATGTCAAAGAAATCAGAAAACGTAATAGAACTATTTATAGTTTTTTCTACAAAGACATCCTGACGTCACGGCATTATCACGTTAAGATGCGATGCACGTGACGTTGCGCGGGCAAACTGAATATATTTTGGTTAAAACCATTAAAAATGCATAAAATAAATAGAAAATTTGTTTGTTTCAGTGTAAGATCGAAATATATTTCACTCGTGAACACCATAATTTACATTTTCACTCGTGGCTGTGCCAGTCGTGAAAATATTGCATTATAGTGTTCACTCGGTGAAATATATTTCGATCTTAAACTAAAACAAACAAATATCCTCTATATACTACGATATGGCATAACATCGCTTTGCAAATGATTTAGTAATATTTGTCCCTCACAGCAAACCTATCTAAATAAATGAAGATTTGAAAAATGAATTTACGTGTTAATGCCACAAAGAAAGAAGAGAACAAATTTTAAAAGCAAACACATAAATAAAGCACATCTAGGTCACAAACCACTAGAGATCTTACAATTATTCCCACGGTCCAAAATACAGTGCTTGCCTGGAAAATTATTCTGCTCATCATGCCATCATTATTTTTTCTCCTTACCTATCGATAACATGTTTGTGTGTTACATCACAGCTCTAAATTTCGCAACAAAAGTGTGGTTCCCTTATTTATCTTCTTTTTGTTTTGTTCGTCTTATATGATCAGTACAGAATTTTCTGGTGGGAAACGTTCCGAATTTCAAACATAATGTCTCACGCATCTACATTAAGACAGTCTAATGACGCTAGTTTATATTACTTTGCAATTACGCAACGAGATGCAGTTATCATTCAAATGACTAAAGAGATTATTGCATTCTTTTAGAAATAGTGCTGTTGTAAAAAGGTCTTAGTACTTGTACTAAGTGGTGTTGTATTTCCTGTTCTTTTGGGATCATGGAGTGCTTAAAAGCCTACGCTAGGAAGGGAGCAAATTTTAGAGAATAAGCCCGTTTGCTTGGTTCTAAAAGTTCCTAATGACTACTTATAGACTTTAATGTCTAAAGAATAATCGAAATATTTAACGATACTGATAAAAATTGCTGAGATCGTTAATTATTACATAGCTAGAACTTCAGGCCCAAGAAATCCAAAGTACCTCAATTATCACCTTTATTCCTGTATAATCATGTACCAGTTACATATTGAGTGTAGAATGTAGGATTGTCGTAAATTATATCAAATAAACTTAAAACAGCATACGTCCGATAACTACTCGTATTTTATATATTTTAGATTTTAAATTACTTAAACAAAAGAACTATACCAGTTATAAATTTTGCTAGTACGAGGCCATTCTAAAAAATGACAATCGTGCTGGAATATGGTACACAGTATGTATACATACTTCAAAATAACTTGATCATTTCAAAGTATTCGCCCTTTACCACCATTTTCAGTACCACTTGAATTAAAGAAGACGAAATACAATAGAAAAAGTGGAAACTCCACAGGTCGTTCAACACGACAAAAACGAAAATATTGCAGGCTCGGTTTGATTCAGCCTGTTAATGGACGGTAGTGGAAATGCATGCTACCATGCAAAACCTTTTTGACACTTTTAGCTCTTTTTGCAATTACTGGTCTACGGTCGCCTGACGCTGTGGCTAATAAATGGATATCCAGCTCTCTGCAATTGTCCTACTGTCTCTATTGATTTATACGGTTATATAATTGAAGTGATGCTCCGTGTCCATTATTTTCAAATGACAAAAAAAATAGAGCATGCCATTTACAACCTGTTCATCTTCTTTGTTAAATGGGGCTTCTCCAAAACAACATTATTCTACCGTCATTTATTGTGCCAAAATGTAATTTCTTTCCGTTGTTTTCCTCCTTTATGTCCCTCAAAAGTTGGCATATTAAAATCGCACTGTCCGTCCGTGTGTGCGTCCGTGCATATACTTGTCCGGGCTGTAACTCTGCCATCCATAAAGGGATTCTGAAATAATTTGTTCACCATAATGAGGCGAAGTGTCATGCGCAATAACCGGACCCCTAGCTCCAAGGTCAAGGTTACACTTAGAGGCCTTACGTTAACAGGGTCTGTTTCGTGTCCGATCCATAACTCTGCCATCGATAAAGGGATTTAAAAGTTACTTGGCCTAAATGTCCACTATAATGTGATGAAGAGCCATGCGCAAGACACAGACCCCTAGCTCCAAGGTCAAGGTCACACTTAGAAGTCAAATGTTAGCATGGTCTGTTTCTTGTCTGGTCCATAACTCAGTCGTTTATCAAGGGATTTGAAAATAATTTGACACAAATGTTAACCATATTGAGAAGGCGTGCCGCGCTGATGACCCAGGTATCTCAGGTCAAAGACAAGGTAACAAAACGATCCATGCCTAAATTAGTCTGGCATATTTTCGCAGACAACTGTAGCATTCTTTGGCACGTTTCGGGTGCATTTGTCACTAATAGGAACAGCTCTTGTAAATTACTGTAAATGACATATAAATGCTATAATTTGCCAGCAATTTTCTGTCATACGACTCCCGTTTTACGCATTATCATGTTGTATTTATAACGCTTTAAGGTTTGGAGCAGATGAGTAATTCACTATTTTTTTCGATTCCATGTTATACTGTTGAATTACAGCATTCTTATTAATATAGCCATTATATTACAAAAGACTGGAATGAAGTGCTGAATTATTGATAACATGTATACATAAAAAAACTCGAGGCAAAGTTAGATCTATATGATATCGTAATTTCTATAAAACTTTGTCATTTTTATGAAGCACTGAAATCTCTTGAATATTTAGCAGTGTGTATTTGAGGACGCAGTGGCCCATTGAATTACTCCCCCAACCGACACCTAATCCCCCATTCCCCCAAAAAATAAAATACAAAATTAAAAAAAAAACCTAACCACACCAAAACAAACATATCTGTGAAAAGCAGTTAAAATGGCAACATTCTCAAAAATTAAACAATATTAGTAGAAATGACAATATAATCATAGATATGAGCAAGTGCAGAAAATGCTGAAAATACGTGATTTACTGTAACATAGTAAAACAGTGTTTCATGAACATGACGAGACGTGGTGAACAGTACTTTCCCTGTAACAAAAATTTAGGGAAGATGGCTTCTTCTGTTTTTCTCATTTTTGTAAACTTTCCTAAATGAAAGTACTCACGTATGCTTCAATGATATGCAAACAAACTTAAAGGATGTGATCACCGGTATTATACTCAGTCACAGTTGATTAATAATTTGTATATGTCAATCTTTGAAAGAGGACATTAAAGTACAAATTAAGGTCTGCGTCCTCTGTGTCTGAATTATGGTAATCGTGATGACAATGTTTATGATAATGATGATAATTATGACAATGAACATTAATGATATAACTCTTCTAATACAGAAACCATGAATGATAATGATAACGGTGGTGGTGATGAAGATAATGTGATCTTTTGAAAGATAATGATAGTAATGATGATGATGATGATGATGATGATGATGATGAAATTTTTAATTTAAATAAATCACCATTTAGTTTAGGCATAACTGTAACCATTCAAAAATTGATACAGCTGTCGCTTTACATTAATTCCCATTTTATATGTTTATAATGATGCGAGAAAGTACACAAAACATCACGAAATTATGAATCATTTGCCCAGGTGGTAAACTTCTACAAAAGCAGCGCATTGGATAAAACATCAAAGAGAATTTGAATTTGTGTATATACGTAAGAATATATAGAACTTATTCATTTAGTCAGAGCCACATCTTAAGAGAATTACTACTGAGCTAATAGGAGATAAATAATGATAACAGACATTGTAAAACCGACTAAAATGCAATGCATCCGGACATTCTATACAATTTGCTTAGTGTCAAGGAAAACAGCATTTGCGAAAACTTCTTTTACTCTTTTAAATGTAAAATATTTAATTTTGAAAATGGAATGTTTGTCTGGATTCCTGTATGAGCTATTGAATTTGAATTAAATCGCCATCACTGAATGTTCCTAAATTAACAAAACGTTTGATAGGCTAGCTGAACGATTATGACATTTATGTTATGAATTCCTCTCTTTAACATACACAAAAGGCTGATTTCTCACAACTTGTCTACGTAATGTTTTTTCCTGTGACAACTGTTTAGTCTATATGTAAGGTAGAAGTCAAATTTTGTTTGTTTTTTCAATACTTGTTAATCAAAAATTAAGCAAATTCACTTTTTTCTGTATCTTAACCAAAAGGTACCCTTTGATGCTCGCAGCAATGATTTTCTTGTTTATTTATGGTTTGTAGCTGTGGTTGTGTGTAAGCCAGGCTTTATTATGACAAAAATTTAAAGGATATGTTGCAGATAATAAATGTTTCTTGTGACATACATCATAACATTATGCTGTTTTAGATATGTTATAATCTTCAAATTAGTAATAATGTAGACCAATTTGACTTTGAAATATACAGAGCTGAGATTTTTATTTACAATGGTGTAAACTTAATGAATTGCTATCATTATAATATTATGGAGCAAAACCGTTTCAAAATACTCTATATCGAAGGTGATTGGCTCTTCATCCGTCTGTTAATATACAAAAAAAAATGGCAAGTATATTAAAGTGTGAATTAATACATTAAACTATACTTGTGTTTTTCTGATTTGTCAGTAACAAAATTTGTCATTAAATTAATGAACTTGCGACTAACTTTGGACTGGTATTATGTGCAATGTTGCTTCATTTCAGACCATGACCGATGCTTAAATTTCCCAGTAACAAAAACAGTTCCTAGTTATTTAAGAAACTTTATGCGTTAGTATAATAATGTATTTAAAAGAACCAGAATTGTTTTGTTATAAAACGTTTTCAATCAAATTCATTTCACGAAGGGTGAAAAAATGTCTTATACAAAAAAACAAAAACATTATGATTTATTATGGAAATACTTTCAAACGACGCGGTTTGCCATGATAAGATGTTGTTGTTTTTTCTATTCAATAGATAACATAAATTAGGTTATTAGGCTAGCATTTTATGTTTACGCAGAGAAAAAACGTTCACTGTTGTTGCATCATCTTTAATACTGGCGGATGTTTTTTGCAAACTGTTACTACTGTTACCGACGTTGCACATCAACAGCGTACATCGTAAAATCCAGAATTAAAAAGATCCATCAAATAGAAATGTGATGCTGTATTTACTAGTTATTTTGACGAAAACATTTTGACACACCCGTAAAGTTTATGTTTTGGCGTAAATGTGAACCCACTAAAAGATTACGCTTTATAAAGCGTTAGCGTTGAATGGAAACTCTAAAGACACCTGAGCACGTACAGTGATTTTAATAAAAAACCAACTAAAATGAAAACAATTTATAGCAGACAATAAACGCTTAATTACCTCAATAAGTGTAACAGAACACTCCCAATGATTAGCTAACTTATTAAAAATAAAACAGAGCTTGAACCGTATCAAATCTATATTATTTACTCTTTTTCTTAATTAGACTAGTGATATTGGGCTTTTATCAAGCAATAATGTCAGTCTTAAGTAGCACCAAACGTATAAAAGAAATACCTTACTTTATTACGAAAGTAAAAAAAAAACAACAGCAGGAATTCACGCCTTCTTACATGATTTATACGTGTGTTGTAGACAAAAATAAATAATGATGCCGACAATGTAAATCTTGAAAACATTAACCACATTATGTTACTTTGTGAATTTTAAGACTGATTTTTGTAAAGAAAATGCAGTTTTGAAATTGTAAAAGTTTCTACGATTTCTTTTTCAGTAATAAACATTTTTTCTGTTTAATTTTCTTCATTTTATTGCGGGAAACTATTGCACTACATGCTGGATATCCATAAATTTCGTTTGTACGAGGGCCATTCTAAAATAATGACAATCGTGTTAGAACATGTTACACAGTCTTTGTACAGACTTCAAATTTAGTTTATCCCTTCAAAGTATTCGCCATTGTCTTCTAACATTTTCGTTAAACAGTTTTCAGTACCACTTAAGTTAAAGGAGATGGAAAACAAAACCATTTGGACACTTTTAGTTCCTTTTACAGTCATCTTTTCGCAGCCACTGTCTGTTGTCAACGCAATGCTGTGGCTCATAAAAGTATCTCCTCGTCTCATTTCATGTTACGAGCTTTGACATTGTGGATCATCTAAATTTGAGAACTTTTTCGGCGTTTCTTTAGCACATATGACTTTATTGCTCTTTTTCTGCTCGGTTAACATGTTAAGCACCCATCAGGCACTAACCTGTCTTAAACACAAGTGTTTGGTGAGAATCTCATGAGTTTTCCCTGTTAACATACCAAGAAAAGACGACGTGTACCTGGCGTATTCATCAATCAAACAACTGACAGCAGCAATGATCAATGACGTCACTACTGTTTTGGGCCTGCCAGGACGAGACATGTCTGTATGATTGCCTGACCATTTTTGAATTTACGTACCCACATGTAAACAGTTTTCACTGATATACTGCGGATTCTCTGTATGAAGTATGCAGTTCACTAAGTATCTTTTCTGCAGGTATTCTAAGGAACATATGAGCCGCACCACGAGAAAACCAACATAGTGGCTTTGCGAACAGCATGAATCCAGACCAGCCTGCGCATCTGCGCATTCTGGTCAGGGTCCATGATGTTCGCTAACGGTTTCTCTAATTGCAATATACTTTGAAAGCGAACATCCGCGAAGCCTGGTCAGGATCCATGCTGGTCGCTAAGCTCATATCATGTATCATCCATGTAAAACACGAGTTCCTTGCGTGTCACACTTCTAAGGAAGCGCGAATCTGTCATTACATTTAGATGGGCCCTTGTATATAGCTTCAGTTACTCGATATATATGGCATAACATCGCTTTGCAGTTTGTCCCTCACAGCAAACCTATCTTAATAAATGCAGATTTGAAAAATGAATTCACGTGTTAATGCCACAAAGAAAGAAGAGAACAAAATTTAAAAGCAAACACATAAATAAAGCACATCTAGGTCACAAACCACTAGAGATCCTACAATTATTCCCACGGTCCAAAATACAGTGCCTGTCTGGAAAATTATTCTGCTCATCATGATATCATTATTTCTTCTCGTTACCTATCAATAACATGTTTGTGTGTTACATCACTGCAGCTCTAATTTCGCAACAAAAGTGTGGTTCCCTTATTTATCTTCTTTTTTGTTTTGTTCGTCTTATATGATTAGTAAAGACTTTTCTGGTGGGAAACGTTCAGAATTTCGTACATAATGTCTCACGCATCTACATTAAATGACTGAAGAGATTATTACATTCTTTTAAAACAGAGCTGTTGTAAAAGGTCTCTTACTTGCAACAAGTGGTGTTGTATTTCCCGTTCCTTTGGGATCATGGAGTCTTTTTAAGCCTACGCTGGGGAGCAAGCAAATTCTCGAGAATCAATCCGTTTGCTTGGTTGCGATTTATGATTCTAAATGATCTTCTTATAGATTTTAGTGTTTAAAAAAAATAATCGAAATATTGATATGATACTGTACTGACAAAAAAAAGCTGAGATCGTTAATTGTTACATAACTAGAACTTCAGGCCCAAGAAATCCAAAGTACTGCAATCATCAACTTTATTCCTGTATAATAAAGTATCAGCTATTTATTGAGGGTAGAATGCAGTTCTGCCATAAAGAAAGACTTACAACAGCAAGCGTTCGATATCTACTCATACTTTATATGAGCCGTGCCATGGGAAAACCAACATAGTGGGTGTGCGACCAGCATGGATCCAGACCAGCCTGCGCATCCGCGCAGTCTGGTCAGGCTCCATGCTGTTCGCTTTTAAAGCCTATTGGAGTTGGAGAAACTGTTAGCGAACAGCATGGATCCTGACCAGACTGCGCGGATGCGCAGGCTGGTCTGGATCCATGCTGGTCACACACCCACTATGTTGGTTTTCCCATGGCGCGGCTCAATTATATTTTACTTGAACAAAAGAAATATACCAAATATTAAAAGTGAAAAGCAATTTCATTCATTCTTAGAATCTAATCTGAAATTTGTTGTTCAATTATGTAAGGCAGACTAAAATATCAATGTCTGATCATAGAAGAAGAGATCAAAGATTCTCGAGAAAGAAGTATAGTGTCATGAAAAGACACTGAAAGAGTAAATAAGTTCTGATCTTCAAAATTCACTCTATGAATTGACATTTTTCTTTCCTTTCAAGTCAAAAAAAGCGAAAAACACTAAAAGCCCTTCTTACGTTTTACATAAAAATAATAAAATCTTTAGTTTTAGAAAATGTGTATTTATCTCCCCTTGTTCATTATGTGAATTCCGGGTATTTTTGTAGCGGGTTAGAAGCCTGATCTGTCGGAGAAAAATATAGTTGTAAAGTAACAGTAGTGTATCCTAGTGGCTTTGTTCCTATGCACATGTCTCGAAAGTATGACTAAAACACTTGAAAAGTTAATTTTGCCAAACATCAGCATTCTTGTCTGTTTAGAATATAGTTTACATTTTTGTCGATGAGTCAGTTATTGTTGAAATACGGTTCTGCTAAATTTCTCTCCAATGTTTGTTTCTGTTTTTCGTTACCTGCCATATTTCTCAAGATTTTCTGCTTAGTCACCCTTCACAAGGAAGTTTAAACTTTTCGAAATAAAGATCTTATGTCAGCGCCGATGTCACATTAAGTAATGCCATGTCGCAGACAGCATTATTGGACTTTTTTAAGATAACAATTTCTTTTGTAATTAATGTCTCATACGAAATCAAATTCAATTGAATAGCAAGCTATTTTGTAAACGTCAAGTTTACTATTTCAAGATAATGTCGATGTGTCAGCAGAGCATGCTGAAATGTGCGTTTTAATTTTCATTACATCAGTAGAGCATTTAATTTAATTTTTAGCCTGCTGCCGGCAAGTGATTATGCCTTTGCGACCAGTGCAGACCAAGCTCAACCTGCACGGACGTGCAGGCTGATCATGGTCTGCACTGTTCGCTATTCAATCAGCTAATTTTCAGTGAACACACCTTCGAATAATAGATGGTATTGTCCAAATTGAATGATGGACAAGTCCATTATTGAAATTTACCAGGGTAAAAGTTAAGCGTTTCGAAAAGAGCTTGATGGCCTAGGAAATCAGGAAGGTAAAAGAAAATCATAACTGTTTCTAGACACATGCATGTTCACCTTTGAAGTAAGATCCGAATCTTTGGTTTGGCGTGTGTAACCTAAGTGACAATTCTGAGTTCTGGGGCAATCGAATCCTGATGAGTATTGAAGTCAAAGAAAATATTATTTAGAGCAAATAGGACATGAAAACTCTTATAATCGATCATTATACCTAAACACGGAAAATACAGAAATGGTAATAAAGAAAATAACTTCATACAATATATTAACAAACATTAAAAACAGAAAGGCAGAGATGGTCCATATATGTGTAAATGAGGGCTTGGAGAGTTTTTGGCTGTATCCTAAAATCTTTAAAGTGTTAGGGAAATGTATATTGTCCTTCAAAAGCCTTGGTAATATTCTCTGAAGACATCCCCGGAGTTCAAGGACACACTTTTCATAAATATTTTACAACAAAACTTACTTTAATACGGGTTTAGGTTGTGTTGCGCAGTTTTTAATAGAGTTATTGTAAACGACTATTTAGTCATCTACATGTTTTTTAATTGGAAAATGACGAGATTGCATTTCAATATAAGCAAATAAATATTTAGAAAAATAGCATAATACTTATGTAAATATTAGTCACTCGAACCCAAATACATAATTATTGTATTAATATTGTTGCAATTTTTAGGGAAAAAAATAGAACTGAAACTATTGTATAAACCAGTGTCATTGAATATAAATGATAAATCAGTGACAATGTTCTAAAAATTGACTTGGGAAACCTGTATTTTTTCCAGTCTTTTTTTTCAATGATATTTAATTTATTTTGTGTTGATTATTAACTTACGTTTTCATTATAACCTTTAAGATATTTCAAGTCTGCCATATTGGCGCAATGTAACAGATGTTTGTCAAGGACGTCTGTCGTATCTCCGGTACATTACAGTTCTACAGTAAGTTATACATGTATCTATTATTCATTTCAGTGTTTCAAGGATCAATAGAAAGTTCACTTGCGCTCGGTAGAAAAGTATGATATAGTTTTATTTATATAGGTCATGTTTAAACGACAATTAAAACTTGTTTCTTTTTAGTATTTTATTGATACCAGTTTAATAAGGTAATTGTATACAAATTAGATAAAATGTTTAACATAAGTCAGATTGAAAATTAAAGAAAGCCAAAACGGGACAGAACACAACACAGCACAACACAATGTAAACACAAAATAAAACACTCATCAAGACGTTACCTGTTGATTTTTTTTTTTGTTCATCTTTCACAAAGTTAGTGAAATTATAGAAGGCCATCTATGTGTCGTCTTGTCTTTTTACATTGTAATAGCTTTTTACATAATCTTAGTCAATTACTTAGTTTTAAAACAAATTACTGTGACAAAATAGCATGTCGATAGTGAGTCTGTTGCTTGGAATATTATTCTTTTTTATTCCCTTTACATGTTTTAGGAGTTGTATATTCAATTTTATTGTAAGTGGCATGTATATACACACGACAACTAGACTGAATTTTAACTGTTTCCGGTATTGATCTAGTGCGGATATTGCCATATAATTTATTTTGCTGAGTCATACTATGTCAATGTAATGTGACTCAGGGGCGGATGCATGTTTTTTTTCTAGGGGGTCCGGTCCAGATGGGGGTAGGTGCGGGAGGGGTGTGCCTTTTTGTTTCTCGGGGTCAGCGAAGAGCGAACTTCAAGAGCGTTTTAGAGTAAAAAAAACAAGAATCTGAATCCCATCAAAAATGTTCCCGCGGCCGCAGTATGTTATAATATGTTTTTTGTACTGTTTGTTCAACTGTGAGAGTGCAGCTTTAAAAGTTTTCATCATCAACTTTGAAAATTCTAGGGGCGTCCGTACCCCCCCCCCCCCCCCCCCCACCACCACCCCGTCACGACGACCCCCACGCTGGAGCCGCCCGTGCAATGTGTCTATTTTTACTACTTATCAATATGATTTACTGTATACGGTTGGAAGAAAGCTTAAATATGTTCTTAAAACAAGTACTGACCGTTTGTTTTAATGTTAACCATAATAACATGTAGGCTATTTTGTAATCGTAAATGTAATAGTAAAGTTTACATTGGTGAAATAATTACATCGTATCAACAGAAAGTTTGTAGAGACGGAGTACCAAGCATACAGTCTATGAGAGATACAAATTTCTTATCTATAATCTTTTAGATCTTTATCCAGTTATAATTTGTACAATTAATTGGTGATAAAACTGTCAGAAGTATTTCACAAGAAAATTACTGTTTACATCAATGTAAAAGAAAGTTAAAAGAAGTTATACTAGTTTCCCTGATAAAACATGAGATAATGCCCCTGATCAGAATGATTAAGTTTTGCCAGCTTATATTTCGTAGACTGCATGACGTGATCGTGATGACATGCTCATTATGTACTGGTGAGCTATAACACCGTTTTACAACAGTATTTCATTTATGTAACGGCGGTTAGTTAACACAACCAGTGTTCCTGGGTTGTGTACCAGTACAAACCTGTTCTCCACAAGTAACTGCCAACTTCCCCACTTGAATCAGAGTTGGAAGACGAATGATATCATATCAAATCGCCACGGAGAACATATGCCCCGCCCGGGGATCCGTAGATCTGCGCTCTCTCTCTATTGAGCTAAGCGAGCAGGCTTGAATGCATTGTAGACACTTTTCGCCATAAAGTATGTTTCCACATACCAGGGTTGTTTAAATCAGGAAATGGTAGTGGTTTATTGTTCCTTTCGTAGTGACTTTGTAAAAAGTTAAAACGAGACATCTTTGTAAAATGTGAATACGAGTCCACTTTTATTTACTTGCGTATGCTTCAAATATAGCCCTTTCACTTAGGCAAAAAGGAGAGAACGATAAAACTTTCCCATAGGTGAATAAAATTTTAATTTGTCCATCTCTGAAAGGGGATAATAGAACTAAATAAAGGGTCACGGGACTAAATTGGACATGTCAATGGACGTGTTTCAAAGATTATTTATAGAGCTTGTTTAAACTTTTACACGGAGAATTAAAAAATGTTGTCTTTGATACAGCATCCATTTCTGTATTTTGTCCTTCGGTACTATTAATTACATTTAATTTTTGAGAGATGGAAACAACATAAAATGGCTGTTATAGACGACATGCGCCTTAAATACTTTTCGCTGTATATGATTTACGAGCTTACAAATGAGGATAATAATGATGATGATAATGTTGTTGTTGCTGCTGATACATATAATGATAATAATGATGATGACAATGTTAATAACAACAACAATAATAATAATTATTATTATTATTATTATTATTATTATTATGAGAACAAAACCAGTAAGCATAATGGTAATTATTATTATTAAATAAGAACAATAGTAAATATAACCATAACAAATGATAATTTAATTTAATATTATACTATTTATATATCTATATATAAAATAATAATATCATTATTTTAATGTTTATGATGATAATTTTTGAAGATGTCATGATGACGAGGAAATGACGATGATGATGATGATGATGATGATGATGAAGCTGGAACATCAAAGAGAAATAAACATATTTCTATCCTAATAAGACTATCGTTGGCAAAGGAACACTTAAAAATTTGGTGAGACTAGCAGTTTAGCTGAACAAAGTTTTCCCGAAAACCAAAATGAAACATTACATCTATGGCACGTAAAACACATAACTTGAACGCTCAAAATAATAGAGAAACCCGACAAATGAGCCGCACCATGAGAAAACCAACATAGTGCATTTGAGACCAGCATGGATCCAGACCAGTCTGCGCATCCGCGCAGTCTGGTCAGGATCCATGCTGTTCGCATTCAAAGCCTATTGCAATTAAGGAAACCGTTAGCGAACAGCATTGATCCTGACCAGACTGCGCGGATTTATCAAATTATAACATTCAGTCGCTGCGTTATGTGTAATAGAACGCTGCCATTGACAAAAATAGGAGAGAATTAATTATGATATGCATTTATTATTTATTTAAGCTGTTTTCTATGCCTTCAACAAGCATGTAATGTCAGTTATTTATAGATTATACAAAACAGTTGAAAAGGTATGTCATATAACAAGGAAAAAGCATTCGTAAGATTAATTCCAAAAATAAACTACGATGAGCCACATTAATGTGCCGTTACGTGGGCAGTTAATACTTGTCAACAAGAAATAGCCATTTCCCAGAAATAAAACTTTTTCGCAAATAAAAGCGTTGCATTGGTTAGAAATATTCTTTTTCAAATTAAAAGTTTTCAAATTGACATCCTGTTTGATAGTTTACATTTCTTTAATATTTTGTATGCTGGTTATAGAATGACGCCTAACTTTAATTATTCTTCCATTTTCAATGCATTGCCTTTGTTAAATATATTTTTCTTGCGTGGGAAAAGAATCGCAAAACAGTGTAATAACTGTCAGTCACATTGCAGCAGCAAAATTACCTTTATGCAGTAAAAGTAAGATTTTCACGTGTATAATCATAAAGACGAGAAAAAGATGAAAACTTACAACTGCGCAATAATATAAATAAAGAACATATAGGTAAAAAAAAACACTAGAATCTTAGAACAGTTACTATTCTCACGGCCCAAGGTACAGAATTTGCCTGGAACACTATTTTGCTCATCAAACCGCCATTATAATTTATCTTTACCCATCAATAACATGTGTGCAGGTTGCATCACAACTCAAAATTTTGCAGCAAAGTGGTGACTGATATTTCAATCTTAAACTGTTTCTTGCGTCTTCTGATCGAAGCAGAATTTTCTGATGGGAAACGTACGCACTCTTTTATGGATTTGCATTAGAATAAAGCGTTTAATACCTTTTGAAAGCCTTTCTTATGATACAGTTTATTACTCTGCAATACGGCAGTGAGTTTCAGGTATCATTTAAACGAATAAAGTAAACACAGTAATTTTCTTGGAACATGAGCAAACGTAAGATTAGTGAAGATTTTTATGACTAGAACCACTTGTAGAATGTTTAGCACTTAATAAAAGTTTTGTAAAATCTTTAGAAACTTTTCCTATTTAATTCAGTAACAATAACATAGCAAATTCAAAACGAGTATCAGTTAAATCTAGCAAAACTGAAGACCAAAGTTATACTTAAAAAAATCCAAGAAACATGAAAAAGAAACATATTCAAAAGTTAATCAATTCTGATTTTTAAGATTTCAACAACGATATTGTATTTTTATCAACATACTTTTTTTTCAAGAAGACGAAAGATGGACCAGACATTTAAAATCCGTTACAGGCCCAATGTAAAAATAAAGTGAAATTTTAGCTGATAGGAAAGCGTGAACTCGAAGAAAATCCCATTTTGAAAACGGGCCCGAGTCGGAATCTAGCATTGCCGGAAGTCTGGACGCCGTTACAGCAAAGCATTGAGTGGTAAAGAACAGTGTCTTATTGAAGTACGGGTCTGTTTTTTAACAAGTTGAAGTATTTTATATTATTAAAGAAATGTGAAATATTGAGCAGGATGTCAACTTTAAACCCTTTAAATTTAAAAATGAAGATTTCTAACCAATGCCCACTTTCATTTGCGGAAAACGTTTTGAAAAGAAATGCGACCAGTAGAAATTAATCCAGTCTCTCACCTGAGAAAACGTATGACTTTATCACTTGAACTTTTCATTTTCCGCAGACTGTTTGGAAGTATAGTTTACATTTTGTCTATATCTTTTAACGATGAGGCAGATATTGTTGAAATACAATTATGCTAAATTCCCACAGTGTCTGTTTCTTCGCCTGTCATATTTCTCAAGATTTTCTGCTGAGTCATTGTACACATAGACGTTTTAAGTTTTCAGATTGTTAATAAGATCATCACTGAAGTTCCGTGACCTACATTTTTGTTGGATATCACTTTCTGTTGCAAATAATGTGAAATAAAGGAATTCCAATAGATATAAATGCAACTAAAATTTATGATAGTCTTGACATCTTAAGAGTCAACAGGGTAATACTGTAAATGCATGCGAGTTCGATCCCCGGGCGGGGCGTATGTTCTCCGTGAAGATTTGATCAAAGACATTGTGTCTGAAATCATTCATCCTCCACCTTTGATTCATGTGTGGAAGTTGGCAGTTACTTGCGGAGAACAGGTTTGTACTCGTACAGAATCCAGGAACACTTGTTAGGTTAACTGCCCGTCGTTACATGACTGAAATACTGTTGAAAAACGGCGTTAAACCCAAAACAAACAAACAAAATGTAAATGCATGCGTATGCGCGTTTTGTAGGTAGGAGAATTCTCATAATCCGCGAACATGGTTATATGAGTTGTCTTACCTTCTTATAACCAACACGGTCAATATAACTTCAATTACTTTTATTTTCAAACAAATAAATACATTGACATCAAAGTAAAGGATTCCTAGGATAAATTTCCAAGTATAAAATAAGACTGGAATGATTTAACTGAATGCGGCCTTCGCTTCAGAATGCTAAACCAAATGATAACATGTATACTTTTACATTCATTCCTATGAATCCTAAACTTTGATGACAATGTATACAATTTTGAAACACTGTAGCTCAAACCAGCAAGAGAATAAATCTAGCCAAAAATAGTTAGGGGTCCTATTTCGACTTGTTTTACCAGCATCCGTGTCATTTTCTTCATTGACGATTCGTATGAGCTACTTCACGGATTATATGAATCCTGTTACATATATCCTGCTGCCCATAACACAATTTGTAAACTTAACAACCATGGACATTTATCAATAATGTAAAGAACAGTTTTTTTTGTTGTATACGATACTCTGTTACTGTTGCGTGTGTAGGAATTAAAATGGCGGAATAATTTTTATTTACACGGTCCTGTAACGGCATGTTCTAATCTCTGGCCTGGCCTGGCCCGGCCTGGCCTGGCCTGGCCTGGCCCGATGAGCCCAATTTCCGACTGAGCCGGGCCAGGCCAGGCCAGGCCAGGCCATAGATTTCAATTTCGTGAAAGTGATTTCTATAGCATCTTTATAATCTGACTTTTGGAATAAGTTTGGATATTTCAGACATTATATAAATACATTTTAAACTCCCACTCTGTAAAATTATACACCTGGGAATAAGCCTGTAGCTAACATAACTATTATGTCTAATTTAAAGGTGATGCCTGATTAATTGTTATGACTATTATCAGGGGATCTCCACCTCAATTGACCCTTGACTGGTGGTTTGGTTTTCCCCAAATTGAATAACCTAACTAATTTTATTATTTTGTCTATTGAGGATTATTTAGTATTGTCCGAAATTATTGAACTAGCACTCAAGAATATATTTTGTATGCTTCCGTAAAAAAAAATTGTGCCCAAACATAAATAAAAATATAAATATTGAAAACCAAATAAAATATAAACATTTCTTTACTGCCAGGTCGTACATGCAGATAAAGTTGTGCTGACAAAACGTTCAGCTACCAATCTCGGGACTGTAAGTTCGAAACACCTGTTTGACCATTTTCATTATCATTTTTTTTAAATTTCCTCTGTAAACTTAGAATGCAGGAAAATTATCACTTATCGTGATTTATTGTTCATTTATTGAAAGAAATACACAAGTATTTGACATTCTTCTACATAGTAGATTATTACCATAAAATGTTGTAAGAATAAAACCAGTATCAATAAAATGACATTATATTGATTTAATGAAAACAATCTGAATTGAAATCGAACCCACGGTAATATGTATGAAAGTCGGAGAACTTATCACTACGCCACTGTGCCATTGGTAAACTTTGCATGTTATTTTGGTCAATTTAGATATTTTCAGGTTACAAATATGATGTAAAATAAAGAGTGACACCTGTCAATACTTACAGACAACAACTTTCAATTTCTAAAATAATGCTACCTCCGTTCTAGAACCTGAGATAGTATGATGCGGGGAAGCGATATATAAATTTTGTAGTTTAGGTTATACACATACTGAATATTTTTGTAAGATTGTTTTTATATTGATCTAAGTATGTGGAAAAAAAATCATACAAAGTCTTGTGAAACAGGCTCAAGAGCATCTTTTAGCATGAAATATATCACTTAGAAATAACATAAACACAATGCACCATTATTTTTTTGTGCAAGAAAAATATCAATAATCTAAAATGCCAACTCCCTGACAATGAGTTAGAGGTCCCACAATTAATGAATATTATTTTCATTACTCTTCCATAAATTGGACATCAGCTTAACTAATCCAAACACATTTAAAGTTCAACTGAACAGTTACAAGGTCAGCTAAGGATAGTAGGGACACAACCTGTAATTACAATTCCCAAAGAGATGTGTTCTCAGTGCATGTAAATATTCAGTTATACTGCAGCAGGTAAACTTATCAATGAAATTAGCCATTAGTTTTAAAACTAAGTGTTAAAGTTGACTTTAAATAATTTGATTACAGAAAAAATGGGTAGTTATCATTTAGTTACACCATTTTCTTCAGTGCAAATCTGTATTTCAAATAAGATGAATGACGGCTAATTAATGATTCTCCGGAGGACTGGCTGACATGCAGCAAGTAAACAATGCGGGTTAATACTGCCTGCTATTGTAATTGTATATTTAGATTTTATGCCATTCATTTCTCTATGTATAATAAAATCTGGCCTGGCCTGGCCTGGCCTGGCCCGGCCCAGTCGAAAATAGAGCTCATCGGGCCAGGCCAGGCCGGGCCAGGCCAGGCCAGAGATTAGAACATGCCTCCTGTAACTCTGAAACATGGTGAAGATTAGAAACGAGGTTTGGTGCCCCATTAACTGATATAAATTCCCAAGTGGGTTTTTGCTACTGAAGCCTTGCTATGCCCTTAAGCCTATTTGTCTTATATGTTTCACTGTCTATGTAGCGCTGCATGCGGAGAGCATATTTGTACTGGTACAGAATCCAGGAACACTGGTTAGGTTAACTGCCCGCCGTTGCATAACTAAAGTACTATTGAAAAAAACGGCGTTAAACCCAAAACAAATCAAATGAAACCTCAAATCAAACCTCAAATCATGAAAACTTAAAAGTGTTATGTAAAAAATAAAATGCAAACAAGTAATGGAATATGATTCTGCTAATCTATTTTATTTATTTATTATATCAGATTAATATGTTCGAGCCTTACTCGGGGCGTTGAATTCTTCATGTCAGGAAGCCATCCGACTGGCTTACGGAAGGTCGGTGGTTCTACCCAGGTGCCCGCTCGTGACGAAATAATACACGGAGAGGCACCTGGGGTCTTCTTCAATCATCAAAGCTGGAAAGTCGCCATATGACCTATAATTGTGTCGGTGTGACGTTAAACCCAACAAAAACAAAACAAAACCAGATTTATATAGCGCCCTTTTCATAATCAGAACTCCAGTCTGTATGCAGTTACTAGTATACATTTATATAAATATATGATAATATCTTTTTTTTATCAAGTTACACTTTAAATCTGCGTCCTTGAAACACGATAGACGGAATAGGTATCATATTTATACATCCTAATTACAAAGAAAAAGAACCTTATTATTGTGTCAATGATGCTGGCAACTACTCGACATTGTTCGTTAATGGTTGTAATATTACACGCTACTTGCAGTTAGGCTCTCTTTAATCACGTGTTTTTCACTGAAATATATTAAAGAGAGAAATTATATCTGGTATTTTCACAGTGAATAATATCACATATAGTTTGCGACGGGTAAGAAACTATCACATTTGTATAATTTATTCAAAACATAAGAAGCAAAAAATAAGATTGCTTATCATGTAAGATGAAAATATCTTTCCCTCGTACCATATCTTATAGATCTTATATTGCATCTGGTGAAAAAAAAAATATTTCGTTTTATATTGAAACAAACAAATATCATCTGAGTATCTTTATACATAATTTTATGTAGTGTCTTCAGCTTATTACGTAAGATTGATACTTATCTAGATTTTCAGTCTTCATTAATTTGTTCCCTTTGAAATATGACTGTCATGTCCGTGTATGTATCATATCATTTGCGAAAGCAAAGAAACAGACAAATATAAAAAAAGGCTTACTAAAGTTTTAAAACCGTTTATCATCTGTCTTATCATCTGTCTTTTAACCTTTAGCCTGCTGGCGGCAACTCGGTCTGCCTTTGCGACCAGTGCAGACCAAGATCAGCCTGCACATCCGTGCAGGCTGATCATGGTCTGTACTGTTCGCTATTCAGTCAGTAATTTTCAGTGAACACCCCTTCGAATAATAAATGGTATTGCCCAAAATGAATGATGGACAAGTCCATTTTAGAAATGTAGCAGGGTAAAGGTTAAAAGTGTAGATTACAAAGTTGCTACTTTCAGCTGAAATATTAGCACACAATAGTATCCAAAGCTTTGAAATAAAAAATGAAAGGGAAGGGTCACATTTCAATATGACCATATCAAAGTTTCGAAATCTTGTGTTATTTATCTTTTAAATGTGTAAATTACAAAGTCACAAATTTCAACTAAAATATTACCACACTTTCAGATTATCATTTTCAGTTAAAGAACTCAATTATTTGATATTTACCCCCAAAGTTCTGCATTTCTGAAAGTGAGCGGTTGGAAATTTTAGCAGATGCACGCCTTAAAACTTAAATGAATGCTAAATACATATTTTAACCATATTCAAGTATTTGTTTGCTACATTAAAAGGAAATTCAATAGTTATAATTCATTTCGTATATCACATAAGCCTTTATAATTAGTCTCCTTAAAAGACCGCTAAGGTTCAAGCACCTATAGGTATATAAGTTTTCGAACACTTGTAAAGTTTTCATAAAAACTTTTACAAAACATTTCGCTCAAATGAAGTTAAAGCTGTGTAGCGCTGTTTATAACATCAAAAATAGAATTATGACTTTATCTTGTCATGATCTGGCACACTTGAAGTGTTTATTTAACAAGATTCATTATTTTTGTAGATATATGATAGTTAGAAACCGTGTTCACATAAGATTTTCAAAAGTAAACAAATAATTAGTCATCTTGTTATTTATTCAAGTGAAATGTGAAGTGATTACATTTTCATTTGAGCCCCGCCATGAGAAAACCAATATAGTGCATTTGCGACCAGCATGGATCCAGACCAGCCTGCGCATCCGCGCAGTCTGGTCAGGATCCATGCTGTTCGCAAACAGTTTCTCTAATTGCAATAGGCTTTGAAAGCAAATAGTATGGATCCTGACAAGACTGCGCGGATGCGCAGGCTGGTCTGGATCCATGCTGGTCACAAACGCACTATGTTTGTTTTCTCATGGCGCGGCTCATATGAGCTATTAATTGTATCGTATATTTATAGTAAAGATAAATACTAAAATAGCATGGTAGTTACGTATATGTGTATCACTTGACACTTAGGATATATGTGTCATCCATATTTTTGTTATTGCCATATAAAAATAAATCTGACCGATTCATTCTTATCCTTCTTGTGTTCTAGATATAATACAAATAATAAATATGTATCAAAATCAGCACAAAAATGATTGTTTTTGTTCGTTGTGTTGAACGTCATACATTAGACTGGCTCCCGTCCCTATGTTTGTTCTGTCCTATTTCTCATAAATAAGCTTTCTTCATTAACAGTGGAATTAATTCCAGCAAGTTGTTTCTGTATTGAGATTTTTTATTGTCCCTGACTCCGAACATAAGTTTAGCCTTCAGATAAAATGTGCTATTTTAGAGGCTTAAAATTTACTTATAAAACGTTTGCAGCATTTAACCATGCAGCCATGGAGCCAGGCTAGTCATACTGGCTCAATTATAGGTCGTGTGCTTTCTTTCTGGCTTTTCTAAGTTGATTTTGTACAGTATCTCAGATTGGTAGATCTATCGATCTTCAGCTAGCCAGCTGGGTTGCTTCCCAGCATAAAACAATTTTATAGCCCAAGTGAGATTTAGAAACAACAGAGGAAAGTGATTGGAATTCAGCGGCCTTAACAGCTCGGCCACAAAGAGAAGCCCATCGCAGAAAATTAATGACTTCGCACAAAACTAATACGCTTTGAAATAAACATGGTTGTTGTTGTTTTTCTTTCAAAACGAAAATTTGATAATAACATATGTATCAATGGTAGTCAATTTTCTAGTTTTTTAATAGACATGTGTCTACATATTGTCTTTGTAACAGATCCAAATGTCTGTCGTATTGGTACAACGCGTTTGTCGTACTGATACAACGCGTCCGTCGTATTGGTACAACGCGTCTGTCGTACTGGTGCAACGCGTCTGTCGTATTGGTACAACGCGTCTGTCGCATTGGTACAACGCGTCTGTCGTACTGGTACAACGCGTCTGTCGCATTGGTACAACGCGTCTGTCGCATTGGTACAACGCGTCTGTCGTACTGGTGCAACGCGTCTGTCGTATTGGTACAACGCGTCTGTCGCATTGCTGATGATATAGTTCTAAACTGCTTGTCTAATCTGTTACGTATTCCATGCAATCCTTACAATATGCAAATAATCATCACGTGTACGGTATGTCGTTCGAAAATCGGATCCAAAAGTAGAAAACAATTTTAATTAGCAGAACATTAAAATGGGCTTTTTTTATTCAATTAGCTGTTACCATAGCAATGTTTTAAATAAATGGGCTTTTTTATTCAGTTACCTGATACCATCGCAGTGTTTTAAATAAACGAAATGTATTATTGCCAGAACTGAAATGAAATTAGTATTTCATATAAAAGCTCATAGACAAGGTCGAGACAACCCAGCTCAACATAACAAAAACATCGCCACACAATAGAAAGACCAGAAAAGATGAAGTAATACTGTATTAGTTTAATACTATTGTTGAAGGTTGTTTAAAGCTTGTAGCAAAATGAGCCGTGCCATGAAAAAACCAACATAGTGGGTTTGCGACCAGCATGGATCCAGACCAGCCTGCGCATCCGCGCAGTCTGGTCAGGATCCATGCTGTTCGCTTTCAAAGCCTTTTGGAATTAGAGAAACTGTTAGCGAACAGCATGGATCTTGACCAGACTGCGCGGATGCGCAGGCTGGTCTGGATCCATGCTGGTCGCAAACCCACTATGTTGGTTTTCTCATGGCACGGCTCAAATGTTGATCTTGCGCAGCATTCCAAATGCATTTTTTCTGTTCCGATCGGTGTCCTTTCTACTTTGATAAAATATTCATATAGCATTAAGGTATTATCAGAATCCACTTTTACAAAATACAATTTATCAAAAGAAAATGTTAAAACATTATAAAAATTAGTCGCTAAAACAAGGACACTTATTTGCAAATGGAAAATGCTTAGATTGTGCAAAGTACTCAATTAAATTAGACCAACTAAAATCACTTAAGAATATACAAATAAACACACAATTTTCTTCTTTCTTTTTTTTTTTTTTTTTTTTTTTTTTTTTTGCAAGCTTGATTAGATCATGAAAATAAGCAAATTATAATTATGTAAATATCAACCCTCGGTCAGAATTAATAAATTAATATAGTTTGATGTTAAAAAAAAGAACTTTATAAACCATAGTATAATAATCATTCAATTTTCCATGGTTGTAAAATGACATAAGCAGTTTTCATCCAGTGGTGTAAAAGACAGTACTTTAATATTACTACAGAAGAGACTCTTTTAACAGGTTCGTACAAAACAAAACTATATTGTTAAATAAAACGCATGTAAAGATACTACCTTGTGAATAATTAGTGTATCTTTAAATATAATTTTGATGAAGACCTTACACAAACTGACAGACTAACTAGTAAAAGGATGCATAAAGTAGGATAGTATAAAATATCTAAAGTCTTCAATCATTTTCCAGTCGGTGAACAATAAATTTCACATGTCCGTCTTTCAAAAGAGACACTGGTGGGTAAATCAAGGGTCAAGAGGCGTTGCGTTACGTTTTCTTCTTAAAGGATTCTGTACGATGTATTTATAGAGCTTGGTAAACTTATTTATTGGTTACATAACTTCCAATGATGATCTGATATGGCTAAATATCAAAACCACAACCAAAGAAACGTAAAATTGACGTGTGTGCTGACGTTTGGGCATGTCAAATCTTCAGATTTTATATTTAATGAAACATGCCGAGGTCATAGTGCCTTATTTTTTATTTTTCAGTTGGCAATGTTTTGTTAAGTCGAAGATAGCAATATTAATATATTTTTGAAAAGAAAAATAGCAGGACTAATTTACAACTGATATTTATTTAACTAAAGAAATTATATAATCTACATGAGATGATGATGGTAATGATAATGATTATGAGGATGAGGAGGATGATAGCGGTGGTAGAGGTAGTGATGACGACCATGAAGCTGATGATGGTCGTAAAAATAGTATATAATGAAAATTAAGATAAGAAAAATCACAATAACATAAACCACAACAAACAATCAAAATGATGATGTCAATGGAAATACAATGTATGATAATGGCACATATGGCTACCCTAACATTTCGGTTGTTTTTCCTCATAATTTGTAGCCTTTCGTGCGCTTAAAATAAAATGCGATCTTAAGAATCGAAGACCAGGGTGGTAAAAGGACGCACTAAAGTAAAACATCAAAGGGATCATGGAAACGTTGTCTTTAACTATACGATATAAGAAACTAAGACCTTAGACAGATAAGTAATTTCATTCGCTAAAATCTTCAGAAGTTTGTATCTTTTTCATTGTATATTTAGAAAGTATATAACTCTTTACAGTTTTGAAAGATCTCTAAACAGATAAAACGAAACTGATTATAGTCAGACTGATATAGATCACCGAAGGTCAGCGACCACAGATTCAAAAAAGTACAGAGAACTTACCGGGAATAAGGTAATCGTATACCTTGGAATATGGTATTGTTCGTTCATTCCGATTGGTCTCCAATCTGACTAAAGTACATCTCCTATTACGCTACGCTTAGGATCTAAAAGAACGAGCTATTGAGCCTCGTTCTGACGGCCCTTTCGCTAGCCAATCAGAGCTTAACTTACAACATTTTGCAAGTCTATAGTTAGCCTTGATTTTTGTTATTTACAATTCTTATGTCGTTATGTGTCAGATAGCTGGTTAGCTCAGTCGGTAGGCCTCGTTTTGTAAGCGAGAGGTCCCGGGTTCGAGCCCTGGATTCACTGCACATTTTTCTTACTCTTTGACATTCGAACAAGTCGTCTGATTGGTTCAAATAAAAATAGATTTGCGAAAATTAAAATAGCAATATTGGAAATCCAAAATATACAGAAGACGAATGTGAATGGGTCGTTCTCAATCTTCGTTTAGAAGATCAAGTACTTTAATCAGATTGGATTGGTCTCTAACGTATAAAGGGTATACAATTTCTTACCCATCATCATTTTAGTAAGGTTTACAGCTAGGGGTAACCCCGTTAATCAATCAGCTGTATTCTTTCTGTTTAGAAATTTAAAGAATCTGTAAAGAAATATGTTTACTAATTATAATAAAAAGGCACTACTGCATTGGGAGGATTTTAGAAAACAAAAGGTCTGTGCCAGAGTTGAATGTCGCTGACTTGGAATCATTTGAGCCGTGCCATGAGAAAACCAACATAATGGGTTTGCGACCAGCATGGATCCAGACCAGCCTACGCATGCATCCGCTCAGTCTGGTCAGGATTCATGCTGTTCGCTTTCATAGACTATTGTTATTAGAGAAACGCGGCGCGGCTCAATTTTGTAGGTTCAAACCTCGCTCGGCGTGTAGGCTTCTTCATGTGAGGAAGTCACCCAGTTAACTACCCAGGAACCCGTCAATGATTGGTCGGATGGTATCTAAAGTTTTGCCATATGACCTATAATTATGTCTGTATGACTCTGAACCCAATACAAAAAAAACAACAGCGAATAAAATTCATAAAGAGATATATTCCATCTAAACTGAAACGCAAATAACGACGAAAATTGATAAACACTTAAAATGCAAAACGCTATTAGACACGAGAGCATGTGAATAGTGTAAATTGTGAAGAAACCCAGCCATGACAGATAATTAACGCTTAATTACTACAATGTGTGTGTGAGATCGCTTAATACGATTCACTTGTTGATAGAAATAACAGATGTAGAACCGTATTATTTTCTTTTCCTTTATTTATTTAGGCTTGAGTTTTAGGGCTTTAAAAAAAACTTCAATGAAAGTTGCATCAAACGTTTATAAATGTATACATGTATTTATAAATAAGTAATTTTGAGCAAACGAATAACAGAAAAATAACGTTATTATCTTTGTTTACTGTTTTCAAACATTATGTTAACTTTGTGTCAGTTATGCATTAAAATATTAAATTCCAAAGTGCCGTGCACGTCAGATAACTGAATGGAAGCATGTTGTTATTATCGCAAACCGATTACTTTGCTTTTTCTATTTTGGGATAGCATGCATTGCATGTTTACATGCACGTAAACGGCAGAAAATTATGCTATTTTAAGTTCCGAATGAGTAATGATACGTACGTAATATAACCTATGCAAAGAAATTTTCAGTAATGTAAGTAAAAAAGTTGTGTGCAATACTACATATGTAAACTGTATGTTGAATTGATAAATAATAAATAAGACATATTCACATGAAAATGAAATTCTTTTAGAACCATAACATCGAAAAAAAACACATGTCCAAGAGACACGCAGAACTGGCATCAACAAAAATAGTATATTACTCATCTGTTGGCAATCTCTTCATTCAATCAATACAAGATTATGTAACATAACACAGGAGCCGCATAACAGAAAATTGCCGACCAACAGTGACATTAATAACACGAGTTTCTGTGCTTTGAGAAGAAAATGCATAACACAATTTAATTTACTAGAAAAAAAAGGTTCAATTTACTCATAATGAGAGTAAAATGTGAAACTTGGAAATATTTTGGAGACAAACAATACAAATTAAAGTTATGCATGATGAAAAGTAAAAAAAAATCGTCTGCCACATAGAGATCCTTGGTTCATAGTGGATGTTGTATGGAGGGGGTCAGTTTAGGAAACATCACTGGATTAGCTACAAATTATTAAGCATTTGCTTATCTGTTCTGAATATACATTTGTTTTTAAATTTTCATTATGAAATATCAATGAATAATTTAAACAAAAAGGTACTTAAAGAGTACTTAAACTATCGATGATGTTAAATAAACATTTCACAGTCATTGCTATTATACAGCTGTAATCTATTCATCGATCATAAATGAGAAAAAAAATCACATTTCCAATTTAGCCGATGATTATGGAAGTTTAGCCGGTTATTCAGGGGATTTTGCACTGCATAATTGATATTTTTCATAGTTTTTGATGTCGCCATATTGTTTCACCAAATACTTAAGCATTTCTATTAAAACAAAAAATATCTTCAATACATAAAGTAAAATTCTTTCAATTCTTACATTACAGCTATACCTGTATCATGAATACTAATTCAAAGAAAAACTCTTAAATCATTTCAGTTCGTGTTTATAAATAAATAATGAAAAGGTGAAGCCATCTCTGGCTTTCAGCTTCTGTTTTATATATATAAAATATCAATATCGACATACGAATGAGAGAGGCACAGCTGCTGTTAATTTAGGTAGACATCCGCCATTATTAAATCTGATGTAATACTCTTTGTAATTGACATCCAGGAAATAACAACTTCATCGCATTTTGTGTGCCCTACTATCTACTATTATGTGCGCGTAAACTTTTTAACCTCTTCATAAGACATTTTACACTAGTCTTTTCTAGGACAAAATATGTCCGCTAAATAATTTAAGCACAGTAAACCAGTCCATGTTTACTATTATTTACTCTGTATACAAAAATCTAACACGCACACCACGGATTTACCACTGATGCCATATCCAGGTCGTGTTATCAATTTATAGTATAAGCAGTGCTATTACTTCCAAAATCAAGAATTTATAGCACAGGTCGTGCTACATGTATAACTTCCAGATCAAGAATATATGGCATAGGTCGTACTACATGTATAACTTCCAGATCAAGAATATATGGCACAGGTCGTGCTACATGTATAACTTACAGATCAAGAATATATGGCACAGGTCGTGCTACATGTATAACTTCCAGATCAAGAATTTATGGCATAGGTCGTGCTACATGTATAACTTCCAGATCAAGAATATATGGCACAGGTCGTGCTATATGTATAACTTCCAGATTAAGAATTTATAGCACGACTCGTACTATAACTTCCAGATCAAGAATTTATGGCACAGGTCGTACTACATGTATAACTTCAAGATACGACTCGTACAAAAACATACACACGCTCGCACGCACGCACGCACGCGAGTACGCACAAACACATACATAGCAAACAAATAAACAAGCAGAAAAAACAATACATGCAATGGGGCGATGGGAATGGGACACCGCCTTAAAACGGTCAGTTACCTATATAAAGGAAACTGGGGGTTTAAATACGTTCAGGGCATGCCAACCTCGCACTTACCCTATTTTCAAGAGTGTAAATAAAATAACTCCCCGCTGAGAACGGCTCTACCATTAGTGACAAAATACCAGATTGTTTGAAGTAAAACATATAAAAGCAGTCAGTCGAAGGTATAATGACACCAGTGTACTCAACAACTCGTCTGAAGTCACAGAACGTAGAGCACAGATTACACTATAACTTCCAAATCGCGAATTTATGGAAAAGCTTGCATTATAACAATTTTATATGTACTTATATAATTATACCTATCTCATTTTATACTTTTAAGATTATTCATACGATCCTTTGATGACAATGTATATGTATACATGTTTTGAATACTGGCAAGAAAGTACATCTAGCTTAAAATATAACAGAAAAAAATGTTTTGGAACCCCTTTCGTAATTGAAGCGGCGCTGGATCCTGTTGTCAATAAGAACGTAAGCCCGTTCAGAAACAGGAACAGTTTACTTTTTTTATTTCTCTTAATAATGTTATTTTTATATAACGAACCCATTGTACTTAATAAATTTCAGAGACTTTTGAAAGGTGATTGTTTTCATCAAAAAGGGAAAACCCTTTGCATGGCCTTGGAATCAAACATGTCCGTGATGTAAAGACCAATATAGTCTACTGCCCGTAACAAAAAGTATAAAACTGAACAAACATTGATATTTGTCATCTGTCAATAAACATGGACATTTGTCAATAAGGTATTTGTACAGATTTTGTCAAAACATTTGTTGTATGAGGTAAGAAATAATTTTGGACCTAAAAAGGAAAAACAATGCAAATTAAACATTATGTTTATGACATTAATTTCTTTATCAGATAATATTTTTCTAAAGTTCTATTTTAAGTCTGTCGGAGAATAAGCTGAATTACACCTGTTTCGGTTGCGTGCTCGATACAGCCAAACAATATCTTTTGGTAATACATATTTTTTATTATATACATTTATAAATTCTGTAAGAAAATCAGTTTGTATTTCACAAGTGAATATGAACTGGCAGAAAAAATCCGTATTGAACCTTTTGTATTGTATGTTGCCGGACTACACTCATCAATATGCATGACCTGACACAGTTCTATACATAGCCGCTGATAGCATATATAAAACTTCACTAAGTTTAATTTTAATATCGATAAACATTGAAGATTTCGTTCAATAACAAAAAAAAAAAAAACAAAAAAAAAGGTTGAGGTATATAATAAAATGGTCAGTATGAGAGGAGCTCGATCTGGGATTTTGTATACGGCCCTCGTGGATTTTGCAAGGACGGATCACACTCGGCGCTTGCCTCGTGAGATCCGATCTCGCAAAAATTCACTCGAGCCGAATACAGCGTCCCAGATCGAGCTACTGTTATAATAACCCTATTATATAACATACATACGAATTTTCTGTCTGAAATACAGTGTTTTACACTAATGAATACAAACACCTGTGTTCAACTCCTACGGATACGGAATAATATTCAATCAGAAATGACGTAATGATGGCGCTTTGACCTTCCATGCGTCAATAAATTCACCGTTTCAAAAGAGTAGTCAGTCTTTTTCTATATAGATTGGTTGATTTAACACTAGAAATAGGTATACAAGTAAAGGGTCATTAAAACAGTACCTTGACTGCCATGATGCATTCGGCTCTCGTGTTGTTTTTTTTTTTTTTTTGTTTTTTTTGCCATACCGGATCACACTCGGCGCAAGCACCTCGTGTGATCCAGACCTGATAAAATCCACTCCAGCGGAATACGACATTACAATTTAAGGTATTGTTATAGTAACTCTATGTTATTTATCTAGCATCTAATATTAAACACATTTATATATGACTTACTTTATAAAAATAAGCAACATTTGGAATACACCATAAGATAATACCAAAAAGTTTCTAATATGATTAATTTACAATAAGGTCAATTTTCAACATGGACTTTTGCCAAATTAGGTAGACCACTTATTATCTGACCGATTTTATTTTTACACCAAAATTTCATAAACAAGCAATTACTGTCAATTTTCGCGTATTAAGTTATGTGTCAAACAGACGAAATTCATATACAGGTCTTCAACTTGACGTTTTCCTCAATGCAAATTGTTACATTATATATCGCCGGATCCACACTTTTTTACTATGTTATCCGAATATCTGACGTTACGCCACATCTACCGGATTTTTCAAACATACAGAAAACTTCCTTATGTCTTCAAGCTGTTTAACCACGTGTTAACATGCTATTTGATAGTTACGTATAAAGAAGTCTTTTACGGTTTGACGTGTTTCAGAGTATTTAAACGATCCCGTCAGTACTTGGGTATCCATAATTATTTCATTTTATGATAAAAACTGTTTCCATTTCACTTCTTATATTATTTCACTGGGACAGAATCTGACCGCTGTAAATCAGTTTTATAATACTCCAGGGAACTCAAAAAAGCCGCTTGATATGCAAATAACGTAGTGCCATTATAAAGAAAGGTTGGGACAAAGCGATAATCCTTAATTGAATTTAAGCATTTAAGATTCTAATTGTACTTTGGTCGATTTTTATGGTTTTAATAAAAATAAATTGGCTTAATGATATTTCTTAATTCTTAGAACGGTTAATTCATTTGTTTTATGACGCCATTTGAAGTTCAAAATATTATAATTTGTCCGTTCTTAAGGCCACGTAATAATTTCCACAGGGAGTAATTTGTGTCGTAGCAGATTGGCAACAGCTTTGTGGATAATATTATCCTCGCTAAAGGTCATATCATTGAAAGCGGTTTGATTATCAATTCAAAATACTAGTATAACTGCAAAGTAAATTAACAACCACCAGCAAAAGCCAAGTACCTTGTCTTGAAACTTACTCTATGGATATTTTATGACTTTAATCAAGTTTAACCCTTAGCCTGCTGCAGGCGAATTTAACAACCTTTGCAAACAGCTTGGAACCAAATCGGCGTCTGATCAGGTTCCAAGCTGTTTGCTACTCTGACAATATTTCTTTCAATTTTGGAGCAAATTGAATGAACTTTACAATTTAAGCAGACGACATTCGCAGCAGACGACAGTTTATCTAGCATGCTAAAGGTTAATTCAATATCATTTGCAAAGTAAGTACAGCTTTTTACTTTGCGCTGTAACTGTTATGGACACCGCTGTTTGGAAAAATAATGTTGGCTTGTGAAGCCAAACAATGCTCCCGTGCAAGGTTTCAAATAGATGAATTACATGCTAAAATAACTTAAATGCCTCTTAAATATTATTACATCTGAAAGAAGTATTTGCAGAAAAACAGACACTATCAGTAATGCTTCGGGTTTTTTGTCGATCTTTGTTCATTTTGCAATAAATGAGGGAATGTTTTGTCCCTGTAGTCAAAATCAGGTATGGCGGACACAAAATAAGTGAGTCAGTGCAAGACTGGTTTGTCCGTCTTTTAATAAGGTCTATAATATTGACAAAGGTTATCGAAAGTAAAATAATGCAAGTCATTGTAAGAATAATACTGACAAACATCATTATGTAAGAGATAGCATGTGCCACTGACGAAAGCGTCGTTGTTATACCAGTGTTCCATTAACATACTATGTTCTTTTAAATGTTTGTTGTTACGGTGCAAATCTGATTCCGTGCAACAGTCAGTATTGTATGGTAGAAGAAAATGGAGTGCTTGTGATTTTGAAACTGTAAAAATCGCTTTTAAGACTGCTATTGCTGTAAATAAAACATTATAACATACAACAAATAGTTGTTTTTTTTTCCTTCTGGTTTCGTTTCGTTTTGTTATAAATCATCGCACGTTTTCGCTGAATATGGGATAAAACCAGTGCACAAGTTTGAGGCCCTTCATTCTAACTATTTTTGTCATAATTCAATGTTAAAGCTTTCTTTTGCAAGCAAACAGTGATGGTCGTAATTATGCACTGGATATTTTAAATTTCTTTATTAAAACGGTACACAGCCATATCACTTCGGCTGTGTATCTAACATAAATTAATGGTGAAAACCTCATTTTTATCTATGCGGGCCTCAAAAAAACTGATTTATTACCTGTGGCATAAACAGTTTAGAAACTCAGTTTTTATTTTCATAGGTGAATTGCCATGCTTTTCTATTTGCGATTATTGGAGCGTGGTGGATAGATAGATGTCTTACAAAAAGCTTGAGGTTTAGGAGTATGTCATCAAGACACAGAGATATTTAATAAACGAAAAACAGCTTTAACAACAATCTATACCTGACCATTACATATTCTGCCACACAGTCCTGTTCGATAGGTAATTAAAATATTCTCATAAAGGTTCCCCCCTTTAAAAATTTATTCCATTTGTAAAGGTGTTGAACTGTTCGAAAGTGTTGCCCCTTTATGCAGTCCTTTTCTGAAATTCAATCAGCCTATGTATTTATCAGTAAACTGACATTTTTTGTGGAGTAAGATACATGTTTTATATGCTGTTCGATTCGCTTGTAAAACAACCTTTTCCTTCTATGATCTGCTGTCGGTAACGTGCAACACTAATTATCTCGCAGGTGTGCGAAGTTTTAAGTGATACAACGCTTATATTAAGACTGATTTGAATGTGCATGAACATACAAACAAAAAAGTTTTTAAATTGAATTTGATATCACCAGGCTATCTTGTATCATAATGAAATCACCTTGTTTTGGTTATTGTGTGTATTTGCAAATGAAATGAATAAATTTAATTGATCTTAAAAGCCTAATTCTGCATTCTTTTAGAGTACTATATATTTAGTATTAAAGTATTTATTAAATGAATAATTAATTATCAATTAATTCATTATAGATTGATTTCATTATGGTAAAGTTTAATCAGTGTAAGATTAGAATATCAGATGAGACGTGCCATGAGAAAACCAACATAGTGGGTTTGCGACCAGCATGGATCCAGACCAGCCTGTTCGCTTTCAAAGCCTAATGAAATTAGAGAAACTAATAGCGAACAGCATGGATCCTGACCAGACTGCGCGGATGCGCAGGCTGGTCTGGATCCATGCTGGTCGCAAACCCACTATGTTGGTTTTCTCATGGCACAGCTCATATTCAGAATGGAATTCATTAAAAAGTGGAATATTTATATCTCATTACCAACTTTTAGTAACATCGATCTATCGGAAAATCGATAAATTTGCCTATATAAACAAAGAAGGAAAAAAATACTTAAACTTAAATAGAAGAAGTTCTATTTTGAAATCAAAAATTCGATACCCCACAAATTAAAGTTTAATTTATTCCGGATATTATGAATATTTTTTTAAAAAAATATTTTAATATTTGGTTGGTCCTTTTTGACTTTAAATAGACCCACTTCAGTTCATATAGACTCTATAGGAAACGGGTAAAAAAAAAACGGTTATCTGTAATTAGCACATTCCAAGTCCGTGAATCAGGATGATAGGGCTTATCAGTGTGTGAGATCTGCATGATTGTTCTATTTGCCATTTTATGGCGTGTGTCTTACTCGCTGATGTAATAGTAATGTACAGAGGATGACATTTTGTATAAAATGTGTCATTTTAATAGGCGGTGTACGCTTTCCTCGTCTGTACAGGCCTTAAAAGACAATCTCCCTGCACGAGTATCAACCTTTGGGTTGCAAGTGTAGGTAATTTACCACCTAAAACTGGTGCGCGGTTTTAATCGTTTTACAAATATTGAAAGATATGGCCGCAGGTGAAACAAATTTTTTATGTGCACGATCCATTTACAAAAATATAATTATCACAAAAGTAATCAGTGCGTGAATATTTTACGCTCTCTTCTCCATGATTATCTTTTTTCATCTCTCATATCGATTCCCACAGCAGCTTCGAAGTGGTACACCTCCAGATTTATTACAAATACTTTGAAATTTATAAAACTCTTTCATTTATGTATAGGTTACAGTCTGGTCTTTATTTTATCAGGTTTTATCAAGGATACAATATGGAATTAAGAGTTTTCCTATTTTGTACAATAAATGGTTGCCATGTTCAGTGAAAAAAGTACCAGTTGTACTGGTAAGATAGCAGTGATCAATGACGTAATGTATTTTATTTAGACAATAACAGCTTTGTTCTTCAGCTGTTTTCTTATGCATGAGTTTCGTTATACAAGTCAGCTAAATTTAGGTACTTGCTATTAATAATATATCTTACCTTTGGCTTTGACAATAACTTGGCATATATCAATATATAAAAGACGCAATGTTCAGGCGTGACAATTAAATAGAGTTAATGATTTCTAAGTAAAAACTACTTGTAAATGTGCGGCTGCAACAATGTGCCGCTTTCATTGCATTGCGTGTCTGCTGTGTAACTCATGATAGAGCCTGACAACATACTAGGTTAATGGCTATGTAATGTCACAGTAAACTCATGCTGATTTCGTAATCTTTATTTATTTTACTTTAGATAAATCAATATGTACACACATGGAAATATCGGCAGATGTGATCACGTGACTTGATGGCAGTTGCTTCAGATCGATACAGAGTACCAATGCACCTGTTCGCAAATATGCCAGGAATGTTGGGAACTTCATTTCCTGCTAATCAGGTAAACAACATAAAATTTCCCTTATGTATTACTCAGTTTTGTAGTAAAAAGCAAAACTTAATTATGCAATAACAGAGTTGTACGTGTTTTGTCACTCATCAATGATTAATTTATGTTACTACGATTTGTGATTTCTAATGCCATGAGATGTCTTTTATAGTATCTAGCATTCTTTTGTTTTACAATACGCGTAAAAAATATACATAAGATTGGAATTTCTGGAATGCAAACAAAAATGCCCCTTTTCTGTTCAGGATTAAACAGCTGTTGGCATTTTTTATCTGTGTCATTTGATACGGTTTTATTTATTTGCACGTCTTTGCCATCTTTGATTTTTATTCATCCTGTCCGTCAATGCAATTACCCGATATCAGATTCTGCTTTTTCGTACAAAAATTTATGCATTTATTAACATATATTGATAGGTTTACTGGAAAGGACAAAAACAAAGTCATATACATATTTTAAAGTTTTATTGAGATGGCTGAAAAAATCTCGTCTTCCTGACAACCAAATTGAACGACCATTGGAAATTACATATAGACAAATTTAACCTTCCATTCATGATTAAAAAAAAACAGTTCATTACATAGTAAGAATGTCTGTAGCATTAAATGTTTGATGTTTTTCAAATGCAATGCAAAATCTAAAACTCGTTCATTGAATGTTTTATAGCACTTCCTCTAAGTTTTTATAATCATTACATTTTTTAAAATTAGCATCATAATTCATGTTAGAAGCAAACGTACTTCGAATGGTCGTCCAAATAAACTTTCAAAGATAAAACTTTCATGGAACAATATGCATTATAAGATCTGGTCTTGCAATCAAATGTACATTACCCGAATAGTTTTGAACAATTTTTTTTTCAAGATATTTTATATTTATTTTTACAATAGAATTATTGCCCAAAATAACAAGAAAGACGCGTCTTAGAAACTTTAAAATTGGAATTCAAGTAAAAACAAACTTTTCAAGAAAAAAAAACCCCTTCATGTTAAATACTACATTGTGACAGTAATTTAGAAAGCAATTTTTGTACATCCCTGAGGTAATCTGATAGTCTGTCCATTTTACAGCTTTGCACTCTGTTCTAGTAATCTTTAATTGGGATATTAAACTGTCTTTTTGTGATTCAAGGTTGTGCAGAGAAGCAGACCCATTTATCCCCCGTGTCTATAGAAGGAAAAATGTAAAACAATACAGCTAGGAAACGCTCGGGTAAGTTTCAGGTTTGACTTAATTTTTTGTTCAAGTCCAAAATCCAAATTTGACTTCAAGTTGTTCGAGTTATCGTTTCAACTGTACATCTACTGTATATGGACCGCTTAAGTCGAAAAATGCACAGACTACTTCGCAAAACAAGGAAGAATTAATTTCGAGTTTTGAAACAATCTTTGTTAATGATGATAACACCAACAAGCTCGAGCATTGCAAAATATACAGCGGCTAAGGCGTAAAAGAAGAACATATCAACCTTTTTTTTCACAAATATATCTTTTTCTTAAAGAAAACAAAACTAATATCTAACAATAACAAATTCTTCCTTGTTTAACAAAACATACATTCTTATCACACCAACCATTATCTTTGAGATCAATAGTACTGTCATGAAACAAAAATGAATGATAAAACAAACAAACATGAAAGAAAATGATGATGTACACAATGTCATGCTTATTCAAAAAAAAAAAACAATATCCATTTACCCACTCCACCTCAATATCTTGTATCATCATGTGATGCAGTTTGGTTAAAATAACAAATATAATTATCTCCATACTTGCGCTTTTACCTAAACTCCATTTTGGTGAAATTCTACCTAAACTCCATTCTATTAAAATCCTACATAAATTCCTATTGAGTGGAATTCTACCTAAACTCCATTTTGGTGAAATTAAAAACAGAACGTTTCTACCTAAACTCCATTTTGGTGAAATAAAAAAAGACACAGCTTACTTCTTGAACTTCTATCTAAACTCTATTTTGGTGAAAATAAATAAAAAATCTTGCCACAGTGCTTCAGTACTGACTTTACTTCTTTGGATTTTATTCATATGCAGTAACAGTAATTTTGTGCTGAGGTGAAGAAGTGTTAAAATTCATTAGGTGATATATAAACTAAAATATGTTTTATTTGTGTGATTTAAAAAGTAGCAACTTACAAACAAGCGCAAGATATATATTCAAATACAAACTACATTTCTATTTGCATATCTAATTATCCAATTTCAATGTTAACAATACAGTAAAACAAAAGTGGAGATCAAATTTATATTGCACCAAAACTGCCCGGAAATACTTTTTATACAAAAACATTCAAGCCAGAAAATTCGAATGTATGTTATATAATAGGGTTATTATAACAGTAGCTCGATCTGGGATTTTGTATACGGCCCTCGTGGATTTTGCAAGGACGGATCACACTCGGCGCTTGCCTCGTGAGATCCGATCTGGCAAAAATTCACTCGAGCCGAATACAGCGTCCCAGATCGAGCTACTGTTATAATAACCCTATTATATAACATACATACGAATTTTCTGACTGAAATACAGTGTATTACACTAATGAATACAAACATCTGTGTTCAACTCCTACGGATACGGAATAATATTCAATCAGAAATAACGTAATGATGGCGCTTTGACCTTCCATGCGTCAATAAATTCACCGTTTCAAAAGAGTTGTCAGTCTTTTTCTATATAGATTGGCTGATTTAACACTAGAAATAGGTATAGAAGTAAAGGGTCATTAAAACAGTACCTTGACTGCCATGATGCATTCGGCTCTCGTGTTGTTGTTGTTTTTTTTTTGCCATACCGGATCACACTCGGCGCAAGCACCTCGTGTGATCCAGACCTGATAAAATCCAATCCAGCGGAATACGACATTACAATTTAAGGTACTGTTATAGTAACTCTATGTTATTTATCTAGCATCTAATATTAAACCCATTTATATATGACTTATTTTATAAAAATGAGCAACATTTGGAATACACCATAAGATAATACCAAAAAGTTTTTAATATGATTAATTTACAATTAGGTCAATTTTCAACATGGACTTTTGCCAATTTAAGTAGACCACTTATTATCTGACCGATTTTATTTTTACACCAAAATTTCATAAACAAGCAATTACTGTCAATTTTTGCGTATTAAGTCATGTGTCAAACAGACGAAATTCATATACAGGTCTTCAACTTGACGTTCCTCAATGCAAATTGTTACATTATATATCGCCGGATCCAAACTTTTTTACTATGTTATCCGAATATCTGACGTTACGCCACATCTACCGGATTTTTCAAACATACAGAACTTCCTTATGTCTTCAAGCTGTTTAACGACGTGTTAACATGCTATTTGATAGTTACGTATAAAGAAGTCTTTTACGGTTTGACGTGTTTCAGAGTATTTAAACGATCCCGTCAGTACTTGGGTATCCATAATTATTTCATTTTATGATAAAAACTGTTTCCATTTCACTTCTTATATTATTTCACTGGGACAGAATCTGACCGCTGTAAATCAGTTTTATAATACTCCAGGGAACTCAAAAAAGCCGCTTGATATGCAAATAACGTAGTGCCATTATAAAGAAAGGTTGGGACAAAGCGATAATCCTTAATTGAATTTAAGCATTTTAGATTCTAATTGTACTTTGGTCGATTTTTATGGTTTTAATAAAAAATAAATTGGCTTAATGATATTTCTTAATTCTTAGAACGGTTAATTCATTTGTTTTATGACGCCATTTGAAGTTCAAAATTTTATAATTTGTCCGTTCTTAAGGCCACGTAATAATTTCCACAGGGAGTAATTTGTGTCGTAGCAGATTGGCACAGCTTTGTGGATAATATTATCCTCGCTAAAGGTCATATCATTGAAAGCGGTTTGATTATCAATTCAAAATACTAGTATAACTGCAAAGTAAATTAACAACCACCAGCAAAAGCCAAGTACCTTGTCTTGAAACTTACTCTATGGATATTTTATGACTTTAATCAAGTTTAACCCTTAGCCTGCTGCAGGCGAATTTAACAACCTTTGCAAACAGCTTGGAACCAAATCGGCGTCTGATCAGGTTCCAAGCTGTTTGCTACTCTGACAATATTTCTTTCAATTTTGGAGCAAATTGAATGAACTTTACAATTTAAGCAGACGACATTCGCAGCAGACGACAGTTTATCTAGCATGCTAAAGGTTAATTCAATATCATTTGCAAAGTAAGTACAGCTTTTTACTTTGCGCTGTAACTGTTATGGACACCGCTGTTTGGAAAAATAATGTTGGCTTGTGAAGCCAAACAATGCTCCCGTGCAAGGTTTCAAATAGATGAATTACATGCTAAAATAACTTAAATGCCTCTTAAATATTATTACATCTGAAGGAAGTATTTGCAGAAAAACAGACACTATCAGTAATGCTTCGGGTTTTTTGTCGATCTTTGTTCATTTTGCAATAAATGAGGGAATGTTTTGTCCCTGTAGTCAAAATCAGGTATGGCGGACACAAAATAAGTGAGTCAGTGCAAGACTGGTTTGTCCGTCTTTAATAAGGTCTATAAATTGACAAAGGTTATCGAAAGTAAAATAATGCAAGTCATTGTAAGAATAATACTGACAAACATCATTATGTAAGAGATAGCATGTGCCACTGACGAAAGCGTCGTTGTTATACCAGTGTTCCATTAACATACTATGTTCTTTTAAATGTTTGTTGTTACGGTGCAAATCTGATTCCGTGCAACAGTCAGTATTGTATGGTAGAAGAAAATGGAGTGCTTGTGATTTTGAAACTGTAAAAATCGCTTTTAAGACTGCTATTGCTGTAAATAAAACATTATAACATACAACAAATAGTTGTTTTTTTTTTCCTTCTGGTTTCGTTTCGTTTTGTTATAAATCATCGCACGTTTTCGCTGAATATGGGATAAAACCAGTGCACAAGTTTGAGGCCCTTCATTCTAACTATTTTTGTCATAATTCAATGTTAAAGCTTTCTTTTGCAAGCAAACAGTGATGGTCGTAATTATGCACTGGATATTTTAAATTTCTTTATTAAAACGGTACACAGCCATATCACTTCGGCTGTGTATCTAACATAAATTAATGGTGAAAACCTCATTTTTATCTATGCGGGCCTCAAAAAAACTGATTTATTACCTGTGGCATAAACAGTTTAGAAACTCAGTTTTATTTTCATAGGTGAATTGCCATGCTTTTCTATTTGCGATTATTGGAGCGTGGTGGATAGATAGATGTCTTACAAAAAGCTTGAGGTTTAGGAGTATGTCATCAAGACACAGAGATATTTAATAAACGAAAAACAGCTTTAACAACAATCTATACCTGACCATTACATATTCTGCCACACAGTCCTGTTCGATAGGTAATTAAAATATTCTCATAAAGGTTCCCCCCTTTAAAAATTTATTCCATTTGTAAAGGTGTTGACCTGTTCGAAAGTGTTGCCCCTTTATGCAGTCCTTTTCTGAAATTCAATCAGCCTATGTATTTATCAGTAAACTGACATTTTTGTGGAGTAATATACATGTTTTATATGCTGTTCGATTCGCTTGTAAAACAACCTTTTCCTTCTATGATCTGCTGTCGGTAACGTGCAACACTAATTATCTCGCAGGTGTGCGAAGTTTTAAGTGATACAACGCTTATATTAAGACTGATTTGAATGTGCATGAACATACAAACAAAAAAGTTTTTAAATTGAATTTGATATCACCAGGCTATCTTGTATCATAATGAAATCACCTTGTTTTGGTTATTGTGTGTATTTGCAAATGAAATGAATAAATTTAATTGATCTTAAAAGCCTAATTCTGCATTCTTTTAGAGTACTATATATTTAGTATTAAAGTATTTATTAACTGAATAATTAATTATCAATTAATTCATTATAAATTGATTTCAATATGGTAAAGTTTAATCAGTGTAAGATTAGAATACCATATGAGCCGTGCCATGAGAAAACCAACATAGTGGGTTTGCGACCAGCATGGATCCAGGCCAGCCTGCGCATCCGCGCAGTCTGGTCAGGATCCATGCTGTTCGCTTTCAAAGCCTAATGGAATTAGAGAAACTAATAGCGAACAGCATGGATCCTGACCAGACTGCGCGGATGCGCAGGCTGGTCTGGATCCATGCTGGTCGCAAACCCACTATGTTGGTTTTCTCATGGCACAGCTCATATTCAGAATGGAATTCATTAAAAAGTGGAATATTCATATCTGTTATCTGTTAGCACATTCCAAGTCCGTGAATCAGGATGATAGGGCTTATCAGTGTGTGAGATCTGCATGATTGTTTTATTTGCTATTTTATGGCGTGTGTCTTACTCGCTGATGTAATAGTAATGTACAGAGGATGACATTTTGTATGAAATGTGTCATTATAATAGGCGGTGTACGCCTAAGTTTCCTCGTCTGTAAAAGACAATCCCACTGCGCGAGTATCAACCATGGGGTTGCCAGTGTAGGTAATTTACCCCCTAAAACTGGTGTGCGATTTTAATCGTTTTACAAATATTGAAAGATATGGCCGCAGGTGAAACAAATTTTTTATGTGTAAGATCCATTTACAAAAATATAATTATCACAAAAAGTTATCAGTGCGTGAATATTTTACGCTCTCTTTTCCACGATTATCTTTATTTCATCTCTCATATCGATTCCAGCAGCAGCTCTCCAGATTTATTACAAATACTTTGAAATTTATAAAACTCTTTCATTTATATATAGGTTACAGGCTGGTCTTTATTTTATCAGGTTTTATCAAGGATACAATATGGAATTAAGAGTTTTCCTATTTTGTACAATAAATGGTTGCCATGTTCAGTGAAAGAAGTACCAGTTGTACTGGTAAGATAGCAGTGATCAATGACGTTATGTATTTTATTTAGACAATAACAGCTTTGTTCTTCAGCTGTTTTCTTATGCATGAGTTTCGTTATACAAGTCAGCTAAATTTAGGTACTTGCTATTAATAATATATCTTACCTTTGGCTTTGACAATAACTTGGCATATATCAATATATAAAAGACGCAATGTTCAGGCGTGACAATTAAATAGAGTTAATGATTTCTAAGTAAAAACTACCTGTAAATGTGCGGCTGCAACAATGTGCCGCTTTCATTGCATTGCGTGTCTGCTGTGTAACTCATGATAGAGCCTGACAACATACTAGGTTAATGGCTATGTAATGTCACAGTAAACTCATGCTGATTTCGTAATCTTTATTTATTTTACTTTAGATAAATCAATATGTACACACATGGAAATATCGGCAGATGTGATCACGTGACTTGATGGCAGTTGCTTCAGATCGATACAGAGTACCAATGCACCTGTTCGCAAATATGCCAGGAATGTTGGGAACTTCATTTCCTGCTAATCAGGTAAACAACATAAAATTTCCCTTATGTATTACTCAGTTTTGTAGTTAAAAGCAAAACTTAATTATGCAATAGTAGAGTTGTACGTGTTTTGTCATTTATCAATGATTAATTTATGTTACTACGATTTGTGATTTCTAATGCCATGAGATGTCTTTTATAGTATCTACCATTCTTTTGTTTTACAATACGCGTAAAAAATGTACATAAGATTGGAATTTCTGGAATGCAAACAAAAATGCCCCTTTTCTGTTCAGGATTAAACAGCTGTTGGCATTTTTTGTCTGTGTCATTTGATACGGTTTTATTTATTTGCACGTCTTTGCCATCTTTGATTTTTATTCATCCTGTCCGTCAATGCAATTACCCGATATCAGATTCTGCTTTTTCGTACAAAAATTTATGCATTTATTAACATATATTGATAGGTTTACTGGAAAGGACAAAAACAAAGTCATATACATATTTTAAAGTTTTATTGAGATGGCTGAAAAAATCTCGTCTTCCTGACAACCAAATTGAACGACCATTGGAAATTACATATAGACAAATTTAACCTTCCATTCATGATTTAAAAAAAACAGTTCATTACATAGTAAGAATGTCTGTAGCATTAAATGTTTGATGTTTTTCAAATGCATTGCAAAATCTAAAACTCGTTCATTGAATGTTTTATAGCACTTCCTCTAAGTTTTTATAATCATTACATTTTCTAAAATTAGCATCATAATTCATGTTAGAAGCAAACGTACTTCGAATGGTCGTCCAAATAAACTTTCAAAGATAAAACTTTCATGGAACAATATGCATTATAAGATCTGGTCTTGCAATCAAATGTACATTACCCGAATAGTTTTGAACAATTTTTTTTCCAAGATATTTTATATTTATTTTTACAATAGAATTTAATGCCCAAAATAACAAGAAAGACGCGTCTTAGAAACTTTAAAATTGGAATTCAAGTAAAAACAAACTTTTCAAGAAAAAAAACCCTTCATGTTAAATACTACATTGTGACAGTAATTTAGAAAGCAATTTTGTACATCCCTGAGGTAATCTGATAGTCTGTCCATTTTACAGCTTTGCACTCTGTTCTAGTAATCTTTAATTGGGATATTAAACTGTCTTTTTGTGATTCAAGGTTGTGCAGAGAAGCAGACCCATTTATCCCCCGTGTCTGTAGAAGGAAAAATGTAAAACAATACAGCTAAAAAACGCTCGGGTATGTTTCAAGTTTGACTTAATTTTTTATTCAAGTCCAAAATCCAAATTTGACTTCAAGTTGTTCGAGTTATCGTTTCAACTGTACATCTACTGTATATGGACCGCTTAAGTCGAAAAATGCACAGACTACATCGCAAAACAAGGAAGAATTAATTTCGAGTTTTGAAACAATCTTTGTTAATGATGATAACACCAACAAGCTCGAGCATTGCAAAATATACAGCGGCTAAGGCGTAAAAGAAGAACATATCAACCTTTTTTCACAAATATATCTTTTTCTTAAAGAAAACAAAACTTATATCTAACAATTACAAATTCTTCCTTGTTTAACAAAACATACATTCTTATCACACCAACCATTATCTTTGAGATCAATAGTACTGTCATGAAACAAAAATGAATGATAAAACAAACAAACATGAAAGAAAATGATGATGTACACAATGTCATGCTTATTCAAAAACAAAACAAAATCCATTTACCCACTCCACCTCAATATCTTGTATCATCATGTGATGCAGTTTGGTTAAAATAACAAATATATCTCCATACTTGCGCTTCTACCTAAACTCCATTTTGGTGAAATTTTACCTAAACTCCATTCTATTAAAATCCTACATAAATTCCTATTGAGTGAAATTCTACCTAAACTCCATTCTATTAAAATCCTACATAAATTCCTATTGAGTGAAATTCTACCTAAACTCCATTTTGGTGAAATTAAAAACAGATTGTTTCTACCTAAACTCCATTTTGGTGAAATAAAAAAAGAAACAGCTTACTTCTTGAACTTCTATCTAAACTCTATTTTGTTGAAAATAAATAAAAAATCTTGCCACAGTGCTTCAGTACTGACTTTACTTCTTTGGATTTTATTCATATGCAGTAACAATTATTTTGTGCTGAGGTGAAGAAGTGTTAAAATTCATTAGGTGATATATAAACTAAAATATGTTTTATTTGTGTGATTTAAAAAGTAGCGACTTACAAACAAGCGCAAGATATATATTCAAATACAAACTACATTTCTATTTGCATATCTAATTATCCAATTTCAATTTTAACAATAAAGTAAAACAAAAGTGGAGATCAAATTTATATTGCACCAAAACTGCCCGGAAATACTTTTTATACAAAAACCTTCAAGCCAATTTTAACACCATATGAACAAACATAATGTAAGTCAAAAAATGCAAATATGTTACATGTCATGGGGGGAAAAGTGCATAATTTCAAGAAAAATAAGCACCTTGAACACTAACAAAACATAGCACTTCAGTATGAAAATTTCATTTTGCACCAAGTTTACCTGACGTGAACTACGTGCAACTATGTTGCATGTGAATCAGTTTTTTCATTCTTCAGTAAATGCGAATATATACAAACATGCTAATTTGATTAAGGCATTCAACTGTATTAATCTGTTTTTCATTATAAAAAATAAATATACAAACTGGACCTATACAAATTTTACAGTCTGTGACAAGATATAAACCAATGAAAGTTGCAAACTCACATAATCACAAGGAACATATGGCTCGGTAAATATCATACACTTAATTAATGGCCTTGACAATTAACCGATTGGCATTTCAGTAAGTGTGTTATTACATTACATCTTAAATGTTCGCATTAAACATTTTTAATTATTTGGTTATAATCTCAGTAAACGTGTGAACCGGTCATATGTAAGGAGTCATATAAAAACTTCACCACTGGTGCATGACTTTTCCAATACAGAGAACTTGGTTCTCCCCGTCATTTTACCATTGCATAAATATATATACTAGTATATATACAAAGACACAAAGTGTATATGCGTTGTAAGGCGTAATGTTTGTAAAAGCATGCATAAAACCTTTGAAAAGAATGTTGTGAAATTGAGATCATCCTGTGAAAAAAGTAAGTAAAATTATTGTCTTTACTGCCTGAAATGTGTAAAAATACTGAGCAAAGAATGGGAAAAGATTTCTAACTGATTCTACTGAGCAGAAACTAATGTAATATGCATGATTAGACACTTGTCCAATGCGACTAGTCCATACTATATAGCAGTTAAATCATCTTCGCATTTCATTTCAATTTTATGTCCAATTACCCATAGGCTATATCATAGTCTAAGTCAATTACCCCTGCAATTCTGTCTATAACTTCATGGCCAACACTTCAGTTGTACGTAAACTGAAGATGGTATGCAACACACACAAGCTATCCCTAATAAAAGGACATTAATTTGTCGTAGGCTTCAGTCGCATCCTTCTATGTACGCTGTTGCTACACCCCGAGACAGTATTTGCATTTGTTTCTAAAAATTTCCTCATATCTAGTTAAAAGATGTCGGGTCAAATTGCGGTGGTTCATCTTGGTCTTGTTCTAAGGAGCTACTAGAAACGATACGCCGTAGCCTGCTCCAACAAGCATGTATGTCGATGTTAACTCGCCTTGGAAAGGACGATGGGTGCTCGGGTATTGCTTCTCCCTGAAATAAATATACAAGGTATAACATTTTGTCTGCCAATCAAGAATTCCTGATAATAGATTACTTCCTGAATACAAACTAGGAAGGCCACATCCAAAAGCGATGGACGAATTTAAATCAGGAACTGTATACATGATCCCAAGCTCAATTTCTGAACGGTCAATAATCTGTGTAGAAAACGTACTAGTGGCCATAGTGGGGGAATATGACATGAGAAACTCAGATTAGAACCGCAGCTTCGGATTTGCTGATATTCTAGGAGTTTCTCGTTCTTTTCAGGTAACTAAATTGTTCTAGCACTTTCATATTTTTTTAAAAATAAATTGATGTTTAAGTATTCACTTAAGAAGAAAAGATGATAAGAAAATTTAAATTGATACTTTTCATATTAATTGTTATATGCTTTTAGTTATCATTAACCGCAATATTGATAATAAAAATATAAAAAAACATGTATAGTATATTAAATAAAGTGTCTGATTTGCGGATATTCTAAGACCTCGTTCTTTTCGGTATAAATAAAGAGGTTAATCTGGGTAATATCCAGTGGAAAGATCCCAAGTTCACCTGAAGGGACGTTGGGGCGCCGCCGGAACCCAACACAACAAAAAAAGTGCCCAAAATTCGTCCTAATTATAAGTTCAATGGACTTATAGCCGATAGAACTATATTTATAACAATATTTCATGACTGATTTACGATGCATTTGTCACAGCCTATCAATTGTAAAATTATATAAATTTATATTTTCATCACATCTGCAATAAATAATTAAACTAAAGAAGTAATCTTGTAAAGCATAATAGGACTGTCAATCACTTTATTCATTTGTTTGTTTTTCTTTTGGATGTGATTATTTAATCTGATACGCACAAAGAAATGAAGTAGGCAGCTACTTTATTTCTTATTGATATTGGCAACATTTCAATATCTAAGGGTTGTATTTTGATAGACCTTTTAATCAGTAATTGCGCCTCTTAAAACATTATGACCTGTTAACAATGAGATAATAAGGAAATAACATTATGGTATTACAGTCACTTTTTGGATTAATGCCAAGATTTAATATGATATGAGTTGTAAATTATAACGATTTACTCTGGTAACGACCCTTTACCTATCATCAAGTCAGCTACTATTTAAGACATTTTTTTTAGATATATGATTCGACTTCATAAATCACACTTATCCTAAATTCTAAAATCACCAAAAAAAATCCCTTTAGAGAAACTCATATGCCTAAATATAATGAATATTCATTATGCAAATGTATTTCATACCTTATTTATAAGGAGAACAATGTTATGCGGTACTGCAAATAAAAATCCCTATGCCTAAATATAATGAATATTGATTACGCAACTGTATAAGGAGAACAATGTTTTACGATACTGCAGAGTTCAGTCGGTCATCTTATAACTGTGCATTGTCCTAATTTAAGTAACAATTACTTTATTTATCATAAATTGGGTGTCTAAAGTAGTTATACGTCGTTCAACTGAAATATTTACGCAGCTGCACATAATTCTTTGTTTTAAATAACTTGCCTCTATCGTAAGTGTAAATTAAGTATTCATCGTCCCCGTATATGCTTTTACTGGAAAATTAATGTAACTATTAGAGCAGTGTTCTATTTCGATGAATTACCCATGTACATGCTTCTACCGCAAGTCTGTGGTAACAATAATAATTAATTAATTAATTTTTGTCTCCATTATATACTTATTCTAGAAAATTAACATAACTAAGATTTGTTCTAATTCGATAAATTACACACATAAATGCTTCTACCAATACACTATTCATCGTCCCCATAGAAACTTCTTCTAGAAAATTAACATAACTAAGCACATGTACATTCTTCTATCGCAAGTCTTAACTAAATCTTCATCGTCCCAAATATACTTTAACTGTAAAATTAACGTAACTTGGCACTGTTCTAAAATAAACTATACATGCACATATTTCAGTCGGAAGTCTAAAGTGACTACGCATCGTCTGCTAGAATATTAATGTAACTATGCATTTTACTCTTATGACTCTAGAATCTATGCATTGGCTAAACATATGTTACTCTTGCAAGTTTCACATAATTATGCATTACCCTACATTTAAAAACTTGAATTGTACTAATGCTTAAATTGCTATGCATTATCACAATGTAATGTCTCTAACCTAACTACACGTTGTCAAATAATCGAGAGATTCTATTGGAAACTTAAAGACACTGTCAATGTCCATATCAGCAATTAAGAATCTATCAATACTGTTCCAATAATGGAGCCGCGCCATGTGAAAACCAACACAGTGGGTTTGCGACCAGCATGGATCCAGACCAGCCTGCGCATCCGCGCAGTCTGGTCAGGATCCATGCTGTTCGCTAACTGTTTCTCCAATTCCAATAGGCTTTAAAAGCGAACAGCATGGATCCTGACCAGACTGCGCGGATGCGCAGGCTGGTCTGGATCCATGCTGGTCGCAAACCCACTATGTTGGTTTTCTCATGGCGAGGCTCAATGTAAGAAATTGAAAACACCATACCCGTCTAAACGGGGTAAAAGAAGAATTGAACTCGTCGGAGATTCTTCTCAACTCTCTTCCAACTTCTTGCTCCTGCATCTGCCGGAAGGAAGGGACGGATGGTAGGGAAACAGACCGATCACGTGTTTGTTGGATCAGATCCGGTAAAGGCGAGTATCCCTCCACCTCTGAACACTCCGACTCCGACCTCAACTTCAGACGAGGCAACCCTTTACCTGGAGTTAGCGAGAATAACATTTTAAAGAAAAAGAAGTAATTAAACACGGTTTAAAAATGTTGGAAAAACAATCGAAATAGAAAAGGATGATTAATAAAGAAGTTTTAAAACGATTTTGAATGCGTGCCAGTTAAAAATTAAATGCTTTATGATAAAACGTGATTTTTCCGATGAATAACTAAATGCGCAATTTCTTTTTGCACTCTTTAAACTTTCAACATGGCCACTGTTTCATCTTAATACCAATTGGGCCGCCGCTATAAAACACATATAACAGCACTCTGCGTTTGATGATGATAAAAACGGATAATAACCGCAACCGCTATTTATTCTAAGTGTTGCAATAATTCAGGGGCAAAAACAATAAAAGAACATATCTGATCCTGCCTTTGAAGAAATTATGTCATAAATCAGTGTTAATTATTGTTTGAAATATATTAAGTTATTAGATCTACTGATTTTGGTATGTTTAAGACATTGATGATGATGACGATGATAGTGGCGATCTGTGGCAACTATAAGGCTCCAGTGTCGGTAGTAAACAATTAAAGTAACAGTTGAATATATAGACCCAATAGAAGTACTTGGTTTAACCACTTTCCTATACACTTATACATAATAACACTATTAAGATTTGATATAATAATCGAATGAGTAACTGCGTAGTTTTATGTTTCATACTTTCTTTTAAATTTCAAACGATCGATAGCCCGGGGTCAATAACATTTAATTTAGGTTTAAAACGTACTAAATTGCAACTTGTGGTGTCTACATGATCATTGATCTTCAATATAATTCACACCTGATTAAGTTTAACTGTATAAAATTTACTATCATAACAGCGCATTGTGACCTGCCGTCTGCAATTTGTTTATACATGTCTTGTTTATTTTCGGAATCTGATGTAAGCAATCGCATTCGCCGCGGGCTTCTCAAGAGGTCTTCACTCTCGTAAAATAGTCTACACTTAATTCAGTAAATGACTCATTATGACATTCGGAAGTGCTCCTTGATATGACAGCGAAAGTGTGGAAAAGAACGGCTAGAAGTGTTACAAAGACAAAGATGTAAATCCGTAAAGCAGCTTTAAAATTAATCGTTTTAAATATTCTCTTATCTTAATCGCATAGAGACGTACCGCACTTAAAACGTGACCCATCGATCTCACAAGACTTCAAAATAAAGTTGACAAATTAATCAACCGGTTTTATTAGGTTATCATTAGAGTTGAGATTGTTAATATGTCACTATGTCATTGGTGATCTGTAGTGCGTCTTAACTACTGTTGCGCAATTAATTCACATGCGTTTGTCCTTCATCGCATGGTTGGCGCGAGCGTTAAAACAACTTTTATTATCCGTGACTAAATGTTTATCCATATCGGGAACGATGAGTGCGCCGTTTGTCTATAATCTAGTACATTTTAAAATCGTGATTTTAATAAGCATTTTCAAATTAGCTGCATAAAAAGGCGGATAATATTTGCCAAGTCATATTGTAACAATATAGTGAGTAATCTGACGCCTAATTTCTTATTAAGTTACAGGTTTTCGGCATTGTCTTATATTTACATTTAGAATAATGTCTTTAATACGCATGAACTTCTTCATTCACTGATCGGAGTGGTAATGTAAGGGCTGTAAACTGACTTTAACTATCAATTATGACATTTTATTAGCATAACTACCGCATATATCTGGTAGCATAATATCAAAACGACATGCAGGTCTCGTGAAAAAAAAAATAATCCTTTTTAAAAGTTATTCTTGATGTTATCATCATTATTCTGTTTTGAACGAAAAAATCCTAAATTGTGTTGGTGTGACTCTGAACGAACTTCAGAATGTCCCCCTTTTAATAGTGTCTGTCGTACCATAATAAACTTGCGAATCATCATGACAAAATAGATTATTCGATAGATAATATGAAACATGATATTTTTTTTGCTGTCAGAGCTTAAAGAAAAATGATACTGGTGCGTTTTAACTTTTGGACTATGATACGTAAATGTTTCATTTTAAATACTAGTTCATTTATAACAAATTCAGGCTACATGCAATCTTATTTCCTGAATTTTCTAGAATGTCGTTCTTTCATCTCGATCACATATAAAGAGAAGTTAACTGTACCCTGTGTCTAGGCGTCAGACCAAAGGACCACAGAAATAAACGGGTGTTAGTGAAGAGCCATATGCTGTAAACTGTAATGATTAAGGAAAGTGATTCTGCCTTTGGGACCAGTGCACTATTCGCAGTTCAGTCAGTATCTTTTTGGTAAGCACCCCTTTTTGAACAGTTAATAGTACTTTCCAAGTTGAAAGATGGACAAGTTCATTATAGAAATTCAGCAGGGTAAGGTTTAATTATAAAAAGGGAAGCTCAATTGTCTATGAAAGTTCTAATTTTGGCAATAATTTGATAACTACTAACCTTTCGCATTCGGCCGCAACGTACGACACGGGTGTCCAACGTGTCCAAATTCCTGAGCTTTAGGACTCGGAGTCTGAGTACCACAGCTTCGGCTTGCAATTGGACGGAACCTTCTACGTTGTCGGTCTTGCCTCGTCCAAGAATTAACATAGAATGGTTTAGAAACTGTAGAGTCCTCGGTTTGATCTAATGGGATCCATTCAAGGTTATTTCTATCCCCTTCTTTTTCTTCTGGAGTTGGAATAGGCGCTTGCGGTCTTTGTATAGCTATTGGCTCTGAGACGGAATGGTCTATTTCAACACTTTCATTAAATAGTTCTTCAACCTCTTTATCGTTGTCATCATCACCATTCTGACCAATAGCTTCATTTGCCTCATCACATTTTATAAACACATCTTCATTTTCATTTAAGTCCATTTCCTCTAATGTCTCAGCTATATCAACATCCGTGTCATAACTTCCAAATGTAAATTTTCTGGGTAGAGAGGTACCCGATGATTGGGAAGCTGGGGAGTTAACATCTGTCCCATAACCACTATCCCGCTTGTTGCCGGTTATTGCCGGCAACAGCGGGCATTTCCCCATTTTCAACGCTTCGCTGGCATTTTTGTCTTCTTTCTTTGACTGCATGTCTTACATTCTATCCGAATTCTTTTCTATGAAATTTACAATATGCAAATAAAATAAACAAAAATATATGCCCTTCTGTCGTATAATCACTGAGAAAATATTGCACTGTTTACTTCACGGCAGAAAGACAGATTAAATATTCCAAGCAGAATTTATCGCACAAATTGTAGAACACGAGTGTTATTTACGCTCACTGTATAAATTACAAATTACTCCCGTCTCAGTATAGTGTAACATTTGATATGATCTCCTAACACTTTACTTTTTCTACGTATAAACTCCTGGGAAAATAGGCGTTGTCATTTATCGACCAATTAGAAAATCAGTCATCAGCACTATAAATAAATCCAATTGGGCGTGATAAAAGGCGGGACTTAATTTAAATATTTCTCACGACGGTGTCTGCATGAGAAATATTATTTTTGTAAAAATAAAAAAGAAGCCAGCAATAAATTCCAAAAGGCATTAAAGGCTATACCAGACGAAGACATATAAGACAAATTCAGTTTATTCCAATCACTCCACGCATTAAATCCGCCAATAATAAAGGTGGCAAAGATCAGATTAATATAATTCTGTTTGTCTTTTGTATAAACTTTGTTTGCATAAAACATAACCTACTTCCGAGTACATTCTTACTCTTTTTGAAAATGAAAAAACATTGAGTCATCTGCTACAAAAATTGTACGATGTTCTTGTCCACTCATAAAAAAAAAAGAAATATTTTCACTTAAGACCGAAACACGATTATTTTGACATGCGAAATGCGTTTTTATCGATATACTCTCCGCATTTACCTCCCCTGACTGATAGTCAAAACCAGAAGATTTTAAAATGAGGTTATCAATTGTATTCAAAAGAAAGCCAAAAACAAAAAAATAACATTTAAAACTCATTAAAACTGTTTTTACTGTCAGCGCCACTTTATTATATATATTGTTATCACAGGTATTCCACATGCTTACATTTATTTGGCAGCATTTCCACTAATCTAATCAGACGCAACATGAACTGACTATTATTAAACTAATCTTAATAGATTGAAACCGTTCTGTCCAGAATTCTTGGATCCGTCTATGGTGTTAAAAATTAGACATGATGTATGCAAGAAGACAAAATGTGTGTCAGTGGATCATTTCAGAGAGAAGTTACAAGAAAAGAGAACAGTTTCTGCTGGGAAATTGGCCAAAGGTGAGTGCATATTGATGCAAAAATACCCAGAAATTCTGTGGTTTCAGGCATCCGTTTTGTGGTTTCATGCCAGCATGCTTTGGCATCAGCAGATCATCAGCTGATATTACATATGAAGTTACTTTGTTTGTAGGGCGTGGGAAAACTATATCTGAGGTTAATATAATGATTATTATTGTAATTGCGTGATTAATTTATGGGATTATCAATTTCAAGAATTAATACCTTGTTGTATGATTGTCTGATGGTTGTTCCTGTTTTCCGGTGGAATAGCTTCATGTGAGCATTGCTCTTATCGTGGCCGGAGGCAGCTTCACGGGTTGTGACCTAAGGCAGCGTTAAGAGCGCATTGATCTTTGATATGACCGAAGGCAACCCCTGTGCGTATCGCCTTTTGTTGTGACCGCAGGCAGCTTCATGTACTCATTGCTCTTGACTTTGTGTATTGCTCTTTGACGTGACTGGAAGTAGCTACACGTTTCCTTCGAAGAGAAAAGTGAAAATGAAGAAAAGAAAAAAACAGAACTAAGGCGTTTACTGTATTTCTTTGTGATTTTTAATGCGTTGTGTTGATTATATACATTTACACTGACCATAATACCATCCAATGAGCTAAGGCGACAACTATGTTGTCCTGTATCGAAAGCTGTAATTGCAGAAGCATCACTAAGTCCGATAATTGTATTTCATATTCTAACTAATTCATTACACATTCATGTCTACAATATTGAATGGTATCATCATTTATACTTTTATTTGCACTGTATTTTGTAAAATATTTTACATGCATTTTATACAACTCGTCTATTGACGGTAGACATATTCTGAGTGGTTTGTCGACAGAGATGACCAAACTTTGTTAGAATAAAATATAATTCAAACATTTTATATGTTAAGATTTCCATACATATATCATTCTGTTATTCATGATAGTGTTACATATAAAGTGATTTGTACGTTCTATGATAAACTTGTGTATTTATTGATCAAAGTATGACATACGTATTCATTTTTGTACTTTAATTCGGAAATAAATACTACTATGTTAAATTAAACTAAACTAACTTTTATATTTTCCAACTTTAGATGCTGAAGCTAAACAAACTTTAGTAATATCATTTAAATGACTAGAATTTTATCAAGAATTAAAATAAAATAATAATTTATACTTTACATACTCACACTTGAACAGATGGATGGGAAGTGGCTTTGTTGCCAAGTGCGTTCCAATCACTTGCTCGTAACCTCTGTAAGCTCCCCGCTTCGGATGTAAATTTTTTCATGTGAGGAAGCTATCCAGATGACTTGCAGAAAGTCATCGTGTGTTCTAAATTGTGTCGATATGACTTAAACCCAACAAAACATTGAAGCTTAGGTAAAAGGATTGTAAATAACATCTTTAACAAAAGATTTGATTTTCAAATAACAACGGTGTTCATTAACCGTTTAAAATGAATTTGATATCTTCCTGAAAAAGTTCAATTGGATTTTGTCCGAGTTTTTTAAATGGTTTTATTTCATTTACCAGTCAGCTTATCCCAAAATCTGCCAGACACGCATTAAAACACAAAACTAAGATAAATATGGCATTAAATGTGATAAAAATCCATTTTTTTTCCGCTCAGAAAAATATCTGGAGTACGCAAAATACTTGGAGAAAAGTAAAAATTTATATGAAGGCCGAATATCCAGTTCATTTGCTAATGACCATTTAAATGTCACCAAGCTTTAAAATTACTCAGAAATGGTAGTGAAGTTTGCCAATATTCGGGTTTTGCAATGCTGTCATGGTGGTTGTTTATGAAAACTACTAGTAGAATTGTTATACTTTTATAATAAACCACCTAGAGTAATGGGTAGGTTTTAATCTTTGGGAAAACGTAATTGCGTATTCATCGCTTCTTGTTATAAAAGTGTGGTGATCTGAATAATTTAAGCTCTGTGGGAAGAAATTTATAAAACTATTTACATATAAAGTATCTTCTACAAATGTATAAATATATGTAGCTGACTATGTGACAGTAAAGTTATATTCATGTATTTAGTTTTCACAAAAATGTTACTAAACATTAATACAGTAGACTTACTACTTAAACGCGCAAAGAAAATCCTACAATGAAAGAAAGATAAGAAGTGTTCTTGAAGAATTGCATCATTTGTACCTGAATAAAGAATCGGATGGTATAAATAAATGTTATGAGACATGATAAACTGTTTATTATTATAACATATGTAGGCAGAAAACGCCGAGACAAAGAGAAAGAAATACCTTCGTCTTGATTATTATACGTACTTCTTACTGGCTGTACAATCAAATGTGGTCAGCGTGTCACACTGTTTTAATGCAGCGTACCCATCTACTTCAATTGATATTGACATCTTTTAAAATCAATACCGTCTGAATATTTATCACTTTCATTATCGCTTTTATTTCCACCACAATAGGCCTGTAATATAACAATTTAATTTATCATTCCAGACAAAGTCTGTCTGCAGTTGATGCACTAAGACTGTTATTTTTGATGATCATGAATATTTTGATTTATTTGACATGCTAGCTTCCTCTTGTTTATCAACATTGGTGTAATAAATTCCGACAAAATTAAGATAGCGATTTGATAAGACGAAGTGTTTCGTACAGCACGAACACGCACGTTTTTTGTTTACGCGTTACCCAGGCGACAGACCAACTCGGTGTCCTTTGGTGTCCCGGTAATGAAAATCGCTGAAAAGACACGCGACGTTGGCGTGTGCTAAGTCTTAGATAGTATCTGTCAAAGATAATCAGTTATCGGTTTATTATCGACACCTCAAATTAAATTTGACAGGCAACTAATTAGAAGGGTTGGATTATTATGGAACCTGTCTGTCTCTGATTTTGCCTCCGATTACTAATATTGCATGTCTGACCAGTGATTAAAACTGTTAAAGAGAAATTTTCTTATTTTTTATTCTGAATTATTAAAAACGTATTTTCTTGAATTTCAGAGATGAGTTGCTGAGGTTATCGTCAATTCTGAAGATAATTGCGCGGGAATTCTGTTTTGTTCAGTATTACAGCCGTCAATAATGCCTCTAGAAGTTTTCTGTTGAAAACATTATCAAATTATTGAGAAGAAAGAAGCGATATTCTCAGCTTGTCAAGACAATGTGATCTGAAACTTTGAGTTATCATTTCTTAATTCGCCGTTACGTTTCTCATCGAAATATAAGAAAATAAGGTCGATGTAGGGTTCATATGAGAATACTACAATGGCTGTTAGATCAATTATGCCATCTCTTTGAAAATTAACTTTGTTTTCGGTGAAATATTGCAAATTTAGTTATTCCCATGGGTGACCTATACGTTAACTCTGTATGTCAGATTCTTTTATTAGGCTTTTCACTTGCGTAATTAACCTAAAGTATTTGAAAGAAATGAAGGAAAATGCAATAACAGAGGTGTCAAAAGAAAAACAGGCCTAAGGAAGCGGTAAATCTGTAATCGTAAGACTCATTTTACCTGCCGGTTCTAGTGATGGGCGATTTAGTGAATATTCTACCTTGGTGGCATATGAGAAAATTCATAAATTACGATTTGTCAAAATTTGGGTTTGTGGGTGGTCGAACCGCACAGAGAAAGTCTTGGGAATCCTAAACAAAAGAAATGGTATCGTTTGCAACAGAAGTGATTTATTCTCAGATATTAAATGCATTTTATGGATACACAGTAAGTGAAATTAATGTGATTATAATTGGATCGTTAAGCACAAACGTGCAGTTCTATAAATGAGCCTCACGTGTAATAAACATTTATCATGGAAAAAAATATAAACAATTTTCATCGTAGAAAACTAGTAATGAGATATAAATTACAGATCATGCCAAATGTGCATAGCATGACGACAATCCTTGCGGTGCCTTTTAACTGCTCATGTAACAGTAATAAAATATTGCAAAATTTAGTGTACATGTTTAGTTTAAACCTGTATATCTTGCACTGATTGTGGAGGCCGCTCTCAAAACTTATGCTAACATTGCTCGATTTTCTTACAATGTTCTTGCCTTGGTTAGGGATTGTGGAGACCGAGGTCAATTTCCTTTCTCACCTAGGTTCGGATCCACAACCTTTGCCTACGCTCCACTGTTCCAAAATATGTTAAATAGATATTCCGATTTGATAGTATTGAAAGAAAGGAATGAATATTGTGTCAAAATGTTATATACGTTTACACAAATAAATGTTTATCTGAAGTGTTTCGTTACTTGAACTTTTACTATCTCAAAACTGATATAAAAATAATAACAATTTAATAGTATTAACGATGATGATGATGACGATGATGATGATGATGATGATGATTTCTTCATTTAAAGGAGGCTAACACATTGTGCATGATAAATCCACTGTGGTTTTTTGGATAAACAGAAAAAAAAGTGGAAATCCACAGGTCAGCGCCCAACATGACAAAAATGAAAATGTTGCAGTTTAATTGAGCATATTCATTTACTGTAGTAAAAATGCATGTTATAACAAACAAACTTGACATACAAAAGAGTAGAGATAAACAGAAATTCCAGGCAAAGTGTTTCTTTGATGGAGTTTATACATCATTTGCATGTGAAAGAAATTTTAAAATTGACACTAAGATTCAGGCGGCTTAGGTCTTGATGATTTCTATCATATTTTAATAAGATATCGGTACACATGATTAAGTGTGTGCAAAATTGTGTTTCTACATTGTAACAAATACATTTCATCCCGTTTTTAAAAAATTGCTAGAGGTGTTGCATATTGCATTACCTGTCATGACCAGAGTATTATTTTGCTTGGTTGCGTTCTTTACTTCCAAATGATCTTCTTATACATTTGTTATTTAAAGTATGCTGAACAAAAGCTTCACAGAATAAAAGAATAACAGGACCTAACGTTAGATTTATGAAAATTCATTAACTCATAAATGGCTCTGTCAACTTACGGCAAACCACAACATTATATGGTGAAAAAGTAGTTCATTCAATGTCTTTAAAATTAGACTGACTGTATCCTTGTAATGATTTATTTGCAAATAAGTGACAAAAAGTGGTAGCAAATACGTATTATGTTTACATGGATTGGGCTATATATGTGTCTGTTGATTGTGATGTTTGGTTGTGCTGCTAGGACTGTAGTATGTCATTAAGATGCTTTGTTATGCTTTGCTTTGTCTGAATCTGATGTTATAGTTTATTTGCTGAACAAAGATTTTCATGTTTCAATACTCTTTCTTAAATGTTTTGTTTGTGATGTTTGCGGTATGTACTTTGGTACTTTAGGAGCCAGATGCTAGACATAATAAATAACAACAATAACATAGCTTTTGGACTTGTAATATTTTGTGCCATGTGAAAGTGTGGCTGCTCTTTCTTTTGACTTTGGAACCAAAAATATCCGTTAGGGCAGTAAGCAACATAAATAGATTAGCAGATAGATATAGGTGATGAATACTACGTCTTTGAAAGAACAATGGCAGTCAGTATCTATAAAAATATTTTAGAATATATAGAAACTGTGATGAAAATAGATTTAAAGAAGATTTATTTATCTTATGTCCCCTTTCAAGTATATCATGCTTTTAAATATATAAATGATATCTGTTGAGCCCATGAACACATTTGTTCAAACAAGTAATCGATGAACATGCCCCTATAAAAGTTAAATCTCACCCCTTAAACGAATTCTCAGTACCTCAAAATAATCTATAAAACAAGACGAGCTAAAAGTGAATATTTACAGGAATTATTTAAAAATAATTAAAATACAATAAACTCCGAAAATTTAAGACACGGTCATAAAAGGAGTATATACATTTACACTTTAAGGAAAGTTATGACGGGGGAGACAAACTCGAAAGATTTGACCCATTATTAAATCCTTTAACACACAAAAAGGACAATGAAAATAATGCTCTGATTTCTGACAGAACTGTAATGCCTGAGAAATGTAACTATTTTTATGCCAGCATTGTAAAGACATTTTAGCAATCGACAGTAACACACTAGTGAATATGGAGTACCCCAGCCTCAAAGCAATACAAAGTTATGTCCAATCTTTAATTTATCCCATATCACAGAAATATACGTTTACAAATACATTAAAAAATTAAACCCCAAAAAGGCAATTGGTGTTGACTCAATATGGTCACCATATGATTGCCAAGCCACCTTGCTCCGTCTAACAGAATACTGGAAAAACTTTGGTGGGAACAAATATGCAGAAGCTGAGCTGATGGGCCTATCAAAGGCATTTAATTGTTTACGTTGCAATGTAATTACAATTAAAATTAAGAATCTTGATTGTATTTCATGATAATGTATGTTATATAAAACGATACAATACAACATAGCATTTGACTACATAACTCTGATATCACAGTTCACTCCAGTTATATTATAACTTACAGCAACAGATCGTATCACGGACAAAAAGTAAATTTTTACTTTAGACAATATATAGTGCATTCTACACATCTAGTGACATGCATACACGAGATGACCTGTGACAGTTTTGCAAGTTATTTCAAACGGGGTCTGGTTAATGATCAAAATTTAGCGTTACAGTATTATCTAAAAGAAAGACTAAATATTGCACTTTACACAACAATTATCACTAGTTAAATTCTATACATATCACAGAACTATGATCATATAACATGACATAATTAGTATAACAAAAACATCATATTACAGACGATAAAATATTGGAGTTTAATTGAAAGTTTGATAAAATATGAAATCTGAGTTTTCTTCCCGTTTCATAGAATATCATCAAACAAATTTCCATTTCCTTTTTAAAAGAAAACTTACAGTTTTCTATTATTCCTAGTCTTATGTGTCAAACTGCGCTAGTCTAAAATTGCATTATTGAAAAAGTTTGACAAAGAACAACAATCAACCTGAGTTATGTACATAATAGTTACTTTAGAACTAGTTCCATAAGAAAGAAATTAGTTGTCCGAATAAAAATGTAATGATATTTTAAGTAGAAGACCTTTAGTGTTAACCGCAAGACTCTGTTTTCAGTCAACAAATGCAACTGAAGTCATCAACATAAGGGATCCCATTGGAAATAAGTTGTAAAACTTTCGTGGGTCATCCTGAGATATAGGCCCAGATTCTATATAGAGATGTCACAAAATTTGCAAAATCATTTCAAAATGGAGATCTGTTTAATTACCTTATCATATGACATAAATCTACACCTAATCTTCAAACTTATGAAGGAGTAGTTAAGTTGAAGAAAGAAGTGTAAAATAATTTGACTTGAAGAAGAAGAAGAGGAGAAAATCTACAAAATGACATGGATCAAATTACTGCATAGTATTTTTCAAAGATTCGTGCTCAGATGCTGGTACCGTACCGTCTGTTGTCAAAAATTTAATTCGGGAGTTTGCCTTTTTCGTTTAATGAAAGTTTTTCTCACAACAGTTTAATTCTACAAAAACACCGTTGCAAATGGCGCGCAAGTAGAAAAATAAAAGTAAATTGAAAAACAAGTTTTGGCATTTATGCAGCTGACATTCTAACTTTTCAAGTTAGACAAGTCAATTCAAATCATCTGAAATATGACTGGAGCATTCTCAGGCAATATCAAGTACGCATTTTATTTGTTTTTTACGATAAGCCGGTGGGAGACTGGTGCCGGACGAAAGCCGCACCCCCCCCGCCCCCACCGCCATAATTTATGGCCTATGCAGAGGGGTCTTACAAGGGTGGATTGCGATTAATGACTTGTTTTTATTAGTTAGATCCAGAAATAGAAAAAATAATACTTAATACAGTGCTTTAGGGTATAGAGGATAGATTGATAAATTTTATATTTGGCAGTGGCTAGAGAACCGGAATCGGTTCCCTAGACAGCAAACTTATTCATCCGGAACCGGTTCTCTAACCAAAACAGCGTGCATAGGCTAGGGAACCGAAATTTTATTTCTATGCATAATGCTGCCAAAATCCACTTTGTTTCTTGGTAAATGTCATGCATATTGTTATCTTAATTAATTTTACCGTGCCCTTGCATTTATCTGCGTTTACTGTCCGCCATATTGGAATGATAAAACTAACTAGTACGAATAAATGCGTGAAAACTCACTTTCCCGTTCTTAAATGTTATTTGCTTTCAACATGTACTATGTTAAAATTATTTAAATATAAAATAATATTGATTTGTATTTGTGTCATTACATGTTTATAGATGCATGTACAAACTAATTTAATTGCCAACTTCATGCGGATTCTCTGATCAGTTTGTAACACCCCGGCATTTCACATTCAAAGATATGTGATCAGTACTAATTAACAGAAATTACTTAATTTGTTTTAAATGTTTCTTTTATTGTTTTATACCTTTTAATTTTACATTTCAAATTTATTTCGGTTTGCTCCAATGCTGACTATTTCCGCATTCATTCGTACTAGTTTATTTATCATTCCAATATGGCAGACAGTATGCGGCGAGTACACTTTTGGAGACACGGTAAACACAGATAAATGAAAGGGCATTGCTTGCTGAAAATTGTAATGTTAAATTTATTCAGATAATAACATGCATAATACTTACCAAAAGGAACAAAGTGAATTTCGGCAGCTTTATGCATAGAAGTAAAATTCCGGTTCCCTAGTCTATGCACGGTACTTCGGCTAGAGAACCGGTTCAGGACGAATAAGTTCGCTGTCTAGAGAACCGATTCTGGTTCTCTAGCCACTGCCTTTATATATTTACTATAATTTAGACTTGAATTATTGTATAAATTTTCATATCATTATTTTACTGGCATGCAAACAGACATTCTGACATACATTTTAAATATTTGCTTGTTGTGTTATTTTTGATATGTCATCTATGCTATCCCCTATAGACTAAATCAGTGTATATGTAAAAAACGTCGGTGAATGAAAGGTATTTGATATAAATTTAAAAAGCTGAATGTTTTTGAAAAGAGAATACATTATTATTCTGATTTATAGTAAAGAAATCTTGGAAAATTTGTTAAGATGTGGATTTTAAACTAACAATGGAAAAAATGACCAAAGCTATCCTGTACTCCCTGAATCAGTGCATATGTAAACAATGGCTTGGAGGGAAAAAACACATGAATTTCTATTACCGGTAAAAGCCGAATGTTTTACGAAGAATAGATGTTTTCTGTCTGATATACTGAAAAAAAACTACTATTTTCATTAGACGAAAGTAGTGTGCACTAAATGCCTTGGGACAATGCTGATGAGAAAATGTAGTTGATTTTGATCAAATTGTAAACTTGTTAAACTAGAAGGAATAATTTGCGGATACAAATATTAGGATATGGACGATGTGTATTTGACCCGCAGAGAATATGCTTCGTGAGTCGGCTTGACTCGCGGAAATTTACCTTGATGCGTCTCGAGTTCGAAAGTTCTGCCCCTTGTCAATCAAAATCCCAGTGAATTTCAATTTTGTTCGCCAGCACAAGTGGAAGTATGGCAGTAGGCGGAGCGTCATATGTTAATTAGCTACAGACAGATGTCAGTCACGCCATGCGCCAACTGACACGTTGTCATCTCGCGGTGTGTATTTAGTACAATAATGCCCATAATCAAAGGTGTTCATTGTGATCAATGTGTAAAAGTTAATTGATAAACAATGCAGCCTTAGATTATCGTCTTTGTACCACTTGTTAATTATTTTGTGTGCTTGATACGATTACATGAGCTGGTCGGCCGTTACGGTCTATAGCAAATTTATTATCATTGCCGAGGCTTTGTTTGGGCCAAAACAGATTAAATATTTAATTAAAAGCAGAAATTATAAGTGGTATGGTGAAAAAATGAAATTTAAAACGGGTGTTTTATCAAGAATTTTAAATTTGTACTTTCGTTTTCCATATTTGTCCCTCGTTTTCGGGACTGCCATTTTCGGACATTTTTATCATTTCTTACAAGATTTTTCTAGTACAATCTAAATAAAAAGCCAAATTGAATAGAAAGTCTGCATTTAAGAAAAATATGATCACTGTTGCAAAAGCAGCTCTTATTTTGAAGAATTTGCCGAGAATAAAATCATGCAAAGGCACCAAACCCCACCCACTTTTAGGCAATGTGCAAAATAAGACAACTAAAATATGAATTGCTTAAGAAAATCTGTAATGACTAATGTACTTGTTTTAGATAAAGTATGTGGGAGTTTCATTAATAATAGTATAGCTTGACCCCTGAAAAGCTGATCTTGACTCTTGAAAATCTGATTTTGACCCTTGAAAATTTAGGCTGAAGAGTCAATGACTCTTGAGTTTCAGAACCTACCAAACACCCTGTGTATTATTCAGGGTTTTCAGTAGACCCTTCCAGGTTTTGACTTGTGAAAAACGAGAAAAACTCGTATTTGACCTGCACAGAAAATGCCCCGTGCTTGACCCCGCGCAAATTTTCTTTGATGGATCTCGAGTTTGAAAGTTCTGCCCCTTGTCAATCAAAATCCTGGTGAATTTCAATATTATCCGCCGCCACAAGCAGAAGTATAAAGGCAGTAGGTGGAGCATTGTATATTAATTACCTACTGACAGATGTCAATTACGCCACATGCTGACCGACACATGGTCATCTCACGGTTTGTATTTAGTACAATAATGCCCGTCATTATCAAAGGTGTTTATTGATCAATGTGTAAAAGTTGATTGATAAACAATGCGAAGAGCAGTCTATTATCATGTTTGTACCACTTGTTAATTAGCGGTATACAGCTTTAATATGTTGTATTGTTATATGTCTTGCAGACATAAATTAAAACTTATCTTATCTTATTACTGAACAACAAATTGGATGTTTAAAATCATTATTTGTGTTCTTGATACGATGATATGAGCCAGTCGGCCGTTACAATCTATAGTCAAGTCAAGTCATAGCAAATTTACTATCATTGCCAAGGCTTTGTTTGGGCCAAAACAAATAGAAATGCTTTAAATAAGCAGAAATTATAAATACTGAATAGGTATGTTGAAAGACATGAAATTTAAAACAGGTATTTTATCAAGAATTTATGCTTACTTTCGTTTTCTATATTTGTCTGTCACCCCTTTTCGTGACCGTGATTTTCGGACATTTCTGTCATTTCTAACAAGATTTTCTAGTGCAGTCTTTATAAAAGGTCTATAATAAGACTAGTCTGCATTTAAGAAAAATATGACAATTGTTGCCAGGGTTGTTTTTTTAACAGGAGGGGAAGGTGCCCAGGCCTGTGATTTGGGGAAAAATTAGCTCGATATTTTGGGTAAAGGGGAATAAAAAACCTGATGTAAAGTCAATTTTTAGGGAAAACTGCATGTTATAAAAGAAATTTTCTGAGGGGAAAGGGTCTGTAAAAGGCCCCTATTATGATGGGGGGAAAAAAACCTTGTTGCAAAACCAGCTCTTTATTTTGAATCATTTTTGTACGTCAGGGTTTTTTTTTTACCAGGAGGGGAAGGGGCCCAGGCCTGTGATTTGGGGGAAAAAATAGCTTGGTATTTGGGCAAAGGGGAATAAAAAACCTGATGTAAAGTCAATTTTTGGGGAAAACTGCATGATTTTAAAGAAATTTTCTGAGGGGAAGGGGCCTATTAACAGCCCCTATTATGAAGGAAAAAAACATCCTGTAGCTCATCTCTGAAAGAGTGGGGCGTATTATGTGAACATCCGTGGCTGGCAGGGGCGGTTGGCGTCCAAAGCATGTCCGCTCTTTTAAGTCCAACAGTTTTCATCCGATCTTCATCAAACTTCCTGACAATGTTTGTGGGCATAATATCTGGGCCAAGTTCGATAACCACCCAAATCGCCCCAGGCCCTCTTGGATTATGGCCCTTGAATTACTCGAAAAACTGCGAATTTAGCCTTGTCTGCTCTCTAAGTTTTCATCCAACGGGCATATTTTGTGACAGTCTAGCACTCTTGTTCGAGAATAAAACATGCTAAGGCACCAACCCCACCCACTTTTAGGCAATGTGCAAAATAAGGCAACTTAAAATATGAATTGCTTGAAAAAATCTAAAGACTAATTAATGTACTTGTTTTAGATAAAGTCTGTGGAAGTTGCATTTATAACATTATAGCTTGACCCCAGAAAACAGTGAAAAGCTGATCTTGACTCTTGTCTGTTATTGAAATAATACATGTTAAAATACTGGTGCTGTCTACACTAGATCTACAGATGTCATCCCCAAAACCCTGGACCCATATCGCAACTGCTGCCCCGCCCACAACTGCTAATAATACTGCATTAGTTTTGGGTACCTTCATTTTGTCCACAGATCCGTAATTTATCGCGCTTTTCCCCAATTTTAATGGAACTAGTAGTAATGTTCCAGAAATCTGAAAAAAATCCCTGATAATCTTATTTCATATATTCACCATTTTCACTCGGGTCCGTAGTTTGAATAAATACTGTTCTACAATTTCAGAATAAAATCCCAATATGCTAGAGCCACTTGACATTCTTTGTTCTAAAATGTAACCACATTGCCTTACAGGTCACTTGATGAACAAGTGAATGTTGATGCCCCACTGTTTCATGTTGTCCCTTATGTGACTGGGGGATTTCAGAGACTGCTACACCTGATCAAGACGGACTGCGTCCCAGATTTACCTGGTTTGTAATTTTATTTTTAAGCAATACTACAAAACATACATGAATCAAAATAGGGTCGTTACATGTTTCAGAATTGGTTAAAAAATGTATACAGTTAGTGCTATTGGATTCTTAGCTATTTTAAATGGAATTCATCATTCGAGGTATGACAAAAATTAGCTTCATTCATCTTCCTTTTTTTCCCCTACATATTGTCAGCAGTTAAAATGTATAAAATACACATACAAACTTGTTAGCTCGACTTTTCAAAGAAAAAGTAGAGATATTGCACTCTCCCCGGCATCCACGTTGGCTAAAGTTTTTGATAAAGTCAAATATCTCTGTTACTATCAAAGCTATTGATTTGAAACTTAAAATAGTTATTTACTATCAAAGTCTGCACCAGGAGAAACAATCCTCATAACTCTGATTGAATTTTGATGGAGTTATGCCCCTTTTTGACTTAGAATTTTTGGTTAAACTTTTTGATTTATAACCTCAAATATCTTTGTTTCTATCAAAGCTATTGACTTGAAACTTAAAGTAGTTATTTTCTATCAAAGTCAGGAGAAACAAACCCCATAACTCTGATTTGAATTTTGAAAGAGTTATGCCCCTTTTTAACTTGAATCTTTTGGTTACAGTTTATACTGGCAAAGCTCTAATTCAGAGTCAAGCACAGAGAAGAGTGGAGCGCGCTGTCTTACGGACAGCTCTTGTTTTTAAATGGTGTTTTAGATTGAACTGTGGTAAAAACATCACAGTGCATTGACTAATCAGTGCAGACACAATATTCTTACTGACAAAAGGATTATTATTTACCAAGTGTCCAAGTTGTTAAGATCACATTGAATCGCATTTCTTCACTGCTGTTGGTTCAAAACCCGTAGGAGAAGTGAAATGAATCCTTTCATGTGATGGAGGCACCTGGCTGGCTTGCAGAAGTTTGGTGCTGGTCTATGTTGAAGTAATACCTACAATGGTACCTGGTGTCTTCTGCCACCATTAAGGGTTGCCATATTACTTAAAATTATGGTCGTGCGACCTTAAAGTTAACTTGATAACACAGTGTTACTGTGTATGAAATTTCTCTTGGAATGTTGTTCTCTGAATGTTTCCTTCACTTTTCAGAATATGGTTACCATACAAATAGTGATGGACATTTTGACCCTAAAGGTGACTGTATGATAGGACTGAGGTACAAAGTGAAGAAGATCCTTGATGCCAAAGGCCAGTCTGCAGTTCTTGTCCTGGCTCAGGTATCGTCTATTTATACAGTCCATAAAAGTCAGGGTCTGATCTAGGATTTTTGAGTAAGAGTGCCTATAGTGTTACAATCCCGAGAAAAGTCTGTGCTTATTGGTGCCAAATTATAGTACATATATGCTATACTTCACTTGTTTAATAGTCTCTTAACATGTATTTCAGTTCTTATCAAATATTGATGGGTACTTGCAAAAGTTTTTTGCTACATTCTGCTATTTTAACAATAACACAAAAAGAAAAAAATCTTGAATTTTTTTTTTCATTAAATTTCCAAAGCTTAGTCATGATGACCCTCATCCTCTAAATCAGCAAAAAGGCTTCTTGATTTCAGATCACTCTTAATGGTTCTTCAGACTTTCTTATGAAACTGTTCTTTTTAAAATCGAAAACATGTATATTGTTGTTCTTTTATTAGAAAAAAGTTTGACTATAAGCGGTCACTGTTTCCTATATATAATGAAATGATAAATTACTGCACTGATTTAAGTAAGTGTTTTAAAAAGATTGATACTGAATTTGCTTTACTCATTTTCAATTGTTGTATAGGATGTCACAACAAACACGCATTTTAGAAGAAAACAAAGGCTGCAAGCGAAATATTTCTAATGTCTCTGTTCAGTAATAAGGCTCGAAATTATTAGAAAGAGGCACACTGGCTAATTTGTAAGCGCAGTTGGTCTCAAAGCTTGATATGGTTTAAACCAATTGAATCCACTAAAGGTCCCCTCTTGTAGTTAGGATTTGGCTGTAAATATAGCGGATAAAAAAGAGATGTAAGCAGTCAGTTAATTTGCAAACCTGGGAGCTTTTAAAATCAACACATTGAATTAAATAAATGTTATTGAAAATGTATTTTAACACTTAGCCTGCTGGCGGCCACTGATGCTGCCTTTGGGACCAATGCAGACCAAGATCAGCCTGCACATCCGTGCAGTCTGATCATGGTCTGCACTGTTCACTATTCAGTTAGCAATTTTTCAGTAAACACCCCTTTGAATAGTAAATGGTAATGCCCAAATTGGATGATGGACTAGTCCATTTTAGAAATTTAGCACAGTAAAGGTTAAATCCTTCGTTTTCCTTCCATGGCATATAACAGGTAGAAGTACCAGTATTCTAAACCTTATGCTTCTTTTCAGGATGAATTTTCTCACAGACCAGTAGTTATAAAGGTTTTACACTCGCATTTCTACCAGCTTGGGGGACAGGAAAGCCACGTATTGAGGAAGCTAGCAGTGGCTGATCCACTCAACCTTTCCCATACACTGCGATTACTGGTAAATATAAATGATCAAATTGGACTTTGATGTCAAACCTATTTAGGAAAGTTGAAACAAGTTGTACATTCTTTTAAATATTGCTGGGCAGGTATTTTGACACCACTTTCAAGTTGTTCTTAATTTACTCTGAATTGAATCCATTAGATTTTGCAAAGGTCAGCCCCTCACAAGTAAATAAATAGTATTTGAGCCGCACCATGAGAAAACCAACAAAGTGCATTTGCGACCAGCATGGATCCTGACCAGACTGCGCGGATGCACAGGCTGGTCTGGATCCATGCTTGTCGCAAACGCACTGTTTGTTTTCTCATGGTGCGGCTCATTTCGTTTAACCAGTCAATGGCAGTATGGTAAACATACTTCGCCTTGTATGAAAACCATTGTTAACAATGACTCAGTATTATTCCAGAATGTAAAATATTTGTACTTTAGTGTGTAGTCTGTTTTTGTTATGCATTTATCTGTATGGAACATGTTTTAATATAATTATGTTGTTTAATGCTTTTAATTTTATCTTTGTCGCAAGATCAGAAGCATGTGTTGTTTACAATTTAAAGCAAATGTTACCAGCATTTAGCAGAGCTAGTTGTAAGACATGAGTATTTTCTAGTCCTGTCCACAGTTGCACTAGATAACATTTCGCTAGATATTAGAGTGAACATAGGACAAAATCCACTTCAACAAAAATTGAACAGTAACAATTTTATACCTAAATTAATTGAAATCAACCGCTTGTTTAAAAAAAAAATGAAAGACATTTTTTTTTTTTTTCATCCTACTTCTCATTTGAGTTATTTATATGGAACAGGGAGGATTTTGTCCTTATTCACACTCGAAACATTCAATTCAATAAGTGCAAAATTATGTAATACCTTTTGAGCATTCTGTTATAAGTTATTGAACGTCTGAAACAGAAAATTATCTCGTAGAATTTTTATGCCCCCACTTTTTGGGGGGCATATAGATTTGCCCTTGTCCTTCCGTCCGTCCTTCCGAGAATGTTGTGTCGCGCCTAGCTCCAAAAGTATTTGACGTAGAGTGCTCCTGGGGTTTCGCGTCTGGATTCATTCAGTCGTGTAGGAGTTACGGCCCCTAACTCAGTAAAAATATTGGTCATTTTAATGTTGTGTCACACATAGCTCCAAAAGTATTTGACCTAGAGTCACCAAAGTTTACAGGAATGTTGGTCAGCATGTGTAGTTGTGCACCTGGGGTTTCGCGTCTGGATTCATTCAGTCGTGTAGGAGTTACGGCCCCTGACTCAGTAAAGAAATTGGTCATTTTAATGTTGTGTCACACGTAGCTCCAAAAGTATTTGACCTAGAGTCACCAAAGTTTACAGGAATGTTGGTCAGCATGTGCATTTGTGCACCTGGGGTTTCGCATCCGGATTCATTCAGTCGTGTAGGAGTTATGGCCCCTGACTTAGTTAAAAATTGGTCATTTTGATGTTGTGTCGTGCCTAGCTCCAAAAGTATTTAACCTAGAGTCACCAAAGTTTACAGGAATGTTGGTCAGCATGTGCAGTTGTGCACCTGGGGTTTTGTGTCCGGATTCATTCAGTCATGTAGGAGTTATGGCCCCTGACTTAGTTAAAAATTTGTCATTTTAATGTTGTGTAGCGCGTAGCTCCAAAAGTTTTTGACCTAGAGTCACCAAAGTTTACAGGAATGTTGGTCAGCATGTGCAGATGTGCACCTGGGGTTTCACGTCCAGATTCATTCAGTATTGTAGGAGTTATGGCCCCTGACCTAGGAACAAATTTGTGTCCTTTGTCATGTAGTGCGGGCATCTGTGTCCCATGGACACATTTCTAGTTAAATAAATATTTTATTACAGACAACTGTGGCATTTGACAGTCATTACTGCCTGGTTTTTGACCCACTGCTGCCAGATCCATTGACATCTGTGTTCAGTAACATTCCATCTCACAGGGTAAGTTACAACATTAATTTTCATAGGGTAAGTTACCACAATCCATCTATAGGGTAAGTTGTATCATTCCTTTTCATATGCTAGGTTACCACATTCCTTTTCATATGCAGTTACCACATTCCTTTTCATATGCTAAGTTACCACATTCCTTTTCATTTGCTAGGTTACCACATTCCTTTTCATATGCTAGGTTATCACATTCCTTTTCATATGCTGTGTTACCACATCCCTTTTCATATGCTAAGTTACTGCTTCCAGTTGCAATGAGTAAGTTACAGCATTAATTTTCATAATGGAAGTACCACAATCCATCTATAGGATAAGTTGCAACATTCCTTTTCATATGCTAGGTTACCACATTCCTTTCCATATGCTAAGTTACCGCATTCCTTTTCATATGCTAGGTTACCACATTCCTTTTCATATGCAAAGTTACCGCATTCCTTTTCATATGCTAGGTTACCACATTCCTTTACATATGCGAAGTTACCACATTCCTTTTCATTTGCTAGGTTACCACATTCCTTTTCATATGCTAGGTTATCACATTCCTTTTCATATGCTAAGTTACTACTTCCAGTCGCAATAAGTAAGTTGCAACATTCCTTCTTATGGGGTGAATGATAACATTCCCTCTAATAATTTAAGTTATAATATTTCTTCTCATAGGTTAAGTTACAACATTGCTTTTCATATGATAAGTGAACTGGCATCATTCTTTCTCACAGGGTAAGTTACACCATTCATTTTCACAGGGTAAGTGAAGTGGCAACTTGCTCATAGGGGTAAGTTACAACATTCCTTCTGCTAGGGTAAGTTACAGCATTCCATCACACAATCCCTGTAGAGTAAGTGACATCAGTCCCAGTAATGGAAATGTATATGTATGTGCCGTGGTTTGTCATAGGATAAAAAATAATAGTTAACAGTATTCCACATGGGGTAAGTGATAAGATTCCTCATAGGCTAAAATGATAACATCCATCAAAAGGTTGAAAAGAAGTTATCATTTTAATTCCTACTTGAAAGTAAAGTGAGATCAGTGTTCACGTAAATTTTAAAACTTTTAATTTTGAGGCAAATGAAATCTTTGTTCAGTTATTGATTATTAGCTCACCTGTCACAAAGTGACAAGGTGAGCTTTTGTGATCGCGCGGTGTCCGTCGTCAGTCCGTGCGTGCGTCCGTCCGTAAACTTTTGCTTGTGACCACTCTAGAGGTCACATTTTTCATGGGATCTTTATGAAAGTTGGTCAGAATGTTCATCTTGATGATATCTAGGTCAAGTTCGAAACTGGGTCACGTGCCCTCAAAAACTAGGTCAGTAGGTCTAAAAATAGAAAAACCTTGTGACCTCTCTAGAGGCCATATATTTCACAAGATCTTCATGAAAATTGGTCTGAATGTTCACCTTGATGATATCTAGGTCAAGTTCGAAACTGGGTCACGTGCCGTCAAAAACTAGGTCAGTAGGTCTAAAAATAGAAAAACCTTGTGACCTCTCTAGAGGCCATATATTTCACAAGATCTTCATGAAAATTGGTCAGAACGTTCACCTTGATGATATCTAGGTCAAGTTCGAAACTGGATCACGTGCCGTCAAAAACTAGGTCAGTAGGTCTAAAAATAGAAAAACCTTGTGACCTCTTTAGAGGCCATATATTTCACAAGATCTTCATGAAAATTGGTCAGAGTGTTCACCCTAATGATATCTAGGTCAAGTTCGAAACTGGGTCACGTGCCCTCAAAAACTAGGTCAGTAGGTCTAAAAATAGAAAAACCTTGTGACCTCTCTAGAGGCCATATATTTCACAAGATCTTCATGAAAATTGGTCAGAACGTTCACCTTGATGATATCTAGGTCAAATTCGAAACTGGGTCACGTGCCATCAAAAACTAGGTCAGTAGGTTAAATAATAGAAAAACCTTGTGACCTCTCTAAAGGCCATATTTTTCATGGGATCTGTATGAAAGTTGGTCTGAATGTTCATCTTGATGATATCTAGGTCAAGTTCAAAACTTGAACACGTGCGGTCAAAAACTAGGTCAGTAGGTCTAAAAATAGAAAAACCTTGTGACCTCTCTAGAGGCCATATATTTCATGAGATCTTCATGAAAATTGGTCAGAATGTTCATCTTGATGATATCTAGATCAAGTTCGAAAGTGGATCACGTGCCTTCAAAAACTAGGTCAGTAGGTCAAATAATAGAAAAACCTTGTGACCTCTCTAGAGGCCATATTTTTCATGGGATCTGTATGAAAGTTGGTCTGAATGTTCATCTTGATGATATCTAGGTCAAGTTTGAAAGTGGGTCACGTGCCATCAAAAACTAGGTCAGTAGGTCAAATAATAGAAAAACCTTGTGACCTCTCTAGAGGCCATATTTTTCATGGGATCTGTATGAAAGTTGGTCTGAATGTTCATCTTGATGATATCTAGGTCAGTTTCGAAAGTGGGTCACGTGCCGTCAAAAACTAGGTCAGTAGGTCAAATAATAGAAAAACCTTGTGACCTCTCTTAAGGCCATATTTTATATGGGATCTGTATGAAAATTGGTCTGAATGTTCATCTTGATGCTATCTAGGTCAAGTTTGAAACAGGGTCATGTGCGGTCAAAAACTAGGTCAGTAGGTCTAAAAATAGAAAAACCTTGTGACCTCTTTAGAGGCCATACTTTTGAATGGATCTCCATAAAAATTGGTCAGAATGTTCACCTTGATGATTTCTAGGTCAAGTTTGAAACTGGGTCACGTGCCTTAAAAAACTAGGTCAGTAGGTCAAATAATACAAAAACCTTGTGACCTCTCTAGAGGCCATACTTTTCATGGGATCTGTATGAAAGTTGGTCTGAATGTTCATCTTGATGATATCTAGGTCAAGTTAGAAACTGGGTCAACTGCGGTCAAAAACTAGGTCAGTAGGTCTAAAATTATTAAAATCTTTTGACCTCTCTAGAGGCCATATTTTTCAATGGATCTTCATGAAAATTGGTCTGAATGTTCATCTTGATGATATCTAGGTCAGTTTCGAAACTGGGTCATGTGCCATCAAAAACTAGGCCGGTAGGTATAAAAATAGAAAAACCTTCTGACCTCTCTAGAGGCCATATTTTTCATGAGATCTTCATGAAAATTAGTGAGAATGTTCACCTTGATGATATCTAGGTAAAACTCAAAACAGGGTCACATACCTTCGAAAACTAGGTCAATAGGTCAAATAATAGAAAAACCTTGTGACCTCTCTAGAGACCATATTTTTCAATGGATCTTCATGAAAATTGGTCCTAATTTTTATCTTGATAATATCTAGGTCAAGTTCAAAACTGGGTCACATGAGCTCAAAAACTAGGTCACTATTTCAAATAATAGAAAAAAACGACGTCATACTCAAAACTGGGTCATGTAGGAAGAGGTGAGCGATTCAGGACCATGATGGTCCTCTTGTTATTATAGGAAATTGTTGATTGCTCATTGTTAAAATGCTTACTTGAAAATGCAGCTATTTTATATTGATTATTTTCTTGTGTAATTGATAAGACACTTTTATTTTGAACAGATACTCAGTGATGTTAGAAGAGTTGGTTTAAGATTACTGGCATCTGTAGGATTTCTCCATCAGCAGAACTTTATACATACAGACCTCAAACCGGACAACATCCTTCTTAAACATGGTTAGACAGAACTTTGCAGGGTTCTCAGTCTTAAAAAGTCCTTAAGGATGTACGAGCGAATTTTTTCTAACGTTAAGAATTTTTTCATACCCTGTGAGCTTGAAGAACATTAGTTTCTAAGACAAACAAGAGCAGAAAAAACATAGGTCACCGAACTCGTTTTAATTTTATAGGGCATTTTCTTCACCCACTGATTAAGCATTTCTGAAATTTTGTAAAATTGAAAAAATGATGGTACTTTATAAAACATATACTGTCTCACTTAATGTTACAGGGATTTCAGGTCTTACAGGTTAATATGAATACAAGGTGATATCAGTATTATATAAGCATAAATGTCACTAACAAGTCTCTTTCATTTTTACTTGTTGGCATAATTACCCCACCCACTTTATTTTCAATGGCAAAAACGTATTTAGATATACAAAAAAAATTCTGACGTTAAGATTTCCAAAATATTTTGCAGCTTTAATGACACACAAAAATGCTTCAAAATAGAAAGAATAAAAGTTGGGGTCACCGTGCATCAAAGTGATTTATTAAGAAAAAACTGTTAAAAACTGGTGAATTTTGATATTTTTGGCGGGGGGTTTGTTTCAGCTTATTTTTTCTAGATAATATAAAGTGCTATCTTGAAAATCTTTATTTCAATTATAGCTTATCATTATGTGTATTAGTAAGGAAAATATCAAAACCAAACCTGATCTACTTTAATAGATATTTGAAATTACCTACCCCTACCCCATTGTAAATCTTACGTCAATTTTAGGCAAATGCCAGCCAGAAATAAGGGTGAAATTTTTTTTTCGCAAAAAGTAGAATCTGTTTGGCTAAATGGTACATTATTAGCCATATTTTAATTATTTAGCATAAATTTTTCGCAAAACTTTTGTTAGAAAGCAATATTCGAAGAAATATTTTTCAAAATGGCAGATATCCTGGAAAAAAAACGCTCGTACATCCTTAAAATTGATGCCTTTTCTTAAAAAGTCTTGAAAAATGTGAAAATGTCTCGGAAAATTATTGAACTCATTACTGACTTAAAAGTGCTTAAAAAGTCCTTAAAAGTCCTAAAATGTTATGAAGTTTTGTATTTGTTGGTGACTGTGTAAACAGGCTCTCCGGCCGTTCCTAGTTTTTATGCCCCCGAAGGGAGGCATATAGTTTTTGAACCGTCTGTAGGTCTGTCCGCAATTTTCGTGTCCGGTCCATATCTTTGTCATCCATGGTTGGATTTTCAAATAACTTGGCATGAATGTGAACCACAATAAGATGACGTGTCGCGCGCAAGACCCAGGTCCGTAGCTCAAAGGTCAAGGTCACACTTAGATGTTAAAGGTCATTTTTCATGATAGTGCATTGATTGGAGTGTCCGGTCCGTATCTTTGTCATCCATGGATGGATTTTCAAGTTACTATGCGTAAATGTGTGGCACAGTAAGACGACGTGTTGCGCGCAAGATCCAGGTCTGTAGCTCAAAGGTCAAGGTCACACTTAGACATTAAAGGTCATATTTCATGATAGTGCATTGATGGGCGTGTCCGGTCCATATCTTTGTCATTCATGCATGGATTTTAAAATTATTGGGCATGAATGTTACCACAGTAAGACGACTTGTTGCGCGCAAGACCCAGGTCCGTAGCTCAAAAGTCAAGGTCACACTTAGACGTTAAAGGTCATATTTCATGATAGCACAATGATGGGCATGTCCGGTCCATATCTTTGTCATTCATGCATGGATTTTAAAATAACTACGTATGAATGTGTGGCACAGTAAGACGACATGTCGCGCGCAAGACCCAGGTCAAAGGTCCTAAACTCTAACATCGGCCATAACTATTCATTCAAAGTGCCATCGGGGGCATGTGTCATCCTATGGAGACAGCTCTTGTTTAAAAGTGCTCCTAGTTTTTCCTAGTTTTTCTTAAATGCTCCTAGCATTCCTAGTTTTTCATTTGCAGCATTTTGTCTGAAAGTTTCAATTTCGTGTTTTAAATGTGTTTTGAAGATTTTCTTGCAGAAAACAATGTAGAGATGTTCAGCTGACTTGCCTGTGCTACTGGCAGTAGTGGTTTGGTGTCACTGATACATAGTTTGGCCATTTCAGGTTGGACTATGCTTAAGTTATGCCAAACAGGAACTGCAGAAGCAAATTTACAGTCAGCTTAATACTTATATGTATGGTAATTGGATAGAACAGCAGCAGGTCAAAGGTCAATGTAACACTTTATCTGATAATACCTCCTAGTTTTTGTCTCAGTATTTCTAGATTTTCCTAGTTTTCTGCGGGAAAATTCCTAGTTTTTATGCCCCCGAAGGGAGGCATATTAGTTTTCAACTGTCCGTCCATTCGTTCGTCACAATGTTAACTTTTTGCATGAAGGCACTTGACTCGTGAACCACTGCACCCAGGACCTTCAGACTTCACTTGCTGATAGTACTTATTGAGTACAGGACCCCTACTGACTTTGGGGTCACCAGATCAAAGGTCAAGGTCACAGGGGCCAACGTTAACTTTTTGCATGAAGGCACTTTACTCGCGAACCACTGCACCCAGGACCTTCAAACTTCATCTGCTGATAGTACTTGTTGAGTACACGACCCCCACTGACATTGGGGTCACCAGGTCAAAGGTCAAGGTCACAAGGGCCAATGTTAACTTTTTGCATGAAGGCACTTTATTCGCGAACCACTGCACTCAGGACCTTCAAACTTCACATGCTGATAGTACTTATTGAGTACACGACCCCTACTGACTTTGGGGTCAAAGGTCAAGGTCACAAGGGCCAACGTTAACTTTTTGCATGAAGGAACTTTACTCGCGAACCACTGCACCCAGGACCTTCAAACTACACATGCTAATACTACTTACTGAGGTCAAGGTCACCAGGTCAAAGGTCAAGGCACTGCGGGGGCATTTGTCACCATTAGTGACAGCTCTTGTTTCAAATGTATTGCTGGAGAGCCTTTGTAAATGAATTAGTGGGGAAATTTGTTATTGGTACTGGAGTCGTGAATGTATTTGTACTGGTTCCAAGCTTAAGTTAAGTTGGCATTACCTCAAGGAATCAAACTGTAAGAAACACACAATTTATTAATAGAAGTTAACAGAATTATGATGTGAACAAATTTTAGAGAGTGGATGTTGTAGTAATTCTTATCAACCCTTTTACAGAGAATGACCTTGACAGTGTACATATTGTAGACTTTGGGAATACAATAAACTATGTTCATAGTGAGGTGTCCCTGTATTACAAAGACTTCGAGCTGCAAACTCCATTGTACAGAGCTCCAGAGGTAGGTGTTTTGATAGTTTCACTTTTTCTATATGTGACGGTTCTCTCGGCCATTGTAGTAGTAACCCTTACTCTAACCTAAGACAAGAGAACATCTAGCCTGGCGTGTGTGGAATAAAAATATTTCCCATAGGTTTAAACTTGGGTGAAAATCATCACATGCAGTATTAGACTTTATTTGTCTGACTATGTTACCCAAGACTTACTTTGTCTAAACGAGATACCCACAGGGTAAGTCAGACTTGTAACTGGCTCACATTGACGTGAACATGCTTGAACAAGTATTTTACAAATTTCTTAGAACTTTTTGCGGTCCTACACATCTGACATAATCAGTTTTAACATTCCTCACAACAGGTGTCGATTTAATAACAGACATTCTCTAGTATATGATTTAATACAAGAAGAATTATTAACCTCAAATTTAAAAATGCAGAAAGGGCAACCTGTTTAGCATTTTCGACTTGCTGTTCTGATGGTAAATGGCCATAATCCATATTTCTAACACTGCATATGTTGCTGTAATTCCAAATTCTTCGGGCTCCAGGGTCGAGTTGATTTAAAGCTACCGACAATAAATCACTCAGCTTTTACTACTGTTTGTTGGGTTTGACCAAGCTCAAACCAGCCTGCTTATCTCAATAGGGAGAGCGCAGATCCACTTATCGCGGAGTTGTGAGTTTGATCCCTGTGTGAGGTGTATGTTGATAAAAGAACTGTATCTGAAATCATTTGTTCTCCACCTGTGATTCGTGTGGGGAGGGGGGTTGAAGTTGGCAGTTACTGGCGGAGAATAGGTTTGTGCTGGTACAGAACCCAGGAACACTGGTTAGGTTTAGGTTAACTGCCCGCCTTTACATAACTGAAATACTGTTGAAAAACTGTTAAACCCAAAACAAACAAAATTGACCAAGCTAGAAGTCTTCATACAAGATAACCAACTGGTTTTGGATTGTTAGTGGTTTCGATCAAGTATCCTCTTATGTCTTCTCCAATAGTGAAGCTTGACTGATGCTATAGTAGCTTGGCGGTTATCAAAAAATAGAAATCCTTTTAAACCAGCTTTTTAAAGTAGAAATTATGTATGTTTACACTGGGACAGTACACGTAAGAACTCATTCACCAGACCATTTTCATTGGTTACACATCATTTTACCTGGTAAATACCAGATTGTTTCCAAATATGTGATACATATGTTTTATTATACACTTGCTTATAGGTGATGTATGGTGTACCATTTGGGCCAGAAATAGATATATGGTCGCTGGGATGTATACTGGCTGAGCTGGTCATTGGTAAACCACTGTTCCTGGGTATCACAAAGGAGGAAATTATGGAGCAGGTATAAATATTAAGAATGATGCTAGATAATACTGAGGGACCATCTAAATGATCTTATGGATGCACACTTTAGATCACTTGTCCTTCACCGTTTTAAGTTCAAACTACACTGGAGTTGTAGAGTTCTTTCATATAGGGAATCTACCCTGGTTAAGGTCTGTGACTCTACCGTGATGATCACTCTTGCTTGAAATACAGATATGGGCATCTTGGGTCTTCTCCAACCCACGACAGATTGATTTGTCATTCCTCGGAACAACCTCATCAAAAATTCCATCTTTGAGAGAGAAAAAAAATGAAAGTCACTGGCATGTCCGGAAATAATGAGATAGAAAGTGTTTTTTGTGCTTCTAATCAACAGCAGCAAAATGATCAGTAAACAGAATTTAAACACAATACTTCAACTTCAAATTAGATAACCTGTTGAAAATATGGCCCTCTTCTACAGTTGTGGCTATTTCTGTTCTCTTTGAATTAAATATCAGATTTTTAAACATTTCATTTAAACATGAACAATCAGTGTAGTGTTACTCTATTACCATTTCTCAGTCTTTCAGAACACATTGCACAGTAGTACCAATCATAAAATGTTATAATATGGATGTTAATTGGTGTGACTGTGAGTAATTCTGTTTCTATGAACTCTTTCTCTCCATCAACTCATTGACCTCCTCTGGCAAGAGCTGTGTGTCAAGTTATCTTTTCAAGATGTGTATTGCAGAGTTTCATATTGTTTCTCATAAAATTAACTACCCGTTCCCCAAATGGTTGGTCTATATTCTTCTTGACTTGACAAACTATCAGACTGATGTTTATCTGGTCTGTTTATACCAGTCTCTTTTACAGAAATGGTCACTTTGTGTAAATAACTTGTCACTTTAGAAACTGGAATTCTGTTTTATAATAGACGTTTCTTGAGTAAAGTTACAAAAAACTTAATGCAAATATTTTTTATGAAAGGGAAATGCACCTGAATAGTCAAGCTAAGATAAGTGACTTTAGTTGCTTTGGAAAGGTCAGTGCATTGATCATCTGGTCTGTTTGAAATAAGTATCTTGTTTTCAGAGTTCTACAGAACTTATATTGTATGAAATGATGGTTTCGCAAAATTTATCCAACATCTGTGCATACCTACATATATATTTTCTTTTCTGTATAATTATGCATTTTTAGCTTGATTGTTCGAAGAACAGTCCAAGCTATTCTACTCACATTGGCGTCACACCTTGGTTAAAGTTTTGCATGCAAGTACATATAGCTATCATTTAAAGGCGTATAGCTTTCAAACTTTTTTTTGCTAGGTCAATTACCAACCTCACAAGATCAAGTCCCATAACCCTGACATGTATTTTAGGCAAATTATGCCCCCTTTTGAACTTAGGAAATCCTGGTTAAAGTTTTGCTTGCAAGTTACCATCTCCAAAACTAATGCAGATTCTGGATTGAAACTCTATAGATATTTTAACATTTAGGGTAATATTCCTGCTTCTGGTACAACAGTTCAAATAGTCTAGCGTTGACTTGTCTTACAGACATCTCTTGTTTTGCTTTTAGATGACTTCCTTGCTTGGACCATTTCCTGCCAAGATATTCCGACGTGGAAAGTATTATAAAACCTTCAGAAAGTACACAAGTGATGAGGATCAAGCTAATTGTAAGATGTTACATAAGGTTGTTTGATCAAAATGATATAACATCAATTTTGAAAATACTAATTTTGGGCCGTTTATAAAATACTATTAAATCATTATGATCTGTAGGATATTAACATTCATGGATTTTGTGAATTCCGAAGTTGCTGTAATATACAGAATTAATACCCAACACACTGATGTAATCCTGTTTAGAATTTTAAAAACTGTTGAAATTACGTCGCCATGAAGTACCTGTTTCTGCTAAAACCAGGAGATTTTATGCCTAGAAAGTAAATTACTCTTCATCTTTTCAAAATAAGACAGCTTGCAGAATAATATGAAACTTCAGTGTTAGCTAGATTGATAAACTTGCCAGAATATTGTGTGTAAAATTCTGTTAAGAACATATTTTGTAGTAATTGAGCTTTCTGCTTTTAGAATAATTTTTACCATCTTGTCTCATTCCAAACTAGTAATTTGCAGCTGTTTATAAAGGATATTAAATTTTTTATAATTTCACACACACAAGAATGCTTTTATTATTTTGGCAAATAAAGCTTGTAACTTTAAGGAGAGTAATTTTAAAAATAGATGAAAACATTACAGATGTCCTGATTGATTGATTGATTGGATTGCAGTACATTACAGATGCCCCAATTGGATTGTAGTACATTACAGATGTACTGATTGGATTGTAGTACATTACAGATGTCCTGAATCATTGGATTGTAGTACATTACAGATGTACTGATTGATTGGATTGCAGTACATTACAGATGTCCTGATTCATTGGATTGTAGTACATTACAGATGTCCTGATTCATTTATTGGATTGCAACATTACAGATGTCCTGATTGATTGATTGGTTGGATTGCAATACATTACAGATGTCCTGATTGGATTGTAGTACATTACAGATGTCCTGATTCATTGGATTGTAGTACATTACATATGTCCTGATTGATTGGATTGCAATACATTACAGATGTCCTGATTGGATTGTAGTACATTACAGATGTCCTAATTCATTGGATTGTAGTACATTACATATGTCCTGATTAATTGGATTGCAATACATTTGCAGATGTCTTGATCAATAGGATCGTAATACATTACAGATGAAGTGAATTACATTGGAATTACTTTTGTAAATGTTTACAGGTACTCTGAAGCTGATGGAACATTTACAGTGTAAGGATATACAGTTTGCTGACCTGATTGCACGAATGCTGATATATAATCCAGGTAATACTGATACAAATTTTAGCTCAACTTTTCGAAGAAAAAGTAGAGCTATTGCACTCAACCCGGCGTCGGCGTCGCTGTTGGTGTTTGTTTTTGATAAAGTAAAATATATCTGTTACTATCAAAGCTTTTGACTTGAAACTTAAAATAGTTATTTACTATCAAAGTCTACACCAGGAGAAACAGTCCCCATATCTCTGATTTGAATTTTGACAAAGTTATGCCCATTTTCAACTTAGAATTTTTTGGTTAAAGATTTTGATAAAGTCAAACATCTGTTACTATTTGTCAAAGCTTTTGCCTTGAATATTGAAATAGTTATTTACTATCAAAGTCTACACCAGGAAAAACAATCCCCATAACTCTGTTTGAATTTTGACGGAGTTATGCCCCTTCTTAACTTAGAATTTTTTGGTTAAAGTTTTTACTGGCAAAGCTCTAATTCAGAGTGAAGCACTGAGAAAATTCTAGCATGCTGACTTACAGCTCTTGTTGTATGTGACACCTTATTACATAAAGAATGTTATCAGTAAATAAATCACAGGGAGCACAGAAACATTATCAAAAATTACTTTCCTTAACTTTACAAATACAAGAAAATGTAACAACATGAGCATCTGGTCTTGCAGACTGGACTTAAGTTTCAGGTATTGCTGGCAAAAGTCATTTTACACCCGATGCTGTCGGATAACTTACACATGTGACAACTCTGCACACTTGTTACCACTTAAACAGTTGCCCCTGATTTTGATATCCTTATTTGCACCTACAAACAGTGAAATATTCTTATATGGTCTTCAGTTCATACAAATACACTGAAAAATTGAAATGGCATTTGCAGTAATGTTTTTTACAATAATGTTTTTTCTGCTTGACAAATGATCATTGCAGCAGCATTTAAAACCATACATGTTGTAAGCTGACATATACAAATATAAAATGTATAATAAAAGTAGCAATTCCCATGATAATTTTACTTCAAGATTGTTCTAAACATTGCTTGACATGTAGAATTCTTTCATGTGAAGTAGGCATCCATCTAGCTTTCGGAAGGTCTGTGATTCTACCCACGTGCCTGTTCCTGCCAGAAGTAATTCTTAAGAGGGCACCTGGTGTCTTCCTCCATCATCAAAAGTTAAAAAGTTAATATATGAACTATGATTGTGTCAATGTGATGTTAAACCCACCAAAAAAATACATAAAAAAGAAATGGGATAGTAGAAATGAGGATGTACTAATTGTTTTTCAGAGGAGAGGTTGACAGTATCTGAGGCTGCAAGACATCCATTCTTTGCTAGTTATCTCCCCTTGGCTTTCCTCTTGCCTTCCAACACTGGTAAGGTTTATAAAAATTAGGGATGGGAACGAATATTCGGATATTCCAATATTCGAAAATCGGCCGAATATTCGAATAGGAAAATCAAATTCGAATATTCGTAAATTAGTGTTTATTAAGTATAGTTTATTTGGAGCAATATAAGCATGCTAATTTTTCAGAATAAAACCGTTTGTTCTGTCGTGTTTGTTTATCGTATATTAAAAGATGTCCAATTAACAAGAAAAATGATATGCATAATTGGCAGGGGCTACCGTTATGGATTAACAGTTTGCAACAGGTGTAAATGTGGTACATGTCAAAAATGGTCCAATTAACAAGAAAATTGCAATGCATAATTGACAGCGAGGGGTCATCGTTAAGGATTAACAGTTTGCACCAGGCGTAAATGTGATATCTTTTGTTCATTTGGCGCCTGTTTTATGTAACAAATTTTAGAATATTTTTTTTCAAAAACAATACCAAACTTGTAGATATTGGCGATATTTTTGCAAAATTTTGTTTAACATTTCATACCGTCCACTGAAACGGTTTACATCCACAGCTCCCGGGCAATCGGCCATATTTGAAATAAATTTTGAAGTAGTTTATAATAAAATCAAGAAATAATATATGATCATGTTGAAGGAGGATTAGTCTGCCTTTGTTAAGTTTGTCGGCTTTTTACACGCTGATTGAAAATTTTCAAAATGGCGGCGGTAATACAACAGCGCGACACGTGCTTGAATTGGACGACCTGCTTTTTTAGATAAAGTTGCGACGGTCTAAAGTTTAATCAATTTGAATGTTTCTTCTAAAAATTTGAATTAGTTAAATATGTTCATGATTATACTTACAGAGTCGTGAAATAAAACACTAGGGTCGACGGGTCTAACTAGGTAGGGTCGGGTTACCCAAAACAAACATTTTTAGGTCTTATTACGTACGATGATTCATGTTTTAAAAAGCGGAATATATTGTGTATATGCCAATCACTTAATAAAAATTTAAAAGTTCCATTAAAACATGCCGAATATATTCGAATATGGCAAACCGAATATTCAAATACTGATTTCAGTATTCGTTCCCATCCCTAATAAAAATGGATAACATGTAAAATTTCTAAAACACTTCTGTTAGAAACAGGATTTATGTTGGTGCATGTTTCATCTCCATGTATATTGGGGCCAGAACAAGTCACAACTAAAAAATGTTATGGTTATTAGAATCTTAACCTTCATCTCGCCTGGATATGCAAAGTACTGGTACTAATTCTTGCATAATTGAGAGCAATGAGCCACTCTGGTTACAAAGTAATTCATATAGTTTACACATTTACATATAAGAATTCTAGGGACCAACTGGTTAAGATAGCCAACTTTGAATCACTTCTTAGAACGTTGCTTGGGAGGTAAATATATTCATGTAAGGAAGCCATGTGCTGGTTTTATATAGAAAGTCTGTGGTTTTACCCATACGCCCATCTGCACAAAATAAAGTCCAGTCACCTGTGGTCTTCCTCCACCATCAAAAGCTGGAAAGCTACCATTTGTTATGTCAGTGTGACCCAACAGGAAAATTGATATTGCTGAACCTTTTAGCTTGTGTGACTTTATAAAAAAATCTATGAGGTATTGTCGTCACTTGATCGTCGGCATTGGTTATAATTTTTTGTTTAGGTCCGTCTTTTCTCTTTGCATACTTATTAATAATCATTAGGTAACTATGCAGACCAAGAACCATAACTATGATTTGCATTTTGTCAGAATTATGGCCCTTTTTGTACTTAGAAAATATGTTTCTAGGTTAAAATTTTTGTTTAGGTCAACCTTTTCTTAAAAACTAAAACAACTTTGCAAACCTGTTTATCATCATTAGGGGACTATGTAGGCCTATAACTCTAACCTGCATTTTGTCAGAATTATGGCCCTTTTTATACGCCCGTTTGAAAAACGGGACGTATTATGGGAAATCTGGCGGGCGGGATGGCGGCGTCCACAGACTTTGTCCGGAGCATATCTTCTACATGCATGAAGGGATTTTGATGAAACTTGGCACAGTTGTTCACCATCATGAGACGGAGTGTCATGCGCAAAAACCAGGTCCCTAGGTCTAAGGTCAAGGTCACAGAGGTCAAAAGTCAAATTCAAGAATGACTGTACGGAGCATATCTTCTTCATGCATGGAGGGATTTTGATGAAAGTTGGCACAATTGTTCATCATCATGAGACGGAGTGTCATGCGCAAGAACCAGGTCCCTAGGTCTAAGGTCAAGGTCACACTTAGAGGTCAAAGGATACAAGAAAGAAAACTTTGTCCGGAGCATATCTTCTTCATGCATGGAGGGATTTTGATATAACTTGGCACAAATGTTCACCACCACGAGGCGGAGTGTCATGCACAAGAACCAGGTCCCTAGGTCTAAGGTCAAGGTCACACTTAGAGGCCAAAGGTCAGATACAAGAATGACTTTGTCCGAAGCATTTCTTCTTCATGCATGGAGGGATTTTGATGTAACTTGGCACAATTATACACCATCATGAGAGGAAGTGTCTTGCACAGTTCCTTTCTTTAGAATTACTTCCCTTTGTTGTTACTATAAATAGCTTACATTGTAACTTCTTCATTACTAGTCGTAGGGAAAAATCGAGACCACTTTTCTGTAGTACAACATGCATGCTACATTCAATTTTGATGTGTATTTTGACCAATCTCTACCTGGTGAAGATTTTTATGTGGACTTCCATTTTTTTTTTGTTTTTTGTTTTTTTTTGTTTTAAGATTAACTTCCCTTAGTTGTTACTATAAATAACTTATATTGTAACTTTTTTATAATTGACCATAGGGAAAAACCAAGACCACTTTTCTGTGGTACAACATAGATGTTACTTTCAAATTTTAGGTGTATTTTAAGGTCTCTCTACCTGGTAAGGAATTTTTTTTGTGGACTTAGGAAAACAAAAGACTTACAATGATTACTAAACAACCACAAAATTAAAATTCATTTGCAATACAGCAGCTAGAGTAAAGAAATTTGCTGTGACGGGCGTATATTGTGACATTCTGGCACTCTTGTTGTACTTAGAATATTCTGAACTATATCTCCTTTCTTACATATTGTCAAGCACTTGCAGACAAGCAATGGCACCCACGGTGGTGCTCTTGTTGTTATTTGTAGCTGTAAAGTTCGTTGCTGTAAAACAGAAAAGGAAATTAGTTGCTACCTATGATGCGGAAATTAGTAAGATTTGTAGTAAACTGCAAAACTGAAAAATGTATCCAAATAGAAACCCATAACACCTGAAAATATCAAAAATGTAAGTTACTATGTGTTCATTTCAGGATGCTCATCATGCCCTGCTGTAAGTTTAACAAAGGAATCCTACAGTTACAAACCATATATATCCTCTGACATCAGGAGACAGCCATTATCTAGCCTGGACCTTCTCAGACAGGGCACGACAGAGTTACCTAACTTAGAAGAGACAAATGTTATCAAACCTTCTCCAAGGCAAGGGAAATATAGAGATAGTACTACAGGAAAGTCGACCGAAATGGAAGAACCTGTCATCACAAAAGCAGCCAATGTGCCACCAAATAGAAAGGCCCTTACTGATGTGTCGGTTGTCAGAAATTTCATTGTCGATAACGAGAAAAGAAAATATTCTGAGAATGTTAAGGATAAAATGTCTTCACTACTAGAAGCTATAAGACAAGAACAAGATTGTGTGGAAGATGATTTAGAACGTAGAGATAGAGCAGGGAAAGCTGGACTCGTGAACGAAAATGCTAGTGATCGAGCTGTAGCGACTGAACAATTCAGGAGTGAGGTCACTATACCGAGGCCTTGTCCGCGTTATGGTAGATTTGATGTTAATGATAAAGTTGTTGAGGACAAAACGTCAAGAAAAATTAATTCTAATCGTGGCCTAAGGAATACGTTTGCAAGAGGTGTGATGCATGGTAAAGAAAGTAGACATACAAATTTTGTAGAACCTTCATGTTCAAATCAGAACTTCGAAGATAAACAAATGGACAAAATGTATAGAGTTCAAAACAAACATTTAGTCTCTGGAAAAGTTGATAAAGAGTTGTCAATTCAGTCTGAAGATACTACCGTATCAGATGGTTCACCCACAGCTCACGGAATCAGAGCGAGGCATCATGGGCCACAGTCAACTGGATTTGAGAAAATTTCTGTACATGAAAAAAACAAGATGAAAGGAGCATCAGAATTGTCATTTGACGGGGGAAAGCGCTCTGTTCTGAGTGGCAAATCGGACATAAATTCAACAGAAAGGGAGACTTCACTGGTCTCAGGATATGATCATGACATGTCGGAAGCTAACGGACAAGACACATCAGAAAGTTCGTATTACGATAGCGATTCCGATACTAACTTATCACAGGTTGGAACTTTCTATTCTGGAAAACCCGAACGAAGGATGGAGTATTCAAGGTCTTCAGATCAAAGTACAAAAAGTAAGGAAATGAAAAATCTCCGAGGACAAGTACTGGAGAAAAGACAGAATAAATACTGTGAACGGAAACTATCCCATCATAGTGGTTCTTCTTCAAATTTCAGAACCTATAGAGATAATCCAAAGGATGCTGAAGATGGCACATCAAAAAGCTTACAAAGAAGTGAAAGAGGTGCAAAAATGACGGGAGATATTTTTTCCCCTTCTTTACCTGTTAAGAAACATCCCGTGGGTGAAAGAATCCTAAAAGGTGTGGTGTCCCCTAGCTTTGGTAACAGAAAAAGATTAGCTAGTGAAAGTATATCGGATAATGAGGAATATGTGGAGCTTTTGTCCCCACTTGTAGCCAGGTCAGACAAGAAAAAAGTTAAAGCTGCAGTCTCGGGAACATTTGTAACAAAGACGCATTTCCTTCAGGATGATAATTCACCACATCGAAGGAAGGAACCACAAAAAGTTAAAGCTGCAGGCTCGGGAACATTTGTAACAAAGACGCATTTACTTCAGGACGATAATTCACCACATAGAAGAAAGGAACCACAAAAAAGAACGAAGTCGAACATTGAAGAAAGTCCTCCTGAAACTGTTGATAAGATGAATATTCCTGGTCAGGATACGGGTATAAACAAATTAGATAAATCCCAGTTGAAAAGTTTGTCAAGTCAAAAAGAATATAGACCAAATATTTGGGGAACAGGTAGTAAGGTTTATGAGAAAGAACACAAAACCCTGCATAAACCATCTTGGAATGATGATTTGACACCCAGCTCTCGACAGAAGAGGGTTGGCAGGGTAATGGGAGGGAGAATGTTTATAGAAAGGGAACTACCGGCTGTCACACCAATCAAGAGGGAAGATAAATTTTCTGGGATGAAAGATTGGATGATAGACAGTCCTGAGATAATTTATAAAGACAGAATTGTAGGAAATGGGGAATGTGTAAAGAAAGAGAGAGAAAAGTTCAGTGGACAAGTACCTAGAACAAAACATAGTGAAAAAGGCGTGAATAATTCCCGGGATAATTGTTTACAAGAACACTCAAAGCGGAGGTCATTATCAAACAAAAGTAAATCTAATGAAGTAATACACGCACAAAAATTTGACAGGAACAGGGACTTGAATACTGTGGAGAAATCAAAGGTCATGAGGCGAAATTCATTTGAACGTGCAGAAAAGATGGAGACCGTTCCAAATAAAATGTGCGATGTCCCAAATAAAATGGGTGAATTCTCCTTCAAAGGAACGCCAGATACTGATCCCAAACTGCTGGCATTAAGAGGTGGGTATGCTGAAAGAATTGCTCAGATAAGCAGAAAAAGAAAGAAAGCTCGAAAAAGTCTAGCATTTGATTCAAGACGAAGTACGACTGTGGGGTATATGGAGGAAAATGGCCAAGATGAGATGAACAGAATCGATGTTGGCTCAGAGAGTAATGGGAATGAAATTTTGTCTGAAGATTTTGAAGGTTGTCAGGATAACATGAAGGGGTTACACACAAATCCAAGGAAACTTCCTAGTAAACATGTAAACCCAGCTTCCTTACAAAGAATCTCAGACACTCAAAATAACAGAAGAAGCTTGGGTGAAGATTTTATTGAAAACCAGAAACATACCCATGGAAGGAGAATAGACAGTGATAAGGATGGGACAGTTCATAGACAGCATGTAAGAAAGTCAGTGAAAAGTTTAAAAGATGTTGTTGGACCAAAACTGCAGAAGGATTTAAAACATGTTAAGAAATTTGATTCAACATTTACAATAGATTTTGAAAGTCCACTCCGGGATTACAAACTGAATAAATAGGCCTGAAAATATATGCATGTAGATATTAATGCATTCTGTTAATGTATGAATTTTGTATATAAATTGACCATCAGGAAATTAATAAATTTTGTGATTATCAGGGTATTAGCATTTTGTATAAATAAAATTAATGATAATATAAATCTGGATTTTGTATAAATTGTAATATCTCATCACTTAAATAGTGCTGTTGTAAGAGATACTGTAAATAAGCTTAATTTCGTTAGCATAAAATTCACTGGTTTATGCAAAAACAACTATCTTGAATGGAGAATTTAAAGAGATAAAACTAAATATGTCAGTTTATTGTATTTAATTATATTTGTAGAAGCAACTTAAAAGTTCCGAAAAATTATTCCCCTTCAAATGATTTTATAGTATTAGTGTATCAAGTTGTATTCTTGCATTAAAACTACCTTTTTTCACTGGATCTAGTTCTATGGTGGCCGCAGTGACTGAAGTATACGATCTTACTAAGGTAAGACCTGATGACCGTCCAGCAAGTTCATCTACAAGATTTCTAATATTTTTAACCGTTATTTCAACCAAAATTTACTTTTAAACAGTCTAGCCTTGGTAACTTCCTTAGATCAGTACTGAATTTTTCAGTGAAATCCATGGAAATTAATAAGTATCTGGATCATCATTTACTGTAATAACTGGATTTCTAAAACTAACTTCTATGTGGAATGCTCTATGGGTAACTTCTTTTGTAGCTCACCTGTCGCATAGTGACAAGGTTAGCTTTTGTGATCATCCGTCGTCGGTCTGTGCGTGCGTCAACAATTTCTTGTCTGCACGATAGTGGTTTCATTTATTTTATTTTAACCAAACTTGCACACAACTTGTATCACCATAAGATCTCGGTTCCTTTCTTGAACTGGTCAGATCCCATTATGGGTTCCAGAGTTATGGCCCCTGAAAGGGCCAAAATTAGCTATTTTGACCATGTCTGCACAATAGCAGCTTTATTTATGATTTGATTTTTACCAAACTGGCACACAACTTGTATCACCATAAGATCTTGGTTCCTTTCTTGAACTGGCCAGATTCCATTATGGGTTCCAGAGTTATGGCCCCTGAAAGGGCCAGAATTTGCTATTTTGACCTTGTCTGCACAATAGCAGCTTCATTTATGATTTGAATTTAATCAAACTTGCACAAAACTTGTATCACCATAAGATCTCGGTTCCTTTCTTGAACCGGCCAGATCCCATAATGGGTTCCAGAGTTAGCTATTTTGACCTTTTCTGCACAATAGCAGCTTCATTTATGATTTGATTTTAACCAAACATGCACACAACTTGTATCACCACAAGATCTTGATTCCTTTCTTGAACTGGCCAGATTCCATCACGGGTTCTAGAGTTATGGCCCCTTAAAGGTCCAAAATTGGCTATTTTGGCTTTTGCAGCCATATAGAGACTTCTTTTAAGGTTTTATTTGATACAAACTTCCAAAATATCTTCAACAACAATAAACCTTGGATTCCATGATGAATCAGATCCAGTTGTACATTCCAGAGTTATTTTATATCTGATTACCTCCCCTGATTGTAATCAAAATGAATTTATATCAGTAAGTACTTATAGGACTTATTTGAAATTTCATTATTGTCATTAGTTGGACTGAGACTATCAGGGTAGATAACTATGGACTGATTTTATGTCAAATTACCTCCCTTTATTTCAAATTAAAATAGGTATATCTCCATAACTAATGAAGATACTAATCTGAAATTTCATGTATGTCAACAGATTTATTTGGCAGATCCTTCTTTTGTTCACTTACAATAAAAAATTTTTAATTACTTTCCTTTTACGTTACTATAAATAGCTTATTTTTAGTAACTTTTTCATTATTGGCCGTAGGGAATAACCGAGACCATTTTTCTGTGGTACAACATGGATGGTACCTCCAATTTTTAGGTGTATTTTGACATACCTGTACCTTGTAACAATTTTTTTTTCTTTTTGGTTAAATTTCTCCCCTTTGTTGTTCCTGTCCTTTGAAGTTAGATATTTTTTCTGAGTACCTTCTTGTCTTCAAGTGCAATGATAACAGGTGAGCGATATAGGGCCATCATGGCCCTCTTGTTGAATGTTGGACTTTTTATCATTAATGAAACCGTTTCCCTGAGTAAATATAGATTTATAGGTTAAATATGTACTACTTCCTGCGAAGAGGCTCTGACTGGCTGCAGGCAAGGTAGTCTGAATGGGACTATATGTCCGCTGTCTTTCTGGTTCCCATGCATACCATTTAAATTGGACTGATTGCAGACAAGTTACAGCTGTACTTTAAAATGGGTCAGGCACCGCCAGATTTCTTGAATAATTTTATTACAGACCACTGCATTTTAATAGGTTAAAAACAAAACTAACTAGAAGAAGCACATCCCATTTCATTAAGTGACCCCAAATCTATATGGGTCATCTACTCTGCATGTTCAATCAGCCTATGAAGTTTCAATAATCTGGATAAAGTGGTTCTTGAATTCTTGGTCAGCAAGAGTTTTCCATGTTCATGCCCCTGTGACCTTGACTTTTGATGGAGTGACCCCAAAAACAAAATGGGTCATCTACCCTGTACGCCCTATCACCCTATGAAGTTTGAAAGTTGTAGGTTCTTGAGTTACTGATCCATGCTGTTACCTTGACCTTTAATAGTGGCCCCAAAATCAATAGGGGTCATCTATTCTGCATGTCCAATCATCCTATGAAAATTTCAACATTCCAGGTCAAGTGGTTCTCAATTGGAGATCATAAATTGTTTTCCATCTTCAGGCCTGTGACCTTGACCTTTGGCGGAGTGACCCCAAAAACTAAAGGGGTAGTCTATCCCATAATCCCTGTCAACCTATGAAGTTCGAAGGTTCTGCATCATAAGGTTCTCCAGTTATTGATCTGAAATGGGGTGTGACAGACATGGGGCAAAAACACTATGTCTCCCCCAATGGGGTGGGGAAAGACATAATTACTTGGTCCAGTTCAACATTTGTGGGGTTGAGACAACAAAATTTTCATAGTTTAGACCAGTAAATGACCTATTTTTCTCGGGTCATATACCTACCGGTATGCAAGTCTGATCAAGACTGCTCAAAGAAAAACCGATTCAATACCGATGATTAAGTAAAAAATGCTAAATTTTCTTTGTTACAGATTACATAATAAATTGAAACCTAAATAACTAATTTGTACAAGTATTCAGGTAAGCAGTATAGGTAATCATGGCCCTCTAACATATTTTTACACCAACTTTTTCATAGCTTACAATACTGTGGAGTTTCTTTGTATGATATTAATAACTGAAATAAAACAACCATATCTGTTCACTAGGTCATGAATAACAATTTCTTCTTGATACATAAGAATTTAATGATAAATATATATATATATATATAACAAGAATGTGTAAACTCTGTATGACAAATGCTTGACAGAATAATACTTAAAAAAAAAAAAGTAACCTGAAAGTCCAAAAAACGTGTGTATGACCTTTCCATGTTAATGATGTATACAAACTTCCATATGAATTTGATGGAAACTGTAGTAGGAGTAGAGTACACAAACTAAATACATAGGTGTAATATTTTTTATGTGTAAAAAAATCCCATTACTCGAGAAAATTGGACATGAAAGTCCCGACAAAATTTCATTTGAACTGCATAACAAGAGATCACAGAAAGATCTTGGCACCCACCATTGAGCCATTTTTGAATGTTCCAAATTTCAAGACTAGCTCAAGGTCAAATTTCATTTCCATACACAACAATGTGCATGTGGTCCAAATTTGAAATCTGTAGCTTGAGAAATGTGAAAGTAGGTCACTAGATCAATTTCAAGGTCAAAGTTCATTTCGGTATACAAAACTAAGCATGTGGTTCAAATTTGGAGGCTGTAGCTTGAGAAATGCGAAAGTAGGTACTAGGTAAAAATCAATGTCAAATTTCAATTCAGAACACAAAAATATGCATGTGGTCCAAATTTGAAGCCTGTAGCTTCAGAAATGTGAAACTAGGTCACTAGGTCAATCTCAAGATCAAAATTCATTTCGGTACACAAAACTATACATGTGCTCCAAATTTGAAGGCTGTAGCTTGAGAAATGTGAAAGTAGGTCACTAGGTCAAAATCAAGGTCAAATTTCATTTCGAAACACAAAACTATGCATGTGGTCAAAATTTGAAGCTTGTACCTTCAAAAATGTGAAAGTAGGTCACTAGGTCAATGTCAAGGTCAAAGTTTTTTTCCAGTGCAAGAAACTATGCATGTGGTCCAAGTTTGAAGGCTGTAGCTTGAGAAATGTGACAGTAGGTCACTAGGTCAAAATCAAGGTCAAATTTCATTTTGGAACACAAAACTATGCATGTGGTCCAAATTTGAAGCCTGTACCTTCAAAACTGTGAAAGTAGGTCACTAGATCAATGTCAAGGTCAAAGTTTCTTTTGGCGCACAAAACTATGCATGTGGTCCAAATTTGAAGGCTGTGGGCGTGGAAGTAGGTCACTAGGTCAAAATCAAGGTCAACTCATGTCAAGGTTCATCTTGCCACTCAAAACTATATATGTGGTCCAAATCTGAATGTTGTAGGTTATTGACAAGATTTTAAAAGCTTTTCCCTATACAAGTCTATATGAACCATGTGACCCCAGTGCGAGCCATATTTGACCCTAGTGGGATAATTTGAACAAACTTGGTAGAGAACCACTAGATGATGCTACATTACAAATATCAAAGCCCTAGGCTTTGTGGTTTGGACAAGAAGATTTTCAAAGTTTTTCCCTATACAAGTCTATGTGACCCAGGGGTGGGGCCATATTTGACCCTAGGGAGATAATTTGAAAAATCTTGGTAGAGGACCACCAGATGAAGCTTCATACCAAATATCAAAGCCCTAGGCCCTGTGCTTTTTCAAAGATTTTCCTTGTATAAATCTATGTAAATTATAAAAACAAAGGGCCATAACTCACTAAAAAATTGTTGAACCAGTCTGATTTTCAGGAGGACACAACTAGGGTACCAATACATCATTCTGACAATGTTTAGTCAAAATCCCCCCAGTAGTTTTTGAGGCGATGCGATAACGAGAAATTGTTAACGGAAGGACGGACCACGGACGCAGAGTGATTTGAATAGCCCACCATCTGATGATGGTAAGCTAAAAACTGCACGAGCACTGCAGTCTAGTACAAAAAGTGAAATGATGGACAGTCCAAACTCTATGCATCAGGGAGTCTCTGACACATAAAAGATGGCTTTAAGCAAAATCAACATCAGCAACAAAGTAGCATGAATGTTACAATTAGATTCTCGGTACAACTTCCTGCCTTGCTTTCAGACAAGATCACAAGTTTCTTAGAATACAGTTTTAAATTGTTTAGAAAAGTTGACTTAGACCTGCACTGTCAAGTAACATATGACCATACAGTGACAGTAAGAGGGGGTACTATTGTACTTCGGACACATATCCATATGATGTAAAAGACTGTGTACTGTATAATCAGAAATCATTGGTAAAAAGGCTTAAATTCAAATAAGGCAACGTAACTTTGTTACAGCGGAGGCATTTTTTAAACAAATAATTTTCATGAGCTAGAAAGTGAATTCAAACAAAAACTACAAATCAATTGAGAACAACTTACTGTTTAAAAATACATCAAAACTGTTCTACTGTTGTCAATGATCTTTAGACCATGGTTCTTCTTGCAGTTCTAGTAAAATTGTTGCAAGAAAATAAACTCCTATCTCCGCATTTTACGTGAATGAAAATGATTCTTGTTTTTTTTTTGGTGCAAAAATTGGTCATTTTAGTCTCGTTCACACTCCACAATTCCCTCTTTTGCTGGTTACAAAAATGTCACAAGACACTTCAGTGACGTATCATAATAGCTCTGCCTTGTGGTTCCTGACCTTGTTACCATCAGCAGGTTCACATACTAAATATAATATTGCACTTGTAAGAAACTCTTTTTCCTTTGGATCATCAGTTTCTCTTTGGTTTCTGAAGAACTTGTAAAAACTTTCCCCTCGTCATTTCTCTTGCTGAAAATTATCAATATATTCATTAGTTTCATGCATCCCAAGGTATGTAGAATGTCACTGAATAAATATTTAAGTGTTAGTGGTATCCAAATCCAGGATACAGTCAACTCAACAGGGTGAAAAAAACACTTTTAGCCCTATTCTTGAAGTTTAAAATTGTAAAATTTTCTAGGAATTACTGGATTTTATACTACACACCATTTAGTTGCAAGTCCTACATAATATGAATATATTACACTCACAATGACCAGATACATGTATGCTACAACAAAAAGAAAAAGAAGGTTTTTATAAAATTTATACATAAGGAATCAATATTACAAGTCAAACTAAAAGTGTGCTGAAATGTATGCTTAAACTGATGTCAAGTATGGCAGCGAACACTTTTTTATGAAACAATTTACTACTGTATTATCAGTAGTTTTTGTGTGACCAAAATTCCAATGACTTTAAAAAGTTGTGAAATAACACGAGGATTAATCTTCATATGAGTTGCGCCATGAGAAAACCAACATAGTGGCTTTGCGACCAGCATGGATCCAGACCATCCTGCGCATCCGTGCAGTTTGGTCAGGATCCATGCTGTTCACTAACAGTTTCTCTAATTTCAATAGGCTTTGAAAGCGAACAGCATGGATCCTGACCAGACTGTGTGCAGGCTGGTCTGGATCCATGCTGGTTGCAAAGCCACTATGTTGGTTTTCCCATGGCGCGGCTCATATTTTGTTCCATAAGCTCAGCTTCAATAAGAGTTCTGCAAAAATACTAAAACATCAAAGACGATCCCTTGTGAATATTTCTGATTTTACAATACAGTGTTCAGGAACCTGGAAAACTTTCCCAACCATGTTTAATGATAAAATCGAAACTCTATGGTACAATAAATTCGTGTTACAGTTCTAATTTATATGCCTTCAAAAGTAGGACAGATGTCATATTTTAGGTTTTATAGCTGAATTTGTTACAGCTTTGTAAGTTTTAATTCTTTTGATATTACAGGTATTCTTTACAGATACATTATCAAACATTAAAAATGCCTTAACATATATCTACTACTTAAAATATCTTAATCAAAGGACAAATGATCTGACATGTTAACTTGTTTGACTGGGTCTGCTGTTTTTCACAGTATTTCAATTATGTAATAACAGCCAGTGTACCTGGATTTCATAATAAAGCTGTCGGACCTGTTCTCTGCAAGTAACTGACTTACATTGTCCCAACATGAAACAGAAGTTGGTGATGAGTGACTTAAGACACAGTGTTTTCTGTCAAATTGTCTAGAACAGTTCACTTACCAAGGGATCAAACTTGCAACCTCCTGATCTATCGTCTTTAGTGACTTCAATAAAAACAAGCTGTCACTACTGGTGACAATTGCCCCCCGAAGCGTGCCCAAGAATGCTACAGCTGTATGCGCAAAAAAAATCACACATCATTTCATGACCTTGACCTAAGAGGCCTGGGTCATAAGTGTGACACACATTCTCAATATGGTTAACATTTGTCTCAAATTATTTTCAAATCCCCTAATAAATGGCAGAGTTATGGACCAGACAAGAAACACCTTTGACTTCTCAGTGTGACCTTGACCTTGAAGCTAAGGGTCTTGTGCATGACATCTCACCTCATTATAGGGAACATTTATTCCAAGTAATTTTAAAATTCCTTCATCAATGGCAGAGTAATGGACCGGACAAGAAACAGACGATGTTAACCTTTAACCTCTTAAGTGTGACCTTGACCTTAGAGCTAGAGGTCTGGATCTTACGCATGACATGTCGTCTCATTATGAGGAACATTTATGCCAAGAAATTTCAAAATCCCTTCATGAATGCAGAGTTATGGACCCGACATGAAACAGACCCTGTTAACCCTTGACTTCTAAGTGTGACCTTGATCTTGGAGCCAGGAGTCTGGGTCTTGCTCATGACATATCGTCTCCTTATGGTAAATATTTATGCCAAGTTATTTGAAAATTTCTTCATGGATGGCAGAGTTATGGACCAGACAAGAAACAGACCATGATAACCTTTGACCTCTGTGACCTTGACCTTGAAGCTAAGGGTCTGAATCTTGCGCATGACACATCGTCTCATTATGGGAACATTTATGCCTAGTGATTTCAAAATCCCTTTATGGATGGAAGAGTTACAGTCTGGACAAGAATTTACCAGACACACGGACGGACAGTGCGATTTTAATATGAAAAGCGTTTATTTCATACCACCGGTAGTTACCTCAACAGTGACAGAACTATCTAATGGTGTCAAAATACAAGGTTATTCCATGATCCCTTTCAAATACTGAACTTTAGAAAATATACCTTCATCAAGCCCAAGCTGATATGCTAGGTTCTGTAAGCCCCTTACTTTCTCCATCAGCTGTGATGTTGTTAAACTTCCAAATTCTGACAGAAAAAAAAATCATTCATTTATCATTCAAAACATTAACATCTATATTTAAAATCTGGAAGACTTTCGCAGGCCTCCTAGCAGGCCTGAACAAAAATAAAGGTTTTTATAAAGGCTCCAATCTATGGAAATAAAGGCCTTTTAGTGTAAAATATTAAAAAATAAGGAGTAAATAAAGGCTATTTTTGTCGGAATTCTCGTTGAAAACACAATATATATAGGTATTTACTAAAAAAAAGTTAATTTATATATGGAAACCCACACTCTAAAACCACAGATATCAGAAATAGGCATGTTTGATATTAAAAGGGGGGAAGAAATACAGTAGTATAACCATTACTTGCTTTAAACTGGCACGGCAAGCAGTCTGAACAAAAATATAGGTTTTGAGTGAAAATTACAGGCTATTTGGCCGTTTTAAAGGTTTTTTCAGAAGATTTAAAGGTTTTAAAGGTTTGCTCTGAAATTAAAGGGTTTTAAAGGTTTCACTAGGAGGCCTGCTTTCGTAACATGGTGCAGTTCTTACAAAGAAAATGTTAATGTTGCAAAAACTGTGTCAGGATCTTAAGTAAAAGTCCTTTGGGACAAACCTTGATTATAAGACTGATCATAAACTCATGGATTTTACTTGAGGGCACTGACCTTCAGATTTTTAATAAAAATTATCTTTCTTTAAACTTGAAGTTTGGTCATACTATGAACATTAGGACTTGAGTTTTTGCTTCTAAACTATCTGAAGTTTCTAAGCCTTATTTTAAAATATAAGCATGGGCATTTAAGCAATCATTTCCTGATACTATAGTAGTATCCAGAACTCATTTTTTGTTGTTGTACAATCTGGAGGACAGTGCCTTTAGGACTGTATGTGACAGGAGCATGAAGATACATGTGGAGACTAATAATATTTCAGAAGTGGACACAGGAGTTGCTTTAAGTTACAAGCTTTCATTTAAAAATAATCAGTGAATATAAAACAAATATAATAATAATTGTTTTTTTATTAGATGCAACACCCAATGTAAAGAATAGCACCAGCAAAGACCTTCTGTACCAGTCAAACTGTGAAATAAAAGTTGCACCGTGACCTTACTGATTTAATTTTTTTTTATTTATTTTGTTAGGTTTAATGTCGCACTGACACTATTATAGGTCATGTGGCGACTTTCCAGCTTTGATGGTGGAAGAAGACACCAGGTGCCCCTTCGTGTATTTTGTTTGTTTGTTTTGGGTTTAACGCCGTTTTTCAACAGTATTTCAGTCATGTAACGGTGGGCAGTTAACCTAACCAGTTTTCCTGGATTCTGTACCAGTACAAACCTGTTCTCCGCAAGTAACTGCCAACTTCCCCACATGAATCAGAGGTGGAGGACTAATGATTTCAGACACAATGTCGTTTATCAAATAGTCACGGAGAACATGCGCCCCGCCCGAGGATCGAACTCGCGACCCCGAGATCCGTAGACCGACGCTCTTACCTACTGAGCTAAGCGGGCGGGTCCCCATCGTGTATTATTTCATCATGAACGGGCACCTGGGTTGAACCACCAACTTTCGGTAAGCCAGCTGGATGGATTTCTCATATGAAGAATTCAATGCCCCGGGTGAGGCTCGAACCCACATCGGTGAGGGGCAAGTGATTTAAATCCATCAACCTTAACTACTAGGCCACTGAAAATACAGCTGAAAACTTGTTCAAACACCAATACATTTGTACAAAGTATCCAGTATAGAGATCTTTCTTATACTAAAAGACAGGAGTTAGGGACTAGCTTACCTTGTAATAAATTGATATCATCATTTTCTAAATCTGCCATCCATTTTGGCGGGCTGTTTGTTCGTGATGAAGGCTGGAAAAAAGTAAAAGGTTTAACCGTATTAAATCTTCATATAACTAGCTATATCCTGGTAACCAGTCAAGTTAGTGACGATTTCAAATCATTTTAAAGTTGTCAAGATCATAATTATCTAGGCCATAACACTCGCCAACATTAAATCTCTTTGCTATAATTTATTTTATTTTGTAGGGTTTAATGTTGCATCGACACATTTATAGGTCATATGGCAACTTTCCAGCTTTGATGGTGGAGGAAGACCCCGGGTGCCCCTCCGTGCATTATTTCATCACGAGCAGGCATCTGGGTAAACCACCGACCTTCCGTAAGCCAGCTGGATGGCTTCCTCAAATGAAGAATTCAATGCCATTAGTGAGGCTCAAACCAACATCAATGAGGTGGAAGTGATTTGAAGTCATTAACCTTAACCACTCTGCCTCTCTTTACTAAAAGTGTTAGCTTACCAGTTTATAAATGTAATTAATCATTACGATGCCAAATAAACCTATTTATTCTATGATGTTTTAAAATGGCACCAAAACTTTCACATTCGAAGCCATGATAATCTGATTGGAAATGATCTAAGAAAATGAGTGGTCACATTTAATAGATGTTTTGTTGAGAAAAAAGAAAGTTATCAATGTTTTTTCAAATTTTACAGCCAAGTTTGCCACAGTAAATCTACATGTTACAGCCAAATGGTTCCAAACATTTCATAGCAAACCATACTTTAATTTACCAGTTTATCAGCAAATCATACACCATCATGTGTTAACTTAGTTTATCACCTTACAACAACCAACCATATTTTCATTTATATGTAAGCTTGTCAGTTTATCATCAAACTTTATATGTATTTATGTATTTGCTTATCAGCAAAACTATACTTTTATATATGATTAAAGTTACCAGTCAATCAGCAAACCATACTCTCATCTAATGATCCATCTTAGCTTTCCAGTTTATTAGCAAGCCATTATTTCATTTATCAGGGTTGTAGAAATGTTTTCAAGTAGCAGGAAAATCACAAAAAGTAGAAGGGAGGTCGGGAAGTTCCCCCACTATTGGGTTCAAGGGGATTTTGTCCCCTTTGGGGATTCAGGGGGGCAAAGGCCCCCAAGCCGACAGCACTTTTAGACTTTCTGAAACACAAATTCAAGTCATATGAGGCAGATTTTTCATCATTTATTACCATCCAGAGCTAATGCTGCATGTGCGTGTGGGAAACTATTGTCACGTTAAAAAAATAGCGACTGGGGTTTTCAGTGAAAGTAAACAAATTATTTACTTGAGCCAATGCAGCATCGTGTCCCGTCAACTTTCAGTGGATGTGAACACAATATTGACATTTATTTTCTTTGTTGCAGCAAAAGTAGCTGGTGAGAATGCTCAAACAGCTAGGTGATTTTTCTGGCTTCCGGCCCTTTTCTACACCCTTGATTTATGTGTTAGCTTTCCAAGTTATCAGAAAAACCATACTTTCATTTATATGTGAACTTATCAGTTTAGTAGCAAACCAAATTTTCCTTTATGTGTAAGCTTACCAGTGTATCACAAAAAATATTCTCATCTATATGTTAGTTTACAAGTTTATTAGCAAGCCATCATTTCATTTATATGTTAGCTTACGTCATAATACAAGTTTATCAGCAAGCTACAAATTCATTTATGTGTTAGCTTACCAGTTTATCAGCAAACCACACTTTCATTTATATGTTAGCTTACCAGTTTATCAGCAAGCCACACTTTCATTTATGTGTTAGCTTACCAGTTTATCAGCAAACCACACTTTCATTTGTATGTTAGCTTACCAGTTTATCCGCAAACCACACTTTCATTTATATGTTAGCTTACAAGTTTATCAGCAAGCCACACTTTCATTTATGTGTTAGCTTACCAGTTTATCAGCAAACCACACTTTCATTTATGTGTTAGCTTACCAGTTTATCAGCAAGCCACACTTTCATTTATACATTAGCTTACCAGTTTATCAGCACATTACACTCTCGCTTATGCATTATTTTACTAGTTTATCAGCAAGCCACACTTTCATTTATATGTTAGCTAACTGGTTTATCAGCAAACCACACTTTCATTTATGTGTTAGCTTACCAGTTTATCAGCAAACAACTTTCATTTTGGTGTTAGCCTATTAGTTGATCAGCAAACTTTTCATCAGCAAACCATACATTCATTAATGTGTTAGCTTACTAGTTGATCAGCAAACTTTTCATCAGCAAACCATACATTCATTAATGTGTTAGCTAACTAGTTGATCAGCAAACTTCTGATCAGCAAACCATACATTCACAAGATATTCATGTGTTAGTTTACTAGTTGACCTGCAAACCATACATTCATTTATGTCAAATTATGTGTGAGCTAACAAGTTTTTCAGTGCAAACAATACATTCATTTATGTGTTAGCTTACCAGTTTTTCAGTGCAAACCATACATTCATTTAAGGGGGAATGGTACTTTGTCAAAATTTAAGATTTGCTAATAGTCGTATATACCAAAATAAACTTGAAGATATTTCAAATTTGTATAATCATCTTTTAGAGCGATAAACATGCATATGACGTTACCATGACGTCGCAAACATGACCCGTTTTCGCACTTTTTACGTCCGTTAATGGTAGCACTAAAATGGTATAAAACTCGATACTACAAACATATTTTTGGCGTCAATGCATTAGATTATATATCAAACGACAGAATAAAGCAATTTCTTAGTGATCATTAACATGAAAAGGTATTTTCTATCCGAATTTTCGAAGGAGGTGCGAAAACAGACATTTGGTTGTTTAAGAAAATTCAGGGAAAAAATCGCTTCTGGTCCATTTTGCAAAAAAATGGCCCGTGGAATTTTTGCCAAATTTTTGTATGTAAAAATTCATTATTTTGTTAATGGCTGTGCCAAAATAGGAAAAAGTTCACCGAAGCGTTTTTCTAGTACAACCGTTTGAATTAGAGCATTGTGACGCAATAAACAACGTTGCTTAAGACATGACGTAAGCACGTGAATATTTACATTATTAGCCTTATTTTTACACCAGTGGCTGCAAAGATGGTGCTTTCCATACATATGTGGAACTATGCTTTATAGCGCCTGTATTAATTCAGCTTCTCCTTTTTGTTTGTCTTGATTGACAGCGTATGTGAAATTTTTAATGAATGATGATTTCACTTTTTCGGTTAATGATGGACAGGCTCGACTAATCTTTTCAAGTTTATTTCCTACGATCCGTTTTGTATGTGCTGGATCTGAAAATTTTACAATGTCAGAATTAACTTTCTCCCTTGTTTACCTTCGTTGCTGCAGAGTCATCGTCCTCTATAATATGTTTGTACATCAGTCCAGAATTGCTTGCTCTTTATGCAATTGAGCACGAATATCGGGCTCCATAGCTTTTACAGAATTGCTCCAATTTTTTGGCATCTGTGAAGTTGACCATATTTAATTGTTTTCGTGTAAACTTTGATAAGTTTTCACACAGTTATGTTACTTTCAAACATTACATATGTTGCAACAATATTTGCTATTCATTTATAAACTTGAACCAATATAATAAACAGTTATTGACTGTTAAGCCATCGGATATGATGTGATATTCAACGGAAGAGGACAATATTGACCTCTTCCAGTGAATACCATAGCATATCCAATGGCTCAAGGGTCAATAATAATATAATTTTCAAAACGAAATTAACATAAATAATTGACAGAAAACTCAATAAAATATTGCTCTTTTTCACTCTAACTTTTTAGAAAATTATTTTACTTATATAGCAGTCATAGTTTAATAACACTCACACGGGTGTGTTAAATTTGCATTAAATTAGTTTTGTATGTGTATTTATTTTATATAATAAGTTGCTTTGAAACAAACATAATATTTTGATGGCAAATTTATATTTATAGATAGATTTATTGATAATATTTCTTTAGTACTAATATTTACGAGATTATCCCATTTTTGTTTTCATGCAAAAATATAGCCAAGGGAGACAAACAGATACTGATTAATTAAGTACGGCTGTTATATACATTCTTATTACACAACCTAAAGTATAGATTTGTACCAGCATCGTGCTGACTTGTCAGGAAATTATCAGTAGCGCGGTACGGTGACCTCGGAAAAGGGCCCATAACATGCGAGATTGTCGGCTTATATAGAAATTCCAAATGAATTCATATTATTGTTTGTTTTGATTGATAGAATCCTGTTTTACGGCCCTTTCAGTATTTCAGTTATGTCAGGCAGGTACACAAGCTTACTGCCGCTCATTGGCTGTTTTTTGATTAAAAATATAAGCATTCTTAATTTATTAAGACTTATTATATAGCCATTCTATTCAAACTTATTCTTTCTAAAATACGTGTAAAATAAAAGCTCAGTACATAATCCAGGATCGGGAACGGATTTAGCATCTTTTAGAGTGATCGTTCTCTAGTGTATACTGCTAGTTTCTATTTGGACCAACATTGCAAACTTCAATATACTTTTATTGAATTTTAGGAAAGACAATATTGTGAACCAAGCCGCGAAACAAACGGCATCTGGACGAACATTCATCATTCTATATCGTTATGTCGTCATGTAAACGGAAGGGGCACCTGTCCGTGATGGCATGTTTAAAATTCATAATTTAGTCGTTTCTATTCAGGCTTGTTTCCCCGTCCCGTGCAACAAATAACAGAAATATTTAAATGAAATGAGCCGCGCCTTGTGAAAACCAACATACGGTGGCTTTGCAGTCTGGTCAGGATCCATGCTGTTCGCTAACGGTTTCTTAAATTGCAATAGGCTTTAAAAGCGAACAACATAGATCCTGACAAGACTGCGCAAGCTGGTCTTGATCAAAGCTAGTCGCAAAGCCACTATGTTGGTTTTTTCATGGCGCGGCTCAAATAACAATGTTAAAACAGGTAGAACGGTAATCATTCATGTAAATGTTTTGACGTGTAATCTTTGCAAACAGTACACGGCGGAATCTTAAAATTCATACGTAAAATTCGAATTTTAAAATTCCGTTGTACTGCTTGCAAAAAAAAATAGCGTATATATATGAACTGTCAACTTTTAGGACTGCCTACGTGGTCTGATTCACTGAGATATCTCACTGATGGAGGACTGTAAGTTCGAGCCCCGCTACCGAACATGGCTCTTTATGTGAGAACACTTGGTAGTTTGTGTCGGAGGTTAGGGGTTTAGTACTGGTCGTTCCCAGGAACAATGTTTAAGGAAACTACCCGCCATACTGTTGAAACGAGCGTAAAAACTTGATTCAGAAAATTAATCAACTTTTTTGACAGCCTTATTACTGTAGTACTTACTTAAATTCTATAAATCTGCCTTTAATTGTATCATTAACACAATTTAAACGAAATTCACATTCGGACAGAACTTTGCGGAAATGTTTGTATTTTAATTATCCCATGCTTACCTAATGCAGCTGCAACGTTTATTAAATAGGGGTTCCGTAAAATGCCATAGCATTTTAGATATTTAAATGTAGTACACTATGTAGACCATACTTAGTTTCGGAAAATAGGTTTTTTCCAGTAAAGTCTTTGTTTTGAGTTTAACGCCATTTTTTCAACAGTTTTTTCAGTCATATAACGGCGAGCTGTTAACCTAACCAGTTTTCCTGGATTCTGTACCAGTACAAACCTGTTCTCCGCAAGTAACTGCCAACTTCCCCACATGAATCAGAGGTGGAGGACTAATGATATCAGACACAGTGTCGTTCATCAAATAGTCACGGAGAACATACGCCCCGTCCGAGGATCGAACTAGCGACCCGAGATCCGTAGACCAACGCTTTTACCTATTGAGCTAAGCGGGCGGGCTTCAGTAAAGTCTTTTTCCGCATATTTTGCAACCATTGTCAAATACATTACCAAAATATGCATAATCGACGATTCTTCTATTTTGCTTTTCTCCGTTTTATTATCACCCCCGACACTCCCTTTCTTCAAAAACTTAACATTTTTAGCCTTCTGAACTGTCCGTATTTATCGCGACTTATTTTAGAGAGCAGCTGAGTTTGAAAAAGGTGCATGCAGTGGCTATTGAAATGAAAATCAAGAACTTCTAGTAATTTAAAAGATACGCACTTTTCAATGAAAATATTTTGGAATACTGCATGTTATGAAATGTGTAATATTTTTACGATTAGATTGAAATATTTAATTCATGTCTCATAACTGCTTGTTTATAGGTTTCCAGGTAGAATTATGACAAGCCATTTAAAATAAACACATGTAACGTTACATAACGATTACATGTCTTTTAACGACGCTGCAGTAGTCAAGTTCAAACGGTTTTTACTACAAAAACGCTTCGGTGAACTTTTTTCTATTTTGCATAGATATTAACAATATAATGAATTTTCACATACAAAAATTTGGCAAAAATTCCACGGGCCAGTTTTTTGCAAAATGGATCAGAATCGATTTTCTTCCTGAATTTTCTTAAACAACCAAATGTCTGTTTTCGAACCTCCTTCGAAAATTCAGGTAGAAAATACCTGTTCATGTTAATAATCACTAAGAAATTGCTTTATTCTGTCGTTTGATATATAATCTAATGCATTGACGCCAACAATACGCTTGTAGTATCGAGTTTTATACTATTTTAGTGCTACCATTAACGGACGTAAAAAGCGCGAAAACGGGTCATGTTTGCGACGTCATGGTAACGTCATACGCATGTTTATTGCTCTAAAAGATGATGATATCAATTGGAAATATCTTCAAGTTTATTTTGGTATATAAGACAATCAGCAAATCTTAAATTTTGACAAAGTACCATTCCCCCTTAAGTGTTAGCTTACCAGTTTTTCAGTGCAAACCATACATTCATTTATGTGTTAGCTTACCAGTTTTTCAGTGCAAACCATACATTCATTTATGTGTTAGCTTACCAGTTTATCAGCAAACCATACATTCATTTATGTGTTAGCTTACCAGTTTATCAGCTGCATATTCAGACACACCAGGAACTGAAACAAAATAACAATACTTTGTACACTGAATTGTATTTCACTGCTTCTACCTCTTAAGTAATGTAAATGAAGATTCTGCAGGTTAAATTACAAGATATTTTTTCACATGTTGTAGCAGTAATACTGAAGACATCATTTTAGGAAAATGACTATGAAAATTATACTAGTACTTTTAATTTGAATGTATTCAAAAACAGTATACTGTACAGTTTTTTTTCTCTAAAGTAATGAAATTAACCTATAGAAACTGAATTGCTGCATTTTTATCTAGTTCAAAATTAGTTCACTGAAAATGCCTATACATAACTGGCAATTTAACTACATTAAACATATGATAACAGATTTGGTTTTCTGTCAGTATTTAAACTGGGCATTGCTTCTTTAAACATGTAAGTAAGGTCAAGCAACCACAGAGGTTTACCATTTACCAACTTACCGGTACTACAAAGTACAATAAACACAAACTTCTAATTTTAGCCCTCTTCAAATTCAACACAAATTTATCAGCTTACTTTGTTCAGGCCACAAATCCGGAGACGCTCTATCAAGCTTCTCAAAACTCAAAAGCTGATCTGTGTCAGTAGGTGTATTTTCATACCATTTTCCACCATCTGAAAAATAAGTTTGAATGTTGTTTATAAAAATCACATGGCTCATATGAGGGCCTGATCATTTTTTACTTCAAGATTTTATAGGTAAACAAAACAAAAATATGATATACCGGTAAGGGTCAAAACATTCACCTGTGGTATATTTACAAAAAAGGCTTTTCAACCTATAAATATACTTTTCCACTTTCATGCTAAGTCACCTAGGCTTTTTAGACCCAATGTAAAAGGCAATGGTTAGGGGTCTGTTGTCATTTTTTCAGTTTAAAAACTACCTAATAACATCAGTTTGAACAACAACACCCACTCTAACATTAAACAATTGTTTTTGTCATTTTAAGGGGATCTTGACTTAATACCATAAACTGAACTAGAGAATAATTTCTGCTTGTTGCCTTAATTGTTGTTAAAATGAAATAAAAAGAAACTCTGCATGCCTGACTGAATTCAGAAATATTACAGCAGATGGGTGATTGTCAAAGTGCACAGCGCTTTGTGGAGATATGTACAGAAGGGGTATCTTCTAGTGTAATAGGGGTTAGGGGTCTCCCCTGAACAGATTTAAATATAGGTATGGGTTTTGTATGTAATTGGTGGCTTCTTGTTTATTTTTCGGGGTCTAGTTTCTGAGCTAAATATATCTATTCCAAGATTACTGTACGTGATTGGGTTATCTTTCCAGATAGGCAGCACCTAATTTCATATAGTTCCATATACATAGGTGCAGATGTTTTCTTGAAGTCAGTGGCTAGGGGTCCTGTAACCCGAGCCTAGTAGTAAAGATCTGGTTACCGGACTTCTAGACAATCCGTATAGAGCTGTCTAGATATCCGGTAATTAATACGAATACTGAGAACAGTTTTTATAAAGAGAAGACTTTATTTTGTCTTTGAAAATGGGAGATGAATTCTAAAGTTTGCTCTCATATATTTCTCATCGTTCTAAATACACTGTAAGTGACAGGAAACAGAAGTATTTATAATTCTTTAATCTCCGCAAATTTGATAAATAATAAATAGCCATTTGTACATCGTAATTGGAAGCGTTTATCAAATTCTTGTTTTTCTCAAGACTGATGAACTGAAATAATAAACTTAACGTTCTCTTTCATATGGATTGTATACAAACAAAGTTACCATTATATTACATGTTTTTTTGTAAATATTTTATTTATAAATAGCTTTCACTTGGGTTGGACGCATGTTGAATTTGAAATTTTAACAGTGATTTCCAGTAATCACCGTTATGTACTCGAGTAGTAAATCGAATTCAACAACTTATAAGAACAATCATAATCTACCCAGGTAAAAAATATGAAAGAAAACATTTTTATTCTTCAGTCTCGAGAAAAACACGGTGGATAAAATCTTCTAATTACCACATACAAAGTGCTAATTTATTACTATCAATAATTTACCGAATTTGTGATCGTGTTTTTCTCAGGACTAAATGATTATAAATACTTCCGTTTCCTGTCATTTCCGATGTATCTAAAATGACAAAAAACAAGAGAAAACTTTCGAAATCATCTCCCGTTTTGAAAAATAAATTAAAGTCTCCTCTCTGTGATAAATTATAGTCTCCTCTCTGTAAATACCGTTCTCAGTATTCATATTGATTACTTGACTGGGTTGTCTAGACTGCCTTTCTTGAATTGCCCATAACTTATGATGAAATTTTAGTCAAAATAATTCGAAGTTCAGATTGTTTTATATTTGTGACAGGCAATCTAAACGTCAAAACTTTGAAGGACCAAAATAATGGAGGATAAATCACAGTACACAGTCATGTAAAGTTATTGGTTTTTATCGCTTGTGAATATTAGCGTGTCAACCATTTTGTCAACACGGTAAATGTTAATCGTGTACAGTACATACATCTATAGGTTAAACTCACCAGAAAATTCGTAATGTACAGTTGGATATTCTTTGATATTTTTTACATAAATCAATGAGGAATTGAATCCCCTGTGAAGGCTTTCGATACATGTAAGTTTTATTTGAATTTATGGCCAATTCCTGAAATAATCGGCATTTAAACCTATAGCATGTAAAACGTCGGCAGCTATGAAAATTTCATTAGAAAATTGCTTCAATTATTTTGGTCTTTCAAGTGTTAGACGGGAGTGGGGATTTTGCCCATATGAAAAAATTATCTCAATATTTCCTAAGATCGCGTCAAATTAGTTGGACTAGGTGAAATTGGGTCTAATTTAAATTTACTGCTGACATCACAACGGTATCAGGGTGTGATTATGTTTTTGTGAGTTTTCCATTCGGGTAAAATGCACTTTATAATAGCTAATAGCGGTCCCTGCAAATCTGCAATGAGCATGCTCAGGGTGGCACTAGTCCAAATAATTGTACTCGAGAGTTGAATATTGTTATATATTTTTGACTTGTCGATATCGGCCTTTAGGTAGACAACATAAAATATCAAAATATAAAATCGGTCTACCCAAGGTCTCATTATTTAGACTAAGGGTGGCACAGTACTCAAACACATTCATCTAAGCATAAATTTGCCACTAACTTATAACGTCTAATTTTAAGACATTCTTAATTACTATTTTTGTTGGGACCGCTAAAGCGCATTGCACCTTCACCATCTACAAGTAGACATCGACGCTCATTAAATCGAATACAAAAATGCGCTTGAACGACTCGGATAACTTTGACATGTTTCCTTACAATTTATAAATAAAATAAAAACTAAAATGTTTGATGAATGGGGATATCAAATATATATCATTTGTTTCTTAATCAGTCTAGTAAATACTCTTGTAGTTGTCAATGTTAGCGCAGAATAAATGCATTTTACCAGATAAATTCGTTTCCTTATTCGAATTGGCCGCCATTGTTGTTGACAAAAAACACGTCTATCTGCCGTCCCTACAGGAAATCTAACGTGATTTTATTTTAATTACAAATGGTGCGTGCCCTCAGCTAAAGTGATAATGTAAAGCAAAGGTCAAAGTATTTTGGCGTGTTAAAAGGCAAAGAAAGGGAAAAAAAGATAAAAACATGGCTTCCTGGTCTAAGCGTGAAAACGTACCCAAACCAAAATTTGGGATCCGGGCATTTGCCCCAGGACATTTGCCGCGCCTCGACCCCCATTGAAAAAGTGGACTGCTGGACATTTGCCCTAGATAGGACATTTGGTCCCCACTGCCTATTTCTGAACGGACATCCCCCACCCCCAATATTTTTGCCCCACACCCCTCCAACCCAATGACTGTTTAGGAACTTAGTACATGATAATTATCGTATTTCAGGTGACAATGTCTTTGTTTCTTACCATTTTGTAGTACTTACACCAAAAAGAATAAACCAAACTCTCGTCGACCAGTTCAAACAACACTGGCATAGCCAAATGCAGCTTTCAACAAAAGGTCTGTTTTACAATAGCTTTAAACATTGCCATGAATATGAAAATTATTTCAATGTACTAAGTAGGAAAGATTATCTAACGCTTCTTAAATTTCGCACCAGCAACCACAGATTTCCAGTTGAAACAGGCCGTTATGATGGAACCCCATTTCAGGAACGTATATGCCCACTGTGCAGTAATAACTCCGTCGGAAATGAACGACATTATCTACTCAGTTGCGAATTCTTTAGGCAAGAAAGAAATAGATACCTGCGCGATTCGAATATTCAGGATAGCGATCTTTCATTTCGACAAATTATACAGTCAACAGACGCAAATTCGCTAGTGCATCTCTGCTCTTTTCTACGAATTATTATTTCTAAGTTTTGATATTGCCTCCCAGTTGCAGATACGCAAATAACCTTCCTTTTTTCTCAAGTTAATAACTAAAATACAAAACACTTAAGATAGTAAATATATATGACCTACAAACCTCATAGAGTAAATCCGAGCACGTGTAACCTATCCGTAATTCGCTGTTATTGATCCATATAAGCAAACTCTTATTTTTGTCTAAATATAGAATGACAGGTCATTAAAGCCTAATCACATACTCCCACGCTTTACTTTAAATCATTGCGACGTATTATGTAGTTCCTACTGAACTTATATATTTCGTAATCTCCCTTGTGTGTGTGTGTGTGTGTGTGTGTGTGTGTGTGTGTATTATTGTGTTTTTGTCAATTAACTAAACATCTTTTTTTCCATATTTGTTCTTTAGAAGTTGTTATTAAACGTGAGTTTATCATGTATTTGTGTTAAAGGAGTAAATGAGTTCCCCCTCAATACATATATACATGTATTTGTTAACAATTGATTGCACTCTTTTTTTTTTTTTTTTTTTTTTTTTTTTTTTTTTTTTTTTTTTTGCAGGTTACTACCGGAACTAGTTTTGGCTTTATTCAAATTTATTTGTATATCCTCATGTAGTATTATATAATACCTTGGGTGAATAAAGTTATCTATCTATCTATCTATCTATCTAACTTAGATAATTGCCAAATTAACATGTCTAGTGTTAAAAACATTGTATAGATTAAAAAAATTATAACGTTGTTATGAGCATTTTATTACTCAATAATATGTTAACACCTGAAAGTAATTAACATATTTATGAAATTATTATCAATAAAACATTTTTTGACCGAGTAATTTTGATATTGAAACAACAAACCCACAGTTATATATCTACTGGCATATAGGACAAACAAATTTTTGGAGGGGTGGGGATGCAAATATCCATTCCAAAACTAAGCAGTGGGGGGCAAATGTCCTGTCTGCTACCGCTTCGAATCCAAACTGGAAGATATGCTGGTCAGAATATCCCAAGAAATGAACGTTATTGTCTTTGTTGCAATGAACTAGATATTGAAGATGAATATCACTTTGTTTGTAAATGTTCTACCTACGCTAATATTAGACGAAAGTATTTAAAGCAATGCTATTACAACCGACCTTCTGTTTACAAATTCCACCAGTTATTAAATACAACTGATAAATCAGAACTTGTTATATTAGCAAACTTTGTTAAAGAAGCATTAGTTTTAAGAAACAATTGTCTTAATATTATTACATAACTATAAGTAGTTATCCTCCAGAATATTGATTTGTAAAATTGTTTATCTTAACATTTCATTAAAATCTAGGCACACAACTGTGTTAATATGATACCTGTTATTATTATACATTCATTATTTTGTGACCAAATATGTGTAAAATTTTCATGTGTTTAGACGATGTACACTGTGCAAGTCTTAATAAATTTGTCTTGTCTTGTCTTGTCTTGTCTGCTATTTCAACTGGGGGGGGGGGGGGGGGGTGGGGGGGCAAATGTCAGCAGTCTATTTTTTCATTGTTGGGGGGTGGGGGCAAATGTCCTACAACCCCAAAATTTACCCACATGGTAAAGTCAAAATGTACCCCAAAAGACCAAAATGTACCCACCTTGTTAGGTCAAAATGTACTCACTTTAAAAATATCAAATGTACCCATAAATTCCAGGTAATATTCATAAGATTTTAAATGTAAGGTTTTATTTCAATGATACAGAGTTATAAAATCTGGAAAGCAGATCCCTCGGAAGCACCGAGAACAAGACAAACAGTGAAAATTGCAGACTCGGTTGGACTGAGTCTGTTCATGAGCAGTAATGGAAAATGCAACACTGCCCACGCCCCCTAGCACCGGCTTGAGCAATATTCAATCTTCAAATCTAAATGAATTGAAATCAATGATCCCGAAGGACCAGAAAATATAATAATACCGAGACGAAGTCGGGGCGGCTTTTTACGGCCGCCACACAGCACTTAACACCCGCTGTTGTGAAGTAAATAAAATCTGAAAAGTAGATCCCTTGGAAGCACCGAGAACAAGGCAAACAGTGAAAATTGCAGACTCGGTTTGATTGAGTCTGTTCATGAGCAGTAATGGAAAATGCAACACTGCCCATGCCCCTAGCACCGGCTTAAGCAGTACTCAATCTTCAAATCTAATTGAATTAAAATCAGATCGCGAAGGACCAGAAAATATAACAACACTGAGATGAAGTAGGGGCGACCTTTTACGGCCGCCAAACTTTATTTTTTTTAACACAATCATTGATTAATTTTCAGCTGCTGAGCAGAATATTTTCACACCTGACACAAAGTTAACAATAAAAAGTAATTGCTGTGAAAGTCATTTATCCTTTCTTCCAAACTGTTAATGGAGTGACACATAATTTAATTATCAATTTTAAAATTAAGATGACAGTTGTGCTGTACTTTAATTACTGAATATAATTGTTTGCATCATTTATTTATTATTCAAAAATCAATAGGTCAAGTGTGTTTTAAACGTTTCCAATGTCTCCTTATTTCGTTTAATAAATATGCATTTGTATCTATTATTTTATCAGATTCTTGGTCAACACATATTCAAAACATTTTAAACACAAACGCAGATATACAAAATAAATCATATGAGAGCTACAGACACTGAATGCACATCATAAGTCCGGGAAAACAGCTGTCTTACACAGGTAAATACATGTTAGATCACTTTTCTTGCCTGTCACGTTCAAAATAGATCGTGGTGACAAATAGATTTGCGTATATCCTGGTATTATTAATTTTATAGAGTTAAAGACGTCATAATATAGTGCCAACTCTATTATGTGACATCACCTACCGTAAGTGCACGCTATATTAGACAAGGGTTTCCCTTTGGAAAGACAAGAATATCTGTCCCTGGCGTGTGCTCGGACAAATGGATATTTTCTTTACTAGGTAAGCAAGAAATTGAATATCTTGGTCTGCATAGACCTTATCTGTTTTCTCTGAGCTTTTTTTCAGCTTAATTTATACTGAGACAAGCTTTCAGTCATATAATATATGTTCTTTTCCTTTAAATGTATTATTTTGATAATTATTTATAAGTAATTAATCAATATTTATATGGGTACATTTTGACGTATATTAAAAAACATGGGTACATTTTGACTTTCACAATGGGTACAGGGTTTTGATTTCTTGTGAGTACATTTTGACTTTTTATTTTTGGGTATATTTTGGTTTGGGTACGTTTTGACATGCACCCATATAATATATGTTCTTTTCCTTTAAATGTGTTATTTTGATAATTATTTATAATTAATTAATCAATATTTATATGGGAACATTTTGACGTATATTAAAAAAAATTACCTGAATAGTAGAACTGTTTTTGCTGTGATTGTTTTTTATCATTTAAAACACAACAGAAGAAAGCCTAGTAGACCAGAGATTAGATGTTCTCGAAACATTCATCGAATTTTTATTCTGATTCTCATTAGTGGTGACATCTCCCTAAACCCAGGGCCAGTAAAGTATCCTTGTGGAAATTGTTGCAAACCAGTTGCAAAAATACACCGTGCAGTGTATTGTGAAGCCTGTTACAAATGGTGGCATATAAAGTGTGCTAAAATCACTTCATCAGAATATAACTTTCTTAGCAACTCAGATGAACCATGGCTATGTCCAGCATGCAACTTTTTTAATTTTTCAGACCCTTTTTTTTAACAACTCACTGGAATCAGAACATTCGTCATATATTGACCTTTCGTGTTCATCTTCTTCAAGAGAAAATCCACAAATATCAGTTTTCCAGGAACTGCGGGAAGTGAGAACTAAACATCCTAAAAAATTTATTCTGGCACACTTGAACATTAATAGTTTAAAATCAAAATTTGTAGAAATATCTGAAATCTTAAATGATATGATAGTAGACTTGTTATTTCTTTCAGAGACGAAACTGGACAATACCTTTTTAGATGCTACTGTAAGTGTGCCAGGCTACAAACTGGAGAGACGCGATAGAAATATAAATGGGGGTGGTTTATTGGCATACACCAGAAGTGACATTCCATCAAGGAGAAGAAAGGATTTAGAATCGGATCACTAAGAAAATATTGTTATAGAGGTAAATTTGAACAAAACAAAATGGTGTTTTCTAAATGTATATAGACCTTCAAATCAAAATGATGAATTTTTCTTTGATCATCTTACTAAAATACTGGATAAATGTATAAATTTTTATGACCATTATGCAGTAGTGGGTGACTTAAACTGTGACTTATTGTCAGAAACCAAAGGAAGAAATATCTCAGATTTCTGTGAACTTTTTTGTCTTAAAAATATTATTAAGGAGGCTACCTGTTTCACAAAAAAATTCAGTCCTTCTCTTTTAGATGTATTTTTAACAAATTCCAAATCTTTATGTATAAAAACATTAAACTTTGCAACAGGAATCAGTGATTGCCACAACATGATTAGCACTGTAATAAATAATACAATTCCAACTTTTGAAAAACAAAAAAAAATCATAAAGAAGTTTTAAAAACTTTAATATAGATACTTTTCAAAATGATCTTTCACAAATAAATCTTTCTGGAGATACTCCTCAAGAATTATCAGATGTGCATCATATATATAATAAATTTGAAGAAGATGTAACAAAAATCATAAATGAACATGTTCCTGTTAAACAGTCATATAGGAAGAGAGAACAATTGCCATATATGAACAAAACATTAAGGAAAGCAATTTACCATAAGAAAATGGCATATCACAAGTATTTGAAAAATAAAAATTAAAAAAATTGGGAAAAATACAGACAGAACAGAAACATGGTAAATAAATTAAAAAAAAATTCTTAGAAAGATGTGTAGGCGGTAGCAAATCCTCAGATTTCTGGCAAACAATTAAACCCTATCTATCCAAAAAGTCAGGAAAAAATGATTCAAAAATTATATTAAATGAAAATGGAATTACAGTATGTGATAAATAGGAGGTGTCCGAAATATTTAATGAATTTTTTGTTCATGTGGCTTAAGACATAGGCAAGGATGAAATTTTTAACTCTGACGATCATGAAAGTGTACATAAAATAAATGAAAAAGGTTTTATTCCAGGCAGTTTTTCTTTTCAACCAACAGATCATAAAACAGTTACTAAAATTATAAACAAATTTAATATAAAAAAAGGCTACAGGTGTTGATAAAATATCGGCTAAAATTTTGAAAACTAGGAAAAGAATCTCTGGTACCCTTTTATACTGATTTGGTAAATATTTCAATTTCTACAAATGCTTTTCCAGATAGGTTAAAAGAGGCCCAGGTAACGCCAATTTTTAAAAAGAATGATCCTTTCAGTAAAACAAACTACAGGCCAGTCAGTATCCTGCCAAACCCTTCTTAAATTTATGAAAAGGTATTATCAGATCAACTTACCTCTTATTTTGAAAATATTTTTGATGATTTTTTATGTGCGTCCAGAAAGGGTCATGGCTGCCAAACAACTTTATTAAGGTTATTAGAGGACTGGAAATGTGCACTGTACTCAAATCACTATGTCGCAGCTATTTTAATGGACCTGAGTAAAGCCTTTGATAGTTTACCACATCCAATTTTATTAGAAAAACTTCAGAGTTATGGTCTTTCAGAAAATGCGGTTAAACTTTTGTCAAGCTATCTGTCCTCACGTAAACAACAAATTAAAATAAATGATATTGTCAGCTCATGGGCAAATATAGAGAAAGGAGTTCCCCAGGGTCCATATTAGGGCCTCTCCTCTTTAACATTTTTATTAATGATATTTTCTACTTTATCAAAAAAAGCACCCTCTATAACTATGCTGACGATAATACACTCTCCTTCTGTTCACCAAATTTTGATCTCTTAATGACAACATTACAATCAGAAAGTGAAATACTTATACATTGGTTTAGAATAAATTGTATGCAGGCAAATCCAGACAAATTTCAGGCAATAGCAGTTGGCAAAAAAACTAAAGATAAATCACCAAAATTCAACATAGGTAGTACTGTAATAAATTGTGAGGATGAGGTAAAATTATTAGGAGTTGACATAAATTTTAATTTAAAGTTTGATAACCATATAAAAAATATTTGTGCTAAGGCAGCAAAACAACTTAATGTATTAAAAAGGATTGGAAAAAACTTAGGTAAATTAAACAGACTTACAATTTTTCATACTTTCATATTATCAAATTTTAATTTTTGTCCTTTGTCTTGGCATTTTTGTTCTGTACAGAATACCAGAAAAATAGAAAAGATCCAGGAAAGAGCTCTCAGATATGTTTATAATGACTACAGTAGTTCCTATGATGAATTGTTAAACTTTGCCAAATTACCATCATTACATGTAAGACGTTTAAGAACAATGGCAGTTGAAACATATAAGATATTAAATAATTTGGCACCTCCAGTATTGTCCAACCATGTTAATAAAAAAGATTCTAACTATAACTTTAGGTATTCAAATATTCTTCAGGTACCACAAGTCAGAACTTCAAATTTTGGTAAGAACTCCTTCAGGTATGCTGCACCTGTTCTGTGGAATTCCCTTCCTGAAAGCTACAGAAATGCTGTAAACTTCAGTCAGTTTAAAAATCAGATTTCTTTTTGGAATGGAAATGATTGTAAATGTTCTTTGTGCAAAACTTGAATCTCTCGAATAGTCGCATCTTTTTTATATCGCATCTTTTTTATATACCCATAGAACAGGTTAGCAACATACTTGATTGATGTATATGTTTTCCTGCGTGACATTATGTATTTAATTTTTGCCCTGTATTTTTGGTTCTGCTTGCATGTAGTTGTATATTATTTATTTTTTCCTGCAGTTGTGCTTTCTTGATTTCCATCATGCAGTAGTATTATTTTCTTATTTTTCCTTGTCTTTCAGTTATGTCTTGCATGCAGTTGTATTTGCTTGGCCTTTCCTGCAGTTATGCTTTCTTTAATTTTCTTGCTATCATGTAGTAGTTGCTGTTCAGTTCACCTCATGTCTGATCCTGAGATGATAACTTCCTTTAGCTTTCTTTTAAATTATGCATTTTTGTGCTTGTTTTGATGGTTTCACTTTTTTACATTTATTTTCTTATGGCAGTTTTTAGGTCACTGACCTAGAACAGCAGCTGTTACATGGTTTTTTAAATTCAATTACATGGTCTTAAATGTACTGCTTTACATGGCTGTTAAATATAAAATCTATCAGTATCACATTCAAAATGCTGCCATGTCATTTTTATGTTTCTTTCCATGTGCTAATATGTATGGTTTGTTTTATATACCAGATCTCCTTGATTGTGCAATGCTATTAGAATGTTCTGTCTTTGTGCTAGATGTAATTTTTAGGTTAATTTGCAACAATAATTATTTTAATGTTCATATGTTTTTAACCATGTCCTTCTTTTACAGCTTGTTTTACTTTTGTTTCTCATTAATTTGTTAACATATAGTCGGTTCAAAAGGCTAGCAAGACATTTCGACCCCAAGACATTTCAACCCCAAGAGACAATTCGACCCCAAGACATTTCAACCCCAACTCCTTGGACATTTCGACCCCATTCAATGATATGCCTGAAAACATCTAAGAATGCCGTCATTATTATAATTAAGCTTTAATCTATAGATAATTGAGCAATTTCAAAATGTAATTACGCTTAATTACCAATTTAATTCAAAATGTTAAAATACGGTTATTTTCGCGAAAATAAGATTTTTTTTACAAAAATGAGCCATAGATCTATTTGTCTAAATTTCTTTATTTTCTAAAATTCTTTTTTTTTAATTTCTTAAAGTCTATATTAGTACATGCCTTCATATGAAAAAATGAGTGATTTTTATCTCAAAAATACCGAACAATACCGAAATAATCATCATTTATAAATTATTAAAATAACGGGATTTATGTATCAACCGCGTTTATTACGTAAATAATTTATGAACAAATCGTTCTGATTATCTATCTTAAAATAACCTTCATATAACACATTTTCATACTTGGTGTTTATTTATATGTTCAAATCATCTTAAAGACTATTTTAGTACACGGCTATATTAAAAAAAAGAAAAGAAAAGATTTTAAAATCATGGGCCGATTTCGCCGATTTTAATTATGAAAATAACTTTAATAAAGTCACATCTTTAATACCTCTTTATTTATTTATTTTTATTTGACTTTTTTTTTCGAAAGATATATGCATCTCATTTCTATGGGATTCAACCAAATATAAATAATTATAATGTAACTCAAAGAAGTTTAAGATGTCATCATCTTCATTATATTGATATTTAAAATCATAATCAGAAACACGTAATCTTTTGATTGGATTATCACACCTTGATTAATTGTTTGTTGATATACAGACGGTGTGCATTTATCTGCAGTGCGCATTGCAATTAACAAGCGATTGTGGTGACATCGGATATTTATAAACATGTGTCAACATTATCTTTAATTTGGGCGAAAATGTAAAGAAAACAATAGGAAATTAAATAACATATTGCTTATTTTCGCATTTAATGTTATTTTCGTACGCGATTTTGACGCACACATAAAGTATTTGCTTTACAGAATATGATTTTCGTGTTTTACAAACTGCTCTTTTCTTTTCTATGTACGACATTCCTTCCAGTTGTAAAATATCAAACACGAAATCCCCGTTTCTGCAAAATGTAAGAATATGTGAGTACTGTTCTGTTAAAAACGGGGAAAAAATTATTATGATATTTCATATCTGTAAAGAAAATGTGACAGCCGTATTACTTTTTTCTATATTAAATATTTTAGCAAATACACGTGATTTAATGTATGATTTTAAAAGTATGATTTAAGCAACTTCAAGCGATTTCGGTCACACATTAAACCGGAATCCACCTAAAAACCGGGATACGCCGGAATACATTTTCCATAACCGGGATACACCTGTATTTTGTAAGTTAAAGGTATTTTTGAAGTTTTTTTTAAATAATTCAATCATATATATCATAAATGAATAAAATACGAATGGAAATAAGAATGCGTTCACGCAAAATGACTTTATACGAGACTGAAATTCGGCGACCGCGCGGGAAATTTCCATTACCGAAATACACCCTTTTTTTTATTAATAAATGGTATTTTTGTAGGGTTTATTGCAGAAATCATTCGTGTATAATATAAATAATAAGTTTCAGAAGGATAAATAAAATTCTTTAAGCAAAACGATTTTATAAGAGATTGAAATTCGGCGACCACGCGGGAAATTGCCATAACTGAAATACACCCGTATTTCTTCAACAAATGGTATTTTTGAAGTGATTTATGACTGAATTCAAACATATAGATCATAAATTATTATTTTTCAAAAGGAAATTAAAATACTTTTAGGCGTTACGTCTTGTACATGATTGAAAATCGGCGTGCGCACTGGAAATTTGTACATTCGGAATTTCCATGTCCTAAAATATTCTAATGTACACAGGTATTTCTTTAATAAATCGTATTTTTAGGGTTTATGATAGAATTCAATCATATCTCAAATAAATAATTAATTTACAAAAGGAAAATGAAATGCACAAAACGTTTTTATACGAAGTTGAAAATTTGTTGAGCGCACGGGAAATTTGCGCAAACGTGGATGAACCACAATCACCATAATTTTGTTAGCTTTTGAATTAAATAAAAGCTTATCATATTTAACTGCACTTACCTTGTTAGACATTGCTTGTCACATGTCATTTGTGTGTGCTTACAAATATACTGATTAATTGATATAATCAATAGGTGTGATAATCCAATCAAACTCTATCAGGACTAATCAAAGGACATTATTCGTGCTTTGGCAATAAATGCAGTAAACGTTTTTATATTCATATATAAACATGATATATTCTTTTAAAAACTGTTTTTTCATAATATATTTTCTTCTTAGATTATCAAAATAACATGAAGAAATAACTCAATTAGTTCCAATAATAAATATACGGCCGATCCTTTCCGACCAGCGCGGTTTATTTACTGACATGTATTTAAAAATAGAATATTTATATAGATCTATATATTCATATTTTCTAAAATATGTAAAATGGAAGAAATATAAAATTAAAACATACAACTATTTCTGAGGGGTCGAAATGTCTTGGGGTCGAAATGTCTTTGGGGTCGAATTGTCCAAGAAAATTAAATTTTGGGGTTGAAATGTCTTGGGGTCGAAATGTCTTGGGGTCGAAACGTCCAAGATTCGTTCAAAAGCACCTAGAGTGCTTATGTTGCATTGTTACTTGTCTTGCCGACTCAAAATAAAATTTATCTTATCTATCTTATCTTAAATAACTGGAGAATGTCTAAGATTACGTTTGATATGGAGGTCACTTATGACTGGTAAATGACCCATTTAATTATTGATTTCAGGTCAGAACGTCAAACGTCCGGTGCACAGTGCGAGTAGATGATGATGATGCAATCCCTGATTCCGGGTCCCGATTCCAGGTTTTAGTCGACTCAGAAAAATGGCCGCGCCCATGACCAGGAAAATAGTTGCAAAAATATAAACTGTCTTATATAAACCTTTGTTACGATAAATTTAAAAAGCAAAAAAGTCAATAATTACAGGTATGCTAATTTCATCACTACGCCACTTTTGACAGATAATGATACACAAATTTTAGGCTTGCCATAAATTATTTGGCCATATCAAACTTAAAGAACTATAAAATACACAGAATGGCAACTGGAGATAATCTCGCGTCAGCTCGTTTTAGCGCGTTATCTAATTTCAAAGCATTTGCCGACTTGATCAATCGTGATCAAATCAACAGACGCTTACTCAAGTATAAAACTGGCGGTACGGTCGACGTGTAATAAACCAATTTCGAATCCATTTTTTAAACGACAACTGTTGATTTCTTAGACTTCCAATCATAAATTTATTTCTTCCCCGTATAGAAAATACTAATAACATTAAAAAAAGCACCATTATCTTTATAAACAAACAATCTGATAGAAAGTTATCTTACATAAAAGCGTTTGCCAACTTGATCAATCATGATCAAATCAACAGACGCCTACTACAACGAGATCTGATTTAGTTGCCACGTGATGTTGGCGAGATTTGCTCTGTATGCCTTCCAAGTTGCCGATCTATTTATTTTTATAGCTATTTGGCCATATCTACATACATGGCCCAAAATGTGCACCCCTGCACAAGTGTGTCCATTTGTAACCCACTATTTTCCTTTGGTTACTAGGGTTACTCTATGACTTTGGTTACTTCCTCTTCCAGTGCCTGTGTTCTAAGTGATCAGACAGGTGTCCATTTTTGACCCACTACATACCTTTGGTTACTAGGGTTACTTACTATTCTATATGACTTGTCCATGTACAAGTGAGGCTTCAAAATCCACTTGCCCACAGTCAAAATTTACTAGTCCGGATTTTCGACATTAAAAGCTGCATGAAACTGCTATTTCGGAAAATGATCTACAGGTAGTAACAAAAGCAAACATAATACAATGTATTACTGTAACTGTGACAAAAAGATAAGCTAATAGATACTTTCGCCTGTATACAAAGCTGAAGTCATGTCTGCAAGGCCAGATACAGCATAACAAAATGCCATGCCCGAATTGTTGCTTGTGCAAGCTGCTGAATTCAGAAAATCAAGACTCTTGAAACGGTCTATCTCGTTTTGAATCATACTCGTGATTTCTTAAATTTGTGCTTTTGACTTTTGTTTTTGCTTGGCTTTTGACTCGCGTTTTTTGTCAGTTGCCGAAGTTCTAACAGCAAACCTGTCCAAAAGTTTGCAATTGTTCACGTTTCTGGTTTCTATTTGTCGCGTTTGTACCGTGTGCAAATTCATGCAAGACCAAGACCACGTGGAAAGTCAGATTCTAAATTTAGACACAAGTGTATGGTTTTGCATATCACTGCACAAGCGTACCACTTTAAAAGACGAAGCATACCATATTTGTAAAATACATGTGTATTGTGAAAAAATAAATATTTGCCAACTATTGTTTTTATGAAAAAATGTATTACATTTAATTATGAAAGACAACTGAAATTAAATGTACGTATATATATATATATATATATATTAATGACTGTTGTACTCGTTTGCTCAATAAAATATGTTATAAATATAATAAGCTTTGTCAGTGTATTTGCCTGAATTTTATGAATAAATAATACTTAATATGTAACAGCACAAATGGAAAATACTTTGATTGCAGATATTTAACAAACTACAGGGATGAGTTTAGATGAAAATGAGGAGGATTACTGGGGGTCATCCAGAGTGAAAAACAGCAAGAAGAAAGTTAATATCTTTGATGACAGTGTAAGTGTCTGATATCAAATCAGTAAACATTAAATATGACTGATTAAAAAGAATGCATTACTGGCACTTGGTAAGTGGAACAGCCGGTTGTTATGACTCAATTTCTACATTTCAGTCAGTCCTATATTCATATTAGGATCATGTTCTTTTTGCTTCATGATTCAGATCGCCCTTTCAAAATAACAATGATTCTTAACTGACTACTGAAATCCGTTGAAAGATCAGATACAACTGAAACCTTGCATGTGAAGACCTAGCTGTTAGTGCCCTCAATATTGTTAGCTCATCTGATTTTTGTAAAAAGTCTATGAGGTATTGCCGTCACATGATCGTATGCATTTTGTGAGAATTATGGCCCTTTTTGTACTTAGAAAATTTGAGTTTCTTTGTTAAAATTTTTGTTTAGGTCCACTTTTTCCCAAAAAACTGTAAGAACTACAGCTTTGAAACTTTGCACACTTGTTTTCCATTATTAGGTGACTATGTAGACCAAGAACCATAACTCTAACCTGTAGTTTTTCAGAATTATGGCCCTTTTTGTACTTAGAAATTCTGAACTGTAACTCTTTCCTTACATACTTTCCAGCACTTGTAGACGAGTGATGGCACCCATAAGCAATGCTCTTGTTTTTGATATACATTTACAAATGTTCTCAGAGTTCAAACGCTTTAAATGGTTAGGTCACTAATAGAGAACCTCCTTTTTGAAGAGTATTCAATTCCTACGATAAACCTACTTTTAATGCAATTCTTGAGGGGGCGTAGGTTCAAGCCCTACTGGGACCAAATTTTTTTCCCTTATTTTCCTTTTTTCTAGCAAGTTTTTACTTCTTTCAAGACTTTTTATTGATTTCTTGTACAAAAATGGAAAAAGATAATCTTATAAGCGATTTCTTGGTGTTCAAAGTGAATTTACTACTTAAACAGAAGGGGTAGAGTTACACATCTTTAAAAATAATGAGTTACGCACGGTGAAAGTTCTCTATTTTGCTTTCACTCTTAGAATATATATTGTGGAAGAAATTTAGGTGGGTTTTATGTCTGCCCTAAGGTTATTTTTAAATGGAGTAAGCAAAATTCAAAACAGAAACACAGCATTCGACCTTATTTTTTCAATGTTGAAGTATGAATTCTGTCTCATTAAATCCGTTTATTTGAGGCACCATAGAAAAAATGATGTCGAAATTTTTATTTTGTGTTTTATAATTATTTACCAATAATTTGATGTTTCTGTTATTAAATTTAATGGTAAAATGAGTTCTCTGCAAACGTTTTGGATAGTGGCTATAACTTTGAAATTTGTCTCTACTCGAGCTTGAAGAGATACCGTTAGTTATACGAAATTTATAAAAAAAAAACGGCACGGTAAAAGTTGTTAAAAAATTGCAAAATAGTGCAAAACACGGTTAACTTTCAGAATATACCAAGCAAAGGCCATTTTGTAAACATTACTATTAGTGATCTAATACCTTAAGTGAAAGTTTTAAGGGATGGACTGTATTGAACTTCTGTGTCACTTGCCTCTCACCTTTGTGTGTGTGAGCCATGCTCATATCCTCATGTTAAGATCAAACCATCCAGCTGGCTTGTGGTAGGTACATGTAGGTGGTTTACCCTGGTGACCACCTATACCTGAATTTATGACTGGAGGAGCCATAAGGGTCGTCCTCCAACATTAGAAGCTGGAAAGATTCCGTATGACAGACCTTGTGTCTGTGTGACTAAAGACCAAACAAAAACACTTAAGTGATGTATGCCCATTTTTAGAAATTTGACCTTAAAGTAATAAATTATTTATGGGTTGAACAAAAAGAAATATTTATCACTTTTTAGCTCACCTGAGCACGAAGTGCTCAAAGGTGAGCTTTTGTGATCGCCCTGTGTCCGTCTTCTGTCCGTCCGTCGTCAACAATTTGACTGTTAACACTCTAGAGGTCAAATTTTTGGCCTAATCTTAATGAAACTTTGTCAGATTGTTACCCTCAATAAAATCTTGGACGAGTTCGATATTGGGTCATCTGGGTTCAAAAACTAGGTCACCAGGTCAAATCAAAGGAAAAGCTTGTTAACACTCTAGAAGTCACATTTTTGGCCCAATCTTAATGAAACTTGGTCAGAAAGTTACCCTTAATAAAATCTTGGACGAATTTGATTTCGGGTCATCTGGGGTCAAAAACTAGGTCACCAGGTCAAATCAAAGGAAAAGCTTGTTAACACTTTAGAGGTCACAATTTTGGCCAAATCTTAATGAAACTTGATCATAGTGTTATCCTCAATAAAGTCTTGGACGAGTTCGATATTGGGTCATCTAGGGTCAAAAACTAGGTCACCATGTCAAATCAAAGGAAAAGCTTGTTAACACTGTAGAGGCCACATTTATGATGTATCTTCATGAAACTTGGTCAGAATGTTAATATTGATGATCTTAAGGTCCAGTTTGTATCTGGGTCATGTAGGATCAAAAACTAGGTCACCCGGTCAAATCAAAGGAAAAGCTAGTTTACACTGTAGACGCCACATTTTTGACCATATCTTAATGAAACTCGGTCAAAATGTTAATCTTGATGATCTATAGCCCAGGTTCAAATCTGGATTAGGTGGGGTCAAAAACTAGGTCACCAGGTCAAATCAAAGGAAAAGCTTGTTAACACTCTAGAGGCCATATTTATGAGTGTATCTTCATGAAACTTAGTCAGAATGTTAAACTTGATGATCTTTAGGACATTTTCGAATCTGGGTCATGTGGGGTCAAAAACTAGGTCACCCGGTCAAATCAAAGGAAAAGCTAGTTTACACTGTAGACGCCACATTTATGACCTTATCTTAATGAAACTTGGTCAGATTGTTAAATTTGATGATCTTTAGGTCAAGTTTAAATCTGGGTCAGGTGGGGTCAAAAACTAGGTCACTAGGTCAAATCAAAGGAAAAGCTTGTTAACACTCTAGAGGCCACATTTATGACTATATCTTCATGAAACTTAGTCAGAATGTTAAACTTGATGATCTTTAGGTCAAGTTCGAATCTGGGTCATGTAGGATCAAAAACTAGGTCACGGGGTCAAATGAAAGAAATAGCTAATTCACACTTTAGAGGCCATATTTATGACCATATCTTAATGAAACTTGATGATCTTTAGGTCAGTAGGTCAGATGAGCGATACAGGGCCTTCATGGCCCTCTTTGTTTGTTTTTGCATTAGATAACTGTTGCATTTACACATTTTAATGTTAATATCTACAGGTTTCAGTAGAACTTGCATCTGACTTGGCAAAGTTCCAGAAAAGTTTAGCAGATGATTATAATGATGATGATAATGCAATTGGTTGGGGTGATGATCCTGTGTCATCATCATTTCAGAGTTCATCATCCCATCAAAGTAAGTGTCTTTTTGTGTTTCTTAAACTGAAACCTTATGATCAAACCTCTTGCAAATGCCAACATCTTCTCCAGGAGATGGATATTATTGTAATAGAGGTTATTATTTTACATGTTCTCAACCTGCTGCAGTGACTAGCTGTAATTCTTTCATGTCAGGACTTCAGGGCGGTCAGTGGTTCTATCCATCTGCACCTCCATGTCTGAAGTAATGTCTGTAGGGACAGCCGGTGACTTCCTCCTCAAGTAAAGACTGGGAAGTTGCATTTAGACAATAGACTATCTCCTGGACTATGTAGATAATACGTTTTCAGTTATACATGTTATTTTCATATCAAATGTAATCACTGTGGGGAATCACATGATCAAAATAATCTCTAAACCAAAGTTATATTTTGAGGAACATGAAAAAATTTCCTGTCATGATAAGATATGAAATTTAAACATAGCCTATCATGTGACTAATGAAAATTGTTAAATTATCATGTAGTTGACAATAATGATAGATATCCTATAATTACAAACACTAAGGAAAATAATAAGTATCAGTTTCTTGAAGTGTTCCAGATAATCAGAAGGTAATTATGATTGAAATCGTTGTAGTTTTAGGATACATGTATGTTGGCATATGATAGGCTATATTTTAGATTTTCAGCAAAAGATTCTTCAATATTATCCCATATTATTCATAAATTTATTTTGGTTTAGAGATTATTTTGATCATGTGATTCCCCGCAGTGGTAATTAATGGAGCGACTTTATATCCTGTGACCAATATCTTAATCTTATTATCATTTGGTTTCCATAAATGAAACGACAATAAAACATTTCTTTGATAAAATTCTTTATTGTCAGTCCTGTGGTTAGTCTAATTAGACCATCTATAGCTGACATATGACTATACAAACAACAAAAGTAGTAATTGAAATGTCTTTGTTGCTTTTCTCATTACATGGTTTATTGATCAGTCTGCCACTAATGTCCTGCAACTTGTATTTTATTTTCAATTTAGGCACATCAAGAGATACAGTTCCAAAGACTCCCAGTGGTAAGAATAATAAATGTTGTAACTGCCTGACAATAAACATACAGAGTTTAATAGTATACTTCATATTTTTCATTTAAGGTAATAGACCCATACTGCTGTTCTGCAACTTATGTTCAATTACATACATGTACTATAAAAATCAATGTCAGTGGGAAGGTTGTTTCTGCTTTGTGAAATGTCAGTGGGAAGGTTTGTTTCCACTTTATGAAATATCAGTGGGAAGGGTTGTTTCTGCTTGTGAAATGGCAGTGGGAAGGTTGTTTCCGCTTTGTGAAATGTCAATGGGAAGGGTTGTGTTTGCTTTGTGAAATATCAGTAGAAATGGTCGTTTCTGCTTTGTGAAATGTCAGTTGGAAGGTTTGTTTCCACTTTATGAAATATCAGTGGGAAGGGTTGTTTCAGCTTTGTGAAATATCAGTGGAAATGGTTGTTTCCACTTTGTAAAATGTCAGGGGGAAGGGTTGTGTTTGCTCTATGAAATGCTAGTGGGAAGGTTTTTGTCCGGTTCCCCTTTGAGATTACAGCATGTTTATTTGTATTTTCCTTTTGTGACAGCATGTGTATCAAAGTAATTTTTCTTGTTAATTGATAAAACTGCCTAACTTTGGTCTTAATCACCATTCAAAATGTTGAACTTTTTTCAGATGCAAAAAAAAGACAACAATAAACTTCTACTTGATTGTTTACACAAAAATTTAATTTTGTTGAACCTTTGTATACCTGAACTGGCATACAAGATGCTAAGGTGCAATTCTAAAAGCAGGTTGTGATTCAACATTTTCTCGTATGAATTAGATAAGGCTTTTTTGTGGGTTAAGGTAGAAATTTGTTGTGCTAAATGAATTCCTGTACTTTATGATAAAAACAAAGTTGCCGAAATTGTGAGTTCAGCATATTGAATGAGGACCAACCATAGTCTTTTATGTAAGACTCATTACTGTATTTACTATTTACGTCTCTCCCATACATGTGGGAGACATACTGAATTAGTGCTGTCTGTCTGTCACAAAGTTTGTCCAAACAACTCCTCCGAAACCACAAACCGGATTTACACCAAACTTCACAAAAGTGATCATTGTCAAGTCTAGTTGTGCATATCTTTTGAGATATTTGAGAGATATGGCCCTTGATTTGGCAAATGTTATAATGTTTTTGCCACATTTCTTATATTATTGACCAGATTCCCACCAAACCTTACAGGAGTGATCAGTTCCAAGCCTCATAGTTCATATAATCAGCAAGTTCTGGTTCAGTGGAGTTATGGCACTTGATTTTTTGTATTTTACAGTGTTTACCTAACTTGACATATAACATTGGGCTAAAGTTCACAAAAACTCATGATCATTGTATCATCTGCATATCTGTAATCCTGTTTAATGATTTTCAGCAGAGTTATGACTCTTGATTTGTCAAATTTTATGATGTCTATGCTGCTTCTCCTATAATTACTGGTTGGAGTTCCATCTAACTTTACCAGAGTGAAGGGTAAGTAGTGGGAGACATACGTTTTTCATGAAAAACAAGCGCTAGCTGTTTATGTTTTTGATGTCAACCTTTAGCCTGCTGGCGGCAAGTGATTCTGCCTTTGCGATTAGTGCAGACCAAGATCAGCCTATACATCTGTGCAGGCTGATCTTGGTCTGCAATATTCTGTCAGTAAATTTTCAGTGAACACCCCTTCGAATTATAAATGGTATTACCCAAGTTGAATGATGAACCAGTCCATTTTAGAAATTTAGCAGGCTAAAGGTTAAACTCTTTGTCAGCTCTGTGTGCATGTCTGCATAATGCTTGCATGCTTATTTTACCATTTTAATCACTATACCTTCCTTGTGATCCCGATGTAGCAGGGCCCAGTCAACCCAAACCCAGGTTTGAGCCTCAAGTTGAACCACCCAAGAGACCCCAGCCATCCTATATGACACACAGCCGATCCAGAAGTGATGTCTTGGGTAAAAAAAGAACTTTTACTGTAGATGTGACTAAAACTTGTTGAAAATTGGTGGTTACAGCCACAAAGTACTTACTACACATCCTGGCCCATATTCACCAATCTTCTTAACCTGAATTTTATACTTAGACTTTAAATATATAAAAATTCAAATGGTTATTACTTCTTTGGAAATGTGTCTATACTGCTGAAAATGAGCAGGTTTTCTGTAATTATTTGAGCTAAGTTCAAGTAAAGCTTAATGAAAGTGATAGAAATAACGTTTAACTTTTAGACTTAATGAGGTCCTGAATCACCTATTTGATTGCAGTTTTTCAGACAGAATTTGTCACTTAAGATTCATTAACATAAATTGGGATAACTTTGTCTGTTAGAATATTTTGTTTCAGTTGTTGGCAATTAAGAGGCTTTCATTCTCTAGGAGCAGCTTTTAAACTAATAGAATAGAAAAACTTGAAAACGGGGTTATTGAACTGTATCTTGGGGAAAACGTATATTATAATATTATTAAATTAAATATGTATTTATAACTAAAAGCATTGACCCATTTTATTACTGATGAGTGATAAAAGTTTTGTAATTTTGGAGAGAACTACATTTTCTTGAAGAATTGTTTGATTGCCAGACATATTGTTTAATGCTGCTTAATTAATGTAATATCATTTTTTTGCTGCTAGCTTAATTAAACGAATGTATCTTTAATATATATGTTTGTAATCATTATACTGAACTATGAAATCATTAACCCTTATCATGCCGGACACGATTGATTTTGCCTTTGCGACCAGTGCAGATCATGATCAGCCTGCACATCCATGCAGTGTGATCATGACCTGCACTGTTCGCCATACAGTCAGTATGTTTTTGGTATTCACCCCTTTTAACAATTAATGGTACTGTCCAAACTGAAAGATGGACAAATTCATAATAGAAATTTAGCGAGGTAAGGACTTTTTTGTGGATTTTGTGGTATTTTGTCAACCCCTAAAATTCAAACACAACAAACAAACAGAATTGTTATTCATGTTGCCTCCTATATTTTTCAAATCAGCAAATTTAAACAAAATAACCATTTTGGCAAAAACCTCAAAATTAAGTGATTTCACAGTTGGCAGTTCATGTATGATGTTTAGCATAATATGGCTGTTGCAGAACCTCTGACCAGCATGTGTGTAAAACCCTTGACTATTGCTGAGAACAGTATCCAGTCAGCTAAATAGAAATAAAACAACAAGTATTACTTCATAATGCTAACAATTTGCTTGACCATCATGGTTTTGATTAACGAGTTTACATAAGCTTTTGCAAAGATTATCATAAACCATGAAAGAATTTTTAAAGGTCAGAACCAGACATAACTTGAATCTTTTATTTTATTTATCAGTTGGAAGTTTGGGAAAAATGAGTTTGGCAAAGTCTCCAAGCACTCCTGATTCTAAAGGTTACAAAATGGACAGTGAACCAGACCTGTCTACAGGTAAGTAACTAGAATCTTACAGATTACAAAATGGACCATGAAGAGACAAATCTTCAGGTAAGCACCCCCTCCCCTCCCCTCCCCCCATTTTTATAAGCCCGTCTCTGAAAGAGCGGGGCATATTATGTGAACATCCATGGTGGCAGTCGGGCGGGCAGTCGGCATCCAAAAGCATGTCCGCTCTCTAAGTATAACAGTTTTCATCCGATCTTTACCAAACTTGATGACAATGTTTATGGGCATAATATCTCGACCAAGATTGATAACCAGCAAAATCCCCCAGGCACTCTTGAGTTATGGCCCTTGAATTACTCTAAAATCTACAAATTTAGCCTTGTCCGCCCTCAAGTCAAACAGTTTTCATCCGATCTTCACCGAACTTAGTGACAATGTTTGTGGGCATAATATCTCAGCCAAGTTCGATAACCAGCCAAATTGCCCCAGGCACTCTTGGATTATGGCCCTTGAATTACTCGAAATCTGCGAATTTAGCCTTGTCCGCTCTCTAAGTCGAACAGTTTTCTTCTGATCTTCACTAAACTTGCTGACAATGTTTGTGGGCAAAATATCTCGGCCAAGTTTGATAATCAGCCAAATCGCCCCAGGCACTCTTGTATTATAGCCCTTACATTAGGCCATATTCGATGACGGGCGTATTTTGTGACAGTCTGCCACTCTTGTTTAGTATATTTAAACACTCCGAATGGGTTAAACACTGCAAAGAATAATTCACTTGGACTATACTCTTGTGAAATTATTCTGCAGTCTTATCTTTGCCTTGTTTAAATATACTAAAACATGATTCGTTAATTTGTTAAAATAAATACAAAACTGCTTTTATTATAACTTCAGGTTGTATATATTTCACAAATAAACTATTCATTGTGAGCTAATTTGCAAACTTTCTACTTCGCAAAAATATCTGATTTAAATTTTGTGATGTTTGAAATTAGAGAAAGAGATTAAATTAGGTGTTATGACTCGGCATGTTTACCTTTTAATAGGTAGGTAGGAAATATTTTACAGTGTTTAGTCATTGCTTATTGTCTCTAAGTAGTCAGCTTTAATTCAAACTTTTACCTAATAAGTACTGTGATATATATTGATAATAATTTGTGGATCTATTCACAGGTCAAAAAGTTTGCATATTGAAGATTCCAAACATTTTGCATGCGGAAATATTCGCAAAGCGCACAAAACTGAAATGCCAAAGCCAAGTTTGTTTATTTTTACTTGACTATAATGACATGTCTTTGTGAATGCAGAAAATTATTTTTGCTGATATTTACTGGAATTTCTTGAATTCGCTTAATTAGCGGATATTATATGTCACAAATTTGTCCACGTCTACAATAATACTTGTAATTACATTCTTAGGCCCAAAGATTGACAGAGACATTAAGGTATCCGATCCACAAATAAGTAAGTTCTATATAACAGTGCTATAAAAATATATCAAATATTGATACCTTGTATGCTCATATGATTTTGGTATCATTTGAAAGTGTATTGTCTACTGAAAAAGAAAATATAAATAACATGACAAAAATATGTTATAGAAATTTTATTTTTTTACTTTATAGTTTTCAGTGATACTTCAATAGAAATCCAGTTACTACAGTGTAAGATTTATCATTTTGCAGTCAAAAACATGGCTGAAATAATTCTTGCATATTAATTATGGTCATCTTATTTACTAATTCTTGTTCAGCACACAACTCTTTCAAATGGTACAAAAAAAAACAAAAAAACATGGGGTCACCAGGCATCAAAATTTACCTATTTGTGGATCAGATACCTTCAATGTTCACAAATGCATTTGATTTTGGTGGTTAATCTCTTTACTATATTGTTCAGTTGTAGGAACGCGAGAGCAGAGCCAGGACAGCAGGAAGCCTTTGAGCAGCCAGGAGCAAGATATACAGTACCTTAAACAAAAATTACAGGTAGGCAGACTAGGCTTTCTTTTGGTGGCCACTGATAAATACATTTACTTTGTTAATGTCAAGACAACTTTAGCAATAGATACATTACATTTTTAGCTCAAATATATATGGAGAACTATCCTGCTGGATCCAATGTCTGCGTCCTTATCTGTGTCCACTGCTTGTCTAAAGTTTTGATGCACTTTCACATCATCTGTGTTATTACTTGAAGGATTTGCCTCAAAATCAAGCTATTTAAATTGTTGCTCATCTTCATCAACATTAAATGACACAAGAGTCATAACTCTTGCACCAGGATGTCTTGAATTATGCCCCATTTTTCTTTGGATTTCAGGTTAAAAATTTGATGTACTTTCACTGTATCTGTGGTAATAGTAAATGGATTTGATTTAAACTTCAGATAGATGTCATTGTATATCTTATAATTCTTTCAGCAAGCTGAAAGTGCTATAGGTACAGCCAAATTAAAAGTAGAAGAAACAATCAAAAGGATGATAACTGGTCAGGTAAGACCTCTTCTAATAATGGTAATAAGGTTTGGTTAACTGGAAGTTATGGCTTGTAGTCAACTCTTAGAAGCTTCATTAAACTATTTTAGACTTTCTGTTAAGTCTTGCATCATGAATGGAAGTTTCACATGTTTTCACTGGCACTGGTAATGCTTTTGTTATAACTAGGGTGAAAGGGACTGTCATGCTGTAAATGATGTTATTCACAAAGTGTTCATGGTGAGCTATTGCGATCACAATGTGTCCGTCGTGCGTCCGTCCATCCGTCCACAATATTTATGTTTAAACGACATCTCCAAAACCACTGAATTGATTTTGATGAAACTTGGTCTGGTTGTTCCTAGGGGCCACCAGAGCTAAAATAGAAAAACTCTTCAAACGACATCTTCATCTTAACTGATAATCCAATTTTGAAATAATTTCACACGTCAAATGGTCCTTAAGTCACCCTTATTATGTCTCCCCCAGGAGACATATTGTTTTTGCCCTGTCCGTCCGTCCTTCCGTCCGTCCGTCCGTCCGTACGTACGTCACACTTCATTTCCGAGCAATAACTGGAGAACCATTTGACCTAGAACCTTCAAACTTCTTAGGGTTGTAGGGCTGCTGGAGTAGACGACCCCTGTTGTTTTTGGGGTCACTTTGTCAAAGGTCAAGGTCACAGGGGCCTGAACATTGAAAACCATTTCCAATCAATAACTAGAGAACCACTTCACCCAGAATGTTGAAACTAAATAGGATGATTGGTCATGAAGAGTAGATGACCCCTATTGATTTTAGGGTCACTCCGTCAAAGGTCAAGGTCACAAGGGCCTGAACATTGAAAACCATTTCCGATCAATAACTAGAGAACCACTTGACCCAGAATGTTGAAACTTCATAGGATGATTGGTCATAAAGAGTAGATGACCCCTATTGATTTTGGGGTCACTCCATCAAAGGTCAAGGTCACAGGGGCCTGAACATGGAAAACCATTTCTGATCAATAACTAGAGAACCACTTCACCCAGAATGTTGAAACTTCATAAGATGATTGTACATGCAAAGTAGATGACCCCTATCGATTTTGGGGTCACTCCATTAAAGGTCAAGGTCACAGGGACCTGAACATTGAAAACCATTTCCGGTCAAAGGTCAAGGTCACAGGGGCCTGAACATGGAAAACCATTTCCGATCAATAACTAGAGAACCACTTGACCCAGAATGTTGAAACTTCATAAGATGATTGTACATGCAAAGTAGATGACCCCTATCGATTTTGGGGTCACTCCATTAAAGGTCAAGGTCACAGGGGCCTGAACATTGAAAACCTTTTCCGGTCAGTAACTTGAGAACCACTTGACCTAGAATGTTGAAACTTCATAGGATGATTGGTCATGCAGAGTAGATGACCCCTAACGATTTTGGGGTCACTCTGTGAAAGGTCAAGGTCACAGGGGCCTGAACATTGAAAACCATTTCCAGTCAGTAACTTGAGAACCACTTGACCCAGAATGATGAAACTTCATAGGATGATTGGTCATGCAAAGTAGATGACCCCTAACGATTTAAGGGTCACTCTGTTAAAGGTCAAGGCCACAGGGGCCTGAACATGGAAAACCATTCCCAATCAATAACTTGAGAACCTCTCAACCCAGAATGTTGAAACTTCATAGGATGATTGTTCATGCAGAGTAAATGACCCCTATTGTTTTTGGGGTCACTCCGTTAAAGGTCAATGTCACAGGGGCCTGAACATTGATAACCAGTTCCGATCAATAACTTGAGAACCACTTGACCCAGAATGTTAAAACTTCATAGGATGATTGAACATGCAGAGTAGATGACCCCTATTGATTTTGGGGTCAGTCTATTAAAGGTCAAGGTCACAGTGGCCTGTTCATGTAAAATCATTTTTTTGAAATAACTTGAGAACCACTTGACCTACAATGTTGAAACTTAATAGGATGATTGGACATGCAGAGTAGATGACTATTTATTTTGACTTCTATTGACTTCTTGCCTATAGGACTTTGCATTGGGGGAGACATGCGCTTTTTTACAAAAGCATTTTCTAGTTATTATTTAAATCATACTGATTTGTCAAAAAAAAAACATGGCTGCCAGAAGGCATGGACACTTTTTCCTATATGTTTATAATGGAAACTTTAAAATGTTCTTGTGTGAAACATAATTTTACACAAACGGTACTTGTGTGATCCTCTACCAAGACAGTTCAAATTGTTCCGATTCATTAAATAACATGGGCGCCAGGGGGCATGGTCACTTTTCCCTATTTGTAAATAGTGGAGATTTTAAAAATCTTCTGGTGTGAAATTGTTGGCCCGATTTTTAGCTCACCTGTCACAAAGTGACAAGGTGAGCTTTTGTGATCGCGCAGCGTCCGTCGTCCATCCGTGCGTGCGTCCGTGTGTGCGTAAACTTTTGCTTGTGACCACTCTAGAGGTCACATTTTTCATGGGATCTTTATGAAAGTTGGTCAGAATGTTCATCTTGATAATATCTAGGTCAAGTTCGAAGCTGGGTCATGTGCATTCCAAAACTAGTTCAGTAGGTCTAAAAATAGAAAATCCTTGTGACCTCCCTAGAGGCCATATTTTTCAATGGATCTTCATGAAAATTGGTCAGAATGTTCACCTTGATGATATCAAGGTCAGTTTCGAAACTGGGTCACGTGCGGTCCAAAACTAGGTCAGTAGATCTAAAAATAGAGAAACCTTGTGACCTCTCTAGAGGCCATACTTTTCGATGGATCTTCATAAAAATTTGTCAGAATGTTCACCTTGATGATATCTAGTTCAAGTTCGAAACTGGGTCACGTGCCTTCAAAAACTAGGTCATTAGGTCAAATAATAGAAAAACCTTCTGACCTCTCTAGAGGCGATATTTATCATGGGATCTGTATGAAAGTTGGTCTGAATATTCCTCTTGATGATATCTAGGTCAAGTTTGAAACTGGGTCAACTGCGGTCAAAAACTAGGTCAGTAGGTCTAAAAATAGTAAAACCTTGTGACCTCCCTAGAGGCTATATTTTTCAATGAATCTTCATGAAAATTGGTCAGAATGTTCACCTTGATAATATCTAGGTCAAGATCGAAACTGGGTCAACTGTGGTCAAAAACTGGGTCAGTAGGTCTGAAAATAGAAAAACCTTGTGACCTTTCTAGAGTCCATACTTTTCAATGGAACTTCATGAAAATTGGTCAGAATGTTCACTTTGATGATATCTAGGTCAGTTTCAAAACTGGGTCACGTGCCATCAAAAACTAGGTCAGTAGGTCAAATAATAGAAAAACCTTGTGACCTCTCTAGAGGCGATATTTTTTATGGGATCTGTATGAAAGTTGGTCTGAATATTCATCTTGATCATATCTAGGTCAAGTTCTAAACTGGGTCAACTGCGGGCAAAAACTAGGTCAGTAGGTCTACGTCATCCATGTGTCTGTGCGTAAACTTTTGCTTGTGACCACTGTAGTTTAAGATCGATATTGTTTTTGCCTTCGCCATCCGTCCGCCCATCCGCCCGTCGGTCCATCCACATTAACATTGTCATGCTTTCACAGGTCAAACTGCTGGCCAGATTTCGATGAAACTTCACAGGAGTGATCAGTACCAAGCCTAGTTGTGAACATCGCTGGCACATTCAACTTCGCTGTACAAAATGTCCGCAAGAGCTAAAAATATAAAAATCTTGTCCGGCTTTCACAGCACAAACTGCTGGCCAGAATTCAATGAAACTTCACAGAAGTGATCAGTACCAAGCTTAGTTGTGCATTTCACCCACATGTTCTGCTTCGCTGCACAAAATGGCCACCAGAGGCAAAGATAGAAAAATCTTGTCCAGCTGTCACAGGTCAGACTGCTGGCTGGATTTCAACGAAACGTCAGGAGTGATCAGTACCAACCCTAGTTGTGCATATGGTCGACAGGTTCTGCTTTGCTGCACGAAATGACCGCCAGAGCTAAAGGTATACATAGGGGGGAGACATATGTTTTTGTGACAAAAACATCTTCTAGTTTTACATGTAATTAGACTAACACATTATATAAAGAAGCAAATCATGTTCAGCATCCAATAAAATATAAATATACACATCAACAAAGCACATTTAATCACTTTAAAATTGTTTTTTCCAACCTTTAGCGGTCAGCTTATTGTTTTGATCGGTCATAACAGGAAGAGGAGGGAGTACAGTCATTTATAGGGGATGACATGTGGTGGGGGAGACATATTGGTTTAATGCTGTCTGTCAGTCTATCTGTCTGTCTGTACGTCACAAAGTTTGTCCTAGCAACTCCGACACCACTGGATGGAATTACACCTAACCTCACTTGAGTAATCATTGCCAAGCCTAGTTGTGCATATGTTAGGTGTTTTCTGGTTCAATGATTTTCAGTTGTATTTTATCTTGTCCGGGGCAAAGTTATATTTTACCTTGTCTTGGGCAACTGCGCTGAAACATCCAGGAGGAATTACACCAAACTTCATAGAAGTGTTCATTGCCAAGCCTAGTTGTGCATATCTTTGGCATGTTCTGGTTCAGTGAATTTTCCTGGAGTTAAGGTCCCTAACTCATTCTGCCCTAAAGTCTTATTTCCACTTCTGCTCTGCTGATATTTATCTTTCAGCCACCTAGGAGGCCAATAAGCCAATCTTCCCTTGAATACCTAGAGATATTATGAGACATTGATTTTGTAGTTTTTTAACTCGACTATTCAAAGAATAGTCTAGCTATTCTACTCACCCTGGCATCGGTGAGGGGCAAGTGATTTGAACTTTGGAAGTCACGACCTAAACCACTCGGTCACAGAGGCCCCTTGCACTCTTTCTAACTAAATTGAATTAGCTATACAACAAAATTAATTTCATGCAGCTGTGCAATACAGTCATAGCTATTCTACTCACCCTTGCATCGGCGTCGGCATCACACCTTGGTTAAAGTTTTGCATGCAAGTACATTATGGCTATCATTTAAAGGCATATAGCTTTGAAACTTATTTTTTTCTTTTTCTAGGTCAATTACTGACCTCACTGGGTGAAGTCCCATAACTCTGACATGTATTTTAGCCAAATTATGCCCCCTTTTGGACTTAGAAAATTCTGGTTAAAGTTTTACATGCAAGTTACTACATGTATCTGCAAAACTAATGCAGATATTAAATTGAAACTTCACGACATGTGTCTTTGGGCTTATGAAACTAGGTGATAGCATCAAGTCCCATACCAGTATGATCTCTGACTTGCATTTTTGGCCAAATTATGCTCCCTTTTGGACTTAGAAAATTCTGGTTAAAGTTTCGCGTGCAAGTACATATAGCTATTATTTAAATTAAAGGCATATAGATTTGAAACTTATTTTTTTTCTTTTTCTAGATAAATTACCAACCTCACTGGGTCAAGTCCCATTACTCTGACTTGTATTTTGGACAAATTATGCCCCCTTTTGGACTTAGAAAATTCTTGTTAAAGTTTTGCATGCAAGTTACTATCTGCAAAACAAATGCAGATAATAAATTGAAACTTCACAGTCATGTGTCTTCAGGCTTATAAAACTAGTTGATTGCATCAAGTCCTATAACTCTGACTTGGATTTAGAAAACCTCTGGTTAAAGTTTTGCAAGCAAGTTCCTATCTCCAAAACTAATGCAGGTACTGGATTGAAACTCTATAGATATTTTAACATTAGGGTAATATTCCTGCTTCTGGGACAATGGTTCGAATAGTCGAGCACTGGCTGTCTTACAGACAGCGCTTGTTTTAACAGACTGTTCAGATTTTGTTTTGGCTACAAAATAAACAACAATTATAAATTGCTAAATTTTATTATTTAGAGATTTAAACAATAAATAAGATCAATTTTTGAAAATGATTTTGAATTATTTATATTAATAAACAAATAAAACCAAGGAAGATGATTTTACTTTTTCATACACAAGTGAACATTGTCATATCACATAACTGAAAATAAAAGGTCTGATGTGCATGAGTGAAAGATAGTTTAATGTTAATGTAAAATAAAATATTTTAGTTCTTTTCTTTTCAAGGATATAATTCACAATTTTATCCCTGGCAGATAATGCTATGTGCATCATCACGACGTAACTATGTAACATCATAATATGCATCATTATATGCAAATGTTCATGTGGTATAAAAAATAAAAAATAATTCTGTTTTCATTTTTATTTTGCATTTCGGTATGATGTGTACAAGTTATGTTTGTGCAGAGAATATGTACATCTCTTAGACTAATTGTTTGATCACGCAAATGGCACTGTTTGTCACATAGAGACAATCCAAAAAAGTTTATTTTTGGGTTGCCTTATTTCAGCTGTCATAGCTCAGTGAATTTTCCTTCATTGATATCTTTTTATTTATTCATTTATCTATTTATTTTTAGCTCACCTGTCACGAAGTGACAAGGTGAGCTATTGTTACCGCTAATATCCGTCTTGCGTAGTCCATCGTCCGTTGTCTGTCAACAATTTCTAAAAAAATCTTCTTCTTGAAAACCATTGGGCAGAATTACACCACGCTTCACAGGAATGATCCTTGGGTGACCCCCTTTCAAAAGTTTTAATAGAATTGAATTCCATGCAGAATTCTGGTTGCCATGACAACTGAAAGGAAAAACTTTAAAAATCTTCTTGTCCAAAACCACAGGGCCTAGGGCCTTGATATCTGATGTGTAGCATCATCTAGTGGTCCTCTACCAAAATTGGTCAAATTATCCCCCTAGGGTCAAATATGGCCCCGCCTCGGGGGTCACATGGTTTATATAGACTTACATAGGGAAAACTTCGAAAATTGTCTTGTACAAAACCACATGGCCTAGGGCTTTGATATTTGGTATGTAGCATCATCTAGTGGTCCTCTACCAAGATTGTTCAAATTATCCCCCTAGGGTAAAATATGGCCCCGTCCCGGGGGTCCCAAGTTTTACATAGACTTATATTGGGAAAAAAGTTTAAAATTCTTCTTGTCTGAAACCACAACACTTAGACCTTTGATATTTGGTTTATAACATTGTCTTATGGTCCTCAACCAAAATTGTTCAAATTGTACCCCTTGGGTGAAAAGAGGCTCTGCCCTGGGGGTCCCAAGTTTTATATAGACTTATATAGGAAAAAACTTTCAATATCTTCTTGTCTGAAACCATACGACCTAGGCTTTTGATATTAGATATGATGCATTGTCTAGTAGTCCTCTACCAACATTGTTCAAATTATGCCCCTGGGTCAAAAGAGGCCCCTCCCTGGGATCACTTAGTTATTATGTGAGTTATTTAGGAAAAATACTTTAAAAAATCATCTGATCCTATTTCCGAGGCTGTTTAATTATAATTACCTGATGACCCCAAGTAATATGATGTCACTTGACTGTGACCTTGACTTACTGACCTACTTTCTTGTTTTTTAAGTTACAGCCTTGAAATTTTGATGACATACACAGTTTTGCGCACAAATCGTAAAACTGAATTTCATTGACTATGAATGTGACCTGCTGACTTTCTTAATATTTTATCATCATTTTGACATTTAAAACATGTAGCTCATATTACTCAGGTGAGCGATTAAGGGTCATCATGACCCTCTTGTTTGTATTTAGATCATATATAGAATCATTCTTAATTGTCAGTGTTCCATAAATTACAAATTATAACTTGAACAAGGCTTATTTTACAGCTTTTATGAATGAAATATTTTATTTTTTCACAACATCCTGTTTTATTTTTGCATTATAAAGAATGTTGTGCAAAAAAAATTGATCACAATTTGTAAGAAAGAACTGAAGATTTTATCAAAAGACCAATAAAATGTGATGACTAAAAGCATCTTATCTTATCTTGTGGAACTCAGAGCTACTACTGTTATGGCGTATGTACGCGGGGTGCACTTGCCAAATGTAGATAACAATGCAAGCAATACTGGTTGGCGACCCAGATTCAGACAATTTTCAAACCTTTTCAGCTATCATATTTTCATTTTTAATGCAAGATCCATGAAATGTTACCTGTTTCAAGTTCAGTTCTTTGGTGTTACAAAATGGGAATTTGTTTGTATCTAAAAATGATTGAAACTGAACACATCACTGACGCCCGAAAGCGGGTACGTAAATTTAACGTTTTTAGGTGTTGCAGGATCCAGAAATCGGACAGTAGGAAACAGCTAATTATCGCCATTTCCTTTCGCAGAATCACTTTAAGGTCAGTGTTAATGATGAAAAGACATGTTTACCTTGTTTACATTCAGCTATTTCTGTTTGATATAAGGCTGTTGAGAGTTTAAAATATTCAGCTGGCCTATACTTGACATAAACTTTTCAGGAAAAAAAAATGGATTAAACGCATTTACAGTGTGTAATGGGAAAACCTTGAAACTTGTTTTTATCTACCCATTTTGATCATTTTAAAACACGCAATATTCTCGTCTGCATTTAACAGCTTGTAGATGAGTACCCCTTGAATAATGTTTGGGCCTCAAAACAAGTACTGAAAGCACATGTAACTTCCCCCAGCGAGAGCTGTCACAACATTTCGTGAACAAATGTATTAAATATTTCAATTTTGTAAGTTTTACTTACAGATTTGTAATTGTTGTAGTGAATGCTGCACATAAAGCAAGCGTCTGTGTACTTGTCAACAAATGATAAAAAATAATGCGGAAATAAGGGTTTACGCGACTGTCTGGGTTTCTGGGTCGTTTGAAATTCTGGGTTGCCAACCAGTATACAGATAACAATCAGAGGACATACTAGTGAATGCAGAATGAGTTAATCTGTGGCATCTTGCAATTTCTGCATTGTAAGTGGTGGGAGACATAAAATTATGGGGTTTTTTGGTGAAAAACAGTCTCTAGGTATAATTTTTTTGTCTGTAATAAATAAAACAAAATCAAATTGATAATTTAAATGGTATATTATTATAATGAAGATTTCTTATTTGCAAACATGTCTTCACACAAAATGTCTTTTAGTGTAGCGTTTAGTGATACAGTGTCATATCCAACATTAACACTACAAGGGCATATTTCTAGGAGAGCTATGTCTTACCTCTTCCCATTCCAAGTATTGTATTGTCACAGATTTTATTTTGTTATTCTCGTAACTATACACGTGTGTCCTAGTTTGCATTGCCTGTAAAGAATTTATTACAGACTGAAGTTGATACACTAAACAGTGCCTGATACCTAACTGTTTATACCGAAAAAAGGCAGGATATTCTTTGCGGTCCTTGTATTTACACATTTCTTCCAGTACCTGTAGAACACATGGTCCTAAGTCTGTTGTATCAGAGTTTCTACACTCATCATGATGATAAATCATCATTTTTTTTATCATGTAGGAAGAGTATTCCTTATTGCGATACTGTATAAACTCACGTTCTAGCCAATAATTTTTCCTGATTTTATCATCACCATGTCCATTTATGAGAAACTTCAGGATCCTGTACACTTTCACATGATGTTTTGATAGAATATCCCTAATAAAAGACACCTCTGTTTCAGTAAAAGATATTGTATTATATGAACCCACATTCAAACAGCTTTTAGCAGACAATACCTCATCTTTGAACGATTTTGGTTCTACATTTTTTTCTACCTGCCTAACAAACCAATCTGGCTTATCCATAACAACAGTTTTGTAGGCAGGAACAAGGTCAGCAGCTATGTATCTTTTTTTTCCTAAACTGTCCTTGTAAATGAACTGAAACATGTATGCTGGACCATGCATCTTTACAGTTTCTTCCGTGTTTAGATAAATTTCTCTTCTCCCATCTTGAGAGGAATGATGAAATGACTTTTTATCAGTCAACTCGGAAAAACAAACCCCTATGGCTAATTTCATGTCAAGCCATGCAGAAAAATCAAATTCCTTTCTCCCAGAGAAGAGTAGAAAAATGAAGTCGAACTCATCTGGAAAATGATTCTTTGTTCCTTCATAGAAACTGCCCACTTTGATAATGGAACTCCTTGCTGGTTTTATATTTAAGTTTTCAAAACCACTCTCCTTTAGTTTTATTTCTCTTACTTTCATAGAAAATCTGTCTAGTGCCTCATTAGCTATATCCTGGACAAGAGTTTCTATTCCTGACTGAATAAACTCAACTTCCTCTTGTGATGCTTTGATTTTGCATTCCTTTTCATAGACATCATTCAAGTACAATTCAAGGTTATTAACTGTTTTAGGAATTTCATCTTCTTCAGCTTCAGAAACATCATTGAATTCAAGTTTGTTTTTTGTTTCATTTGTTTCAGGTATTTCTTTTAAATTATAAATACCTTCAGCTTTAGATACATCATTGAATTCAAGTTTGTTTTTTGTTTCATTAAATGTTTCATGTATTTCTTTTAAATTATAACTACCTTCAGCTTCAGAAACATCATTAAATTCAAGTTTGTTTTTTGTTTCATTTGTTTCAGGTATTTCTTTTAAATTATAACTACCTTCAGCTTTAGATACATCATTGAATTCAAGTTTGTTTTTTGTTTCATTTGTTTCAGGTATTTCTTTTAAATTATAACTACCTTCAGCTTTAGATACATCATTGAATTCAAGTTTGTTTTTTGTTTCATTTGTTTCAGGTATTTCTTTTAAATTATAACTACCTTCAGCTTTAGAAACATCATTAAATTCAAGTTTGTTTTTTGTTTCATTTGTTTCAGGTATTTCTTTTAAATTATAACTACGTCTTTTACCACATAAATTTCCCATCTCATAGCCTGTAAGAATATGGTCCGTAGTTAAAATCAATGATAGTGAATTCCATATTTAGTTAAACATTTCTTCGATCTTTAAATGTCCATTTAAGCAGTAATTTTACATTTAATCACTGTATGAAATGTATATGACACAATAAACTGATTTGATAATATTATAATGTAGTTATATAGTAAGTTTCTTTAAAGAAACTCATTTCTATATTATCTCTTTTCTCACCATGTTTACCATAGGTAAATATTCGTTAATGTTAAATTTTAATATCTTTGTATCAAATTTCAGTTTTGCCAATAATAAAAAGGATTTAAGGCATACTTAAAGACACTGGTTCTGGTATGCAAGGTATGTGGCCTATGGTCTGCATATTGGCGGTAAGAGCCAATATACAAGACTGGACGATTGATAGACTTGCTTCTGTTTATCATAATAAGCTACTGTATAGCTACTGTGCAGTAAATAAATTGCAGGTGATATTTCTCACCTTTATAGCAAATCAGTTCTCAGCTTTATAACGAGTTTAGAAAGCTTGATTGAATTAGGGCTAAATAAACAAAGTGATAAGATACAAGTATGAAGGGGATTTTGTAACACCCTGTCATTTTTCAGTGTAGGGGATTTTGATCAAGGGGATTTTGATTGTCTCCCGATACAACAGTGTTTTTATCATATTTTTAATAAATCAAGTTTTCTAACAATTACATCTCATCATTGCTGTTTTTATCAAAAATACAAAAAATGTATTCAGGCACATAGCTTTAATTTAGAAATAATAAATTATGTGTATTTTGAACAATGATATATCTTTATTGCTGGATTTATTATATAAGAACATTATTTAGACAACACAAGGGGAATTATGCATTTTAATATATAAAATCCTTCTGTCCATATGCCTTTTTTATCTATTAAAAATGCAACTGAACGCTTCTTTAAATAATTTCTAATAAAATCCAGCAATTATCTCTTTCTGGTTTTATTTGTTCATTGAAATGACATGGAACCTTGACTGTAGAAAGTATTTTTCTTCTAAACTAAATGGCTTAGAGGCAATATTTTGTATTGAACATTTTCATTTGGCATCCTGCCAAGACTTTTTTGAGTATTGAAAGTTGTTGTTTGTTATAGACCCCTTATAAAAATCCTCTTCCCGACACTTAAGTTAAGTGTCGGGAAAAGGATTTTTATAAGGGGTCTATAATCTGGAAAACAAATGTCTTTTCTTTACTTATTGTATGATAAATATAAGGTTGCTTTTCTTGACTGCAGAATGCTTTCAAATTCTAATACTAATATTTACAAATATGTTCTTACATGAAAAGGATTCCAGAACTCCCATACAGAAATAAGCTAAGTGACACTATGATCACAGGTCAGCTTACATTTATGTGATAATTTTGCTTTATATGATGGATTATTCATGCGTTATTTATCAGACTTAAAAAAGAAGTCTGTCTTACTACTGGAACGTAACATGTCTTGTCTTTAAGTATTTTATTATGATAAATATATAATTTACATTTGTTTTTGTGCTCCCCAAAAGTGAAAGGATGTTTGCTGCTGCTCTGTACACTTGACCATCGGCCAATCCCACAATTCTTGTCTGGACTATTTCACAGCAACTGCTCATTGGAATTGAGCGAACTTTCAAAGGAAGCTTCACTGCTTCACTCTCAAGAGGAGATGTGCACATTGTCTTCATGCTCTGATTGGATGATTTTCACTGAGTTATTGCTCATTGATTATTCTGCATTAGTATACTATAGCACTATTTCTTGTCCAGAGTATTCCTCAGCAACCACTGTCTGGAGTTCAGCAAAACTTCATAGGAAACTTCACTCCCAAGTGGAAATTCTCATTATTATATTCATAATCTGGTTGGATGATTTTTGACTGAGTTATTACCCTTTGATTATTCTACATTAGTTTTCTTTTCTTTGTTTGTTTTGGGTTTGACACCATTTTTCAACAGTATTTCAGTCATGTAACACCGGGCAGTTAACCTAACCAGTGTTCGTGGGTTCTGTACCAGTACAAACCTGTTCTCCGCAAGTAACTGCCAACTTCCCCACATGAAACAGAGGTGGAGAACGAATGATTGCAGACACAATGTCCTTAATCAAATCGTCACGGATAACATACACCCCACCCGGGGATCGAACTCACAACCCCACAATCCATAGACCTACGCTCTCCCTACTAAGCTAAGCAGGCAGGCTAGTTTTCTTGTCCGAAGTATTCCTCAGCAAGCACTTTTTGGAATTCAGCGAAACTTCATAGGAAGCTTCAATTTCAAGAGATAATTTGCATGATATCTTCATATTACTGTCAGATGGTTTTTCACTGCATAATTGCCCTTTGATTATTCAACTAATATCCTTTGATTATTCAACTAATATTAGTTAGGTATAGGGTCATCATCATCAAGAGTAATTCTCGGCAACCACTGGCTGGAGTTCAGTAAAAATTCATAGGAAGCTTCATTCTCAAGAGAAGATATGCATATTTTCTTCATATTCCAGTTGGGTGATTTTTCACTGAGTTATTATTCGACATTAGTATACTATAGCGCCATCATTGTCCTGAATATTTCTCGGCAACCTTTGGCTGCTATTCAGTTAAATTCAAAGGAAGTTTCACTGTCCAGAGGAAATGAGCATATTATCTTTATGTTCTTGTTGGATGATCTTTCACAGAGTTATTGCCCTTTTATTATTCAGCATAAGTATACTGCATCACCGTTTCTTGACCAGAGTATTTCTCAGCAACCACTGGCTTGAATTCAGAAAATATTCGTAGGAAGCTTCATTCTCAGGAGGAGATGAGCACATTGAGTATATGGTCTGGTCGGGTGATTTTCACTAAGTTATTGCCCTTTGATTATTCGACATAAGTAAACAATAGTGCCACCATTGTCCGAAGTATTCCCCAGCAGCCCCTGAAACTTCATAGGAAACTTCACTTCCAAGAGGAGATGTGCATATCTTATGTGTGTGTTTTCTCAACAATTTTCAACAAATGGACTTTTGGGCAACTTCTTTTGAAGGTTTACTACTGAGATGAAGTATGTGCCCAGTTGATGATACACACTTTCGTGCTTTTAAAATGCAGTAATCCTACTTTGAGGAGCATCCATCAGTTGTACAGATATTTTCTTGTTTCTTGCCTGTAGAATAGTCTGTGAAGACTTGCATTGAGCCCTTCATTGTCAGCTACAGACCTCCAGGTGAAAAGACTAGACAGCCATGTCAAAACCAAACCAAAGGTTTAATTATAACAAAATGTTGATCAAAATTATTATTTCAATACTTTTACTGGAATTTCTTCAGCTGTGATCGACTCCATAAAGCAGTTAAAGATTGCACAAATTAGTTTTTAACAACCTAAGAAAGAACATGTTTTGAAATATTGCATAATTTTGCTAAGACATTATCTTTGTGAAATTGTTTAAGCCAGTTTCAATGGCTACCAAATGGGAATGTTTTTAGGTTTGGCTGCTGTTTGTCTTCCATCTGTTTTCCAGAAATTTTTCACTTATCAGCATTATTGAAGCAGTCTTAACAAGACTCGTGCAAGTTTTAAAGTAAATATAATGACTGATGGTTTCCTGATAGATTTGTTTTAAAAGTAATATATTTAGTTCAAAGTGTTGGTAAGTGGTTCACTGCCATATATTTGCAAGCTGAATCTCTGGATCTAAGCATGTTTTTTTGTTGTTGTTGTTAACCTCCACTGAATGCAGAGGGAAATAGTTTTAGCATTGTCTGTCCATACACCCGAAGCCACTGTCTGTGACAGGGTTTTTGAGTATTTAAATTGAACATGGTAGAAATGGTAACTGCGATAAGGAAATTAATCAATGCCACCCTGCAAGTTTCAGTAAGAGTGCCTGAGTAAGGTTTATGGCCCCTTGTACCTGTATAATATATGTATTGTTCCATTTTCTGTCCATCCGGAGTCATATCTCAGATGTGGTTTGAAGGCTTTCAATGAAACATTGTATAATATTAACTGTTATGGGAAATGCGGCCTTAGATTGCTTGAAGAAGACAACATTTATGACCCTTTGTCCTTTTGTCAGGCATGGTTTGAAGTATTTCAATAGAGCTTAGTTAAAGTGAAAAGTGTGAAAGGGAAATGCAACCAAGTGGTTATTATGTCTCCCACTGCTGTGGGGGAGACGTTATTGTTTTCGCCCTGTCTGTCTGTCCATCCATCACACTTTATTTCCGATCAATAACTGAAGAATCATTTGACCTAGAACCTTCAAACTTCACAGGATGGTAGGGTTTATGCAGTAGACGACCCCTATTGTTTTTTGGGTTACTCCATCAGAGGTCAAAGTCACAGAGGCCTGAACATGGAAAACGATTTCCAATCAATAACTTGAGAACCACTTGACCCAGAATGTTGAAACTCCATAGGATGATTGATCATGCAGAGTAGATGACCCCTATTGGTTTTGGGGTCACTCTTTTAGAGGTCAAGGTCACAGGGGCCTGAACATGCAAAACCATTTCTGATCAATAACTTGAGAGCCACTTGACCCAGAATGTTGAAACTTCATAGGATGATTGGTCATGCAGAGTAGATGACCCCTATTGATTTTGGGGTCACTCTGTTATAGGTCAAGGTCACAGGGGCCTGAACATAGAAAACCATTTCCGATCAATAACTTGAGAGCCACTTGACCAAGAATGCTGAAAATTATAAGGATAATTGGACATGCGGAGTAGATGATCCCTATTGATTTTGGGGTCACTCTATTAAAGATCAAGGCGGCAGTGGACAGAACATGGAAATCCATTTCCAGTCAGTAACTTGAGAACTATTTGACCCAGAACCTTCAAATTTCATAGGGTGATAGGACTTACAGAGTTGATGACCCATATTGTTTTTAAGGTCACTCCATCAAAGGTCAAGGTCGCAGGGGGCTGAACATAGAAAACTCTTATTAATAAGAACCACTTGACCCAGAATGTTGAAACAAAGTAGAATGGTTAGATATGCAGAGTAGATGACCCCTACTGATTTTAGGGTCACTCGATCAAAGGTCAAGGTCACAGGGGATTGAACATGGAGAACCATTTCCAATTCATAACTTGAGAACCACTAGGCCCAGAATGTTGAAACTTAGTGGGATGATTGGGCATGCCAAGTAGATGATTCCATATTGCAGTCAACCATCAGTGTCTCTTTGACTTTTGTTCCTGTCCCCTATTGAATTGTTGCCTATAATTATGACTATGCATTGGGAGAGACATGCGCTTGTCTACAAAAGCATCTTCTAATTTATGCATTGTTCTAACTTTACAAAGAAATGATGGTTATTTTTAAAAATACACTAACATCATGCGGACTTACTTATAGGAACAAAGATAGAGTGTTATCATGTTTGATCTTCAATTCTACATATTCACGAAGACAAGATTGAAATGCAAAATAATAGATAGCAGAGGGATGCTAAATAATTACATTAAACACTCTGATTTCTTAAATTCTGAGCAGAATAATTAACTTATACTAGGCCCTCGTGAAGTAATTTAGGGAGACATATAACCTATTTGTTTTGTTTTACTTGATTAAAGACACTTGCAAGTTACATGATTGTAATATTTTTAGCTCGACTATTCGAAGAATAAGTAGAGCTATCCTACTCACCACGGCGTCGGCGTCGGCGTCACACCCTGGTTAAGTTTTTCGTACCAGTCCACATTTTGACAAAGTCTTTTGAGATAAAGCTTTGAAACTTTCAACACTTGTTTACCATCACCATGTCCAGTTATAGGCAAGAGTACATAACTTTGTCAAGCATTTTGACTGAATTATGGCCCCTTTTGACTTAGAAATCTTGGTTAAGTTTTTCGTACCAGTTCATATTTTGACAAAGTCTTTTGAGATAAAGCTTTGAAACTTTCAACACTTGTTTACCATCACCATGTCCAGTTATAGGCAAGAGTACATAACTCTGTCAAGCATTTTGACTGAATTATGGCCCCTTTTGACTTAGAAATCTTGGTTAAGTTTTTCGTACCAGTTCATATTTTGACAAAGTCTTTTGAGATAAAGCTTTGAAACTTTCAACACTTGTTTACCATCACCATGTCCAGTTGTAGGCAAGAGTACATAACTCCATCAAGCATTTTGACTGAATTATGGCCCCTTTTTGACTTAGAAATCTTGGTTAAGTTTTTCGTACCAGTTCATATTTTGACAAAGTCTTTTGAGATAAAGCTTTGAAACTTTCAACACTTGTTTACCATCACAATATCCAGTTGTAGGCAAGAGTACATAACTCCAGCAAGCATTTTGACTGAATTATGGCCCCTTTTGACTTAGAAATCTTGGTTAAGTTTTTCGTACCAGTTTATATTTTGTGTAAAGTGTTTGACATATGGCTTTGAAACTTTTATATCTTGTTCAGTATAATAGTCTCTATCAATAGGCAAGAGTACATAACTCTCTCCTCTTTTTTGGCTGAATTATGGCCCTTTTTGAACTTGGAAACTGGTTCTGTTTTGTATATGTCCATGTTTTGTCAAGACTATTTGACATATGTCTTCTAAACTTTAAACACTTGTTTATCATTATGATTTCCATCTCTAGGCAAGAGTACATAACTCTGACAACTATTTTGACTGAATTATGGCCCTTTTTGGACTTTCAAATTTGTTCAGTTTTTCTTACAAGTCAGCGTTTTGTCAAAACTATTTGAACTGTGGCTTTGAAACTTTTAACACTAGTTTATCAACATGATTTCCATCTGTAGGCAAGAGTACATAACTCTGTCAACTATTTTGACTGAATTATGGCCCCTTTTGGACTTGGAGATAAGTTAAATTTTTCATATAAGTCCATGTTTTGCCTAACATATAACTTAACATATTTGCCATCATGGTCACACATTGCCATTTAGTGCAAGACTAATCGAAATCCACAAATACAGGAACATTTTTTGGTTAATCCATTTTTTGTTTAGTCTGAAAATCTATGGAAATATTTTGACCCCATTCTTCAATCAATTCTTCGAATAGTCGAGCGCGCTGTCATCCGACAGCTCTTGTTTCATAATTTCAGTGCAATTTGACCATTTAGTGATTTAGTGTCAAAATAGGGACATGCTGCCAAAGATTTATATATGAAATACATATTCAAACACAGTTCTTTATGAAAATTTGTGTGAATTATTTCTTGTTGGATTTCATTCTTGATAACTGAATTAAACTGCCACTGTAGCATATTGGTACAGTTGAGTGTTGCAGGTCGTGGGTTTGCATCCTGGCCAAATGATACAAAAGACATGAAAAATGGTACTGGAAGTTACCTTGCTTGGCGCTCAGCATTTAGAGGATAGCTCTATAGGACTGGTCAGCCTGGTGTCAGTATTGTGTTGAGTGGGTGTGGTATCATGATGCGTGTCATTTGAATATGACTGAAAAATTGTTGAAAAGAGGGTAAACCACACACATGTATTAACTGAAATAAAATTTATTTATATATTCATAATTTACATTGTCATATACAAAGTTCATGTACAGTATGCACATAGATAAGACCAAACAAATAGATGGAATGTTTTACTGTTGTTAACATTCTTTGTTTTATTAATCAGGGTATGAAAATAAGCATGCAGTGGTCAAAACTGACTTTCAACAGTTTGTACATCTTCATTAGAAATGGATATTCATTAAAAGAAAATTTGTGTCCTTAAAAAAAAAAAAACAGAATTGGACTGATAATTTTTGATGGTAGAGTCTTTTGATGCAAAATAAAGATTTTTTTGTTTGCAAACATGTCTTCACACTAAAGGTCTTTTAAAGTAGTGTTTAGTGATGAAAAAATATATAGGAATAATGTAGCCAATCCATATGTTCCTGTTGCAAGTATTGCATTGTTACAAATTTTATTGTCTTAATCTCATATCTATATCCATGTGTCCTACTAAGTTTGCATTGATTTTAAAGCATCAGTGACAGATTGAAGATATTCCACCAGGCAGGGTCTGATACTTGTATAAAGCAGTCTTCAATCCAACCAAGCCTGCAGCATTCTCATTTTTGTCGTGTTGAGCGACCTTAATTGGAGTTTCCACTTTTCTATTTAAATGTAACTTGTGCGAGTTTTAAAGGAAATAATTATATTGACTGATGGTTCCACACTAGATTCTTTTAAGTTTTAAAAGTAAAATATTCAGTACAAAGTGTTGGTAATTGGTCCCGTGCCACATTTTTGCAAGCTGAATCTCTTGATGTTAGTTTTTTGTTTTGTTATCCTCCACTGAATACAGAGGGAAATATTTTTGACATTGTCTGTCCATATGTCCGAAGCCTTTATCTATAACAGGATTTCAAGTATCTAAACTAAAAATGGTAGAAATGGTAACTGCGATAGGGAAATGCCGCCCTGCAAGTTTCAGTAAGAGTGCCTGAGTAGGGTTTATGGCCCCTTGTACCTGTATAATATATGTATTGTTCCATTTTCTGTCCATCCGGAGTCATATCTCAGATGTGGTTTGAAGGCTTTCAATAAAACATTGTATAAATATTAACTGTTATGTGGCTCTGGTAGTTCTCATTACGTTGCTTCAAGAAGACAACTTTTATGGTCCTTTGTACTTTTCTCAGACATGGCTTGACTCAACCATGAAATCTACGAAAATTAGTTCCCTAAGAATATTAATGATTTCACAGTACACTAAGACAGAATTGAGATGCAAAATAATAGATAGCCAAAGGATGCTAAATAATTACACCAAACACTCTGATTTCTTAAATTCCGAGCAGAATACTGTAAGTGTACTTATATTAGCACAGCTAAATTTTAGCGCAAACGCCTTAAATGGAGTAGTTTCGACTTAATAGCGCGTACTTGTATTAGCACAGTATCACCAGCGCTAAAATAACCAGTTGGTGGCTGAATGGTATTCGTAATGAAATCGACGTGGCACGCACATAAAAATGCATAGGTCTACAGTATGACATAAAATCTACATTCGTTTAGATTAGTGTTAATCTGTATACTGTAAATTTGTACATGTACACAGTGCAGAATAGTGATAATTGTTTGTTTTCAAAGCACTTGGTTTTCAAAGCAGTATAATGTTATGGTGACACTTGTTATTAGTGCGACCGGACAAACTGGCGATCTATTTATTTATTTATTTATTTGGGTTTTACGGCGCACCAACACAGTATAGGTTATATGGCGCCAAACAGGACTACAAATTTTGGTTTCACATCTCATTTACATCGAAATAAAAACATGAGGTATGGAATCAAAATTTGCATACCTGCTGGAATGACAGAGTTACAGCAAAACCAAGTGTTAAGACCCTATTAGTCGCCTCTTACGATCATGTAAGGGTAAGGCAGTGGTTCCATATTCTTTTCATACACAGATTGTCCCAGAACCACATGGGGCAAACTGGCGGTCTACTCCGAAGGTATTATATACCATGTTTATGGACAGTGGCGAAGAAAAAAAAGCAGCCTCATTTACAAAAATAGATGACTTTTGTACTAATATTCAAACAGGTTAAATTATTCTATTCAAAAAATTCTACAGAGTAATAGTTACGAATGCAGTTATTTTCGTATTTACACAATTAGTATATATTTCTCTGTGTTCTGTTGCATTGTGATTACGGTATTTTCAATACTATAAATATCACTTTTTTGAGCCTTTCAATAGGGACGTGCTGCTAAGTATTTAAATATGAAATACATAATTATTCAAACACAGTTCTTAATGCACTTAATGAATTATTATGTCTCCCCACCCTCTGGGGGAGACATATTGTTTTTGCACTGTCCGTCCGTCCGTCCGTACGTCACACTTCATTTCCGAGCAATAACTGGAGAACCATTTGACCTAGAACCTTCAAACTTCATAGAGTTGTAGGGCTGCTGGAGTAGACGACCCCTATTGTTTTTGGTGTCACTCCGTCAAATGTCAAGGTCACAGGGGTCTGAAAATTGAAAACCATTTCTGATCAATAACTAGAGAACCACTTGACCCAGAATGCTGAAACTTCATAGGATGATTGATCATAAATAGTAGATGACCCCTATTGATTTTGGGGTCACTCCGTCAAAGGTCAAGGTCACAGGGGCTTGAACATTGAAAACCATTTCCGATCAGTAACTAGAGAACCACTTGACCCAGAATGTTGAAACTTCATAGGATGATTGGTCATGCAAAGTAGATGACCCCTATTGATTTTGGGGTCACTCTGGTAAAGGTCAAGGTCACAGGTGCCTGAACATTGAAAACCATTTCCGGTCAGTAACTTGAGAACCACTTGACCCAGAATGTTGAAACTTAATAGGATGATTGGTCATGCAGAGTAGATGACCCCTAACGATTTTGGGGTCACTCTGTTAAAGGTCAAGGTCACAGGGGCCCAAACATTGAAAAGCATTTCCGGTCAGTAACTTGAGAACCACTTGACCCAGAATGATAAAACTTCATAGGGTGATTGGTCATGCAGAGTAGATGACCCCTATTTATTTTGTGGTCACTCCATCAAAGATCAAGGTCACAGGGGCTTGAACATTGAAAACCATTTCCGATCAATAACTAGAGAACCACTTGACCCAGATTGTTGAAACTTCATAGGATGATTGTACATGCAAAGTAGATGAGCCCTATCGATTTTGGGGTCACTCCGTTAAAGGTCACAGGGGCCTGAACATTGAAAACCATTTCCAGTAAGTAACTTGAGAACCACTTGACCCAGAATGTTGAAACTTAATAGGATGATTGGTCATGCAGAGCAGATGACCCCTAACAATTTTGGGGTCACTCTGTTAAAGGTCATAGTCACAGGGGCCCGAACATTGAAAACCATTTCCGGTCAGTAACTTGAGAACCACTTGACCCAGAATGATGAAACTTCATAGGATGATTGGTCATGCAGAGTAGATGACCCCTAACGATTTTAGGGTCACTCTGTTAAAGGTCAAGGTCACAGGGGCCTGAACATGGAAAACCATTTCCAATCAATAACTTGAGAACCTCTAGACCCAGAATGTTGAAACTTCATAGGATGATTGTTCATGCAGAGTAAATGACCCCTATTGTTTTTGGGGTCACTCCATTAAAGGTCAAGGTCACAGAGGCCAGAACATTGATAACCAGTTCCGATCAATAACTTGAGAACCACTTGACCCAGAATGTTGAAACTTCATAGGATGATTGAACATGCAGAGTATATGACCCCTATTGATTTTGGGGTCAGTCTATTAAAGTTCAAGGGCACAGTGGCCTGTTCATGTAAAATCATTTTTTGGAAATAAAGTGAGAACCACTTGACCTACAATGTTGAAACTTAATAGGATGATTGGACATGCAGAGTAGATGACCCATATTTATTTTGAGGTCACTTGATCAAAGGTCAAGGTCACAGGAGCCTGAACAGTGACTTGAGAACCACTAGGCCAAGAGTGTTGAAATTTAGCGGGATGACTGGACATGCCAAGTAGATGATCCCTATTGCAGCCAATCATCAGTGTCTCTTTGACTTTCGCTCCTGACCACTATTGACTTCTTGCCTATAGGACTTTGCATAGGGGGAGACATGCGCTTTTTTACAAAAGCATTTTCTAGTTTCTTGTTGGATTTCATTCATTCAGATTTTAGATTATACCTCTACCTTGATAACTGAATTAAACTGCCACTATAGCCTATTGGTACAGTTGAGTGCTGTAGGTCGTAGGTTAGACTGGCTCCCGTCCCTATGTTTGTTCTTATTTACATATATCAGTTTTCTTCATTAAGAGGGAAGTAACTCCAGAAGGTTGTTTCTACATTGACTTTTTTTATTGCCCCTGGCTCCAAACATATGTATGGTTCAGCCATCAGATAAAACTGTGCTATTTTAGAGGTTTAAAAGTTTCTTATAAAATGTTTCCAGTATTAATATAAAAGATAACCATGCAGCCAGGGAGCCAGGCTAGTCGTAGGTTTGCATCCTGGCAGAAGGATACAAAAGACGTGAAAAATGGTACTGGACACTTCCTTGCCTAGTGCCCAGCACTTAGAGGATAGCTCTACAGGACTGATCAGCCTGCTTTCAGTATAATCTTAAGCGGGTGGGGAATCATGTAATATGTCATTTAAGTATGACTGAAAAATTGTTGAAAAGAGGGTAAACCAAACACATATATTAACTGAAATAGATTTAGTTTATATATTCATAATCTACAATGTTCATGTATACAGTACGCTCATGAATAAGACCAAACAAATAAATGGAATTTTTACTGTACTTAACATTCTTTGTTTTTGTAATCACTGTATGCTGTCATCTGAAAATAAGCATGAAGTGGTCAAAACTGATTTTCAACAGTTTGTAAAACATTATCATTTTAACAATTATTAGAAATGGATATTCATTAAAAGATTTTGTGTTCTTAAGAATCAGAATGATAATTTTTGATGGTAAAGTCTTATACGTAATGGGAAAGTTTAAAGATTTTTTGTTTGCAAAAATGTCTTTAAACAAAAGGTCTTTTGTAAAGTAGTTTTAATTGAGTAGATGAATTTCACTGTCAGGTTGAAGGCAATCTGGGCGTTCCTGTTCCAAGAATTGCAATGAAATGGATTTTATTTCAGTATTCTCATAACTATATCCATGTTTCCTAGTTTGCATTAATTTTAAAGTATCAATCACAGATGGAAGATGATCCACTGGACAGAGTTGATCAAAATCAAAATCTGCAGAAAATGTAGGATATTCTTTGCAGTTCTTATATTTACACATTTCCTCCAGTACCTGTAGAACACATGGTCCTATTTCTGGTGTATCAGAGTTTCTACACTTATCATGATGATATATCATCATTGTTTTTATCATGTAGGAAGAATAGTTGCTATAGCGGTTTTTGTCATCTTTTCTTAATCTATATTTGAAACATTTTTTCATGGTTTTATCATCACCATGGCCATTTATAAGAAACTTCAGGATCCTGTACACTTTTACATGATGCTTGGATAAAACATTCTTGATAAAACACACTTCTGTTTCAGTAAATGAATAAAGGTTACCCACATGTAAACAGCCTTCTGCAGACAATACCTCATCTTTGAAAGATTTTGGTTTGACATATTTATTTACATGCTGTACATACCAGTCTGGTGTATTCCTAACATCGATTTTATAGGCAGGAACGAAATCAACAGCTATACATGTATCTCTTTTTTCGGCTAATTTGTCTTTATAAATGAATTGTAACGTATTTGCTGGACCATGTTTCTCCAAATCTCTTTCAGTGTTTAGATAAATTTCTCTTCTTTCATTTGGAGAAGAATGATGAAATGGCTTTGTCTTGATCAATGCACGAAAAAACTCAGTTATTCTTGATGTCACGTAAATCCATAATTCACCATCAATTTTTTCTCTGCCAGAGGAAAGAAGAAAAATGAAGTCAAACTCATCTGCAAAATGATTCTTTGTTTCTTCATAGAAACTGCCCACTTTGATAATGGAACAATGATCCCTTGTTGGTTTAATATCTGTATTGTCTTTAAAAACACTATCCTTTACTATTAAATTTTTGAAATGTTTTTTGACTTCTGTCTTACGTTCTTCAGTAGCATTATCTAGTTAAGGAGTTCTTTAGGAAATATGTGTAATACATTATCAATTATGTCCTGGACAAGAGTTTCTATTCCAGTCTTAATAAACTCAACTTCCTCTTGTGATGCTTTGATCACACATTCCTTTTCATAGACATCATTCAAGTACAATTCAAGGTGATTATTTGTTTCAGGAATTTCTTGTTTTTCACTTTCCATTGTTCAAGTAAAATTCATGGTTATTATCATTCTGTATTTGGAAACTCTTGTAAAGGTATTGCATCTGTTACTTGTTTTGTCTTTTGAAAAATAACTTTCCCTTCTCATAATCAACATTTTCTGTGGTTTGAATTCTATTGTAAGTCAAACATTTTGATTTTTCGTAATTTCCATTTAAAATAGCAGTTTTCTTTTAATTACAGTATAAAAATGTATATCTAGTTAACCAGTGTCTATATCTATATTGAATGTATGGGTAGGGCAATTCAATCTTATCAATAGATAAACTGGTTAAAGGCCTATTTTTATGTCAAATTTGATAGAGCTGGGTCGACAGTCTCTTGTTGATAACAGAAGTATGTTGCTAAGAGCTTATTTCGAGTATTTATGCACCCCTCCCTGTAAAAAAGGTGTTAGGGAGGGGCACTTAGAGTTGCCCTTGTCAATCCCCTCTTCCTTCCATGTGTTCAAATATGTGTCACGCAGTTCTCAAAAAGTATTTGATCCAGAGTCATCAAACATCACAGGATTTTTATTGAAGTTGTACACCTGATGTTTTAACTGGGACTCCACACAGTCAGACCAGAGTTATAGCCATTGAAAAAGTAAAAAAAAATATGCATATAGGGCCTATGTTTGTCTTGTAAGTACATGTATCTCAAAAAGTATATGACCCCAGAATGTGCGAAGTTATGCATCCATATTTTATTAGAGATTTCAATCAGCCAGACCAGAGTTATGTCCCTTGATTGTGTCAAAAAATATGTACAAAAGGACATCAAAGATAGTGTCACACAAATCTTACATGGTATTTGACCTAGGATAATGAAACATAATATGCATAAATGGCATGTAAGTTTGTGTTGCATGTATCTAAAAATCCGTTTTTTTTATTAGAACCATACAACATTACAGCATTGTTTTATAGCATGTGAAGTTGTGCACCTGGTGTTTTGTTTGGGATTTCACCCAGCCAGACCAGAGTTATTGTCCTTTACCCAGTGAAAAAATACATATGAAGTGCTTAAATGTTTGTGTTGCATACACCTTAAAAATATTTCAGGTAGAATCATGAAACCAGGAATATTATTCAACATATAAATTAGTGTACCCAAGTTTCTTTTTATTTATTTTGCAAGCTGCGAGCTGTTGTCCTTGATTTAGTAAAAAAATAAAGTTTGTTTCCCATGTATTTATGTATTTCAAAATATACTTGGCTTTTAGTCAGAAAACATTAGAACTTTGTTATATAGCATGTGAAGTTGTGTTTAAAACTTTGTCATGCATATATCATAAAAAATATTTCTCTTTGAGTCATGAAAACCTGTATAGTGACAGGGGGTTACTGAGGGGTGGGGGAGGGGAGCACCTCTGTCCTAAGTGTACACATCTAGTGTCCATTGTACATCTGTTTTCCTTCCATCATCCACTGTGAATCAAGTTTGTGAAATGCACATCATGGACTGACTTATCTACTGCACAAAATTTGAAATGCACATCACAAACTGACTTACCTAATGCATGAAATTGTAAATGCACATCACAAAATATAAAATGCACATCACGAACTGACTTTATCTACTGCACAACATAGTAAATGCACAGCACGAAATGTAAAATATACATCACGATCTGGCGTAACTACTGCATGATATTGTAAATGGACATCACAAAATGTAAAATGCACATCACAAACTGACTTACATACTTTATGAAATTGTAATTGCACATCACAAACTGACTTATCAACTGTATGACATTGTAAATGACATCACGAATTATAAAATGCACATCACCAACTGACTTACCAACTGTATGACATTGTAAATGCACATCACGAAATATAAAATGCACATCACCAACTGACTTTATGCTGAAACTTTATTTTTCTTTTCAGCCGTACTCACTGGAACAGTATCGGTCAAAAGCAGAAAAACTGGCATTGCTAGACAAGGCTATAGATACACATGATGGGAATGCTATTATTGCTGTAAGTTTTTAGTTGTGATAAATATGAATGGACGTATAACTTGAATTTATGGATGTTCTCTGTTACAATGTTATCTTGTACTTTTAAGGGCCTTATGGTTAAGATTACTGACTTCACATTGCTTGCTTTGCATCTCAGTGTGTTCAAGCACTGTCTTGGTCATCATGTGACAAAGACATCAAGCTGGCCTGGAGGCTGATTCTACCAAGGTGTATGCCTGTGCCTGAAGGAATGTGTAAGGTGGCAAATGGGTCTTATCCTGCCGTTACAAACTTGAAACCCATTCCATGATCTGCAAAGTATCTGCTCTTTAATTTCAGCTGTACATTTGACGGGGCCTCCGTGGCCGAGTGGTTAAGGTCATTGACTTCAAATCACTTGCCCCTCATCGATGTGGATTCGAGCCTCACTCGGGGTGTTGAATTCTTCATGTGAGGAAGCCATCCAGCTGGCTTACAGAAGGTCGGTGGTTCTACCCAGGTGCGCGCTCTTGATGAAATAATGCACGGAGGGGCACCTGGGGTCTTCCTCCACCATCAAAGCTGGAAAGTCGCCATATGACCTATAAATGTGTTGGTGCGACTTTAAACCCAACAAAATAAATAAATAAATAAAGTACCTTTGACGTGTACTCCTAAATCAAAAATTTTGTGTCCAGTAATGATCATGGCTTATGCATGCTAACCCCTGAAAGAACCATTATAATTGTGAAATTTCACTGATATGCTTGCAAATGATTATGAAAACAAAAATGACAGATACATGCCAAACTATTAATACCAGCTCAACACAGAACACAATAATATGCAGGTTACATACTTGGCAAAACAATTTTATTGATGCTTCCAATTTATGAAGTTATTGTTTGTCATTTAGTTTGTGACTAAATTTCAACTTTTATTTCAGGCTATTGTGTTTATGAAGCGGACTTTAAAAGATGCGCTATTTAACTTGGAATTGTTGAGGAGACCAGAAGCCGTGGACCAATATTTAGCGTACCTTAAAGCTCATTACAATATGAACGAATATGCTCATATGTTAGAGTAAGGGACTTTAATATACCTTTTTCTGTAGTTTTACTTTTATTGTAGAATTTCCTAAAACTACCGAAATATTGCAGAGTTTTTGGTTACAAAAACAGACACCATACGAGCAGTTATTTAATCAGTATCATTAAAAGAACTGAGAAATGCCGTCTGGCTACTGGTTGAGCAGAATATAAATAGGAAAAAAATATGTACAGTGAAACACCGCTCGCTCGAGGTCGCAAGGGGATGAGCAAAATGCTCGAGTTATCCATGGTTTCGAGCGACCCAAACATTGACCAACATATGAAAAAAATTGAAGTTTGTTTTACGAATTGTTATCGAGACCATTTGCAGAGGAAACGATGATGCGTAATAATAACACACTCGTGACATTTTCAAAAAACGTATTACAAACGTTATTTATGATAGATCGTAAATGGCACATGTGAAGAAACAGCTAAGACATTTTTTTTATTTGAAATACTGTAATCGAATTCGCAATTTTCTTCTCCAAATTAAGATCTCATAATTATCGTCTCAATTTTATGAAAAGGCTATATTATTTCCTTTATTTGCATGCAAACAACTGTTGATTAAAATATTAAGATCTCATAATTATCTTATCGATCCCGCAGAAAAAAGTAATAATCAATAACAATTTTGATCAATAAAATTTTTCTTCCACCTTACATCAATAATTAATCTCATTATCAGATCAAATATACCGACAAACAAACATTTAAGATAGTCGGGGAATAGACCATGCAATTCTCACGACGTGCGAAAATTTTAAATTAACCGATACATTCTGACCGCCGAAGGTGTGAAAAATTTTGACACCTCTGCTCGAGTTTGCCATAAGCCACAAACAGTAAATTAATACACAGGGACCAGGTGTCATGCTCGAGCGATCGAGTTATCGATGCTCGACCCAGCCATGGTAATTTCACATAGAAAATAGAACGAAATCGGCCGGGACCACGTGAATTGCTCGAGCGAGCCCGGGTGCTCGAGTCATCGATGCTCGAGCGAGCGGTGTTTCGCTGTATTTATTAAAAATTGAATAGATCTATTTTATTGATAATTATATACTTTAGCAGTGTGTTTCTATCTTACATAGGCAGGCAGATGCGGCAGGAAATAATAAAAATTCTCGTGGGTAATGAGGACATATCCCACCTATGTAACAATAATAATCATTTCCTTTTTGCTACATCCTGCAAACAGTTTCCACTCCTCTCCTGCAATTTGCATTTTCACCTGACTATATGGCACTTTCCCTTGACTTGTTTCGTCATATTGTTATGACTTTTCAGAAACCTCCTGCCTTAGACGTGTTATGACATTTCAGAAACCTTCTGCCTTAGACATGTTATGACATTTCAGAAACCTCCTGCCTTAGAGGTGTAATGACATTTCAGAAACCTCCTGCCTTAGACTTGTTATGATATTTCAGAAACCTCCTGCCTTAGACATGTTATGACATTTCAGAAACCTCCTGACTTAGACTTGTTATGACATTTCAGAAACCTCCTGCCTGACACTTGTAACTTCTGTCACATATTGAATATGCCTGTCTGATAAGCTAAGTAGGTAGGGCATGAGACACTGAACTGTTAGGTTGTATCCCTAGGCAAGATGTATGTTTAAAGTGACAGTTAAAGAGAAGGAAGAGGATGTTTCTGAAGTCATTCATCCTCAGCCTCTGATTTATTTAAGGAATTTGTCACTTGCTGATAGTGAAAAAATTAGTACTCGTACAGAATTACAGATGCCAGTTAGGTTAACTGTTTGCTGTTACGTTACTAATAAAAGATCGAAAAAACATGACCAGAACTGGAAAATGGCATAAACATAATCAGTACTGACAAAGAACATAAACATGATCAGAACTGGAAAATGGCATAAAACATGTTCAGCACTGACAAAGGGCATAAACATTACGAGAACTTGAAATATACATGATACCTGGTTATTAAAATATTTTAATAAAGAATAATTAGGCACAGGATTGTTTAGGTGAAATGTTTTATATGAACGAAGATGTATAATTTATCCTGTCACTTGCAGTATTTTCGACCCGATATCAGGGTGTCGTATATCTTTCTCGATATACCGTCAGTTGACACGTGACCAGTGATATACGATCAGTTGATCAAATAAATTGCCAGATATCGGAAAATGAAGTAATGACAAGATAAATAGAATAATAGGTTAGTGCCTAAGATGGAGAAAGTTTATCTGGCTCGGCTCCGGACGTTATCAGGTTCGCCTTCGGCTCACCCGATAACCTCCTCCACCTCGCCAGATAAACTTTCTCATCTACGGCACTAACCTATTATTCTCTATTTATAAGTGTTCTCAAATTGCACAAGTCAAGATACACTATTTACTTTACTTGTAACAATCTCTTTTGACCTAATACTTGTCATGATATCTCAGTCTTTATATACTGTACTCACAACAATACCTCATAAGATATGATTGTTTTGAATTGACAAGATACATGTATACTAATAACAAGCATAAATGTATGTTAACAAAATGTTTAGTGGCTACAAAATAAGAATTGATAACTTACAGCATAAAATCTATGAGAATCATGCTTATCTTACCAGTTGTGGTTTAAACCTGCTTAAAAGAAAAGATAATTACAATGTGAACAGAAATATGGCACAGAGATGCTATAGTGAAAAAATATCTTTAAAACTTAGAAATTTGTCCTTATTTTTCAGCAGTCTTAATATACATCAAATGAATTTAGTAATAAGGTTGAATGTTTTTCCTCATAAATTTTAGGAAACTGTAAGCATTTGGTCTTCTAGGATATATTCACGGCCAGATAGTTCCGCCTATTATATAATTATGTTTCCCCCCATTGGGAGGGGGCAAACAGGGAGACATAATGAATATGTTTTTGCCCTGTCCGTCTGTCACAATTCATTTCAGATCAGTAACTTGAGAATCATTTTATTTAAAACCTTAAAACTTAACATGATGGCAGGGCTTATAGAGTAGACGACCCTTGTTGTCTTTAGGGTAACTCAATCAAAGGTCATGGTCACAGGGACCTGAACATGGAAAACCATTTCTGATCGAGTGAACTACTTGACCCAGAATGTTGAAACTTCATAGGATGATTGGTCATGCAGAGTAGATGACCCTTATTATTATTAGGGTCACTCTGTTATAGGTCAAGGTAACAGGGGCCTGAATATGGAAAACTATTTCTGATCAATAATTTGAGAACCATTTGACCCAGAATGTTGAAACTTCATAGGATGATTGGTCATGCAGAGTAGATGACCCTTATTGATATTAGGGTCACTCTATTAAAGGTCAAGGTAACAGGGGCCTGAATATGGAAAACTATTTCTGATCAATACCGGTAATTTGAGAACCATTTGATCCAGAATGTTGAAACTTCATAGGATGATTGTTCATGCAGAGTAAATGACCCCTATTGGTTTTTGGGTCACTCTATTAAAGGTCAAGGATGCAACAGATAGAATATGGAATTCTATTTCTGGTCAATAACTTGAGAACCATTTGACCTAAAACCTTCAAACTTCATAGGGTTTATAAGACTTACAGAGTAGATGGCCCCTATTGTTTTTGATGTCACTCTATCAAAGGTCAAGTTCACAGGGGCCATCTGTCCATCACACTTCATTTTCAATCAATAACTGGAGAACCATTTGACCTACAGCCTTCAAACTTCATATGGTGATTATGGAGATAGGGCATACAGGGAAAATTACCCCTATTATTTTTGTGGTTACTAAATCAAAGGTTAATGCAACAGGGGCTTGAATATGGAAAACCATTTCTGATTAATAACTTCAGAACTGCTTGACCCAGAATGTTGAAACTTCATAGGATGATTAAATATATAGAGTAGATGACTGCTATTGCTTTTTGGGACACTTGATCAAAAGTCAAGATGGAAAATGGTTTCTGATCAAAAACTTGAGAACCATTTGACCCAGAATCTTCACACTTTATAGGATGATAGGACTTAAAGAGTAGATGACCCATATTGTTTTTGGGGTCATTTGAGCAAAGGTCAGGGTCACAGAGGCCTGATCATAGAAAACTCTTCTAATCAGTAATTTGAGAACCACTTGACCCAATGTGTTGAAACTTAAAAGGATGATTGGACATGTAGAATAGATGACCCCTACTGATCTTGGGGTCACTCGATCAAAGGTCACAGGGGCCTGAACATGGAAAACCATTTCCATTTCACAACTTGAGAATCATTAGACCCAGAATGTTGAAACTTCTTTGGATGATTAGACATGTCAAGTAGATTATCCCTGTTGCAGCCAACCATCAGTGTCTGTTTGACTTTCGCTCATGTCCCCTAATGATTTTTTTGCCTATAAGACTATGCATTGGGGGAGACATGGGTTTTTCTACAAAAGCATCTTTCAGTTTCATATATTTTTTATACAATTCAGAAAATCAATTCAGAAAACATTTATACTGTTTAGTGAAACCTGTCTGAGATTTTATTATACAAAATGTATAATGTATTATTTTTTGTGATTAATTGATCTCTTTCCTTCTTTTACTTCAGGTTGTTGAACAGGGCAGAGGAGTTAGCTGTAAGTTGTTTAACATACATTGTAGTTTAAACAGTTAAAATGAATAATGCAACTGCTATAAGATAAGAGATTTCTCAAATATATATAAAAAACTACTGACATCATTGTCATTTCTGTAAGAGTGGGCACAGTGGTATGGTAGTAACACTGTGTGATTAGGAAACCAGGAGTCCTAAGTTTAATCCCCCACTTCTTAAACTAAAAGATATTTCACATTCGAATGAGAGTCTGGTGTATGGGTGTTTTATAGCAGGCTCATGTAACTAATAAACACAGAGAAGCAAATGGAATTGAAGCATCGTCTGAACTCACAGAATAGTCTAATAACAGTTTTTCTGGAGGAGTGGCCCATACAGGTTACCGAGGGCTATTATAGATAAGCACACATACACACATTTCATTTCTGTCAGTAAAATTTACTCCTTATAAACATACACTTAAACTGGCAGTACAGGTTCAATATCTATATTGATCAGTTTAATAGTTTGGAGTAAATATCTTTAATTAAATGTCATATGTAAATATCTTAATTAAATGTCACATGTAAATATCTTTAGCTAAATATCACATACTGTTGCTGCATAACCTGAGTACATATTGCAGATGTTCAAGTATAAACAAGCAGTGAATGTGGATGATCCTTTAGCTAAAATACAGAGAGTCAAAGGTTGTTTACAGTAAGTTCACCTTTGTTAATATATTTATTTTATAATATTTGTTTAATAAAGTTGCAACTTCTTCAGGATTTTGAATATCTTGTTTATATTATGCTGTGTCAAGTGTTTATTGCATATAAATCCACATACTGAGCTTTAGGTACTAGATATTTATCAGATATATGTATTTGTGTAATGCATATTATGCAATAAAATGACCAACTAAACACAAGGAACGGTAGTAGGAACATTCATTCATCATCATTTTCACTAGTTTTTGGGAAAACCACTTAACCGAGACAAGCAGCATTTTAATCTCATCAGAGCACACATGCTAAAGGTGTTATTGTGATAACTCACAGTCCATCATCCGTCAGAACTTCTTTTAAATGACCCTTCTGCTGTAACCATTTAAGGGAGCAGTTGTCTAGTGGTTAGTATGAAACTGTTGACTTGAATTATGCAAGTAATGTTTTTGACTTTCTTCCATTATGTGGTTAAAATATGGTAAAAGATAAGTTTTCAGAGGTCATCCTATGTTACTTCTGTAATTCACTGAATTTATTTTTCCGTTTAAATTTTATCATCTGCATTATTTGGACTCGTGTTTTACAATTTCAGGGCTCATTTTGAGATGACCCCTGGGCTAGAACATGATTGTGGACTGCTACAGCAACAGATATCCCTGCTTCAGAGGCAAAGACCTGTAGATGTAAGTTGCTTCTAAAACGTCTTTGTTTCTTACAAGACACGATATATAAATTGCCGGTCTATGACTGTCTAATGTATATTTTCTGGGCTAATAAATCAATACTTGAAAATTAATCAGTGAAAAACGTATCACATAAAAAAATTCTTACCAAATGGCTAGCCAGTCAATAGTCAAAGCTATTTACTCTTTGGTCTCTGGCTGTGGTTTTGACTATTGGCTGGCAAGGCATTCAGTAACTTTATATTTTAGTCAGTAAATCTTTAAAATGTTTCACTGTCTAAATGTAAATATATTCAGTTACATTTAAATCAGCGTGCAGTTTTAAGATACTTAAGTACAGTGTAATGTATTAATTTATACAATATCAAATCTGTAAATTTATGTGAGATAGTTGAAGTACAGTTACTGAAAGGAAGAATCAATGTGTGCAAGCTATTAACATGAACTTATTCAGATCTTTTCTACAGGTAGGAGATGAAATGTTGGAGAAAGAAGGAAAGCACATGTTGTTCCGTCAGGTGCCGCGGAAAGCCTCTATCATTAACATGCCTGTGATTACCACACTGTATTACTGTTGTGTGTACCACTATGAGGAGGGTGAGAACCTGTTGTCAAGCCCAGCAAGCATCCGGAAAGAACACCAGGTAATTTGAACCAGTCAACTTCAATTATTAATATACTTGTGTTTACCACAGTGACTCTGTATTACTGCTGTGTACACCATTATGAGGTCGGGAATCTTTTATTGAGTCCATATAATTGTATTGGTGTGATGTTAAACCAAACAAAAAGAAGGATACGTTGAGTCTTCCTCCACCACAAACAGCTGGAAAAATGCTGTATGACATAAATTTTTATTGGTGTGAAAAAAGGGACAAAATAGAAAAAAGAACATCTGTCATATGATCTTACCAGTTGATCATATTTCTAGTCATGACTGATCAGTTTCAAAGAAACTAACTAAGTTGACTACTTTTCAGACCAAATTATAATCTTGATGTCAGTTGCAATATTCACCGTTATTATGAAGTCCTAGAAGCCAAATATGAATTCTTCACTATTCTTGTAAAACAAATTCAAGAGATACATGAAGACCTATGTGAGATTTAAATTGGTAAGGTTAGGTTTATTTAGAAATGTTTAAGCAGAACTATCTGATATGTTAAAAAACAACAGTTTAAGGAATACTGTTTAGGTACTTCATGTAGCAAGCAGGCTGATTAAGCCTAGGATTATCATTATTTGTATGACTTATTTCAGTTGACGGAGAAGCAGTATGTATGGACGGCAGTGAAAGCCAGGTCCAGGTTGAGAAAGTGGGGTGATATAGAAGATATGTGTAGGACCAAGGTATGTACAATGATACAAAATATCTTAAGAATTTCATACTTTAAAGTAAATTAATTATGTAAGCATACATTTTGTGCCTTCAGCGAAACAAACTTTTTCTTGGGAATATAAATTCTTGGATTTTCAATTTTAAAGATACAAGCAGCTGAAAGTTTGCCTTTTTCAAGATTAAATTTCATGGATTATAATGCATTCAAAGAACCATGAAAAGTTAGGCCCCCTTTCATTAATATCAAAAATATAGACAAGTAAACAAGTACACATGAGCCATGCCATGAGAAAATCAACATAGTGGGTTTGCGCCCAGCATGGATCCAGACCAGCCTGCGCATCCGCGCAGACTGGTCAGGATCCATGCTGTTTGCTAATGGTTTCTCTAATTGCAGTAGGCTCTAAAAGCGAACAGCATGGATCCTGACCAGACTGCGCAGATGCGCAGGCTGGTCTGGATCCATGCTGGTCGCACACCCACTATGTTGGTTTTCCCATGGCACGGCTCACATGATTAATGTTGTGGCACATATTGCAATCAGGTAGCACCAGTAACCAGAGAACACAGCACATCTGTAGTTAAAAGTCATTCATATAAACAAAATGATTACACAAAATTGTTCAGCAATAAATGGACTCCAACATAACATGGTATGGCTAAAATTGAGTTATTAAAGTTTTTTTGAAAGAAGAAAGAAATATTAAACCCAAATAATTTTCAAAGGTTCCTTTGCTGTTTTTCAGGGCTTTTTTGGTACAAAGATGAGGTGTGTTATAGGATTTGATAAAGTAGCATCTATCATATATAAAGCAGAAGCACCTCCTGAGGTAAGGCCAAAAAGCGTGGATGTTGAGTAAATATTAAGTCACCTGGTGCAGTTTCCTGAATAAAAATCTGATGTGAGATTTTTGTCTCACACTGGTCACAGACTTCTTTATTTTACTGTATGTTTATGGTTTGACTTCATTAAAAACATCGTATTTTCATTAAAATTCACTTGATCTATCTTATTCAATACCAGATATCCTATATGAATGAATGTAGCATTTATAAAAGAATGCATAAATTTATACGCTATTGTATTTAAGAAAAAATCACCCAACAGAGTGTTACCTGACATTCCCATTTGCATTTAGAGCTTGTGACAGATTCTTACGTTTTGAGTACTTGTAACTCAGGGCCCAGCAGAGTGGGCGTGTGTTCCCAACCAACCCAGTTGGCTGCGAAGTGACCTATACTCATTAAAGATGCACCCTACAATTTTGACAAAGGAAATTTTTTTCTCTCAAAATTTAGACCCAGACACACCAGAGACCACCATTTCATACCTGTATTTCAACATTTTCAGGGGGAGAGCCCCCTGACCTCCCTAAAAATAACCCCCACCCCCCTCATCAGGAGGGGAGTTACTTTTCAATTACCTCAAAATTTAGACCTAAAATGCACATGAGCCCACCATTTCATGTCTGTATTTCAAAAATTTCAAAGAGGAGAGCACCAGAATTCCTAAAATGAGGGAAGTACTGCCACCATTAAATGCCCAAGAGTACACCATTTTTAGCTTGACTATTCGAAGAATAATCTAGCTGTTCTACTCACCCTGGCGTCGGCATCACACCTTGGTTAAAGTTTTGCATGCATGGACATATAGCTATCATTTAAATGCATATAGCTTTGAAACTTATTTTTTCTTTTTCTAGGTCAATTACCAACCTCACTGGGTCAGGTCCTATAACTCTTACATGTATTTTGAGCAAATTATGCCCCCTTTTGGACTTAGAAAATTCTGGTTAAAGTTTTATATGCAAGTTACTATCTCCAAAACTAATGCAGATATTGAATTGAAACTTCACTTGTGTCTTTGGGTTTATCAAAGTAGTTGATAGCATCAAGTCTCATAACTGACCTTCATTTTGGCCAAATTATGCCCCCTTTCAGACTTAGAAAATCCTGGTTAAAGTTTTGCGTGCAAGTACATACAGCCATTACTTAAAGGCATATAGATTTGAAACTTATTTTTTCTTTTTCTAGAATAAGTACCAACCTCACTTGGTCAAGTCCCATAACTCTGACATGTATTTTGGGCACTTTTGGACTTAGAAAATTCTGGTTAAAGTTTTGCATGCAAGTTACTATCTGCAGAACAAATGCAGATATTAAGTTGAAACTTCACATGTAACTTCGGTGTTATAAGTTTAGTTGAAAGCATCAAGTATCATAACTCTGACATGCATTTTGGTCAAATTATGTCCCCTTTTGAACGTATATTTAACTTTTTAGATATTTTAACATTTTGGGTAATATTTTCCTGCTTCTGAGATAATATTTTCGAATAGTCGAGCATTGGCATCGTACAGCTCTTGTTCATACCCATATTTGAAAAATATTCCTAGCCTCCCCCAACCCCCCCCCCCCCCACACACACAACATTGGCAAAGGCAGCCCTCCAATACCTACTTGCTATGAGCACTTGCTATGCTCCTGAGCAGTGTGATGTCTTTGTTCTAGACTGGTGCTGCCCCCCCCCCCCCCCCCCCCCCCAATTATTCTTTGGTACGGGCATGCTTGTAAATGTATCAGTATCAATCTTTTCCTTACAATCAATAAGAAACATGTCATTTGTACAAACAGGTACTGTGTCAGTACTTAAAGCTTGTGGATGATGTTGATAAAAGACTGGAGCTTGCCAGGAGAATGCAGTGTCATGATGCAGTCATTGAGGTAAGCAGGCTGTTTAGATATCTGTTTTACTTGTTGTTAGATCACATGTATATCCTTCTTGAGTAAGGTGATCATTGTCAGTGATTGTGATGATGAGATGGGGAACATAGCTCAATATGTTACTGGAATACAATTTAAGGCTTACTTTCATCTAAAAGGAAACAAAATGTATTTATAATACATTTATAAGGAGGTGCTCGCTTCATAAAGGAGGTTATACTGTAGATGTTATAAAGAAAACAGTAAAATTCCATGTAAAGATTATTACCCAGGTTTTCTTGAAGTTTAGATAGAGAATAAAATGTAGCATTGAGTAATAAATCTATATAAATTGACAGATTATGATATTTAGTTTGAATTGCATAATTGTTGCGTAACAATCTATTTTTCTTTCCAGACGTTTCGTTCACAAAGAGACAGACAGGGATTACAGAAATATGTCGAGGCATTAAAACCTAATTCCAGGGAGTGGTTCGTAGCCAATGGTGTTTTGAAGGATCAGGTATAATGATTACACCCTAGATAAAAAGTATATGGGGGTCTATATTGGATTCATGTATGTCTGACCGTTGATCCATTGGTCTGTCCGTCTGTTCGACATATTAACTGCTGGGAAGATTTTCATAAAACCTCATAAAGCTGACTTACAGAGCATGTTACCAAAGTCACTCTATTTAAGGTCAAGGTCACATTAGGAGGTCAAAGGTTGTATGGCTTAAATTTGTTCCTGCTCCAATCTTCTTTTACCACTGGAAGGATTTTTCATAAAATTAGCATCAATTGTTAACCTCATCAAGAGAGTGCACAACCTAGGTCAAAGGTCAAGATCACACTTGAAGGTCAAAGGTTATAATGCTCAAATTTGTGTCCACTCAGTATCTTCTAAACCACTGAAATGAATTTCATAAAACTAGCATCAATTCTTAACTTTATCAAGACAATATGCAGAGTTCACAACTCTGGCCCCGTGTTCACAAAACATTTTTCGGTCTCAACTGAGTTTGAATTTGAAATTTTTAAATCAATTTTGCTCAAACTGCAAGACTAAATTCCAACTGAGACTGATCATCAATAATGCATAGTCACTGGAAAAAAGTTTGTGATGTCATATTTAGTTTTAAACATGCTACTTAGATATAAATAACAAATAAAATTTCATTATCAAACTCAGCTGAGACTGAATGTATATTGTGAACATAGGGCTAGATCACTTGGTCAAAGGTCAAAGACACATTAAGAGGTCACAGGTCAAAGAGCTCAAATTTGTGTTCTCTCCATACCATCCTATCCACTGGAAGGATTTTCATATCATAGTATCAGTTGTTTACCCAGTCAGGACGATACTTACCCTGTATCAAACAGTATCGAGGGATATTAGTGATAGCTCTAGAGGTTAACCAAATGGGACCGTTTCGTCAAGCATCAATACCCCTTACTAGAATGACTTGATACTAATGCAGATGTAACCTGTGACCATTCCTCATCTTCAGACATCACCTGACTTCAGTTTGACCTTGACCTTGAACTTGACCTCGTTTTGGACTTTGGTTGCTTTGTATCAACAAGGATGCCACCGGGAGCATCAAACGTTTATTGAACGCAGCTCCTTTTTATTTGTGTCCTGACAACTTCCCGATTATCTTACCTGTCTAGTTCTTTGACATCCACAATTTCAAGACCCTACCAAAGAGCCACAGCATCTCTTGCTATGGAAATCAAATGATTTCAAAGTATATTACGTCAAAGCAAATTCAGGGGGTATTTTTCAGGTGATTTCATGAATGATAAGCTTATAGTAGAGTTTAATGAAACTGTCAAGATAAATCTATTTTATGAAGTCTAAGTTACAAACTTCAATTTCAGACTCGTGTTTAATTATGACAAAGGCATATAGTATTCACACTGTATGTGTGTATGCTAGCCTGCCTCTCTGTTTGCCAAAAACTTTGTGCCATAGCAGTATCTTTTACATTATTCAGCAGATTTTGATGAAACTTTACACAATTTTTAAAAGATGATGAGGTGCATTGGGCGCACAAATTATGTTTGTACTATTCTAACCCAAACCCTGTGTCTTGTGTGCCATTTCTACAGCATGTGTGTTTTGCAAACAATTTCTTATTACATTTGTACTTGTACACATATATTCTTCATGTTATTAATTTATGTGAAACATTTTCTTGCAGACTGTGAAATGGAAAACTTGAGGAATTGTTCTCACTATCAAGTACCACTGTGATATAAATTGTGAATCGTCATTCCAAATAACAGCAGGATTTTGAGTTGCTATGAACTGCAAATACATAGACTTTCTTCTTGAAGTACCTTTTTATCATATATTTTATTAACAAATAACAGGGATGCAGAATTCAATGTCCAAATTGCCAGCTTGTTGCACAGCCCATCTGGACAAATAGAGTTTCACTGCACTTTATATTATTAGCTCATCTGATTTTTTGAAAAAAAATGATGAGTTATTGTCATCACTTGAGCGGTTGTCGGCATCGGCGTCGGCGTCTGCGTCGGCGTTGCCTGGTTAAGTTTTATGTTTAGGTCAGCTTTTCTCCTAAACTATCAAAGCTATTGCTTTGAAACTTGGAATACTTGTTCACCATCATAAGCTGACCCTGTATAGCAAGAAACATAACTCCATCTTGCTTTTTGCAAGATTTATGGCCCCTTTTGTACTTAGAAAATATCAGATTTCTTGGTTAAGTTTTATGTTTAAGTCAACTTTTCTCCTAAACTATCAAAGCTATTGCTTTGAAACTTGGAATACTTGTTCACCATCATAAGTGGACCCTGTACATCAAGAAACATAACTCCATCTTGCTTTTTGCAAGAATTATTGCCCCTTTTGGACTTAGAAAATCAGTTTTCTTGGTTAAGTTTTATGTTTAGGTCAGCTTTTATCCTAAACTATCAAAGCTATTGCTTTAAACCTTGCAACACTTGTTCACCATCATAAGCTGACCCTGTACAGCAAGAAACATAACTCCATCCTGCTTTTTGCAAGATTTATGGCCCCTTTTGGACTTAGAAAATATCAGATATTTTGGTTAAGTTTTATGTTTAGGTCAACTTTTTCTCTTAAACTATCAAAGCTATTGCTTTGAAACTTGCAACACTTGTTCACCATCATAAGCTGACCCTGTACAGCAAGCAACATAACTCCATCCTGCTTTTTGCAATAATTATTGCCCCTTTTGGACTTAGAAAATCATTTTCTTGGTTGAGTATTATGTTTAAGGCAACTTTTCTCATAAACTATCAAAGCTATTGCTTTAAAACTTGCAACAGTTTTTCACCATCATAAGTGGACACTGTACATCAAGAAACATAACTCTATCCTGCTTTTGCAAGAAAGATGGCCCTTTTTAGACTTAGAAAATCATGAGTAGGACAATATTTCTATTATACAAAAAAAATCAGATGAGCGACAGCACCTGCAAGGCGGTGCTCTTGTATTATACAGACAATAAGAAAATAGCTCATGGCAAAAATGGACAAGTAAGACAAAATTAGATTTTGCTGCTCCTGTTAGAGGGACTGTCAGCAAGCTGAAGCATTTAATGTGAACTTACTGCTTTCCCGCTGTAGAACATCATTTGCGTAATTCAAGTGATCTTCTTGATCCTTTCTTTAATAAAACACATTAGGTTTCAGAATCCAGTTTCTGTGATATTGGTTCACTTAAACTGGTGTTATTTACAGCAAAATGAATTAGCATTGCGTTTAAATTTGAAGACATAAAAAGTGCTTTTTCAATATTTTTAAAATACTAGCACAGACATATTATTGGGTCAAATTCTTGTCCTGCATGTTAAAAATATCTAACAACAATATATATTTTCTGCTTCAAAACCTTCAAATCTGAGGGGGAAGACCTATTGTTTTTGCCCTGTCCGTCCATCACAGTTTATTTCCTATCAATAACTGAAGAACCATTTGACCTAGAACCTTCAAACTTTATAGAATGGCAGGGCTTATGGAGTAGGCAACCGCTATTGTTTTGGGGGTCATTCCATCAAAGGTCATGGCCACAGGGGCCTGAACATAGAAAACCATTTCCAATCAATAACTTAAGAACCACTTGACCCAGAATGTTTAAACTTCATAGAATGATTGGTCATGCAGGGTAGATGACCCCTTTTGGTTTTAGGGTCACTATGTTAAAGGTCAAGGTCACAGGAGCCTGAACATGGAAAACCCATTTCTGATCAATAACTTAAGAATTACTTGACCCAGAATGTTGAAACTTTATAAGATGATCAAACATGCAGAGTAGATGACTCCTAATGATTTTGGGGTCACTCTATTAAAGGTCAAGGTCACAGGGGCCTGAACATGGAAAACCATTTCTGGTCATTAACTTGAGAACTACTTGACCCAGAATGTTGAAACTTCATAGGATGATTGGACATGCAGAATGGATGACCCCTATTGATTTTGGGGTCCCTCTATTAAAGGTCAAGGTCACAGGGGCCTGAACATGGAAAACCATTTCCAGTCATTAACTTGAGAACTACTTGACCCAGAATGTTGAAACTTCATAGGATGATTCGACATGCAGAGTAGATGACCCCTATTGATTTTGGGGTCACTCCATTAAAGGTCAAGGTCATAGCGAATAGAACATGGAAATCCATTTTGGTCAATAACTTGAGAACCATTTGACCTAAAACCTTCAAACTTCATTGGGTGGTAGGACTTACAGAGTAGATGACCCCTATTGTTTTTGGGTAACGCCATCAAAGGTCAAGGTCACAGGAGCCTGAACATAGAAATCTCTTTCCAGTCAATAACTTAAGAACCACTTGAGCCAGAATGATGAAACAATATGATGATTAGACATGCAGAGTTGATGACCCCTACTGATTTTGGGGTCACTCAATCAAAGGTCAAGGTCACAGGGGCCTGAACATGGAAATCCATTTCAAATTCATAACTTGAGAACCACTAGGCCCAGAATGTTGAAACTTAGTGGAATGATTGGACATGCCAAGTACATGAGGCCTATTTCAGCCAACCATCAGTATCTCTTTGACTTTCGCTTCTTGTTTATACGACTATACATTGGGGGAGACATGCGCTTTTCTACAAAAGCATCTTCTAGTTTCAGTTATTTTTTTCATACACCCTTCACATTTGATTTATGGGAAATAAAATCCAAGTATCATTCTTCACACATACATATGTTGGTTTCTGTTTAAAACATACCAGCAGATATACATATATTATGTTTACTATCAGAATTCTTTATATTCAGATATGATTGAATTTTCAGGTTTAAAGTGCATGCAAAATTTTAAAATGATTTAAATTAACAGCAAACACAAAATGATGAAAATAACTTTTGTGTCTTTTTTTGTCTTTTGAAAAATTTTGCTGTAATGCTAACTTTTTGAATAAAATATTTCCAATGTATGTTTTTCATTTGTTAAGTTTTTTGTAAGTGCAATATTGTTGCAGATATATTAAACTAAATACTGAAGTTTTGTGTGTCTTTTTCATCTTTTGCTGATTTTTAGCTCTTATAATGTGGGTCAATTTCACAGAGGAACATATGCAATCAGTCCGGGCTCGAACCGAACCTGCAACCCCTCGCTTTCTAGGAGTGTTCTACAAACTTAGCTAACTGGCTGTTTTAAACGTTTCTTCACTTAATATGACAAAGTATGTACTTGGATATTCCAGAATAGTGGAAGATTATGGTTATTTTTGCAGACTTTATTATGCCATGGCAACCAAAGTGGAATGATTAAAAAATCAATAGTAACCATATCTAAAAGGTAAAGGTTACTGACTTTTGCCACTTGCCCTCTCAACTGTTGGTCAAATTCTTTCTTGTATAAATGTCTTTCGGCTGGTTATGGAATGTTGCTGGTTCTAATGGTATACAGTTAAGATGCAGGCACTTGAAGACCTATTCCACAAATAAAGTTAGTAAGACACTATTATGATGAGAAGGCTGTTCCCACACTACCTCAGCCTTATTTTAACTTAAGGTAGTTCTGCACATCCAGGTTGAAATTTTTTCCACAATGCGGAATTAGATTACACTCTGATTTTTTAAAACTTCAAATATACTTAGAAAATTCAGCAAATAAAAAAGATAGGGTCATGTGCTTGATTTTTTGCTAGACTGATTTGAAGAAATTGGACCTCACACACTTTTTCATAATTGGAGTCTATGGGAAAATCATAACTTACATAACATTTTTGCAAATAGAAATTTTTCTTCAATGTAGATTTTAATGTAACTTCTAAATTGTTGTAAATGCACATATGGCCTTTAATATGGTGATATAAAATGCATAGGTCCATGTGTTTATTTTTGAGATTTGAAAAAAAAGATTAAATACGCGAAATGCATATGACCTATGTGTGATTTTTTTTTATGAATTACCCCCTTTTTTACTTAGAATTTCAGGTCAAAGTTTTGCACTTTCATTCTGTCTTAATCATTACTAAATGGATTTGATTCAAACTGAAAGTAGTTGTTCCACATCATCTCTCACATCATATGATACAAGGTCCATAGCTCTGGTACCAATATTTAATGAATTATCCCCCACTTTTACTTAGAATTTCGGGTTAAAGTTTTGATGCACTTTCACTCTATCTCAGTAATTACTAATTGGATTTGATTCAAACTTAAAATAGTTGTTCAACATCATCACTCACATCATATGACATAAGCACCATAACTCTTGCACCAATATTTGATGAATTATCTCCCCCTTTTTACTTAGAATTTCAGGTTAAAGTTTTGGTGCACTTTCACTCTATCTCACTTAATACTAAATGGATTTGATTAAAACTTATAATAGTTGTTTCACCCTATCACCCACATCATATAAGATACATAAGTGTGGCACCAATATTTCATGAATTTTGCCCACTAACTTGGAATTTAAGAATAATTTTGATGCATTTTCACTATATCTTAGTAGTTACTAAATGGATTTGATTCAAACTTGAAGTAGTTGTTCCACATCATCACCCACATCATAATTTATGACACAAGGTGTATAACCCCTGCACCAGTATTTTATGAATTATGTCCCCTTTTTGCTTAGAATTATACTTAATTAGTGTTTTGATACACTTTATCTTTATCTCCCTTATAACAATATATTTCTTACACAGACTAAAGCTATTGTGCAATATCTTCATCCACCATTAGAGTCATTAAACACTCCAGTAACAGCTCCAGCTTCCTCAGATGTGTCCAGTTTCACTATCCAGCATTGAAATAGTTGAAACCGTGCATAGAATAATAAACTCTTACTATACCCCTTGTGAAATTTCTGTAAAATCACATATTTTCTCTGGGTCAAAATTTGGCGATTTTGAACATTTTAGTACCGTACTTTGGTGCCGTACTTAAATTTGAATTATACTAATGGTGAATATTTACTTGAGGATTAATGTTCGCGAGATGAAGGGCCTCGCGAAAGCAGCCAAAATTAAACTCTCGCAAAAATTTCTGCTTTTGCAGTATTCTACAGTTTTATAATCACTTTGCTTTGTTTAGATAAATGAAAATATGATTTGCTAATTTGTGAAAATAAATACTCGCAAAACTGATTTTATTATTATAACTCGTATATATATTTCACAAAGTACTGTTCATTGTGACCACACCTGGTAAACAACAGAGTTACCTCTTTCAGAGGTGTACGGTAAATTGCTATGTTGCAACTTCCCAGGTAGTACATGTCGCTAGAAAAAACTGTAAACAAAGGCAAGTGTCATCATATTTTTGGCATTTTTATGTATCCACTATCAAACAAGGAACAATTGTAGGTGATACAGGTTTGATATAACTTGACAGACAACTTAGTATTGATAAATTTATTTCTGATTGTCAGGTCTGGAACCTGGCCAATTCGTCATGAAAGCATACATGTATTCACATGAAATTTCACATTCCGAGATTTGAATAGGTACTGCAACTTATTATTAATTTATTTTTTGGTCGACTGACACGACCAATGTAACTGCATTAGACGTTTCAACCAATATAGCACATTTTGCACATGCAGGGCATGTGCACCAACATGCAAGTGTTCATTTACACTTTTGGCATTACTTATGAAAGTCCTAGCAGAAAAACACTATTAATTATTGGGTTTGTTACTGACCCTCTACGGAAAGCATACTGACCCTACATATTTCCATAGAGGGTTAGTAGTAAACCCAATAATTGATTTGTTTTACCTCCCATTTTACTTTATCTTCATTTTTATATCGAAAATGCAAATTTCTGCCATTTTGAATCGCAATCACCCACTGACCCCCTATAGAAATACAGAGGACAACCACGTGACACTACTCAACCAATGAAAGGGCTAAAGGGCTAGAATCTGGTGGGAGGTAAAACAAAAACGTGGGTAGATTCTTATTATGCTCCCCTTTGAAGAAGGAGGGGTATATTGTGTTGCAGATGTCTGTCGGTCGGTCCATCGGTATGTTTCTGGATGATAACTCAAGAACGCTTGGGCTTAGGATCATGAAAGTTGATAGGCTGGTTGGTCATATCCAGCAAATGACCTCTATTGATTTTGAGATCAGTAGGTCCAAGGTCAAGGTCACAGTGACCCAAAAGAGTTTCTGGATGATAACTCAAGAACACTTTGGCCTAGGACCATGAAAGTTGATAGGGTTGTTGGTCATGACCAGCAGATGACTCCTTTTGATTTCGAGATCAGTAGGTCAAAGGTCAAGGTCACAGTGACCCAGAACAGTAAAACGGTTTCCGGATGATAACTTAAGAACGCTTGGGCCTAGGATCACGAAAGTTGATAAGGAGGTTGGACATGACCAGCAGATAACCTAGATCAGTAGGTCAAAGGTCAAGGTCACAGTGACCAGGAACAGTTTAACAGTTTCCGGATGATAACTCAAGAACACTTTGGCCTAGGATCACAGAAGTTGATAGGGAGGCTGATTATGTCCAGTAGTTAAACCATGTTGATTTTGAGGTCAGTAGGCCAAAGCTCAAGGACACAGGGACCTGGAACAGTAAAACCATTTCCAGACAATAACTTGAGAACACTTGGGCTTAGGATCACAATGACCATATAATTTCTGTTCCTTATGCAATTACTGAATGCATCATAAGGGGGGCATTTTGTGTTCTACAAGCTCTTGTTTATTTTTGCAATTTCAAAAGAATTCTGAAATAATTTGTTTGCTGTTACTTTGATGGTTATTTCCAGTTTTAACCTTATTCTGTTTACAAGAACCTTCAATCAGTGGCTATCTACCATCCAAGCTCTTTTGGAGAAATTTAACCCAAGTACAATTCATTAAGTGCCCGATTTGGAATTTTGTTGTAAACTTCCGACAGCTTGGGCAAGTTGCTCTTGTGTCAATTTCACCATAATATGTGTTTTTCTAGCAGGACATTCCTCTGTAATGCCAAAAGTGTTCATGAACACATGCGTACTGGTCTGCATGCCCTGCACATGCAAAATATGGAAAAAAAACGCATAATGCAGTTAGTCAGATGTGTGTCGGCCAAAAATAAACCAATAGATAGCTGCAGTACCTACGCTATTCAAATGTGGGTATGCGAAATATCTTGTAAATACATACATTATTAACAAAATAATAATACAATATAAACTGACTGGTTAGGAATTTTGTTAAGTGTAGACTGCTCTTGTTTGTATAGAGAAAATGTTTTTGTTTCTTTAAACTCAACTGAACTTTGTTCAGGGTGAGATATTAGTAAAAGTAGATGGTTTGGCTTCCACTGTCCACTGTGCATTGTCTGGTGTCCAGCGTCAACATTTTTAGCTCACCTGTCACAAAGTCACAAGGTGAGCTTTTGTGATCGCGCGGCATCTGTCGTCTGTGCGTTCGTCCGTCCGTCCGTGCATAAACTTTTGCTTGTGACCACTCTAGAGGTCACATTTTTCCTTGGATCTTTATGAATGTTAGTCAGAATGTTTATCTTGATGATATCTAGGTCAGGTTCGAAACTGGGTCATGTGTGGTCCAAAACTAGGTCAGTAGAAAATAGAAAATCCTTGTGACCTCCCTAGAGGCCATATTTTCCAATGGATCTTCATGCAAATTGGTCAGAATGTTCACCTTTATGATATCTAGGTCAAGTTTGAATCTGGGTTACGTGCGGTCAAAAACTAGGTCAGTAGGTCTAAAAATAGAGAAACCTTGTGACCTCTCTAGAGGTCATACTTTTCTATGGATCCTTATGAAAATTGTTGAGAATGTTCACCTTGATGATATCTAGTTAAAGTTCGAAACTGGGTCACGTGCCTTCAAAAACTAGGTCATTAGTTCAAATAATAGAAAAACCTTGTGACCTCTCTAGAGGCCATATTTTTCATGGGATCTGTATGAAAGTTGGTCTGAATGTTCATCTTGATAATATCTAGATCAAGTTGGAAACTGGGTCAACGGCGGTCAAAAACTAGGTCAGTAGGTCTAAAAATAGAAAAACCTTGTGACCTCCCTAGAGTCCATATTTTTCAATGGATCCTCATGAAAATTGGTCAGAATGTTCACCTTGATGATATCTAGGTCAAGTTCGAAATTGGGTCATGTGCGGTCAAAAGCTAGGTCAGTAGGTTTAAAAGTAGAGAAACCTTGTGACCTCTCTAGAGGCCATATTTTTCATGAGATCTTCATGAAAATTGTTGAGAATGTTCACCTTGATGATATCTAGGTCAAGTTCAAAACTGGGTCATATGCGGTCAAAAAATAGGTCATTAGGTCAAATAATAGAAAAACCCTGTGACCTCTCTAGAGGCCATATTTTACAATGGATCTTCATGAAAATTGGTCAGAATTTTTATCTTGATGATTTCTAGGTCAACTTCAAAACTAGGTCACTGTGTCATATAATTGAAAAAACGACGTCATACTCAGTTCAAAACTGGGTCATGTGGGGACAGGTGAGCGATTCAGGACCATCATGGTCCTCTTGTTATTTTAAACATCTTCTCCTCTGAAACAACTGGTCAGAATTACACCAAACTTAGTCAGTAGCATTTTGGCATGGACCTCTATCGTGTTTGTTCAAATGGTTCTCCTGGCCCTTTTTAGGGGCTGCCAGAGCTAAAAATAAAATAAAAAACTTTTAAAGAATTGCTTCTCAAGAACTGCTTGATATTATGTTCATCAAACTTAGTCTGTAGCATCAATATAAGGTGCTCTTCTCATGAACCTCTTGATGGATCTTCATCAAACCTGGTTTATAGGACCATTATAAGGTCCTCTTTCAAATTTGTTTGATTGGGGGAACATGGGCCATGAGCTAAAAATAGAAAAACCTTTAAGAAACTTCTCAGGCACCACTTAATGGATCATCAATCTTGTTATGTAGCCTCATTATAAGGTCCTCTCCCAATTTTGTACATATGGGGGCACTTTGCCCTATTAAGGGGCTGCAAAAGCTAAAGATAGAAAAACCTCATAACAACTTCTCATGAACTGCTGGATGGATTTTTTTCAAACATGGTTTGTAGCATCATTATAAGGTCCTCTCCAAATTTGTTCAAATGAGGATGATTAGCCCCTTTTAGGGCCTACCATAGGTAAAATTAGACATGCCTTTAAATGACTTCTTCTCATGACCTACTCGATGAGATCTTCATCAGCCTTGAATTGTAGTATCATTATAAGGTCCTTCACAACCATTGTTCAGTTGGGCAGTGTGCCTTTTAGGGGCTGCTACAGTTTAAAATAGAAATACCTTTAAACAAGTTCTTCTCATGAACCGCTTGATGGATCTTCATCAAACCTGGTAAAGAGGATCATCATGAGGTCCTCTCTTAAATGTGTTTGATTGGGGACACATGGCCCTTTTAAGGGCCAGAAGCTGAAAATAGAAATACATTTGAAAAACTTCTTCTAATGAACCACTTGATGGATCTCAGATGGCTAAAAATAATATGTTTTAGCAACTACTTCTAAACCACTGAATGGATTTACATCAGACTTGGTCTGTAGCATCATTATAAGGTCCTCTCCAAAATTAAAAAAATTTGGGGGTGCTTGGCCCATTTTTAGTGGCCAATAGAGCTAAAATTAGAAATGAATCTAAATAACTCCTTCTAATGAAACGCTAGATGGATCTTCATCAAACTTGAATTGCAGCATCATTATAAGGTCCTTTAACAAATTCATTCAAGCTTTTAAGGGGCTGCTTGAGTTAAGAATAGAAATACCTTTAACTTTTTCTTCTTATTAACTCCTGGACAGGTTTTTAGCTTGACTATTTGAAGAATAGGGGAGCTATCCTACTCGCCCCGGCGTCAGCGTGAGTGTGAGCGTGAGTGTCACACAAATGTTAAAGTTTGCGTACCACCACAAATATTTTCAAAGTCCATTGAATTGAGATATTGCTTTGATATTTTGCATACTTGTTTACCATCATGACCCCAGTCTGTAAAAAGGAGGAGGCAACTCTATCAAGCATTTTGACTGAATTACGGCCCCTTTTCGACTTAGAATATAATGTTAAAGTTTGTGTACCACCCCAAATATTTTCAAAGTCCATTGAGATATTGCTTAAATGTTTTGCATACTTGTTTACCATCATGACCCCAGTCTGTAAAAATGAGGAGGCAACTCTATCAAGCATTTTGACTGAATTATGGCCCCTTTTCAACTTAGAATATAATGTTAAAGTTTGCATACCACCACAAATATTTTCGAGGTCCATTGAGATATTGCTTTGATATTTTGCATACTTGTTTACCATCATGACCCCAATCTGTAAAAAGGAGGAGGCAACTCTATCAAGCATTTTGACTGAATTATGGCCACTTTGCGACTTAGAATATGCTTATTGTAATGTTAAAGTTTTACTCATAACTTATATTATACTATCAAGCACTGAGAATAGTCGAGCGCGCTGTCCACTGACAGCTCTTGTTGTCAAACCGTGTCTAGAGCATCATTATAAAGTCCTTTACCATGTTCGATAGGGGGCATTTAGCCCCCTTTGGGAGCCACTAGAGCTTAAAATAGAAATACCTTTAAAGTACTTCTCATGAATGGCTTGATGGATTTTCATCAAACTTGGTCTATATCATCATCATAAGGTCTTATTTTAAATGGGGTCACTTGGTCCCTTTAAGGGGCCACTACAGAGTTAAAATATAAATATCATAATATTAAAGGTTTCGAAGTAGGCCTTGAGAAACAAAAATCAAACAACACCAAATCATAGAAAGAAAGAGTCGTTTGACATGAAAATTGAACAGCATGTAAAACATGTATATTACTTTACGAAACAAGTGTCAGTATACTGATATAAACTTTGAATTCCAGAAAATTACTGCCTATAGGGGCCCCACTTCCGGACAGTCAAATGCCTTTAAAAACTCACCATTTTCAAAGAACTGTTACACATGTTCGTTTTGATGCATTTGCAATAGCGTGCGAGTGGTGAAATTTCACAAAACAAGGTGGAACATAGTTTTCAGCAATTATTTATTTTATTTCTTTACAAATGACATTCATTTTCAAAGGTAGACAAATTTTTCTCGATGATTACTTAAAAAAGTCGGAAAAGTTGTCTCGCTTAGAAAATGAATGCCATTGCTGTTGTTGTTGTTTAGTAAATTCCTCCGTTGACTTTTCGGAGCACCCAAGATCTAGCTGTATCTTGGTAGTATGCAGATCGATCCTTCCTGAATCGTGAATTAAGTAATCCACTTTAAATCACACACAGATTGTAACTAGATATTTACACCCTAACACTTCCGGGGGGGGGGGGGGGGGGGGGGGGGGGGGGGGGGGGGGATATACAAGGGGGGTTATCTTTACTTAATGATTAAAAAGTACTTAAGGAGGTAGGTTACCTTGTTACAAGGGTAAATTCAAATTAGTTGAACCGCAGCATCTTTTTGTATTTCGTGTAATATGAAGTTTTAACTGCTAAAATCTCAGTTTCGTTTGTCTCTGTCCCTTCAAGTTTAAGTTTTATCTAGGTTTGAAGAACATGACCCTCCAAAGGTATTTCATATTGAAAGAAGAAGGAAAATACGGATATTTAACACTTTTCAGTGCATTTTAGTTTCATTGATATCCGTACACGTCAGCATAATCTATAATTTAACTAGTATGCACGTTAGCTTTCTAATATAAGCTTAAAATGTATATGTCGCGGGGCTCGTGTTTCCATGGTAACGCATTTTCTCTCATTTTTGAACAATTATGTATAAAAAAATGGGTTTTCGCCGGCTTCAGTGCCATTCAGTTAATGACCAACATGGAATATCTGGGTAATATTATTAGCAAAATACCAAGCACTATACATGGTACCCTATTTTTCTTAAAGTTTAAAGTAACCATGGCAACATAGATGTTTAAAATGGCTTATATCTTGCTTTTTTTCGTAATTTCTTATAAAATAATATTGAATAAGATTATCTTTCTAGTTGATGTAGCTTTAAAACATATTATTTCTAACGTAAGTTATATTTTCGTGTTATCTGCATTTATTCAAACAAATTTCAAAGCTTAGAATACTTACAGCAGTACCCCTCGTCTGGCATTTTCCATGGAAAAATCGTTCAGCATGCTACTATTATTCTCATGGATATTGTTGAAATGAAAATAAAAAGCCGAAGCTGTGTTTCTTAAATAGACTAGTGTCAACGCTTTTGAATTTTACATTTAGATACATAAGTCACGGGCTTCGTTTCCATGGTAACATCAATTCAATTCAAGAAACCACACTTTTCTACTGAAATTTGAACACTTTTAGATCTTAGTTTTAGTATATAAGTAACAAATTATCAACGGAACCTGAAAAATAGGTATCACAAATCAAACTGCTAGATTTTTTATTTGAAAATGGCCGTAACAAGTAACCTCTCACCCAACTATATTCCAAATAACATTGGTTACCATCATCCATTTTCTTACATTCCGCATAACATTTCAATATAACTACATAAAAGAAGCAAAATATTAATTATTTTTCAGAGCAAAAGACTCATAAAAAATATTTCAGCAAATAATGGTTATTTGAAAATAGTTTGAATAAAGAAAATGCACAGAATTACGTACTTTCAAGATAAAAGCTATTAATTTTGCGCGGTAACTGACACGTAACGTCATGACGTCAATGACGTCATTTTAAGGCAACATTGTTTTGAAGCGTTTCTGCGGCAATTTATTCATTATTTCTGCATTATTAAACCATAAAGCGTCAGATCGAAGACAGGTCTATGATTTGTTTTCAGAAGAATGAATAAACAAACACATTTAGTTTGTCGTAAACATCGTCGTAAATCGTCACGTTAGCTTCCGGTTGGACATGCGCACATACAAATATAAAGGTAACCTACCTCCTTAAGTATTGCATTATGGGTCACTGTCCGAAAGTTCCCTGCACCTTGCCAAGTGGAGCCTCAACAGCAATTCTCTTGATAGCAACTCTACCTTGTCTATACTCTCAGCTGTCAGCTGGAGTTGAAGTCCAGTACTGGGATGTGTACAGTCAAGCATAAGATGGTTAAACCTGTGTCTGTCATTCAAAGTACATGATATATCAGATTGTATGTCATTTTTTAGACGGACTTTTATTTTTTGACGGATGACCTCTAACGCTGGACATACAGCAATGAAGTGATCCCTGGTCTCAGGTTCTGTATTACACAATTTACAGGTTGGATTCACATTGTACTGGTTGAATGCAGCTCTATTTGCTTGTAAGGTGTATGTACCTGTCATGAGTCTTGCCTTAAGTTCCGCCCTCTTCCGCCTTCATTTGTACTTAAAATAATCAGGAAAAGTTGTCTCCCTTTGAAAATGAATACCATTTGTAAAGAAATAAAGATAAACAATTGTTGAAAACTGTGTTCCACCTTGTTATGCGAAATTTCATTTCAACACTCGCACACTATTGCAAATGCATCAAAACAAGCATGTGTACCTGTTCTTTGAAAATGGTGAGTTTTTAAAGGCGTTTAACTGTCCGGAAGTGGAGCTCCTTTAGGCAGTCCTTTTCCGGAATTCAATGTTTATATCAGTAAACTGACACTTGTTTCGTAAAGTAATAAACATGTTTTACATGCTGTTCAATTTTCATGTCAAAACAACTCTTTCTTTCTATGATTTGGTGTTGTTTGATTTTTGTTTCTCAAGGCCTACTTCGAAACCTTAAATGATCTGTTTTAATGGTTCTACTTATTTTATGCGTTTTTAGCTACGTGACAGGGTGAGCTTTTGTGATCGCCCTTCGTCCGTCGTCCGTCCACAATTTCTTGTGAACAAGATAGAGACCACATTTTGCAAGCAATTTTGATCAAACTTGTACAAAACTTGTATTGGCATTATATTTCAGTTCCTTTCGAAAACTGGCCAGATCCCGTCATAGGTTCTAGAGTTATTGTCCCTTAAAGGGCCAGAATTTGCTATTTTTGTGCGTCAACAATTTCTTGTCTGCACGATAGCAGCTTCATTTATGATTTGAATTTAACCAAACTTGCACACAACTTGTATCACCATAACATCTTGGTTCCTGTCTTGAACTGGCCAGATCCCAGGATGGGTTCCAGAGTTATGGCCCCTGAAGAGCCAAAATGAGCTATTTTGACCTTGTCTGCACAATAGCAGTTTTATTTATGATTTGATTTTTACCAAACTTGCACACAACTTGTATCACCATAAGATCTTAGTTCCTTCCTTGAACTGGCCAGATTCCATAATGGGTTCCAGAGTTATGACCCCTGAAAGGGCCAGAATTAGCTATTTTGACCTTGTCTGCACAATAGCAGTTTCATTTATGATTTGAATTTAACCAAACTTGCACAAAACTTGTGTCACCATAAGATCTTGGTTCCTTTATTGAACCAACCAGATCCCATAATGGGTTCCAGAGTGATGGCCCCTGAAAGGGCCAAAATAAGTTTTTTTGACCTTGTCTGCACAATAGCAGCTTCATTTATGATTTGATTTTAACTAAACTTGCATACAACTTGTATCACCACAAGATCTTGGTTTCTTTCTTCAACTGGCCAGATTCCATTATAGGTTCCAGAGTTATGGCCCCTGATAGGACCAGAATTAGCTGTTTTGACCTTGTCTGCACAATAGCAGCTTGATTTATGATTTGAATTTAATCAAACTTGCACAAAACTTATGTCACCATAAGGTCTTGGTTCCTTTCTTGAACCAGAATTGATTCCATTATGGGTTCCAGAGTTATGGCACTGAAAGGGCTGAAATTAGCTATTTTGACCTTGTCTGCACAATAGCAGCTTCATTTATGATTTGATTTTAACCAAACTTGCACACAACTTGTATCACCATAAGATCTTGATTCCTTTATTCGCCCAAAGGGACATATTATGTTATCGCCTCAGTGTCCGTCTGTCTGTATGTCTGTTGGTTAGCAATTTCCCTTCCGCTCTGTAACTCTTGAACCCCTTAAAGGATTTCAAAGAAACCTGACACAAATGTTCACCTCATCGAAACGATGTGCAGAGCGCATGTTTCGGATGGTTCACTTCAAGGTCAAGGTCACACTTAGGGGTCGAAGGTCATATGACTTTGTTTTATGTGTATATTGCTCTGCATTTGCGTCCATTGCAGTGTTCTTGTTTTTATTTGGCAGATCCTTTTGTTCACTTACAATAAAATTTTTTAATTACTTCCCTTTTATGTTACTATAAATAGCTTATTTAAGAAACTTTTTTATTATTGGCCGTAGGGAAAAACCGAGACCACTTTTCTGTGGTACAACATGGATGGTACCTCCAATTTTTAGGTGTATTTTGACATATCTGTACCTTGTAAGAATTTTTTTTAATTTTGGTTAAATTCTTCCCTTTGTTGTTCCTGTCCTTTGGACTTAGATTTTTTCTGAGGACTTAGATTTATTTTTAATTTCTTCCCTTTGTTGTTCCTGTCCTAATCTTGATAATGATTTTTTGATCTTCTTGTCCTTAAGTGCAATGATAACAGTTGAGCGATATAGGGCCATTTTGGCCCTCTTGTTAATGTTTTTAACCAAATTATATTCAGTTTATCCACTAGTCCAAATTATTGTACTCGAGAGTTGAATATCGTTATATTATTTTGACTTGTCGGTAGACAACGTAAAATATCAAAATGTAAAATCGGTCTGCCCGAGGTCTCATTATTTAGACTAGTTTATCCACGCAACATCACGTGCATCGCCCCATAACATCATAATGTTGTGACGTCAGGATGCTTTGTAGAAAAAAACTATAAATAGTTCTATTACGTTTCCTGATTTCTTTTACATTTCATTATGATAAAATGTAAATATTTATGATATTTTATTATTTTTATACACCTTTACCTTTAATGAAGAATATTTTGCAAGGAAATTCCTCGTCACCTCAACGCATCTATGTCAGAGTGCATGTACCACGTGACTTTTTCGCTAATCTGGGGTGCCAAAAACATGGCGGACTGCTCGATAAAGGTAACATTTTCTTAAATATCTTTTCAGCAACCTGCTCAAATAAAAGGAAACATAGATGAGTGCCGTCTCATATGAAAATCCAACACTCGGCTACAAGTTTTCTGTCTCAAAGTCCGTTCGTTTTCTCTAAAAGTGCAACCGCGCAACTGAAGTGAACAAATTTGATGATGTTAAGACGGGGGACATTTTCGCAAATTCAATAAATAAACCCTTTAAGAGACCGTAAAAGACTATTTTGCGACACGGATATTTGTACGAGTATTGTCTTGACATATACACTTTAAGAAATTACAAATTAAGAGCCTACAATAGCTTCCTAGGCCGGATTTATCAAATTGCTAAGCGGCGGTCCGTTTTTCTTAATGCTAAGACGGGGGCTTGATTTAAAGATTTGTTATTAAAAGTCTATCTACTTCATTTAAGTTTTCCCCATGTTTATACTGCTTACTGTAAGAAAAATTTCGTTATATGTGTAGTAAAATTCAAATGGTTATGATATATGAAAGCTTTTCGCCGAGAGTAAAATGTGAAATTTTACCTAAGGTGAACTACTTAGTACTTAATTTGACTGATTTTATTGAAAATGCACCAACTTTCCATTTATGTACTACATTTCTAGGTCGACTAAAATGGCATGTGTAACCTTTGTAACAAATGCTGTTAAGTTTGTTCATATTTAATTCTATTTCAGTCGCGTTAACTTTGAATTCCTTTTTTCGGCTGAATGAAATACATTTGCGCATCTGACATGAGCGTCAGTAACATTGTCAAAAGAAATCGGAAATTGTACTGGTTTCGTTGGTCATAAAATGTATATGTTATTTCCAGATCTATTATTTTACGACATTTTGTTCGGAATGTCCTTTTTGGTTTAAAAAATATGAAATATTATTATCAATGTTGTAGTAAAGTGCATAAATTTACATTTCAGACATTTGTGTGCCAGGAATGTGGAAAGACATATAAGTCCAGAAAAAAGCCTTCTGCGTGGCTAAAATTATTTCCAGAAAGAGGCGACAGAAATCACGGATCTTATAACTGCGGCAATCGGTCTTTCCCGGTGAGACTAATAATATTATTACTAGTACAATGTATATTATAATATTATTACTAGTATATTACGACCTTGCATTAGCATTCCTCATTTTGTCCATCTCCTTTTTACTTCTAGAAATTGTTTTGACTATAATGTGGATTACTTTACATCTTTCACAGCTGATATGCCATGGTTTGCAGGAGACCGTAAATGGTGGATATTTTGGTCCTGTGTTTCAATGACCCTTAATCATTCCCATACAGTATGCTTTGGGGTCCAACTTCCCATTTTGTTGTATCGAATACGACGATTAGCCTATACTCATCTTTTTTTGCAGATCGACATGAAGGCTTTAATTCTTTTTCTGTGTCATTATTTTTTGCAACAACGTACTGAGAAACTTGACAGTGTTAACGTTTTTGCATGCATTCATAAATAATTTTACCTTACTCACAACTTATTTGTCTTTATTTACTTTCCATTTTATGAAATTTAACGCCAGTTGTATTGTGATCAGTTTATCGAACCATTGTTCCTGGGAAGAACCGGCACCATATTCAGATCTTCTTAAAAGAAATGTCCACTTTCTTTCATAAGAGACATAGTCGGTTTCGGGCTTCGAATTATGGTCGTCTGTGAAAGAGATCTTACAACTCGACAATTGAGGCGGTCGACCTCTTTATAGTATGATTAAGTATCAAAATGATCACTGCGTCTATCAAACCATTTTATGTTTTATGATAAATATTGGCTCTGAATTATGTTTTCTTTTGTTGTAATTCAATGGCTTAAAAAAAAAGTTCTTTAAACTTTAACCTTCGAACATTTACTATGATTTCACAACACATGTGAAGAAATTACTGGCACATAAGACTGATAATTCAATACATGTATCTAAATAACATTCGAAAGTATGATAATTTATTTCAAACTGAAGTTCAGATATGTACACTCGAAACCCGTTATAACGCTTCTCGATATACCGCGGTATTCGTTATAACGCTGTATCGTCTTGGCTCCCAAATTTTAGAGGGTAAAAAAAATCAAAAAAAAAAAAAAAAAAAAAAAAAAAGATCCGCGGATCCGATGTTATTTAATTTGATCATAACCAGCGTTAAAACCTAAAACTACATGTACGTGTACATTAACACCTTTCCATGACAACTGTGACGAATATTGATTTTTATCAATAATCGTCTGCTAGCTTACTTCTTTGCGTATCGCCTTTGTTAAAGTTTCAATACATGTAGACCTGTGACAATTAGGCAATCAGTACCGTGTCAAAATTAGACTGTTTGCATTAACAAGCGTGGAAGATCGGTCAGTCAACTATCAAACCGTTTAAGTTTGCACCAATTAAGTGGATGACATTAACACTCGAGTGAATAAAAACCGAACAACAGGCCCAGTCATTCTCGGTTCGTCGGAATTTGCGAAGATTCGACGCACTGAAAGCCATATTGAGAATGTTCTCCCTTTTTAATATCGTATATTAACGACGGCGATTTAACAATTTTCTATCTTATTTATCGATTTTCTTCATGTATTCAAAATTATTTTTTTTAAGACTGTCCGCGTTTTTTCTCTTTTAGTTACATAAACCCCCAGTGCAATTGCATTGCGTATGTAATTCTCATGACAGCGCATTCCTCACACAGCGTTATACATGTTTACTTCCGGGATAAACAATTTCAACTTTCTTTTAGAATCACGACAAAATGAGAAGATGACACAGCGTTATAATTCTTTTAATGTATTTTTCAGTAGCATTTAAGGTAAAGAAATGTCCCGTTTATACGATTCTTATTTCTTATTAACATAAAACAGCGTCCAAAATACGTCTAATACATTACCGATGGGTGGGGTATTGCATTTACCGCTGATACGATCAACCCGCGTTATAAATTTAACCCCGCTAGATCCGCGGGTCTCGAACCTTGGACCCCGATGACAGCGTTATAACGGGGTCCCAGTGTATTCCAACAAAAGCGATAAAAACAGCACAGTTATGATCTAAAGAGAAAAAAATGAGATTAACATTGCTGTGCAGATTCTCAACCATTTATGTGGTTGCCTTAAGAAGCAAAGCAAAAGTAAGAACTTTAGAGACCTGTTTCAGCTAGCATGGCCAACATTCCAATACATTGACCAGTAGTTTCGGCAAAAGTAGTCTCCCTTGAATATACACGGATCGCGGACCCGATAACCTTTATCAATTAACAGTTTTACTATAGATTTGTTTAGAAAAATAATTTCAAACATTAGAAACGTATTTTTATCGTTATTTAACAAAATTTTATAACCTCGCGAAGTAATCTTTATTTTTTGCCCTTTATTTCAATATATCTTTTTATATCACTGTGATACAAAAACTAATTGCTTCCATTTTTGTTTGAAGTCGGTTATGTCAGGTTATCGAAAGTTAAACCAAAAGAAGCAAACTAACTTAAACAAAGAAGACAAAACCAATGCGATAAAAAACAGACTTACTATTTTTCCAAAGCCTACCTGGAAATGTAATAAAACTATATAGATAGGGTGTCACCCAGGTATTGAAGTACTTCCAGGTCGTTGTATCCTAGGAAGCAGTTAATTCTTTGAAATGTGAAGTTTCCGATTTGAAGCCATCTCTGCTTTGACTTGTTAAACATTTTGTGTCATTTCCTATGTCTTTAACAGTTGTTTTGTCCGTGTATTTTCCAGGACAACATTTCTGTGCGGAAGGATTAAAAACTATTCCAGACTGGCGGCCATGACAGATGTGGGTTGGAAATCATAAAGAGTGACTGAATACTTTGATATGTAGCAAAGACGTCCGTTGTTGATGACAGTGTTTCTTTATGATTTATTGACATTATTCATCTTCAGAAATACAGAACTCTCAATGCTGTAAATTTGTTGTGAAATTCGCCGCTGAATCCATGTCCAAAAGTGCTTGTTTTACTATACAGCAAAGGAGAAATTGTACCGGGCCGACACCATAGAGTGGGTTTTGGTGAATTTTTCATTAAATCAGTCAAATTAAGTATTTCACCTTTAAGTAAAATTTCACAGTTCACAGTCGGTAAGAAGCTTTCATTTGTCATGACCATTTGAATTTTAACATATATACAACCGGATTTTTCTTATAGTAAGCAGTATAAACATGGAAAAACTTAAATGAAGCGGGTTAATGAAATACAAAAGACTTCCATTACCAAATCATTGAATCACGCCCCCGTCTTAGCATCAAGAAAAACGGACCCCTGCTTAGCAATTTGATAAATCCGGCCTAGGAAGCTATTGAAGGCTTTTAATTTGTAATTTCTTAAATTGTATATGTCAAGACAATACTCGTACAAATATCCGTGTCGCAAAAAAGTCTTTTACGGCCTTTTAAAGGATTTATCAATTGAATTTGCGAAAATGTCCCCCTTCTTAACATCATCAAATTTGTTCACTTCAGTTGCGCGGTTGCACTTTTAGAGAAAACGAATGGACTTAGAAACAAAAAACTTGTAGCCGAGTGTCAGATTTTCATATGAGACGGCACTCATCTATGTTTCCTTTTATTTGAACAGGCTGCCGAAAAGATATTTAAGAAAATGTCACTTTTACCGAGGTATCTGCCATGTTTTTGGCACCCCAGATTAGCGAAAAAGTCACGTGGTACATGCACCCTGTATGTGGTATCTTATCATAAATTAACAACAAAAAAAAGTGAAAAACAAGAGCTGTCCATAGGACAGCGCGCTGGACTTTTCTCAGTGCTTGATTCTGAATTAGAGCTTTGCCAGTGAAAAAAAATCCAAGTTAAAAGGGGACATATCTCTGTCAAAATTCAGATGAGAATAATGGGAATTGTTTCTCCTGGTGTAGACTTTGATAGTAAATAACTGTTTTAAGTTTCAAGTCAATAGCTCGGACAGTAACAGAGATATTTGATTTTATCAAAAACTTTAACCAAAACTTCTAAGTTAAAAAGGGGCATAATTCTGTCAAAATTCAAATCAGAGTTATGGGGATTGTTTCTCCTGGTGTAAACTTTGACAGTAAATAAGTGTTTTAAGTTTCAAGTCAGTATACAGCTTTGATAGTAACAGAGATATTTGACTTTATCAAAAACTTTAACCAGCGGCGAAGCCAACGCCAACACCGGTGCGAGTGCAATAGCTCTACTTTTTCTTCGAGAAGTCGAGCTGATAAAAATGATATTTTCACTGTTTGAAACAGTGATATTTTTTTTCACTGTTTGAAACAGTGAAAATATCAATTTTATTTCACTGATAAATTTCAGTATATCACTGAAGAGCATAAAATAAAATTTATTTATATATTCATAATTAACATTGTCATATACAAAGTTCATGTACAGTATGCTCATAAATAAGATTAAACAAAACTGCAGAGTGTTTAACTGTTGTTAATACTTTTGGCCGGGTTTTCCAAGAAAAATCAAGCTTGTAGATTAGGGCTGTCCAGACGGTTGGACAGGCTTGCGGATGGATGGGATAAGGAATCTCGTGTTTAAAAATAACCCTTCTCATATTAACCTTTTTTCTTTATTCATTTTTCTCAGCAACTACATATCCAAACTTCAAGTAATTTGGTCAGAATTATCCCCCTTTACCCTAGTTGGTCCAAAGTGTGAATGGGGACACTGTGACAAAGGTCAAGGTCACAGGGACCTGAACATTGAAAACTGTTTCCGCTCAATATTTAGACAAGTGTTACACCTAGGACCTTGAAACTTCATATTATGTATGTTGGTCTTGATGCGTACATGACTCCAAATGATTTCGGGGCCAAAGGTGAAGGTCACAGAGATATAAAGATTGAAAATCGTGTTTTTATTACACCAATTTATTTCTTTAATTTCATTTCCTACCTGTCCCTTTCTTTTTTCCCTGTTTTCCTTCAATAGTGCTTATTAATTTGGGGGTTATTTATTGTATGCCTTTACTAGAAGTTTAACTCATTATCACCTAATTTGGGAAACCCAGCCAAAACGCTGTCTGGCGTTAGACGCTTATTTTTTTTAGCTCACCTGTCACAAAGTGACAAGGTGAGCTTTTGTGATGGCGCGGTGTCCGTCCTCCGTCCGTGCGTCTGTAAACTTTTGCTTGTGACCACTCTAGAGGTCACATTTTTCATGGGATCTTTATGAAAGTTGGTCAGAATGTTCATCTTGATGATATCTAGGTCAGGTTCGAAACTGGGTCACGTGCCATCAAAAACTAGGTCAGTAGGTCTAAAAATAGAAAAACCTTGTGACCTCTCTAGAGGCCATATATTTCACAAGATCTTCATGAAAATTGGTCAGAATGTTCACCTTGATGATATCTAGGTCAAGTTCGAAACTAGGTCAGGTGGGGTCAAAAACTAGGTCAGTAGGTCTAAAAATAGAAAAACCTTGTGACCTCTCTAGAGGCCATATTTTTCATGAGATCTTGATGAAAATTGGTCAGAATGTTTATCTTGATGATATCTAGGTCAAGTTCGAAACTGGGTCACGTAGGGTCAAAAACTAGGTCATTAGGTCTAAAAATAGAAAAACCTTGTGACCTCTCTAGAGGCCATATTTCTCAATGCATCTTCATGAAAATTGGTCAGAATGTTCATCTTGATGATATCTAGGTCAAGCTGCTCGAAACTGGGTCACCTGGGGTTAAAAACTAGGTCAGTAGATCTAAAAATAGAAAAACCTTGTGACCTCTCTAGAGGCCATATTTTTCATGAGATCTTCATGAATATTGGTCAGAATGTTCACCTTGATGATATCTAGGTCAAGTTCGAAACTGGGTCATGTGGGGTCAAAAACTAGGTCAGTAGATCTAAAAATAGAAAAACCTTGTGACCTCTCTAGTGGCCATATTTCTCAAGGATCTTCATGAAAATTTGTCAGAATGTTCACCTTGATGATATCTAGGTCAAGTTCGAAACTGGGTCATGTGCGGTCAAAAACTAGGTCAGTAGGTCTAAAAATAGGAAAACCTTGTGACCTCTCTAGAGGCGATATTTTCAATGGATCTTCATGAAAATTGGTCAGAATGTTTACCTTGAAGATATCTAGGTCAAGTTCGAAACTGGGTCACGTGGGGTTAAAAACTAGGTCAGTAGATCTAAAAATAGAAAAACCTTGTGACCTCTCTAGAGGCCATATTTTTCATGAGATCTTCATGAATATTGGTCAGAATGTTCATCTTGATGATATCTAAGTCAGATTCGAAACTTGGTCATGTGGGGTCAAAAACTAGGTCAGTAGATCTAAAAATAGAAAAAACCTTGTGACCTCTCTAGAGGCCATATTTCTCAATGGATCTTCATGAAAATTGGTGAGAATGTTCAGCTTGATGATATCTAGGTCAGGTTCGTAACTGGGTCATGTGCGGTCAAAAACTAGAAAAATAGAAAAACCTTGTGACCGCTCTAGAGGCCATATTTTTCACGAGATCTTCATGAAAATTGGTGAGAATGTTCACCTTGATGATATCTAGGTCAAGTTTAAAAGTGGGTCACGTGCCTTCAGCTTGATGATATCTAGGTCAGGTTCGTAACTGGGTCATGTGCGGTCAAAAACTAGAAAAATAGAAAAACCTTGTGACCTCTCTAGAGGCCATATTTTTCACGAGATCTTCATGAAAATTGGTGAGAATGTTCACCTTGATGATATCTAGGTCAAGTTTAAAAGTGGGTCACGTGCCTTCAAAAACTAGGTCATTAGGTCAAATAATAGAAAAACCTTGTGACCTCTCTAGAGGCCATATTTTTCAATGGATCTTCATGAAAATTGGTCAGAATTTTTTATCTTGATGATATCTAGGTCACATGTGCTCAAAAACTAGGTCACTATGTCAAATAATAGAAATAACGATGTCATACTCAGTTGAACACTGGGTCATGTGGAGATAGGTGAGCGATTCAGGACCATCATGGTCCTCTTGTTTATAAATCATTGTACTGTTGCTGTCATCTGATGGTAAGCAATGGTCAGAACTGATTTTAATAGATTGTATAACTTTTTTATTTTTAATATACTGATTGGAAATGGGTATTCATCAAAAAATAAGTTGTGTCCTTAAAAAAAATTAAATCAAACAAAATCATTGAAAATTTAATAATGATATAGTCTTATAATGCAAATTTTAAAGATTTTTTGTTTGAAAACATGTCTTCACATAAGAGATCATCAGAATGTAAGGAATGGTCAAAACTGATTTTTAGCAGATTGTACTAATTTTCATTTTTAATGCTGTCAGATTAGAATTTTGTATTCATCAAAATATAATTGTGTCTTTAAAAAATAGTTTAAACAAAATCATTAATAATGGTGGTATAGTTAAAGATTTTTCATTTCAAAACATGTTTTCATACAAGAGGTCTTTTAATGTTGTTATTTGCGATGAAGTATTTTTTATTTTTTCTTGTAACGTTGAAGACAATCCATATGTTCCTTTTCCAAGTATTGCATTGTTACAGATTTTATTTTGTTATTCTCATAACTATATCCATGTGTCCTAGTTTGCATTGATTTTAAAGTATCAGTCACAGATTCAAGATAACGCACTATACAGGATCCAGATTTTTTAACCCTACAAAAGGCAGGATATTCTTTGCGGTCCTTATATTTACACATTTCTTCCAGCACCTGTAGAACACATGGTCCTAAGTCTGTTGTATCAGAGTTTCTACACTCATCATGATGATAAATCATCATTGTTTTAATCATGTAGGAGGAATAGGGCTTATCAGCTGTATGGAGTTCACATTCTTCACATTCTTTCATGATTTCATCATCACCATGACCATTTATAAGAAACTTCAAGATCCTGTACACTTCCACATGATGTTTGGATAAAACATCCCGGATAAAATACACCTCTGTTTCAGTAAATGTTAAGCCACGCACATGAAAACAGCTTTTTGCAGACAGTACCTTATTTTTGAAAGATTTTGGTTCGACAAATCTATTAACATACTGTACATACCAATCTGGCTTATGTATAGCAACAATTTTATAGGCAGGAACAAGGTCAACAGCAATATTTCTCGTTTTTCCTGAAGCATTCTTATAAGTGAAATGTAATATATATGCTGGACCATGTTTTTTTTCTTCATAGATTCCCTCGTGTCTAGATAAATTTCTCTTCCTTCAGAGGTATCCTGAAATGATTTTCTGTCTTTATACTCAGAAATTGAAAAACCTATGGCCATTGCCATGATGTCCCATATGTTACCGGTATCTGTTAGTCCAGTATGCAATGGCTGTCTCCCAGAGAAAAGAAGAATGAAGTCAAACTCATCTGGAAAACTATTCCTTGTTCCTTCATAGAAACTACCCACTTTAATAATGGACCTCCTTGCTGGTTTAATATATGTAAAGTTTTTACAACCGCTGCCCTCCTTTATTGGAAAATGAACACCAATGAAAGACTTTTTGAAATATTCTGTGATTTCTTTTTGGTGTATCTTTTCCTTATACCAAAAAAGTTTGGGTAGTTCAAGAATATGATAAAATGTTTTCCAAAAGTCATCATCAGTTACTATGTCCCAGACAAGAGTTTCTACTCCTCTCTGAATAAACTTTACTTCCTGTTGTGATGCTTTAAACACACATTCTTTTTCATAGACATCATTCAAGTATAATTCAAGATTATTATTTGTTTTAGGTATTACTTCTTTTGTATCAGAGTGATCCCCAGGGAGTCGTTGAAGGAGTTTTGTGGAAAATATGTCTAATACCTTACTAGCTATGTTCTGGACAAAACTTTCTTTTCCTCTCTGAATAAACCCGACTTCCTTCTGAGATGCTGTGAACACACATTCCTTTTCATAGACATCATTCAAGTACAATTCAAAGTTATTTTTTGTTTGTTGTTTATGTTCTTTAGCTTTAGACATTTGTCTATAGTAATGCCTCATTAACTTTATCATCGACATGAGTCTTACTTTTATAATCGCAATAGGAAATGTATATGATTCATACACAGTAAACTTATTTGATTATATCATTAGCAAGTTTCTTTACAGTAACACTTTACAATATTTATCTCCTTTTGTGTCCAGTTAATAATTAACTAGATCCATTGTTAAATTTTCATTTCATTGTATGAAATTTCAGTTATGTCAGTAGTAAAACCTAAAACTACTTTGTATTTTAAGACATTCAAAAGAAAGACATTGAACACTTGAAAACTAGATAACCAATTACTTCTTTGTCAGATAAGTTCTTCCTGCAATAGTCCAATTGTAATTGGAGATTAAATGTTAATAAGCCGTGCCATGAGAAAACCAACATAGTGCCTTTGCAACCAGCATGGATCCAGACCAGCCTGGGCATCTGCGCAGGATCCATAATGTTCTCTAATGGTTTCTCTAATTGCAATACGCTTTGAAAGCGAATAGAATGGATCCTGACCAGACTGCGCAGATGCGCAGGCTGGTTTGGATCCATGCTGGTAGCAAAGCCACTATGTTGGTTTTCTCATGGCATGGCTCATTTATCAATGTCTTGATAAGATTATCAGTAAGTTGGACCACCTGGAAATTGAATGAGCTTAGACGGAATTTCTATTGTTTTTTTATGCGTATCTTTCTGCTGAGCCGACACTATGGCAAATTAAAGTGAAGTTAACATTTGTTGAAACATGTGACAGACAATCTTAAATATGAAGTATCTTGAATAAAAAACTTTTTTTTAATAAGTTTTATTAGTAATCAAATGTTGATATTGGTTTATGTTGTTTTGACATGTATCATGCCTGACATGTATTATGCAACTTGCCATTTGACAATGCATTTTTGACAAAGTCAGTATTGTTTATATAATGTTAGGCAATCAACTTTGTATTGATAAGACAATACAAACATGTATCTCCTTTAAGATCATTTAGTATTCAATTATAGAAAGTATTTTTTTAGGAATTTTTTAAAACTTTTTTTAACTTCTAGCAGATAAAATCAATTTGGTCAGGTTTGCACTATTTTTTATCTGAACAGGTGTTGTTTCAAGCGGTCTTAACATCCAATTTAGCCTCACATTTTGCCCATCTTCATGTTAACAATACAATTATCTATACACAAGGAAAACAGGAAAAATATGAAACAGTTTTTTCAAAATTTAAAAAAACAAGAGTGCCAAGATGGCCCTAGGTCCCTCATCTGAGTAACAAACCATTACAGTGTAAACATGTTTTACCTAGTTATTACATGAAGACAAATATTCTGACCACTTTTCATTGAGATTGGACCAACATGATCCAGTTTCGATCAAGGCCTAGAGATCATCAAGATAATCATTCTGTGCAAGTTTGTATCAAACCAAAGCATAAATGAAACCTCTTTACAGCTGAAAAGGCCAAAACATAAAAATTTACCATTTTCAGGGGCAGTAACTCTAGAACCAATGGTGGAATCTAGCCGGTTTTCGAAAGGAACCAAGATCTTATTGTGACTAAGTTGTCTGTAAGGGTGGTTAAAATCACATATAATATGTCACTTCTATAGTGTTCACAAGGTAAAAATTACCAAATTTTGGCTCTTTTAGGGGTCAATCAGAGGCAGTAACTCCAGAATCTATGATTGGATCTGACAGGTTCATCAGGGAATCTAAGATTTATTGTTGTTGAAGACATTTTGAAAGTTTGTATCAAATAAAACCATACATGAAGTCTATATGGCTGCAAAAGCCAAAATAGCAAATTTTGGCCCATTAAGGGGCCATAACATTGGAACCCATGATGGGATCTGGCCAGTTTTGAAAGGAACTGAGATATTATGCCAGTACAAATTGTGTGCAAGTTTGATTAAAGTTGATGCAAAATGTTGTCTCTATCATGTTCACAAGCCAAAACTGGCAAATTCTGGCCCTTTAAGGGGCCATAACTTTGGAGCTGATGATGGGAACTGGCCAGTTATGAAAGGAACTGAGATATTATGCCTACACAAGTTGTGTGCATTTAGTTTAATTAAAATCAAATACAACATGTGGTCTCTATCGTGTTCACAAAGAAATTGTAGATGGACAAAGGGCAATCACAAAAGCTCACTCTGTCACTATGTGACAGGGGAGCTAAAAAAAATCTTTACTGTGAGTATTTTTCATTGTAAAAAGTTCACCAAAGTGAATATGAAACAAAATTTGTTTTATTTTGTACCCATTATTGTATGATATAGTATTACAATTATGACTATAATATCAAATAAGTATATATTAAAATCTGTAAGGAGAATAAATCTTATTGTGCAGTCTTGATGCATATTTTCTTTGGTATTTATAAACAAGAGGGTCATGATGACCCTGGATCGCTCACCTGAGTAATATGAGCTACATGTTTCAAATGTCAAACTGATGATAAATATTAAGAAAGTTAGTAGGTCACATTCATGGTCAATGAAATTCAGTTTTACAATTTTTGTGCAAAACTGTGTATGTCATCAAAATTTTTTTGAAGATTTTCCGATGTACAATCAAATTACCCCTGGGACAGGGCCAATTTTACCCCGGGGGTCAGGATTTAGGCCTTCTGGGTTTTTTTTAGCAAATTTATGAAGATTTCCCTATGTACATTCAAGTAACCCCTAGGCCTGGGTCAAGATTTGAACAAATTTTGTAGAGGTCCACTAGGCAATGCTACGTTTCAAATATCTAAGCTCTAGGCCTTCTGGTTTATTTCAGAAAATTTTGAAGATTTTTCTATGTACAATCAAGTAACCCCATGGGGCGGGGTCAATTTGATCCCGGGGGTCATGATTTGAACAAATTTTGTATAGGTCCACTAGGCAATGCTACATGTGAAATGTCTAAGCTCTAGGCCTTCTGGTTTATTTTTAGAAAATTTTTGAAGATTTTCCTATGTAAAATCAAGTGACCCCTGGGGTCATGATTTGAACAAATTTTGTAGAGGTCCACTAGGCAATGCTACATGTGAAATATCTAAGCTCTAGGCCTTCTGGTTTATTTTTTTTTTTAAATTGAAGATTTCCTATAGAAATCTATGTAAAATCAAGTGACCCCTGGGGCAGGGTCAGTTTTGTCTACATGTCAAATATCTAGGGCTTCTGGTTTTTGAGAAGAAGATTTTTTAAGATTTTCCTGTGTAAAATCAAGTGACCCCTGGGGCGGGGTCAATTTTGACCCCGGAGTCATAATTTGAACAAATTTGGTAGAGGTCCATTAGGCAATGCTGCGCACCAAATATCTAAGCTCTAGGGCTTCTGGTTTTTGAGAAGAAGATTTTTAAAGTTTTTCCTTTCGGTTGCCATGGCAACCAGAGTTCTGCATGGAATTCAATTCTTTGAACAATTTTAGTAGAGCTTCACCCAAGGAACATTCCTGTGAAGTTTGGATGAAATTGGCCTAGCGGTTTAGGAGGAGATGTCGTTTTAAGTAAAAGTTTACAGATGGACAACGGACGATTGACAACGGACGGTAAGTGATCAGAATAGCTCACCCTGAGCCTTTGGCTCTGGTGAGCTAAAAAAAGAAAAAAGAACACACAACTGACAATGTTAAAAATGTTGAAAAATCGCTAGCGGTTTTAGCAACAGTAAGTGTGTTCAAAACATTTTTTTTTATAAAAACAAGCCTGGTGACCCATTGTTTTTATTTTTTGTGGACTTCATGAGTGCATTTTTCGACAGTATCAAATCATGACCAACAAGAGCTGTCACTATTGGTGACAAATGCCCCCGAAGTAGGCCCAAGAATGCCACAGTTCATCATTGTGTGACCTTGACCTAAGAGGCCTCGGTCATAAGTGCGACACATCTTCTCAATATGGTTAACATCCATGAAGGGATTTTGAAAGAATTGTGTCAAATTGTTTTCAAATTCCTTGATAAATGGCCGAGTTATTGTCCAGATAAGAAACACCTTTGACTTCTAAGTGTGACCTTGAACTTGGAGCTAGGGGTCTAGGTCTTGCACAGGACACCTCATCTCATTATAGGGAACATTTATGCCAAGTAATTTCAAAATCCCTTCATCAATGGCAGAGTTATGGACCGGACAAGAAACAGACCATGTTAACCTTTGACCTCTGTGTGACCTTGACCTTGGAGCTAGGGGTCTGGGTCTTGCTCATGACACGTCGTCTCATTATGGTGAACATTTATGCCAGGTAATTTCAAAATCCCTTCATGAATGGCAGAATTCTGGACCGGACACGAAACCTACCCTGTTAACCTGTCTTGTAAGTGTGACCTTGACCTTGGAGCTAGGGGTCTGGGTCTTGCGCATGACATGTTGTCTCATTATGGTAAACATTTATGTCAAGTTCTTTCAAAATCCCTTCATGGATGGCAGAGTTATGGACTGGACACGAAACAGACCATGTTAACCTTTGACTTCTAAGTGACCAGGGGTCTGGGTCTTGCGCAAGACACTTCGTCTCATTATGGTGAACATTTATGCCAAGTTATTTCAAAATCCCTTTATGGATGGAAGAGTTACAGCCCGGACAAGAATTTACCGGATGCACAGACACATGGACAGTGTGATTTTAATATGCCCACCTTCGGGGGCATAAAAATAAAAGTTCCATTCATTTAACTTCTGAAAGTTTATCCATGAATTCATATTGCCGCGAACTAGCTTTCTACGCGCTAAAACTTCTAAATTAAATGATATCACAGTTATCTTCCTAATTTTGAAATGAAGAAACTTTAAATTTTCAATTTTTTCATAAACTACTACTTTACTGATGTCTTGTGATTCATGATTAAAAGTCCTAACGTTTTTTCTAATTAATTTTATCTAGAATGTTTGAAATTATCAAAACAGCAAGAAATGGCTCATGAAATAGCTATTTCAGCTACAGAAATAGCTATTTTGGCCAAAGGCGAAACCCTAAAAAAAATCATGTCAATGAAATTAAATAATTTTACAGTAATATAGGACAGTTTAAAGTTTGTTTGGCTTATAGTTACACCAACACAACTTTACAATTTGAATTAAATAAGCCTGCCCCAAGTAGCTCAATACATGCAGCTATCAATCTTGAGATATCAAGTTCGATTCCAAGATGAGATGAACATCCATAATGATGATTTGTGGGAAGAAGTTATTCATTCTCCATCTCTTATTCATGTGTGAAAGTCATGGAAAGTTGTCACTTGCAGAGAAACAAAATCAGTACCGATACAGAATTCAGAGAACTGCTAATTAACTGGCAGCTGCTAAATAATTAAATCATTTGAAAAATGGTGTTTAAACCAAATCTAAGTTTCTCAAATATGAATGAAAATTAGCTGTAAGATAACATATTATTGCTACGAGCATTTGGAATAGATGCAATGAGTGTTTATTTGTGCAGAACACTTCATACTATCTTCAAGGACAGAGAAAAGTGCATTATCGTAAATGTCATGGCCACTGGCTGCAATCAAGCATTTTCAAGGTCTTTGACTGAGATGTTAAATCAAACATGTTAAGGCTGCATGATCATGGGATGGGATGTGGTGGCACATATTTGTTGTTAAGAATTCGCAAAAAAAAAACCAATGTAAAAGTACATTTCAATTAAACTTAAATAAGAATCTTGTTACAGGGGCCTCCGTGGCCGAGTGGTTAAGGTCGCTGACTTCAAATAACTTGCCCGTCATTGATGTGGGTTCGAGCCTCACTCGGGGCGTTGAATTCTTCATGTGAGGAAGCCATCCAGCTGGCTTACGGAAGGTCTGTGGTTCTACCCAGGTGCCCGCTCGTGATGAAATAATGCACGGAGGGGCACCTGGGGTCTTCCTCCACCATTAAAGCTGGAAAGTTGCCATATGACCTATCATGTGTCGGTGCGACGTTAAATCCAAACAAGAGGGCCATGATGGCCCTATATCGCTCACCTGTTATCATTGCACTTGAGGACAAGAAGGTCCTCAGAAAAAATATCTAAGTCCAAAGGACAGGAACAACTAAGGGAAGAAATTAAACCAAAAAGAAAAAAAAATTCTTACAAGGTACAGATATGTCAAAATACACCTACAAATTGGAGGTACCATCCATGTTGTATCACAGAAAAGTGGTCTCGGTTTTTCCCTACGGCCAATAATAAAAAAGTTACTAAAAACAAGCTATTTATAGTAACGTAAAAGGGAATTAATTAAAAAAAAAAAATGATTGTAAGTTAACAAAAGAAGGATCTGCCAAATAAATCTGTTGACATAAATGAAATTTCAGATCAGTATCTTCATTAGTTACTGAGATATACCCATTTTAATTTGAAATAAAGGGAGGTAATTTGACATAAAATCAGTCCATAGTTATCTACCCTCATTGGCTCAGTCCAACTAATGACAATAATGAAATTTCAAATAAGTCCTATAAGTACTTACTGATATAAATCAATATAAATCCAGTTTGTTTACAATCAGGGGAGGTAATCAGATATAAAATAACTCTGGAACCTACGAATGGATCTGATTTGTCATGGAATCCAAGATTTATTGTTGTTGAAGATATTTTCCAAGTTTGTATCAAATAAAACCATAAATGAAGTCTCTATATGGCTGCAAAAGCCAAAATAGCCAATTTTGGACCTTTAAGGGGCCATAACTCTGGAACCCATGAAGGAATCTGGCCAGTTCAAGAAAGGAACCAAGATCTTGTAGTGATACAAGTTCTGTGCAAGTTTGGTTAAAATCAAATCATAAATGAAGCTGCTATTGTGCAGACAAGGTCAAATAGCTAATTTTGGCCCTTTCAGGGGCCATAACTCTGGAATCCATTATGGGATCTGGCCGGTTCAAGAAAGGAACCGAGATCTTATGGTGACACAAGTTTTGTACAAGTTTGATAAAATTCAAATCATAAATGAAGCTGCTATTGCGCAGACAATGTCAAAATAGCTAATTCTGGCCCTTTCAGGGGCCATCACTCTGGATCCCATAATGGAATCTGGCCAGTTCAAGGAACCAAGATCATATGGTGATACAAGTTGTGTGCAAGTTTGGTTAAAATAAATTCATAAATGAAGCTGCTATTGTGCAGACAAGGTCAAAATAGCTAATTCTGGCCCTTTCAGGGGCCATAACTCTGGAACCCATAATGGAATCTGACCAGTTCAAGAAAGGAACCAAGATCTTATGGTGATACAAGTTGTGTGCCAGTTTGGTAAAAATCAAATTATAAATAAAGCTGCTACTGTGCAGACAAGGCCAAAATAGCTAATTTTGGCCCTTTCAGGGGCCATAACTCTGGAACCTGTAATGGGATCTGGCCAGTTCAAGAAAGGAACCAAGCTCTTATGGTGATACAAGTTGTGTGCAAGTTTGGTTAAAATAAAATCATAAATGAAACCACTGTTGTGCAGACAAGAAATTGTTGACGGACGGACGCACGGACGGACTGACGACGGGTGATCACAAAAGCTCACCTTGTCACTATGTGACAGGTGAGCTAAAAAAAGAATCTTGTTACATTTCTCACTTGCTAAACTTGTTCAGTTTATGTAACATGTACAGTAGATAAACAATGCTCTATCAACATAAATTAATTAAGTCTCTCTATTTCATGGGAGACGTATTGTATTACAGTCTGTCTGTTCCTCTGGATACAGCTTGTCTGAGCATCTTCTCATACACCCTTGGTCAGATTTCAGTGAAATTTAAGAGTGATTGGTGTGAAGTCTAGTTGTGCTGATCATCATCTTAAAGGTCTTTGGTGCGATGTGAATAAAATTTCATAGGACTGATCTGTGACATACCTTGATGCGCATATATTACTGGTTTACTGTTGAATGATTTTCGAGTTATTCTCATTTGATTACTGTACATACAGTTTGTGTAGAGATTCTTGTCTGCGCTTCATCTCAAAAACCTTTGTCCAGATTTCAATAAAACTTCACAGGGGTGATTGGCATAAAGCCTAGCGGAACATAAAAGTTTTATGCAGGATTAAAAAATGCATGCGAAGTTTCAAATGATTTTAGTCACAAGAGGTCATACAACGAGCGATACTGCTTTGCAAGTCTCTACTGCCTATCAACATTTACTCGTAACATGTAATCTGACCAAGTTATAATGCATTCATTAATGCTTCATCTGGAATATAATAAGTACATATCAAATTTTACTTTTCAATATTAAAGATGTTCAATCTTTAACCAAGCATGCTCCATATGAGTTCCCTTTTCACTAATTGTATGTCCAGATTTTTACTAATTTAAGTCCTATTTTCACTAATTGTACGTCCCAATTTTTACTAATTTAACACTTACATGCTGGACACGATTGATTCTGCCTTTCTGATCAGTGTAGATCATGATCATGCATGTAGTCTGATCAAGATCTGTACTGTTCACCATTCAGTCAGTATCTTTTTGATAAGCACCCCTTTTAACAGTTAATGGTACTATCCAAATGTAAAGATAGACAAGTTCATTATAGAAATTTAGCAAGGTAAGGGTTAAGTACCATTTCACTAATCAGATGCCAATTTTCACTACAGTACTTATATGCCTGGTATATATTTCCATTTTCACTAATTATACGCTGAATGCTTACAAACAGAACTTCGTCAACACCTGAACATCTACTGCTACAATTTGTTGAGCAGTGTAACAATTTGGCAGCAGTCTTAAGTATGCCCAAATTTCTGCTCAGTAACCATTACTGAAAAGGGAAAATGCCATCTTCCACTATTTGCCCATCACAACTGTTTTGGCCAAGTTACATGGTGAAACTCACCCTCCCGCTGGTGTGTGGAAAGTTGAATATTCTACCACGGTACTATTCATGGTTGAAATATGAACCCAAACAATAAAAAAACTAAACAGTGATAATTTGCAGTAATATTTACTAATGAAATAAATAACAAATACACTTTAAAAGTTAGAGAAAACAAAACATGTTTCAGATCGCAGTAACAATTCTTTTTAGTTATTTGTATTTACTTGTAGAAAAATGAACAGTTTAAAACCACTTCAAAAATATTTGTTTACACATGTCATAAAGTAAACTAGGCAGACTCTGCAATTGCTTGACTCTATGATTTGTTTATCACAAGTGACAGAGTGAATTTATCCTCAACATTTCTGAAAGGACAACTGTCGGGTCATTCCCCACCCACCAAAAAATAAACGGACAATGCCTAAATTACTTTTATCACAAACAGCTTGTTTCAAAATCACACAATTTACTTCCACGACAAAGCATTTGTAATGTGATCATTTCCAAAAAGCATTATCTAAATTAAAACAAAATACAATATAGTATAATATAAACAATGAGCATCTTTCAGAATTTACCTGCTAATAGATTTAAAATGCCATGTTTTTAATGTTTAAATAAACTGCCATGTTACTACTGACACACTGTCAGTGATGAATTATCAGTAATCCCCAGCCCCCTTCCCAACCCCCGCCCCTCACCCACTCCCCACAGCCTTGTGTAACAAAAACTTTGCTTAACATGTTCTCCAAGTAAAAATGCTTTTATGAGTTTTTTATATAAACATAATAAACTGTTATCTGTCAAGGATGATTGAATAGATTAGATGAACTTACAATCAATATTCAAACAGGCAGGTTATCAATACTTGCCTATGAACTTTTTGAGCTGTTCTGTTTTAAGTGTGAGAACCTTTTTAATACGTCAATGATTGCGTTTTTACAGTATCATTTGGCCGAAACTTTTCTGCAAATATTTCCCATTAAATAAAATGTAAAACATTTCGTTCTGCAAAACTAACCACATGTACAGTAAATAAACAACATCTGTATATTGTTTTCTAGAAAAGTTACTTGGTAGATAAACAGTCATCAGGATATAAAGTATTTTCAAAAACAATGTCATTAACAAACAAAATGTGATAATCACATTAAAATCATATCTACAGTATCTTTTCTCAGAAAAATGGTAAATAATGTCAATGAAGCTATTCAAATTAAAAACAAGAGGGTCAAGATGACCCTGGATCACTCACCTGAGTAATATGAGCTACATGTTTCAAATGTCAAACTGATGATTTTTAGAGATTGTTTGGAAGATTTTCCGATGTACAATCAAGTAACCCCTGGGGCGGGGCCAATTTTACCCTGGGGGTCATGATTTGAACAAAGTTTGTAGAAGTCTACTAAGCAATGTTACATATCAAATATCTAAGATCTAGGCCTTCTAGTTTATTTTTAGCAAATTTATGAAGATTTCCCTATGTACAATCAAGTGACCCCTGGGGTTGGGCCTATTTGACCCTGGGGCTCAAGATTTGAACAAATTTTGGTAGAGTTCCACTAGGCAATGCTACAGGTCAAATATCTAAGATCTAGACCTTCTGGTTTATTTTTAGAAAATTTTGAAGATTTTCTATCTACTATCAAGTAACCCCATGGAGCAGGGTCAATTTGACCCTGGGGGTCATGATTTGAATTAATTTTGTAGAAGTCTATTAGGCAATGCTACATGTCAAATATCTAAGCTCTAGGCCTTCTGGTTTATTTTTAGAAAAATTTTGAAGATTTTCCTATGTAAAATCAAGTGACCCCTGGGGCGGGGTCAATTTTGACCCCGGGGGTCATGATTTGAACAAATTTTGTAGAGGACTACTAGGTAATGCTACATGTCAAATATCTAAGCTCTAGGCCTTCTGGTTTATTTTTAGAAATTTTTTGAAGATTTTCCTAGTATGTAAAATCAAGTGACCCCTGGGGCGGGGTCAATTTTGACCCCGGGGGTCATGATTTGAACAAATTTTGTAGAGGTCCACTAGGCAATGCTACATGTCAAATATCTAAGCTCTAGGCCTTCTGGTTTAGTTTTAGAAATTTTCTGAAAATTTTCCTAGTATGTAAAATCAAGTGACTCCTGGGGCGGGGTTAATTTTGACCCCGGGCGGGGGGGGGTTATGATTTGAAAAATTTTGTAGAGGTCCACTAGGCAATGCTAGATGTCAAATATCTAAGCTCTAGGCCTTCTGGTTTATTTTTGAAATTTTTTTGAAGATTTTCCTATCTTAAATCAAGTGACCCCTGGGGCGGGGTCAATTTTGACCCCGGGGTCATGATTTAAACAACTTTAGTATAGGTCTACTAGGCAATGCTACATGTCAAATATCTAAGCTGTAGGGTTTCTGGTTTTTGAGAAGAAGATTTTTTAAGATTTTCCGATGTAAAATCAAGTGACCCCTGGGGCGGGGTCAATTTTGACCCCGGGGGTCATGATTTGAATAAAATTGGTAGAGGTCCACTAGGCAATGCTTCACACCAAATATCTAAGTTCTAGGGCTTCTGGTTTTTGAGAAGAAGATTTTTAAAGTTTTTCCTTTTGGTTGCCATGGCAACCAGAGTTCTGCATGGAATTCAATTCTTTGAATAATTTTGAAAGGGGGCTACCCAAGGATCATTCCTGTGAAGTTTGGTGTAATTCTGCCCAGTGGTTTTCAAGAAGATTTTTTTAGAAATTGTTGACGCATGACGGACAACGCTCGAGACATCAAGCGGTCACAATAGCTCACCTTGTCACTTTGTGACAGGTGAGCTAAAAAAAGTTATTTCCGTGTACCAAATAATATACTTAATACTTACGTTGCACATGTAACACTGTAATATTAGGCTAGGAAAAAAAAAAACAATATAAAAGAATCACAACTAATTGTGAACCTGTTGTATTTGTGAAACACAAATTTGCACCTGAAATTTCGTATGTATAACATTAGGTATTACAAAAATATCAAGACTGAAAAGAGCACTCTGAAATTTACCATGCAGTTTTCAAGTATGGTAACAGAAACAATGTGATATATAACAAAATGTACTGGTATACCATACTTATAAATGCAAACCACCATTGCAAATTACAATGTCCAGGTGGATTGTGACATGGCATGCATGAAGCCTTAACACAATATTGCATATAGTACGTTAGAGTTTATCGTCTGTTAGAGTTTATCATCCGTTAGAGTTAATTGGTCTAGTTATCACATTTGGTGTTGTCATTGCAGCTAACTCCCATCTGAAAAAATATACAGATTATACTTTTCTCACATTTGATATTGACGGCAGGTTTTGTTTATTATACAGATAACTATAAATACACATAAAAGGAAAATAACACAACTTTTTCTGGCTACATCATGTTTTTTCTGAACATTTTGGCTGAAAATTTGGGTGCATTCCCCACTACAAAACAATATATGTTTTCCTTTCAAATTTGACAACAAAAGAACTTTTTTAAAATTTTGCAACAAATTCCACAAAGAACTCTTACTAAATTATGTAAACATTAATATTCAAAACAGAAGTGTTTTTTCAAATGTGTAGCAAATCTGAAATACTACTTGTACTTCTGTTTTTTAGGACAACTTTCTTTTAATCATTACCACTTGACATTCTCTTTCTACAGGAAACGTCCCTTGTGTTTAATGCTGAGAAAAATCACTGGGTGTGAACTGTACTTCAAGTTACACTGACTACCCTGGTACTATAACAAAAGTCAATAACCTGCAATACGTGACAATTTGTCCATTGTGAACAAAAATTATTTCACAGTAGGTCACTTTGTAGGCTTTGCCACAAGGTTTGTTGACCAAGATAGGAGTTTATTAAGATTTCAAGTTTTAAGGTGAAGGTCATAAATGAGGGTCAGTCATTTATATATAGGTCAGTCTGTAGGTCTTTCGACAAGGATTGCTGAGTGTATGAACTTAATTGGGTCATTAGTGTGGGCTACAGACAATCTGGTTCGAACGGACTAATGGAAAAATAGTTTACCCGCTATATGCCCAGGGCACAATAGAAAGTATATACCTTATATCCCTTGGTAAACATGATGTGTCCAACTTGTGTTCTAGGACAGCCAACTTGGCTAGAGTTTTGAGAGACGGTTCTAGATCTAGCACATGTAAATCAGATAGATCCATCAAGGGAACTTCCGCATCGTCCACATCCTGTGGTGCCAGATTGGTCGGACTGAAATCATGCGAAAAAAACATAGAAATTTTGTTTTGAATGTTTGTATTTAAAGTTAATGTTAATGCTGTTCTTAACAACTTTTAAGTAAAATGGTCTACTGACCTATCAGTGTTTCTGAATATTTTACAAGTAACTGAAGATTTAAAATGACTTAAAATGTACCTGCCTAAGCACAACCCTCATTGTAATGTTTCCCTTACTAATAGACTACACCAGCTAACACACTGAAATTTTTAACCTTAAGCCTGCTGGTGGCAAGTGAAAGTGCCTTTGCGACCAGTGCAAACCAAGACCAGCCTGCACAGCCATGCAGGCTAATCATGATCTACACTGTTCACTATTCAGTCAGTAAATTTTCAGTGAACACCCCTTTAAGTATGACAGCGCGCTCGACTTTTTTCAGTGCTCGACTCTGAATCAGAGCTTTTCCTGTAAAAACATTATAAAACTTTAACTAAAAAATCTAAATTAAAAAGGGGCAAAACTTTGTCAAAATTTAAATCAGAGTTATGGGGTTTGTTTGAACTTTCTCTTGGTGTAGACTTTGATAGTAAATAACTATTTTAAGTTTCAAGTCAATAGTTTTGATAGTAATAGAGATATTTGACTTAATCCAAAACTTTTACCATGAATTCTAAGTTTAAAAGGGGCATAACTCTGTCAAAATTCAATCAGAGTTATGGGACTTATTTCTCCTGGTGTAGACTTTGACATTAAATAACCATTTTAAGTTTCAAATCAATAGCTTTGATAGTAACAAAGATATTTGATGTTATCAAAAAGTTTAATCAAAAATTCTAAGTTAAAAAGGGGCATAACTTTGTCAAAATTCAATCAGAGTTATTTGGATTGTTTCTCCTGGTGTAGACTTTGGTAGTATATAACTTTAAGTTTCAAGTCAATAGCTTTGATAGTTACAGAGATATTTGACTTTATAAAAAGCTTAAACCAAAAATTCTAAGTCAAAAAGGGGCATAACTCCATCAAAATTCAAATCAGAGTTATGAGGATTATTTCTCCTTGTGTAGACTTAGATAGTTAATAACTGTTTTAAGTTTCGAGTCAATAGCTTTGATAGTAACTGAGATATTTGACTTTATCAAAAACTTTAACCAATAGCGACGCCAACGCCGGGGCGAGTGCTATAGTTCTACATTTTCTTCGAAAAGTCGAACTAAAAAGTGATGCTACCTAAACTAAATGACTAAATACATATCATAGAAATTTAGCAGGGTCAAAATTGTGTTCAGAATCAGCCAGTCAGATGCTGGAATCTAAAGACAAGTCTTATATATAACACCAAAATGGTGTCATATATGGACACCAAAACCTCTCCATAATGAGCTACTTACACCAATTCAATGACTGAATGTTTCAACAATCACAAATATCATAGCATAAGGACTCTATACCTTGTGCCGCCAAAGAGGTAAACTTTTGTTCCTATCTTACAACAACATTGACGCCTTCTTGCACATGGTCCTGTTCCTCGGACTGCCACTAATGACCATTTGTTGGTTCCTGAAATGAAACATTTGTGTGTGATTTGTACGATATTTCTTACAACTTTACTCTCTGGAAATAACGGACAATAAAAATAAAAATTAATAAAAACATTCTCAAGTATGGATGGCAATTACCTCTGTCAAGAGGACCTTAAACACTAATGTATACCTATGGTCGAATTATTAACTCTTGATCCTTTTAATTCATTGACACCCTAAATAAATGAATTGTAGCTTGTGCCCAACTGCCAAGTCTGGAAGAAATTTTGTTAGGGTCACACAGGCTATATAAATCAAACAGCAGAGAAAATGTACAAAGATACAAGTACTGAACAAGTTTCTATCTGTTACTTCCCTATTCCTTCCCCAAGATTTAAAGAGAACATTTATAACTATACATATATTTCCAGGATCCTGTACATAGAAGAATGTGCATTCACTTTGGAAATTAGAAAATTAAAATTTATGAATAAAACATTAAACTGTCTTACTTGTATCAAACCTGAAGATGTCTTTGAAATGAAGATCATGTTGTCCATTATAGCCACCAAATATATAAATGCACTTTTTGTATGTAACTGAAAAAAAAAAAAACATTGGTGCTTATTTAACCACTACACAATGGCTTTCATTTCAAATGAGTTTAAAAATGAACATTTTCTCAGTTTTTCAGTCTCTGGACAGAAGACATGACAAGTAAATCTAACAGAGAAGGGTAATTATGATAAGACTGCCCGTGACTGAGCTACCTAACAATAGACTAGTGGTTTGAAAACACTTTTGAAACTTGTTTCAGTGTTGCCGAAGGCCTAAAATGTAGCAAAAGGGTAACATACATGTTCTTAAAGTAGAAGTACTGAACTCAGATTATTAGTTATTGCATTAATATTGAGCAAATAACCATTCTGGGCCAAAGGACTACCAGCTGCACATACAGGACTAATGGGCTCAATTTTTGCATTTCCTTTATATGTACCAGTATATGCATCACAAGAATAACATCAAAACTTTAAAAGAAATTGCATCCCCAATAGGTAAAAGATAATATGAGCCGTGCCATGGGAAAACCAACATAGTGGGTGTGCGACCAGCATGGATCCAGACCAGCCTGCGCATCCGCGCAGTCTGGTCAGGCTCCATGCTGTTCGCTTTTAAAGCCTATTGGAATTGGAGAAACTGTTAGCGAACAGCATGGATCCTGACCAGACTGCGCGGATGCGCAGGCTGGTCTGGATCCATGCTGGTCGCACACCCACTATGTTGGTTTTCCCATGGCACGGCTCATATATTTCACTAGAATTTGTGGTTCTGCATTAAAAACAGAGAAAATATCACTAAAGCTATTACTAAAGGTGATTAATATAATACCCCACATCTTGTGACACAGGGAAACAGCATCTTTGACCTTCAAGTGGGACGTTGACTCTGCATGTCCTCTTAATGAAAATATCAACTGATAGCTTAGTTATATAAAAATCATTTCAGTGGTTAATAAGATACAGAGTGGACATAAATTAAAGCTATCTGATCTTTGACCTTTGTTACTTTGACATCTGACTTTGTGACTGGCTCATGTGCTCTACAACGTCAAGTCATCTTTACTAAACTCTCAAATGATGCTAGTTTTATTACGAAAATCTTAAAAGCAGTTGTGATATTGTGCACACATGAAGTTACGCACTTTGAGCTTTGACCTTTAATTGTGACCTTGACTTAGGACCTAGTATCCCAGGTTGTGAACTCTGCACATCATCTTAATGAGGTTAAAAACTGATATTGGTTTTATGAACAGTTCCCAGTAGTTTAGAAGATTATGGGCAGACACGAATTAAGTGATCTGACCACTTTGTGTGTCAATGACCTTGAACCTGGTTTGTGTGCTATACAGGTCGTCTTGAAGAGGTGAGCTGTTTCAACAACATAGAAGTCCAAGAATGAACTTTACCTTGAGCCTGGGATTTGTGCTCTGCGCTTCATTTTGATAAGGTAAACAAATGATGTTAGTTTTATAAAAATCTTTCGTTGAAAAATATAAAGAAACATGACGGACAGATAGATGAACCAAAGGACAGAAATGCATGACTGCAATGTAGCTCCCATATTCATTTGGGGTATAAAAATTAGCACTTCAGCTAAAAGTATAAATTTAGGACAGGCAAGGTGGTACAATGTATAGAGGCACATCTTTAGAGTTTTGTATTCAAATCACCTCAGGATGGAATCTGACTCTGATCTCTACAACCTTTTATTAGGATGCAAGAAGCAATCAGAGGTCCATATAAGTTAACAATTTTTCAACAACTGATTAAAAACAAACTTATAAAATAATACATTATTAAAGAGAGATATCTGATGGCAGGGGTGTAAAAAATGTTTTCACACCACTCGCCTGACAGGACTAGTAGCCAGTAAACTTTACTCGCCCTTAGTGAGCAGTCATTTTTAATACTGTCACTTTTAGGTACCACAAAAAAATTTAAAATAAAACACACAGTAGACAAATAATATTCTCTTGTACACTACATTTCAATTTTAATCAATTGTATTTGTTCTGCTAAAATTTTCTTTTCACAGCAGACTTTTTTTCTTTTTCTTTCACTGTATTTTTGTCATCTCCACAACCCAGTTGTCTCCCCCAATGCATAGTCGTATAGGCAAGAAGTCAACAGGGGACAGGAGTAGAAGTCAAAGGGACACTGATGGTTGGCTACAACAGGGATCATCTACTTGGCATGTCCACTCATCCCACTAAGTTTCAACATTCTGGGCCTTATGTTCTCAAGTTATGAATTGGAAACTGTTTTCTATGTTCAGCCCCTGTGACCTTGACCTTTGATTGAGTGACCCAAAAATCAGTAGGTGTCATCTACTATGCATGTCCAATCATCCTATTTAAGTTTCAACATTCTGGGTCAAGTGGTTCACAAGTTATTGATTGAAAAGCGTTGTCGATATTCAATCCCCTGTGACCAGTAACCCCAAAAATAATATTGGTCATCTATTCTGTATGTCCTATCACCTTATGAAGTTTGAAGATTTTAGGTTAAATGGTTCTCAAGTTACTGACCGGAAATGGATTTTCATGGTCTGTCCACTGCGACCTTGACCTTTAATAGAGTGATCCCAAAATCAATAGGGGTCATCTACTCTGCATGTCCAAACATCCTATGAAGTTTCAACATCCTGAGTCAGGTCTGAGGTGGTTTTCAAGTTACTGACCGGAAGTTGTTTTCCATGTTCATGCCCCTGTGACCTTGACCTTTAATAGAGTGACCCAAAATCAACAGGGGTCATCTGCTCTGCATGTCCTATCATCCTATGAAGTTTCAACATTCTGGGTCAAGCAGTTATCAAATGGTTTTCCATGTTTCAAGTCCCTGTGACCTTAACCTTTAACAGAGCAACCCCAAAATCAATAGGAATCATTTACTCTGCATGACCAATCATCCTTTACAATAAGTTTCAACATTCTGGGTCAGGTGGTTCTCAAGTTACCAAACGGAAATGGTTTTCCATGTTCGGGCCCCTGTGAACCTTTGATCGAGTGACCCCACAATCATTGGGGGTCATCTACTCTACATGTCCAATCATCCTATGAAGTTTCAACATTGTGGGTCAAGTAGTACTCAAGATATTGATCGGAAATGGTTTTCCATGTTCAGGCCCCTGTGACCTTGAACTTTGATGGAGTGGCTTCAAAAACAATAGGGGTCGTCTACTTCATCAGCCCTGCCAACCTATGAAGTTTGAAGGTTCTTGGTCAAATGGTTATCTAGTTATTGATCGGAAATGAAGTGTGACATACAGACAGACGGATGGACAGGGCAAAAACAATATGTCTCCCCCAGTGGGAGACATAATAAACTACGATGTTGGTTTGGTATGCTTTGACAAAGTACGAGAAAATAAACGGTGACAACAATAACATTAACTCCGATAAATAAGTTTATCTTGACTGGCTTATGGTAAATGAATTTCTTGTAATAATTGCATCAATAGTAATAATAATCACAGTCTAGCATGCAATCATTATTGGTAAGCGTCTACCGACCTAAGGTTTGTTATTTTTTTCACAATGTAATTCAAAACATTTTTTTGCTGAATTTTGGTAAAGTTACTACGCAAAAAGCAATTGCCCGCTCCGTCAAGTATACAGCAAGGTCCAATCGTCCTATCCAGACCTTAACTTGCCAATGCGAGTGTGCGAGTGGAATTTTACATCCCTGTAATGGTTACAGTCCTAGATCAGATATTTCAATAACTTACACACAGAATGGCTTCTCCGCCCTGTTGGAATGAGACCATGCGTAACAGGCTGGAACCAGGTGTTTGTGACTGTATCGAATCCTTGTATCTTATTGCAGTAAAGCTCCATATTTGTGAACATGTTGCCGCCATGATCGCTCCGCCCTCCAAATACATACATGAACCTATCAATACCAACAGCTGTATGGAAGTCACGCCATCTTGCAGGCGTACCCTGAAATTCATTTATTTTATACATATAAGTGTTACGATCTGCACAGAGATCTGATGGCTTTTCAAAGTACTATGTAACTCTCTGATGAGGATTTATTACTTTATTTCATATCCCATAACATTTTAAACGATTTCTTTAAAGAGCATGCAAAAACTCTTATATAATCACATATTAGAATAAATCAAGATTTGTACTTATCATTATGTAATTATTTTTTCCGATATTGTTCTGTTTCACTGGAACTTTAGCCGACTTATGTCAAAATTTTTAAAATAAGTTTATAAGGAAAAGCTAGCCAACTGGATGCACATGAACAAAATTAACATTTCAAAATCTAAATATGAAAAGTCCATGCATATTTCTGTAAAAAACACAGCAATATTGACATCACATCAACATATTATTTATTATTCTAACACGATCCGATTCATTTTCCTTTTAAGCAAAGAAGGCTGGAAACAGTGAATTATTAAACAACAATTCACTGTTCTGATGTCACAACTATTACGTCATAGTGTCAAGCGGCGCGCTGGAAAAGAACCCGACTGAAAACAGGCAAATTTTTAATGCATGCCGACAAGGGTTGACTTTAAAGTCCGTGACAAGGTGTTAGAATTGAAATAATATATCTCATTTAGTGATTTGCTCTTGAATAAATCACTGTTTGTCGTTCAGATGCGTAGCATTATATCACTTGGGCTGCGCCCTTGTGATATAATTCCTTCGCATCTGAACTCCAAACAGTGATTTATTCAGCGACAAATATTATTTCTTAATTACTTCCTGTATATAAACCCTAAACATGATTAGAATTGACGTCATGTCAACCTACTATATAGATACTATTTGGCGCCATCCATGCACCATGAAACAGGGCTCCCCTATTCCATTCACCAGTTTTCATGAAAGACATATTAGAATAGAAACATCATATGAGCCGCGCCATGAGAAAACCAACATAGTGGGTTTGCGACCAGCATGGATCCTGACCAGCCTGCGCATTCGCGCAGTCTGGTCAGGATCCATACTGTTCGCTAACAGTTTCTCAAATTCCAATAGGCTTTAAAAGCGAACAGCATAGATCCTGACCAGACTGCGTGGATGCGCAGGCTAGTCAGGATCCATGCTGGTCGCAAACCCACTTTGTTCGTTTTCTCATGGCACGGCTCATATAGAGCAGAGCAAAGTCTTAAATATCTCAACAAACGAAACAGTTATTCGCCGCATGTACTATTCACTGCGGCTACACCTCTAAAATTACTCCCCTGTTTTAAACTTCTTTGTATTGTTTCAATTTATCAAAACCTGGTTCTTCTATATATTATTTCTGAAATTTATAAACTATAGTTGAGAATTAAGAGGTACAAATAAAGTGGCAAATTTACCCTTCAAGACTAGAAATATATCAGTAAGTGTCAATATATCTAGACCAATTTTTTCAGGAGGAATTCAAAATACAAGAAGGTTCAGGGAGTGAAAATCTTCAACATCCATTCAGCAGTTCTTATCAAAATCACAGATTTCTTTAAAGCTTACAATTATTGAACCAACCAGTAAACAAATAGTTCAGACTGTGCCAACCTACATTAAAACTAAAATGTTTTTACCATGGTAATTTCAGCTATATTCTCTGAATAAAGAGTGTCTTTTTTGCCCCTTTATATTCAATAATGTGTACTCTTTCCCTGCTTACTGTTAACTTTGTAAAACCCTACATATTACATAATTTTTAAATTCTAGAAGAGATCTAACCATTGCACAAACTTCAGAAATATGTATCTGTAAATACATCTGAAAAGCAAATTTTCTTGCTTTCGCTGACAAATAGTTGTTTTCCTATTTTTTTTCTAACAATTTTCAATTCCCCCAACTGTTTTTTTTTGTGTTTTTCAGTTACTGCTTTTGAAATCATAACTGAGTTCAAAAACTTAAAACTTTCTAAGCTGTTCATAGGTAGATGACTTTTATTTCTAAAGTGACGCAGTGGGGCCTCCAGCCCTGCCCCTTTTAACTGCCACCATACTGCTCTTAAAATCTACTGTAGATGAAAAGTGAGTACGAAGTGCTCTTACCTTAGCTCTAACATATGCCCATGTCTTTGTTTCAAAGTCATAGGAATAAATATCATCAGAAAATCTGTCAATCTGTGAAAATAACAAATGTACAATATAATTGAGCCGCGCCATGAGAAAACCAACATAGTGGGTTTGCGACCAGCATGGATCCAGACCAGCCTGCGCATCCGCGCAGTCTGGTCAGGATCCGTGCTGTTCGCTTTCAAAGCCTAATGGAATTAGAGAAACTGTTAGCGAACAGCACGGATCCTGACCAGACTGCGCGGATGCGCAGGCTGGTCTGGATCCATGCTGGTCGCAAACCCACTATGTTGGTTTTCTCATGGCATGGCTCATATCTTTGTTAACTTTTGAGCTTAAGAAAGCAAACCCTACCATTTGCAAACAATTTTAGTGAAGTAATAGAACCTGCCATAAAAGCTGCCTATTTTAAGCAACCACCTGCATTAAGCCACAATCCAGCAAACTTCACAAATTGATAATAATTGAGCCGTGCCATGAGAAAATCAACGTAATGGGTTTGCGACCAGCATGGATCCAGACCAGCCTGCGCATCCACGCAGTCTGGTCAGGATCCATGCTGTTCGCTTACAGTTTCTCTAATTCCAATAGGCTTTAAAAGCGACCAGCAAGGATCCTGACCAGACTGCGCGAATGCGCAGGCTGGTCTGGATCCATGCTGGTCGCAAACCCCCTATGTTGGTTTTCTCATGGCGTGGCTCATATTTTCTTCTAATTCCAACTAGTCTTCAGCAGCCACCTGCTTTAAAGCAGTGAGACTGAGTCCCTTCCTTGACTGGCTGCTTAAAACATCTTAAGACTGTGATCTTTTCAGAGCACTAACTTCTGCACAAACACATTTCCAAAACGGTGTTCTCCATCATGATATGAAACTGTATTTGCAATGAAGTCATAATCATAATAAAAGTTTCATTTCATATACTGCTTATTTATTTTTTTCAAATTGCTACTTAGTTCTGCAAGATCCAGATATAACCTATTGATTTTTTTTAAGCATCTATAACAACGTTAATTTATGACTAAGTTATTTCAGATTTTTCCCCCTGATTTTTTTAAATATGGAAATATTGCTTTCACGCCAAGTAAGATACTACGAATGTTTTGTAAATAAATCCATTCACACAGTTAAAAAATGTTATTTTTGTGAAATTCAGGTGTCAAAAATGGCTGAAATTTACTATGGAAAATAGTTATACCCCCATCAAACTTGTTTAATTATAGTATATCAAGAACGATGAATATATTTTGAAAATTTACAAAATCCTATCACCACCCCTAGAATTCTTTAGAATGTCATACAATACCGGTATCAATGGTACTGTTTTCCATTTAAAGAGGTTCAGGGGAAAACCTTGTTACGGAAACACTGGACCAAACACTTTTTTTACTAGTGCTAGGAATCTGCAGTCTAGGTCTAACCTTTGAGGTTTAAAGTAAGGCAGAATTTGAGACTAGAAACTTTACTGTAAATAAAACTAAATGTACTTGAATATTTTTGAAAGGAAATTTCTGCAAACAAGAATTTTAATTCTTCTCAAAATCTGCATGATTGTCAAACTGAATAACACAAGAGCACCGCCTTGCGGGTGCTGACGCTCATCTGATTTTTTTTGTATAATAGAAATATTGTCCTACCCATGATTTTCTAAGTCTAAAAAGGGCCATCATTCTTGCAAAAAGCAGGATAGAGTTATGTTTCTTGATGTACAGTGTCCACTTATGATTGTGAAAAACTGTTGCAAGTTTTAAAGCAACAGCTTTGATAGTTTATGAGAAAAGTTGCCTTAAACATAATACTCAACCAAGAAAATGATTTTCTAAGTCCAAAAGGGGCAATAATTATTGCAAAAAGCAGGATGGAGTTATGTTGCTTGCTGTACAGGGTCAGCTTATGATGGTGAACAAGTGTTGCAAGTTTCAAAGCAATAGCTTTGATAGTTTAAGAGAAAAAGTTGACCTAAACATAAAACTTAACCAAGAAATCTGATATTTTCTAAGTCCAAAAGGGGCCATAAATCTTGCAAAAAGCAGGATGGAGTTATGTTTCTTGCTGTACAGGGTCAGCTTATGATGGTGAACAAGTGTTGCAAGTTTTAAAGCAATAGCTTTGATAGTTTAGGATAAAAGCTGACCTAAACATAAAACTTAACCAAGAAAACTGATTTTCTAAGTCCAAAAGGGGCAATAATTCTTGCAAAAAGCAAGATGGAGTTATGTTTCTTGATGTACAGGGTCTGCTTATGATGGTGAACAAGTATTCCAAGTTTCAAAGCAATAGCTTTGATAGTTTAGGAGAAAAGTTGACCTAAACATAAAACTTAACCAAGAAATCTGATATTTTCTAAGTACAAAAGGGGCCATAAATCTTGCAAAAAGCAAGATGGAGTTATGTTTCTTGCTATACAGGGTCAGCTTATGATGGTGAACAAGTCTTCCAAGTTTCCAAGCAATAGCTTTGATAGTTTAGGAGAAAAGCTGACCTAAACACAAAACTTAACCAGGCAACGCCGACGCCGACGCCGACAACCGCTCAAGTGATGACAATAACTCATCATTTTTTTTCAAAAAATCAGATGAGCTAAAAATGAGCACAGATCATCTTTTTATTTTATTTTCAACAGTATTTCAATTATGTAATGGTTGGCAGTTTACCTAACCAGTGTTCCTGGATTTTGCACCAGTCACAAGTAACTGCAAACTTCTCTACATGAATCAAAGGCAGAGGACTTACTTGAGGTAAGTAAAGTTGAAGTGAAAAAGTTACGGTAAGCCCTCTAAAACAATTTGATAGATTTCTCAGTATCTGTAAAAATCATACTAGACAAGATTCAAACTTTGTTCAAACACAGTGACATCATTTACATTCGACGGGGACTCATTTTCTGTAGATTTTGTGACTGTGCCAAATTGTCAATCCATAAAATTATTCCAATTATATATCTAAAAAAAAAAAAATGGAATTCCCATACATATCATTGCTAATTCCACAAATTCATATTCCAACAAAAAGCTGTGTTTGCCAAAACCACAAAAACTGATGCCCACGAAACAGCTGTTTTTTGTCAAAGCCTTGAAATTTCATGCCCATCAAATGATTTATAGTTATTTTTATACTGTTTGTCAGTTTTGTGTTTAATGTCGTTTTTTAACAGTATTTCAGTCATATAACGGCGGGCAGTTAACCTAACCAGAGTTCCTGGATTCTGTACCAGTATAAACCTGTTCTTCACAAGTAACTGCCAACTTCCCCACATGAATCAGAGGTGGAGGACTAATGATTTCAGACACAATGTCGTTTATCAAATAGTCACGGAGAACATACACCCTGCCCTAGGATCGAACTCGCGACCCCGCGATCCGTAGACCAACGCTCTACCTACTGAGCTAAGGGGGCGGGCTTTATTTCATACTGTACCAGATTCAAAAAGTGCCCCTTTTCATGATACATATGTTCAAAAGCACTTTACACAGCTACCTACCGCTTCCTCATATCCACCAAATATGTACATCTTTTTATGTATAACACAAGCTGAGTGGCCGTCTCTTGCACCTGGTATCGGTCCATTTGTTTCCACATTACCCCACAGCCTCAAAACTGAAATACACAATGACAATTCAATCTCAAAATCAGTCTCAAATTTGGGTAAAATATACATTTTTTAACTGAGAGTTGACTCAGTAACAGCCATTAAATCGGCTGAAAACAAACTGCTAAAAGCAAATCTCTTTTTTGTGTACACAATGTTAGATAGATAGAAGTATATCAAAATGTACGTGTAGAAGTGAATGTTTAATGGGCATGATGATTCACAAATCTCATGTTACTACTGACGTGCATATTCATTCAGAAGAAATAATGACTGTAAACTCCAAAATCAATTATTATGAAGAATTGTGAGTACTGCCAGGGGTCCAGGTTTTAAAATAGAACTTGTAGACCAGGACTGGCAAAATGCCAGCATTTATGAGTGTTTGCCAAGCCATTTTGACAACCTTGTTGTAGACCAGTCCCATGACCTCAGCACCCTGGCCCCTGATTTGCAATCCAGAAATCAGTCACTTATAGCTGTAAAATACAACCTGTTAAACTTTCTGTACAAGCAAGGCAAAACACATGGATTCGAATCAAAATTACTGACCTGTGTTAAACATGAAGAGAACATTGCACGCCCCATCTGTGTCGTTTCTGCCACCCCAGATATATGCACAATCCTTATAAGCCACTGCAGAATGTCCATACCTCTGGTATGGAATTGTTAGATCCCCTGAAGGTGAGAGTGGAAGGTTGCGCCGTGCTGGTACAGGAAGCAACTTCCACCGCAAGGAAACTATAAGAAAGGTGAAAGTCAGTTTAGAAGTTTCCTTATATCAAAATTTAACTATAGTACCGTTATCTAAAGAAGGAAGGACTTAAAGAAATATACCAACATATCCAACAATAATATGCAACAAATTCTTATTTCATGTGCGGCCTTCTAACATAAAAAATAAACAGTAAAATCAGACATTATTTAAAAGATGATATCCCACTAAAAAACATATCTGTTAAAGAATATAATCACAAACCATGAATTTTTCAACTAGCCATTAAACTATGTTTTCATCATATCTAAAAATATATCTTACTGATATCTAGCACATGAACATCTATAGGTAGTCTAGTTTCATAGTCCTCGCCAGTGCAGTATCCTCCAAAACTGTAGATTTTTTCCCCGATGGCGACTGCTGCATGGTTTACTCGTCTTGGACCACCTTCAAGATGAACAGTCCACCTCAGCATCCTGCCTTCACTTCATTCATTACAACAACCTACATCAAACAAGATATTCTGAATTTTATTTTGAGTCATTGTTTTCTTTGGTTTTCAGTCAGAGACACCAACACAGTTCATATATGACAATTTTACATTATAGTGGCAGAGATTCCAGTTGCCCCACTGGGCATTATTTCAGGCAGAAGCATGACCTGGGTAGAACCAAAGTCAAGACCTTCAATAAATCCAAATGGATGGCTTCCTTAAAAGATAACCAAAACAGGGCTCAATCTATGTTGTAACATCAAGGCATGTGATTCAATGCCAATAATCTTAAATATTAAAAAAAAACTTAGTTACTTCAGAAAATCGAAATTAAATGTGAACACAATTATTTTTCCTTAAATCTCAATTTTAAAAAAACAAGAGCTGTCCATAAGACAGCCAAGCTCGACTATTCGAAATATTGTCACAGAAGCAGGAAATTATTACCCAAAATGTTAAATATCAAAAGAGTTTTAAGTTCGAAAGGGGACATAATTTGACCAAAATACATATCAGAGTTATGGGACTTGATGCTATCAACTAGTTTTATAACCCCGAAGAAACAAGTTAAGTTTCAATTCAATATCTGCATTAGTTTTGGGGATAGTAACTTGCATGTAAAACTTTAACAAGAATTTTCTAAGTCCAAAAGGGGGCATAATTTGCTCAAAATACATGTTAAGAGTTATGGAACTTGACCCAGTGAGGTTGGTAATTGACCTAGAAAAAGAATAAATAAGTTTCAAAGCTATATGCATTTTGGTAATAGCTGTATGTACTTGCACGCAAAACTTTAACCAGGATTTTCTAAGTCCAAAAGGGGGCATAATTTGCCCAAAATACATGTCAGAGTTATGGGACTTGGTGCTATCAACTAGTTTTATAACCCCGGAAGACACATGTGAAGTTTCAATTTAATATCTGTAGTAGTTTTGGAGATAGTTACTTGTATGTAAAACTTTAACCAGGATTTTCTAAGTCCAAAAGGGGGCATAATTTGGCCAAAATACATGTCAGAGTTATGGGACTTGACCCAGGGAGGTAGGTAATTGATCTAGAAAAAGAAAAAGTAAGTTTCAAATCTATATGCCTTTTAGTAATAGCTGTATGTACTTGCACGCAAAACTTTAACCAGAATTTTTTAAGTCCAAAAGGGGGCATAATTTGGCCAAAATACATGTCAGAGTTATGGGACTTGACCCAGTGAGGTAGGTAATTGATCTAAAAAAAGAAAAAATAAGTTTCAAATCTATATGCCTTTTAGTAATAGCTGCATGTACTTGCACGCAAAACTTTAACCAGAATTTTCTAAGTCCAAAAGGGGGCATAATTTGGCCAAAATGAAGGTCAGAGTTATGGGACTTGGTGCTATCAACTAGTTTTATAACCCCGAAGACACATGTGAAGTTTCAATTCAATATCTGCATTAGTTTTGGAGATAGTAACTTGCATGTAAAACTTTAACCAGAATTTTCTAAGTCCAAAAGGGGGCATATTTTGCTCAAAATACATGTTAGAGTTATGGAACTTGACCCAGTGAGGTTGGTAATTGACCTAGAAAAAGAATAAATAAGTTTCAAAGCTATATGCCTTTAAATGATAGCTATATGTACTTGCATGCAAAAACTTAACCAAGGTGTGACGCCGACGCCAGGGTGAGTAGAATAGCTAGACTATTCTTCGAATAGTCAAGCTAAAAATTTACCACTGACACTCTGGCCTTGAGCAAGTGGCAACACTTTGAAAAATTTCCCCATCAATCGTTCACAGTCCAATCATACACATTTTAAAATGAAAGATCTTTCTTAAATTGAAACAAGCAAATTCGATGAATTGGTATCCCCCGCCGAAATGGTTTGTGGTGAGGAATGGCAAAAAAATATATCCGGCATAAAGTTAAGGATGTTAATAAGAAGCAAATAATTTCATTAGTCAAAATCAATTTAACAGAAAACAAATGTTTAATTAAAGAGTACATAATAAATGTATGATACTTTGATCCTGACTAAAGAATTTATTTTGAATGGGATATGCTTACTGTAATAAGCTTAGCTTTTAAAATTAAATGCAGTTAACTGAAATGTGAGCTTGAAGTTTAACTGGAACGAAATATTGTCTTTGAGTGGTTTGGCACCAGGTGTTGCTGTTTAACATGTACATTTGAACTTAAAAGAACAGAATGTCCTTAAGAGAACACAGGTAAGATATCTTGAACATGGCTGAGGGCAAGGTTTGTGTAGTCACAACTTAACATGTTGAAGGTTTGAACATTTAAAAAAAAAAAAGGAATGGAAATATATATATGTATATATTTATTTTTTTAGGGGGTAGGGGTGCAGGGGAACGGGAGAGGAAACAAAATTTCACATGTTGATTATAAATATTGGTGGAAAATTAAAAATGAAAAACAAAAAAGGGGTAAAAGGGTGAAGTGGGGGGGGGGGGGGGGGTGCAGAGGATGCATGATCAGTGGTGGGCATGACTGGGTGGGGGAGTGAGGTGGGGGAATGGTACAACTTGCATGTTGATAAATATCATGAGGAAGTTTGAAAAATCAAACATGAATGAAGTATTGCAGCAATACAAAGTCCTACTGGAAGCACCTATTCTTATGCAGTATAACATAATGAATGATATTGTCAATGATGTTAAACATATGTATATTACAATATAATACAATCTGACTAAAGTACATCTCTATTCGCTACGATAGGATCTGGAACGCTATTCATAGCCTCGTTGACGACCATTTCGTAGCAATCGGCTTAACTTACAATTTAGCAATCTACTGTAGCCTTGACTTTGATATTTACAATTTTATGTCGGAATGAGTCAGATAGCGTTAGCTCAGTCGGTAGCCATTGCTAGTATGAGGGTCCCGAGTTCGAGTGGAATAACTGCAACTTCTTACTTTGCATTCTAACAAGTCGTTTATTGGTTAAATAAAATAGCAATATGGAAATCCAAATTACAGAAGACGTATGTAAATGGTGTTCTCAGACTTCGTTAGAAGATCAGTACTTCAGTCAGATTGCATAATATAACAAGCACTTGATTAAATTGCATATATAAAACGTACAGTTGTTTTCATTTGGAATTTTTCTGGCCAATTATACAAAAAGTTATCATAAAAGTTATTTATAGTAACAACAAAGTGAAATTAATCCTAAAAAAAAATCAATAAAAAAAATCTATATAATGTAAGTCCAAAAGAAAATCTTTACCAAGTAGAGATAGATCAAAATACACCTAAATATTGGATGTAACAAGCATGTTGTACCACAGAAAAGTGGTCTCGATTTTTCCCTATGGCCAGTAATAAAAAAGTTACAATATAATCTATTTATAGTAACATCAAAGGGACATAATTCTAAAAAAGTGTGCCTCATGGTGGTGAACATTTGTGCCAAGTTACATCAAAATCTCTCCATGCATGAAGAAAAAATGGTCCGGACAAAGTCATCTTTAAATTTGACCTTTGACCTCTAAGTATGACCTTGACCTTAGACCCAGGGACCTGGTTCTGGCGCAAGACAATTCGTCTCATGATGGTGAACATTTGTGCCAAGTCACATTAAAATCCCTCCATGCATAAAGAAGAAATGCTCCAGACAAAGTCATTCTAGAATTTGACCTTTGACCTCTAAGTATGACCTTGACCTTAGACCTAGGGCCCGGGCTTTGCACACAACATGTTGTCTCATCCAGGGGAATGTGCCAACTGGTATTTAAATCCTGTTTTGCATCACGAAGTTATAGACTCGACAGGAAAAAAATCCGTTTGACCTTTGATCTCAAATTGTGACCTTGACCTTTAAGCTAGGGTTCTGGGTGTTAAGCATGACACGTCGTCTCATCATGGGGAACATTTATGCCAAGTAATACTGTAAGTATATTGATGGATGACAGAGTTCTGGACCAGACAGGAAAAAAACCCTATTGACCTTTGGCCTTTAATTCATTGTGACCTTGACCTTTGAGCTAGGGGTCCCGGTTTAGCGCACGACACGTTGTCTTATCATTGGGAACATTTGTGCCAAGTAATATCAAAATCCTTTCATAGATGGCAGAGTTATGGACCGGACAGGAAAAAAGCCCTATTGACCTTTGACCCCCAATTGTGTCTTTGACCTTTGAGCAAGGGCTCCGGGATTTGCGCATGACACATTGTCTCATCATGGAGAACATCTGTGCCAAGTTATATTGAAATCCCTTAATGAATGACAGAGTTATGGACCGGACACGAAACAGACCCTGTTCATGCCATGTTAACATTTGACTACTAAGTGTGACCTTGACCTTTGAGCTAGGGGTTGTGAAAGATGTGCATGACACATCGTCTTATTATGACGTACAATTGTGCCAATTGATATTAAAATCCCTTCATGGATGGGAGAGCTATGGACCGGACAGGAAAAAAGCCCTGTTGACCTTTGACCTCCAATTGTGACCTTGACCTTTAAGCTAGGGGTCTAGGTTTTGCGCATGACACGTCGTCTCATCATGGGGAACATTTGTGCCAAGTAATGATAAAATCCCTTCATGGATAAAAGAGTTATGGACCGGACGAAATTGCGGACGGACGGAATGACGGAAAAGCGCATTCCTTTAGTCCCGAAACTGGTTTTCAACCAGTAGGGGACTAATAAGAAATGAAAAAAAAAATATTATTTTCTTTTTTTTGGGGGGGTGGGGGGGAGGGGTGTTGGGAGGGGGAGGGGGTGGTGTGACCAAGGCAAGTGGGTGACCAGGTGTGGGTGCTCAACTTCACATGTTTATAATAAATGTTCACAGAAAAGAATGAAAGAAATTTAATGAAATTCTGCCAAATGGTAAGTTTGTTATGTACAAATATGTGGATTTTTAGACAATTAAAGGGCAATAACTCTGAAGTTACAAAAGAAATCCGTACGAAATTGTGTGTGCACAACCACATTATAGTGCTCTAAATTCTGTTAAAGTTTCATAGTTCAAATACATCAAAAGTTATGATGCAGAATATCTATAGATCTATAGTACCCTATATAGTTAACACTAGAAACTTCTAAGGGCCATAACTCTGGTGTTACTTGGGCAATCTGTCTGAAACTTGATGGGCCCCATAACCACCTAGTGGTGAACATGTATATGAAGTTTGTTTGAAAAAAATCTAAAATAAGGAATGATTTTTTTTATTTTTTTTGGGGGGGGATGGGGGGGGGATTGGGAGGGGGAGGGGTGTGATCAAGGTATCGGGGGTACACAACTTCACATGTTTACAATAAATGTTCATGGAAAAGAATGAAAGAAATTTAATGAAATTCTACCAAATGGTAAGTTTGTTATGTACAAATATGTGGATTTTTATACAATTAAAGAGCAATAACTCTTAATTTACAAATAAATCCGAACAAAATTGTGCGTACACAACCACATTATGGTGATCTAAATTCTGTTATTAAAAGTTTCATAGTTCTAGGTCAAATATATCAAAAGTTATGATGAAGAAATTGCCATATTTATAGTACCCTATATAGTTAACACTAGAAACTTCTAAGGGCCATAACTCTGGTGTTACTTGGGCAATCTGACTGAAACTTGACGGGCCGCAAGGACTCATAGTGGTGAACATGTATATGAAGTTTTAAATAAATATTCCCAATCATTTCCTAGATATGGCTCCGGACGGACTGAAAGACGAACGGACAACGCCAAAACTATATCCCTCCGACTTTCGTCGCGGGATAACAAGCCCAGACTGACGTACTCCTGTTTTACACAACTGTAGCTCTTATAAAAACAATTTAACTATCTATCTATCTTCCGTTGACGTCCAATCCCTTGCGGGAACGTAGACGTTTTGCGCGTCAAAATCAAAAAGAGAAAGAATATAGTGATAAAAATTTAGAGTGGAAGAAACTAAAAAAAAAAATTTGGTGATATAAAAAGGTTAAAACTTGAGTTTATCCACTATTCCCAATATTATTAACCAAGAAAATCATAATTATTTTCTAAGTACAAAAAGGGCCAAAATTCTGACAAAATGCATATTAGAGTTATGTTTGTTGGCCTACATAGTCATCAAATGATGATAAAAAAAATTGCAAAGTTTCAAAGCTGTAGCTCTTATAGTTTTTTAGAAAAGGTGGACCTAAATTGGCTAAAACAAAAATTTTAGGCAATTTAGCCAACGACCAACTGATGACAATACAGTGCTTTAGGGTATAGCGGATAGCTAACTAATTTTTCCTGCATTCCAATTCAAAGAAATGAAAATAGTAAGTAGTGCTTTTTTTTCAGTATATCAGACAGAAAACATCTATTCTTCTTAAAACATTCAGCTTTTAATAGAAATTCATGTGTTTTTTTCTCTCCAAGCCAGTGTTTACATATGCCCTGATTTAGGATGTACCGGATAGCTTTGGTCGTTTTTTCCATTATTAGTTTAAAATCCACATCTTAACAAACTTTCCAAGATTTCTTTACTATAAATCAGAATAATAATGTATTCTCTTTTCAAAAACATTCAGCTTTTTAAATTACTATCAAATACTTTTCATTCACTGACATTTTTTACATATACACTGATTTAGTCTATAGGGGATAGCTTTATTTTACATTTGATGACATGTATATGAAAAATAACACAACAAGCAAATATTTAAAATGTATGTCAGAGTGTCGTTTGCATGCCAGTAAAAGAATGATATGAAAATTTATACAATAATTCAAGTATAAATATAAAATTTATCAACCTATCATCTATACCCTAAAATCCGCTATACCCTAAAGCACTGTACTTTGCAGTATTTTTTTTCTGTGGTCAGTAATGCACAGCTTATCAGTTTAATTATCACTGTTTGATGTTCAATGACTTAAGGTATGTGTCTATGTACAGGTCGCTAAATCTTTTTGCATTCAATATAGACAATAATAAATGGGAAAAGCTCTTATTCCCAAATTATATTCTTAGCCAAACAAGTTTAACAACAACAACAACAAATTCATTTTAGAGTTTTTTTCACTGGCATACAAACAAGTGCATATTTTTCGGACATGTAAGCTTCCTTTAATTGTTTATAAATTGGTGAAAATTGATATTAACTTTATCGTCGCTTCTTTGCAAACTGCTGTTTTTTGTTTTTTCTTCTTTCCGTTATAACCGGTGTTGAGACGTAAACTTCACAACGTGATTCGATTAAGCGCGGGTTTATACCACCAAATTATTTAGGCTGACCTCACGGGGTTATAACACACTAAATAGCTGTTCTTTATTCTATAGGTAAATTGACCTATTTCCAATGACCGCAGCACGCATCAGGACCCATTTTAAATGTCTGTAACTTACATTTTCTTGAAGAATATTGTCAGTGCTAAATAAAAATCAAAAGAAAAGTGGGGGTCATGTTTGATGCAAGAAAGATATTTTTCAGTAAAACACACAAACTGCAAAATCAGCTAAAAATGAGACCAAAAATTATAGTGGTGGTGTATGATCTAAGTTTTCATGAAAATTTCTGTAATGTTGTTATTTCATTATGAAAATGCTACCTACATGTCAAGCATAGATCTGTCATGTGATTTTAGCAAAAAAAAAAATGCAAAAGAAAATAAGGAAAATATCTCTACAGAGCAAAAAACTGAGGACTATTTGTATCCGCCATTATGCGACTACCATTTTTTTTCGCGCCATTTTTCTATTTAGTGTCTGTATGCCACGAGTCATACCGAAAATATTCTTTATCGTGTCATACCGATTTTTTTCGTTATTATGACGACTAAACACAGTGTATATCCCTACATAATTATGTACAGTTAATTATTTTTTATTGAATTAAATACACAATCATTATAGAAATCTATGAAAAGTTAGAAACACGGAATTAAGGTATTATAATTAAGTTATTAAGGTATGTAGATTTCAGTATTCTGTGCATTCTTTTCATCAAAAATACAAATCAGAGTTATGGGGATTGTTACCACACATTCAGATGATGATGATGAATATGCATTTTAAGTTTCAAGTCGTTATCTTATATCATACTAAAGTTATATCCAGAAAGCGAAGATTGCCAAACAAACTTTAAGTATGAAAGGGGCATAATTCTGTCAAAAAATACTATTAGAGTTATGGGGATTGTAAACACACATGTAGTTGATGATTATAAAGAAATATATTTAATTTCAAGTCATTATCTTTTACAGTACCAAAGATATGTCTATAAACGAAGCTTTCGAAAAAATTCAACTTGAAAATAATTCCAAGTATAACAACTTGGTGACCTTGACCTTGGGTATAATAAGTCCAGTCCCTGTACATACTTTGTTTGTATGCTGGACAATGTTTATGTGAAGTTATAGTAAGATATAAGCAATAGTAACAAGGACATGACAGAAAAACAAAGGTTGTCGAAAAACTTTTACCTTAAAAGTAACCCAAGTGTAACACCTTGGTGACCTTGACTTATGTATTATGGGCCCAGCCCGTGCGTATAGTTTGTTTGTATGCTGGGCAATGTTTATAGAACTTACAGTAAGCTATTATAAACAATAGTAACAAAGATATGACCGAAAAACAAAGGTTGCCAAAAAACTTTAACCTTAAAAATAACCTAAGTATAACACCTTGATGACCTGACCTTCTGTATTATGGGCCCAGCCCCTGCGCATACTTTGTTTGTATGCTGGACAATGTTAATGTGAAGTTGCAGTAAGATATAAGCAATAGTAACAAAGATACGACAGAAAAACAAAGGTAGCCGAAAAACTTTAACCAAGAAAGAAAGTTTACGCCGACACTGAGCCCGATGCCGACGCAGGGGCGAGTAGAGTAGGGCCGCTATTCTCAGAATAGTGGAGCTACAAAGGGAAATTGTATACACGTAGACAATACAGTAAACTTTTAATTACGTACTTTATCCACGACAGTCAATAGGCAAATTAACTTAGATTGTCGGTAGACTGAAAAAAATGCAAAGCTAAATAAAAAATGAAAATATCTTCGAAGTCTTGACACCTACTGACGAGCTTCAATGAAAATTTATCATCAAAAGTTGAACTGTTATATAAGTTATCCCAGTGACCATCTTGTGAAAACTCTGTGAAGAAAAGCATTGAACAGAGATATTTTTCCAAAGTTGTCTGTTGTCACTATCAAAGCTTTTCATAGTTTATTCAAGGCGTCACTATCATATGAAACAGCCATCAGCCAATTGATGTATGCTCCCCAAATACATCTTAAACACAGACGGTAGGCTAATATTTCCGTATAGGGCATAAAACAACAACAAACAAACAAACACACACACACAAAAAAAGAAAAAACAACAACAATGGAGGGGAATGTAAGTTAGCGTCTAAATTCAATACTGATCAGTTACTAAACCAACTATTATTATATCAAGCTTTAGTCAATTTCAAACTTCAAATCGTTGAACATTTAAGAGTCAATATGGCACTTTGGAATTTATTAGGCTTGTCCAAATAATTCATCTTTCAGCTTTCAAGGGACCTGATCCAAACTTAACCTTTAGACTGCTGGTGGCAAGTAATTTTGCCTTTTCGACCAGTGAAGACCAAGATCAGCCTGCAGGCTGATCAAGGTCTGCACTGTTTGCTATTCAGTCTATAAATCTTTAATGAACACCCCTTTGAATCATAAGTGGTAGTGCCACGTCTGAATGATAGACCAGTCCATTTTAGAAATTTAGCAGGGGTGGAGGTTATATAATTATGTAATTACGAATTGAACTTGCGTATATTGTCAAGACATGAATATACCCTGTACGTTTTAGGAGTTATGTCCCTTTGCCCAGTACTTGTATATAAGTTTTCAAATGAGCTGGCCCAGTCCTGCAGAAACGCACTACTATGAAGGTATATTGTTCATATTGCCAGGATGTATATGTACCGTGCCCGGTGTATGAGTTAGGGCCATCACAAGGATAACATGACTTTGATATGACGTGGCCAAGGATCAAACACCGGCCTCTCGCACTCAAATAAGACATTCTGTATACGGTACGTACAGAGCAATTAAAACAATTCATTTCCTTATGTCCCCAAGCGTTAGTATTCTGAAAATATGAAAGCGGCTGTGTAAGGGGAAGGAAAGGATGTGAAAGAATGGCTAGAAGTTGGTTATTGATTAAAAAACAAAGATGGACACACAAAACAATTCTTCAAGAACTTCTCTCCCTTCTTTTACCATACCCTTCGTTTTATAACAATACCAATACTTGGCTCAGATTAACTGATTTCAGTCAAAGGTCGTCAGATTTTGGAGAAATTGGTCAAACTTTTAATAAAATATTTTTAAACCACTGTCATGGTCAAAAAATTGTCCGAAGGCCCGCGCTTTGTTGAAGGAAAATTTTGATAGTTTTAACGTTTAAGTTTATCCCAGTCCTTTATAGTACTGGTAACCATTCAATCCATTTATAGACATTTGACAAGTAAAGGAGGGTAACTATGTCGAACTTCCAAAGCGTAGAACTGATATTTGTTTCCCTTCAATAAGCCGAAACGACGATTCCACCCGTATGAATTCTTTTTAGGAAAGGTCTAAGAGGACGTCATCCTATTGAGTCAAGATGTTTGGCTCGCTCCGCCCGCAAAACTATATCTCAGTAGTATTAATACTTGCTGAAGTGGTGACCCGTAGAAAATATGCGATATATATAAACTTGTGTCCGTGAAATATTCTAATGCATTTCAACATCTTGCAACTTCTTTTGAGTATGTGTAGAAATTCTTCCTTATTCGACAAAGATCTGATGACTTTCCGGTGCGTCGCGTCATCTTTCGACGTCACCATTTTTACAAGCTGCATGCATGAATCGAGCACTGTTCAACAATTAATGATGTCTGAAAGCATGACGTCAAAAAGATTTAGCGAATATGCGTTGTTATTACAATTTTAATACACAAATATTATATAGTTGCGCTGTAAGGGTTGCGCCGCTCACATGTATCGGACCTCAGTAAAAACTCAAAAACATTTTTGTATAAAAACGTTTCTAAGGCCTTGGAAATAGGCAATGTATACGTCTGTTTAAAAAAATGCAATCGGATACCGATAAAAATTAATTATTCACAGTGTCCACGATTTATTTGGACATCCCTCGTATACAAAGAAAGTGACCATGTCCTCTGGCTGCTGTAATTCTTTAAAACTTGAGCAATGTTAACAAAGGGTCATACAAGCATCATTTGTGTAAAATTATTTCATAATCGAACCAACTCTTTCTGCCAAGATTTTTAAAGTATCCGCTGCAAATATTTTAGGAAAAGTGTCACTGCCATAACTCCCTCCCCCATCCCCCACAACTACCCTGACGGCCATATTTTTGACGAATTTTGTGAATTCATTTCAAAATATAACCAGCAGTGTTGTAACAGGGTCACCAAAGGAACAATAATGTGAAATTATTTTTAAATCAGGCGAATAGTTTCTGACAAGAAGATTTTTAAAGTTTTTCTTTGCCGTTCCCGTTTCAGTTGGATTTCTGCATAGAATATATTTCTTTGAAAAATTCGAAAGAGACCCACCCAAAAAACATGTGAAGTTTGTTGATTTTGATTGCGTGGTTCAGGAGGAGATGTCGTTTGAGAAAAATGTGGATGCATGGACGTACGACGGACGGTGGTCAATAGCTCACCCCGAGCTCTTTGTGCTCAGTTGAGCTAAAACACATACAAATTGCTTTTATTCTGTAAACGTTTTAAAACACTAGTTATTGCATCTGTATAATATAGATCTATTATACAAATTAAATAAAGTATATTGCTGTTTCAATGTAACAAACACTGTATAATGGTCTTTAGCCTATAAATTAATGATACATATAATTACTGTCATCAGACTTTGAAAATTGTTTGTTTGTTTGCTTCCTTTACTTTGCATTACATTACTTCTCTTTCCTTTCTTTTCATTGTTTGTTTGTTGATTCATTGCTTCCTTATTTACTTACTTACACTTACTTACCTACTTACTTGCTTTCTTGCTTGCTCCCTCTTTCCTTTGTTTGATCTCTTCATTGCTTACTTCATTATTACTTCATTACTTACTTACTTACTTCATTACTTACTTACTTACTTACTAGCTTATTTACTTACTTTCTTTCTTTTCCTTCCTCTTTTCTTTGTTTGCTTGGTTAGTTAGTTAGTTTCTTTCTTATTTACTTACTTACATTCTTGCTTGCTTGCTTGCTGCCTTGTCTGCTTGCTTAGTAATTTACTGTCTTACTTACTAGCGTACTAAAACACTTATCCACTTACTTATTTAGCAAGTGAGTGAGTGAGTTACTTACCTACTTCACTTACTATCTTGCTTGCTTGCTTTCATGTCTGCTTTCTTGTTAGTTAGTTAGTTAGTTAGTAAGTAAGTTATTCAGTTACGTTCTTACTTACTAGCTTATTCACTTATTTACTTACTTACCTACACATTCACTCACTCGCTCACTTTCTTGCTTGCAACTTACTTACTTACTTAGTTACTTGTCTGCTTTCTTAGTAAGTTACTTTCTTTTTTACTAGCGTACTTACTTACTCACTCACTCACTTACTAACTTACTTATTTACTCACTCACTTGCTCACTCACTTATCCACTTACATATTTAGTGAGTGAGTGAGTGAATTACTTACTTACTTTACTTACTTTCTTGCCTGATTGCTTCCTTGCCTGCTTGCTTGTTAGTTAGTTAGTAAGTTAGTCAGTTACACTTTTACTTACTTACCTGCTTTCTCACTTACTTACTTACTTACTCACTCACTTACCAAAATTACTTACTTTGCGAGTGAGTGAGTGAGAGAGTGAGTGACGGACTGGCTGGCTTGCTGCCTAGCTGGCTTGCTTGCTCCCTTCCTTGCTTGCTTGCTTCCTTCGTTGCCTGCATGCTTATTTGCTTGTTATTTAGTTAGTAAGTTAGTCATGTACATGTATACTTACTAACCTAATAGCTTGCTTACTTACTTTCCGACCGTCTGACCGACGGACCTACCTGACACACCCATCCACTCACTCATTCACTCACTTCCACACTCACTCACTTCCTCACCCACTCACTCACTCACTCACTCACTCACTCACTCACTTACAATTGAATATTGTAGCAGATTTGCTCGATAAATTATAAGTTAAAAGAATAAGCTTGAATTTCGATTATGTGTCATACCCAAAATTGAAACAGTTTTTAAAAGCAGACGAAAGAAATATTTCAATTTGCACCGAAAGAAAATCGAAATTCGCGATGTAAAATGAAACTTTTATGACGTTTTGGGGAACGCTATTAAAATCCATAACATTTCAATAAAATTAAAAGTACTAATTAGGCCCGATGCTGCCCTATACAACGAGCGGCCAATAAGTGACTCGTACCAGTATATAATAGCCCTTTTATAAGGATGTCAAAAGTTTTGTCTTTCAAGAATAAAATACATTTTATAACCCGCGAAACAGGAACTATGAAAATGAAATACTTTTTTTATGAATGGACGGAGTTAAAGTGTTTCATTCAAAACACAGGTGTTCACGGGTTTAATTAAAAACCCACAATTTAGGAACTGAAAAGTATGTATTAAACATTACGCCCGTTGCCACATAATTGACGGGGTGTGTAAATCATTAATATAACAATTACAAATGATATACAATATAGTTAGAAAATGATTTAAAAGTCAACAAAAATTTCCTTCCCCGTATCGTGTTCTTTTTGCCCTGTGCAGGGAGGCTGGTGGTATTCATCCCTATATATGAGTCAGTAAGGGAACGACAAAGAAATGAGGGTTTTACTTATTTGTTTCAGGACTCAGTCTCCTGTCCAATTTGTTTTTCTCCTTCAGTGCAAAAGCCACAGAAAAAAAGAAACAAAAACAAAAAACATGACTCTGAGGTAAGCATTTTTTCGAAGACACTTCTTAGAGCATTGGGATAGTCGCGTGGTTTCTGTATATAAGAGTAGAAAGTGCTAGGTACAACTTGTTGAACGAAACTTCCGTTAAACGTTGATATCAAATGTATGGGGATCGGACCTTGGAGTAGAGGGAGTATGGAAATTTGATAGAAAATGCGCTGTCATTTTTTCTCTATTGTTTTACAGACGTGATGTCGTAACAATTTTCAGAGTTCAGAGAGTAGGGCTACATTGTGTGCAAGAGCAGAGCATAGCATGTGTTATGACATGGTGCTTGTTCTTATAATCCACGGTAGCCCAAGTTAGTCATTTGGTTATCAAAATGTACGTTTTTATTCTAGTAATACTTGGCGCAACTGATTTTGGGCCGGTTAGAGAAAAACTGATATGATTTAGGTCATCATGAGCATGTTTTTCCTTGAAACAAATTACTTTGACACCGGTTCTTGTCTGCGATCTTTTGATGAACTTTCCGATAAGAAGGCGAGAAAATTAGATTTCAGTAATACCATTGACAACCTCATTGTTGCTTGTAATTTTCATGCCGAAAGTTATTCCTCTCTTCCGGATAATTTTAATAAAGTCTCATGACAAACTTTATTAGACAACAAATAATTGAATGAAATTCCTGACTGGTCAAGTTTTCATTGTAAGTCGAGCCCCTTCAGAATCACTTTAAATGCATTGTCATCGTATCTTGCAACTGTCACCCTACGGGACAAAACGGGATGTTAGTGTGAGATATTGGTAACTTTCTGAATTTGTACCGTTTTGTTGTTATTTCACTAAGTTTGTTCCGCTTCGTTTTTTTTATGACTCTTAAAATTCTGTAGAAAATTTGCATTCACCCGGGTGCTACGGATTTATCTCTCTATAAACACATTTGGGTAAATCCTACGTGCAAAAGGGAGATTTTGAATTGTATATATATACATTTGTAATTGTGTATTTCTCAGTATTACTCGAAGTTAATGTAGACTTAATGAGGTTTAATGAGCTCCAGAATTAACGCAGAAAGACAAAAAATGACCTGTTTCATTTTCTAAAATCAGTTTTATTGTTTAAAAATTGTTAAAACTATGACACATACTCAAATAATGCCGAACCTGTCTTTCGACATCATGCAGGACGTATATTACAGGTTGTTCGAATATCCAGTCTCATTTTTTTTTTCACAGGCATAACCTGGGTATCTTTTATATACTACGAATGTTCGGTCTTAAATGCAGAATGTATATTACTTATGAATACAAGACACACGACGGATACGGAAAAAATATTCAATGGTGGCACTACTTGTGTTATTTGCGATGTTCCATGCATTTGAAAGGAGTTTTAAGCCATATTTGTCTAGAATAACAGTCCATTTTGGCTGATATAAAAGTAGAAATAGGTGTATGTAACGAAAGGGTCATTAAAGCAGTATCTTGATCTGCAATGATGCATTCGGCTCGAGTGGATTTGCCAGAACGGAGCGCCTCGTTGGCTCCAGGCCTGGCGCAAATTCACTGTACTTTTGTAATAACCCCATGAAATACAACCAGAAAATCTGCAAAAAATCTGTCAATGAGTTACCTGATATGACAAACTAAAAAGGACATTCAATGTTAAAAGATTCTGCTAAACAAATCTGAGACTGATACTATTCTGGGTTGCTTTTCATTCTAAAATGTATCTCTTAAACACATTTATTGCCATTTAAAGAGCGACAATTTTCACACGATCGCCGCTTGTCGAAATGAAAATGATAGGCTAATGAAGACATGCCCTCGTTATTTAAAGCAATAAGATTTATGACAGTGCAAGCATCATTTTTCACGGCCGAGTATCTAATCCCAGATGCGTGCATCGATAAGACAAGAGAATCGAAAGAGAACAGCCCTAGATTGTTCCCAAATAAAAATTCCTTATTATTGAATCCTGACATCAAACAATACAAAATAATACACGAACAGCAGTGTATGTTTACTCTAGAAGGCATCGCTTGTATAGGCTTAAGGGTAAAACACATTAAATTTTCAAGTGGCCAAATTAGAGCCCAGAATCTTTATGAGATCGGTAATTAAATTCCAGCAAGGAGCTGATTAATCAAGCGCCCCTCAAGTTGTTGTTCCCCTTGTTGACCACTGCAGTGAGAATCGAGCAGGGCTTTGAAAAAACTTTCTTGAGAAGGTCAGCCCCTAGATATCAAACGTCAACTTTTTCATGTGGGTATGACAGAGTTATTAAAGAAAGCCCCCAGTTTCTTCTGCAGATATTTCCAAATTTTATTCATAACTGTTTTGTCTGATTTTCGACATAATCTTAAGCCGTTAACATTAATAGTTTCCATAAGGACTTTGCATTTTGCGACATGCACTATAATCCTGGTTTATGAGACAGCGCATTGCGGTTGATGACTTTTATTGGCTATAAACTGCTTCACAAGCATCTCGTTATTATTATTCATTCAAAATGAGGAAGAAAAAATGTTATGCAGGCTTTGGTGTTGAGCATGGAACTTTAAGGTATTCATGCATGTTTGTGGAACAGGAAGTTATGTAAATTACGTCATGAGTTTCTTTAATAAAACTTTATTATCTTCTTTAATATGTGTCCGATTTTGAAAATTGTTTTGGTGATATAATTGGTTGGACAATGACTTTCATATTAAATATGTAGATTCAAGGCAATCTTTCATCTTTAATACCGGTAATCACCTGCAGTATTATCCAAAATTGGCTGCTTTCACATTTAGAAAGATGTTGCAAAACGTACTACTTGTACCATCAGTCAGTAAGGTACGTCATGACTTGAAGTACAAGTCGGTAAGGTACGTCATGATTTGGAGTACAAGTCAGTAAGGTACGTTATGACCTTACCTACAAGTCGATAAGGTAACTTAAGACTTAGACTACAAGTCAACAAGGTATGTTATGACTTTGACTACAAGTTGGTAAGGTACTTGATGACTTGGACTACATGTCAGCAGGGTATGTTATGACCTGGACTACAAGTCAACAAGGTATGTTATGACCTGAACTACAAGTCAGCAAGGTACTTTATGACTTGGGCTACAAGTCAGCAAGGTGTGTTATGACCTGGACTACAAGTCAACAAGGTAAGTTATGACTTTGACTACAAGTCAGCAAGGTATGTTATGACCTGGACTACAAGTCAACAAGGTATTTTATGACCTGAACTATAAGTCAGCAAGGTACTTTATGACTTGGGCTACAAGTCAGCAAGGTGTGTTATGACCTGGACTACAAGTCAACAAGGTATGTTATGACCTGAACTACAAGTCAGCAATGTACTTTATGACTTGGACTACAAGTCGGTAAGGTATTTTATGACTTGGACTACAAGTCCAGCAAGGTATGTACTTGGACTAGAAGTCAGCAAGATACTTTATGACTTGGACTACAAGTCAGTAAGGAACGTTATGACCTTGCCTACAAGTCGCTAAGGTAAGTTATGACTTGAACTACACGTCAGCAAGGTACGTTAAGACATGGACTACAAATCAGTAAGGTATGTTATGACCTGGACTACAAGTCGATAAGATACGTTATGACTTGCACCATTAGTCAGTAAGGTACGTTATAACTTTGACTAGAAGTCACAGGTACGTTATGACTTGAACTATATATCAGTTAGGTTCGTTATGATTTGGACTACAAGTCAACGAGAAAAGAAAATAAATCAAACATATATTGTAACATACAACCTGGTAAACCCCCCCCCCCCCCCCCCCCCCCCAAAAAAAAAGTTTGATACAGTTATCTTAAACTGCTTGTTGTTTATGATTTGAAACCAGTCATTTGAATAAATGTGTTTATAATTGATGAATAAACACGACAAATCCCCATTTTATACTTGTTAAGAGGTGTAGCATCTTTACACATTTTGAAGAACCTAAGAAATTCAGTATGTGGCAAATTAATCCTATAAAAATTGACAATGTCACTCGACCGGTTAAATCAACTGTGAACAAAGTGATAAAATAATCAGTATTATAGGCCCCGCAATACAAATCCCATCATTCCTTTTGCAAGAAAACCGTTGTAGAGGCGTGAAATTTCACCGGTTCGCATCAACTTTTGGTGTTAAAAATCAATTAGCCGGAATAAAAGGCATTATACGGCTAATGCGTTTCTCTCGCTCTGTCGCATCGAGAAGGGGCCGCAAACTTGAATGTGCCACCGCATGACAAATCACGATATCTAAAATTTTCGTCTGAAAGCCGGACGGAAAGAAAACTGCAGAAATGTGCCCTTTCAATGGAATGGTAAATAATAAGGAAACACGGAAATTTTATATACTTATATCAAAGTATGATGCCCATTCTATCCGTCCAAGTGCAACATTGAGGGGTATCTAGAGCTTTTTAAGAATTTACGGAATACACCGAGTCTATTTAAATTCAAAATTCAAAGACCCCGTTTCACTCAATTGTCCAAAATATAGGTTGAAATTAACGTAAAATTTGCAATAATGTTACAAAACACACGCATACATCGTTTTTCAACTGACATAAGATTTTAAAAAAAAAAAAAAACATTGCCAAAATACGTTCAGCATACATTAAAGACATTTGCAAATGTAAAATATTTGTTCGCTATAATATCCCAAATCATGTATATTAGTTCCTTTGGGTCAAGACAATGATTGTCTCGATACATTTTGTATTAGTTGTGTATTCATACTCTTTATAAAACAGAAAGTAGCTGATCAAATTATGAATTTTATTTACTAGCCCACGGCCCGGAAGAGGGTCTATTTTCCAACGTTAGTATTTTACAGTTACCTGCAACAACTTTAATGCCATGAGTAAATACAATTTTCTTCTTTCTTCATTTTGGTAAAGATAACGGATGAGATTACATGAATCTGATGACACTTGCCAGAGGGAATCCCCATCTTTGTGTACCTGTATTATTGTCCCGCAAAATCAAAACAGTAAGCTGCTGGCACACATCACCCTGTTAATCCACATGCTTAATTTAGTGGTGTCTGTCCCACCACCCAAATATACAGTTTCCGTTACATTATTCTCGTAAAGAGTGTTGACTTTTGAGCTAATGAAAATGAAAAACAAATACGACATTTAAAATTATGAACTTGTTGACATTTAACGGCAAACGAAACTTTCAGGATGTAACTATAATTTTCGTTAAATCCTGCCCAAAGGGTATTCGACCACCATCGTCCCATGTTGTGGTAAATGGATCTACCACTGCAAGCAGTTTCTCCATAATTACAAAATCAAAGATTTCACAGGTGTGTTCCTTAACACAATTAACTCTTACGCTGGACAAGTATCTAAAGACGGACTCTCCATTCACAAAATCTCCTTTTTCTCAAAGCTATCTCCTAACCGCAGAGTTTACGGACAACCCCTATTTTCGTCTTCTTTTAAGACAAGTTGATTTGTCAAGTACCTGTGATATAATGGTTATTAGTCGACGTGGCCTCACAAGATGTCGTGGTACTAATTCAATAAAATGAAATCCTATACTTTTGGATGTCGTATCCAATTAAAAATACCTTGAAAATAGCTAATTAATAACGATATCATTTCGTTATGTCACGATGCTCATATGAATTTTTTGATTTTTTTTTCAGACGGAAATGATAATGTTATTCGTATCTATTTTCTTTTAGTACATGCAAAGTACACTGTATGTTAGTATGAGGTACAACATACATATATTTTTTTAAATGGCTCAATACCCGAACATTACACAGAGTTTGTCAATATGAAGTATCAACAAAAAGGTTTAAGACCTGCCATGTATATTATATATATCTATATGTCAGACATTATTATTATGTAGATATGCTTAGATCTTTCAATGTTTAATTTATTACTTATTGTTTGTATATTTCATGTACGACGAGAAACTGTGTACAGTTTAAGTCAAATAAAACATTCTTCTTCTTCTTCTTCTTCTTCTATATTGACATTCTACTCCGTACGCACGGTAACTCGTGCGCAACACTTGATTGTGTCGTTACAGTCGTGCGCATGACGCAACATTCAATCTCGTGCACAAGAAATACTAAATATCTTAAATACGACTTAAAAAAGTCATTCACATTTCGTTCCATTTAAGCTGTCTTAAGTACAAACTACATTTGTATGCTGTTTTTATTTTACTTATTTTTTGCAGAGTAACACCGATATCTGAGGTTATGTTTTAGAACAAAAATATTAAATGGATAGCTCAGCCTAAAGAAATGTTAATCGGTGGTCCTCACCTACTTTTGAACAGTATACATCCTTGGTAAAATGCAATAAAATACGCTAAATAAGAAAGATATCAAAACTCCAATCTTCACAACTTTCAAGTTCATTATTCACTGAAAACCAAATCTAAAATTGAAAATGACAGTGGAACGAGATCAGTATAATATGTGACTAATGATACAAGAAAGAAAATACACATACAGTATTTGATTTCACTGCAAAAACCAGGCATTTTGCGATGAATGTATTCAGCAATGATATGTTGATTTATGTGTAGGATTTCATAGGGATAGAATTGTTAATATTCTGATAATGGCCGGTATAAAAGGTAATCGGTAGCTTTAAGTGTGCTTTGATGTTTAAAAATCATTAACACGTAATCTGCACTAATACAGAAAATGTGTTTATTTTTATTTTCAGGATTCAACTCCTTGTGTGGTTCCGGAAAACGGGCAAACGGGCTTTATCCTAGACAAAATCTCACGTATCATATTCAAGATATTGTTGCTGTTGCTGCTGCTGTTGTTATTTTCATTTGTTATTTCAGGTTTCTTCAGCACTTACTCTTTCGACATTTTGCATATGTCTCAGTTTTCCAGTAAATTCAATGTAATTGATGTTGTTAATGCCTCAAATGAATTCCGAGAGTTATGGGTAAAGTATGTGCTCATGGTTTTAACATGTTTACTAAATTCTGCGTTGGATATGAATAAAACAGAAATGGAATACTGCAAAGAAAGAATTCGATATCTTTGTAAAACATTTAGACATAACTAGTCACTTGAGGTAGGGCAATGTTAGTCCGGGTCATCGTGTAAATTGTCATTTATTAAACGAACACGTGCGCAAAATTGTTTCCGGGTGCAAAGAATGGTTTTATACCAGAAAGATACGATAGAAAATTTAGGACATGCTGTAAGCTTATATATATCGTCAAAGTTTACTGACAAAACAAAATACATCGATTTGTTCCAGAATAGAAAATTAGCATATATTTATGTCAAATCATTAGAAATGACTTTCGAAAGTATAGCTGTAAATGTCAGTTTGACAAACGCATGTCCTCAATCAAAGATTTTGCGAAAACTTCAGAATATCAGTCGTCATGGCAACGAAAGCAACGCATACTGGTATTCATGCATACATTTAAACCTCCGCGTACAAAAGAGCTCTTCACATTGATGATGGCGGTTGTAAAAGTCATGAATGTTTCAAATACTTCCAGTGATAGCATTTCAAATCTTTTTTGTATCCAGGTGCAGAATTAAACTGTTCGATTCTCTCGTTGGCTGGGTTTTCGAGGGCCCATGAAGTGTCATATGCAAGTGGTTCAATGCACAGGACCGAGAATGGGGAGTTTGACAGCATGTTCGGTTGACATCGGGCTTCATCGTTCAACGTCATGTGTGGCGTGCATCTGTTTTTCCAGTTTTATTAAGATCCTTCGTGGATCGAGACGCGGGTTGTTTTTCCACGTCGTTTCAAACTATCAAATAAGAATGTTTTAAAATAAGTATATTTTGCAATCAGATGAAGGAAGGATTTTAAATATATAGATGGCACAGACATTTAGATCCCGTACGCATGTGTCGAAGTCTTTACGCCTTCTTTGCTCAGGAAAATTAGTTTACTGAACTATTTACACCTACTGTAGTGACTATGAAATCAATGACGTAAACTGGCGTAGATATTTACGTCCTTGGTGAAATTTAATAGTGTTCCAACATCAAAGGGAATTTCAAGCAAACTATTATATCACCATTAAAATGAAATAAAAACATATAGCATCACTTTCTATAATTGAAGTTGAAAAGCCAATGTTTTTATCTCAAAATAAATGAATTAATTCTTTAAATTACAAAAATATCTCTCCACAAACGTTAAAATGATGGACTGGATTACTAGACAGTTAGGATACCCTTAATTAGGGAGAAAATCGGTTCAATATCAAATTCATTTTACAAGCTGCAATTTAGCTATGATAAAGCACCTTTTCAATAAAACAATAAAATCAAATCCAATCTCGTAAATTGAGCACGAGGATTCAGTGTCATAATCTGTTTCCAGGTAACCGGTGATCCTTGTCACTAGACGACTACTTAATCGAAAATATTGATCATCTCGGGCAGGTGCTTGACAGTTTTATTGAACTTTATTAATTTGCATGAAATTTTATTCATTTATATCACTTCACGTAACTGCGCTACGGGATTGGGCTTATTAGATAATATAATAAATTAATAAAAGTGTACAATCGCACAAAGACTGAATATTCTCATGGAGCAGATAAATCTCGTCAGTGCCGTTTCTTGTGGCGCCGGACACTCACTATATTAAATCGGACAAATGTTGTGTTCGCGGTTTCTAGTGCGAACCCATGCTCAGCATTTTTGTCAATTTTTAGAAAATGTCATACACTGTTCTCCTTTGCCTCTGAAACTCTGCTCTTATATCGTAAAATGTATGTTTATCTCACATATACCCGTAGGAGTATTACCTATGTGATATAGGTGGACAGTTAACCATTTTATGATAAATGTATTTTTTCAGTAAACTTGACCTGATCTATACAAGTTAGAAATTCAGTGTGCCTCCTGATAAGTTAATTCATATAAGTATAATAATTAGTAGAATTTAAAAAATGCACGAGTAAATCAGCCGGAAATCGCACGTGATGACTATAATTCATTGCAATGAGGCGGGAGATGGATTTATTTCAAAAGAATACGCCTCCAGATTTATAAAGCCAGTAATTCTAAATATAAAGTAAAACCCAAACGATTAAGTAGGTTATATGCAGTGTCTGCCAAGTTAAAACAACGACAACAGCATCACTTATCTAGCATTTTTAAAAAGCACTGAAAACGTTTGTTAGACATGGTTTGCGCAAACACTCGTCTAGTATCTAAAATATGTAGAAATATATTTTCTGCGTCAGTCACACAGTAAATTATTTTTCAGGACGTTCTTGTTTTCAAAATTCGGACAACGTGGCGTAAACCTTTAAGGCCTATTTATTTTTATAGCATAGTTGTATTAGCAGCAGTTCCATAACCGTTTTTTTTATTTTTCTATGAAGATTTGTTATAGAGCTGTATAATATATTACAGTATAAAAATCCTCTTATCAAAATGTCCCCAGGGATGCTGAAAAAAAATTCGTTCAGCGTAGGACTATTAAAATTAATTCGCAGATTTTGTGAGTAAAAGTGCATATTTGATCATTAAAATTCAATCGAAGTTTTTTTGCCCTATCAATCATTATTAGACCTGAAAGTGATAGCTGCATGATAGTGTTATGATACGTTATACATCACGCGTGATTTCTCGTGACAATTGTACGCACGTGCCAGTCGTTCAAGGCATTTAAGGGATGCAGAATAATGTCACGTGACTGCCGCTTTGTTGTCGTCTGCGATCGCCGTTTAAAATCTGCAATCAGGTGCCTGCAGTTAGTGTTTTCAACTAATTGATACTTCAAAAGGTGTTAACGCAAATCAAAATACATCTTTCTGACAAATTAGCCTATTTTTTGCGATAGCTCTTTATCCGATTGCATTGATTCAAATGATACGGAATCGGATAAACATTATATAACGAAAATAAAAACCATATTTACTTCCGAATGCAGCACTTTCCATTTTTAAACGGACTTAAACAAAACAGAATCTTACATATTCGGGACTGCGCAGTAAGCTTGGAGTGCCCTACACGCACTCACGCACGCACACGCGCGCGCACGAACACACGCACGCACGAGCGCATGCACGCACACACCACCACCACCACCAGACCCCACACATTACTCCTCAGCTATATTATTTCTAAATTTCGCTACTTCCTTATTTACCCGTGAAACTTCGTTTTAAACAAGGGTCACATAGTACATCTTTTGCACATATTAGCTAACAACAAAAAAGAATATATGTATTAATATTGCATTTTGTTTTCAGGTTAATGTAAAGTAGTCTGCATGAATTGTTAAATCGTGTGAGCGTTTTATTATATAAAGAATCATTTGACGCAATATTACATTACATTTGTGAATACGTTCTAATGGAGTACCTTGCACGATGGCAATGTATATTATAGGCTTCTTTCCGTAACAATTAATTAAATGTAAAGAGAGACAAAATATTGTAGTAACACCGTAAACTTAATAAAACATAAAAAGAAATGAATGACAAAAGAAACCTTCAATGACCAGCAATCCAGTTTCACAACAGATGTTTTATACTACATAAATGAAAGTGGTTTTATTATTAACTAGTTCATTTTCTTCTTATTCATTTACAGCCTTCACTATGTTTTTATTCTGCTAGATTTTACTTATCTGAAAACAAACCCTTTGACACAGCCCGTTTTAATGTTTTCTTTTAGCATTTGTCTAGTGAAATAATGTAATTTTGTCAACAATTTCTTGTATTCGAGTAACTGTTCTTATCGATGTATACACTGTCTATCATTCATTCAGATTTTTATTGTTTGAAAACGTAATTTATTAACAACTGATTTATTTTTATTATCTCCCTTTTAGCATTTGATGATAAAATTTATGCAAGTATTTTAGTGAAAATCACTGTGCCGATGTAAAATTGTCATAAACTTGTCATCCATAAATATGGGACTTACGGGGTAAAAAATCCAACATTCTGTACACCTATTCAAACAAGACATTCCTAAACATCGCATGCATGTACAATAACAACAAAAATCCAAAAACAACAATGTCTTAAAATCCAACAACAAACAACATGCTTTACGGAAGAGCTTGTTCTCAAAGCGAAAGTAAACAGGGTAATCCGATAAATCACTTCTTATTTGTAAGATTGTATTTAAATTAAATCGAGCCACTGTATAATGATGTTATTTCAATATAGAATGGGCACTAGATTGGGCAAATCTATTTAAATAATTATTTACAAAACGTCAAATTGTTTGAATATCATCATGTTTATGTCCCAACTCTCAAATATTTGTTTATTTCAACTATTTAACATGATTTATTAATTTAACATGGGTTTAGATAACAATAAAGTAAAGAAGTTAAAATCGGACGAGCATTTAACAATATTTGTACGGGGAATTATTCAAACATAGTCGTGTGTATCAAGACCTTAATTTTGATAAATGTATGTCAACATAACACAACCAAAATTTCCCAGAGTTTTCAATGGGCCAATGAATAGACAACACACAGTTCTGCATGTTGCATGTATTTGTTAAACTAATTAAAAAGCAACAAACTTGAAATAGCAAACGCGAATGGCGTTCATTCATGAATGATGAAAATGGTCGTAGCAAGTTCATTTCAAATCACATACAATATTTAAGAACTTTGCCTATGTGTTTATTTCGAACGAAAGGGTATTTATATACGTATACGAAACTTATATTTATGGTAACTTATACATTTGAGAACACAACAACAAAATAAAAAAACACGGTTATAGTGTTGTTAAAAATGTACTTTTGTCGTACTTTTCCAACAGATTTAGATAACAAGATGAACGGTTCCAGTAGAGGTCGAGAGGTTCGGAACAAGGGCAGCTGGTTGCACTGTCGTCAAATGTTACGTAATATGAAAATGCCTATTTTAGGCCTGCGTGCACCAAATTCAAGCAAGGATAACGTTAATGTTCTTTAACTTAAAATTTGATGGTATATAACCGACTGGACTCGATGCAAATTTTTTATATATATTTCTGTGCGTAATTCAGTAAAAACTATAGTCTGTAGTAAAACGATGCACTGTCTCTTTCCCCCGTCTTACAGGGGTTAAAACTATCACTTAGATATTTAACTAACGTTAATAATTGCTTAAAATATTATATATTACAGTAAATGGAAGTAGACTATAAGAATTAACCTTGTTTATCAATTAACATGCCCTTAAATATGAAAAAATAATAACTGCACTCTTGATATAAACGAACTATCAACCTGTCCCCGTTTCTGTTCTTTTTTATCATTGTTTGGTTAAATGGATTTTCATTTATCAGACCCCGGTCGTGAGCAATTGTTTTAGTATCCCGCAATTACACTGAAAGTGATACGAGAAATTCTAGAAGATTGAAATCCTACCCGGCACATATTGTACTCCATCTTGTTTAACTGATGTATTTACAATACAGTGCCTGAATACACTATTGTTCTTTAGGAAACTCAAACAAATAAAACCATTTACAGCATAAGCGTCGGAGGACGTGAAATAAAGACTGGAGTAGCGGCGTTTTCAATGAAAACATTGATTTGCACTGCACTCGCAAAAGATGAAATCTCTGTTTTGTCTCTATATATCTCTTCTCATATATTGAATGGTTCTATAAAGTGTTTCATATTATTTTCTATGTATTGTACAGGAACTTGATTAAATAAGGTCGAAAAGCTGTGAAGATAAGGTATTTCTATTTTTTATTTAAGAGTAGATAAACGTGGGTTTTTAATTATTTTTGCTAATAGGGTTTATCGTAAATTCCGTCTAAGCGACTGACACTGTTTTCTCTATTTAGGATTTCTTGTTGAAAGAGTAATAGTACTTTTTAAAAATCCGAATGTAATTACATGACTTTATACGAAATGAAATATTTGATCATGTAAACTCAGAATTGAGAGAAAACCCACGATATGTTCTTTGTTTCGTTTCAGCATGAGGCTTCTGTTGGAAGGTGGCAGGGGTGGGGTGAAGTGGGGAATAGGTTTAAACAAACATGTATATATTTTCTCCTGTTAACATTTATCAAACGCGTTAATCCAAAAACGCTAATTGAAAATGCATTTCAAATTGAATGGGTGATGTATAAGTCTGTGTTCTGTACTTTTAGCACAGTCACCGGACAACAGTTTCCGAGTCCGAGGTTCGCATTGTATCTTGATATAAATTTTATCTGATAAACATAAAGTTGTACAACCATTTTATCTGACTTCATCGGATGGGGATGATAGTAACTATTATGTATAATATTTAAGAATAGATTATACTAGATATTTAAGTAATTTCAGACCACTGTTTTAATAGAGAATGAATCTATCAAACGTATATTGCTTACACATTATTTATGTTTTAAGGAAAAATGGGAAATATGTTTACAACTTGTGTATTTAGAGGTTCTGTGACATAGCAAGGTTTTTCTTACATCTTTAGTTGTTTCAATACGTTATTTTTAGCAATTTTACACAAAATGATGTTTAAAGCTTGCGGTTATACGAAGATTTATAGCAGTTTTACACAAAATGATGTTTAAAGCTTGCGGTTATACGGAGATTTATAACAATATCTTTCTGTTTGTATGAAAATTAAATTAATAGATCTATAAACGGTTTCCAGTTTCCAGTATTCAACTGTCCTCCGACCATTCCCGTTCCTGAAACAAGCAGACGTGCAATTAGTCACCGTGTAAATTTAGAAAATATATAATGAGATATACACCCACGACAAGTCAAAACCTGGGACACAGGACATTAGAACGTGTAAAATGCATATTAGTACATGTATTTCGCAATAAAAGTTTAAGTTCGAAAGAAACTATGTGATAGGCTGTTAAAATTTGGAATTGGCGGTAAGACTGTTTGCATTCAACTTTTTATTTTCATAGGAATCGTAAAAGCAGCAGAATTCGATAACAAACCCAAATACGGCATTGGTGAAGGCGTCAATAAGAGGCGGGACTATAATACGCGCGCACAATCAGCGCGCAGTCCATAACCGAGTGGGCGGGATTACTTTAATCTCACGTTGATTATACCTGTTTTCTTTTCTATCTTAGGTATATTTACCCAGAAACTTGGTTCAACATACTAGTCAAACTTTGTTCAGACAATCGTTTGTGTATCTTTGCGACAATTGAAGGACTTTAACTTGATTTGAGATCTTTGATTTGTGTTTATTTGTGTTGTAGTGCCTAACAGTAAAACTGGCATCGATGTACGACAAACAGCCGACGGGAGCGGAGTATCCGCCGGCGGGGGACTATTTGACGATGTTGTCAAAGTCTACATATGACCCTGTCAAAACAGCATATGATCCGACGGGGTATCCGATGGCTAGTGTAGCGAGCATGAACTCTATGGGAGGTATGAGTGGCATGGGATCGATCGGATCTATGGGCATGAACAATATGAACTATTCATCACAGGCTATCACGGGTATGGGAGCGCCGCATGGATACGGTATGAGCATGGCACCAACCGTCGGCATGCACACCGGAATGTATGGAAGTATGAACACTATGAACACAAATGGGCACATGAGTGGAATGACAAGCCCAGTGCCTATGAATGGAATGTCAGATCCCATCTCTCCAATGCGAATGGACTTAAACAGAGCCCAGGCTATCAACAGAGCACGTGAGAAGACATACCGCCGGAGTTATACGCACGCAAAGCCGCCATACTCGTACATTTCACTCATCACCATGGCTATTCAACAGTCACCAAATAAAATGTGTACGTTGAGTGAAGTATATCAATTCATAATGGACTTATTCCCGTTCTACCGACAAAATCAGCAACGCTGGCAGAATTCTATACGTCATAGTTTGTCGTTCAATGACTGTTTTGTGAAAGTTCCCCGAACGCCCGACAGACCGGGAAAAGGAAGTTACTGGACATTACATCCCGATTCTGGGAATATGTTTGAAAATGGTTGCTATCTAAGACGTCAGAAACGGTTTAAATGTTTAAAGAAGGAAGATCTACGATCAAAAAATGGTTTAGGGGAAGATAGTGGTGACGAAGGGCATTCTGGAGATGAAGGCGATAGTGTTTCACAACCAGGGTCTCCAGAGGACCATCACGCACAAAATCATCAACAACTTCAACAGCCGCCGCCACAACCACCCCCTCAACAACATCACATGGCGGGTCAACTCGAACCTATACCTAGCAAAACAGAACCAAACCCAGTTGGAACACCAACGTCTGGATCAACGCCGGGGCCGGACCTTCGGCAACTCCAACATCAACACCACGACGTGATGTCAATGGGACACGGATACCCAGGTGTGAATCCCGCGCACTCATTTAATCACCCATTCTCAATAAACAGTTTAATTACAGACAATGCGAAAATGGACAAACTTTATGAAATGCATGGGATGTATCCAGGTTATAATAATATGCATCCAATGAACATTCCGACGAAAGTTGAGGGGTCAGGGATGGCTCCCGACGGAGGATATTATAAAACCTATACTCCACACAGTACGGCGAGCCTGTGAAAGCTTAAAATTAACTCTTAGTTGATAGGCAAAAGTGACTTAAATGTGACACACACTTATAGCTGATACCAAAGATGTGTTTTTATCAGGAAATCATGTTATTGTGACCATGTAAGTCGTATTTTTACAGGTTTTACATATATGACCATTTCATCTTAAGATTATAAATTTGAAATTTCAATTTTCTGAAAGATAAGAGTACGCGGATTTTTAACATAAGTTGAATGCTTTAAGCTATATTGCGTCCTCTAGTAGGCCAATTTCAATACGAATCTGTTGTCATGAGCGGGTGAAATATATTTGAAACCTAAGATGTACTACTTTGTTAATGGATCGAATAAACCTGTGTTCATATTTCATCAAAGATTTTACAACGTTTCTCATAAGTTTCCAACTCACAAACAATTAGCCGAAACGCTAGTGAAGGACATTATGCTATGAATAGGACTATGGATTCATTATTTCGCCCCATTATTTATTCGTACTCAACACCACTTAGCTGTCATTTTTGACAAGTTTATTCCAATTTGTACATTTCTTTCTTCAATTTTTCAGTGTTTTTTTCCATGTTAATTTATTTTTAGAGTAGAGTTTTTGCTCAAGATTCTTTTAGAATTGATCAATTAGCGCGGATAATCATTTGTTTTTTTGTTATTTAAAGATAAAATTAATGTAACTCTAGAAATAAGTTACTTTAACATTTCTCTGGCGTTTAAGGCCATTTGCATCTGTTTTCTTTTGTCTTAGATGAAAATCTTTAGTGATTCTATAACTTTGCTTTATTTTATTTTCATACGACATTGTAAAAGATTTAACTGATCTGTCGGTTTATAGATATTAAATATTATAAATTATGAAATTTAACCATTTGTCTTTTCATTTTATTTACTTAACTAACTACCCTTATGTACCTATAATAGAATATTCTGACTTACTTGATGAAATCTTCTACTTACAGATACAGGGATAATGGAATTAATTAAAATAGGCTGCTAAAATTTCACAAGAACGTGTATGCATTTTTATCAAAGATTATGATATTGTTTTCTCAGTTGCATTTCTTTTCCTATTTCCCCACAAAATATATAATTTTCAAAATTGTTTGCGCCCAACAAATTTTATTTGACATTTCTTCATAATAATTTTAAATTAATAAATATTTTTTGCTTCAGAATTTAAATAGTTTCTGACCAAAACATTCACGAAAAAAATATTGTTCATAGCCTTCGAAACTTTGGTCTTAAATAGTATTTTAGTTGTTGTTTATTGTAATATTTTAGCAGCTTCTTTTTAAATAGTTCTACTCGTTCTGTGACACAAATATGGTAAACTCTATGTTTCAAGTTTCAAGTTTATTCATTTAGTCATGGCATATTACATGCATGAGACTATAACAGTATAACATAACAAATAAAACATCAGTGTGTAATGCATTCAGTTGGCTGCTATAAAGTACATAATTGGAATAAGTAATTTTACAATAGTTGCCAATACTTCTCAATGTTTCTTTGAACACAACATTTATATTTATTTCCTCCAGTGATGAAGAGTATATCATCAAATTTAAGGATTGAGATTCTTTGAGGAATGTAAATTTTACTGTATTTTAGAAGTAATAGCTTTCAGTATGTTTAAAAACAGAGTGCAAAAGCAAGGTCGAAACCCAGATTCAATCATAGTTCATTAATTGAATTGTTTATTTATATAAAATTTTAATCCACACAAACATAACACTCGCTTTTAGACAAACTTGCTCTCATGTTTAAGCGATCGGTGTCTCGGAATAAATGTCAAACTGTACTATTCAACAAAATGAATTTTGCAGCTATGAGATAATTCATTAATACATACATGTTTAAATTTAAAGTATAAAAATCCGTATTATCATTAAACACAAAATTGAAATAGGCCAGATAATATAAAGATATTTCAGTTGACGTTGGCATTTATTTCTCTGGCGGTTACACGAAATTTTAGTGAAAAACTAGAGTTATCTAAAACCCTAAAATCTCCAGAAAAAAATATGAATGAAATAAAATCAGCTCTTAGATAATCATGACAATTAAATCTTAATTTCAAAACAAGGCAAAGTTTTATATGCAGTCTAAGTATTATGCTAGCTGAAAATAACCCAGTCTAAAATCTGTCCAGATATCGCGTTGCTACGAGTCGGACACTAGGGTACTCGGAGCTTTAAGATAACAGGCAGATAAAATCATAGTAACCAACCAACGTTGGATTTTAGAGGTGACGGAAATCCCCATTTAGCCTATTTTGCCTTGGCCCCTATCAAGGGCTTAGGGAAGAGATGGCAATTTCATAATTACTAAAGTGTTATAATCCAGTTTCAGAGGGATTCCTGGGATTTGACGTTTTCCGTTATATTACTAGGCATCGGAAATCACTAAAATGTCAAAGATAATATATTTCTGAAATTTGACAATTTTCTTATTTTTTTCTCTCTTTAAAAATATCTCCTTTTGCGAAATATATGCGATTTCAGTACTGTATGATGGAATCCGAATAGGGATATCGAGATCCAGCCGTACAAGGTCTTGGAGGGAACCTTTTTGTATAATTTTGTGCGAAATATTCTCACATAAATGAAAGGCAATGAATAACAAAGTAAATGCATTTAATTTAAAAAAAAGATTGATTTTCTATGCAGTTTCATGCTTAAACACATATCAAAAACAACAATGTACATAATAGTTATTCAAAATAGATATTTTACTACGAAACAGCCTAATCTGCGATATGACGATACAAACTGAGAATGTCTTTATCCCAGAATTCAGGAATTTTAATGCACACCTACAAAATTTCATCAAAATCACCGACAAGTGATTAGTTATAAAACTATTTTGCATTTCCTTTGTGGCTCCTAGTTGCATTACAATTCTAAAACGTTGCTGTAAAAACATTGTATATCTGTCGGGCGCTATCATCCCTTTGCTAATTAATTTAGAAGGGTAATATAAGTGTCATTCCTGTATGGAGTGGTTATTATTATTGTACAATTAAACCAATATTTCCCTAAATGGGATTTTCCTAATCTTCACTGCAACAACAATTACAAAAATCGACAAAAATCTGGATAGAAGTGTAATGTTGTTACAAATCATTGTCGCTTTTCTAAATGGTATTGTAAACTGACAATCGCCGTTTACGATGATGATAAATACCCGTACAAATCTTTTGATTGTCTTAAACTAAACTTTTTACACTAGGATTAGGAGAAAATGGGATTTTGGTGCGTATCAAACATTTAGTTTTGATACTGTCTTTAATCCGATACATTTTTTTTTCCCGACGCGATTTTGTAATGACAGTGATTCTCACAGGTGCGAGTTCTCACGAGACAACTGTCAATATTTCTAAATATGAAGATTATTGTTTGTGCATCTTTTAAATGGTATAGATATCAAAGTTTACAAATATTCTATTTAAACAAAATAACAACATACACATACAATGGATCAATACATCATTTCAATTAATGTTTATAGTATTTTTTGTCGAAAATTTGAATTTGGTTAAAGTTATAGCATGCACTTTCTTATAAAATCTGGTCAAATTTGAAGAAAATATCTTAAACTTTGATATGCAACAGTACAGAAATTTGAAAATCATCAAAACTGTAAGAAAAAAGTTCCCATGAAGACCTCATTCATTTTGTTGAAAAGCGGAATTTGTGAAGAAGAAAGAACGATCGAAAATAACATAATTTGGTATAATAAATTTGCCGTCTTATTTCGGCTCGTATCCTAAATAATAGTTGAAGTATTATTTCAAAAACTGGGGTCTTTTCAATTCAGAAACTTGTGAATTTTCAATGGTTCAATAGTGGAACCAGTGTTGTAAGGTTTTTCGGTCACAATGAAACTATTCACTACTAGGTCCTCACAACAAAATTATTATATTTCATACACAAGATATTCACTGCGTCTACAGTATAATTCTTATTTCAATGCATATTGAATTTTCAAGACTCAAAGGAAATTTGAATGACCTTTGAAACCTTTTTTTCTTTAAATGATTCTCACCTCTACGCAAAAACTAATTACAGACGAAGTGTAAGCGCTATTTTCATATAAATTTTGAACTTTTCAGTAGCCGTCGTGTAAAAAAAACAGGAGCCTGCAATTAAGATTTAAAAGTTAGATCCAAAATGGAACAACTAAAAATGTTATTATATGGAAATAAATTATCCATTATGAAAATAGTGAAAATTAAAATGACTTTATTGAAACATAAATTAATGCGCGTGCACTTCTTTACATCAAAGTTATAGTAATTAAGTTTTTTTGCTAAATATAATCAAAAATTATCTTGTACGTATTATAAACCTTTGATCTTTTAGAATTGTTTTCTTGAATATGCAACAGTCAAGTCATTCCTAAAATCATTATGAGTAAGAAGCCATTGCTCTCAAGACAGAATTTAGATAGAAATAAAATATTTAAAAAAGAACACAGGACAAATGCCTATTCTAGCAATATTTTTTTAGCAAAAACTTAATACCTTCGGTGATCTCTTTCACAAAGTACACACATTATGTGTCATAGGAGTAATTCACTTTCACAATCAACTTTTCCTGACATGTCAGTTCCAGTGAAATAGTTTCATAGCATGTACAGTATAAAAACGCCAATAAGCGATTAAAAGAGTTGCAAGTGCCTTTCTTAAGAGAGCTATGAGACACGAATAAAATCAACACTATTAATATATATCATTTTCACAGCAACACCACTTTGAAACGAAAAACAAAATATGAGCCGCGCCATGAGAAAACCAACATAGTGGCTTTGCGACCAGCATGCATCCAGACCAGCCTGCGTATCCGCGCAGTCTGGCCAGGATCTATCCTGTTCGCTAACAGTTTCTTTAATTTCAAGAGGCTTTGCGCAGGCTGGTCTGGGTCCATGCTGGTCGCACACGCACTATGTTGGTTTTCTCATGGTGCGACTCATATATAGTTATAAAAATAAATAACTCATATCTACTGTATTTCAGTTTTGTTTGGAGGTGCATTCTACGAGTAAAGCAGTCTTTCTTAATTTATTCAATAAAATATAAACTAAGATAAGAAGCGTGTGTGATAGAAAGTCTGTGTTCACCCAAACGGATTTTTTTATCTGTAAAATATGAAGCATTTACAGGGTTCAAATAGGACGGAGACTGTATGGTATTAATCTTAAGGACGTTGCGTAACTAGTCCTATTTTTTTTTACTAGAAAAAAAACTTCCGACAGATGTACAATACAGTATTTTACAAAAATGAATAATTATTCTAAATGCAACGATTTAAGGAAAATATGATGAAATGACGTTCTGTTACACATGAAACTGTACTTCGCAGCATACTGATAAAATGATTAATTTAAAAGTTAATTCCGTTGTGGACAGAACAAAATCCAGTGGTTTCTTTCTATTTTCCGTATTATAAAATTCATATAATCTAAAAACAGTGGGTAAATACACTTAATTGCGTCAAATCCAATCAGTTTTCTTTATTTTCTGGCTTCAACAAAATTGATTTCACATTTCGCTATCGACACGGACAAAAATGAATTTCAACAATGGTCATGATTGGCCTAATGATGGGAAGATATAAATTTTACGAGACAGTGTCCCGTTGAGTATTAACTTCCCTCAAACATCCTAATGTAATCCTAACCATAAACTCACTAATCGCAGGAAAAAATAACGACTGGATATCACGTCACTGTTCACGAGCACATTGTCACGTAGAAAATGGACCTTTATGACAATTCTATGAAAACTCGCACTTTCATGTTGACGAAAATATAATAAATATCTATGTATGTTTCTTTTAGCCCGACGGCTTACAAACTAGAGCTTATATTATACGTAGATATATATACATTTTCCTGCTTCCAAATTCCGATCCTAAATCAAACTTTTAAGTTTCGATGTGCAAGAATGGTAAATGCTGGCCACACCATCACCGTGACAATGAACCCAAAACTGTAGTCCCAGTAGACAAACTTTGAATTCATATGTATATTTCAGAAATAAATGTAAAAAAAAAAACTATTCTTTTTATTATTGAAAATGGGTATACAATTAGACAAAGAGTTTAGCCCATATTAAGTTAATAACCGTAAGCAGGAAGCGTACCTTTAATTACACTCTGGGTCATAAATCATTTTTTCAAATAACTGTGTTTCCATTCCCGAAAAAGCAAATATTTTGAAATTTTAAACTAGGTCAATATTGTGTTGTATTTTCCTTCAATAGATATATAGGAATGGGGTAAACAATTTTATAGCTGTTAACATGTGTCTCAAACCTCTGTTTAATTTAATAGCAAATATAGATAGATAAATTTGTCAATTTAGGAAAGAGATTTTCGATTTTCACTCGCGAATGTATTTGCTTAAGCTTATCTTAAGCGTGTGTCTTTTGCAAACATCATTCAAAATGTGTAACTAAATAAGAGACAAAAAATGCATTTCCGAACATAAGTACAATTTAAACGGTCCACACTGCAAACATAGCTTTTACTATCTAACGCAATTAGAAAGAAAACGTCTAACGGTCTAGTCTGAATGAAGGTGGAAGAGAAGACAACATTTTAGAGCAAAGAGATTCACTTTCATGCGGAAAAAATATGTAGTATAATTATATAAAAGGCAGAAGGCAAAACAAAGGCATTTCTAAATGTCTTTTCAAGAGAAACACGTTCAACCTCAAAGCAACATACAGTTGAACCCACTGGCACCAGACCAGAATGAAAATGCCACTGTACATGTTATGCCATACCCCTAGTTAAACCATGGTTCTTATAGCTTACCAGGGGTAGGGTATAACATGTGCAGTGGCATTTTCTTTCTGGTCTGGTGCCAGTGGTTGAACCTACTGTAGTGTCCACATGTATTAAGCTGTCGCTAGCATTACGCTGCAAGTCAGTTTTCTTCCCAATTTGACATTTTATTCTTATTATATTTTATTCTTATTATCACTTCTCTTAAGCGACCATCTGTCTTTAGCAGCCATATTTTGTCACTCCCCTAAATGGCTGCATAATAAAGATTCTGACCGTTATCATTGTAGTGACATACGCACTGGTAACACCGCAAGTAATGATGCACTGTTCCGAATATCGGCATCGTATACAATATTTTCAACTCAGAGACAAGTAGGGAAAACTGAAAATAGAATCGATTGAAATGTCATTAATTTTTTTAGAATACAGTAAATATAATAGAGTTCCACAAAACTGAAACTTCAAGATAATAATGCTAGAAAAAACTACATGATTGTTATGTATTATTAAAATATGTAAAATATTTAAGTGCTTTGCAAAAATAGAAAAAGCAATTGTCCTGCACATAATTCCATACTGTGCAAATACCGCGTACAGAATTCCAAGGAGTGAATGAAATGTGCAGAATAAAACAACCTGAAAGTGATGGCGTCTTAGGTTTAGAATTAATTCTCTTATTTAAAATTTCCTTAAAATGACAGCTTTTATATGAACATATTTGGTCTTTTTACATACAGAAAACGGAAGAAAAATAGATAGAAATACGGCATGTTATATAGGAGCTTTTGACATTCGAAATATATAAAACAAAAATCAGTAAAGATATAAGATACAATTAAACTCTACTAAAAAATCAAATATGTATACATCTGGTGATTTTAAAAAACGTTATATCGATCTGCGGTCCATTTTATACACTTTTAGCATGTCGAAGAGCATCTCAATTCGGACTTTCAGTGCTTACAGTCGCACGGAAATCTTATAGCTCTTTCACTTGTTGAGATTTGAGCGTATTAGCCATTTGATTGAAAGCTTCTTTTCGCTAAAATGGCAGGTGCATGTAAAAGATGAAAAGAGTACGGAAATATGATGTCTCTTTCGGAGCTATTTTATCTATGATTTAATCCCATCTCCATTAAAAGACACAAATGCTTTTACATAAAGCTTATATGGTGAATGCCAAACAAACACACTCGGGAAAATAAATGTTATATTAGACAGTGATGTGTTGATATTGAGATTGTACATTTGTCATGTATTTAAGTCTAAATTCTATAGAAAGTGAAATATATATATCGGGATCGTGTATGTTGAACAGGCGAACAAATGATGTGGTGAAAAAAAGTAGGACCATAATTTTCTGAGACGTTGGATGGTTTGTTGCAAATGCATAACCCAGCTTTTAGTGTTTTGGCAAGTTGCAAATGTATAATCCGATTTTGGGGTTATTTTTTGGCTAGTTGAAAAATGCATAACCCGATATTTCAGACACACACTGTTTGGCTAGTTGCAATAGAAAACCATATTATTTTAAGATACTGTTCGCTAGTTTCAATACAAACCTCGAATTTTCAGAACTGGCTGTTTAGTTTGTTGCAGAATAGATCGCGATTAATTTATGTAGACATTCGCTAGTTGCAAGGCAAACCCCGAATTTTTAGACACTAGTTGGCTGATTGCAAACAGATCTCTGTTTTACAGATATAGGTTGGATACTTACAAGACAGACATGGAACCTGTTTGGTGAGTTCTCAATTTTTGAGACATAGCTTGCCTAGTTGCAATACACACCCTTTATTTATTTTTAGCTCGGCTGTGAAGAAAGATTATTAAAATTGTATATGAATGGCTCTCGAGAACATATCCTGGATTAAAAAAATCTGTAACTGGTGTCATATGAGGTTTTAAGACACGGATTTGGTAGCTACAATGGCCGTATTAACCTATTAAATAGATACGAAACCATTAAACATTTAAAAAGAAACAACTAACAGTTAATATTGTTGCAGTTTTCATTCTGTAACACCAACAAAATCTGCCATTACAGCAAAGTATAAATTTACACATTTAATTTTTTACTTAAACACTTTTCTCTCAACATTCTCTCTCAACGCGAAAACTAATCAGTTGCCTTTTAACCTCTGTAGACATTCTTTAATTTCAAAATCTAATCTGTTGCATTAAGATCGCTTTTCTGTTTCGAGCATCCGGTATGTCCGAAGAGTATTGACAAAAGGTGACAAAGTTATAATCCAAATTACGTGACAATCACACATTTGACAGTTTGTGCCGTATCTTTTGGGTTACGTGGTCAAGCCTTTTCTCTGATAACAAAAATGGACAAATTGAAATTAAATAAAACTCCAATAAAATGTTGGAGGAAGATTTGAAACTTTAAAAATGCAGTGACACTAAGCCTTTCCATTTAAATCAAAATGTCACATTTGTAACGTTAGTGTGTCTGCAAACAAACTTTTTGTCACTTTTCGTTTCTTAATGGACCCATTCGCGTAATAATCATCGATAGATATGGGTAAAGAATAGGGAAAACTTATTGTTACTTCTTTTCAATGTTTCGCACTATTAGAGTTCCATTGTTACCGACTTGTCCTTTTGATGGTTTCATTATTGTAGTATTGGTGAAGGGAAATGGTCCATTGTTGAAGAAGGCTGAACCTAAATGTGCTTCGATAGCTAAATAAACAATTCTTCTTTTCACACACTTGTTGTAAATTTGGACAATATTAATTGCTCTTAAGTGGGAAAAGTTGCAATTTTTCGACATAGGAAGTGAGATAATTTTGCCTAAAGAAAATGTCATTTTTATCAACGAGATTGGATTAAAAAATCCATGCATTGCCTAAAAGAAGCTGTTGGGTACTTCCTCTTTCAAGGAAGTTCCAATTTCTGGCAATTTCGAATGCAAAATTACATTTGCAGTTTTACATGAAAATCATTTTGTATTGATATAAAGTAATGGAGGAAATCAACTAGGTGTAATTTTAGTAAAATGCTAGCAGACGAAAATACAGGGTACTTTATGAATTTCTTTTTTTATAAAGCAAAAACAGATAAAGAAAGAAAGAAAGAAAGAAAGAGAAAAAACGCGACAGGCTGATTATTCACACAATCTATTAAAGTTCACCTTTTCTCACTTATATTTGTCCTATAGAGAAAAAGATGCAACACACTTGAACACAAACATTTCAAATACAAAGGCAATTCTTTCTTTGTTGCAGAAAATAAGAAAAGGACTTGGCGGCGACGCCTTAATTCAGACCTTTTGGACTATTTCTATTTTTATAAATAACAGTCTATTGAAAAGTCCCAGATATCAATGCAGAATAGACCCATAGAAATCGCAAGTCGATAATATGTTGATAATTTTATTCCCATATTCAAAGAAATTCTATAAGCATTGAAAATGATCGAGTCTCGACTGCTTTGCCCAATATATATGGCAATACCGCATATCTATTTTTCAATGATAACGTCGTTCGGAAACCTAATGGACGCGGAGTATTGATTTGATACAGGCTTTATGATATCGCCGAGCTAGGTAGTTTGTCACATGAAATTTATAAATTGCAATGAAATAAGGTATGTAATAAATAAGACCCATATATCTTTACTATTTCTACTTAATCAGGGGGCATATTGAAGGGTTTATTTTGGGGATTGTTCCATGAATCATAGGGTGCGGTATTTGGTGACAACTTAATCTTTTTTCCAAAGGACTATCAGAACACGAGGACCGGTTTTGATTGCGATGTGAAGAGGCCTCGAAGGATTTCAAAGAGTGCCACTTGTTGAATATGAAGACGCATTATGATAAGCTAAAAGACAAAGAGGGCCTTGCACTATCATGCCATAGTTACTAGAGGCTTTCAGAGACAGTAATCTTCCTCAGCTAGCTAATTACCCCTGTAAAACACTAAATATTGTATTTCCTCCATTAAAATATAGAAAATTTATAGCAACTCAAATAAAACTCAAATTAATTAAATGGTTAAAACGGTTGGGTAAAGAAAGGTTAAAAAGTACCTTTCATGAAATAACTAGTTCCGTAATGCATATAGAGAGAAACATGATGTACTCTGGTAAAACACACAACTGAAGCATTATTGCAAAACGATTCTAGACAGTTTTTCCTTGCCCTACTTTCAAACAAAGAAGTATAGGATACTTTCAACTTGGACTGTTGTCTGGTGACGTAGAACGTTTAGTTGAGTCGGAAAATAAGCGAGGTTTCCAATTAAATCTGCTGATACATACTCTGTTTGTTCTACATTAAATTCCAGGTACTAGAGGCCATAGATCGATCCGTGTAACAATGTGTATCTTGCACCATTTTGAACAAACGGTTTGCAGCCATAGACCGCACCAAAGCACTATTAAAAGTTCCAAAGCAGACCCGTCTCTCAATGTATAAATACACTAAATAGCCAAATTAAATCCCAAAATGGTAGTCATAACTGCGGATTCAAACGATTCTTAGTTTTAATTTTCTTTCATTTGAAAATTGTTGCTGAATTACAAGGCAGGTTTGGAAGGATCATAACCTAAATTTACACTAGGCAATTGGATCACAGAATTATGATTTGGGGTCTCAAGTTTTGCTTTTTTGTGCCACTATGCTCTTCTACTCCTTTTCTTTGTTTTTTATAATTGTGGGCTGCCACTATTTATCACATGTAGAATAAAGCAGTCTGAATTTCATTTTAGGCACTGACTATTTAGTGCATTTATGCGTAAAAGTGAATTATTCCTTCTGGGTTGCTATAAATGTATGTTTGGGCATGTTTTGGAGTTATTTGTGTGTCCTTTGTTCTTACAAGTGACATCAACATCCCCATCAAGATAAATAACACATATTTACGACACAATAACTTTATTTCTACATGCAAAGATTTGGAAACAATAAAATTTTGAAGTCGCCATTTCTTTTGATAATCTTCTCACCTTCTATATTGAAGAGTATTTAAGAGCAGGTAAATGAGTTCACAATAGACCATAACGGATTTATTACTTGGGCAGATTTTGATTACTGTTTTACGACCAAGATTATGCAGTTATAAACATACCCAAGTTCTGAGAAGAAGTGCTTGCCAGTCGATATTATGACTTTGTGAGTGCTCTGTCAACAAATAGTTTAGTTCCCATAAGTTGCATGGCAGCCGGTTATAGCTCGGTTAATCGGACAATAAAAATGTGGGCGGGAAAATAAAAATTCAGACGTCTTTTAACTGATTTTATGATTGAAATGTCATTGCAATAACTGGACAAATATGACTAACTGCATCTGTCTGATTTTCATTTCATTTGTATGTTGCCTTCATTTAATGTGTATTGCCAATATGTGTAATGTCCAGTACAAATGTGTGTAAATGTAAAACACTTATAAATATCAAATGTCAGTGTACATCGCAGCTTTAGCATTTATGACTTGTGTCCATTATTTCGAATTAAAGTATTTTGCCACCCGACGAAGTGCTGTAGTGAACAACACACATTCTACCAGTATTAACACCTAAACAGGTACAAACACAAGAACAACTATAAAAAAAATATGGATAAAATACTTACTACCGGCTACAATGAAGCAAAGCTTGCACTCAGATCATTATTATCTAAGAGATATTTTACCGTAAACATGAAGCGCATACCTAATAATCTGAATTAAACTGGTTTGTAATGCTGGTATATCTCACAAAAAGCCTCTTCTAGGTAACGCCGGAATGGCGGAATATAAATTAGGGAACGTCGCAGAAGACAATCCAGCGTTGGCGGGAAATGGACTTCCGCTACATTATGGATGATTATGGGCTGACCTAAATTTTCAAAGTTTTGTTAAAAACGCACAATTTAATAGACAAACGAGTTAATGTACATCCAACGTAATAGGTGAACCAAACTGATAAAGATTTTTTTTTTATTTATGAACATTGCTTGCTGTTTTACACTTATTGAATTCAATAAAAATGATAGATAAAGAAATATTGTCATAGAACACTTTACGCATTTCTTTGTAAGCCATCTGAACTCTGTCGTTAGGCTTGTTTTGTTGTTGTTTGCGTGGGGTTTTTGTTTGCTGGATCACACCAAAACAACGCAATTTTTCTATATTCTGGCGATGTCAAGGTCATGATTCTATTTTTAGAAATAATGTTTCTAAGACTGTATAATTATACTTCATAAATCATAATCAAGCCCCATATTCTCTTGGCAACATTAAATGACATATTTGTACTTGATTTTATAAGGGAATGCTGCCCCTATTTGTAGCATTTGAGGCTTCGTCTGGTTTAGCCAACACCATCGCGAACTGTGCAAAACAACTTGATACAGCAGGTGCGCATAGCGGAGATGACTGATACATCCGTCGTAACAGATTTGCCATTGTAGACATCACCCAAACCCGACTCCAAGTGACTCACAAAGCATCTGTTTAGTCATCTAAATATCTAAGTTGCAAGAATATGTATAGGCTACCTGGGCATTATGTCGAAAGCCACTTAGAGGAGCGCTGAAAATTTTGCAATTGGTAGCCATTTAACACTATTTTGTATCATTGACAACACCAATGGCTGCAAGCAAAGCTCTACTGGTACCATTGGTCATGCCAATGATAAAAGACTATTATACCATAAAACGTTGCCATTAATGTTGTTGTTATTAAAATCAAACTGTTACTGTTATTTTCATGCATTATCTAAAAAATGAGTTTGTTACACTGAAACTGAGTTTCTTACAAAGTCACACAAAATCGGAAAATAGCATAATATTCTTTTCAAAGCCCGACTGTGTATCTTGAAACAAAATCAGTGTGTACAAATATAAACACAAGTTGTGTTTACAGAATGATTGTGTATAAACAGACGTTCTATGCAAACATTTGCATGTTCAAATAAGATGGTCTCAATTCAAATAACTTTATCAGAGAAATTTTAGTGTCAATCAAATATTACAGGCTTTTCATATTAAACTTTGCATTTGTCTGTGTGAGACATGGATATTTAACACGAGAAATTACTCATATATACCTACATGTGTAACATATATAATTACGGATGTTTACTGTGTTCTAAAAGATGAGTTTTTTGAAATGTATGCCAGCTGTGTATTGGAATAACTTGTCTGTTTGAAATTTGGAGTTAAATTCAGTTGTTTAATTGTGAATAAAAACATTGTATAATATATCAAAGTTATATAAGTTATTTTTCAAATATATTTGGAAAATGATCTGCTTGGTTTAAGTATCTTCATGGTTATAACATGTGTGTGTTATTAATAAATTTAGCTATTCCATAACACACTTTGTTGTTTTACAACATAAATGAAACAACATTTACTAGTACAATATTGTCGTGTCGCCCGTTTGTATGTAGATGTTAGACCTATTTTTTCCAATAATTCATAACTGTCCTAAATACAACGGAATTGATTAATTAAAATTGAAAAAAAAGATAGGTCGACATTTTGCCCTTTGTGCCGCCGTCACGTGATTTTTGTAAGGAGCAGTTTGCACACAGACACCGGCACGTGCGGAACAATATGGCGGACAAAACAAACTGTCAGAATACATGTAATCAATTAGTACAGCAACTGTTTCGTTTCAAATATCAACAAACACATTGTTCAAGAGACGTTCGGGTATTTGGTCATCTGATGTTAACGAGTATTTCAGCCATCTCCTTGATTTGTAGCAATACAAACTAACAGTTGTTAAACAGGCGCACCGTTTCTAAAAATATTATGAAACTGGTCAGCGACACAACATACAAATTAAAGTACAAACGTACTGTACAGTCAATCAATAACGACTAAGGTGTATTGCATTTACAAAATACAACGTTCTTTCCGGCTTTTAACAGCTATTTTTGAATATCCGAAACTAGATAAAGAGTACGTCAGAATTTTTCGATTTTGTCTTCCGTTTTTGAACTTTACCTGTACATTTCAGCCGTATTTTGCCTGTTGTCATGTGAACGTTTCATAAAATCACGAGGCTTTTAGATAATCATAGGAAGTGGACCATTAATAAACGTTCAATATAGTGAGATATGCATGACACAAACTGATAACACATCAATCCGTAACCCAGGTGGGCAATTCACTGCAATGTCATTTTTGTCATTTGCGATTCAATGTTTGTTCATCCTGATGGTTGGGGTACATTTACAAAAAATGCTAACTGTGAGCACACCGTTGTGAGCAATGATTATTTGCATCCAAAATTAATTTTAATGTTCTGAAAATTAAACAGCAGAAAACCCCGCTCAGATGCCCAAGTGGCAGACAATTTGTCAATATATCACAGAGGCAATACATCTTCTGGTACAGGAGAGGTTTTTAACGAAGACTCGTTTTATTATTAAAATGGTTATACGTACCAAAAGTGAAAACAGATGTAGACAACTACCGAAAATAATATATGTTGCTTATATGAGCATGTAGAGCAAACTCAGACACAACTCGACGTGTCGTGGGATTGTTTCAGACCCCAGAGCGGAGAGTTCACCTTGAGAATTTAAAACATCCTTAAGAGCAGTCATAAACCGCCCTTATCAGTTTCCGTGTGTCAGCGCGATTATAAATCTGAGGGACATCAAAAGTTGCGCTGTTTTATCTCTAGTACTCTCTACCGATTTGAAATATTTCCCAATAAAATTTTATTGGAGATTAGAAATTATCATCCCGTAATTTACGGTAAAACCCGTAAACCAGGTGTCAAGCTTCTAGTACCGTAAACCAGTCTTAGGTCTGCATTTGCGTCACATCATGGCGACAATAAAGTTCGGAACGTCACGTACCCAATGTCCGTTATTGGTAATCATGACGCCATATTGAATAACCTCTAATCGCCGTCCTTATAACAGATCAAACATCAGACAAAGATGTGCTATTTGGATTTAAAGATGAAAGGATTGTATTTAGAGGGGTTCAAACCAAAATACTTAACACAGTGTTATCGTTTTAGTGCATATGGACAAAAAATGCATATTAACTCGAATGCGTGAATTCTCTTTCAAAAATACTTTACTTGGGTACCTTTACACTACTTTAGTGACATATTCTAGCATGCACGTGTATTTGGATTATATACAGCAGAAAGATTTCGCATTGGTATAACGTGCAAGCACTTTCAAAAGAAATCTGTTTTTTCCTGAAAGAAAAAGCAATCATGTCTCCCATACTGAAAAGCGACCGGCCTGAAATATTACACAATTACAATCAAACAATTAATTATATTATCCTGTTTTACTGTTAAACCATTGATTTTCATTTCACATTTGTATAGTTTATTGCCACGGTTATTACTGAATGATCCGGGAAACAAACAACTTAGAGCACCGTATCTTGGTCGATCTGTAGGGATAATCAATGAGTCAACTGTCGATAAAAGGAAACGTCGCGGTGTAAACTATTTCCGGGCAGGTGTAAACGACAATTTCTCCCAAATCATCATCATCGTTATCATCCACATCTCATTTGTCAGCCTCCGAGAGATCTGTTTCAGTACTGGAAGCATCAGCGACATCTCTTTGAAAACTGATATGCTTGTATATAAGAAATTAATGGATTTAAAACATTTAGTCTTATCTTTATCATGACCACCGAATGAAACATTACAATTGTCTGACTGGGTCTCTTTAGCACAATGGTAAATCAAATTAATTTCTAATCATTTAATGTGTTTGTCTGTTTGTGTAGATTTTACAACGGATGTTTTTTTCCGTTTCCAGTTACGACAGAATGGTTGATTTCTACATTTTTTAAAAGAACAGTTAATTACACGATGTGTTAATTAGGTGGAAAATGACAGTTAAAATTGTGTGTATCATATGAGAAAGATTTCTGTCCGTGCAGGTGATCCTACTACAGCCAAAATCTAGCGGTTTCCATTGGAACAAAGTGACTGTAATTTAAATGAATAAAAACATCTATTTGGACAGTGAAAGATCTGTTTTTAACATGAAATTTAAGCCTTATTGAACTAAAAGACATTTTTATTTTTTTCTTAAGTACAAAATCACTTGCACTAAATAGATAGTTCCACTATATTTGTACCTGACAAGTGTCTGAAAAATACCTACCTGAGGCAAGAGTTATTGCTCTTTGCACAGATTTTACAAATATCTTAGAAGTTAATCTATTAATGTAAATGAAACTTTCGCAAAGTACAAATCTGAAAGATATTTTTTGTCGACTTGTATGATTAAAAACCCAGTTTCTATTTCTATGTCATTTTTTTTCTCACGTACTATGGCTTGTTAATATGAAAGTGCACTTAATATGTTTTACAATTTCTCATTTTGGGCGTTAACAAAATTACATCATACTATATTCACAATCCGGTCATAAAATCATTTCATGTCTTTTCGAGTAACACTCTTATGTCGGTTTTCAATTTTATTAGTTAAATATTAAACTTTTAACATTGTTTCGAGCCTTAAGATTTAAAAGTTTTAGCTTTAAATGAATTTCAATATACATGTATAAAGTTTTAAATCTTGAAGTACTCAAACTGTTGGGGTTCGTTATGATAACACACGGCAAATTGCCCACAAACTAATCTTAGGATATCTTGACAAATTAGCACACCCGTTTATCGTCGTTCATATATACAAGAGTACATGTACAAATTTGTAGAATTATCAGTGATAGCGTAACCCTGCATCTATAAGATATACTTCAGCATTACTAAGTTTTCCCCAGTGTATAATTGAGTTAGATATGTAAGAAGCCTAGAATTTTATAAGAACGATTTTAATGAAATGAAGTTTGCGGATTTTTAAACCAAAAAAAAAAAAACAAATAAATAAAAAATGGGGGAAATACATTCGTTGATATCTGGCTGGAGATATACTTTTTCCTTAAAGTTATAATATGCGCAAAATTTCATATTTGAAAATATTAACAATTAATAAAACATTAAGTAAATAGGTGTCTGTGTGTATAAACAATACAGAATGTAGGTTTCAAATGCGAGTAATTAGGTACCTATATTCTTTAGCCAAATTAAATATATTTGATGAGGATCCAAGTGTATATTTTAATCACATATTTAAAAGAAAGATGAACACAGTATATCTTTAAACATTTACACACAAGGGGAAGCTATTTTTGTAATTGTTTCATAAGCGTGACCAAAACCTTAGTACCAGCAGTGTCAATGAAAACATTATATGAAGAAAACACATATATCCATATCTTAGTTTTGTCAACCTTTTAAGCAAATATATATAAAAAAATACTGCAAGCTACCCATATCATATGAAATAATGTGGTTCTGTCTAAGCAGAAAAAAAGAAGACCCAATTTTGTTAATCTTTTTTCAAATATTTTAATACAATGTACTATTGTTTTTAACTTAAAATATTGCCAATTTAGTATTATATGTTACAAAGAAACTTTTAATTCTATCATTTGAATATTAAAACGATACATTGAAGGGGAAATCACTTGTTGTCTTCTTCCTTGCAGCGAGAAAAAACTTGAGAAAAAATAATCTACGATTACCATGTATGTTTAAAGCTTAAAAAATAACAAAACGGTATAATGCTTTGTTCATTAACTTAACTCTGCTTGTACAAATAAGTTCTAAACTTTAAAGTATATGCCAAACTGTTCTCTTAGATAACATTGCACTTTTATACTCGTCTGTCAACATGAAATCATATGTTATATATGCCTGGAGTGGTCCTTGAGAATGTCCTCTGATATAAAAGACATATCTTAAACCGTTTTTAGTTTAACATTAAGCCGAGTTTATTGAACTTCATGTAAAATGAAAAAAAAAAGTTGCTAGTGAAGGTCATTCATATTATGCAAGGAATAAATTGAAGTTGGTTTTATCTCTGGTCTGTTGAGCCTGTCCTCCCCAACCCACCATAACTGGAGACTTAATTTGAAAGGTTTTGTTGCTGCAGCTTGTAATCCTGCAAAATGTAACGTAGTTAATGTTGTTTCTTTGCAATACTTATTCAAACAAAACATTGAATACAGAAATACATGTTCTTGACTTTATGTTGCAAAGAAGTACTGACTAATTATACTTAATGAAGTACAGATCTTTGAACATTACAAAATCTTGCGTAATTTGGTAGAAGTGTGGTTAATGTTGTTTCTTTGCAATACTTATTCAAACAAAACATTGAATACAGAAATACATGTTCTTGACTTTATGTTGCAAAAAAGTACTTACTAATTATACTAAATGAAGTACAGATCTTTGAACATTACAAAATCTTGCGTAATTTGGTAGAAGTGTAGTTAATGTTGTTTCTTTGCAATACTTATTCAAACAAAACACTGAATACAGAAATACATGTTCTTGACTTTATGTTGCAAAAAAGTACTTACTAATTATACTAAATGAAGTACAGATCTTTGAACATTATAAAATCTTGCGTAATTTGGTAGAAGTGTAGTTAATGTTGTTTTTTGCAATACTTATTCAAACAAAACTTTGAATACAGAAATACATGTTCTTGACTTTATGTTGCAAAAAAACTTACTAATTATACTAAACGAAGTCAGATCTTTGAACATTACAAATCTTGCGTAATTTGGTAGAATGTATAGTTTTTTACTTCAATACTTTCAACAAAATAAATAAGAAATATATTTTTACAAACCTTATTTAAAATAGTTTACTATTAAGTAAATCGAGGTAAACATCGACTTTGAACGAATCTTGCGTAATTTGGTAGAAGTGTAGTTAATGTTGTTTTTTGCAATACTTATTCAAACAAAACTTTGAATACAGAAATACATGTTCTTGACTTTATGTTGCAAAGAAACACTTACTTATTATACTAAACGAAGTGCAGATCTTTGAACATTACGAAATCTTGCGTAATTTGGTAGAAGTATAGTTTTTTACCTGTACTTTCACCGAAAATAAAATTGTGCAAATATATTCTAACCAACCTTATTTAAAACTAGTTTCAGTTAAGTAAATCGAGGTAAACATTTCCGCTTGGAACGACTATAGCCGGCGTCCCCTTCGAAACCTAACGAGTGAGTGATCACGTACAGGAGGTTCAACTGCACTAAATATTATTCCCTGTGTATTCTGTATAAAATGGACAATGTTCACTGGGCTGTTACACATAGATAGACCCATTTCCAAGCACAAATCCTTACCTCATTTTGAAGAATTATCCTAAGACTGACAAAAATAAAGAGAAAAGTATCATATCATCATTTTCTAAAAGAAATTTTTCTTGTCACAGTTGATTAACGCAAAATCACATCAGAATTACACGATAGTAACCTGCTATTATTACTCGTACTAAACTTTGAGTTTTACTTCGCCAAATACAACGTTCTCTCTCATTTTTACCACCAGAATGTCAAGCATACATCCCGATTACATTTAAACAAAAACTAGACTTCATTTATACCCCTTTGGCCACCTCAAAGTGAAAAATTTGTGTTCAATGACCTGTCCTCCCATACGTGACAGACCTTGACTTGAGATAACCACAGACTATTATCAAAGAGGTATATGTTAAAGAAATAGTTTTGTTCAGATTTCATAGTGGAATTTGTTCTCACATTTTGGTACGAAAAAAAATATGGTAGAAACTGGAAGAAAAAAGAGATAAGAGACTGTATTAGGAGACGTAGAACTAAGTGACAGTATGAGTAGTAATACCAGGTCAGAGGAGAGTAATTTTGATATGATTCTATAGAGGAAAACCCTCTCTGAAATGATATATGACACTTACTTTCCTCTTCATTTTATGTCAGTTTTAAGATAGTTTTTCAAAATGAGGTAAAGATTGTTCTAAAATATCTTAGGCTTAAAGAGTTTCCTGGGTAGGAGTTCCAGTAACTGCGGACAATTTCCCTCAGATTGTTCAAGGACATTTAAAAACACATGCTAGATTGAATTATTTAAAAATGCTTGTTGTATCTTGAGGAAAGTACTCTGTATCAGTTACTTGACTATTCTTTTATTTAAAATTCTACCTTTTGTATTCTCCATGACTCCATTCGTCATTTATAAATGTGAATGTCGTTTCAAAAACTGATCGGCAAACTGCGATTGAGAAACGTGTTTCGACCCTCAGAAAATTGCAATTGAATGGTTGTTTAATTTGCTGACAGACGGTTAAGGGACCCTGTTGTTGTGGGACCCTTTCTGCTGCTTGTATGCCCTTTCTTTAGTTAATTCACAAAATATTTGCTCTGTCACGCACGTGGTTCAGCCCCTGTTTTGACGGGATCGTTTGAAGTGCCCAGTGATATGGGATTCCATGGTCTTTGACGGACGACGTACTATTCTATCATGCAGTTTCCCGTCAGTGAGACACTTTTAAAAAGAGATTATTGTCTTTCTTCCAAAATATGTCATAAAGAATATTCATGTTTTGTTTTAAGTACCTTATTTAGATACAACAAACATTCATACAAAAATTTTGATAAATGGCATTCAAAAATAAAAGAATTATAAAAGAGGAAATATATAAGAATGTATTTATTATTGTGTTTTTCTTAATTTTTTTATTCTTTTTGTTCTGCAATATAGCATTTTAAAACTGGTCATTTCTATGCAAAAATAAATGACATGCTGGTGACTAAAAATGCTTTCCTTTTTATAATGTTACTACATGTAGTGTTTTGGATTAGGCCTTTAAAAGTATGTCGTGGCCCTGCGTTTAAACGTTTGTTTGTTTGTTTGTTTTCTGTTTAGTTGTTGTTTCTTTTTTTTTTTGTTTTTTAATATTTTGTACCATGCATATCAATACTTCAAAATGAACAATTTATATTTCTGAACTACGTATTTAAAGCAGAAATGTTGCTGAACAAAAACATGACAAAATACTAGTAATATGAAAACTGAGCAACCATACACTGCTGCACAAATGTTGAAGTTCGCCGATATAAAAAGTGCGCATGGTCTTTAACTGCATGAAATTCTCGCGCTATAGGCGGGATTCGGATATATTAGATAAACTCCTATATGTTTTCGAACGATGTACAGAAAGAGAAATGATGACAAAATCTAAATTTTAAAAGTCTAAAAAGAATGGACAACAGAACTGATACTACTAAACTAAGATGGTAATAAAATAGGAGTTTATAACCGCAATATATTTACTGTCTCCAAAATAGTTCAAATCAAAGGATAAGAAAAAGCCACAAATCACAAAATGCGACCTCTTGAGAGATTTTCGACTCTAAATTCAAGATTTATACTGTTTATATCCACTTGTGCTCAAATAAACTATTTCGAATTAAAAAGTAGGAAAATAAAAATTGAAATTGAAACAAAGATACAATTATTCTGGTGTCTTTTTCCCTTCTTTAGTCCAGAAATCTCCTCTTTGACTAGAATATTAAAGCCAAGATTTATTTGGTCTTTTATTACTATCTATGAAAACACAGGCTTGAAACGCAAATTGCACTACAAAATAGACTACAATAAACAAATTCTACAAGATATTATATTTGTGTGATTTTTGTTCATGAAAAGGGCTAAGGCTTAGCTGTTTTACATTTCTTGTCAAAGATAATAATATTAGTATTATAACATCATACATGTATTTGAGAAAAAGCTATCAGTTTCTGGTATTGGATAATCACAAATTATTTAGTATTGAAAGTATAAAAAAAACAAGTTATCAACACCTTTAATACATGACCCCTTATATAAATCGACGGTCTATAGTCTGTGCTATTGACCAGTCTACAGTTCAACATGAGTCTGCTGTGCTTAGAAGAAATACATGAAATCTTAAAATATCTTGTAATAAAACTCTTATTGAATGGATAACCGCTTAATAGTCAAAACTATTAGTCGTTGGTCCTGTGGACCTCGGATAAATAGTCTTTTCTATTGACTAGCAAGCCAATCAATAAGTGTATAATATTAGTATTAATTAAATACAAGTAAATTCGATATTTTCAGTTATATAATAATTCAAAATTTGCAAAATATTGATATTTATAGATCAAAACATCTTGTTCAAAACTATCAGAATTTTCATTTCCTTTTTACTCTTTCGTTTACTTTTTCGTTAATTAAAAAAAACTATTTTTCATGGGTTTGTTTCGACAGAAAATTGTCATTAATAATAACTCGCGGAGATGCCAACGGCTGATGTAATGATATCGCTGGAAATATTGATATATATTACCGTCGGGTTTTCTAGTTAATAAGCTATCATTATCATTTCACGTTTGCTTCATTTTTCGAAACCAGTCTGATCCAATCAATGCTCTATGCTTTATTGCTTCAGATCCCAACCTTACAGATATGCAAATAATATGCAAATACGGTAAATCATGATTAAACGTGCAACTACGGCCATCGGATTTTTTTCTGCGGATCAATTTATTCCATGAAAATTATATTCATAAACATTGCTTTTGAAGTTTTATTCGATTTTTCTCCCCCCTTTAATAACAATAAAGGATCAGATCAAAGGGTTGTCGTACATTGTGCTAAGTACCTGACGGACAATAATTATTATGTTGGCTGAGAGAACAGACGAATTACGTTCCAACAGCACAATGTATCAGTTATATTTTTTTTCAAGAGGAACTTACAAATTGACGTCACCTTTTGTAAAATGTAAATTCTGAATTTACGTTCACCGTTGATTCCTACAGAGTTGTTACAAAAATAAATAGATATTTATGAATCCTTTTGAAAATATCCACAATAAGATGAGTTTTTTTGTCCGATAATTTTTTATGTCAATATGATAAACAATAGCAGAGATAGGGGTGAACCCGGACTCCTATTGCCTACTTGAATACAGATGTTACCAATACGAACAAGGCAGTAACGTAGTCCTCATTGCTCTTTTGTCAACCCGTTTACGTTTCAAAAAGTATAATATGAACATGTACTTTCTACGGGCGACTACTAGAAATCATTGCAAGTAAAAAAAAGCTTTAAATTTATAAATTTCGCGAAATACGCTTGGAGTAGATACCTTGTGCGTCTGTAAATTACTTGTGCGCGTAGGAATTATTTCCCAGTATGCAGTTGGAGGAATTGCAGAATCTTGCTTCCCAAATAAATTTGCCATATTTGAAGTTGTTTTCTCTGAAAGACAGCTGTTTCTCTAACTAAACGAAGTCACTTCCCTCATGAAAGATGAAATTCTGTAATTCCTAGACTGGAGAAATAGCTTTATATCCACCGTTATATATGTAAACACAAAGTTCAAATGCAATGACCCCGTGCAAACACGTGCATCAAAGAAAAAAATAATTATAATCATCGAATTAATTAATAAAGAGCTGTATTCCTTGTTTTATATTTGTCCTTTCACCTTAAGTTGTAATTATTTATCAGGTTACAAAATTTGTTTACAAACAGGCCAAAAGTTACAGTATTATCCAAACAGATCATAAAGCACTGAAGCATATTTATCAAAACGTTGTTTCAATATTTACCTTCACCCCACTAAAACCATAGTATCACACGTTACGTGGCCACTTATAAACTATTTCATTGAGAGAATTTCCATCTTACGTAAATATTTAGAGGTTTTTATAGGCCTTACCAGCTCAAATGAAATCAAAGATTCAATATTTGCAATAATAACAGTGAGCTTCGCTATCATTCTATGAGTACATCTAGATACACTTGTACTGTCTGTTTCTATTTGTACGTCTGTTGAACATTGTTTATATATTGATAATATCATATGTAGCTTGTGTAAATTGTCAAATACAACTTCACGCCTGGTGTAAAGTTATTAATAAATCTTTAAGTTGTGTTGACAATATCTTACTTTAGAGGCATTTTAGTGCTGGGTGTACACTTTCTCTTTCGACCAAAAGAGAACGGTGCTTTTTAGTATGTGCAAACAAGGCCAAACAGATCGAGCAAAGGTTTTCGAGCCCATCTAACAGTTAGGATCATGTTGAGGCTTTTCGCCTCTTAAGGCGGGAAAAAGACCGATGCGTCCCAACGCATATCATTTCAGGCAGTGGAGGCCATCGAGGAAGAACCATCAACTTTAATAAGCAATCAATGATTTTGACATTATCTTGGGGAGGACATATAAAACGAAATAGCTTCCTAGTACTGGTTTTACTCACCTACTTCTAAACATAGAAAATGACTGAGCATTTATGTATATATATATATACATTTTTTTACTATTTTTATTACCTCCCTTTAATGAGAAACTGTTTAGGAAAAATGTAAAATCCTTTTTTTTTTAAATTTTTGATACGGGTGTCTTCTTGACATATGTAGGATATATTCCGGTTATTCGTTTCTATTATGTTTATCCTGTCGCCTACCATAGAACAAGGACCAATACTTATGGTTGCGTGACCAAGTACGGAAGAAAAGGGAGGCAATTAATTACATATTTTACTCCCGCTCTTGGGAAAAGAAGTAAATTTATTTATTTATTTTGTTGGGTTTAACGTCGCACCGACACAATTATAGGTCATACGGCCAACTTTGATGGTGGAGGAAGACCCCAGGTGCCCCTCCGTGCATTACGAGCGGGCACCTGGGTAAAACCACTGACTTTCCGTAAGTCAGCTGGATGGCTTCCTCACATGAAGAATTCAACGCCCCAAGTGAGGCTCGAACCCACATCGGTGAGGGGCAAGTGATTTGAAGTCAGCGACCTTAACCACTCGGCCACGGAGTTCCCAAAAGAATTAAAATCACTTGAAGGAACAAATCTCTGAAAACAAAAGTTAAAGAGTTGCAACTAACCATATAACATTGTTACATCAAATTTATTTAAAGGTGTTCTTGTTATTTACTGAAAAGACTCCTTTCTATGATGATGGGATGAACGGACGGACTTCAAAAACATCAACATGGCAGTTTTAGGGAACATTAATAAAAGTATTAATAAATCCTTTTAATTACTGCGCCGAATCTGTGATTGAATTAATAAAAAAAGAAAAGTGAATGAGTTAAATGAGAGCCATGCATTATCTCATCGGATGTCATATAGGGTGGCATTCAATACCAATTAATGCATAAAATGTGTCTAATTTTCCGGGCAATAAACGCCTAGAAGCAATAAACTAGGGGACAATTTGTACCTCGAGTTATTTTCAATGCGCAGCGTCTTGTTTCAAAACCCCAGACACTTGCAGGACAAACGATATGATTTAGAACGAAGGAGGGAGAAGTCATTAATTTTCAATAAAAGCCGACAGGTTTTATTGTTTTTAATTACTTTGCAAAATAAATTAACGTTATTCAAGGTTTGGGGGCTTCCTAAAATTGATCCGAACACTACCTGGTATTTTTTCAAATTATTACATCTACAGCAGATATTTCAGCTACCGTTATTGGTTCATTGCCTCGGTAAAAGGATGTCGTCTGCTGACAACAAGACTCTTTTACTGCCATCAGGGAACTGTCACACTGGTGTAATTAGAGCAGCAGGCGACATGAAACGAACGTGTTGCACGTGTCTGATAAATGCGAGGCAAACGTCTAGTCGGTTTTCGGTCAAGTTATTCCTGTTTTACAAACAAAAATACCACCTTGACTGAAAAGTTAATCTGTATGCACCTAGATAAACGGAATAACTAATCATTATGCCAGTGAAAGTCCGTTTCTTTGAAAATTTGACAGGGTTTTAAGGAATACAAGTAGAATTCAATGCAAGGTAAAAAGTGTAAATCGCTTTGGAAGAAAGTTGGTTGGTTGTTATAGACAATTCCATTTATATACATACAGAGGCCTCTGTGACTAAGAGGTTAAAGTCTCTGACTTTGACCCACTTGCCTTTCCTCTTAGGGTTTAAGCTTTAACTTTCAGCCGGCTTACGGAAGATCATGAGTTGGTTCTACTCAGATACCACACCTGAAACAATGAAAGGAGGGCCACCTGGAGACTCTTCTACCAATAAAGATTAGAAGTCGCCATAAGGCCGGAACTGTGTTGGTTGGTCTTAAATCCAGGCTTTGATATAAGACAACAATGTCAAAAATGATTTGTATGAAGCTGACTGAGTGTCACTGAAATATGCCAGGAATTAGAAATGACGCTGTTTCATAAGAATGAATAATGCAAAGTATTTATATCCCAAGTAAAAACAAACATCACCGATTTAGGAAATAGATATCTTTTAATTTTCATCCATTTGAGAAGACGCAATTTATGGCGGTGAAGATATAGAATTATTTTTTTCTAGAGAAAATGATACAGATTCTCCTTATCTTAATGTGGCGTTCATTAAGCTTCTTCATATCCCATAATACATTTCGATTTTTACGGGAATTAGTTATTTTCTATTAACGGTACAAACATCGATTGTGAAAATTGAAAATCAGATGCTTATCTGAACGGCGATTGGTGAAATTCTAGAATTGCTGGGTAACGGAGAATGATGGGAAGATATCTGGCACCTGCAGGATCCCGGAACCAATCAATATGCTCGCGGAAATATGACACAAGATTCACGGGGAAAAACAGCGGTAAAACAAGAACTATGAAATCGTTGCATTTATTTATAATGTTAAATGACAATCCAGCTTGAATGTGATGTCTAAGTGCTCTAGAATAACAAAAAAAAAAATGATTAGAAAAAAATGTCGTCTGCTTCTGGTTCCTAGACGCTAGGATCTCTTCGCCATTCGTAAATATTTAGAATCTGGCACGATATTATCTATTTGAAATGATAATCGAAGCCTCAAGTTTTTAATTGTTTGTGGGTATTCTATAATTTTTCGTCTAACTTTTACCGCCACTGGCACATAACGGCATCAACAAAAGTACAAACGTGTAAAGAAACAAGCACCCGAAGTACCGACTGATCGGTAAAAATACATTTACATCAGAGTACCAGTGTCCTCTTCACGGCGGCGGTCTCTAAATGATTAGCAATTTACTGTGGTGACAAAAAATATGAAAATGCAATTAACAGCTAATATTCTTAATACATGTCAGTCGTTTTCAAACAGTGTATACGCTCATCTTGACAAATATTGAGACACCTCCCCTTTTTGTTCACTTTTTTAACGTTTAAAGCGTGCTCGTGGTCAAGTGTCCGCGCGCCCAACGTGCGTCCAATTGTACGGTCATTTTATTTCTATAAACACGAGTCAAATAACACTAATTAACGCAAAACATGTTCGTGTCAACTTTTTGTCAGCAGACGACAACAGAACCCACTATCTAGAATTCCTACAGGCATAGTTTTCAAGTGGAGCGCCTTAATATGAAATAATCTAATAGGTTGGTTTAATTTTCAGAAAATATTGTCTCTTTTTGTCCATGTAACCCGCCCCATATGTCCTTTAGGGGCAAAGGTCCTTTTGGCTGATTTATCCAGTAATATGACATCTAAACAAATAGTGAAAATATAAAAAAACGAAGACTTTTTCTTTTGATTATATTAAAAAACTAAAACTATGACATGTTTGAAGATAGCGTCGTTCTGTTTCAGCGGGAAAAAAAGATTTTCATATGCAAAAAAAAATAAACGTAGTATAAGCACAAGGCTTGAATCAAAGAGGCCTCGTCTCGAGATGAAAATCCATACATTGTTTTAATGGTGCTTCCATGTCTAAAGTATAATAATAAAAAACACACTTAATATCATTCAACATCATATTTAACAATCTTGATATGAAATATAGCAAACATTCTTCAGCTTTTCATTAATATTTTACTGCTTGACTCATTCAGTAGATGTTGTTTTTTTTTATTAATGTCTTACTAAGGACACAATTCTTTTATAGGTAAGGACTGTCTAGATCTTACTTAATCAGTGCCTTTTTTACTTTTTATTTGCTGTTGCAAATGAAAAATTCTTTTAAATTCTCTACAAAAATATTAAGGACTTCTTTGCCAATACGACCATAGTTCCGCAACTGTGTTTTAAAAAATAAAATCTAAAAGATAAGACATGCGAAATGTGACATTTTCATTCTAAATTCAGCTAGTGTTCCTATTTCTTAATTCAAACAGTGCTGTAAAATTGCGAAACGCACCTTAACAACAAAATATTTACGGTAACCAGCTAGATTCAAGCAAATTTCGTATATTATTCATTATAGTTTCAATCATGATATGCTTTTGAATATTTTTTTTTCTTTTCATACTCATCTATGATTTATCATCGTATATAATATCATATATATATATATATTTTGCCAGTCGTCCCCGTTTCTGCCACCATTTTGAAAATCATTATTTTTCATCAATACGCATTTTAATAACTCAACGATTTTTAATCACTCCAAAGTATAATTACTCGGACCATAACAACTAATAAGTATTCTCAATGTTTTCACAAAATGGGCTAATCTGACGGTAATATTTGACGCTATATGATGGATCGTACTTCCAGAAACATGACGAAGAGGTAATGGATAATGGGTGGTCGGGGATTCTATGTAAACACACTCTCCCAATTTGGAACACTCAGGCAAGTATTGGATGAGTATTCTGCAAACATAGGAAACTTTTCTGAAATCTACCCATCGAATTTAATTGATTCGGTACGTGACATACACAGGGTTTTCCGACTCTCGTTTGTTTAAACATAATTATGAGGAAAACTTGTGGCTATGTTCCTATGACTTGACATAAGAGTTTGGCACGATTCAATTTCTGGTGCGTCCCTTCGTCGCTGGATTAAAAAATTTTCTTTCCGTTTTTTTTTTCTACTATCCTTGTATCAAGTTTCATGACCATTGGGTTTATTTAGAGAAAAAAAGCTCTCCGCTTTAGAAACAAGTCTTTTTATATGTTCCTAGTAGTACACAGATTTCCATTGGTCCAGACAGGTTTTTGCTTACCTCCAGTAAGACATAAGTTTGAATTTATTTTGATTAGCGCCGCTGGTAACCAGCAAGTGCAGCAAGTAAATGCAAAACATTGCTTAAATGTAGTCGTTTATATTAGAAATTTTGTTGGTCTTGTTGTATATAGATTTACGATTACTTATAAAGTTATAACTCAATACTTCAGAGAGCAGTCAGAAATGTGATTGAAAGTAAAGATGCATTGTTGTTATGATTCGATGTAATTAAGAAGTTTGACTTCCTAATATCATTCTATAGGTAAGTGTCAGAAATATATGCCTATCTGGAGACATAACAGATTGGACTAGAATTTCCAAAAAGCACCCAAAAGGTTAAAATACAAGCAAGTCACCAGTGGCGATACTGGAACACGACTCAATGTTAAGAAAGACTTTTTGATGTATGTTTTCGTGTTACTTATTGCTGATTAATATAATTATATTACAGATCTGTAGCTACTAAGGAATTATTAAAATTAGAAATTTACAAATTCTTTTTTTTTTTTATAATTAGTCACATTTTTTTTATTTCCATACATCTGATCAGTCAATAGAATAGCCATGACATTTTTTTCTCATACTTCCATTCGTCCATGTATTGACCAGACCCAGGGAAAACGAACATATGACTAATTACGCTTTTGTTGACTTAATTTAGTGTCAACAAATGTTGAATAAAACATTAAATGTCAACAAAACTGGTCAAACATAGTGCGTCTATTCAAAGTTCGAACCTGGGCCCCAGTTGCGTAAGGGGCTTTGATCGCCGCAATATCTACGCAGTTTTACCTTCGTTTGTACGGGCTTCGTTACATGATTCTGTTTACTATTAATTTACATCAATCATCGAGCTAATGTACGGCCAATATCTTTATTAACGTTTTGGTCAGTTCAAATATTTGCACGCGTCTTTTGTCCGAGCATTTTAATTTCCTTTGTACGGCGTATATGAAAGTCCTATTGTTTGTCCGACGGTAGAAACTGCGCCATTTACATCAAAATATCAAATTCATTAAATTGTGATAATAAACTTACTTTAGACTTTATTTTCTATGTTTAGCAACAACCAAACCAATGATGAAAAGCTTTAAATAAACGAATAATAATAATAATAATAATGACGATGATGATCAAGATACAATATGATGATGATGATGATGATGATGATGATGACATTTGAAACATAACAGTTATCATTAACAATAATTACAACAACAACAGTGTTGCAGCGTTGTAGTAATTTTTAAGAACTAAAGTTTTAAGAGTTAAAAAGACGCATAAAGACATTTTTACCTCCCTTTTTAAATAGATTTAAAAGGAGGTTCAAGGGCAGATAGTGTGTCTCCTCCTCTTGTAGGATTTAGTGTGTCTCCTCCTCTTGTAGAATTTGAGATACCTTAAAGTAATTACATGCAAAATTTGGTGCTTTCTTCACAAACGGGAACATCTTGGCCTTTTTTGTTTCATTTCTTATTCGTTAATAACTAGTAGCTGTATGATTTTAATTAAGTTAAACTTTTGCTCAAATTTCAGTTGTCGCCAATTGTGTTCAATTTCTTTGAACAGAGGTATATATATTAATTTGCTTAGCACAAGAATATCTTTCTCTGTAAATATATTTTGCGATTAACAAAATAGATAAAGGCACACATCAAATCAGAAAACAAATTTATTCTATCAGCGGAGATTGCAATTAATAAATACGAAATATTTACACCTAGATTTTGAATAAATACGAACAATTATAAATCGTATTTACTATATAAATCAAGAGGAGTTATATTAAATATGATTAAACATTGTTCACTCTGATGTGTAAATTTGCATAGTTTTTAGATAACAAATTTGTATTCCAACTGTAGGAAATATTGAAACATGCTTTGCTACAATTATTTGACTTTGGCTCACTTGTGATACGTTTGTTTTTCTGCCATCAGTGTTTGTTGTTAAATATTTTGGAATCCGTCTGATTAAATGTTTAATTTCGAAAAAGTGTAAATACTTATCCACCCGCTAAAGTTATAACTGCAAATAAATTGTTATTTCTGCTTAAGAGCTAGGTCCATATTTTTAAAAAAGATTTTCGGATATCATCAAATCATAGAAAGAAAGATTCGTTTTACATGAAAACTGAACACATAAAACATGTCTATTCTTCTTTAAAAACAATTGCCAATTAACTAATATATGCTTTGAATTTCGGAAAAGGACAGCATGACGGGGCCATACATCTGGATAATGCAACATCTTTGATTTTTAAAGCCTCACCATTTTCAACCCCCCCCCCCCCACCACCCCCAAAAAAAAAAAAAAAAAAAAAGCTGTAATACATGTCCGTTTTGATACACTTGTTATACTGCAAAATTTGTCTTACATCGTTTTCGGCAATCATGTGTTTGTTTACAAATGACTATTTTTAAAGGGAGGCAACTTTTGGATAATAATTTAAGTATTCAGTAGTACTATATGGCAGATGTTCTCTATACATTTCATTTATAGCGATATAGCGTACCTCGGATATAACGAACACTATTGTGACCCCATCCGGATTTTGCTGTAGTTGTTTCCCTTAGATTTAATTGCAAATGTCAATCTGCATATGCGGACTAATAAAAGGAATTATTAAATCAACGACAAGCTTACTTACTTATTTTTGGAGGTGGCTGGGGGGGGGGGGGGGGGGGGGGGGGGGGGGGGGGGGGGCTCAGACATTATTGTAAACCTGAACATAAGCTTTAAAAGGAGTTATTTTTGTCTTTTACTGGTTCCCCTTTTCCGGAAAATACGATTAAGAAAGAAATGGTGCATTTTCCCATTAAAAACCATCCGTTTTATGAAAATATGAGCGATCAAGAAGGACAAATAGTATGATTTTCTCCAACATTTTTATTATCTCTTTATAGCTATACTATAGGAAAAGGGCCTCCGCGGTCGAGTGATGAGCAGATATATTCGTTACAAACCGAATAGCAGAAAAGGTTAATCAAGTCTGTGTGATATTTTTTAAATAAAATTTACACGAACAATTGTATTCTATTTTTACCTTAAACGATTTCGTTTAGTGTTGTTGTTTTTTTTGCAATAAAAATGTTATTTAGTATGTAACACAGATCGTCTGATAAATATACGCCAGCTCGCATTTTGAGATCGCATTTTGAGCAACCATTCTCCAATCCGCTTTAAAATAAAAGCTGATGGCCAACTGATGACGTAAGTAACAACAAAGTACAAAAAAGCATTTTTAATTATATTATATTTCTATTGGGAAACAAGTTTATAACCTGATACTTACTTTGTCAAATCGATTCATGAAAATCATAAAGGTGCAGGTTAACATTTTGTAACACGACCTAGTTTCCCTTCTTCAAAGTCCTATATTCACCTGAGTAGGCACTGCCTATTAATTAATGTTATTTTAACTATTTTTCAAAAAGTTTGGTCTACAGGTGTTTCGAGGTCATTTACAATGAACCCAATTTAAGAGCCCATGGGCTTCACCTTTTAAGTGACACTTTTCGCCTAAATAATATCTCTCAACATAAAGCCCACACCCTGACACTCTATATTCAATGCTTTTTGTGTAATTTGATGAAAACCCTTGAAACTGAAATGTTGTGGTCATATAACGTCACAGTGTGGTTTCAAAGAACATGGGTCTGTTAAAATCCCTGACCAATGACAATTGTTTTTATTTTGGATAAGTAAGCTGATATTAAATTTCCCATATAACAATTACATTTCTTTACTATCCCATGTACATCGTATAAATTGTCCGAAAATGTTTACTTTAAAGATAGGAAAATATTATCTTTTCAAAACCAAAAGTTTGAAGAACTCTTTAAAACGTGTTCTAATTTTTTCGCACTAATGACCTCTTAATACTACAATATTTTGGTTGTTCTGATTTGTCAAAAACTAGAGTGATTGTCAACAAGTCCATTCATGAACAATTCATTTTACCTGCTGAAACTTTTAATAAGAAACATTCTGTTTGCCACGTACTGTCCATATACGGACAAACTTTCAAAACGCCGTCTAGCAAGACACTAAAATCCCGAAAAGCTGAAAACGTTTAGACATCTCTAATGCTTATTAATGGATATACAAGAAATTCATTTATATAGTAATACATACAATTTTTTAAACCAGGCTTTTAATTTACCACACCAAGTTAAAGACCATCAAGGGATGAATATGAAAGAATAGTGCATAGAGATTAAAGAAGCACTTAGTTCACCCCTCGCGGCATGAAATATAGTCTCAGAATGCAACGTTGCTTTTGGTCAACTCCAAGACTACATGGACGATAACGTCCAATTATTTACTGGAATGCTTGGGTTTAAGACCGGTCACCAAAAGGTTTCGAAACTTGGGTATGAGAGTTTTGAGACCGGTCGCTATACACATGTACCTGGGTCCTTGACGCAAACGGATATTATCAACGCCAAAATGCAGTACGTATTGAATTTCAGGTTGGACGACTTCAATTTTGAGACAATTTCTTCGAATCCTATCATGTCTAAAACAACTGAGTCATATATACAAACAAATGTGTTTGTTGTGACGGCGTTCCACGTAAGGAAGTGGGAAATCAAGACCTAAAAGCGAAAAGCTGAGTTTTATATGTGTATGAACCATTGGTGGGTTTTCAGTTCCGTCTAAGATAACACTGCACGTTTCTCTTTAGACCGGAAAGTTGCAAGATTGCGTTTGTTTTGATTACGTATGAATTAAGTAAGCTTTGTGCAGAACCAATATCGTAGTTAAAAAGAACTGTTTGGTGAGCAAATATATATAATAAGTACTCCAAGAACCTGACACTGTGTAACGGTTGACACCTCGAGGACTAGCAGCAGACGTGAAACAAACACTGTTCGACGCCATTTTAAAAACAAAGCGGTGCTTGACAATTTCACTTCTTTGTAAGAATCACTTTCAGAGTATTTTAGGTGGGATTAGAAAACTTCTAAATTTTCATGAGGTGCCAATATAAAGAGCAAGTGGATTAATCTTTAACCTCAAGATTATCGGCCAAACACTTCATGACGTAATGTTTGCCTATACTTTAGTCAAAAATCTGCCTGACACCCTAACTATCGGTCACAAGAAAATAAATGACACTAGTTCGTTTACAAACATTCGCCTTGTGTATATAAATTTGTGTTTTACTTTTTGTCTCTTATCAACCTACTTACTTGCCTTTTCAAACTTTAGACATTTTTATCACCATCTTAAAACCGTGTTGACGAAATTCCTGCGTCTTTTATGCCGATTTTGACTCTATTCTGATACAAAATGTTATGTAGACGAATGCGTAATTTCATTTAAAGACAGGTTCTGAAATTTAAACGCAAAAAAACTATTCAGAGTGTTTACATCCGTTATCCTTTTGAACATTACAAGATAACTATTAGATTGATTTTGGAAAAAAAACTGTGCACTTTAAAATGTAAAGTGAAAGATCAATTTTAGACGGATTTTTTTGCACATTAATTAAATTTTTGACAGGCGATTATAATGCACACCTGTATGAACTGTTATAAATATTGATTACATTTGGACTTTCTCCCTGCTCGTAACGGGTGGAGTAGAAAGATAGAAATAGAAATGGTTTCTAAAGTGGTCCAATATTTCTGTATGTGTACTTGAAATTTATTGAATTTATCAGAATGAGTGTATGAAATTTATAAAAGTACCTACATAATTTCAGAAGTGCAATGTACTTTTGTTATGCATCCATCATTAACATCAGCCAATTTAAAATAGACGATGGAAAATGAAGCAAAACCATTTAGAGTAGCCGCCTTTACACCACTGTCTTATTTTTGTTATTGCAGCGACCAAAATTGAAATACGGGCCTCTCAAACTTAAGACAAAGAATATTGGATGCCTTGTGTACTTGGTTTGAAGCTGGCAAAATCGGTGTTGAATTTAAAATCAAAGCTAGTTATCTATACTCTGTGGATTTTGTGGATTGTGGTTCGTTCAAAATATGGCCTAATTCATATTTAAGAGTTTGTCAGTCAATCTGTTTAGGGTACATATATCTGTATGTGCAGTTTGTAAATAGAAGTAACAATAAAAGAAAGAAAGAAAAAGAAACATGTCCGGAATTCCAAGCGCTTAAAATAAAGATATAGTTCATATCATTATCTAAACGGCATGTATATCATTAAAGTTTGTGAAAGTGTATAGAAAAATGGCAAAATACTGAGCATGTATGTTTTCAAATAGTTTTTATTTTCAAACGCCAATTTTACATTACTGTGCTATCCATTGGATCACTTTAATTAAAAGCGCCTTTAATTTTTTTCTGTGTGAAATCAAAAATCTGATCGCGGTGGAATTAACAATTTAAAAAGTAATTTGTACGTAGCTTTTCAATGGGTCATTCTTTATTATAACATATTAAAAATGAAGTAGTTTGGTCCATTACGGGCTCAGTTTTTGCGACAATGGGTCTTTCCGGGCGCCGTACAATGGCGCAAAGTGACTCCATATGTTTATAAAATATCAAGATTCAGGACTTCTATTTACATTTTTTGTTTGGATAAAAAGTAAGGGGCGAGTAAAAGCACCCAATCGATCTTTGTGATTCGGAACATCTTCTGGGGCAGGTGCGCAGATGCAGTTTCTCTCAATTTTTGCAGATATGTGGGAAATGGAAATAAATGTTATATAACTTATTGTTTAAATATTGTTCATATAATAATGTTACAGATCGCTTCAAATTCGAAACTATTCATCGGTATAATGTTAGTGGATTTAATATAAACACACATGGTAAATTATCTTAATATACTTTAACGCATCTATAGATATTTTCGCGATTGTAAAAATTTACGGAAAAAATTAATTATTTTCTTTCTAATTATGTAATTCTTTACAATTTTACTATTTCTAAGTTAATAATGAACATATATATAGACCGATGCCTTATTTAACTTTTGTTCTGCTGCATATGCACCAGCTGCGATACGTTAATAAATAAATAAATAAATAAAACACTCAAAGTATGATGAATTCTCAAATTAAATATTACAACAATCTTCGCTTCACTTTAACTACGAACTTGATATATTTTTGTTGAATTAAGAGGATATTTTTGCATATATTTTATGAAATATAAAGTACCTTTAAGAGAAGCGGATGTGCACTTAGGATAAGTTCAATGGGTATATTACAATCAATTGCAGCCATTTTCATCCAGCTGTTAAGCTCCAAGAGTTCGCTTTAAACAAAAGTGTACTTCCGCAATATGACGTGTTTTAATCATGGGATCACGTTATTTTTTAAAAGAAAATGCGAAGCCTTTTTGATATTTTATCTGTGTGGCATCGCTTACATGTCCGTAATAGCTGATAATTAATTATCTACAAACAGAATATTTTTGTCAACATAAAAAACGGTTGAACTATTTTTTGTTTGAAATGAAATTAATACGCCGGTGTAATCTTATCTGCAGCTTGTATATGTAACATGTGTTACATGATGATGCCTTTCATAAGGGCAAAAACTGCGCCGGTGTCCAACCAGTCCTCGCTTTTTGTCCCACTTTGAGTTTTCCGGTGTGAAATTTGAGAAAAGATTTAGAAACTTTTATGCTAGTTTTTTTGCTACCAAAGTTGTAGAATTTAAAACAAAAACGAGATGCAATTAGATATTTTATTCTAGAACATTTATAATAAAGAATCGGAACGTTTTTTTTTCTCTCCATGATTCTAGAATAAATATAGTTGTAAATAAACGATAAAACATTATAATTTATACATATTTATCTAATTGATAAAAGTTCCAAAATATCTGTAAAATGCTAAATGTTACAACAAAAAAATTCAAACAAGAAAATCTTTGCAATTACAAAATACATTTTTTTTTTGGTGTGCTATTTTTCATTTTTCACTGGCCATTAACCGAGTGACAAATATAAGTTATATTTTCTAATACATATATGAAGAAACTGTTGACTTCGGGATATACTGAATTTAATATAAAATTCTATAAAAATATAACATGTAATAATTGAAGGGACAGATACTGAATATCCAATAGAATCGAACATACCATCAACAGCATTTGTAAGTCATTTGAAGGCAGGAATAGCAGAACAATTAATTTGTTCATAAACCTAGATTGTGAGCTTAGTATGTCTACACATTTCACGGGAACTCATTAATACATTGTACTTATAATGGTGTGCGATGTATTTTAATTATTCGGCAAAATTGTTCATATTATCTAATTAGATGTTTTTCTGCAAAATGTCAAAAAAAAAAAGAGAAGAAAAGACTAGCAGCAGTATCATGTGCATATCATATTCGAAAAATAGATCACCCTGCTCTGATTAAAAAGGAATAGGAATTTGTCGCTGATGTCTGCTAGGCAATTCTACTTCTCTCACTCGGGTCCTGAGTATGCCATCTTGTAAAAAACCTAAAAAGCATGTATGGTTCCGGCACAAATAGACTTCAGTATTTAAGCACTAAGTTAAGGAAAAATGGAAAAAAAATGGCATATGATTTTGAGAATTTGCTTTAAACAGTCTGACACAAAATAAAATAAAATATTTACAGTATTTACTTTCATGCATTAGGCTGGGTTCTTTTATTTTCACATAAAATCGAATTAACTTGAACTTGTCAAAATTTTAATATCAATCATTTGAGACTTTGATTATAACTAAAAGGTGACATACTTCTTATTTACCAGTCAGTTCTTTTAAAATAATAATAAATCTATCATTAGAAACATCAGTAATGTAGGTCGGATTTTTTTTTACGTTTTTGTTAATTGTTGTTTTATATGTGTTTATTTCATACACATTATGCACATGTTATGCTTAAAATATCTTTCCATGCTTGATGATTCATGGTATCTATATGTTCTATTATTTTTTGTGAAATACAAAGATGTATTGATTGTTTCCTGTGATAAGTCTAAGGTTTTAATTTCTGTATGTTTCTGGGTTTATGTCTTTCATAATTAAATTTGTGAATGGATGTGCAGTGATTTGATATATATGCATGTTATGCCTCACTATGATGCGCACACATATTGGGCAATTAATAAACCATGTAATATACAATGCAAACTTTTATATAGCGATAAAACAAACAAGTGGATGGACGGACGGACGGACGGACATCTTGTTCATATACAATAACGTAACTCACGCATATAGGCGATTTGATTCTGCTCTCGTGTTCACAATTTGAAGCAAAAGTATTAAAGCTTGAAAACCAAAATGAAAATGTATACTGTTTTTAATTGTGTCAAACAAAACATTCTACAAAACATTCAGTCTAAATTTGGCGGTAAATGTCTATAAATACTGATGCAAGTATACACTAGTATGCATGTCACATGTATCAAAAACGCGACAAAACGAGCGTTGTTTCTGCTTGATAAAGGGACGCAATCTGACACCAACACTTTTCTCTGTGCTAATGCCACTTGTGGCATTCCAGAAGGTTGCCATAAAAGCTTCAACGGACCATACTTTTAACACTTCAGATCACAGAGATAAAAATACGATTAGTTGACGTATTATAAATGCATAATTTCAGACAGCTATGACGGAATAGTTCCTTTTAATTATATTTCCGATCTGTGAATTAAAAACATGAGACAATGCCTATTTACATCGGAAATATAAAAAAATGTTGAAACAATATTTTTATTGTAAATATTTAATCAAATACTCATAATGTAATACATAAAAAATAATCCACGGCATGAAACTGATATCAAAGGGAAAATTTTCAAAATATTGAAAGTCGTAATCGATTAGATCGCCTAATTGTCAAAACAAAGATTGAAATATTTTGACTCCCACCTTTACACACTTTTGCCGACAAAGTGGGGTTAATCTTACGTTATTCAAGTCAGAATATGAATAAATATTCAAATTCCAATCATAAAGTCCCGTCGCCCAATTTACGGGACCATGCTAATGGGGTTTATGACTGAATTTTAAAAGGGAGATTATTATTTTCATTAGTTTTATGTACTTCAGCGTGTTGTTCTACAAGATTTTGTGATTTTCTTCGAGTCACAAGAACATGTTATCACGAAGCCAGAGAACTTTTTAAGAGTTCTTCAAAACATTGAACAAGCCTTGCACAGGTCTTTCTAGGATAGTTTTTTTTCTAAAATAGTGTAAGCAATGGAAAGCATATCTAGACTTCTATATTTTGAACTATATTTTGAACTTTTTATTTGTATAAAACGCAACATAACTTTAAAATTACCACGTACACAAGAACTAGAAATGGTGACAGTACTGGACAAAGCCGACTAGAAAGATACTTATTTCATCATGTTTTGAACAGATTGATTTTAATTTTGCATATATTTTGCATACATTTTTGCAAGAAAATGTAGATAATCCGTTATAAATATTTACTGTGATTATCTAGGTCAGAAGAGCCCAGTAAATTGCAACCGAAATGTTTAGTTCCTTCCGATATGTCCAACCTGTCCGGGCCGTAATTGCAATCGGCCGATTACGAATTACATATAGAGAGCTGTGCTTTTTTGTCTGTTAAGGAACGCCCTGTGCGCGTTGAGCAATATCTACGTCCGAAGAAACGAGAATACGTATTCACACGGAAATTGTCGAGTGTCATTACTGTCTAAATGCGGTAAAGAGCGCTTAATGTTGAACATTCTATCATAAATCGAAAGAATTTTCAAATCAGTCGCACATTGTATTAGAGATATGACACAATTTATTACATTCAATGTTTCTCATTACAGATCTACTGCAGCCGTTCTGCGCATGCCCGGAAGTGATTATCGATTGGAGCGCACGGCAAAAAAAATACGCAAAATTTTGCATGTCCGCACGCATTTAGTGTATAATATGTATAATATACTGACTAAAAGTTAGGGTTAGTATCACCATGGTTACAAAATATATACACTTAGGATAAATTTCGGCCAAATTGGTTGAATCCGGTACATACCGGAGTCTGTAATATATCACAGGCGCACCTGATCTGTTTTTAGTCATTACGTCCTCAAGTTACTACATTTCTGATTTCAAATATAATTTTACTACCTGTCACTTCGTTTCGACTTCAGTATAAATTCCACGTATTTCTTAAATTCAAGTGCATATTTACCACATATGTTACTTCAGTTGCAGTATAGTTCTGCTACATGTTACTGCATTTCGAGTATACTTTTACTACGTGTTATTACATTGAGTTTACATATAATTTCACTACATGTGTAGTACATTACGATTATAATTCTACTACATAATTATGTAACTACATTTCAAGTATAATAGCTACATGTTGATACCGAAATGATTTCGAGTATAGTATATAACTAAATGTAACTACATTTTAAGTATCATGTTATTATATATGTTACTACATTTCGACATAATTTTAGCTTAAAATGTTATTACATTTCGAGACATGCTACTACAGGATAAGCGCCTAACTCAAGAGTACTTGCATCGAGGTTGCACCACGAATGCAGTTGTACCCCATGCTTTTTCGTGTACTTATATAAGAACTATCCATTATTTCATTGCAAAGACAACAGGGAATGCATTTGTCTTAAAAGGAAGATACATGTTGTAATTTGATTGTATCTAACGTTTTCTACGGGCCATAACTTTCCAAAAGGAATCGGCTTTTTTCCTACATTATGATTATGGGAAATAAAATAAAACGAAACACCTTATTTGTTTATTTATTTAAACGAGAATATACTGTATGTATGATGGTATTCTGTGATTTTGCTGGACAGCCAAGATGGTTTTCAAGATTCGTCCGTCAAACTTTTGTGTCATTTTTTTTAATAAAAAGCGAAAAAATAATCCAGTGAATTCTATACAGTATTTATCTATAAAACAATATGTGAATATGTTTTTTTTTTCATACGTTATTTTGACATTAATTATGAGTCAGTTAAGTCTTTTTATTTAAGAATAGACGTATGGTGAACAATGTTTAATATAATATTATTTAAATACGACGAAGAGATTATATGCTCGCGGAAAACATGGTTCTGCTATATATTATTTCGGAACATATATATTATATATTTCTAATTGTGTGATTGAATTTGAAATATAATTCAAAATGAATTTTAATCTTCATTATCTATGCATTTTTCACATAATGATGTCGGCCCGCGCTCGTATAGATATATATGTTGAAAATAAATTTAGAGGTTTCTTAAAAGAATCAGAAAAAATACATGGAAAGAAAAAGATTATCAAAAACAAAATCAACACTGTCCTATAATAAAATATAGACTAGATAATATACTGGATAATCGAAGTTAGTATTTTTTTTTATTTCAGGATATTCAATATTTTCTTTGTTTAATTTTAAGATATATGTCTGCATGTATATGGAATTGAAATAAAAACATACACTAGACAGTATTCAAAGGTCAATGCAATAAGTTTGTAAAAATGAAAAAGTTAAAATATGAACCATTTTTCCAACAATAACATGAAAGGTATCCGCTGTATTTACTATATCGGTTCCAGGGGTATCAAGTTTTTGCTGTAAATACTTTATGCAAAGAAACATGTTACCCGTTAAAATATTACTAAAAATTCTTCACAGCTTTTGTCATAACACCTACCAGACTCTAGCCGATGGTTAAACAAAAGTTACAATGGGCTGCGGTAGATATGCCTAATTCCTTAAACAATTTCGCACATCCTCCTTTGAAGACCGTTTAAGATGGTGACAAAATCTTTTGCAGCTTTAATCGGTGTTTTAATTGATGTAAATATTGAGATCCGAAGGTTCAACATTGAGAAATTGGGTTGCAAAGATGCCGAAAATTGCGTTAAGGACCGGTATGTTTGTGTAAGGAATAATAACAAAAATGACCGCAATAGATCACACACCTAGATCTCTGGCACCTACCGCTATGTTTTTGCTTTGCAAATTCTGTCTCCCCTTCGCCTCGCTCCAACCTAAAAAAATTATTTACCAAAGAATTTCGGAAATGACTTTCCGGAAGATCTATCTCTAACTAGAGCATATATGTCAAGTTGGGGGAGCGGGTCGCATATTATTTAAGTTTTGTCAAGGCAAGACTGTCCAAAAGACATCCAGGACCGTTAGATTAAGAGGTGAATTCTTAACATGTTGCAAAAAAATGTTTTAAATATTTCAGAGATGTTCAAGAAAATTCGTTGAGAATTTCAGTCATATTATGCTTCCATTCGAAATTTTAGGTGAATAGTAAAGTACAAAACAAGCTTTAATTATTTCATAGGTGAATTGCATGTGCACGACTTTTTTAATAAAAAGATAAGAAAAGAACTAAATTCACAGTAATTGTAAGTATATAGCATAATGGTAAAACATGTATATGTGTTTTGATGATTCCTGCAACATATGTACTTATTTCAGTGTGATTTCAATGATATTTTCATCAACAAGCATGTCTTTCACAAATTGCTTCAAATCATATCAGACACTGTAAGTATATTTTTCAGTCGCGGTATTTTTGGAATGCGTAAAAGACCGGGGAAAGCCGAGATAAATGATAAAAGAATGATAAAATGTGAAATATTACTGGCCATTGGCGAAGAAAAGCGTACATACACGCACAATAATTGAATGAAAAACAAAACATTCATGACAAATGGACCCATGTTACCGTACGCGATGCGATGGTTGGACGGCAGAGAAAGCGTTTCCTTCTACATCTTATATTTACTCATCATTTCTCATATACCTTGCCAAAGATAAACCAAAATACCTATATTGACGGTAGCTTTCTGACGCAAATTTATTGCGTACTTTTTATGTTCTGAAAAGAAATTTTTAGTAACACATGCAATAGAATTTAACGAACAACTCACGGCACATTACAGCAAGTGAATTAGTGGCTTACATGTAATCTTTTTCAAATGAAGTCATTTAAAGTTAAAAAAGGGTCAGTTGAAAGAGCTTGGAGAATAGTTCTGACCAGCGAAAAAAACCCCAACAGTTTCACAAGAAGCTGGTATTCAGTCACGAAATCTTTCTCATTCGTCAGAGGTTCGGCAAAGTCTGAAAGCCATGGCATGCCCGACCTCTTATATGCGAAAGAGGAATACAACCATTTACGTAACAAGCTTTTTCCTCGATTTCTCTTTACAAAATTGCCGTTAATATATAAGAATTTCAAAGGTGTAAGTAGGAACCTTTTTTTCAATTTTCGAACTATTTTAATTCTAAATTCATCGTCAAAAACGAGTTTGGTATGGAATTTTCCATTGCAAATTTTCAGTCATATTGGACACCCACTCATCCTATTTACTTGTAGATGATGGATTGTTATAAAACTTTCAAGATACCTTAGTTAGCATAAAAACAATATACATGTATATATGTAGAATGCGGCTTCAAGGTAAATGATACAGGAGCCCGCTAATTTTTATTTGATAATTCTTAGTTCGTTTCTTATTATTTTTCTGTAAACTACATTGTTTCAGTTGATGCTGGAGGGTCTAAAATAAAGAAACCACTTCCGTATATATCACGTTTTATTTACTGTGAATTTTTCGAATCACAGCAGCATCCAGATGAAATTCTCATTTTTTTTTGCAAAAACTCCGAGTCCCAAATGCATGTAAAACAACATTAACCCTTAGCTTAGTTATTCTGCCTTTGCGACCAGCGCAGATAAAAATCAGCCTGCACATCCGTGCAGTCTGATCATGGTCTGCACTGTTCCCATTCAGTCAGTATCTTTTTGGTAAGCACTCATTTTAACAGTTAATGGTACTGTCCAAATTGAAAGATGGGAAAGATGGACAAGTTCATAATAAAAATTTAGTGGGGTAAGGGTTAAGAAACTTGCCGTATGGCTGGATGGGCCTGCGTTTTATTAGTCGGCTTTGAATTGCTTTTCAAGCTGATGGGACATGTATATTTGCTTTGTTTAAAAAATTAAATATCCAATCTGCAAACATTAATATTTTATAGCTTCAACACTCTCTGAGGAAAATACACATCAGAATGAAAAACACAACAAAAACAGTTTCTGTAACAATTTTATTAGTATAAACCATCTCTAACTAAAGTTAGGTATAACTCTAATAAATAATAGGCCTTTATAACATAATTTCATTGTTTATGTAAATATCATAATTATGTTAGAATAAATTCAAGGAATGTCAAAGAAACTAACACTATGCAAGTACATCAGAATACGTTGAACTACATGCACATACACAAAGCCGAATATAGAAGTCAGTATTTTTTGTTTCATTTATGCATTATATCTTCATTGCATTTCTTGTGTTTTTAATAACATTGCAAAAAGTATGAAAAATCAACATTAAAATGGTATTTCATGGAATTTTTGGAGATTTTCAGTTTTATATAGGTTTGGAATATAGATAAATGATAACAACATTAAACATATATATATATACCCAGTGACTTTAAAAAAGCGAGAAAAAAAGTCATTGCAAAATTTATGTATCTTTAATTAAATTCTCAAATAGAGAGAAAAATGCCAAGTTTTGTCATCTTTTGTTTTGTTTTTGGTCATCAAACACATATTTACATATAAAAAAAACCTTGATAGCGTCAATAATCAAATTAAGACTATGTGAAGCAGATTTAAAAATATAAAATGCTATGATATAAGAAATACTCTGCATATAGAAAAAGTCTGAAACTAAAGTGAACTGATTCTTGAAAAAACATTTTATTAAAAATTGTTATTTTTTAATGAATCGATCAATCTCTCACTATTTATATATACATAGGTTTCTTTAAGTGTATATATAATATACATAGTATGACTAAAATCTAGAGGCAGTCTAATTCTTCTATGTAAAAAAAAAAGTTGAAAGAAAAAATCTGGAACAAAAAATACTGGCTTTTATATTTAGGCAAGGACTTTGTTTAACTTGATTCAAGTATACAATATTGTAATAAAGAAATGTATTTGTATAATGTCATGTTATACATGTACTAAACAAGTAAATATATCACAGAAAGAAAAAAAAACATGATAAATAATGTATAATATTTAATTATGTAGACCTAGCATATATCACGAAAGGTAAAACTCCTTTTAACCAATGGACGGGAAGGTTTTATGGGGTATGCCTTCAGATGTACGCCAAAGCAGAAATTTTAAAATTTAATACCAATAGCAAAACATTTGTAAATTATTAGAATTCATCATTTGTATTATTTGACAATGATTGATAGTACTATTCAGATAAATTTCTTCTATTTCATATAAAAAAAAATTGTGTTGCTAACACTGTAAACATTTTTTCTACATATTACGCATATAACATTTTTTCTTTTCATAAATAAATACAGCAAGGAATTCACAGAATCTATTTGTTTTTACTTTTACTTCCAGTTACTCACAAACAAAAATTCTTCCTAATTACTGAAATAATTGGCAAAAATATGCCGGCATGCCCATTTCAGGTTGTGGTATAGTAAATATATATATTGTATATGTAAAAACTTGAGACAGGCTAATGTCATAATACTATTATGCCATGATTATATTTAGGTAGATTTTATCACATTTATTCTGTGAATAAAAAAAAGAGTTAAATATCTTAGGCCAAAATCAAAGGACGGTCTGGGTATAAAACAGTTTCGATTCATACTGATATGTAAATTTTCTGTGAAGAAAAATGTATCAGAAATAAGAAAAGCACATTAACTTTGTATATATTATAAAGATAATAAATATACCCAATAACAGTATAAATATATACAGTGAATGGAGAGAAAAAACCCACCTTGATAGTCATGGTAATTAAACAGAGAAAATGAATATTTCTAATATATTACTATAAAGCATTATATAATAAATATACAAGTATAGATAAATAACTTTTATTACATGTCAAGGGTTCAACGCAATAAGGGTGTATCTACATATAATAATCACATGTAGATACGCCCTTATTGCGTTGAACCCTCAATGTTGGAATTAAAGCTAACTCATTATTTTATTTTTCTCTATGGCAAAGCTTAAAGAACCAAGAACATCTGCAATATCTGTATTAAAGTTTATGTTAAAATATGCATTAATTTTACCAAATACTATACAATCTAAAATTAAGCCAAGTTATGTTCCTTGAAACTATGTTCTATTGATATATATATATATTTTTAATATTTTCTGCCAAAAACGCAAATTTAAAAGTAAAAAAAAAAAAAAATTTACAAGGACATTTCTATCCAAACATTTATAATTTAAATGTATACCTTGTCCCAATTCATATCACAAGAAATTTTCTATTTTAACATAAAACTGACCCCCCCCCCCCCAAAAAAAAAAAAAAACCCAAAAAAAACCATCTGGTAAAGAGCACATGTCACAGTGAAAATAAACACCAAATAAACATAGGAAAAGGCACAGAACACAAGACCATTACAAGAACACAATACTATTGGACAGTTTTGGATATAATATCATAGCCATTAAAAACAAAAAACAAATGATGCTAAATGGAACACAATGTAAACACTGGAATTCATAACATTAGAAAGTAATTAAAATTTGAAAATTACATGATTTAATCACAATATTGTTTATATGAAATAAGAAATAATAAGTAAGGAATATTATGCTTTTAAAGGAAAAGAAAGATAACTCTTTGAGACTCAAATTGTTAAAACAAGAAAAAAAGAGGAAAAGAAACATTGCAGTAGATTGGGTGTCATAAATGTATATGACAAAAAATATTTCCCGAAAATAAGTAAACCAAAAAAAAAAAAAAAAAAAAAAAAAGAAAAACATATATCGGAATTATATGTAAAGTTGCTGTAATCGTCTAATATTTAAAATGTAGAAGCATCTGAATTTTATAAATAGCTTGTAAAATAGTTCTTACAAGCAATAATGTAATTCACAAATTATATTTACAATCAACAGAGTTAAATTTACTCCCTTTTACTGCATTAATTACTTGAATTATAAATTCACCATCAGTTACAAGTAATTTTTATCCTAGATTGAACAAACTACAACCAATGGTAATCACACAAGTTTAATGACATTTTAACTGAAATTTAACTCAAAGTAAATTGCAAGCAGAAATATACTACTAACTACAAATACATCTTGTGAATTACAAATAAAAGTAATCCTACATTGCAACAAATTACAAGCAATGGTAATCATATAAACATACTGATATCAATTTACTGATATGACCAATATTGCAAGAACATGGCAAACTGAAAGAAATAGTAATATATTGATTGCAAATGACTCATACAAGTAACAACCAGCATTTACAACATTGGGATACTAACTTTTAATTAATTCTTAATGTCAAAAATTACAAGTAATAGTAATAAATTAATCAATTACAAATGATCTTGTCAAAACACAACTAACTGTAACTTACTTTCAATATTTAATATTACAATTAACTGTAATCAATTACAAATGTATACTGATAAATTACAAAAATAGCGAAAAATATAATATGGCTACTAAAATGTTACTGGTTAGTATTGCATGTATTGCACGAGATATGTATATATATTCACAAAATGCTGATTAAATGGATATGGTAAATGTAATTGCCTAACTGTAAAACAATTCATTTGGAATTTATAGTTAGGTAAAACAAAGATGAAGTTCAGACATTTTATTTTCAAGAGTTGTATCAATTGCAGCACTGATGTAACAGAGGTATATAGTGTGATAATGGGTGTATTATTTGAAATAAACAAACCAACATCTACAATGAAGTTGTCTGTTTACTTGTTTCGTTTAATGCTGTGTTTTAACCATACTTCAGTTATGTAATGAGGGTCAAATAACATAACCAGTTGTCCTGGATTCTGTACTAGTATTTATCTGTTCTCATTAAGTAAATGACAACTTCACCACATGAATCAGAGGAGAAGGGCGAATACTTTGACACATTGTCAAAATCATCATACAGAATATATGCCCCTCTTTGGGATCAAACTCGTTACCTCACATTTCATGGACTTATGCACATACCGATTATTCGACCACATGAAATGCATTCAAGTGATCCACAGTTAGGTAACAACTCATGAGAAATGTAAACCTTTTGTTTGTTAAACTTTCCATGCCTTGATTTCAAAAACAAGGAAGTGAATCTGACTGATTAGATTAATTTAAAGAATGTACCCTAAAATGGCAAACCTGTTGAGATGAGAAATAAGGAAGAATGAATCCTAAAAAAAGAATCTCAAAGTATTTGTATTTTTTTTGCAACATTTTCCAAGTGCAATGAAAATTAAGGCCATTTTTTGTGTAACAAAGTTACTGCAAAATTGATATTAAAGGTGATGAATATGCAAATACATACATAGGTAGGATTCTGTTACAATGCAAATTATGTGTAAAAGTTAAATATAAAAATATATTAGGCCAATCATGCACATACCAGTATGCAACTGATCCTGATTTTTTCCCAATTCTGGCTCATAATCTGTCTGTTTAGTACATCTAAAGGTTTTCAAATTTAAGTTAATAAACAGAAATATAACAAATCAAAAATAAAAGACTCTGTTCAACATTATAGAACTATTTTTGCATGAAAAACTGATGTTCTAACTTGTTGCGATTGTGTTTTTGCTCGGTCATCTTATAAAAATAGTAAAGATTCACAAAAATAAATACAAATTTGCCCAAATTTAATAGTAAACATAAAGATAAAAGAATGAAAAGATTTAATAGTGTCACACCTGCTGTATACAGTAAAGTAGTTTTACACAGAATGAAGAAGGCAAATATTTAGAAGTGCCATGCCTATCACAGATGGAACAAAAACAACAGAAGCAACAGATGGCACACCATCAATAAAGTAAGGGAAATATTTAGCAGTGTCACACCAACTGTATATAGTAAAGTAGATCTACTAATGAAGAAGGAAATTACTAGAAACACCACATCTATTAATGCTACAACAGATGCAGCAGCAGAGGACACTTCATTTATTTAAAAGGTTGCTTTTCTGTATTGCCACACTTGTATTAACAGTAAAGTAGATTTACATAGAATGCAGAAGGTAAATATTTAGTAGCTCTACACCTATCACAGCTACAACAACAACAACAGCAGAAGCAGAGGACATATCATCAATGCTGATTATCCTCTGGAGGCTCATTTGACAGATTGTTCAGCTTTCTTTTCAAAACATTAGCAAGTCTCTGGAGTCTGCAATAATATAAATATATAAACAATTTGACATTTTTTATTATTAAATATATGTTATGCAGGGAGAGAGAAAAGAGGAAATTTTTAAACAAACAATGTTCATTATTCAAGTACAGAAATTCTTCTTTGTTTAGGATATGAAATGTTAACAAGTAAAACATTTTTATAACAGAAATTGTCTCATTTTTGTGATCAGACATTTGAATATTTCATGAATTGTAAGTACTTCTCTAACTGCTGTTACTACAGAGAAAAGGTAATCGATAAAGTTTTAAATTGGTTGGTTGTTTTGGGTTTAATGCCTTTTTTCAACAGTATTTCAGTTATGTAACTGCAGGCAGTTAACCTAACCAGTGTTCCTGGATTCTGTATAAGTACAAACGCCTCGCTAAAGGCTCAAAGTCACGACCTAGCAATCCGTAGATCTGCGCTCTTCCTATTGAACTAAGCAGGCGGGCGATAAAGTTTTAGAGGATCCAGATATTGTTGAAAGACAAATGGATTGACTGACAATGAATAGAGGTGGGACCAAACCTATAGACCCCTTGGTCAAAATCTTCAATATGCACTCAACATTACCTTTTCTCTAAGTATTGAGGTAAAGCATGTTATAAGTCATTTGTTTTTAACACAGCTTCTGAATTAATGTGAAAAAGTTAGTGAAAATAAGGCACATACCTTTCCTTGTCCTGCGACACTGACTCCAGAGCTTGTTCCAGCTGTTTCTTGTCGATCGTTGTTGTACGAAGCTGTGATACGAGGCGGCTATTTTCTTTCTGTGCAGCTTGCAGCTCCTGTTTTGTTACACGGAGCTCTTCTTGGTAGGAGTTGACGGTGTCGTTGGCCTGCTGTTTGAAGGAGTTCTCAGCGGCGAGGGACTTGTGCAAGCTATAAACAGATTCAAATTTTGAGGTTTGCATTTGAAATTCACTTCTCTTTTTATAGATAAAAACCTTGAAAGAAATAAGAGACAATACACAATACATACACAACTATACTTAACATACATTTTTGCATGCTTAATTTTGATTAGTGGTGACTTAGAGTTGCTGCAAAATACAAGATCAAAAGAGGATCTCGTCTGCTTTGAATCATGATTCACCGTCAAATTTTAACACCTGGTTAATTCAACAATATATCAACTTGTGTTTTTAATGGTGTTAAGAAAATGTATGTGCTTACCAAAGTTCTGTGATAAATTCATTATTATGAACAACTTGAGAGTTAAGTAAATTGTACTGGATTATACAGGAGGAGAATTTATGGGTCCTTTCTTAAAATCTTGCTATTTCAACAGCCAAAAGTTTCATTACACTTAATTTTTTGCTGGGTTTGAAGTCATACTGATACAATTTAGATAATATGACAAATTTTCCAGCTTTTTGATAGTGGTAAACGGCCCAAGGTCTGAAGGTGCCCAGCCTGGCACTTTCAGGTAGAGGTAGACATGGTGCAGAAACACCAACTTCCATAAGCCAGCTGGACATCTAATCCTAATTAATATGAAGAATTCTACGCCCAAAGTGAGAGTTCAAATCCAAATAAGTGAAGGGCAAGTGATTTAAGAAGCAACCTTAACACAACGGGCTCTCATTAAACTTAAAAGTATTCCATACTAGCTAGCTGAATCTGTAATTACAAATTTTGAATATACCTGTAGTAAATACGTATCGTCTGAATTTCGTCGTCAAGTTGTTTGGATTTGGCAACTGCCAGGTCCCTTTCTTGTTGAACAGCGGCAAGTTTGGCCTGAAAATATACACAATATCATGCACAAAATATTTCTGCTAGTGTTTTTCCCATTTTTGAATGTAATGCCTTCACTCATAAGAGCGATCAGAGCAGGAAAAGAGTCTATGAATTTTTACCATGTCACATCTGTATAAGTCTGTTTTAACTGAAATTTAATTCCTTTTTGCAATGTTTCAACATTAAATTATCCATTAAGTGTTGCTCTATTTCTTGACAGACAGGTGGACTGATGGACATCTTTATTTCACTCTATAAAAAAAATGCTGTCTACCCTGTTAACCCACGTATACCTACAATTTCTTTCCAAATACCTTGGTCCTAGTTTCTAAATATGAAGAAACACATTAATTTGAACTGCAACATAAAAAGGAGTCCATTTTAGTGATATTTTGAACACTGTCTTCATCAAAATTTGCCACACTTCCTTTTTTTTTTTTGAATAACATGTATTATTTCTACCTCATTAATATGTTTTAGTAATGATATAAATTTTAAAATCCTTAACAATTTAAAAATCTTGAAAAAAATATCATACGGTCATGATTTTGCTTAAATCGGAAGGATTCAATTTTCTTTGCTATCTGTAAAACCTGGGGGATTGAAGAACTTTCATTTCGCTGACAGTAAATCAGTAGACATGTCACAATTTTCTATCATTCCGCTTTACATAAATCTTATTTAAACTCGTTCTTTAATCAAAGGATTTTCATTTCTTTTTTCTTTTTTATGGTGTCTTCGATCACATTGCATATAATACATCCGTCATTATATGAAAATCTAATCATACCTTTATTTACCGGTAGAACCAACATTTAACACATTAATGGTATACAGAGGACATGACATGTGGTCTCATACTGCTGCCTCATCCTCTACCATAATGGCATAAAGGCACTCACTTTTAGCAAAATATAGATATTTGTATGAAATAAATGTGTTTTGCAGAGCCACCAGTGTTAGAGTCAACAAATCTATATGAAGATCCTTTGGAAGCATAAAACAAAAACAAGCAAAATATAAAAGCAAAATATAATACCAGACTCAGTTTGATTAAGTCTGTTCGTGAGAGGGAATGAACAGTGCAACACCCTACATGCACTCTAGCACTGGCTTAATGAATGTTTTTACATGGAGCTCTTCTTATACAGGTAATAAAATGTGCAACGCCCACACACGCCCTTTAGCACTGGCTTAATAAATGTTTTTACACAGAACTCTTATGTTTAAGGATGACTACCCGTAATAGGCCGCAATTTCACCAAAAGCGTACATACAACTTGATAATGTAAGCTTTGAAAATGTCAAACGATAGAAATAAGGTGCATATTGACCAGTTATATAGTGACCGAAGTTCTCAAAAATTTCCTTTAGATTACCTCCCCTGATAACTTTGGTTTTTCATGAGTTATCATGCAGCTTTCTACTGCAAATGTTTCTCGAAATTTAAGCTCAGATTTTCATAATCAAGACATTATATATTTCCCATAGGCATCAATGTTAACTTCAATACCGATTATCTCCCCCAAAAAATTTGAAAAATTTGAAAAATCTCTTGGTGAAACGTTTTCAATTTTGAATGTCTTTAAAGTGACTAAATCTCATTTAAATATTAACATCCTGTTACAAGATATGAAATATGGCTATTACACCATGTTAAATGGACACTAATAATTTAGCAACAACCTGCTTAGTTTCTATTTTCAAATTTAAAATTATATTACTGGTAACAAATTCTTCATTAGACATCTTAACAAATAATAAATGCATATGAAATAAAAGAAGAAAAAAAACTTTACAAAAAAATTGAAACTGCACTTTAAATTACACTGCCTTCAAAAGCCTAATAAGGGTAAAACTTCCCTTACATAGCTGTGGGGAGGAAAGAACATCTCTGTTGACAAGAATCTTACAGTTTGAAAAGTTTGTAAATATTTCCTTAGTGCTGAATACACAAATATATCACCATTTAATTTGGCTAACAAACAAAATAACAAGATACATAGCTGATAAGTAGAGATAGAGAGAAAATGTGATGTTATGTTACAATTTGACAGTTGTCAAACAATAAATATTGTCAAGCAATCAAAACTTGAACTATGACAAAATGCTATCTGGTTTCTTCCTCAATTTGATTCGCTTATAGTAATTTTTGAGGCAAGGTGTGTAGAAGATAGGTGGCACTCTGGTACCCGCAAATTATGCACTATTTCTACATCATAAGGCTGCATCACAGACCACAGTGTAAACTAGAGCTATCACTAAAGGTGATGAATGTACCCCCCACATGCACTGACACAGTACATTGCAATCTGACGCACACAAGATTGCATAATTATGTGGACTGTATGTATATAGACTGTATGTATACAGTATAGTAACAAAAAACAAAGTCCCATAACTATGCAGAATATTTATCTAAAAGAACGTAACATGCACAACTAGGGTTGGTACTGATCACTTGTGTGAAGTTTCATTAAATTGTGTGCAAGGGTTCGGAATATTAGGTGCGCACAAGATTGCATATGCAGACTGTATGTACATAATATGTTAACAAGAAACAAAGTCCCATAACTCTGCAATTTTTGTTGTTGAAAGAACCTAACATGCCCCATGCACAACTACTGTTGTTACTGATCACTTGTGTGAAATTTCATTAAACTGTGTCAAGGGGATGACGAGAGATGGTCGCACAAGATTGTGTCTATGTATACAGTATAGTAAAAAAAAAAACAAAGTCCTGTAACTCTGCAATTTTTTTTCTAAAAGAACCTAACATGTCCCATGCACAACTACTGTTGTTACTGATCACTTGTGTGAAGTTTCATGAAATTGTGTCAAGGGGATGAGGAGAGATGGTGTGCACAAGATTGTGTCTATGTATATAGTATAGTAACAAAAAACAAAGTACCATAACTCTGCAATTTTTTTTTCTGAAAGAACCTTACATGCCCCATGCACAGCTACTGTTGTTACTGATCACTTGTGTGAAGTTTCATTAAATTGTGTCAAGGGGTTGAGGAGAGACGGGCGCACAAGATTGTGTCTAAGGCCAGATTGATGGACGGACGGACGGAGGGATGGACGGATGGATAGACAGACAACCTGAAACCAGTATACATCCCCTTACAACTTTGTTGTCGTGGGGTACAAATATGGCAACAAACACCACTAGCTCGAACTTGATGCAAACCACATACTAATGCATTGGTCCAACTATGATGACTAGTACAATTCAATGGGAGTGCTAAACCTGAAGGGCACCACAGTAACTTTGTATCAGTGAATTTGATTGGATGCCTTACTTTAATATTTGTTATAACAGTTACTGACACAACCTACGGTCATATAGTAGTAATTTTTTTAGCTTTCCATGGTGGAGGAAGATCCCAGGTGCCCATCCAGGCATTATTTAATCGGGCAAGCACCTAGGTAGAACCATCAACCTTCTGTAAGCCAGCTGGATGAGCTCACATGAAGAATTCTACAATCCAAGCTTAGGTTTCAAACCCACGGCACACTGGCAAGGAACAGGTGATTTGAAGTCAGAAATCTTAACCACTCTGCCATGAAGGCCTTTCATTTACAAATGAATTAATTCAATTTTCATCCATAAAAACGTTGTTGAACAGTTTTCTTCTGTAAATAATTGATGAATGTTAGTAATCAACTTCCCTTCTTTCAAGTCAGTTGATTTAATTAACAGTTTAGTCTTACTTAAGTAAGCTTTAAAAAGTGATAATTTAAGGCTCCAGAATGAACAGAGTTAGTATTTTGGAGTTCTAAAGCTAATAATGTGCAACTGCGGCATGAGTGCCCGACCAAAAATTTTGAAATGGCTTTAAAAAAAAGCAGTGAATGATTTAAGAAAAGCGCTATATTTTATCAACATAACTTAAAACAAGACTTGGAATTCAGACTCATTTGAACCTATACCTGAGACTAATCAGAACGTCTACACTAATTATATACGGCCTCTTGTCTGTTACGACATTGATAATATGATGAAAAGACTGTATTCGTGATTAATTTGATCGAATGAAAAAAATAAAACGAAAAAATTGCCTGGCAATCAAGTTAATTTAGTGTGCTGTAAATCCAATCATGATAAAGCTATATCTTTCAATTTCGCCTCGATAGTAAATCTGACTCCATAAACACAATCAATCACGAATTCAAGTTGGCCGAGTGATGTAAGATTTCAAGTGCCCTGATAATGGACGAAATATTGAATATTATCTAACAAATTTATGAGGACTCTCTAAGATATAAACTTCGTCAGGCAAAAAATTAAAATTGTTTGTGCTTCCGGTCTGACGATACATAATCTGTCACAACAAATTTGTAAATACAGGATGTTTTTAAAATTTACTTTATTTAATGTTTTTATATTGAATTGTTTGTGTGTGTTCTTTTAAAGCAAAGTGTATCTTTAGATAACAATGCTCTTGCTTTTTGTTACATTTTCTCAAATGAGATATTAATTAAATCATAGCATTTCTAACTGCTTTAATCAATTGGTAACACGTATAATCCATGTTAACATGTTAAATCTTCATTTTCGAATACTGAAAGCAGGAAAGAGACTATAGTGTGAAAACATAAAACTGTGAACTCATTTGATAATTCGCTGACACAAAATTTCATGATTTTGACCAAAACAGCTAATACGTGGGGACTAAAATTTGTAGATTTTAAAGTTTAAAGAGAAAATGTATAGAATTTTTTCTTTGTTAGTAGGGATTCAATTCCATGGATTGAAACAACTATGTAATCCAAGAAAATTAGTCCCCCACGAAAATGAATGATTTCGCTGTAAAGCATTATAATTGAGCCGTGCCATGAGAAAACCAACATAGTGGCTTTGCGACCAGCGTGGATCCAGACCAGCCTGCGCATCCACGCAGTCTGATCAGGATCCATGCTGTTCGCTTTCAAAGCCTATTGTAATTATAGAAACCGTTAGTGAACAGAATGGATTCTGACCAGACTGCACGGATGCGCAGGCTGGTCTGGATCCATGCTGGTCGCAAACCCACTATGTTGGTTTTCTCATGGCGCGGCTCATATATTTAGGGGTATACTTATCATTTAAAAACTTCCCTGTTTAGGATGATTTATTGACAAGAAACATTTAATATTTCATATCTTGCCTTAGCCTAACTAGTACAAAACTGTTATCAACGTTGGCAAAGTCCGTTAAAGTAACTGAACTTCAATCTGCGCTATCACGCTGTAATCTATGTGACATTTCATAAAGTCTTATACAAATACAGGTGTACATGTGTGGCCTCCTGATCTCCCAGGTAACCTAAATGGCCATCTAGACTGACCAATCAGGCGCAGGCTTTTTAGACACATACAGCTTAAGTTTTCATCCACTATAGCGGGTAAACAGATGTTACATAGAAATATTTAATGAATTTTACATGACTAGGATGAAAAAACAATAGCATTACAATCATTCCTTTCCTCTGACCTATACTGATTTGTAAAAAAAAAAAATCAACTGATAAACAAGCAAAGTAACTGTTCCTAAAATAAAGATATCTATAACAGGGTTGCCACTTAGTTGAAAAAATGAAATTCCCTGACTTTTCCCAACTAAACCATACTTTTCACTGACCAATACCACCATATTTTTTCGGCCTCTCCTCCCCTTAGCCAGACGTCGAATCCATCTTTTTATATTTATTTGTTTCAGATATAACAAACTTTCATTAACAAATACCAAAAATATATGAGTGTAAACATTATAATGATGATGTTAGTCAGTGACAATAATTGACTTCTCTTGACTTGACTTGGCTATACACAATTACACCAAAATGTGTTTGGAAATACTTGTAAATACTGCTTGAAGACTGCCATAGCCACTGAATATTTTAAACATTGTCCCGGAATTTCATTTTTCCCTGACTTTTCTAAAAATTTCATTTTTTACTGACCATTATCAAGATTTCCCTGACAATTCACTGACCTTAAAAAAACACGATTTTTCCCTGACTTTTCAAGGTAAGTGGCAACCCTGTATAATAATGATTTTCATGGGTCGGTCAACACCCCTGACATCAAACCACTTGCCCCTGACAGCTATGGGTTCGATTTCCTCCAGGTATAAAATTGTCTTATCTGAGGAAGCCATCCAGCTAAGCTTATGGAAGGTTGTAGTTCCGCCAAGGTGCTTAAATTAATACCATCATTAAATCTTCAATGACCTTGTAGTTGAAAAAAAAATCTTTTTGTCTTACAAAAAAATCAATTCAAGAGTAAAGAATAACAGCTCCTGCTCTAGGTTCCATTCAAATCATGTCATTCTGGCAGAGTCAAAGATGGTTCTTTTCAAATCTTGGGAAATTTTTCAACGTTATCAAACTGCAAGCTGAAGAATTTGTTCAAAATAACTGCATACCATTCACATACAAAAAACCACAAATTCACTTTTGTGGTCAAGACAGTCAAGAGGTCCTAAGCATCGACAGGTTTCACTTCTTTTAAGCTGACTTGAGGAAGACTGAAGGATCAATCCAGGTGCCTAATCATCCTTGAAATTATGCCTGGATGTGCTCAGTTTACACAATTAGTTTAACTGTAAATTCCTCATAGAGCCTGAGCTAATTATGTGTCTTAAAAACCAAAAAAAAAATTACAACTTGAAAAAAAACTAGGGAATATAATTATAAGACTTAAAATAATTTTTTCATCATCATCTTTTTTTTCTGTGTTGATACATCGCATTACGTGTCAACATGTAAAAAACTATAATTAAGACATCTTACTACAAAATTAATGTAAACAAGTGAGTGTGTGTGTGTTTTAAATATTTGATAAATTGACATAAATTCAAACATTACTATCTCTAAGTTATTACAACAATGAGAGATTGGAGTGTTCATCGGTAGTTGAATTAGAGTACTGTATAAATTTACCCAAGATCCTGTGCATATAGGACCTAGATAACCCTTGTGTTTACATATTTGTTGATATTTGACGATGTTACGACAATAATTTTCCGTATAAAAAAGCTCGAAACTATATCAATGATACGATTTACAAAGCTTTAAAATCTGTCAAGTAAGCAAATGTTTTTTCACCAACTGACCACCCCATTATGGCTTTTCTCGAATACCTAATTAATCTGTAATTTTAGCCAAAAAATTCACATAGACATATTTAAACTGTCAAAATTTGGTGTTGACATACAATGTTTGATTTTAAGATGTATTCACAACTGGAATCTTAAGTAAATTTACACAGTAAGAATGATGGCCTAATAAAAATCAACACTCCTCGATTTTGCACGGATAAATCTTCAAATAGCCTTCAAAACAGAGACAAACAAGCTCTATTGACGGCAATAATTGTTCCCAATTACAACAAACCTTTCAAAAATCATACCTTAATTAATGCAGAACCCTATTCCGTTAATGCGTGTTTGTTTGCATATGGATAGAAACGAAAAGTGGCTAAACATCGTCTTTTGTCGAAAAGCTCGGCAAAACTTCACTTTCGAAAAAAACAAATATTTAAACATTGATGTAAGACTTATAGACCCTTAAAAGGACTGGGTAGAACATGCCTCACGATGTCTGACAGGATTTTCACAAGGTTTTTAATCTCCTGAACAAATACGTTTATACAAGACACTTTGTGGTCTCATTAAAATTTGAATTTTCATGTAAGCTTAATAACTTATACAAACCTATTTTGAAATCATCTGATTTATTTTCATAAATCTTTTCCCAGCATTTTAAACAAACTTCAGGGTACTTTAACGGTAAATCGTCACTTTAACAGACTACAATAACTATTCCATTTCAAAATGTGTACATTAGGATCTCTACAAAATTTTAAAACAGTTCACAAGTTTCTGCATGTATTGAGTATTGTATAGATTAATAAATTTTGTTGGTACATGTCAAAGCAGTCTGTTGGTACTGTATTCTACATCACAGACAAAGGCTGCGGTTAAAATCCTGTCAAGACAACACAACTTTGAACTCCACAGTCACTAAATTCAGTGCATCTCTATTCTATCTAATTGTCACTTAGTATGGTTTACCTATTGCTATGCAACATAATACACTTCCAGATAAAATGATCAAGAATTGCAAACAAAGACTACATAAAAATATTCCATGTTGTAAAATTATATGTTTTATCCCCTTTGAAATATTTTCTAATTTGGGAGATTAATACTTTCTTTGATTACATATTTTGAAAACAAAAAGCCCCTGCTTACTTATTTTAAATGCGATTTCCTATAATAGCGCCACCTTCTGGGGCATAATAAGCCTAATTGTAAGTGAAATATGGTTTGTCTGGTTCTATTTCTTTCATTGTACTCTCTGCACTACTCTGAAACTGGAAAACTTTGGTCCTTGTGACCTTGACCTTTGAGACACTATCTCAAAATCCCAATGGGGATCTTCCTCTAGGAGTAGAAATTCATTGTGCAAGGTTTGAAAGCCGTGGACTGGGAGACCTCAAGCTTTCTGCTGCTACCTTCAACAAATTGTTCAACAAATCCACCCGCACTCAAGCAAATGTTAAAATCAATGTCGTTATACTCTTTAATACATGCTGGATAAATGTCCATTTTGTGCATAAAACATAAAATATTTAATTTGCACTTGTGTAATCTAGAACTACAACATACTTCAACCATCATAAAATACTATTGCAGCTAATTAATTTTATGAATGAAATTAATTGCACCATTCCCTGTATAACACACATCCCATAAAAATCTGCTGAAAAATTACTAGCAATAACTTGTGATGTAATGAATTGTTCAAGTGCATATAAATTTTTCTGCAACATCTGTTACAAATATTTTGCCAATCCAAAATGGTGCATAATCCTAAACCAGAGTGAAATCAGTGTAATATACACAACTGTATACCCGCAAAAGGTGAACTTGTATATTACTCTCTGCAGTGCATAAAACTCTCTCAAGATTCATCATGGCATCAGAGACTCGTGCAGAACTCACTTTGGCAGGTTAAATTTTTGCACAGCTCAGTGCAACACCCACCTCACATGTATAACTCATTATAGTGCTTGAACATTAGTGCATGACTCACTGCTGAATCTACCACTCATGCTTGACTCACACTCTGAGGAAACTACCAATCACACTTGACTAAATGTGGGAACTATGGAAATACTTCAACTGTGGAAACTCTTATGCTTAACTCACTGAGGAAACTACCACTCATGTTTGACTCACTGAGGAAACTACCACTCATGTTTGACTCACTGAGGAAACTACCACTCATGTTTGACTCACTGAGGAAACTACCCCTCATGTTTGACTCACTGTCGAAACTACCATTCATGTTTGACTCACTGTCGAAACTACCATTCATGTTTGACTCACTATGGAAACTACTTCTCATGCTTGACTCACTGTGGAAACTACCATTCATGTTTGACTCACTGTCGAAACTACCATTCATGTTTGACTCACTATGGAAACTACTTCTCATGCTTGACTCACTGTCGAAACTACCATTCATGTTTGACTCACTGTGGAAACTACCATTCATGTTTGACTCACTGTCGAAACTACCACTCATGTTTGACTCACTGTGGAAACTACCATTCATGTTTGACTCACTGAGGAAACTACCACTCATGTTTGACTCACTGTGTAAACTACCATTCATGTTTGACTCACTGTGGAAACTACCACTCATGTTTGACTCACTGAGGAAACTACCACTCATGTTTGACTCACTGTGGAAACTACCACTCATGTTTGACTCACCGTGGAAACTACCACTCATGTTTGACTCACTGTGGAAACTACCACTCATGTTTGACTCACTGTGGAAACTACCACTCATGTTTGACTCACTGTGGAAACTACCATTCATGTTTGACTCACTGAGGAAACTACCACTCATGTTTGACTCACTGTGGAAACTACCATTCATGTTTGACTCACTGAGGAAACTACCACTCATGTTTGACTCACTGTGGAAACTACCATTCATGTTTGACTCACTGTCGAAACTACCATTCATGTTTGACTCACTATGGAAACTACCATTCATGTTTGACTCACTATGGAAACTACCATTCATGTTTGACTCACTATGGAAACTACTTCTCATGCTTGACTCACTGTGGAAACTACCATTCATGTTTGACTCACTGTCGAAACTACCATTCATGTTTGACTCACTATGGAAACTACCATTCATGTTTGACTCACTATGGAAACTACTATTCATGTTTGACTCACTATGGAAACTACCATTCATGTTTGACTCACTGAGGAAACTACCATTCATGTTTGACTCACTGTGGAAACTACCATTCATGTTTGACTCACTGAGGAAACTATCACTCATGTTTGACTCACTATGGAAACTACCATTCATGTTTGACTCACTGTGGAAACTACCACTCATGTTTGACTCACTATGGAAACTACCATTCATGTTTGACTCACTGAGGAAACTACCACTCATGTTTGACTCACTGAGGAAACTACCATTCATGTTTGACTCACTATGGAAACTACTTCTCATGCTTGACTCACTGTCGAAACTACCATTCATGTTTGACTCACTGTGGAAACTACCATTCATGTTTGACTCACTGTCGAAACTACCATTCATGTTTGACTCACTATGGAAACTACCATTCATGTTTGACTCACTGTGGAAACTACCATTCATGTTTGACTCACTGTCGAAACTACCATTCATGTTTGACTCACTATGGAAACTACTACTCATGCTTGACTCACTGTCGATACTACCATTCATGCTTGACTCACTGTCGAAACTACCATTCATGTTTGACTCACTGAGGAAACTACCACTCATGTTTGACTCACTGAGGAAACTACCATTCATGTTTGACTCACTGAGGAAACTACCACTCATGTTTGACTCACTGAGGAAACTACCATTCATGTTTGACTCACTATGGAAACTACTTCTCATGCTTGACTCACTGTCGAAACTACCATTCATGTTTGACTCACTGTGGAAACTACCATTCATGTTTTACTCACTGTGGAAACTACCATTCATGCTTGACTCACTGTCGAAACTACCATTCATGTTTGACTCACTGTCGAAACTACCATTCATGTTTGACTCACTATGGAAACTACTACTCATGCTTGACTCACTGCGAAAACAAACGCTCATTCATGACTCACAATTCGGAGATAACCTCTCATGCTTGATACACAATGGAAACTACCACTCATGCATGACTCAGAATGGAAACCACCACTAAGTCTTGTTGTCCGCTGGGTATGGAACACTAATACTAAAATGATTGTACAACACGTTGTGTCTGTTTTCTACTTCTATTCCACTCTTGTACTCTTGTAACTACCGTACATATATACAAAACATAGGATATGACGTAGTAACATGGCGCTATTTCCAACACTTGTGCTTAATTTACCATGGAAACTACCATTCAGGCTTGTCTTACCACCACAGAAATTACTACTCATGCTTGGTTCACCATAAAAACTACCACTCATGCTTGATTCACCATGGAAACTACATCTTGTGCATGACTCACCGTGACACAGGATCCGGTGGAGGGCTTGGTGCAAATCTTATATTTATTGCTTCAGTCTAAACAAAGATTAAATCCAAACATTATCTTCAAATCTACTTAGAGCTTTGCAAAATTAAAAATGTATGTTTTCAGCATCAAAGTTAACAGTCCTTTGTTTTTTTTAAACTTAAATTTCAATAGTTTATTTTGTATAAAATGTAACATAATTAATATGATGGTTGAAGTATGCTGCCTAAACATAAAAGGGCCCAACCAATCTACCGTAATTAACTAAGTTAATATAGAATCCCTTTCCACTACAAGGGTTGTGAGTTTGGTCTCCATTGGGACAATGATGGTTAAGGTATTAGATCACTAATAGTAATGTTTACAAAATGGCCCTTGCTTGGTATACTCTGAAAGGTAACCGTGTTTCGCAGTATTTTGCAATTTTTAAACAACTTTGACCGTGCCGGTTTCTTATAAATTTTTTATAACTTATGGTATCTCCTCAAGTTCAAGTAGAGACAAATTTCAAAGTGATGGCCATTATCCGGAACGTTTGCAGAAAACTCATTTTACCATTAATTTTAATTAAAGGAACATCAAACTATTAGTAAACAATTATAAAACACAAAATAACAAGAGCTGTTTCCATAGGATGACACATGCCCCCGATGGCACTTTGAATGAATAGTTATGGCCGATGTTAGAGTCTAGGACCTTTGACCTATGGACCTGGGTCTTGCGCGTGACACGTCGTGTTACTGTGGTACACATTCATGCCCAATAATTTTAAAATCCATGCATGAATGACAAAGATATGGACCGGACACGCCCATCAATGCACTATCATGAAATATGACCTTTAATGTCTAAGTGTGACCTTGACCTTTGAGCTACAGACCTGGGTCTTGTGTGCAACACGTCATCTTACTGTGGTACACATTCATGCCAAGTTATTTGAAAATCCATCCATGGATGACAAAGATATGGACCGGACACGAATGCACTATCATGAAAAATGACCTTTAACGTCTAAGTGTGACCTTGACCTTTGAGCTACGGATCTGGGTCTTGCACTCGACATGTTGTCTTACTGCAGTACATATTCATGCCAAGTTATTTGAAAATGCATCCATGGATGACAAAGATATGGACCGGACACGAATGCACTATATAAAAAATGACCTTTAACGTCTAAGTGTGACCTTGACCTTTGAGGTACGGACCTGGGTCTTGCGTGTGACACGTCGTCTTACTGTGGTACACATTCATGCCAAGTTATTTGAAAATCCATCCATCGATGACAAAGATATGGACCGGACACGAAAATTGCGGACAGACTGACAGACCAACAGACGGTTCAAAAACTATATGCCTCCCTTTTGGGGCAAAATATGTCAATATCATTTTTTCTATGGTGCCTCAATTAAACAGATTTAATGAGACAGAATTCATACTTCAACATTGAAAAAATAAGGTCGAATCCTGTGTTTCTGTTTTGAATTTTGCTTTCTTCATTTAAAAATTAGAGCTATCACTAAAGGTGATGAATGTACCCCCGGCATGCACTGACACAGTACATTGCAATTTGACGCACACAAGATTGCATATTTATGTGGACTGTATGTATATAGACTGTATGTATACAGTATAGTAACAAAAAACAAAGTCCCATAACTATGCAGAATATTTATCTAAAAGAATGTAACATGCACCATGCACAACTAGGGTTGGTACTGATCACTTGTGTGAAGTTTCATTAAATTGTGTGCAAGGGTTTGGTAGATTAGGCACGCACAAGATTGCATATGCAGACTGTATGTACAGTATGTTAACAAGAAACAAAGTCCCATAACTCTGCAATTTTTGTCGCTGAAAGAACCTAACATGCCCCATGCACAACTACTGTTGTTACTGATCACTTGTGTGAAGTTTCATTAAATTGTGTCAAGGGGATGAGGAGAGATGGTGCGCACAAGATTGTGTCTATGTATATAGTATAGTAACAAAAAAAACAAAGTCCCATAACTCTGCAAATTTTTTTTCTGAAATAATCTAACATGCCCCATGCACAACTACTGTTGTTACTGATCACTTGTGTGAAGTTTCATTAAATTTTGTCAAGGGGATGAGGAGAGATGGTGTGCACAAGATTATGTCTATGTATATAGTATAGTAACAAAAAAACAAAGTCCCATAACTCTGCAAATTTTTTTTCTAAGAGAACCTAACATGCCCCATGCACAACTACTGTTGGTACTGATCACTTGTGTGAAGTTTCATTAAATTGTGTCAAGGGGATGAGGAGAGATGGTGCGCACAAGACTGTGTCTATGTATATAGTATAGTAACAAAAAAACAAAGTTCCATAACTCTGCAAATTTTTTTTCTAAAAGAACCTAACATGCCCCATGCACAACTACTGTTGGTACTGATCACTTGTGTGAAGTTTCATTAAATTCTGTCAAGGGGATAAGGAGAGATGGTGTGCACAAGATTGCGTCTACGGACAGACAGACGGACAGACAGACGGACGGACAGACAGACAGACAACCTGAAACCAGTATACCCCACCTTACAACTTTGTTGTCGGGGGGTACAATAACCTCAGGGCAGACGTAAAACCTAACTAAATTTCTTCCACAATATATAATCTAAGAGTGAAAGCAAAATAGAGGTTTCACTGCATGTAACTCAATATTTTTAAAGATGTGTAACTCTACCCCTTCTGTTGAAGTAGTAAATTCACTTTGAACACCAAGAAATCGCTTATCAAATTCATCGTTTTCCATTTTTGTACAAGAAATCAATAATAAGTCTTGAAAGAAGTAAATACTTACTAGAAAAAAGGAAAATAAGAAAAAAAAATTTGGTCCCAGCAGGGCTTGAACCTACGCCCACCTAAGAATTGCTGTAAAAGTAGGTTCATGGTAGGAATTGAATATTCTTCAAAAAGGAGGTTTTCTATCAGTGATCTAAAACCTTAAGCCAAGCAAATCTCAGTGAATCATGACCTTATAAATGTGTTTATACAGGCTCATATTCAAAAGTTTTCTTGCCATAACTATTAAAAAGGTTGAGATTGTACACTCATATGTGTAGACCTTATTTCAATATACATCCATAGTGACAATATTCAGATTTTTCAGAACACTTCAGAATTTACACTATTCAACCAAAGACATTCAAAATGTACCTGCATAAACTTAATCAGAAGTTGTTAACATGTAGATTTACATGTAACTAGTAACTAGATTATTAGTTACATGATTAATATTCATGATAACTTTCAGCCGATGCTTATAACTATGTACACTTTTCTACACATAGATGTAAATGCTGTGTTCTATAAATTTCTAAAATTTCATGACAATTTTCAGCAGGCTGTCTAAACCAAGCATTTGGTTTTCTACACATCAAGGCCTGAGTGCGGAACTTGTATCTTGTTCTTTATAATATTATACTGTTAAAACAGTTTTGCACTCGGCCGTCATCATTGGTAGACATGTCTTTTAAAAGTCTTTAAACCTCTCTACTGTTACATGACAATTTTCAGTAGATGTTAATAGCTATATATATATATATGTGTGTGTTTTTCTACACATAGGTGTCATGTAAGTATCTAGAAATCTAATCTCCTCTACATTAAGCATTTGAGCTGTGCCATGAGAAAACCAACATAATGACTTTGCGACCAGCGGTTTCATTAATTGCTTAATTGCTTTGAAAGCGAACAGCATGGATCCTGACCATACTGAGCGGATGCGCAGCCTGGTCTGGATCCATGCTGGTCGCAAAGCCACTATGTTGGTTTTCTCATGGCATGGCTCATTTATCTTCTTAGAGAACAATTTTTACAAGCAATTCTGTGATGGATTTCTAGCGCAAAATCATAGAAATTGAAACACATTTTCAGATAAAGTAGGAGCATAATAAGAAATACAGACCCATTTTAAAAAGGGCTTTGTCATTCTCTGACTATACTAAGCTTTAACATACAGAATTGAAAATGTTAAAAAATTCATTTTCATACTTTAAATAACATTTTTACATATTTCCAGCTTGATATAACATTTATATGTAGCTATACAGACTTAAAATAATCATGAATTTCAAATATTTTAATGCAATACCCTGACATGTCAGTAATACCTAAGATTTGAGAATATCAAATTTCATCTTTTGAAAACAAAAGGAAAATCTTAATAAACCCAGTGTAAATATTGTTTGATAATAAAAGACCATTTCAAATCTTGAATGATAAATATGTTTTTGTGACAGAACATTTATAAACAAAGAAATATGGAAAATGTATCAGATTTTAATACGATTCAACCCTGATCTTAAACTGTTCCTTCTCAAAACCGATTAAAACTAGATCAAAATGCTGCACAAAAAATCAGTATAAGAGTTTTGCATTTTTAGAAGTGTTCAATTGTTAAGGACATCTGGATGTTCAGCAGATGAATCATGTTGATACGTGACAAGCTGTCTTAACTAATACTTTGAAATAGTAAGAAACTGTTGCACAATGCATTGGCTTATTTTAAAGACGATTTTGGGCTGAAGTTCGGCCCTAATTCCAACAGCAAATGCTTTTTTTCCAAATTTTAAAGCCGTACCTATGCATACTTTATAAACAAAATACTAACATGATGAAACTGTATAGGTAAAATATGTAAAAAGGTAGCTAAAATGTTTTTAAAACAGTTTCATTTTGTGCTGTTCAAAACATGGTCTGGGGTTTATAATGTTCACAACCTTAAGTTTAATCATTAACTAAGGTGAAGGTCAAACACAACACAGAACATAGAAAGAACAGTAAGTCAAAAGTTTGACCCAATGATATATGAGAGAACAATACTGGAGATATTACAGAATATGGTTTTACATTGTTATGAAACCTTATGACTCGCCCCCTTAATTCAAAAAGGTGCCTTTAACCTTCTTTAATTACCAGCACATGGTACCTTTAAGGGGGCGGATTGATGTTCAAATAAATGATAATGAAGACGATAATGATGATGATGACAAAAAATTTGATTAAAGGCTGGTAGAAGTTCAAACCTCAGTCATCTGATGTGCTCTTTGCTGTGCTATCTCCGAGTCTTGAAAAAGGAGACTGAACCTCCATGTGTACCACAGTCCTGCACAAACAGGCTGACCCTTTGTATGTCTCACAGACCTGCACACAAAAGCAATCACTCTACAAGTCTCATAGTCCAGTACACAGTCTCTGATCCTCCACATGTGTCTCATAGTCCTGCAACGGTAGCTGATCCTCCCGATGTCTCACAATTCTGCACATGGTGGCTGACCACAATATCATCATGAAACAGATGCTAAAACACTCACCTTTATAGATTTATCCATGCCACCATCAGCGTCACTCTCCTTCTGGTAACGTAACAGTTCCTCCTCCAGCTTCCGACACTATGTAAACAAAAATTGAACCACAATGAGAGGAAGGGTACCTTTCAGTAAAATGAAGTTACATCTAGAATTCGGTCAAAAAATCACAATGCTGCTTTAAAAAACATTGGTGCTGAGTTTTCAATTCAAAATTAGAATTACTCCTTGTTCATTTCTAATCTCTGCTTTTCAAAAGGTTATAAAATCAGGTCCATATCCTTTGAAGCCCATTTGGTCAGTACTTTTTAAACATATAGGCTTTAAGAATGAAGTAAACTGTAGAATCATTAACTTTTGCTGGCATGAAGTTTTGTGTTTGTGGATATTAAAATTTACGATAACATAAATTTGTTTCTTTGGATACTAGTATACTTCCCATGCCTGACAAAACCACAAAATCCACAAAAAATTGTCCACTCCAAAAAAAAAACAAGAGCACCGCCTTGCGGGTGCTGACGCTCATCTGATTTTTTTTGTGTAATAGAAATATTGTCCTACCCATGATTTTCTAAGTCTAAAAAGGGCCATCATTCTTGCAAAAAGCAGGATAGAGTTATGTTTCTTGATGTACAGTGTCCACTTATGATGGTGAAAAACTGTTGCAAGTTTTAAAGCAATAGCTTTGATAGTTTATGAGAAAAGTTGACTTAAACATAATACTCAACCAAGAAAATGATTTTCTAAGTCCAAAAGGGGCAATAATTATTGCAAAAAGCAGGATGGAGTTATGTTGCTTGCTGTACAGGGTCAGCTTATGATGGTGAACAAGTGTTGCAAGTTTCAAAGCAATAGCTTTGATAGTTTAAGAGAAAAGTTGACCTAAACATAAAACTTAACCAAGAAATCTGATATTTTCTAAGTCCAAAAGGGGCCATAAATCTTGCAAAAAGCAGGACGGAGTTATGTTTCTTGCTATACAGGGTCAACTTATGATGGTGAACAAGTGTTGTTAAAGCAATAGCTTTGATAGTTAGGATAAAAGCTGACCTAAACATAAAACTTAACCAAGAAAACTGATTTTCTAAGTCCAAAAGGGGCAATAAATCTTGCAAAAAGCAAGATGGAGTTATGTTTCTTGATGTACAGGGTCTGCTTATGATGGTGAACAAGTATTCCAAGTTTCAAAGCAATAGCTTTGATAGTTTAGGAGAAAGTTGACCTAAACATAAAACTTAACCAAGAAATCTGATATTTTCTAAGTACAAAAGGGGCCATAAATCTTGCAAAAAGCAAGATGGAGTTATGTTTCTTGCTATACAGGGTCAGCTTATGATGGTGAACAAGTATTCCAAGTTTCAAAGCAATAGCTTTGATAGTTTAGGAGAAAAGCTGACCTAAACATAAAACTTAACCAGGCAACGCCGACGCCGACGCCGACAACCGCTCAAGTGATGACAATAACTCATCATTTTTTTCAAAAAATCAGATGAGCTAAAAAGATTTCTCAGTAAGTTACCTCACAAAAATTGTGATGAATTAAAAAAGATTTGTAGACAGCAGTCAAAGTTTCCACAAACACCTGAAAAACTCAGAAGATCCTGAAATAAAAACTTTCATTTGAGCTTGGTGTGTATGACTAATCTACCTTTGCAAGAGCAATATCTCTCTGTTCCATGACAATTTGCATTTCCTCCCGAGTAACCTCCCTTTGTCTCTGCCGCATCGTCTCCACCTTCTTCATTAGTGTGGCTGCTTCATTTTCACCCGAAGAGGGAGAGTCCAGTCTGGACAACAATAAATACATATCCTGAAAATATCCAAACACCAACATAATGCGAACTGGTCATATCCTGAAAAAATATTTTATACATTTCAAAGGGTTTACATAATTGTTATTTAACTGCATCCAGTTCTGAAGTTGAGACAGTTTGTGAAACTGTTTGACAAATTATGAAAACAAATCACTGTCCGGAGTTGAATCTTCAAGCTGGCTAATAAATTTCCTAAAATGCCTGCTTTAAATGATATCGCACTTAGAGTTAAAAATCCATGAAGATGTTTGATATAAACATCAAAATTTAAACATTTAATCATTTCTTGAATGAAACATCATTACGCAATTATCGCAATCTTCAGTGGTGATTTGATCCTGATAGAGAGGTTGTGATTCTAATATGTGTCAAAATAATCTGCCACCACTAATTGGAAAACAATGGAATCGTAGAAGAACTTTTCACAGAGGCAAAGATTTGTATTCAAATAAATATCTACATGTTCGTGCCGGGCAGATTTTGGAAGTAAAATTGCACTGAAATAAGTCAAACTTTTTGATAATATCATTCGGAAGTTCTGGTACTTAGAAGTATATATAGAAAATAGGAGGAAAATTGGGACCAGGAAAACTGTCCAATTTTCAGAAGTTTCCAGAAATTCCATTGTATTTCCAAATCATTAATAAGAATTAGAATAAAAAAATTAATGCTCTACATCTTTTTCAATTCAAAATTCATTTAATAATTTGGGGATCAATAATTCAACACCTGTCTTTATTTTCTTTTCAAGAGTTAAATCAATGATCCATATAATTTGTGCAAAATGTAAAGCAGAATCCGAAAATAAGAATCTGCATTCATATGACGTTCTTCTTGCACTTTGTTTACGTAAAATCGATATGTCTAAAACGTAATGAATGTTTTCAATTGAATGTTTTCAAGACATAAAAAGCAGCAATTTTAACAAAACCATGGTCTGTTTTTTTGCATATTCAATATCAAACAGTTTCATTGTTCGTGCACTTTTATAAGCTGTAAGGGCAAATTATTTGTCAAGAGAGTAAAGTCTCTGTCTACTTCACTTCAACCTCCTAAAACAAGCAATGAAAAGGATTCTAAACAATTATGCAAGAAGTTTTGATAACTATTTATTTTTCATTAGTTTTTGTTGCATATATTCATTCCAATGCAAATGAAAGAGTATTTTACTTTTTGTTGCATATATTCAGTCCAATGTAAATGAAAGAGTATCAAAATTTTATTCAATAATTTTTTTAATAAACTTCTTTAACAAAAATCAAAACATTAAACACCGATTAATAAAACTATTCTTTTTTCAGTAAAACAATTTAAAGAAAAATCTCTTCACTTGTCCAAGTAATTTCTAAAACTACACTGAAATCATTCAATTTCGTGGGCATAATATTCCGTGGTTTGGGCCTAAATGCCTATTTCGTGGATATATGAACTCGTGGATATCAATTTTTGAAGATAAAATGAATGTAAATTTTATATATTTGCGGCGATTGAATTTTGCAGATTGATGCAATCATGAAATCCACAGTAATTATTTCCCCACAAAAATTATTGATTTTACAGTATTCTATGAACTGAGCCTGACTGTATCATAGCCCTTAATACAAATCAGGCTAATATAAGAACAAACAATTTAAATGAAATCATTAATATTTCCAGGGGACTAATTTTCATGGATTTTGTGGTTGAGCCAATCCATGAAAATAATCTCAATCAACAAGTAATATTTCCATCCATTTTATGTTCAAAGTTGAAATTCATATTCCCACGAAATTGCAGTTCTGGCCCAAACCTCGAAATTTCATGCCCATGAAATAGCTGTTCTGGCCCAAACCTCGAAATTTCATGCCCATTAAATAGCTGTTCTGGCCCAAACCTCGAAAATCATGCCCATGAAATTTAAGGATTCTACAGTATGACTTTGAATACAAATATTCCCAGTTTAAAATGAGGCAACAAATTTTTGTCAAAGACACTGACATTTTTTTCTGCTAATGGATCTCATATAGGTGTATTGCTCTTATGACAGGTCTTGATTTTTGTTAAAACTGTATATTTCTAAAGAGAAAGGCTGCAGGTTTTGAAAGCAGTGGAGTGTATTAACATTTGTAGTGTAGGTATAGCCATGCAATTTCTGAGAGGTGTTCTTACTAATCTATTAGAAATATGATGGGTCCAATCTCCAATCACAGTAACTGGTTTCCTAGGAGTCCAAATCATATAATTTGTATAGTGACTGGCTGGCCATTTCTTTTTCCCCAACATTGATAATCATTTCATACATGTCAATAAAAAGATTAATATGATATCATAATAAAATAAAGATCATTTTCAAAGTCATATAAAAACAATGTACCTCATTATCTATCTGCTCATCATCCATCTGTATATCTATGTCTGACCGATCCAGAAACATTGAACTTTCATCCCTACAAATACAATATACAGTTCTTACTCACATCTGCATCTAAAATTTATAAAATTTATAAATGTTGATAAAATATAATTTCTTAGTACAGAAGAACCTCTGTTAACCCTTACCATGTTGGACATGATTGGTTCTGCCTTTGCGACCAGTGTAGATCTTGATCAGCCTAAACATTCATGCAGTCTGATCAAGATCTGCACTGTTTGCCATTCAGTCAGTATCTTTTTAGTAAGTACCCCTTTTAACAGTTAACGGTACTGTCCAAATTGAAAGATGGACACACAGAATATTATAGAAATTTAGCAGGATAAGGGTTAATGACACCTGTGAAGAGCATAACCTCACTACAAAGACACAATTTTTTAATTTAATTATTCTCTCCATTGAATTAAACTCTGTATAAGATACATCACTGTCTGTCTGATCCCTAATTCATAACTGGGTAAATGTCTGATGACCAGGTTACTGTGATAGGAACTTGAGGCAAAAGTTTAACCATAGTGTAATGCTGATGGTGACAGTGACACCGACACTCATGTATAGGAAGAATAGCTCTCACTATTCTTCATGTAGTGGAACTGAAACTGTTAACAAATGGAAATGAAATATAAGGTAAATACAAGAAATGAAATTAACTATGAATCGCTAATACAGTTCATGGACCTGGAAATCACATTTCATATGATTTTAGAAAAAGATAAATTAATTTCTTAAATTTCATTTCCCAAAGGGTCGTCTTTATTACATGTTTTAAGAGAATTACTGGAATACTGGAGTGAAATATACCTGATATTTTCACAGTGAATGAAAGGTACCAGTAATTAAACACATTTTTTGCTTGTTAAAAGTTATAACATGGGTAAAATATTGTTAAATCATGATATAGATTTTTGTTTATTTACATGTGAGATAAAAATATCTTTTACTCAAGAACACCAAATCTCATACATTGCATTTAGTGTTCACTCAGCTATTACAATCTTACATTAAAACAAACAAATTTGAGCCATGCCATGAGAAAACCAACATAGTGCGTTTGCGACCAGCATGGATCAAGACCAGCCTGCACATCCGCGCAGTCTGGTCAGGATCCATGCTGTTCGCTAATGGTTTTTCTAATTGCAATATAGGCTTTGAAAGCGAACAGTTTATCTCATGGTGCGGCTCAATTATTTATTCAGTACTCTCTTATATGATAAAGGGAGATAACCAGGTACCTGTGTGAATCAAGCCTGGTTTCCAACTGTTGTAAACGAGCCAGTATGTCATCTCTTTCCTCGTTTGCAATCTTCATCCTGGCCACAGTGGCATCATCTCGCTTCTTCTGGGCTGCGTACACCTCCTCGACCAGATCTACAGGGGAAAAAGATTAAGTTATGTTAAAAACTATTTTGTTTGTATACATGTACATGTATTTTGTTAGTTGTGATACCATGTTTCATGAGTATGTTGAATATATAAAAGCAATAAAAGTTACTTAGAAATCATTAATATTTTGTGATGACCAATTTCTGTAAATTTTGTTGTTCTGTTAATCCTCAAAATCTTATTTCAACAAACATAAAAAAATTCCTTTAAAATTTGACATCCAAGAAACCACATCTCCGCGAAGCAAGGAAATTTCAGCTCAATGAAATTAAATGATTTTAAAAGTAATCTAGTGTTTTCTGCATTTCTGTGAACATACAATATGTGCCTTGAAATTCAAGCTACATAAATATTACAAAGTATAAAATTTCAAAAGTATCAGTTTAGTTTGCAAAGCAGACCAATTTAGTGTCAAAATTTTTTTTAAGCATAAACTGAAAACGAAAAAAAAATCAAAAATATTGTTTCCATGCAAAGATGGTTGTAGGCTTCTTAAAATGTTAAGAATTACTTAAGAACAATTCTGTTCCTTAATGATTATCAACAAATCTGAAAACACTAGCATTTACTTAGCACAATCCAAAGCAACTAAACTGAAAGATTTTTTATTTACGTCATTTCATTATTTCTAATTCGAAAGTGTCCAATGGCTTACAATGGCAATTGTCATGACAGGATAATTTCATGAACAATTATCTATTTGTCATTTCCATTAATTGCAAAACAGATTTTATCAAAAGCATTTAAAATCTAATTCAGTTAAAAACTCAATCTGGAAATAATCAATTTATAAAAAGACTTGCAAAACTAGGTCGTCACAATGATCAATGATAGAGAATTACATGAAACAAACATAACTCATACAAACAATTCATCTTTTAATATTTAAACCAATAAAAATTCCTCACACCCGTTTTATTTCAATATTATCTACCTATAATCCTTTTGTCTCAATTTGGATAAAAGGAAGATTTCGGACTTTATTTCAGCATTATGAATACGAATTTGATCAAGCACAAAGATAAGGTAACGCATTACTTTAATTTACACGATTTTATTCGCTTTCATGTTATCAACGACTGTATAAATCCTTTGTCTCTAACAATTAACGTCTCTATACGAGGAAAATTAAATTGATATTAAAATGTAAATCACACTGCGTGATACTGATCAAATATCATATCTCGGTGCGAAATAAAAAAGTTACGTCCAACGATTAATCAAAAGGATTTAATCAATCGAACACATTTTTTTTTTTTTTTATTTCTTTTTTTTATTTAACTTTTAGTTCAATAAAGAGACAGATCACACATTTTTGATTGAAGCATGATTCTGAAAAATATAATTCAACAATTTATAAACGTAACGTAAAGTCTACTGAGAGACTAATGCAAAGGTTACAAAAGCACAGGTCTCCCATTGCCAAACATGGAGGGCTGGTTTCCTTCATCAAAAACCCATTAACTATTTTAGATGGTTAGATAACATTAACGGGACTATTGCCATGATGTAATGGCGGCTGTGTGATGGAAACTGAAAAACACATAAAACGAAATTTCTGGAAAATATGACAATAATTTCTACAGTCATGGTTTCATAGGAAAGTCATTATACACAGTGCTCCTTGGGGCAGGCAAATATTACTTTTTCATGGAAATCCCCATTACCAGACCATGCTTCATACAACTTTTGAAAAATACTTGAGCCCATCATGAACTGTTTATATACTGGTAATTCTTATATTTGAAATCAGATGGGACATCTTGGATCCAAGCTTATAAAACTTTTTTGAGTTTGAAGACCAGTCTCAAATCTCAAGCATCTGATTGGTTGTTTCTTAGCATCAATTTGAAATTGGCCAATAGCAGGGCTTCATTTTGAGACTGGTTTTTTATGACCAGGTAATTTATGAAATTCTGTCACAGACAAAGCAACATTATTGAAAAAAAAATTTTAGTATGCCCTTTTTATTATCAGGTTAGACATGTTTTGGGGTTGCTTATTTTCAGCTACTTATAAGTACTGCTCTCTCCCATTCAATTGCAATTTCATATAAATAGCTTTTAATTTGCCACATGGAGTAGACACTGTTTATTAAACAAAGTGGCCTTTGAATATTAATTCCCACATATTAAAAAGTCCGAGGTTCTCCCGTTTAATAACTGACAGCATGCTACTAATAGGGAAGCCTTCCAGGAAATGTCGTCTGCCGAGTTGCCTCTTTCTTCCCGCTTGTAATTTACACAACGTAATCCCGGAGACATGCTGGGGAGCAGAATTTGCCAGGAAAGCTATTTCCCATCATGAATTATGTTTACATAAGCTGCGGCGAAACTTCAAAGTGAAATATTGCTTCACAATACAAGATGATTGGCCGTACAATTAGTCTGCGAGGAATCAATACGCAGAGATGAGAGGTAGATTGCCGTTATACCTGATCACGAGTTATTGCTTGTCAGACCAACCGTCAATCAATATGCTTGTCCGTATATCATATTTGATAAATGGGTTTCTTAGACTTTTTTTTTTAATATAAAACTGTAACAATAAGTGACTAGAAATATGCATTAAAAATAAAAACCAAATACAGCAGGACACTCAATGTATTACACATCTTACTGTTATGTTATTTTTTTTATATTATATTTTCACTTCTGAAGATAAACAAAATTAATGATTATTTTTTCTTTTTGAACACCAATTTTATTTTGAAAATTTCTGTTGATTCAACAGCTACCTTATTTGAATTCCGTTATATTTTATATTATACACTGCAAAGAATCGCAGCAGAATAATCCTGCTAGAAATAAATGGATGTAAGAATATTTTATTAATTTTATTAAAAGTAAAAATGTCTAATTAGGATTCCTTTTAAAGTAAAAACAACCATACTGAAAATCACTGAGTGTTCATCATAAAAACAAAACACAAACTAGATGCCCACGGGCAACATGTAGAGCCCGCCAGCTGTCAAAAGGACTAGGAATTGCACATGACACCCTGTCTCATTGAGGCAAACAAAAAATGATTGCAAAAAGTTACAATATAAGTTATTTATAGTAACAACAAAGGGAAGTAAATCTTAAAAAAAATGTAAGTCCACACAAAAATCCTTACCAGTAGAGATAGGTCAAAATACACCTCAAAATTGGATGTAACATGCATATTGTACTACAGAAAAGTGGTCTTGATTTTTCCCTACGACCAGTAATAAAAAAGTTACAATATAAGCTATTTATAGTAACAACAAAGGGAGGTAATTCTAGGTTCTTGCACATGACACTCCGTCTAATGATGGTGAACAACTGTGCCAAGTTACATCAAAATCCCTCCAAGCATGAAAAAGAAATGCTCTGGACAGTCATTCTTGTATCTGACCTTTGACCTCTAAGTGTGACCTTGACCTTGGTTCTTGTGCATGACACTCCGTCACATGGTTGTGAACATTTGTGCCAAGTTACATCTAAATCCCTCCATGCATGAAGAAAAGTCATTATTGATTTTAACCTTTGACCTCCAAGTGTGACCTTGACCTTTGAGATAGGAACCTGCGGTTTGCGCATGACACCGTCTCACTAAGGTTAACATTCATGCCAAATATAAACAAGACTGCTCCATGCATGTCAAAGTTATGGTCTGGACAAAAAAATCCCGATGGACTGTAGGTAGGATAGTATAGGAATGAAAATTATAAAGTTCATATGTATATTATACTTATTTCTTAACATCCAATTAACCAAATGATGGAGTCAGGCTATTCATTAACAAAATCATATAAAATATATTCAGAATTAAAAGCAGCAACAAAAATGTGTATAAATACGATGTACATGTATTATCAACCAATATAAACAAGAAGTTAAAGGTTTTAACATCTTCTTACATTATTTCATTAACATCTTTCATTTTATTTTCCTTTGTGGGTTGTTTTTTTTCCTTGGGCTCTGCCTAGCTACATGAAAACCAAGACCATATTTCTTATTGTCCCAGTATGTAATGATTTTGTCCTCTCCACTTACATCCCTCCCCACCCCATCCAAAAACTAGAATTGTGTCCATAGGACATGGATGCCCCAACATACTGTGCCATCCTGTATGTAGCAAAAACTATCAAAGGGCTGTAACTCCAGTAAAATATTCACAGAAAAAATCCTCCCTTTATGGTCATCTGCAAATCAAGCTTGTTCATCTGTGAAAGTTTGAAGCAAATCAGGCTAGTAGTGTGGGAGGAGTTGGACACACAACTTTTCTCTATATTCCATATAGCAAAAACTATCAAAGGGCCATAACTGCAGTAAAAACAGTCACAGAGAAAATTCCTTCCTTTATGGTCATCTGCACAACAAGCCTGTTAATCTGTGAAAGTTTTAAGCAAATCAGGCTAATAGTGTGGGAGCCATTGGACACACAAGATTTTCTCTATATTCTATATAGTAAAACTATCAAAGGGCCATAACTGCTGTAAAAATAGTCACAGAAAAAAATTCCTTCCTTTAAGGTCATCTGCACATCTGGATTGTTCACCTGTAAAAGTCTGAAGCAAATCAGGCTAATAGTGTGGGAGGAGTTGGACACACAAGATTTCGGGATGTGTGGAAGTACATACTGATGGACGAATGTACAGACGTACGTACGTACAGACAGCAGCAATGCTATATGCCCACCACACATAAAAAAAAATAGTTCCTTGCATCTTACCTGCTGCTTTATGAGCATTTGACAGCTCTGTATTCTGATCCACACCTTTAGCTTTCAACGTCAATTTCAATGTCTCTATCTCAGTCTCCTTGTCTTGTAGCTCATTCTTCAACTGTAGAAATAAGAACTACAGATAATAATGAATTGTTTCAAGGAGAGAATACTCAAACACTGTAAAGCAGTACAGCAGTACTTTACAGTACCAGAATCATTTACAAATATTTCTCCCATTTAAAGGCTCATAATGCCTTTGTTTAAAATGTGGCTGCCACATTTTTCGTTATGAACAATAAAATACATTAATTTCTTGTTAAATCCTATTTCTGATAATTACTTTCTTTAACATTTGTCAAAGGTTTGAATATTACTGAATATACTATAATGTTTTATTAAATCTATTGTTTTTATTACCTCCCTTTAATACTCTAACTAATAAAGTTCATGTGCAATATTAAAAGTAGAGCTTTTCTAACCATGTAAGTATGCATAACATCTATATTGTGTATTTCAAAAGCTGTTTCATCTGTTTTTAAGATAAAATTTTAAAGCATTATGGACCTTTAAACAGGACATCACAGTCGCCCTAACTCAAATATTACAAAACTTTACCAGCTTACATAGAAGATATTACATATTGAATGAATTAAACCAGTTGAATAAAATGTCAAGCAAATTATCAGTTTTACTGAATAAGTTAATTTAACTTAAAGCGGAAAGACGCAAATCTAACATTTTTTTATCGCACATAAGGTTTTCCTGCTGAAACATCAAAATTTCTTCTTTCTTTACCTATCATAGACCAAGTCCACTTGATAAACGTCTCCTACACTTAAAACAACATTGACTTCCAAGTGTTACTATACCAATGGAATACCAAAATCAAGCAATGATTTTATTTCACTCCCCCAACTTCAAAGCATATAATAAATAATTTCTTCAAGCAGATCTATGCAACGCTGACATCTCAAGCAACTAGAGCTAACAATTTCAGAAAACATCCTTTCATTTATACAGTTTGTAAAGTAGATGCTCTGATTTTCCATTTTTTTTTCCAATCAAATTTGCATTTGATTTTTTTTTCAAACAATAAAAGTTTTAACTTTAATGATAACCCACAGCTACATGTATACAACCAAATCACAATTTCCTTATCAAGAATGAAAACTGAAAGAAATTACGGAAAAAGAAACTTTATAAAACTAAAACTAAATAATACATGAAACAAATTATACTAAAGAAATTAATTATTTCAGTATAATAAATGGTCTTTGGATATTATTCAAGGAAGCTTTTAGGACTGATAACAACTCTTTTTTTTTGTGTAATTTATAATCATTTATCATGTGTTATCATTTATGATTATTTTATAATCACTTATCAAACTGAGAATGAAAATTAATTTTACCTTCCTTGTTTCCTGTTTCTGGGAATCTATTTCACTGAGGAGACTGGTTATATGTTTGTTCTGATCTGGATCTAGACTGGTACCTGCTCCTGCTCCAAGACTGGTTCCAGTACCCATGTGTAATCTGGGTGATCCAGAAGCTATAAATGGTGGATCAGGCAGTAAAGATGTGTGCCCAGCTCTCTGGGTTGGGAAATAATGCCTATAATAGCCAGAAAAATTTGCACTCGCACCAAGACCAGAATCTGGGGAAGACTGTGAACTTTGGCCTCCAGTAGCACCTGTTGTTGTTGTAGTTTGACCGTCTGTTGCAGAAGTGTTTAGACTTGCCGCCCCTGCCATTGTAGGGGCTGATACTGATTGAGACAGAGGGCGCTCTAATAACCCTGAGCCACCCAGAAGACTTGAATTTAAAGCTGGTGATGACATAGGCCTTTGCATAGCAGATGGTGGCAAAAGTGAGGTGGAATGTAATAATGGATTTCCTAAGTTTGCAGACAAACCTGGATAGTTGCCAGAAAGAAGACTGTATGGCATGTAAGGGCTAGCACCATAAGGATGTCCATAAAATCCACGTAAAGGTGGACTTGTGTTTGAGAAAGGATAGGTAGAGGACCTTTCCATGTTTGACTGGAATTCTGCCTCATTCTGTGGACTTGAACTTGATCGTCTGTCCCCTGAGAAATCTGAAAACATTCCAAAATTAATGTTATGTAAAAGTGCTATAAATGTGTACGTATTTTCTATGGTCACTACATAGAAAACTAGTATACTTTAGATACAATTACAGAAGTTCAATAGGCATTTAACACTTCTTTCAAACATGGAGACAACACCAGTAACCTGAACCATCCACCAACTGTACTTATTTCAGTGACAAAGCAGTTTTCTTTTCAGCCTGTGGAATTATCAGGCTTGCTTTCATGTATATGTAGTCTTTCTCAGACATTTGTTATGATCAGTCACATCCTAAGATAGGGCCTATATTGGACATCCATACTTTGAGTAAAACAGCAGGACTAGCTAAAAATCAAAAAAAAAAAAAATCATTTAATTAGTCATTTTTAATGAAAGTGCGTAAGAAACTTTACTATAATTTAAAGGTCATGAAAAAATAACACCTTTTACTTACTAAGGTTTCTTCTGGAAGACTTAGGTGATGATTTTGGCGAATGTTTTGGGGAGGCCCTCGGAGATTTGGCAGATTTTCCTTTCTTCTCTCTCACAACCTGCGATTCAAGACTCTTCTGCTCCTCACTTCTCAGCTTGGGTTTGCTGTGGAAAATACAAGAGGTTATTAGTATGAGTAAAATACCGACTCTTCGAAGTTGCAAGGCAATCAGCTAAGTGCTTGTGCTAACCAGGGTTTCGAGAAAATATAAGGAAAATGGTTTGGGACCACACTAATTGCTCAAGGAAGGACCGGTGCTTGAGATTCTTTGGCAAGCCGTATTTCACTGTAAGTTAATCTATTTTAAATAGATTGTGAAGACAACATGAAACAGGTTCATTTCCTGAAAAAAAAAAAAACAGTATCAATGAAACAGGAGAGACATTGCAATTTCCATACTTGTCCACGTATGCTTAAAAGTAGGATTTCACTATTTATTTTTATAAGACTTAGTGTTTGCGGTGTCGAAACTGAGATTAATTTATTCACACTTTTCCACTGTTCATCTCCAAAATGTAATTTTGAAGCTAAAATCTGTTATAAACATGTCGATTTAAATTAATTAGGTTAATTAAGCAATTTTTAGCAGACTCTTAAAGGCACTAAAAATGATCTTTCTTTGTTATTGAAGTTTGGTCATAATTATGAATATTAGAACATGAGTTTTTGTTTCTTAACTGTCTTAAAAATGCCAAATCGGGAAAATAAATCCAACCCAAGCCGCTGCAGCAATAAAATTTACCTGCGTTCTTGACAATTACACCACGGAGGAACACATACCTAATGATCACTACATATAAAGCTTTATAATTAAGGCAGTTTACCTATGGTATCCCATTACAAACGCTTTTCAATTTTGAATGGAAAAGTAAGTAAACACAACTAATGTCTCATGTCTTTCCATTACATATTATCTGTAAGTAACTAAGTTTTAAAGCCTTCTTATGAAATATAGCAATACTTTTCTCAAATCTAAAAATTTTCCTTTTTCTTGTCGCCATACGATCTGGAGGTCAGTGCCTTTAAAATTATGTATAGGGATTCGCTACACATACACACTACAATTCAATATTGAAAATGCAACTAATAAAAAGATATACATGTGCAGTCACGACAAATAGAGATTCACCTAATCTGACTCCCATGGATAGATGGCAGACGCTCTAAACACTCTCCTAACCAGTGTTCCCGTTGTTCACAGAAGGCAGTATACATAATGAATTACATGTAATCAAAATCTATGATTCCTCAAAAAAATGAATCTGTTGGCCTGGTCATTTGTGCCTAAATTGTAGCAGTAAATATGTACTCAACACTAAAGTCTGATCTATTTGATAAATACAAATATTTTCCGTTTTATTTGCAGTATCAATAAAAAAAACGTGTATCATTTAATCAGCAAACATATAATTCGATCATCAAATATTGCTAAAAAACATTTATCTATTTTCTTAGCAATTATCGCCAAGTATTTACAAGTGCTCAGTGCGAAGTTTACAGATCTTAATCAAATGTTCATTTAGGAACAATGAAAATATTTACGGCCAAACAGATTATGTTTGTTCATGATTCTAGCTACTGTTTGATAGATAAATAAGATATTTGCCTGTAACAAACCGGTTTTATGTATTTTAGAACTGTTAATCTGATCATATCAAGCATTTCTCGATCTGATAGTAAACTTGCACAGTGTTGAAAACGTTTACATACTCGCCAAGTGTAAAGATACAGAAGCGGCGACGAGTAAACTTCATTCTCGAAATACAAATCAATTTACAAGATATGAGTTTATTTAGCTTCGAGGGGTATACAATAGGGCCGAAATTAAATATCAGATGGGAATAAACATTGGAAGAATTGTAAAAGCCGTGCAGACGAAGCGTCCAATTGAACGGAACAATGAGGACGGCTCGGAAAGTTTTGTCAATTGTTAATTAAACAGAGACCAATCAAGACGAGAATCAAATAATAACGTTTCATTGACAATCAAGTTGCCATGAAGAAACACCAGACGACAGCTCATTATTATCTGGTCATGATGTCTGAGACTAGATTTTTATTTTTTGTTGCCTTCAGCAGCAAATTTTTTCATCTATGTCTGAACCTTAAAAGCTCTCGAAAGTGAGAACAAAATAATCTGGACCAAATCATGAATTTATAGAAAAAAATTTATGTCAGAGAAAATTAAACATAGACTCATTTTTAATTATGCGCAGATTCCTGAATGAGTTTTTAAGGATTACCTCTATTATTATTACCTTTAAACTTAAACAAAAACATTTCACAACTTTACCCCTTTCTGCAAAATTTAAGCAAAATTGGCACAGGAAATGAAATAACATAATAGATTTTTTTCTTCAGATTTAAAGTCCAATTTTTTTCCAATGGGCATTGATGAATATTAATGACATACTGTGAGTATTAAGCGACAAATCAGAATTCGGGAAAAAACCAGACCTATTACAGTATGCAGTCATCTTGAAAATTAAATCATATCTGATAAACTTCAAAACAGCGCTAAAATAAAAAGCTTACTTGATTACTGTTCATAACTTTAGTTTCAGTATAATAATTGCATTGTAACCACTTAAAAACTTAATTATCACAAGTAAACAAAGAAGAAAATGAAATAAAACCTAAATTAATCAAACTTGATCTCTAACCAAACAATGAAATTCAACATTAAATTACAAGTATAAAAATTATTACTGCCGTCCTACAAGAAACCCGAATCAACGGGTTAAAAATGTTTTCATTTGCCCCTGAATCCAAAGAAACAAAATTAAACACACGGTAATCAATTTCTGTGTCTTGTTTCACTAATCACCTCGTGAAACTTAACCCCGCACGAATAAATATGGAAAAATAATCAATTTCAATCACAAACCGGTTCAAGCTCTCTTGGATTTCTGTTTACATAGTCTGTCAACGGAATCGCTAAAAACTCTAGATGATAGATTCATACATCGCAAATCAGGCGCAAATCGCTATCTTTCGCGTTACATTAGACTAAAACAAATTATCAGCTAGCAGGATTTGTTCCCGGCTAATAATTAAATGGTGCTACGTTTGCCAACAATTAGCGAGTGATTTCTCTGTACTTAATTCATCAGGAAAGTCTTAGGAAAATATTCAAGGGACTTAGGGGAAAAAATCCCTTTTATCAACATGGAGAAGAGGCTGGCGAAAACAAAAGTGTCTGATTTGATCAGCATTTGAGACTCACTCACACTGCGACTTAAAGAAATAGTTTGTTTTTGTCATTTTCTAAGTGTCGTTACAGATTCATATTAATGCTGAAGAAGATATGAAGACTGTTTTGTTGTATGTAGTATTTTATCATATAAGATTTATTTTATTTAATGTTAAGACTGGTTTTGTTTCAATAACATTATAATTATGTCCACTCCCTTGAAAAAAAATTGAAGATGCCTTACCAAGTCACTAACCCAACAGGCCAAAACCATCTACACCAGGTTTAAGCAGCTGACTGTTCATCCACAGCAACACAGCTCTACTTTTCAATATAAATGCTGAATTTCATTATACGACGGTAGGAGGAACAGTCACACTTATCAACTATGGAAGAAGGGAGACAACTAATTTATTATGACAGGAAAACAAATGTAAGAGTTATCTCAACCAATTGGTTTAGATATTTTCTTCAAAATCCCCCTTTTAAATACTCTTTAATTGATTCTGTAGCCAAGTGGTTAAAACTCTGGAATGAACTGTGAAGATCTTTTCAGCTTTTCATGGTGTGAGTTAAAACCTCACTACTTCTTTTTTCAGTTTTCCCCCCACTTTTATCAGCTTTAAATGATTATTCTAACAGTCACTGTTATTTGCATAAATTTATATAAAAAAATCTAAATTTTTTACAAACTGAGAAGTATATTGAACACATAACAGATGAATTATTTAATACTGGCTGATTTGAAAAATGAATCAATGAAAATCTAGACAGTGAACTTTTGATCTTGTTTAACTTATATGGGATGAATAAAGTTTATCTGATGTTTTCTAATAGAATTTATGTTATAATATGTTTTATTTATTGAGGTTTGATCATGGTATCCTTGTTTGATATGTTATTTTTATTTTGATGAACAATTTTGGTAAAGTTTTTGTGTGTTTTTATAACATATGAAAAGATTTTTTTTTTTAAATTGCTTTTAATTAGTAACATTCCTTTAATCTGTGACTGATTAATATTTAAAAGAATACAGCCATTCAACATGAATTGTGTATTGACCAAGATGGCTGAAATCTACCATGGAAAACCCTGTCAAAATAGTAGATATTTTGAAAACTTAAAAATATCCTATAGCCACTCCTAGAGTTCTTTAGCCCTTATCAATTGCTGGACATGACTGATTCTACCTTTGCGACCAGTGTAGATCATGATCAGCCTGCACATCCATGAAGTCTGATCATTATCTGCACTGTTCGCCATTCAGTCAGTATATTTTTGGTAAGCACTCCTTCTGACAGTTAATGGTACTGTTCAAACTGAAAGATGGACAATTCCATTATAGAAATTCAGCAGGGTAAGGTTAAGATAATGATGTATACAAGAGCTGTCAGTTGACAGCATGCTCGACTATTCTCAGTGCTTGATAGTATAATATAAGCTATGAGTAAAACTTTAACATTACAATAAGCATATTCTAAGTTGAAAAGGGGCCATAATTCAGTCAAAATGCTTAATAGAGTTGCCTCCTCCTTTTTACAGACTGGGGTCATGATGGTAAACAAGTATGCAAAATATCAAAGCAATATCTCAATAGACTTCGAAAATATTTGGGGTGGTATGCAAACTTTAAAATTACAATAAGCATATTCTAAGTCAAAAAGGGGCCATAATTCAGTCAAAATGCTTGATAGAGTTTTCTGCTCCTGTTTACAGACTGGGGTCATGATGGTTAACAAGTATGCAAAATATGAAAGCAATATCTTAATGGACATTGAAAATATTTGGGGTGGTACGCAATCTTTAACATTACAATAAGCATATTCTAAGTCGAAAAGGGGCCATAATTCAGTCAAAGTGCTTGATAGAGTTGTCTGCTCCTGTTTACAGACTGGGGTCATGATGGTAAATAGACTTGTATGCAAAATATGAAAGCAATATCTCAATGGACTTTTGAAAATATTTGGGGTGGTACGCAAACTGTAACATTTGTGTGACGCTCACGCTAACGCCAGGGGCGAGTAGGATAGCTCCCCTATTCTTCGAATAGTCGAGCTAAAAAATAACAAAATACCACAGGAAGTGCTGAACATTCAAACATGGGCTGCACTTATTGTTTTGTCTTCTACCCCTTACTTAATGTTCTTACCAAAAGAAGTTCTCACAATATATACAATATAGTCAACTCTTCCCTGAACCTCTTATCCAAGTACTCATGCCTTCAATAGGGGATCCCAGGGACAAAAATCATATTCTGCACATTGCCGGATTCAAAGACATAACCCCCCGATTAAAAATGCCAAAAACACTATCCCTGTACTTCTGTACTTCCAGGTCAGTCATATAGTAGCAGATGCAAGGCAAAATATACTTAAAACACTATTATCAATTAAAACTAACTTGTTTTTCCCCACATGTCAATATCGTATGCAACAGCTGGTGAGGTTGGTACGGCTGTTACTATATATCTGCACTATCAAATCAAATTGTAATACAGGAGCAATGATTATGACAAAGAATGACAACACCACCCAGTTATTCAAGTGGTGGAGCACTGTTACAAGAAGACAATGAGATGAGAGGTAACTGGTAGCAAGTTTGATCCCAGTGCATGGCGTTTATCCCTTACCTTGCTAAATTTCTATAATGCATTTGTCAATCTTTCAATTTGGACAGTACAATTATCTGTTAAAAAGGGTGCTTACCAAAAAGGATACTGACTGAATGGCGAACAGTGCAGATCATGATCAGACTGCATGGATGTGCAGGCTGATCATGATCTACACTGGTCGCAAAGGCAGACTCAATCTTGTCCAGCATGAAAAGGGTTATTCTCTGTCATGATAATTTGACTGCAGACTATAAGGATCTTACATGCCTGCCTGTGTAAGACGGCCCGGTTTTCCCTACCCGAGGGACAGTGTGGAATGGAAAACCGAGCGTCAGTGAGGTTTTTTATCCATGCTGTCCCGAGGGTAGGGAAAACAGCTGTCTTACACAAGCAGACATGTTAGATCATTTTTCTTGCCTATCATGTTCAAAATAGATCGTGGAGACAAATAGGTTTGGGTATTTTCTGACATTATTTATAAAGTTTATGATGTCACAATGGTACCAGTACTGTGTGACGTCACCTTAGTGCATGCTATTTTAGACAAGGGTTTTCCCTAGGGAAAGACAGGAATATCTATCCCCGGTGCATGCTCGAATAAATGTATACTTTCCCCGCTAGGTAGGCAAGAAAACTACTACTAGTCTGAAGTCATTTGTCTCCCACCTTTGATTCATGTAGGGAAGTTGTCACTTAACTGTGAAGAACAAGTAAAAAAACTAGAACAGAATCAAATAACTGACTGCCATAACAAAACTGAAATATGTTGGTATTTGACCAACCTTATCTTCCATCTAAAGTCTACATTTCTAACGCACTTATATGATATATACAATTCTAACTAAAATTTAGAACAAAGTCAATGAGCTCAGGTCTGTCTCTACAACAATCTACTTGTACTAAGCTCACAAAAAACTTCCCTACAAGAGTTTCTGCACACTCCCTGAACAACAATTTACTCCTCAACAAAGTTCAGATCTGTTTCAGGCATACCTACCAATAAAAGCTCCATTGAATGGATCAGACTTACTCGCCTCCCGCAAAATACATCTCTCTCAATACACAATGACATATTTCTCTAATAAGCTTCCTTAATACACAGATTATTGTGGTAAAAAAATCTGACTCACCTGGAAGATTTACTGTCCTCTTCCTCAACAACAATCTGTTCCTCTATTGAACTAAGATCTGTCTCCGAAATGTCATTATCAGTCGTCTTGAATGGATCTGATTTATTCGCCCTCGGCAACCGTTCCCGTAACTCTTGGTTTACCTCCTTCTTGCTATACATGTCTTGTAAGCAGGCTTTTAGTTTATCTTCTGCCTCTTGTCGTAATTTTTTCTCAGTGTGCACTTCCTTTTCTCTGAAATATACGCAAGTCACTGTCTAAATATAGAGATAGGCACAAGAGAATAAATCAGAGACTGGCCCTTAGATATTTAACCAAAAAAAAAAAAAACAAAGAAAAATATCAAAATCTTATATGAACATCATGTAAGTTTGCCTCTCATCTTTTGAAATAAAGCTTTATACAGAAACTAGAACTGACCAATAAAACATTACCCTGAGGGATTAAACTGCATACAAAATGAAAGGTCTAGAGCACAAACTCTTTATTATTTATTCATGCAAATTACTCTAACGAAAGGCTCGGTTACTGTCTTAAGAAATCAGTACTCCTGTATTTTCACATACAGACTTAACTATCAATGAAATATGTATGTAACCATACAGTATAGATGGACTCATGTTCATCTAGTCAGATGTTAAATAAGTGAAAATTATTTATTTCACTGTTACTGTTTTATTTCAATGCATTGATTCTAACGACGACAAAGCGATGTTAGCAGCAGCTGTAAGCTGTTTCATATAATAGAAGAATAACTATACATACTAACAACTCTACTTTATGGTTTTAAAATTATGCAATCTAAAAAATGCCCAGACTTGTTAAACATTTCAAGGTACCAGAAATCTTAACATCCTTTTTTATAAAAAATCATTGAAAAAAGGTAACCTAAAAATACTTCATTTATTTTCTTCTGACAGCAGAACAATGTTTGTGTGCTCAATGAAATAATTATGATATCACATTTTCTACATTTGAACATTTGACAACACCACTCATTTAAATAATAGGAATCTGGTACAATATTATAAAAAAGGAGAAGATTTATTTGTTATTAAAAACCATCAATAAACGTAACATTAATCTTTTCATTTGTTATCAACAATGATACATCTGTTACACAGATGATTAAGGTGGTGGGCTTAAACTCTGAAAAACAATCTTTTTTTTCACATACTGTGCCATTCAAATCTTCATTAATTTATACATCATTTTATGACAAATATCCAAATAGGTAAACTTTTATCAAAAATCAAGACTTTCCTTTCCAGTTCATGATAGCACACAGAATTTAATGAAGTTTCAATTATGTATAAAAATGTTGCAACTAACTATATACCTTATCAAAGCTTACACAACACCTTAATCCTTCAAAAAACAATACACCTATGCTTTATAAAACATTTTATTAAATGACAATATTTCTTTTATCCATACCTGTGCAAAAAAGAATATTTCACACAAAGACAGATCTTTATTCCCTTTTCAATATGTCACAAATCTTCTTAATTCATAATTGAACAAAAATTAATTGAAAGAAATGATCATCCTTTTCACTGCAAATGAAAATCATACATGTTTTCTTTATTGATTAAAACAGAAGTATTGACATTTTAATTTGTCACAAGAGACAGTTTCTACAGTGTTAATAAAAGAGCTTCTCCATTCCATGTCATTATTATCACCATGTCTTTAAATGTCTTTAGAAATTGCTAAATGTGCACCTGTCTTTTGTGAGATATTACCGTAAATTCTTAAATATTTGAGGTGTTTTCCATTTAACAGTACAAAATATTTTGAACACTTAAGAAGCTGCTAAAATATAATTATCATTCTTTCTTTGTTGTACTGCAAGGCCTAAAAAATGTTTGATTCCAGTAACATGCCTAGGTAGGTAGGAAATTTTCTTTTAATTTTTTCTTACAATGAAGAAAGAGCAAAATTTAAAGTATAAAAAATAGCGAAAATGTCGATTTTTTCTCGACCCAATAAAAACATTTAGGATCGTGGCAAATGGGATACCGGAAACAAACATTTTTTAGGCCTAAACAGTTAAAATTTTGAGACATATCTCTTGAAATAACATGAATTAATTCATGTTTCTGAGATGAATTTTGATAAATATCACAAGTGACCTCTTTCTAAAGTGATTGTCTTAAGATGTTGCTGACATGCATCTATTTAAAGAAATTTAACAAAGAATCAAAAACAATTGAGACAATTTTCAGTAAAAGCACGAATTACCTCTCTTTTTTTTGAAAATTAAAAAATATATGTAACATCAGCCATGAGAATACATCTTTCATTTCTAAGATATTCATTTATTCAGCCTGTAGCCACCTTTTTCCACTTGTTGTCTGTAGGAAAACTTCAGTTTTGAGATTACAGCTCTACTGCAGTATGCAGCAGGGGTGACAAAATCTGATTCTGACTAACTTTCTGGGTTTTGCCAACAGCTATACCTAATTGCGGATGCGCAGGCTGGTCTGGATCCATGCTGGTCGCAAACGCACTATGTTGGTTTTCTCATGGTGCGGCTCAAATGTAGTTTTTTTGTTGTTGTTTTTTTTGCTTTTGCTACCTGTGAGCTTGCATTTTTACTTTTTCTCTTAATTCAAATCAAGATTTACCATGTGGCTGTTACATTAAACAGCTTTTATTCATCTGTAGTTAATAGTGACACCAATTTATGCATAGTACATGTATTTGTATTATTTCTAGTATCAACTGATATATTTAATTACAAAATTTAATCCAGTTCTCCTAAATTACTATCCGTTCAAACATAATACTCTACTGGACCTAACAGAACTAAAATTGGTAAACAACTGTTTTAACTTTTAGACTTTAATATAAAAAGAAGAAAAAATACATTACCAATACATATATCCAAAAGAAGGTTTAACAAAAAAACTACATGAAATAATGTTTATGCTTTACAGTAGAAAGTGTGTAACGAGATAACAAAAATGAGGATTGTTCCAAAAATAAAGCTTGGATTTTAAAACTTTTAATTTTTCAAATTTCTGCCGACAACTATTGCTCTGCCAGATATTTTGTTTGTTCCAGTCTATTTTTATCAAGACAAAAATGATAAATCACCAAAATAAACTTTTCATAATATACCATATGCATATCAAACTGAAGTCAAATGCTTTTTAGTAACCCTCCCATTCAAGACATATAAATCAAGAATTGAGTAACTATTTCTGATCATAAAAACATACAAATATTTACAGCAGATCAAATAAAAGCTCATAAATTTTGTTCACATTCTTCCGACACAAAAGATATTTTTCGCTGTTTTATCTTGAATATATATTCAAACAGTAAGTACTACCATTTTGTCTATTTAACCTCCGTATTTTTGTGTCTTTTATGTATTATTTTTTGTATCATATTAAAGAATTAAGCTACTTATATTTCAATTATTGTTACAATATTTTCATTTTTTTGCAGAATTCACTTTAAGAATGTTTCATCTATTGATACAACAATTTATTAAAATTTAAGTTCATAACTTACAAATATAAAGTCTTCAGGTCAATAAAGTCTTTAGCATTTTTACAATATGTAAAGACAGGCTAAACTGTATTAACATTTGTACAGCATTTCTGCAACTGATTTCAACAGCTGATGAGTAAAATTAAATATTTGAGCCGTGCCATGGGAAAACCAACATTGTGGCTTTGCGACCAGCATGGATCCAGACCAGCCTGCGCATCCACGCAGTCTGGTCACGATCCATGCTGTTCGCTAACAGTTTCTTAATAGCAATAGGCTTTGAAAGCGAACAGCATGGATCCTGACCAGACTGCGCGGATGCGCAGGCTGGTCTGGATCCATGCTGGTCGCAAAGCCACTATGTTGGTTTTCTCATGGCGCGGCGCATTTATCATTTCTAAAAATTCCGAGGATGACTTTTAAAGGTGGTTAATCAGATTTTGGTCATTAAGTAATGGATTTGTTAACAACTTAAAGACCCTGATCTTTAACACTATGTTCACCGAGTGCTTAATACTGAATGTACTTTTAAATCAAATTTTACTATCATGGTTGCCAAGCAAGAGAGAGTTATTTTTGGGTAAGTATAAATTTGATAAACAAAACAAACTTAACCTAGTGAATACATACTTAACCTTGAGAATGATAAAATTTAGGAAATATTGTATTTTATTTATTGAGCAGAAATACATTGTAAATACCTGTTTTTGAAAGTTATTATTACCTCCCTTTGATAAAAAACTGAATTTCGACGCTAAAAGCAACTTTATAACTTGCCTTTTAGTTCAGATTAATGAAACAATTACCATTATCTATCAAATTAAAATGTAAAACTAGAAATTATTTTGGAATCAAAAGAAATAGTCTTTCCACATCTCCAGACAACCTTTTTACAGGATGTCTAGAGGCCCAGTAATTGGTATATTAAGTACTGTATTACAAGTGCATAATATAGTTACTGCAGGATTTCTTTGATAAACTTTAAAAGTTATGTTTCAAACACCTAATATTACTTTCATTTGTTGATATTTCAAATTCTCACAGACAGGAAGCCATATTAAATGTAATAATGTATTTTAAAGAAATCATAACAATGATATCCGTTAGTTTTATCATCATATTAAAGCAAAGTCAACAAGGACATCAGACATCTTTATATTTAGTCTGATTATCCAATAAGTGAAAGCTGAGCTAGGGCCAGACTTCTGAAAGAGTGTAAGAAAGATAGTAAAAGATCATTTCTGGATGTATTCTAGTAATTTGTACAAGTCTGTGAAGAAAAAACCTGACATTATTGACGCTTCTCATTCCCATTTCTATTGAAATATGAGCAATGATCTTTTTCCGTTTTGAATAATATCCTTCCCCCCAGTGATGCAACAAAATATTTTACATACCTTTGTAAATAATTATTATATATGTGTGTACAATGAAACACACATTTGACTGGTTTGTTTATGTTCACTTGTATAAGTAGTACATAAAAAATTGTGATAACTAGGTTCGCAATCGCTTTCCTTAATGCACTTTAGTGAATTTATTAAAACCTGTATACGGAAATGAAAAGTTCTTTTATATGATAAATATATTTACGTATATAGTAATAAAATATGATTATCTTTAATCTTAGTATAATTAACCCAGAACTAATAAGTGAATTTAAACAGCTTTGCAGTACACATGCTTAATTTATACTATACATGCCACAAATAAACCAAACTTTAACTGTGTTTGATTTTGCTATCTGTATTAAAAATACTAAAGAAGACTTTTGACAAGTGCCTCAAAACGCTAATAATTTGCTAAATAGAAAGTACACCTTGCTTAACTGTGCAATTTTAATTATAATTATGACCTTATCACTCACATGCCTTTTGACCCAATATAAGTTAGTAAAAACAGTAAAACTGCAGGAACTAGCCAATGAATTACAGAGTCTATTAACATTTCTAGCAGAAAACAAAATGTTAACAAAAGTAATACTGATTATAGATATATGCAGATGTTGCTGAAGTACTGCAGGACAAACTTTCATACTTTGGCTCAATTATTTCCTAAAAAAATATTTGACATAAATGAGGCCGGCCGCCCATACTGCACAAACTTCAGCTTCTTCTGCATCCGATGTTGTAATCAGCATCGCATTGTGACGTAAAATATGGGTTCCATGGGGCCTCAAATTCAAATGGGGTCACAAAAAGAAGTTATTTTCCCTGTTGGGTAAACCAATAGCCAGACAAATATCTTGATGATCAGATGTTTTGCTGTTATATTGATATCGAAATAAGTAATAAAACTGTTTTTACACATTTCTTCATCATTTATCTCTCCAAAAATGCAATGAAAGATAACACGACTTTCAACAGCAGCTACGAAATCAAAAAGAGAGGTCAACTAAAAAACTCAAATTTCGTCTAACACGAATTCTTGATGATTCAAATAGATATAGAATAAAATTAGTGCAAAAATTGACAGCCCTGCATTTTATGTAACTATAGCTTTGGTTTATTTTGGTCATTTTTGGACAATCGCTCTTTGTAAACAAAATTGGCTCAATTTAGATTTTCAAGAAATTGCATGTGTTCACTGTGATGCACAAAAATTATTTATACTGGTCATTTCTCAGAAAAGTGCGACTATGAAGCAGGATTTGTGCGCCAGGGAAAACACTGCGCAAGTGATAAAACCAATAACTATACATGACTGTGTACTGTGATTTATCCTCCATTATTTTGGTCCTTCCAAGTTTTGACGTTTAGAATATAAAACAATCTAAACTTCGAATTATTTTGACTCTTATTTGGACTAGCAGAGTTGTTGGCTTACTGTAAGTCTTAGCAACATGACATTCTTCTGTAATCCTGTGCATCTATTTAAAGAGTGGCACAGAAGAGAAAATATAAATGACACACCTTTCTTCAACTTCATTTTGAAGTCGATCAATTTTGTCTTTCACTTTAACTTTCATGGCACGATTGTAGCATATAATTTTTTTCTCATACTCCGTGCGCTGGTGAAAATCTTTGTCTGGAGACCTGTCAAATGGACGCACATATTCAATTTTTGGAGGAATATTTGTAGAATTTTTATCGATATTTTTGACATTTTCCTCCATTTTGTTTCGTGTGTAAACAAAGTTGCATTCTGGGTGGAGATAGAAACACTAGTATCCGTTATTCGGAATCCGGAACCACGTACCACATTTGTTGACAGATATATTTAGCAATAAACACGTTCCTCTCGGATGTAGCATTTTATTTCGAATCATTGAGATTACTGTTTCCAGCAAAGACAAACCAAAATTAAGAAAGTTTATCAGCTAAAATGTTTGGCTAAAATTGGTTGCTCCCTTTCAGACAAGGAGTGACATGAAGGAATCGAGGCAATAGGGCGCAGACACTGAGGAGAAGATAGTGTACTACCTTTGGAATGAGAGAAAGTTTGCCAATAGATGTATTCATGCTTGTTGCGGATCCACCGCCTCTTGGACGGTCGACTGTGCTTTTGAATATTCAAATGATACAGTTGTGGTCTTTGATCACATCAGAGACAGATTCTGGATGCTTATTATAGTCGTTGAAGACAAAATGGACCACAGAGTCCGCTAAATATCTTTAGCATGGTTTTTCTGGCATGGGTCCAAGCCGACGGATGCATTTTCACGTAAGGGTCGGGTCGAGTCCTTTCAATATCTTTGTAATAGAATTCCGCTTAATTAAGCCGGTGCTAGGCCGCGTGAGAGATGTTGCACTTTACATTACCTGACACGAACAAACTCACTGATCAAACCGAGTCTGCTTTTATTTTGCTTGATTGCATTCTATGCTTCCAAAGGATCTTTTCACAGATTTTATTGTATGACGTTTTCTTAACAGGTGACATTTCCTTATGTTTTCACGTAAACTGTTAAATGTCCAAATGGCTTTGCCTGTAATATAGCCCGCATGTTTATTCCAGTTATGAGTTTAAGCGATGGTGACTCCAAGAAACTATTTCAAAAGGGCGGACATGGAAACATTTGGTAACGATGGACAGTTAAAATAACAGCACACTTAGTGTGGTTGATTTTTTGCCCTGTTTTCTCAACATTATGTTGCGTTAGTGTACTGTTTAATTTTTCAGCTTGAACATTTCTGCTTTGGTGGTTCTAATACTCCCGCTTTAATGGCTTTGGGTATTGGTTAATCACCATTGGATATGGTGGTTGCCTTTTAAGTTTGTCTTTTGGCAATATCCGTGATATGCAGGCTCCCAGGCTCCATAGCCTCATATCCCCTCTCTAAATTTCAATATGTTTAGTTCTGGCCATTGTTTTCTCGTTTAGGGCTACACCATATTTTAACTGGGGACCATACACCGCTTTTCATGGAATTTCACTCTGTGCATCATTGAAGGTTCCATGTGCACCGCCGTATGGATACATCGAGTGTGTCTAAATTACATTCTGGTACTTATTACATGTGTAAATGTTGAGTTCTGCTCAATCCGGGGCTAGAGGGCATGGATGGTAGCTTGCATTTCCGCTACCGTTCATGAACAGGCTCAATCAAACCGAGCATGCAACATTTTCGTTTTTGTCGTGCTGTGCGACCTGTGTGTTTTTTTTTGTAAGGAGTTGTGTGTCAAAGAGCAGCGCTTACGGAAACCATAACGGTTGTCACCATGTAGTGCGTTGTACTTGTAAAAGTGCTACATAACATTGCTGTGTACTACATGCTTCAAGAGTTTACATATTATAAACGTCAAGGAAACTAATCTGTAGTAAAATACCGGATGTCTTTCTTAATAATAGGACTACAGAGGCCTCTCACCGGCTTTCAGACACTTTGCTTTGGTTAAGAAATATTTGACGTAATTCTACTAAGGTGTGGGCTAGTGTAGTAATAGCAGCTGTTCAAGACGAAGGCTGGAATCTCGTTAGGGCCAGTGGCTTCTTGTCTTGAGGTTCAACAGTACAATATACTGGGGCCTCTGTGGGAAAGTGGTTCAGACTGACTACCAACTTCGACACTTCTACCTACACTCGGTGGAAAGATCTCTGCCTGAGTCGTCACGTGAGGAAGCTATCCATCTAGGTTGCAGAATATCGATGATTCCACTAACATGTCTACCGAAAGCTTCAATGATGCCCGAAGGGTAACATAAGACACTGCTCCGCCATTAAAAGTGGACAGTTGCCATATGACCTAAATTGTGCCACTGTGACCCCGACAATTACAACACTATTCGAGAGTTAAAAAGTACCATCATATTCATACACGACCTTTCTGTAGAAATGGTAGACTTACACAGTCTGTTGAGATTAAACATTTCCCTTTCTATTTAAAAAAATCAACGTTTCTGTGGCTCCCTTTTACAGTGGCTTATCTCAAGAGATATTATAATTTTTTTTCAGAAAGTGCTATCAGAGAGGATTTTATGGCCGAGTGCTTTACATTTAATGACTCTAACGACTGATGCCAGTCTATAGAAATGGCTAAAGTTTACTAAACAAAGTGATGTACCAATAACACTTGGCAAATTTCAGGTGTTTAACTTGTCTAAACTGTTTAAAAATTTTCACATGATGAAAATACTGAATGGAAACGGTGGTCTTGTGGTTAAGGCGTAGGCCGCTCAACACGACAGTCTCACTGGGTCAATGTTGAGCTATTAACTTTAAAACAGTATAAACTAAATGAAGAATAATGCTTAACTGAAATGTAAGACAGGGTTAAAAGTGCATTTTCAAAATAATCTTTATATAATTAGAATAAATCAGGAGTAAAAAAAATGAAGACTTTAAATTAAAACTTAACGTGTAAATTGGAAAGAGAAAATGAGCTCTTTTATAATAGAGAGTATAATTTTCATTGAAAATCGTATTACCTGTTAAACAATTAATTCCATCAAACTATATCAGGACAAAATTATGCTTTCTCCAAACCTTTAAGTCACATACTAGTATTCATACTTTCAATACATTGATTAAAGTGGAAGCAATGTCTGTAAACAATCAACAATATAATCATTTTCACCGCCATTGTCTGAGTAATGTAAAACTGATCTCTATTTATAGTGTAATTGTTCTTGTGCGTTAAAGTAATTAACAATAGAAAGCTATTGCTTTTTGTTTTAATTATTTGCTCCATTGTCAAAACAAACAAAATCTCTTTCATGGATTCAATAGAAACCGTTCTACCACCGGAGAGTTTAAAATTTCGTTTTACAAAAATACTATAGACATTCATCAATCATGAAAATTAACACAAAATATAACTTAAATTTATTCGCAGATTGTCACATAAAAAGACGAAATGGTCTTCATTTTTGTTCATTCGTTTTTTTTGGTATTTAGCTGGCAACGTTTGCTGAACAAAGCATACATGAGATGAAAATAATGAAAACAGATCAGCGAGGAACTGAAAAAAAAAAGAAACAGTAAAGAACAGTCTCTCTTTTCAGGCCTGGAAATGTACGGTCCACTGTCCCGTTAGGGTCAGCGCCTGCTCCCTGTGAACGCGAAGCGCGAAAGTACGACGGTACGATGGCGAAGCGCGACACTGCGATGATGAAGCGCGACAGTACGATGGACGACGGTTCGCACTATCGTACTGTCGCGATTCGCCATCGTAGGCCTACTGTCGTGTTGTCACCATCGCACTGTCGCGCTTTGCCATCGTACCGTCGTACTTTCGCGCTTGACGCGTTCACAGGGAGCAAGCGCTGACCCTAACGGAACACCGTACATTTCTTATATTGATATTTCTATAAATAGGTGGTTTCAGAAATCAAGATAAATAATAGACTATCGATCGTTTTCAACTTCAAGAAGCCCCACTCATTTTAAATTGTAATTCGCATTCCGATAAAATCGCATAGTATCATTGTCAATTCAATTTTGATATTTACCGTCGTCAAAATGAGTTTTAGCTAGATCTATAATGTCTCTTTAAAAAAAAAGAGTTTTTTTTTTTTTCAAACGACGACATTTTTGTGTGAATTACGTCAGATGGCGTGCAATGTCGCGGAGAGGGCCGCCATTGGTATTACTGATAAGAAAACAAACGTTTCTCTATCTGTCTGTACAAAATACACAATGAATGTAAAGATTCAGATATTTTTCTAAGATTTATATCTGAAACAAAACATTTTTTAAAAATATTTCCTCTTATTTTCAAAGACACATTTTAAAACAAGAAATATCTTTAAAGGGAATTCCTATAGTTTTTTATGCGCATCTTTCTGCGCAGCCGACACTTTCTATGGAAAACTGAACTGAAGTCAACATTTGTTGAAACATGTTACAGACAATCTTAAATATGAGGAATTTTGAATGAAATAACATTTTTGATAAGTTATATCAGTAATCAAATGTTGATACTGGTTTTTGTTGTATTGACAAGTATCATGCCTGACAGGTATCTTGCTATTTTTGTGGTTGTGTTTTCACATCGCATTTTAGTACAAAGACAGTGTTGTTCATATAATGTAAGATAATTGATTTAGTACTGATAAGAGAATATCACCTTTCAGATTATTTAGTATTCAATTATAGAAAGAATTAGGAATTTTTAAAACTTTTTTTTAACTTTTAGCAGACATACATGTAATCAATTTGGCCAGGTTCGCGCCATTTCCGTCCGAACAGGTGTTGTATTCTAGCGGTCTTAACATAAAATTTAGCCTGGTGACCCATACATTTTTAGCCATTTTTATGCTGACAATACAATTATCTATACACAAGAAGAAAAAGAAAAAAATCTATGAAAGAGTTTTTTCAAAATTAAAAAAAAATATTCTTCACTATGGGTATTTTTCATTGAAAAAAGTTCACAAAAGTAAATATGAAACAATATTTTTTTTTCATTTGTACCCATTATTGTAAGGATAGAGTATTACAAATATGACTATGATATCAAATAAGTATATAATAAAATCTGCAAAAAGAAAAATCCGTATTGTTCTTCCTGGATGTATATTTTGGGTGGTATTTATAAAAAAGCAGAAAATTATGAAAATGTTGAAAAATCGCTGGCAGTTTCAGCAACAGTGGGTGTGTTCAAAACAATTTTTCACAAAAACAAGCCTGGTGACCTATTGTTTTTATTTGTTCATTGTTTTCAGCACAAATTTTCCTATCATATATGTGAATTTAAAAAAATTCTTTGAAAGGAAAAAAACTATAGGAATTCTCTTTAAAAATGATGATTGGCGAATTGTAATAAGGAAAGAAGTTTATGAATTTTTCATCTAGCATTCATTTTTCATCTTACATTTTTCAAATTGCAAAACTAAACACCGCACTTTAACAATTTAAATGGTTCTCTTTTAATTTTTCGCAAAGGTTTCGTAGGGTTGCAATTTTGTTTCGTTTATCCTGAGACGAATAATTACAGCAGTAGTTTGATGAAGATTCATGAAGCGGTTCATGAGAAGAGGTCATTAAACGTGTTTATATTTTTAGCTAAATTGGTCCCTATCCCCATTTGTAAAAAGGAGGAGGAGACCTTACGATATTGTTACACATCGAGTTTGATAAAAATCCATTACATTTTAGTGGTTAATGCGAAGGAAGGCATATCTACTTTTAGCTATAGTGGTCCCTAATAGGGCCCAAGTTCATGTATGAATAAATTTGGAAGAGGACCTTATAATGGTGCTCCAGACCAAGTATGACAAAGATCCACCAGATGTTCATGAGACGCTGTATAAAGGCATTTCTAGTTTTAGCTCTAGCAGCCCCTAAAAGGGGTTAAATGTCCCAGCTGAACAAAGTTGGCTGCGGGCCTAATAAAGATTGTACAAATCAAGTTTGATTAGAATACATGAGAAAAAATCAATTAAAGGATTCTTTTATTTATTATTTTTATTTATTTCTAAAATAGGCCAACTGATCCTGCTTTAACAAATGCATATTCGCTATTCATGAATCTTTGGACAATGACGTCACACCTATAAAAAAGTGAAGGTCAAGCAAAACATACAATTATTTCAATATTTCTGTTTCATAAGCAATGTTTGACCGTAGTCATATCACATAGATAAACTGTATGCAGCGTACCTTCATTTCAGTGTAAAGAGATTCAGTCATTATATAGCATATATATAATAAAACAGATTTCAACTGAGTTCAATATTTGCATACCATACTAAAGAAAAATATTCATATATAATAAATCAGTTAAATAATTTATAACAAATATATCAAAGCAAACAAGTACTCATTTTAATATGCAATCTGAATAAGTCACAAAAGCAAGAAACCTTTTCATATACAGACGACAACTGTAACAAGGAAAATCTTTTAAAGAGAATTCCTATAGTTTTTTTCCTTTCATAGAATTTTTTTAAATTCACATATATGATAGGAAAATTTGTGCTGAAAACAATGAACAAATAAAAACAATAGGTCACCAGGCTTGTTTTTGTGAAAAATTGTTTTGAACACACCCACTGTTGCTGAAACTGCCAGCGATTTTTCAACATTTTCATAATTTTCTGCTTTTTTATAAATACCACCCAAAATATACATCCAGGAAGAACAATACGGATTTTTCTTTTTGCAGATTTTATTATATACTTATTTGATATCATAGTCATATTTGTAATACTCTATCCTTACAATAATGGGTACAAATGAAAAAAAAATATTGTTTCATATTTACTTTTGTGAACTTTTTTCAATGAAAAATACCCATAGTGAAGAATATTTTTTTTAATTTTGAAAAAACTCTTTCATAGAATTTTTTCTTTTTCTTCTTGTGTATAGATAATTGTATTGTCAGCATAAAAATGGCTAAAAATGTATGGGTCACCAGGCTAAATTTTATGTTAAGACCGCTAGAATACAACACCTGTTCGGACGGAAATGGCGCGAACCTGGCCAAATTGATTACATGTATGTCTGCTAAAAGTTAAAAAAAAGTTTTAAAAATTCCTAATTCTTTCTATAATTGAATACTAAATAATCTGAAAGGTGATATTCTCTTATCAGTACTAAATCAATTATCTTACATTATATGAACAACACTGTCTTTGTACTAAAATGCGATGTGAAAACACAACCACAAAAATAGCAAGATACCTGTCAGGCATGATACTTGTCAATACAACAAAAACCAGTATCAACATTTGATTACTGATATAACTTATCAAAAATGTTATTTCATTCAAAATTCCTCATATTTAAGATTGTCTGTAACATGTTTCAACAAATGTTGACTTCAGTTCAGTTTTCCATAGAAAGTGTCGGCTGCGCAGAAAGATGCGCATAAAAAACTATAGGAATTCCCTTTAAAAAGCACTTCTCTACATAAAAAGACTCTTATCACACCCTTATTCATGTGATACGCAGACCGTATTCAGCTCTTTCTTTAATTTGATATATGTTGGTATTTGAACAGGTTTTTATCATATTTATCAAACTTACTTATCATTTTGAGATATATCAATATTCTTGCTAAATATACTGAGCCGAAGTTAGCTTAAAAAACTGTTAACAGCGTCGTTTAGGATAAACGCTTTGTCTACATTTCACTCAGCGTAGCACAATCAACAGAGTGAAAGAAATTGACACTCTCGTCCAATCAGACAAAGGGTTGCATAAATCTTCCATTTTGATAAATCATCTATAATGCGTTATCAAGTAGTTTGATTTGCAAACTGAAGTCACGTGGCATAGGTAACGAAAACGAATTTAGACGGCGTCGCCGAAAAAGATTAGATGATAAATAACACGCTTGTCTTTGTTTCACGAACAAGGAAGAATTTGCGTGACTGTGCATCGGAATGGAGATTCTATCTTGTATACAATTCTTTTGGCTTATCTCATGCCTTGGACTTGGGTCATGATAGAAGCAACTTTACTGCGTTATTTTTATTGAGCTTTTACAAAAATCCCCCTAAGTAGTCAGATTGCATGATGACAAAACTTTAACCAAACAAAACTATCTTCCAGGTACACTATTGAAAAGACCTTCATCTGCGTCGAAAATATCATTGATTGTATAAGGGTGCGTGTGATGAAACAGGAATAAAACGTAGAGTATATATAGTATAATAGTATACAGAATAACAGTTCAAGTCCTTTACTAACATGTAAGTACTACATTTCATATTATTTTGAATAAAGACAGATCTATGCAAAATAAGTAACCTTACAAATTTTGAACAGAAGGAGGAAACATGTAAAAAAAAAAAATAAGAAAAATGTTCATAATCCTTGGTATTGAAACTATCATCGTAACTTTTCTTCTCTATTGCATTAGTTGGAACTATTTGCCCGAGGTTGAAGGACCGATGGCTGTAATTTTGACTATACATAAGAAAGCCATATTAAAGGACATCAGAAATAATTTTTGAAGTACTGACTTTAGCCATTTGAAGCTGCAGTGTTGAACTATAGACCGGCCAATGCACATATTACGGACCGGCGATTATATAAGGCGTCTTTAGTTAATACCGGAAGTGATTTTTCATTTTCCGTACGGGGAATATGTTGGCCAGAGCTGACCAGAAAGAAAATGCCATTGTACATATTATACCATAGCCCTAAGTATACTTTATAGGGGATAGGGTATAACATTTACAATGGCATTTTCTTTCTGGTCATGTTCCAGTGGCCTTGATATAGGATGGGGATCATTTGATAAATGATGGAGTGGTTGCTGAAAACTCAATACCTTTCCGATTGTTGCCAAGACTGAGCAACATGAATATACGTTTTACAATGTACTTATAAATGATTGCAAAGGAATACATTACTTAAATGAAGCATGCCAATTTATTTACATGGTATTCAAAGCATTTTATCCACTCAAATTATATGGCTAAAATTTATGTTTATTTCTAAATATTTACATTCACGACGTATACATTTTGAATGGAAAGAAAAATAAAAATTTATTTAAGAATTAAATGCTATTTTTTATAGGTTTATATGAGTATGATAAAATCTGCAAAAAGATCCTTTGAAAGCATAGCATGCAACGAAGCAGAATAATAGCAGACTCGGTGTGATGGAGTCTGTTCATGAGAAGTAATGAAATGTGCAACATCTCTCACGCACCCTAATACCGGCTTAACCGGAATTCTATTACACATTTATTGAATGGACTCCATGATCTAAAAGGACCAGAAAAAATTGTGATAGCTATTAAAATCTGTAAAAAGATCTTTTGGAAGCATAAAATGCAACAAAGCAGAATAAAAGCAGACTCGGTTTGATTAATTAAGTCTGTTCATGAGAAGTAATGAAACGTGCAATACCTTTCACGCCCCCTAGCACCGGGGACTTCTTGAAAATATATGAATAGCGCTATCGGTTCTCGGACGATTTGCAAGAAGTCCAAACGTGGATTATGCCTGTATAAACGTACAAAAATAGAATTTAATTCTCACATTTTTATTTTTACAATAGCTTGCTAAAACTCTACGAGTACCGGAAAATCAAAATATATTTCCGGATACTGATCTTTTTAATATCTAAATAGAACAGCCAAAAAGTCCCGTAATTCACCTTCCGATAGAAATACAGTTCCAAGTTTCTATAATACCGTTAAATCCAATGAAAACCATATGGTCGTGCCGATTCAGTTTTGATCTTTACCTTGAGGGAAAAAATGTTTTAGCTACAGTTTAATGTTCTTTTGAAATTTTGGTGTCCAATTTTGAGAGAATCATACGGTTTCAAACGGCGCCATTTGCTCATGTTCTTATTTTGTAAATGACGCTAGAGTGCGCTTGCAATCCCTGATATCGTTACGCTAATGTTATTTATACGAAAATAAACGCCTTTTTTCTTTCCACACATAATATAGTGAATGTGAATGTAAATATTTTTGTATAAACTACATTGGGTCAATAATATCAATCCTTTCCGCGAGATTGCACGCGTAATCTTGCGTCATTCACAAAAGAAACATGAACAAAATGGCGTGGCTCGAAAAAAATATTCAAAATTGGACCCCAAAATTTCAAAATAGCTTTAACTATTTTTTTGACGGTAAAGATTAAAATTAATTCGACACGACTGTATGATTTTTCACTGGATGTTTAAAAAAAACAACAACAACATTTTATAATAAATAAAAAACCAGGAACTGTATTTTTATCGGATTGAACGTGGGCGGGTCTTTTTGGCTGTTCTCTATAGATGTCGAAAAGATATAATGGCATTTATTTCGGTTTTCTGTTACACATGGTAAGCAAACCACTATTTTTTTTTGTAGTAAGCTACCGTAAAAATGTAAATATAAGAATTAAATGCTATTTATGTGCGTTTATACGGGTATTAACTTTTTTTGGACTTCTAGCAAATCATCCAAGAATCGCTGGCGCGATTCATGGATTTGCAAAAAGTTCCACCATGTGCACTAGTTTAGTAGCCAAGGCAATAGACTCGGGGCGTTGAATTCTTCATGTGAGGAAGCCATCCAGCTGGCTTACGGAAGGTCGGTGGTTTTACCCAGGTACCCGCTCGTGATAAAATAATGCACGGAGGGGCACCTGGGGTCTTCTTCCACCATTAAAGCTGGAAAGTCGCCATATGACCTATCATGTGTCGGTGCGACGTTTAATAAAAAAAAAAAAACAACAACAAAAAAAAAAACACAAACAAACAAAAAAAAACAACAACAACAAAAAACAAGGCAATAGATGTATATAGCGAATAGAAAGTTTTGAATTAATGTTACTTTTAACTAAGTCTTGTCTACCTTTTTAGATACTTTGCGTTCGCCGGGCAGAATGATGGCTTTCATTTTGTTGTTGTTTGCCGTAACAAGCCTGTTGCCGAGTATCAGTGCAGGTATATTAAGAGAACATAAATGTTCTCCTATATTTTGCAGGTAGGAGTTTGGATTGCTGAAACAATGTAATTGAACCTCGAGTGTGCAGCACGAGTTAAACAAACGACTGCCTATATTTTATCCACTGATAAAAACATAGGAACACTATTATAATTAAGATTTTAACCTGGCAAAACTTTTGCACTAACTGTTTGAACTACATTTTGAAACAGATAGAGCATGCAGAGGTTGTAGAATAAAATATAGGGTTGTCTTGTTATATATTTGTATAGGAATATATGTGTCCTGACTTAGTATCTCCTACATAGGACATACTATCTCATATGTAGAGCATGCTATCTCCTACGTTGGAGATAGCATCTCCTACGTAGGATATAGTATCACTCACGAATATACTAAGTCCAACGTAGGAGATAGTAAGCCGTACTTAAGACAAATTTAAATCTCTCTGCTGGCACCAGGACGCTGTCATACATAGTATTCATTTACCGATCTATGCGTTTAAGATGAGAAATGGGCGATTGAAACGGGCTACTGCATTTTACCGTATACGGAAATGGTTCTTATAGTATACCTAGGGGCAGAGTATTACATGTGAAGTGTTTTTTTTATTTCTGGTCTAATGTCAATGTATATAACGCCTGCTGAAAATCGATATCTCGTATCTCCATTTTTTTTTCAAAATTGAGATATTGGTACAGCTGAATCCGATCAGGACGACATATCCCTTACTTACTTAGATGGTCTAGTTCTCGCGTTCTGAAAATGTCGAAATGTCGTTTTTCCATATTTAAACCACCTTTTCCGAAACAGTATGTCTTATCTCAATCAGCCAATCAAGTAACAGAATGTTGTCACAATCAGCCAATCAAGTAACAGAATGTTGTCACGTGATAAAAATTTCTAAATCTGAAGTGTCCAAGTGAATGTCCCAAACTTAGGTTCTGCATTAAAAATAAAATGTCGTAAGTCTAAATCATTCTGAACACTCACTATGGGAAATTATCTTACCTACAAACAATTAAATCAAAATTTTGACTGAACAACAAAGGCTGAAGAGAATTTAAAAGGCCAGACGTTGCCTATAAAATACACAAAGCATAACTAATTTCGAGTTTTCAAAAAAAAGCGTTGATAACAAAAAAATGTTTTGACGAGTTGAATCTTTAACTTCGATTTTATCGAAAAGTGGACTTTGGTAGTTACGACAAATTCTTTCTCAGCAGACGATAAGCTGTTTAAACAGAATGCAAGTTTGACGAATGAACGCACATATCGGTGCAAGTTTTGCCTTCTTTGTGGTGTAACTGTTTCCTGTGTATCGATGTACGTTAGCGTGAGAAACATTGTTCTCTCCAACACTATGTATGTTTTTTAGGTTGTTGCCAAAATGGATGGATTCCATATGACGGCCATTGCTACTATATTGGATATGAGTCACTTCTGACATTTTCAGAGGCATTGGTATGTTCAAAATTAAGTTGATTCGTCAAAAAATGATTGCAAATTTCCCGAAACATATCTTGTTGAAATATTTGTTTTTATAATGTTCTAATTAAAAACTGTTGATCCGATTTGAAATAATTTCCAAGAAATGCCCATTGGGTGACTAGTTTTCCTAATATTGGTCTAAGGAATCTGCATGCCAGTTTTCAAAAACCGTGCAACTCTTGTGAGAGATATAGTCATCATGACCCTCTTGTTTTTTTTTAAGAAGTTTTTCTAGTCTTGTGCAATGCTATATACTTAATTTCAAGAACTTAACAGATATGAATTACATAGAGGATATTACATGAGTGTCTTTTCATATTGAATTTATTAAACGAGTTGAATAAAATGATAAAATGCGAGGCTCTGCCGAGTTGAACCTCGTGTTGAATTTTAATAGATTCAATGCGGAAAGTCACAAATGTAATATTCTTTTTTCACATGTTACCCTTAAATTTCCTGTGGAAACATAAAAAAATTCTACATTCTTTTACTACATAAACAAGTCAGTTTGACCAACGTTTCCTATACTGTAAACGACGTAGACGTCAAAGCTTTATTACACATAGTGTATTAGGTTAGAGACCACCAGTTGCACCCATAGACTTACATTGTAACATTATGTACGGCCTTCCATACATCGAAACATGTATATCTAATTAAAAGTTTTTCAAGAACTATCTTAGTTCTACCAAAATATCGGACGAAAAACATACGACTAGTGGTACTTTATTTAAGTAATTTTCGTGTGAATGAGATGACCCCCTGTTTACATCATTGACATGGCGGGAGAAATTCGTTTGAAAAAACTTTTTTTCAAGACACATAAAATGTAGCAAATTTTGTCAAAATGTATAATAAAATACTGTAAATGCAGTGAAAAAATATCAATTTTGAAAAAATAATCACTTCCCGGGTTTGTTTACATGACTGACCAATCAGAACGCACAGACGTTACCTTATTCCCAGGTATACACTTACCTCATTCCCTGTACTTTTTTGAATTGGTGGTCTCTGACCATTATCGTTTTTATTTCATGTGATAAACCATAACAACTTAAATACAATGTCATCGTTCATATTGCAGTTTTACTGTATCAGCCGTGATGCTTATCTCACACGACTGGACACTTACTCCGAGTACTCCTTCTTGAGGAACTTTCTGAAGAAAACTAAAGGTAAGCATTTGCAAAATGAGGGATGGAGACTGGTAAATTGAACAGAAACTAGCACACCATGGTTGAAAGTGGTAAAGTCCAGATAAACTAAATCCGCTGGTGGAGTCGGAAGTAATTCCCCTGGTGGAGACGGCATGGTAAACGTTTGACTAATGATTTTTTTTATCTATCAGTACTGGATACGTCTACAAATTATGGTGGATCCACGGAGGCCTCCGCGACTGAGTTAAGGTTGCTTTTTCCGAATCACTTGTGTGTCACCTCAGTGAGTTTGAGCCCCGTCATGTGAAAAGCCATCCAGCTGGCTTGCGGAAGGTAGTTATACACCAAGGCTCAAATGTATTTGTTTTATGTCAAACAATATCCAAGAGAACTTCTTCATTCAAATTGAACATTTGCAAAAATGTCCCCGAGTTGTTTCAAACCTTCGGTCTCGGTCACAAACATTCCGCGCGTTAATACATACACACAAAAAAAAACGTGTATTCTGACTGTAGGTTAAATATTCCAAACTTATTTTCAGCCTCACATGGCGCATGGATTGGTTTGACTGACAGGACAAAAGAAGGAAGTTATCGATGGTATGGCACATACACAAGCCCGACTTTCTCGGACTGGGGACCTGGTCAGCCAGACAATCTTGGCAATGAAGACTGTGTAGGAATATGGGAGTCCATTGACTACAGATGGAACGATTTTAAATGCGATAGTTATAAACTGAAACCACTGTGCGAAAAAAAATCGACTTAACGCCCTCACACATTTGTATACTTTAATGGTTTGACTTGAAATACTTCGTTGCAGTTGATCCCATGTGCATAAAACTTCATATTTTTCCTCTCTGCCAACAGATAACATTGTATTAACATTTGTCTAAAACATCCAACATATGCTTAAATTTAAAACATTTAAAAATACGAATACATGTTAAAGCTTATACATTTTATCTCTCTTAGAAAATGATTTTATGTCAAATATCAAGCACCATTCTAAAAGCTAAATTACAGTCTTGCATAATTATACTCGTGCGCAAATCTGATTGTCTTGAAAGTTATCCACATCTTTTGTTTTGTCTTATTCATTTTTATTTGATTACGCTGCGCTGCGTAGTTATAGCCGTTTGCGGCCAAACTAATCACTCGTAGGCCCAGCGAGATTTGAATATTGAGACCTGATATCGAAATTGTAATAAATGTATTATGTATAAAAGGGGACTTAATTCAAGGCCCAGATGTTATTTTAGAACATGTCTAGGTATTGGTGGAGGTGTTTTAATTTTGTTTTTGTAATGTTTTATCTGTTTTTATACTATTAATTTTGTCTAAATTTCCAAAAGTTAAATAAATTATTACTAAATGTATGATTGTTGTGTTTTCGTAAATATTATTTAACAAAATCATCTAAAAGGAGACCCGCGGTTCCCCTCCTGACTTACACACATAACACCCGAGGTGAAAACTGCCACTGACCATGAACTACATCTAAACCCTACCTTTTATTATAATGATATTAAAACATTTAAACTGTTTAAAACTTATAACAAGAAATATCTTTAAAAATGATGGTCGGCGAATTGTAATAAGGAAAGAAGTTTATGAATTTTTCATCTAACATTCATCTTTCATCTAACATTTTTCAAATTGCAAAACTAAACACCGCACTTTAACAATTTAAATGGTTCTCTTTTAATTTTTCGCAAAGGTTTCGTAGGGTTGCAATTTTGTTTCGTTTATCCTTAGACGAATAATTACAGCAGTAGTTTGATGAAGATTCATGAAGCGGTTCATGAGAAGAGGTCATTAAACGTATTTATATTTTTAGCTAAATTGATCCCTATCCCCATTTGTAACAAAATAGCAGGAGACCTTACGATATTGTTACACATCGAGATTGATAAAAATCCATTACATTTTAGCGGTTAATGCGAAGAAAGGCATACCTACTTTTAGCTATAGTGGTCCCTAATAGGGCCCAATTTCTGACTAAAATTTACCTGTTTACTTACTGGTTGTTTACCTTTACCTGTCGCCGGTTGTTTGTGTGCTAAACATCCTCACTACTAGATTTTCCTATGGTGCCTCTTTCTTGTACCTGTATGCCACCATAGGTCCCTAACACATATATAAAATACTGGTCTAACTATATTACTTTTCGATTTCTTTGAAGCCATTATTAAAAGTTTTATTATATTTGATTCTATACTGTTTAAAATAGGTTAAAATTGTGTAAAATTTGGTTAAAATTGTTAAAATTTGATAAAATCAGAGTCGGCTTTTGCCGAAAAACGAAAACACAAAGACTCTTATTTCTGACTTTTATTGTGCCTAAATATTTTAAAATTTTGTTCTAAAATTATATTTAAAACTAATTTAGTAAAAACAGGTGACCATCCTTGCCGAAATGTAAAGTGGGTGCAAGGATATGTCTCCTAGTTTTAAAATTGTAATCTAAAATTAGCCTTAATATGGCTTAAAATTATGTATATGTTTGAATAAACTTTAGAGTTTTTATATGTATATACACGTTTCCCCTGAGATTATATCATCTCTATCGCCAATACTAGTGCCGCAAGCCTTACATGGTACCCCCAGACGAGGTGCATATAGAGATTCAAATCCCCTGGTACTTTGTGTTATTAATACAAGGCCAAATATAATAAATTAGTTGCTCGGCCAGGCCCCAACTATGTGTTGTTTGGTGTTTTGTTTATATTCTATTTAGATAACCTGTTTTGGTGGTGAAGTGTATTAGGAGGCTGTAGACCTGCTGCTCAACTTCCTTTGAATGGAAGAGGAGTGTTTTTCTGTCAATACAGATCAACCCGAGTTTCAGGAGTCCACAATCAAGTTCCAATCTGTGTTCGGCATTTCGTGTACACTCTTTATGTATGTCAAAGAATACATGATTGAATGTTTCGTATTCTGGACAGTGTGGGCATAGATATTTATCTGAGTAGTTCTCCCAGCCCAGACCGTTCCGCCCCAGCCTTAATCTAGTTATGATCTTATTATGGCCGGTGTTTGTGCTATAAATTTGCATCTTACTGGGAATGTGTTCTGAAAGGGCGCAGCGCATTGTGTCTTGTTGAAGCCATCTCTGCTTAAAAAACTCCCTTGATTTGGCCTTTATTATGCTATTTACTTCTGAGACTGCTAATTTGACCTTCTGCTGGGTTCCATTTTCGGTCCCTTGCTATGCTAAGTGGTCGACCCTTTCGTTTCCCATAATGCCTATGTGACTCGGTACCCATATTAGGGAAACGTTTATACCTATCTTATTGAGATGGCTGATTTTATGTATGATATCAATTATTATTTCAGATCTTGATTGTGACCTGCCTGTACTTATTGATTGAAGCACAGACAAACTATCGCTGAATATAGCTATGTTATTGGGCCTGTTTTCGGGTACCCATTTCAGTGCCGATTGAATGGCTATTGCCTCACACGTGAATATGGAGACCCTGGGGTCTAGTTTGAGGGCCGACGAGCAAATTTCTTTGCCATAGGAATCAAAAACAACAAAGGCCGCGCCCGCTTTATTTTCGCTGGGATTTTTACTTCCGTCTGTATAAATACGCTGATGTGACCTGTAGTGCTTCATTATATGTGATTCTGTTACATTTTTGGCCAGAGTGATATCTTCCTTTTTATTAATGAAGCCTTTAAGACTTAAATCAGGGGTCGAGACCTTAATCCCAGCATTATATGTGAACACCGGCTCTTGTACATTTACTCCATTTAGCTGATATTTTTCTAATAACCTGTTAACCTTTTGAGCATACAGCTGTTTCTTGAGTTCTTTTCTACCAGTGTAACCGTTTTTTTAAAACCCTTTTGATGGTACTGGGACAATCTTTCAGCGCTTTGATTGTATTATTTTTGGGCAAAATTTCACCTAGGGGGCTTGACCTAGCCCAATATTTGAGCACACTTACTTTTCTTGTTAGATCTAATGGTAGCCGGGCCATTTCTGTTAGTACTGCCATTTTATTAGTGGATTTATATGCACCAATAACTACTCGTAAGGCTTTGCTTTGTATTGCTTCTAGCCTATTTAATTGTGATTTACAGGTTGATGCATATGCTGTGCTACCATAGTTGATTTTGCTCATAATTAACGAGTTGTATAATAATAGTTTAGTTTTCTTATTTGCTCCCCAGATTGTTCCTGATATTAGTCTCAAGAGGTTAATGTCTTTTTTCACACCTATTTACTAGCTCATTTATATGATGGTGCCACGTTAGATGTTGGTCAAAGTACATTCCTAGGAATTTGGCTTTTGGGGCTATTTCATGGGTTTTACCGCATAACTTAAGTTCCGCCGTTGCTTTATTAGATTTTGCCAGTATTTTAAGGTATGGTTGCCGGCACACCATTAATACTTGGGTTTTATTAGGGTTGATGGTAAATCCTCATTCGTTACTCCATTGTTCTATAACTTTGAGGACATTTTGTCCTTTTAGTAATGTACTATGTGGGTTTGGTGAGGAGACCCATTTGGCGTCACCATCTACAAATTGGGCGAGTTCGGCCCGGTCACCGGGGGTAGACCGTTTGTTGTGTGTATCTATAGCCGTGTTTAGAGTGTTCATTATAAGATTAAAGATCAACGGACTAATCACACTTCTCTGGGGTGTGCCATTGTCGGGTTCCACTGTATCCGACAATTGACCATTGACCTTTACCTTAATTTTTCTGCCTTCCAGGAAATTAGCGATCCATGTAAGCATTCTCCCCTTAATGCCTAGAGATATTAAATTTAGAACAGACCCTTTATTCCAGTGCCTATCAAATGCATTACTTAGATCTAAAAATATGCCTAGTAGGTAGTAACCTTTACGATGGGCCTCTTTACAGTCTGATTCGAAACGAAGGAGGTGATATTCGCACGAATGGGCCTTCCTACATCCTGACTGATATGGGGAGAACAAAATATTATTTTCAATGTAAGGTTCCAGTCTTGATTTTATCATTCTTTGCATGACCTTAGTAAGGGTTTACGTTAGGAAGATGGGGCGGTATGAAGCAGGGTCAGTTTTTTCCTTATTTGGGCGTAAGTATTGGTACTATAATGGCCTCGCCCCAGCTTTCTGGGGAGGTGCCTTCTTTCCAAGACGGATTATATAGCTTTAAAAGTTTTTCTTTGGCAAGTATTGGTAAATTTTTGATCATATCATAATGGATCGCATCTTCGCCTGTAGCAGAACTATTGCATTGATCAAGGGTCATATTATTTAATTCAAGGAGGGAGAATTGTTTATTATACTCAATGTCATCGTGCGGGGCGGTGTTATTATCATTGTAGAGATCATATTGTTGCTCTTTACGTTGTTTGTTTTCTAAAAATTCAGCACTGTAATTGTCATTACTGCTGGTTGTCTTATAGTGTTGCACCAGGAATTTTGCCTAATCCTTATCCATAACTACCGGTTCGTTGTCATTCATAAATGTGCCAATGGAACTAGAAGATTTGCCTCTTAATTTATTGACAACGTCCCATACTTCTTTTGATGTTGTTTTGTGATTTATTTGCGTTATGTAATTTTCAAGACTGGTGCGTTTTGCTTTTTTAATGATCTCTACCGCCTTTTTACGTAGTGACCTATATTTTTGAAGATTTTCATCATTTTTATTTCTACTATAATTTGTCCTTGCATTCTCCCTTTGTTTAACCGCATTTGCACATTGTTTTGACCATTGGAATGCTCTTTTTACTAATGCTATAGACATCATTAATAGATTGTGTGTGATTTCCGTCCACTGTCTTTCCCTCAGTGTTATAATGAAAATGCCTGATTGCAAAATCATGATATTGGTCCCGGTCTACTTTACCTATTTTATATTTACGGGTGGTATCAATCGCCTCTGTTTTTATTACCAATTCTAATCCCAGCAATATTGGAAAATGATCACTGCCAAAAGTATTATTAATAACACCATAGAAAGCATATTGTGCCAAAGTATGAGATATTAAAGCCAAATCTATTGCCGAGTCTTTTTTATTTGGCATATTACTTAATCTTGTAACATTTCCATCGTTTAGTATAACTAAATTTTTTCGTGATATTAAATTTAACATAGTCTCAGAGGCCGAGTCACACATTGGATCGTCCGGGAGATTCCAGAGCGGATTTTTGATGTTGAAATCTCCCAGAATTACTGAGTGGTTTCGTATGTTAGAGAACATCCTTTGATAGTGTTCTTCAGTGTTATAATCTTTAAGTGGTACGTAACAATTGTAAATTGTTATGTTTTTGCTGTGACCAAATATTGTTATGCCGTTAATTTCATACTCACTGTGAATTATTGATCTTTCAACTGTGTATTTGATGCCTTGTTTAACATATATTATTGTGCCGCCTCCTCTTTGATCTTTGCGTGTTTGATATGTGGCTATTTCATAGTCGTAAAGCTTTGGTGGTGATATGTTTTTACCATAGCTAAACGCTTCCTGAATACGCACGTCATGTACTGTATCTGAAGATGACTTAAGGAAGCTGTTTAATTCAGTGACCTTTATGTTTTTGTCCACTGCAAACCCCCGGGCGTTCCAAGACATAATATTAAATTTTCGATTACCTGCCGTCTTGGAATTTACACCGGACATTATTAATTAATTAATTAATTAAGTGGGTGTTATTGTTTTACATTTTCTTTTTACTTTACTGTGATGTCACCCAATAGGGACCATATCCGGCATACCACTGGGATGGTGGTGGGGGGTAGTGTGGGACCAACCGAGGGCAGCTGCGACCCATTGTTCCCTGTGGCCTTGCATTTCTGTTTATCCTATTGTATTGTCGGGGTCCAGATAACCTTCTGTTGTGGTATCTTGGTGCGCTGCCTGCTTGTGTAGAAGTGGGTGGGGTAGGGGCTTTCCCCACCCCAGTGAGCTGTGGTTCCACCTGTTGCTCTGGTGTGATGTTGCCCTGTGATATGGCTTCATCAACCATTTTTTCAAGTGCTTGGTCATCTATTTGTTGACCTTGTAACTTAGGTGCTATATGTTTGATTATCTCTTTTATTTTAGACTTATGTATATATTCATGAATGTTGTATGGGTGCTGTGTTTGAGTGTTGGTGTTAGGTGTCTCTGCGGGTGTGATGCCAGCATTTTTCATTCTGACCTTATTATACTGACGGTGAAATAAAATGTAATGCTCCTGATAATCGTCAAAGACCTTCGACTAAGAAGGCAATTACCCATCTTAAAGTTTGTGATAAGATACCGGTGTGGTTTGATCCAGCACCCATACATCAGTTCATATGAAAATAAACAAGTGCACACCGAAAAAGTACCAGGATTAAAAAAACCCACAAGATACAGCCAGCAGAGACAAACACATACAAGGGGAAGGAACGCAAGAGGACACCAGGAAAAAACACCATTTAAATATTAAACCAGTTAATATATTTGGATTGAGCAGTCTTCTATCAAATGAAGAACCAATGCAGGTCCAATAAGCAGGGTGTAAATTTATCTTGAATTGAACATGTACAATAAATCAAAAGTAAATAAATCACGACGACTTTTATGATAACTGAAAAGATCATGAAACCAGGAAAATTTTCACGAAAACAAAATAATTATTAAGTTACTGAAGTAAAAATTAATTCTGTTTTAAATGCAGATATTTTATTTACATTGCAAAAACATTCTTATACACAAAAATACTCCGGACATATTTTCCACCTTTAATTTGATCAAGGCGGACCTTGAATTTATTTACTAAAATTTATTAATGTATGTGCTTTTTGATGTCACAACTGTCTGTTTTACCTGTTTGTACTGTAACTGAGTAGAAAAAATACCGACAGTTTGCATTTGTGATCCGAGGGCCGATAGAAAAAACTTTCTCTTTTAATGTTTAATTGACATAATTGGCATAATTGAAACTGGTATTTAAATGTATATGAAATACGGTGAAAACAACAACATAAGAAGAAATGGGCATCTCTTTCTTTTTAGAACCGAAATAATAATTGCAATATTTAATTGAATTTCATATGTTGTTAATTTGTGATAAGACGTTATTTTTATCTATAAATAGGATCTATTTATTAGGGACTTCTTTCGACCACGGAAGCACATTTTTGACCGAATTACTGCATTATAACCTAAATAAATACTAGAAACCTTAAAAGTGGCAGTTGTCCGGTGTTCAGCGTAGATTTCCAACGACGGCCAATTAATCGAGTGGTTCTATGAGCATACCGTTGCGAGAAATAAGTCACAGGACGAGCCTATTTGCCCTACTTGAGAAACTACCAAAGCTAAGTATGACACTTGTCGATACTCTGCTATACCATACGTACGGTCAACGCACCGATAAAAATAACGTCTTTTCACAAATTAACAACATATGAAGTTCAATTAAATATTGCAATGAATATTTCGGTCATGTCAGCCCGGTGTCAGTATAATGTGACTGGGTGGGGTATCATGTCACGTGTCTACGGCTTGATATTCCAGTGAGGCAGCACTATAAAGTTGGGCATTGTGCTCACTGCTACAAGTAGGCACCGTCGTTTATATGACTGAAAAATTGTTGAAAAAGACGTTAAACCCGAACACATACACACACACACACACACACACACACACACACAAATAAAAGACCATATGTAGCTATGGTATTCAGAACTATTGCGTTCTTTGAATGTGTTTTTATCCTACTGCACACATGTCTTTGTTTTTGTTGGTGTACAACATTGAGATAATTATGAAAAATACTGACCTGTCTTTGAGTGATGTCGCCAGAAGCCAGCATCGGCAACAAATGGTAGGCTGTGGGTGACGCCGCCTTCGTCACGAGAATCCTTAGCAAATCTGGCACTTGGATAAATGAAAAGAAGGAATATCATGCAGAAAAATCAAATAATTAGAAAATGAAACAGATATTTAACTTAATGAAGTAAATATCATGCAGAAAAATAAGATAATTAGAAAATGAAACGTATATGTTAAACATTTTCATATAAATCACTTATGATAAAAGTACAGTATTATAACTTATGATAAGGTACGGAAATTGTATTTTGGCGCGTTTTCCGCCATTTTGTCACGTGATGTAAACAAAGTAATAGACACAAGTTAAACTGGTAAACTGAATATTGTTATTCGAGAATCTCGCAATCCAATTAAAAAGTTATATTGGACATGGACCAATAAAAGGCTAAAATCTGACATGATATTATGACAAGCATTAGATCTAGATCTAACTGATATTTCTAAAATAGAAAATCTACTTCAGACTAAATCTGTTATTTAATATTCAGAAATAACGAAAATACAATACATTTCGTGTATAATTTCGTAAATAAACTTACTTATTAGTTGTGCATAAATCTGTCCTGTCAGCGTGTACTATCTCATTTAGTGTCAAGTTCAAAATTTAGGGTGTTGGACTTTTATACATCATGGTTACCTCCCTTTAAGTTTAAACAACCGTTAATAGCTCTTCCAGGGATGTCGTAGCCCGGCTTATAAGTCATTCAATCTTGCACTTTTTAGTAGAGACACGCAATGAACATAAAATGATTGAAGGTTATGTCAAACAGAAATCTGGATATGGAACACTGACTTTTCACACCTTCTCTTGTCAGGGGCAGACAACACATATAAAGGATATTTTCAGCAAAATTCTTTTTAAATCGTCATATTTCGCTCAATTTTTAATAAAACTTTAAGATTTTGGGGATTTAAGTGTTTTGTGTTAATATCTTTCTATTTATAGTATTAAAAGCAGGTTTACTCTCAAGTTTATTCATGCGCAACGACTTCCGTTATTTTGATAAAAATGCTCTTAGTAGTTATATTTTTTTAATGAATCCTGACAAAATTGTTATATAATGTAAGAAATAATATATTTCAGAAAAAGACAAAACTATTCATTGTGGTTTATAAACAGCTACCGGTCCTTCTTTTTTATCAAAATTACCGTAAAATGTTTGTAATATAATACTCATTTTTCAATATAAAACCCTTAAAACAACACTAATTACACTTTTGTGACATTATCCGCGATCGAATATATCATTTTCCTGAAAAAAAATATCAGTTAACACAATTAAAAGGGAGGTAATCGGTAAATGGAAATAGATTGTGCATATTTGTCGCATTACCGAGATTAATGTGTTATAATATTGGTTAGTTACAAGTATCCAGGCACTTATGTATTTAGATTAAAAGGTTCGTGGTCTCAAAAAGAATAATTGAGTGGAATCATTCATGGCGATTTACCATTAAATAAATTGCACATTCTGACATAGCTAGATTTGGTTGCAACTTAAACAAAGAAGAAAGCAGTCAATCTCTGTATATTTAAGAAATAAGAATTAATATCACGTGGGCGTAGCTCGAGTGATATAATAAAACGCATCGGATGACAAACAATGCAGAGCAAATCACTAAATTTGATATATTATTTCGATTCTAACACGTTACGAAGGACTTTAAAGTACATCCTTGACGACATCATCAAATGCTAACAAAGCTGTTTGTAACTCTTTGTAACGACATGATGTGTGTATCATTCTGACTATTGTTGCAAACTAACGTAATTAAAGATAATTATACTCAAATGAACAGTACTAAGTCGCGATTTATTTCTTACGGCAATCAAACTGTATTTATATCTGACAAATGAATATTTTAGATTGAAAGAAAATTGACATCAGAACATAATTTAATTACACAAAGCATGAAAAAGTCTTACAGAGTTGTTATTGAGCTATCATCCTAAAGGTCTATGGTCATAGTGTAAAATAAAAATCAGCTAAATATATTCGTGTTTTAAATGTTAAGAGGTGCGTATTTCGAACGCATCAATGTAGTACATACGAAAATGGAAACTGCTAATTTGCTATTTATATCATATAAGCACATTTTTTATTTGTCTTTCTTTAACATTGTTTACACTGATTCAGTTTTGCATTACTTAGACTGTTTTTATAGATAAACTTTTCAACTTACGGCATATATTTATACTAGCATGCATCATCATGAAAGTGTCTTATGACTAATGTAATGATTTAATGTTTAGTGTAATCACAAACGAATGACGACGCGAGGTCTTTTAGCAATCGTACATCCAAACGTTCTGATATTTTTAGCCCCGTATTGGAAAGCCAATTAACTTCGGTAGAACTATTTATTTCTTTTCATTTCATCAAATGCAATCGTTTTAAAGTACTAAGTTGTGTAAAAATGCGTATGTTCATTTTACATTCCCTTTCATTAAGAAATAGACTGTGGTTTAGTAGTTCACATCTGGGTATGAAACATATGGACGTGTTTAGCTTACAGAACGCTGGAGTCTTCACACGCGCTTTAAATAAAAATCATGTATTTCATACCAACATTTTTTTTCTCATTAATTTATGTAATATAATAATGTACCTCTGACAGGTAAAACACCCCAAAAATGTAATTTAGTAAGGAAATCGTTTCAAACATGCGCAAATGTTAAGTTTTATTCATCAGTTAAAAAGTATATTCGGATGAGTACCCCCCCCCCCCCCCCCCCCCCCCCCCCCCCCCCCAGAAATTTCGAAAAGGGCGATAAAATTTTAAACGTCGCTGAACATGATCAAATTAATTTTACGAATTAAATTGTCCTAAAGATGACGTCATAAAACAGTTTGCAGAGGCTTCAAACATGCGCAAATGTTAAGTTTTATTCATCAGTTAAAAAGTATATTCGGATGAGTCCCCCCCCCCCCCCCCCACCAGAAATTTCGAAAAGGGCGATACAATTTTAAACGTCGCTGAACATGATCAAATTAATTTTACGAATTAAATTGTCCTAAAGATGACGTCATAAAACAGTTTGCAGAGGCTTTCATGGTTGACTGATTCGAGAGTTCCATATCCAGAATTTATCTTCTGGTATTGTTCTTTAAGAAATATATTATCTTAAGTTTCTACTTTAAAATGTGCAAGGTTCGGCCATATTTAAGGATTTATAAGCCGGGCTATCGGTCTCGGACGACATTATCAAGAATTGAATTAAATAATGAACAGACATATCAAATCTGTTAAATGCACCCTTCTTTCGTCTGAAACCATTTCTTCGTGTTACCGTCATCCCTAGACGTAATCTTTGAATATGAGTCATCGTTCAACTAAATATGTCTTGAAGAATAGCCAGGGGCGGTACCTGGGCATACGCCGATACGCCTGTGCGTACAATCAAATTAAACACCGGGAAAATAAAAAGCTTAGTGTGAAAAAGTGCAATAAAATGTAAAGCCTAAAGGGAGTTAGGCGGCTATTTCAAGTTCTTCGTTTAACAATATCATCTGCATGAGATTTATCAAATTCGTTTTTGAAATAGATTTATTTGTTCCTGTAATTATCTTGGAAAAGGTACGAGTAGATTCCTTGCAAGCATAAGGCAAATACAGCCAGAGCCACACATCGCCAAACAGGCCCGCCTTAAATAGAAACACATACGCACTCATGCACGCACGCACACAAACAGACAGCGATGACAAAAAAAAAAACACTGTTAGCACCGCCCAGGAACGGGTAGTGGTAACACATTCGATATTTTTCTTCATTTTATATCATATATTGTTTCCAAAGAAACAGTTTTATTTATGAAAGTTGGTCCTATTGACAGTATTTCATTTAGTTCGTTTTCCCCAGGTGCTCCTCCTTGCATTATTTTATCACGGGCGGACACCCGGGTAGAAGCAACGACCTTCCGTACGCCAGCTGGATGGTTTCTTCACATGAAAAATTCAACGCACCGAGCGAGGCTCGAACCCACATCGTTGAGGTGCAAGTGGTTCAATGTTAGCGACCTTAACCACCCGGCCATAGAGGCCCCGAGTAAAACATTGGTACTCAAGCATGCAAAGGGAGAACAAAAATGCTTCAGTCATCCGAGGTCACAAATAAAAAACGTTTGCGCTTAATATAACATTTAACGTCAATATCGACGTGCAATTAAATCTGTCAATCTACATCCAGATCAGGATACCGAAATAACTCGCTTTTACGCAGTTTGAATTTTCGTTTATCACATGTTTGACGTCGCAGGAGTGTAATAAAGTCATTAAGGTGGAGTGCGACCTTTAAATTTTTTTCAGACAGATCTATGAAAAATGAACAGAGGAAAATTGAGCATATTTCTGATTTATTCCCGTTTTCCGTTTGGCTCTAATTTATGCCACATTTGTTTGGTACGCTGTCAAACTTGGCCAGTAACGGCACTTTTTGGGCGTCATTTCTTGGCGTCATTTTTACAATATTTCCAAGGTTTTCAGCATATTTCTGTTTCAGTTGGAAGCGGACACGAATGAAATTAATATATTTTTAACAGACAAGAAATTTCCTTTCCTGTGATATAACTTTTGTGAATGATCTATGACGTACTTTAAGTTTATGACGTATTAAAGCGTCAGACTGACACAAAGCGTAACGTAGAGTTTTGCTGAAAAAATGTCTGTTTTTCGAGTATAACTTTTTTTCAAGTCGAGGAATTTTGTTTAAATTTCAATCATAAATGCGTAATTATATTTACTTGCGTTTGATCAAGAAAAAAATGTATGTCACCGATTTCGTTTTTTCAGTAGGACCCATTTTACTTTCCCCACCCCCAGAGCTAAAACGCGACGTTATTTAGTAGTATTTTTAAAGTTACGTTGAAGGTTTGGACAATTTTAGAAGACTAATATTATGATGTATATTGCAGACAATTATTTATCGTAAAAATATACGTTTAATGAAAACATGTACTGAAATATAAGGAAATAACACTTATAATTCGAATTATAACGTTTTTTTACTTGACTTTGAATAAACCTTGTATTCAAATTAAATGTATGATTATAATGGCATTACATCTGTCAAAAAGCGCATCATAAGACAAAACTCTTCTATAAGGTTATTAGTATTCGATTTGAATGTGTGATTATAATGGAATAATACATGTATCCATTTCAAAATTATCTAATGCACAACGAGGCTGTACATACACGTACGGCATCAATGTAGAACTTTATAACTAAGCGCTTTTGTAGTCTGATTGTTGCTATCTGTATTAACGTTGAACTTTAACTGTCAACTGAGTTTGTTTACGTATTCATTTTTCGTATAAAGAATTCCTCTATATTTTTATCACTGATTTTCTGCTTGTAACTCGAGCTCGATTGTTGACTTTCTCACTTAATAAAAAGTTTTAATCCATCCGTATTATTTCTCTGAAACGCTACTTCTAGAGCTTTATAGTTCAATCCGCTGGAACAAATCTTTTTGGCGATATTGTTTGATATGACATTTTTTCCATCATATATCAGCTGACGCTGCAAATTTCTAACTGAGTTTCGATTCTCTGCAACATCATTTGTGTACATAAATGCATCTTCTACTTTAATTGAATACTTTAGTGTTGCTTTTCGATCAATCCTTGCCGCTCGATACACTTTCAAGAGTGCGAGTGCATCTTCGGCTGCACTGTGGGCACAATATGTCTCCTGCACGAACTCCGAGTACAATGACGTAAGTTTATACTGTTTAATATCTTTTCTTTCTGTCCGGAGTAAAATGTAACTGTCACTAAAACCTGCCACTGCTTTACAAAAGTCATCTTCTAGGCCACACTTCCTGACATTTCTTAGTAAGATTTGCATATCAAAGTTCTTTCCATTGTGGGCTATTAGTACCTTCGGTTTATCTCCAATGCTCTCAATCCATGTTATAAGCAGTTCTAAACTTTCTCCAAGTCCTACTGCATTGACCGCCTTTCCGTGTTTTGTCATTTGCCTTGTTCCGCTATTACAGAGGATCTCAACACCTGTTATTTCGGATGCTCTTTTCGCGACATAACCGCAAGGCATTACGAAAGTACTGAAATTTTCTCCCGAATCTACACAAGCTCCTATCTCTGTTATTTCAGCTTCTTCTCCGAATGTAGTTGTTTCTAAATCGAAAAATATTTCTGTAAACTCCTACGAATTGCATTCTACAGGTTTGTATGTGTTGGCATCTTTAATTTGAAAGGTATCGATTTGGTTTTCATCTGCTAGGAGGCAACCAGAATTGTATGTTGTGCCTTCTTTCACATCAAATATAATTTCTTTCTTAGATCTTCTTTTCTTTAATTCAACGCGTCTTCGTTTTGTCTTTCTTTCCGACTTAAAAGAGCTGTCGTAAAGTCTTTTTCTGTCTTGACTCTTATTGTAGTTTTTCGCTTCTTTCCTGGGGGTGAGCTTTGCGTTTAGACATACATTTTCAATGTAGCTCCTTCCGTCATTAAACTGGCATACAGCTGCACCACATCTGACATCGAAACTTTCGCTCCTGTTGTAGTTTCTACATTTTGGTGCCTTACTCCAAGCTGTGTTATTAAGGGATTCATTTGCTTGGGAGTTTCCTGATGTTAAAAGCTTCTTGGGGTTTCTTATAAACGGTTCCAGTAATTGAAGTAAATGATCTTTAAGAACAGAATCTGTCAAATCTTTTCCATTCGGCAATGTTGAATGTTTGTAATTGTCCTGTCGTTTACTCTGACACCAGTTGCCGCATTCGTTGTGGTCACCAAACATGTGTGGAACAATGTTTTCCATCGCTTTTCTCATATCTTTCTCTGTTTTATCTTTATTTTGATGAAATGCGTATGTAAAATTTTGAAGAAAGTCTGACTGAACTAATCGTGTTAGAGATTTCACATTTTTATTCTTATGAAGATCTTCCATTTTGTTAGATAATGTCCTTTTTAAATGACCAAAATCTGAATATTTCTCTACGTTGCCGACCTTTTCCCTGATATGTTTAATGGAAGCACAGTCTTCATCTCCTATCACCGCTGTATAACGTAATCCATTTGTACTAGCATTTTGTGCAGCTGAACCAATATGTCTGCTTCCATTGCCTTCGCAGAGCCTGTCCAGTTCAGTCGACAATCATGCTCGCGTACATTTCCATGGCCGTTGCATTTCGCACATGTCTTTACCCGTGTACTATAATTTAGGCACTTCCTGGTTTGGAATCCGATTACATGGCCCCAGCCTAAATTGTAAAATTAAAATATTTAATTTAAGAACCTTCCTTCTGTTCTGTAAAGTAATAGTTACGAATTTGACTGTACCCGATTTTCACGAAAAATTCAAAATGTTTTTGGCATGGCTTCACTTTTTATCTAAATTTAGCAAACATTTGCTTCTCATGAATATTCTTACCTAATTGTAAACGAAAATGGATTATTCCCAGTTATCGGATATGAATATTAAAAGGTTAGCTTAATCATAAAGAAAAACAAGAGCTGTCATCACTGGTGACAAATGACCGCGGAGTGTGCCCAAGAATGCTACAATCATTTTGTGACCTTGACCTGACAGGCCCGGGTCATAAATGCGACATATCTTCTCAATATGGTTAACATTTGCGTTGAATCATTTTCAAATCCTTTGATAAATGGCAGAGTTATGAACCAGAAATAAACAAGCCATGTTAACCTTTGACCTCTAAGTGTGACCTTGACCTTAGAGCTGAGCTAGGTCTCTGGGTCTTGCGCATGACACGTCGACTCATTATGGTACACATTTATGCTAAATCATTTTAAAATGCCTTCATGGATGTCAAAGTTATGGACCGGACACGAAATGGACCCTGTTAACCTTTGACATCTAAGACCTTTAAAAATCTCTTTATGGATGGCAGATACCACCCGGAAGTGAATTTACACGAACGCACGCATGGACGAACGGACGGACAGCGCGATTTTAATATGCGCCAACTTCGATGGCATAAAATGAATATGCTCCATTCCAGAATGTACGTGTGTACCTGACAAACTGTTCATTCCTTTTCCCCTTTTTGACCATGATCCATCCTGACTTACAGTGACATCTACCAGTTCTGTCGTACAATCATTTTCATCTACTACACTTGACGTCTGCATGATAGTTTCTATAAATAGAGAAGTTCATTACCTTTAACCTCTATGAGTGACCTTGCCTATGACCTTTAAGATAAGGACATGGGTCTTGCACGTAACATACCGTCCGATTTTGGCGACCATTTGTAATACATAATTTGAAAATATATCATAGGAAGGAAATTACAGCTCAGACAGTTTTTTATACCTATTTTCGACCTTTAACATATGTGTGACCTTGGCTTTTGAACTACACACTAGGCCATGACGAATACTTGTCACATGTTTCATAATCCATCAATGCAAACGGGCTCGACAACAATGAATTACATATAAAATGCAACCGTTAATGCATAAAAATGCAACCGTTAATGAAATGTAAAATATATATGCCATAATGGAATAAGAAACTTGTATAAAATTTGAACTTTGAACTGTGAAGTGTAAGTGAAGTATTGTTTGTGAATTATGAACTGTTATTTGAAGAATAAATTAGAAACCTAGAATTATGAAGAGCCAAATTAAAGTTCAAATAAAAGGGTACCTTGAGTTTTATTTTGTTGTTCTATCCAGATATGGTTTTCATCAGTATTTCTGTCACCACGGAAATCTATACTCCTGGCTTCTGAAGAACTGTAGGCGTTACAAGTTTTCAACATGGAATCACCAAACACTGTAAATTAAATGTTATTGAATTAATTTAATAATTATTTCTTTTATCTCGATGGTGAAAGAAGCTGTTTTTACAAACAAGTTGTTGTTATTTATACTAATCGCTCTCGAGACTCATTCCAAATGGAATCATGGAATCAACCTCATATATCGTAGTGGTAGGGAGGATCGATCCAGGGACTTTTTGCTCATTAAGCAAATACGCTATCACTGCGCTACGATAGCTCCTCGTCTATATATATAAGTAAAGCCTTTGTACGTTGTTCATTAACTTTTCTGTCAGTCATTTAGTAAGTCGGAAGAAGAAAAACAAAGACAGACAGACAGAGATTCACGGTTTTCACGTAGAAAGCAAACATTCAAGCAATGAAGGGGGAAAATAAGAAGGAACCCATCACTTACTTGATACGTTATTTGTGTTATTGATCTCTCTATCCAGTTCTACTGGACACACTTCATCACCATCTAAAAATGTAGAATATACCATGAAACTGTCGCGCATGTTTTTTGTTGTTTTACATTATAATAAATTAGATTATGTGATGAACGAAAAACGATTACACGCAACATAAAATGAGCCGTGCCAGCGAACAGCATGGACCCTGACCAGACTGCGCGGATGCTGGTCGCAAACTACTATGTTGGTTTTCCCATGGCGCGGCTCAAATAAGGAAAGAATTAATCATATGGGACAAAGAATATCATGGAAGGTTAGAAAAAAACGAACAAACGAAGGAAAATGAAAAATGAAATAAAACTTACATGAATTTTCCTTATTGATTCCATCATTTGTACTAATATCATTTCTTCCTAATTCTAACGGGTACATTTCACCACCATCTACAAAATTATTAATATATCAACATGTCATTCACAAGACAATTTTATAATAGATTATCAAATTCATTAAGTTGTTGTCAGGGGTTTTCAAGAGTAAGAGCGCGCCACATTGTGTATACAGACGGACAGACACATGTACGGACGGACAATCAGACAGACAAGCTGATTCAGTATCCCTAACGACAACTGCTGCGGGGGTGATGGGTATAAAACGATTATTTATGACGAGACTTAAATAATTAAAACCGCCGCGATTCACAATAATCATATAAGTTATGTTGATAAATATCCTTTTTTTTTCTATACAGAGTTCTATTCTAGTGTAATAAAGCTTTGACGTCGACGTCGTTTATAGTAAAGGAGACGTTGGTCAAATTGATTTGTTTATATAGTAAAAGAAAGTAGAATTTTTAATGTTTCGACAGGAAAGGCTAACATGTGATAAAAAGAATATTACATTTGTGACTTTCCACATTGAATTAATTAAACTCGTTGAATAAAATTGATAAAATGCTCGGCAGAGCCTCGCATTTTATTATTTTATTCAACTCGTTTAATAAATTCAATATGAAAAGACACTCATGTAATATCCTCTATGTGCAAAAATTAGATGTTGTTTACGTTTTCTAGAAAATGTTTACTTTCGTGTGAGAAAGATATATCAATGATTATTTGATAAAACCTGACATTTCGCATGCAAAAACCTGTCAAAATGCGGATGCAGAAGTCATGCATGAAATGTAAACATTACGATGATTTCAAAAACGATAACAAGAAAAACTAGAACATCCTTGTAAACACAATCCAATCGAGACCTAAAACAAATACCAGTAGTTTTAATTATTTTCTCGCTCGTATACCACCGCCCCGCAAATTATCGCCCCACAACTTTATTAATGTTGGCAAATAGACAGTACTTGCGCCGAAAGAAGGGGTTGCGAATGTCATCATGATCAAATTACGCGGACGGAATTCGAACCCGCGACCTCCGGGTTAGGAGTCCGACGGTACTTACAGGTTTTTTTACCAAGGGGGGGAGGGGCCAAGACCTGTTATTTGGTGGGGGCGGGGAGGGGGATAGTTGAATAATTATTGAAATGTGCATCTGTTTAATAAATAATGATTTACTACATTTTATCGGTGAATAAATATAATCAGAACTTCGGATGCTTAGTAATTAAATCAGGAGTGTGTAGCACGAGTGATTTAATTATTCGCATCATTTTATCCATCAACAAAATACAGGAACATATTTTTTATCAGTCACACTGTGAGTGATATAGGTTTGCTATTTCTTTTATTAGCATTCAGCAAAAAATAAACAGAATTTGTTTGTTGTGAATGGATATCGAATATCACATCGAGAACTGATACAATAACTCGCGCTACCTGCTCATGAAAATATTTAATTGCATCAACTGTCAATGTTTTCTCGCTCGTATACCACCGCCCCGCAAATTATCGCCCCACAACTTTATTAATGTTGGCAAATAGACAGTACTTGCGCCGAAAGAAGGGGTTGCGAATGTCATCATGATCAAATTACGCGGACGGAATTCGAACCCGCGACCTCCGGGTTAGGAGTCCGACGGTACTTACAGGTTTTTTTACCAAGGGGGGGGGGGGCCAAGACCTGTTATTTGGTGGGGGGGGGGAGGGGGATAGTTGAATAATTATTGAAATGTGCATCTGTTTAATAAATAATGATTTACTACATTTTATCGGTGAATAAATATAATCAGATCTTCGGATGCTTAGTAATTAAATCAGGAGTGCGTAGCACGAGTGATTTAATTATTCGCATCATTTTATCCATCAACAAAATACAGGAACATATTTTTTATCAGTCACACTGTGAGTGATATAGGTTTGCTATTTCTTTTATTAGCATTCAGCAAAAAATAAACAGAATTTGTTTGTTGTGAATGGATATCGAATATCACATCGAGAACTGATACAATAACTCGCGCTACCTGCTCATGAAAATATTTAATTGCATCAACTGTCAATGTGATATATTCTATATCCACTCAAAACAAATTCTGTTTATTTTTTTTTTGCTGAATGCTAATAAAAGAAATTGAAAACCTATATATCACTCACAGTGTGACTGTTATGGAACTGATAATACTGATGTTTGGTCAGTTATACTTAGTTATGATAACTTAGTCACAAACTGAACTTTGATCGTTTTTTGTGTGTTTTTATTGAATTAATCTCCTCCGCTTAGCATTGGGTTTATTCCGCCAGAATGACTCAGAATGCACCACAGACACTCTAGTTTTTCAAATTTTTCGTGGGGAGGATACCCCCATACCCTACTACCAAAGTCGCTTCTTCGGCGCATCGGGCCTGCAATTTATAAAAAGCCAACTACGCCCCAGGCTGCTGTTACGTTTCATTAAAGAGCAATAAAAAATTATTTTATACTTCTTTGGTTTCATCAAAATCTGCCAAATGGTATTTAGAAGAAAGGAGAGGTACTGACAGACGAGACAAAAAATGTTTCTATACAAAATCACAATTGTTTTAAGGGCACCATAGTCACGCAAAATAACATTCAATTTCGTCTACAAAAGCTGTCCATGGCTAAATATGGTACGGTAGTGGTCACACGTAACAGTGTGCTGTTTTGAACGATGTCTGCACATATTGCCACATACTGTCAGGATTGAGTGAATCTCAAACAACGACTACGTTTGTCATCTTCATTTCTGACATTTTTCACAGACATCCACAAACAGCGGGTTTTGTTCTTTCTTTAATTCTGATGTTTTTGACGTGTAATTTGTTCCCGAGGAATGCATATTATATGCAGTTTATGTTCATCTGTCCACGGATATCACACTGCTGAACCCCAAGTGTTTGGCTTCGTGATTTAATTCTGATAAACAGTTACAGAATATCTCAGGTGTTTCCGTTGTGATCTGAAAAAGAAAGAGAAAATGTATCATAAACCCCTTGCAAGGTAAATGAAAATGTAATTTTCTCGTACTGATTTACAAAAAACTAGTAATGATATCATATCAAAACATACTAACTTTAAAATAGGTAGGTTAATGTAACAATTTAAGGCAATTTTCATTTTTGTAAAGCGCGTATAAATATGGGCTGAATTTGCCAAATACCGGCATGGCAAAAAGAAACCGGCGGCTATTAAATGCTTTCGTCCAGCACTGTATATTACTGACATAAACGTTCATTGCTAGATACTAGTTTTGCTAGTATGGCAACTGAAGTACCATTCGTCAAAATAAATTGAAAGGTTATTCAAAAGTACAATCATGCCAAGTCCAACACGAACAATTTGGACGATGCCGCACGGGCGGAGAGCCGGGAAGTGCATCGATTCAGCTGGTGAACCGGGAAGGCGAAATTTTATATTACCGATTTCTTGGAAACTATAGATTCCGGTAATTAATCAAGATATCACTGACCTCTGATATAATATGGTGTGGTGGATGGGGATGTGTTTCCATGAAGTGCATTGTGCTCAAATGTTCTCTTAAACGGAAGGCTTTCTTGAAAAATGCAAACGTCAGTGATAAACTAGACACACATGCGGGTACTTTAGACTATATGTCATTTCCAAATCTATTCCTTACCAATGAAATAATCGCAAGTTTACTCACCGAATCGAGGTGTTTTGACACAAAAAAGCCGCATCGGGGAGTATTGTGCGCACCTGTTGATGACGTACTATACCACACCTGTAACCATTAAACATGAAATATATATTGACAGATGATGAGCAGTTTTGGCCAATGAAATTTAGGTTCTTTTTAGAACATATGATAAACAAAAATATCATCCGGTTACACTATTTAAAAGACCTTCGTCTGCGTCGAAAATATCATTGTTTGTATTAGGATACATTTGATGAAACAGGAATAAAGAGTAGAGGATATAATATAAACATAACTACAGTTCAAGCCTTATACGACATGTAAGTAATACATTTCATATTATTTTGAATAAAGACAGATCTATGCAAAAGGAGTATCCTTACAAATTTTGAACAGAATGAGGAAACATATAAAAAATAAGAAAAATGTTAATAAACCTTGGTATTGAAACTATTGGTAACTTTTCTTCTCTATTGCACGACTCCCCGATCAATAGTTGGTTATAGTTTTAACTATTCATAAGTAAGCCATATTAAAGGATATCAGAAATAATGTTTTGAAGTACTGACTTTAGCCAAGTGAAGCTGTGTTGAACTATGAACCGGTCAATGCACATACTATCATATGGACCGGCGATTATATAAGGCGTCTTTAGTTAAAACTGGAAGTGAATTTTCATTTTTTCATACGGAATATTGTTGGCCAGAGCTTCTGGCACCAGACCAGAAAGAAAAAAATGCCATTGCACATGTGATACCCTATCCCTATATGTACAGGTTTCATAGTATACATTATAGGGGACAGAGTATAACATTTACAATGGCATTTTCTTTCTGGTCTTGTTCCAGTGGTCCTGACATATGACGGGGATCATTTGATAAATGAATGGGTGGTTGCTGACAACTCAATACATTTCCGATTGTTGCCACAACAGAGCTAAATGAATATTCGTTTTACAATCTGCTAATAAAATGATTGCAAAGGAATACATTACTTAAATGAAACATGCCGACTTATTTTACATGGGATTCAAAGCATTATATCCGCTCAAATTATATGGCTAAAACATTATGTTTATTTCTAACTATTTATATTCACGTTTACATTTTGAATGGAAAGAAAAAGCGTTTATTTAAGAATTAGATGCTTTTTTGTGGGTTTATACGGGCATTATATCTATATATAAAATATGTAAAAAGATCCACTGGAAGCATAGAATGCAACCAAGCAGAATAACAGCAGATTCGGTTTGACTGAGTCTGTTCATGACAGGTAATAAAATGTGCAAAATCTCTCACGCCCACTAGCACCAGTTTAAGCGGAATTCTATTACAAAGATATTGAATGGACTCCATGATCTCAAAGGACCAGAAAATTTAACATACGGGGAGACTTTTTACAGTCGACACACGGCACTTAAAGATTGCTGTTGCGATAGTTAATAAAAACTATAAAAAGATCCTTTGGAGGCATATGATGCAACCAAGCAGAATAATAGCAGATTCGGTTTGACTGAGTCTGTTCATGAGAAGTTATGAAACGTGCAACACATCTCATGCCCACTAGCACCGGCTTTAAACTCATTGGGACTTCTTGCAGATATACATGAATCGCCCAAGCGATGCAAAAGTCCAAACGTGCTTTATACCTGTATAAACGCACAAAAATAACATTTGACTCTCATATTTACAATTTTTACAGTAGCTTGCAAAAATAAGTCAGGATATCGATCTGTTCAACATCTAAACAGAACAGCCAAAAAGACCTTTCCGGTAGAAATACGGTTCCAAGTTTCTATAATACAGTTAAGTTCAATGAAAACCATACAGTCATGTCGATTCAGTTTTGATCTTTGTCGTGAGAAAAAAATAGTTTTAGCTATAATTTAATGTTCTTTGTGAAATTTTGGTGTCCAAGTTTGAGAGAATTTTTCAAACGACGCCATTTTGCTCATGTTCTTTTTTTTGTAAATGACGCTTGGATGCGCTTGCAATCCTTGATATCGTTACGCCAATGTTATTTATACGAAAATTAACGTTTTTTTCTTTCCACACATAATATTGTTATAGTGAATGTGAATGATTCTTTTTTAATAAACAACATTGGGGCAATAATATCAAGGGAAGACCTTTCCGCGAGATTGCTCGCGTAATCTGGTCATTCACAAAAGAAACATCAACAAAATGGCGTGGCTCGAAGAAAAATTCAAAATTGGACGCCAAAATTTCAAAACAGCTTTTATTATTTTTTCTGACGGCAAAGATCAAAATTGAATCGACACGAATGTATGATTTTTCACTGGATTTAAAAACATTTTAAATAACCTGGAATTGCATTTTTATCGGTTTGAACGTAGGTGGTCTTTTTTTTCTTGGCTGTTCTATTTAGATGTCGAAAAGATATGCCGACATCTATTTTGATTTTCTGATACTCCTGGTAAGCAAACCGCTATTTTGTAGCAAGCTATTAGATACTATTTTATACGGGTATTAACCATATTGGGTCTTCTTGCAAGAAGTTCCACCCTGCGCACTATTTAGTAGCCAAGGCAATAAATGTATATAGCAAATAGAAAGTTCTAAAATTGTCTACCTTTGTTTTTAGATACTTTGCATTCGCCGGGCAGAATGAGGACTTTCATTTTGTTGTTGTTTGTCGTAACAAACCTGTTGCCGAGTATCAGTGCAGGTAAATTAAAAAAACATAAATTTTCCTCCTGTATTTTGCAGGTAGCAGTTTGGATTGCTGAAACAATGTAACTGAACCTCGAGTGTGAGGCACGCGTTATACAAACGACTGTCTACATTTTATTCTCTGATAAAACACAGGAACCTCAATCAGCTTAGAATAAGGCCCCCAAAAAGGGACCTATGTTTTTTGAAAGCAATTTATAAAAAATTTATTTTACGACCTCAGTAGATAATAATTGTTGAGACAATTTTTATTCAGTTACATTTTATACACATTTGATATATAAGACACTGACAAATGACATAGATGAGGCCCTAAAATGGGGAAAATTGTTTAAAAATCTCATTTACAGGATGACTTTATTTTTTTAGTATGAATATCATATCACTTAAGTAAACAAAACTAATTGTAGTATTTAATGATATCAAATCATTATTTAAACATTCGTTACATTTTGAGGTTCATTAAGGGTATTTCATAAAACAAGTTCACATATACGTACATACTGTAATTCATATAATAGTCTGCATTCCTGTTCCGTACAATTTTCATTCTCACATCGATCTGACAGTACTTATACTGTACATGGAGTACGGATAGTTATTTTGTGTTTTTCTTGTGTTGCAAAATCCCTGTATAACATATTATATAAAACATAATTTTACATGTTTTTCAAGACAATTAATGACTTTAAGCTAAAGTATACCATCATCCTAATGCTTTCTTTATAACAAAAGAAAATGGGATGTGTACTAAATGTTATTTTATCAGTAGGACATGAATATAAGAAGCGACAGACTCGCCCGCACTATGAGAGAATGTTGTTTTAACCATGACGAGAATTGACCTAGATTTAAACCATATATCAGTAAGAGCGGCCTGTCGCTTCTGACTATTGACAATAAATAACAAATGCTGATTGAATGGGATAAGGCCGTGACTTTTATTATTATAATATCATTACAGAAAATTATTGAAATACCATGGCATATTGTATGAGATAGAAGTATCATGAAATGATAGATTTCTAGCCAAATTGCATAGAAACAAAATAGGCAACGCTATGATGCTGAGGCTCTAAATTTATGATAAGCACACATATACTAGACAATGGAAGGAGAATGCAAAATTGGAAATTGTGCTAGCAAATCCAGCTGCCGAAAATCCGAGGCCAAGATGCTCAACGAATTCTCAACATCATGATGATGGATTTTGCGCTGATTGCCTAAATTATGCTGATGATTGTGTATACAATATGCCATACCGAAATGCACAAAGTGTGTTGAGGGCCACCAAATATTTTATGAAATAAAATTTGCCCATAAAATGGTACATTGAATATTGTATCTAATTACTGAATAACCACATGCAAGCATTCATTTCTTTAATAATACCAACGTCGTCATCATCATCATCATGAGGATACCATCAAAATTATAAAAAAGAACAATTAGTAAATAACTACGATATTATATTTCTTAAACTAGAGATGCTTTTGAGAAAGGCGCATGTCTCCCACAACTGCCTTATCAGACTTTCAGTGCTTTGATTATAACGCGACTGCCTTATCAGACTTTCAATGCTTTGATTATAAAAAAAACAAGTTTCAAGGGCCTTAATTCCGAAGTATTTGGCAAGTTATCGAACCTGGCCGAGATCTTATGGTCAAACACATTTTCGTCAAGTTTGGTGAAGATCGGATGAGAAATGTTCATCTTAGAGTGCGGACAAGCTTTGTGACCGACGGACATACGCACACAGACAGACAGACAGACAGACAGACACACACACACACACACACACACACAGAGGAATAAATAATATATGTCTCCCACACCACTATGTGGACATAGGAGACTGAAAAGATAGTTTGATATCCAACACACAAAATACTGGAGAATACTATTCCACAAACTGATAAATAAGTCATTACCATTTTGAAGCTAAATATATAAATGAATCCGTTCAGTAAATTTGTTTAATTATACATTGTACGCAACAGACACGGGTGCAATGGTGAGGATCGGGCACATTGTGCCGCGCAATAGTTAACCCTCCAAGCAATCAACTGCACTAAGCGGCACTCAAGAACATAAACAGGGGGGAGATGTCTGTTTCAGCTTACCCAAATGTTAGAGGTTTGTAGCAAAGTGATCCACAAATATATAAAATATATAATATGTACTGACTTACAAGTACACATTTATAAACAACTTTCGACGGATCAAAGATCAACTGGCCGAAGAGTTGTAATCCCTGTTTAATATGAGATACAGTCAATACGAGGAATTTGGTTGAACGACCGACCATGTAGGTCAAGGCCCCCTCTAACGGTTAAGAAGCGCACGCCCTTTACACCAATAATAAGAGAAGGCCAGTCGAACGCCAAACTTAAGATGCTGAACTAGCGGCCAACCTAGGAAGTGAGCTTGAACTTTAAGATTCTACCGCAGTATCAAACCTTTAAAAGGCATACCAAAATTGTGGATCATATAAATTTTATATAGCTCACGTGTTCAACACGTACAGCGTAAAAAAGCATTTTTGAACAAACAAACAAACAAAATTAATTCTCCTGTACGAGTGCGTTGGACCAGTATCTCCTCTGAGAGACATAATAACAACGTCAGTAATAAAATTGATAATCTTTTTGGTCCATTCCAATATCATCATAAGAATCGTCTTGACCACTAGTCGTGTTCGCCAACATCGACCTTTTCAGTACATAAATCTACTAAATCCGTTCTAGTATACTTTGTATTATCACCATCTGCAACGACAGCAACTTGACCATAATGGACAGCATGATAAATTATTACTCTTTGTAAGTATTCAACTGCTAGTAGCAACAACCATAGAAAGATGCGTTCATTCATTCTCAAATTTTCAATCGTTTTTTTAATTTTTGCATTTCATTTGTAATAGAGTGTATATCTAAGGCAGTGATCAAATAAAATGTTGTTGATTATGCTGTTGTAAAATATGCGTATTGAGACTTTCGGTCTTGAAATGTTCAAAGATATTTCATTTATTCGCTTAGGATAGTCGTTCAGTTTGACTGTATAAGCAGTGTAAACTTCGAGCTTTCATCCTAAATTATTAGAATATTGCGACGTTTCAAAGCTTTGACACGAGACATGTAAAACTGTCATCCAATATCAAAAACACAACGTCTCAACAAAACGGCAAAACGTGCAGCCTTGCACTCATCTTTAATTTAATGAAATACGCTGTAAAGGAAAAAAAACAATTTGTTCAAAAACTTATCTGCATTTTTCTTGCATCCTCCTCTCTGTGGCAACATTACTGGAAAACGCCAGCTCTTCAAACATGTGAGGAACATATTTTTATATACGAAGTGTCGATTTGTCTGCTTAGTTATTTGTGAAGGAGTGAACCGGTTTGAAATATAAAATTGATCAAAATGACCACACCCGTGAACTGCTCGTGCGTGAAATTGATTAATCGAGGCACGTTATATTATATGGACTGGATTAGAGTAACAGAAGCAGAAATTATAGCTCTTGCGTACCCACTGAAAAATAACATAGATTTATTTCTCAAGAGAACATAAATTCTTTTATTATTGCTAGTTTATACCATGTTTAATGATACAAAGTTATTTAAATTTGATTCAGATTTCAAGCTTTAGAATCACCAATAGTCTAAATTTCGCTTTCTTGAAAAGAGCACTGGTTTGTATGAGATTGACTTTTGTACGGTTTGAGCCAACGACCTACGTATTGAGCTGGCAACACCTTTACCACTAGTTTGCCTGTCCCACTGAACCACTCCATAGAGCCCTAGGTTTATTGTTATAACTATACACGTTTCTAAAGTGCAGTGATTTACTGCAGACACCCCAAGAATGCAAATAGTTACATATAAAAATTTGCTACAGATGAATATAATTATAATACAGACATAAAAGGAAGCCATGCCACATAGATTTAGAAAGTAAAGATTAAACGATTAGGTTATAAACAATGTCTCCTTAAAATAATTGATGTCTCCTTAAAGGTCCAATACTAAGGAAAGTGAACATTTTAATTTCTTTTAAAAAGCACAGAAACTATTTCATTTTATTGGAAAATGAAAGTTGGTATGTAGAAATTCGAAATAAATCGCAGTATATGTACAATTATTTTTCTATGAAGTATGAAGAAAGTTAAAAAGACCTGGGGCGGGGGGGTCATTCTGTCGATTCATTGAAATTTCAACATAATACACATACATTTCTTTGAGTTCCAAAGACCTTCTGTAAATTTTGACCTGCCAATCTTCATTATTTAGTGTCTTGCAGAAGTCTTTGCACTGGCTATGAAAAAAATTGCCAACTCACTTTCCCTTAGTAATGGACCTTTAAGATAACTGAGCTACTCTTATCCTGCATAAGTTTAAGCCTTTTGGACAAATTTATAAGAAAACAGTGTATTTTTATCTTAGGTTCCAAATCGGTCTATATACTAATATCATGTCTCTAATAAGAAATGATCATGCACAGCATTGTACGTGTGAGTCAGAGTATAATATTCTACATCTCTGTAATGTCGATGGAGCTCACTGCAGACCATCCTATGTATAATCATAGCTGATATGTGACCTTTGTCCAATATAGGAATACCACTCAGTAGCGCAATTAAGGCCTAGAATAATTGCTTGTTATTTGGCCAGTGCTAGTATTCGTTAATAATTTTATCTAAGATTTTAAAATGTTTAATATCTATTTCGCAGATTTTTCCTTTAATTAGTTTAATACAACGATAAATAACAAAATGAATTATGCCAGACTTAGAATGTTGAAAAATCAGAGTTCTGTGAATTGCTATATACAATACAGTCCAGAACACAACTTTTAATCAACAGTAACAGTAGATATATAGTTATGTTTTAAAATATTTGCGTCAATGAAACACTACGTCCTTCTATGATATATTGCAACTGCCAAGACTATTCCCAACTGCTACACATGTGAACAAATCGCATATTCGAACCATATGCAAGCTGTTATTATCATTATTTATTTATTTATTTGTTTACTTAATATCCTAATATCCTTTCGTTGCATAGGCAAAACTCAGACATTAAGGATATACTATTTTTTGTTATCGTTTTTGAAATCTTCTTCAATGTTTAATTTAATGCATGACTTATGCATCCACATTTTGACAGGCTTTTGATAAATGCGTCTACCCACACATTGCAAATATTTCAAGTTTTCTCACGCGAAACGTAACTTTTTTCTAGTTAACGTAAACAACATCTAATATTGGCAAACACAAATTAAAACTGCGTAAATTGCTAAATGGTATTTCGGTATCCAGATTTGGATATAGATTAATAGATTTCCTTGAATTGCAATCATCAAAAAATCTTCAATATCACGCCAAGAGTGACTTTTTTCACACTCCAGACATCGGCTGATCATTTTTGTTCTCCTGCTGCTCTCTTCATTTACCAATGAAACACATGTCATTTTGAACAGCAGAGTGAGATGGGTGTCCCGTTTTTTGTGCAAACAAATTTTCCGACATGCCCAAATTGAGTACATCGAGGTTCAATAGACATACATAGTGTTATGTTGGTATGTTTTAGAAAACGAACGCTCAGTCATTTGATTTGAAAACATGATTCAATGTAACAGACAAAAGATTAAGGGAGTTAATTTTGATGTTCCCTACAAAAACATACAAAAAAGATCCGTTGAGGGGCTCCTGTTTTTAATATAAATCTGTTGCCCTAATAATTACATGTATAACAGTTAATATTAACTTCAATTTAAACCAAATACAGCGTTACTATTTTTAAATGGATCTTAGAATGAAACTAGTATAGAACAGGAATATTCAGAAATTGTAAAGCGGACTATTCATGTACATATAGGTACATTAAAGTATGTTATATAAGATACCTCGTGGACCTCAGAGCTTTTACATTTTGATATCTTATACATGATATACATGAATTCAGTTTATTTGTTTATGTTAAGTTCAGTAATATGATATTTTAACGATTAAAATAAATTAATTTGCCCTTTGAATGAGATTTTTTAACAATTTCCCCTTTAATGATCATATCATTTTTCCTGAACCATGTATTTTGAATGTCTATAAAATGTAATTGAATAAATTTTGTGTTAAGAGTTATATTTGATGAAGGTCATGAATTAACCTTTTGGAAATAGTTGTAGATATATTTGATTGAAATAAATAAAACGTAGTTCCCCTTTGGGGCCTCTTTTTTTTTTTTTGGTTGATTCAAGCCAACAAATCGTATATGTAATCCTTTCCTGATTCAGTATACTTTATAATAGTTAAATACAAACTTTCATGCTTTCTTCATAAGAAACCTCTTTTCACACTCAGTTTTAAATTTCAACATACAGTAAATATCTGATTACGTCCCTTTTTAGTATGTATCTTGAGAATTAGGAGTATTTTGGGGTAAACTTTGTGTATTTGTCAATACCAAATGGTTGTCGGTCCATGTCAGTAATATGTTATCCATGTTTAGATATGTACTATATAGATAAATTTCAATTTAAACGAAAAACTTTTCTTTTTCAAGACATTTTACCTCCCTTTTTTTAAATTGATTTAAAAAAAGGAGGTTTCATGGCAGATAGAGCCTGTCTCCTCCTTTATTAAGATTTGGGATCCCTTAAAGTAATTTCATGAAAAATTTGGTGCTTTCTTCACAAACGGGAACATCTTTGCCATTTCTTGTTCCATATCTTATTCGCTATAATTGCCATATGAGCCGTGCCATGAGAAAACCAACATAGTGGGTTTGCGACCAGCATAGATCCAGACCAGCCTGCGCATCCGCGCAGTCTGGTCAGGATCCATGCTGTTCGCTTTTAAAGCCTATTGGAATGGAAGAAACTGTTAGCGAACAGCATGGATCCTGACCAGACTGCGCGGATGCGCAGGCTGGTCTGGATCCATGCTGGTCGCAAAGCCACTATGTTGGTTTTCCCATGGCACGGCTCATATTTCAACGAGGGTTGTCTTCCTATATGTTTGTATAGGAATGTTATGTGTAAAAATAAATAAGAAGCTTCTTTTAAAAAAATCGAAGTCCATGGTTGATCTTTCTTAAAGGGACTCTCTTTCATCGGCCAAGGTGCTGTGATGGTGAATTTCAAGCATTTAAAATGATTTGATACTGCTCTAAAAGTTTCGTGCAATGATGCTTAATTTAAGAATAATTGAATGAAAAATAAACGAATAACAATTATGGAGTCTCATCAATACATTCAAAATCTAAATAGTTATCATTTGCAAAGGAATTCTCGAATCTTCACAAAAATCGAAAATAAATTACCCCATTTACCGATCTTTGCGTTTTAGGTGAGAAATGCGCGAAATGGGCTAGTGCATTTTACCGTTCAGACCATGGTTCTTATAGTAAACCTAGGGTCAAGGTATAACATGTACAGTGTTTTTTTTCTAGTCTAATGCCAATGTATATAAGCTGTTTAAACGAAATGCAAGTCGGTGCAAGTTTAGTCTACTTTGTGGTGTAATAAGTACTAGTAGTTTCCTGTGTATCGATGTACGTTACCGTGAGGAACATTGTTCTCTTCAACACCATGCATGTTTTTTTAGGTTGCCCTGATGGATGGATATCATATGGCGGCCATTGCTACTATATTGGATATGAGGCACTGCTGACGTTTCCAGAGGCATGGGTATGTGATTCTGTCCAAAGAAAGTTGTTAATCGCTTTCTTAACTTCCCAACTACTTTTTGGTGGCATGAAACGTATCAATTCGCCTTGATGAAAAATATTCGGCCCGGCTTTAAAATAATTTCACACAAATAATATTTTGGTCACCCTCTATAGTCCAGTCTCTGAGGGTTGTCTGTTTGCACGAGAGGTCCGGAGAAAATGTCTCTATAAATGATTAGAGGAACAACTTGGGTGTAAGAAAATCAAGGGTGGTGGTATCGCATCATGGGGCGGTCTGGGAAAATCCAAGATGGCCAACAAGATTGCCGCCAAAAACTAAAAATTACCATTCTCCATTTTATGTGGCTACTAAAAGTGTTCAAATTATTTTGATTCGTCACGAACATATCCACCAAAGAGCGTGGCCACTTTCTCCTATATTTATACAGTTGATATTATGAAATAAGTTCTTTTCAGAAACTGATAGCCCAATTTTAAAATAAATATACTCAAGTATTCCATGAGTTATCATTTACTACGAGTGTTCAAATTATTCCTATTTCACGAAAACATGGCTTTCAGAGCTAAAAACAGAACAATCTTCAAATGACATCCCAAACCGCTGGTCCGATTTTTTATATAATATTTCATAGAAACGTTTCTTTGATCACTCTAACAACAGTCAACTGATTATAATCCATCGAAAAAACATGGCCACCGGATGGCGCGGTCCCTATGCCCTATACATGTATGTGCATAGTGTAAACATTATAGATATTCTTGTCAGAATCTGTTTGCCCGGTCCGATTTAAAAATAATATCACACGTCAAATGATCCTTGAATGACCCTCTATCAACGTTGATCAAATTTGATCCCTCTACCAAAAATATCCAAATTATTCTGAATCATCAATAAATGGTCACCATAGGGTGTTGTCACTTTTACCTATTTATTGGCCTACATAGTGGATACTTTAGAAATCTTCATGTCAGAAACTGATGTGTCGATTTTAAAACAATTCCAACAGAAGTTTCTTGGGTGAAATTTTACTAAGAATGTTCAGATTATTGATATTCCTGGAAAAAAACGTGGCCACCAGAGCTTAAAATAGAAGAAAGAAGTTGGTCTTGTTATAAAACAAATTCAAAGAAATGTTTTTTAAATGGCTCTCTCCCAAGATTGCTCAATTATTTTGATTTAAAAAGCCGTTAGTGGCCATTGTTAACTTTCTCTATAAGTGTGTAGTGGGAAATTAAAACACCAGAAACTGTTGGCCCAATTTTAAAAACAAATGTTACTGGAATGGTTTTTTTTTTTTCGTCTTTTGATGATCCACTACTAAGATTGTTCAGAATTATTGATTCGTCAAAAAAAAAAAATGACCGCCAATTTGCCGAAACATATATTGTTGAAATATTTTTTAAATGTTCTAACCAAAAACTGTTAATCCGATTTGAAATAATTTCCCAGAAATGCTCTTTGGGTGACGATCTACCAAAAATATCATAATATTTTTATTTTTCACAACAACGGCCGTCAGTGCTAAAAAAGGGAAACAAACACTTCTAATATCCTTTAGTAAATGTCTACTAAAATTGTTAAAAACCATCTTGATTAAAAGCACATAGTTACCAAGGATGGGTAAACCTCAACTAAAAGTGTTAAAAGCCATCGCTATTTAAACAAGAGGGCCAAGATGGCCCTAGGTCGCTCACCTGAGAAACACACCATAACAGTGGAAACATGTTTGACCTAGTGATTTAATGGAAACAAATATTCTGACGAATTTTCATTAAGATTGGACAACAAATGTGGCCACTTAAGTGTAAACAAGTATTTTCTTCAATTTGACCTAGTTTTTGAACCAAGGTGACCTATATTCAAACTTGACCAAGATTTGATCAAGGCAATCATTCTGACCGAATTTCATCAACCTCAATTGAAAAATACAGCCTCTATCACATACAAAACATTTTTCTTTGATTTGACCTGGCGACCTAGTTTTTGACCCCAGATGACCCATATTTAAACTTGACCTTAATTTCATCACGGCAATTTTTCTGACTAAATTTTATGAATATCCAGTGTAAAATGCAGCCCCTATTGCATACACAAGGTTTTTGTTTAACTTGACCGGGTGACCTAGTTTTTTATCCTAGATGATCAATATTCAAACTCTTCTTAGATTTCATCCAGACAAACATTCTGATCAAATTTCATGAAGATCAGTTGAAAAATACAGCCTCTATTGCATACACAAGGTTTTACTTTGATTTGACCTAGTGACCTAGTTTTGATCCCAGATAACCCATTTTCGAACCTGGCCTAGATTTTGTCAAGATAATCGTTCTGATCAAAATTCATGAAGATCAGTTGAAAAATACAGCCTCTATCGCATACACAAGGTTTTACTTGGATTTAACCTAGTGACCTAGTTTTTGACTCCAGATAACCCATTTTCAAACCTGGCCTAGATTTCATCAAGGCAATCATTCTGGTAAAATTTCATGAAGATCAGTTGAAAAATACAGCCTCTATCGCATACACAAGCTTTTACTTTGATTTGACCTAGTAACCTAGTTTTTGACACCAGATGACCCATTTCCAAACTTGACCTAGATTTCATCAAGGCAACCATTCTGATCGAAATTCATAAAGATCAATTGAAAAATACAACTTCTATCGCATACACAAAGTTTTTCTTTGATCTGACCTAGAGACCTAGTTTTTGACCCCAGATGACCCATTTTCGAATTTGGCCTGAATTTCATCAAGATAATCATTCTGACAAAAGAAGAGCAATTAAAAAGTACAGCCTGTGTCGCATACACAAGCTTAATGTTGACATACAGACGACAGACGCCAGACGACAGCAGACGACGGACATCGAGTGATCACAAAAACTCACCTGAGCATTGCTCAGGTGAGCTAAAGAGATCCTAATATTGGTCTATGGAGTTCTCTTGTGAATCTGCATGCCAGTTTTCAAATTGAACTGTGCAACTCTTGTGAGCGATATAGTCATGACCCTCTTGTTTTTTAGAAGTTTTTCTAGTATATACTTAATTTCAAGAACTTAATAGATATGAACTACACCATAATAACTTAAATACAATGTCATCGTCGTTCATATTGCAGCTTTACTGTGACATACGTGGTGCTTATCTCACACGACTAGACACTTACTCCGAGTACTCCTTCTTGAGAAACTTTCTGAAGATAACAAAAGGTAAGCATTTGCAAAATGAGGGATGGAGACTGGTAAATTATACAGAAACTAGTATACCATGGTGGAGACTGGTAAATTTCAGATAAACTAAATCCGCTGGCGGAGTCTGCATGGTAAACGTTTTTTTTTGAACCACGTTTAAGGCCCGTTTATTTATCACAATATACATGTATTTACATTGCATTTCAATATAAAACAAACATTTTGTACTATTTTTAACAGGTATGGTAAACTTTTGACTAATGAAATTTTCTATTTATCATTACTGTATATGTCTGCAATTTATAGCGGATACTTGGTTCAAACACCACGGATGCCTCCGCGGTCGCTGGTTTAAACATATTTTATTCCTTCCTTTTTGTGACAACATATACAATGTACATATACAGAAAATATGCAAAATATTATAAGAAAGGTAAAAGGGCTGGACCACAAGTTCATATAACATTAGTAGTTCGGTCCGTCCCCGAAGGTATATTTTTAAAGGAAAATTTTATATATAAGATTGCATTGTATTCTTATGAAAAATGATAAAATGTAATTGGAAGAGAACGAAGTTAAGCGAAATGAATAACAACAATGTTGGAGAAGAAATAGAATGATTTAACTGTAGAAATTAAAAGAAAGCTAGATAGATGGTAATATAAGAAGAGGGGGAGTCCAGAGTCTTCCAAGGGTCGTAACTTGATGTGTGAGGTACAACTGCGTTAAATTTATATATTAAACTAATACGGCAGCAATCAGATATCTTAACGAAAACGATTTGTATGTTTGCTTTTTCCGAATCACTTGTGTGTCACCTAAGTGAGTTTGAGCCCCTTCATGTGAGAAAGCTATCCAGCTGACTTACGGAAGGTAGTTATACACCAAGGCTCAAATGTATTTGTTTTATGTCAAACAATCTCCAAGAGAACTTCTTCATTCACTTCAAACTGAACATTTGCAAATATGTCCCCAAGTAGTTTCAAACCTTCGGTCTCGGTCACAAACATTCTCCGCGTTAATAAACAAAAAACGTGTGTTATCCCTATATTCTGGCCGTAAGTTATATATTCCAAACTTATTTTCAGTATCAGCTGGCGCATGGATTGGTTTGACTGACCAGACACATGAAGGGATTTATCAATGGTATGGCACAAACACAAGCCCGACTTTCTCGGACTGGGGACCTGGTCAGCCAGACAATCTTGGCAATGAAGACTGTGTAGGAATATGGGCGGCCATTGACTACAAATGGAACGATTTTCAATGCGTTGGTTATAAATTGAGACCACTGTGCGAAAAGATTTCGACTTAACGCCCTCACACATTTGTATACTTTAATGGTTTGACTTGAAATATTTCGTTGCTGTTGATCCCATGTGCATAAAACTTCATATTTTTCCTCTCTGCCAACGGACCAACATTGCATTAACATTTGTCTAAAACATCCAACATATGTTTAAATTTAAAACATTTTCAGTTCATAAAAAGTCCTCTGGAGAAAAAGGAATGTTTCTTGCTATTTATATAAAAATGTATATTATTCTTTTCATTCTATGACAATTTTATTGTCCTAGAATTTTCTGTTATTATTTTGTAAAGTACTTGTTCGATACATATTTTAGAACTCATTAAAGTACATTCACTGTATCCATTTTACTTTTGGAGTTATAATCGAATTTAATATTTTTTTAGAAAATCCAATCAATATTTCTGTAAACTAAGAAGTAAATATTTCTTGCAATAACTTATAGCAACAACGGCTTCAAGGTCTGAAATGGGCTCAGTTAGCATATTAAAACATTACAGATACAATTACAAAAATACGAATACATGTTAAAGCTAATACGTTTTATCTCTTAAAATATGAGCTGCGCCATGAGAAAACCAACATAGTGGCTTTGCGACCAGCATGGATCCAGACCAGCCTGCGCATCCACGCAGTCTGGTCAGGATCCATGCTGTTCGCTAACAGTTTCTCTAATTCCAATAGGGTTTGAAAGCGAACAGCATGGATCCTGACCAGATTGCTCGGATGCGCAGGCTGGGCTGGATCTATGCTGGTCGCAAACGCAATATATTGGTTTTCTCATGGCGCGGCTCATATGATTTTATGCCACATATCAAGCACCAATTACAGTCTTGCATAATTCGATGTCATTTACATAACTTGAGGCACAAATATAACTAGTGTTCTTGAACCAATACTGATGGCTCTGAAGTGGTAATCACAATGTGTTAATATTATGTCTCCCATGGCGGGATCTTGAGGCTATATACCAATAAAAGAAGTTGTTCTTTGTTTCATATAAAATTCAGCAACTTCAGATCAATTTTGATACAGTTTCTATATATTCACTACGTAGACCTATTTTCCACAAGATATCTATACAAGTTTGCTTCAAGAAAACGAAAAGAAAAAGGGGTGTTGAATAGTATGCAGTGAAATGAAAGTCAACTGAAGTTAGGTACCCTCATATTGCCGCATTTCAGAAAGCGGTCCGTAGAATAAACACCCTACTTTCGTTTTCAAGTAAACTTCTCGAAAATATGCGAATATAAGCATGAAGTGTCTTATTTTATATAAAAATCATTCTACCAGTGAAATCATGCCTCTTTGCTTCCCCCACCCCCTTCCCGGTGTACGCGCAAATGCGCGAAAAATGGAAAAAATAGAAACTATTTATTAGGGACTTCTTTCGACTACATCACGGAAGCACATTTTTGACCGAATTACTGCTGTATAACCTATAAGGGGAACTATTTTATCTAATTTTCGGCAATTTTTGCATTTATTTCTCAGAAAACCTTCAGTAAAGACAACTTGCGCAGTTCCATTTACAAGTCATATGTTAAAGTCGAGAATTTTTTCTGAGGCCACTCCACGTCCGTTTTTCGGCCAAAAATGTCACCTCATGTGCCAGTTTTCGCATTTTTCGAGTGTTTTACACGAGTTCCGCAAGTGTTTTGATGCACAGAAGGTAAAATAAGCACTATTTCATCTAAAATGCCACGAATTTAACAAATCCTTCGTGTTTCATGTCTAAATCATATAAATACGGGATTTGATCGGCACCAGATTTAGTGAAATTTTCACCTCAGGTGCCGCGGAAAATTTGGTCTAAAATAAAAAATCTAAACCGGCCAAGTCTCTGTTTTGTGTCCAAATGTCGTTATACTTGATAAGAAACAGAATTATGAAATTCCGCTCTGTCTGCTGCCACATGATTTGCCCCTTATTTGGGCATCCGAACTCGGCTTCTTCATGGCGTGCTTCGATTTCCCTCCAAATTGCCTGAAACAGAGATAGAACATACAAGAAAGTACTTTATATGTTGGTGCGGTGAATGTAGTCTGGCTACCAACTAGATAATCTTTTCTTTTTTTTTTTGGAAAAAAAAAATCTGTTACATACTCTGACTTTATCAGTCCTGGCTCTATTTGAATAGCCTCAGGAGTTACTTCCTGTGAACAAAACACAGGGTCTGAACACAGACTACGATAGATGGTATGGAGGAGACTGGAACTTTAGAAAATATCTAAACAGGAATAATACTTGAAAGCACACGAATTCCAAACAAGTAATATGCGTCAAGAATAACAGAGACAAAATCTTGAATATTAACAAGCGAAGAGAACAAACTATCGATGGATTACCATACAGTGATTTGTAAAGAGATCGTTAGCATTATATTACTTAGCTTTTTTTTTTACACCACATTGATGTACTAGCGCATATTTTGCTTCTCCGTACCAAAATTCGGCTGAGATTTGGTCTTACCAAAATGCGTTGAGGTGCACATTATTAGTTTAGGAATATAGAATGCATTGACTCTTGGTATATATTAACTCCGACTAGTTTGATGAATAGTTAAGATGAATAACTTAACTATTTCTTATTTTTTACACACATTAACATGTGTTTTGGCACCTCTGTGCAAGTGATGTTTATATTTTGCGATTGAAGTCATTGGCTGTCGCATCTTCTTCACGTAATCATACTGGCAGGCAGTGAGTTTTACCCCTCAGAATACACACCAAACTATTCGGCGAGAGATAATTGAGCCGCACCGTGAGAAAACCAACATAGTGCATTTGCGACCAGCGTGGATCCAGACCAGCCTGCGCGTCAGGATACATGCTGTTCACTTTCACAGCCTTTTGCAATTAGAGAAACCGTTAGCGAACAGCATGGATCCTGACCAGACTGCGCGGATGCGGATGCGCAGGCTGGTCTGGATCCATGCTGGTCGCAAATGCACCATGTTGGTTTTCTCATGGCGCGGATCATTTATGAATTCATTGAATCTGCATGTAAAACATTGGTTTCCGATTGCCTCCCGACCAGATGCCTGACATTCAGGAGAAAGATATGTACAAGCCAAAGGTGGTTCATAGGTCAAAATGAATTGCCCATTAAAGATGAGGTAACACTTTAAATGTAACTACAAATCTTGACCTTAAGTTTATACTTACTAAATGGCAAATAAAATGTTTACATGTTTGACCGAATTGCTGTAGAAAGCTGCGTTTTGAAAGATTCTGCTGAAACATGTTTTTGTTCCTTGAAATACATGGAAGTTGGTTAATTATAACCTCAACGCTATCTGTAACTATTTGTAATATACAATCAGCTATGGCACACGCTGTAGACATCGGTCCTCTACAGTGTACCGTGGCTGTTTCCTGAAAAACGTAGATCAGAAATCCGTCTGACATTGTTAGAACAAAATCAGTCATAAGTATTATGTATGCACAAGGTTATCTTATTCATTTCTCAAAACAAAAACAGGAAACCGCGACACTCTGTCTAATATGTTCCAAAGTCAAACCTGCCCGTTTTCTTTTCTTTTTTTTTTTGATGAGCAAAAGGTCTGGAGTTATTTAATGTATATTACATACATTTAGTTGATACGCATTCATTCAAGTTCTATATAATGATGCTCGCATTTTCACTAATAAGCCCTCTTTATAAATCAAAGCACTGAGAGTACTGATAGGGCGGTGCATTTCAGCAGCGGCAGAATTCACTTGCAGTGACCGTTAAGACACCTAACAAAATCAGAGCATCAGCAAATTTTCTCCAGGACTTCACTTTCGTCAAGTCATGAATCTTTCGTTTTTTTAACTGACTTACTGAGGATTCTGCTAAGGTTTTCTTACGCTTCCTTTTTTTCGTTTACCAGGAATTCCTCTCTATTACTAAGAATTTGTACTTCAAATTTAGTACACCTAAACCTTTTTTAATATAAATAAATGCAAGTCAAACTGTATATCATCAGAATATAGCCATAAAGACAAAGACAAACTTCGAAAGAAAGTACACAATTTAAATAGAGTAGAAACAAGACCTTGAATACACTTTATATAGCTTATGCCTTGTCTATTATGACAATGGCTAGTATCAGATATGTAGAACTGGACGTGACACCAACATAACTTATACTTACTGATACACCATTAACCATTATGATGAAATTGTTTTTAAAAAAATGCTTTTTAAAAAGTGCCTTCATTGGTATTGTAAGTCTGCCCATCTGCAAGCGGATTTTCATTTGAAAACCTGGAGAATATTTTTTTGTGCCCAATAAACACTCTTGTTCCTTTGTGTGAAATACGTTACTTATCTGTAGTTGATTAAGAAAATAACAGTATCACTGTTATAGAAAGTGCTTCAAAGATGTTTATGTGCTATTACAGATCTCTCTAAAGTGAATGGACGCATCAGAAAATAGAAATAGTGCTAGACCAACTTTGCTAAACAAATATATAATCACTCTTTCTGAAGAAAATCAGGAATCTGCCTGAAAATGAAATTCATCTTTTAAAAGATCTGTGCGAAACTTGCGACAGCGCCGCATTGTAAATTATGCCCGATTCGCCGTTTGGCTTGCTCAGTGCTTGGGGTGTTATGGGTTCTATAAGGGCTTGTCGGTGTAATGATGTAACACTGTTATTTGTAAATAAACAGACTCTAATATTCAATGATATATATGAATGTATAATACATAGATATAACAGTTCTCAGATGTAATGGCGATTCTCTATCGTCAATAGCCTTATAGATCTATTATATTGTATTATGTTAAATGTAATGTACTAAACATGCAAAATGTAAACAAACATGGCGGTCAACGGCCGGTGGTCAACTTAAACAATAGTACAAAGAAAACTTACAAAACTCTTGTTTGGGAGGAACCCGGTCGAGGTCGGGCGGTGTTTGCCGGGAAAACTCTTGGTTTAGGGAACACGTGGCTGAATGCGGTTGGAGCGGCTTTCTTTCGGCAGTAAATACACCAGAAATATATACGAAACTTGTTTATTGCTCTTGTTTGCTGCAGCAAGAACCTTGTTAATTGCTGTCATAAACCATTTTACTGCTAGCTGTAACAGGAACCTGGTAAATCGCTTTCGTAAAACATTTAACCGCTGGTAGTTACGCGTAGACAACTGGTATACTGCTCTTATAAACCATTTGATTGCTGACAGTAACACATAGAAAACTCGGAAACTGCTTTCATTTGTCATTCCACTGCTGGAAGTAACAGAAGTCTAGTAAACTGCTCTCATAGACCACTTAACTGCTGGCACAAACATAACTGAGACTTGCAAACCATTTAACTGCTGGTATTACATAATTTATATGAGAATATTAAACTGCTCGTATAAAACAGTTATCTGCTAGCAATAACAGACGTAAAAACTTGATCAACTGCTCAAATAAACCATACTGGTAAACTGTTCTTAGTATTATTTAAATGCTGGTAGTTACGTATATAGGGGACTGGTAAACGTTCTTATAAGCTATTGAACTGCTGACAGTAAAATAGTAAGAAAAATGACGAAACTGCTCTGTAATATCGTTTTATTGCTGGAGGTTGCATATCCTGCTCTTAAAAACATCATTTAACTACCTGTAGTTAAATGATACAGGAACATATACAGGAAACTGATGAAAGTAATCGTTGAAACATCTTTTAACTGTTGACAGTAACATCTATCTGACACTGATACCAGATATCGTCATTTAACTGCTATCAGTATCATAAAATAATGTTTATATGAAAAAATTCGTATTTCAACAGCTGTCAATATCATACAGAAAACAGCTGAAACTGTGGTAAGTGACAATATGTAACTGCTGCAGTGACATACACAAAGAAATGACAAAGCATGTCGTAGAAACATCATTTACCTGCTGGCGATAACATCTGTAACGGGCTGAGGAGTGTTCGAATCCCGACTCGGCACTTTTCCCGCCTCATTATCGTGGAAGAAGCACAGATGTAAAATCATTGCACCTAACACTTTGCAACAGAACATAACAAGTCTTTGGCAATGTCCGTAAAAGAAATGACCATTGAGTAATTTTGTAACAAAAAAAAAATGAATATCCTTGGACGTTGCACTTGCGCGATCCAGTAACATTAAATGTAGGTTAATAAGAACAACTGAACGCGCACGAGACTTCGTTTACAAGTTTGAAGATAGAAATAGATTAAGAAAGCTTTAGTATACGATACGGACAAATGTATTAGCGAGAAGGGTAGGTTTGACGGCCTCTGTAGGAAACTGGAAAAACTGATTTAACTGCTGGAAGTACTACACGTATATGTAGGACACTGACAAAATAATAAGCTTATGCCATTCTCATCATCTAACTGGTAATACAGCTTTATTAACTGTTGTTACTGCTGGCAGTGGTAGTAGTTAACTGGTGTTAGTACACACGATGAATTGCTGTCACAGCTGGTAGTTAACTGCGACGAAAACTGCTGTAACTGCTGGCAGTAGGAACAGTTAACTGTTGTAACTGCTGGCAGTAGCAGCAGTTAACTGCTGTTACTGCTGGCAGTAGGAGCAGTTAACTGCTGTAACTGCTTGCAGTAGCAGCAGTAGCAGCAGTTAACTGCTCCTACTGCTGCTACTGCTGTACTGCAAACTTCACGCCGATCAAGCCAGCGAATTACTTTGATTGGACACCAGGTCAACCAGGCAGTGCCGGTGTAATGAAGTATTTCGACCCCCATAGAATAATGACCCCCCGGTCATTATTCTATAGAAAAAGTGACCCCCGGTCATAGTATTATGACCTCCAGATCATAGTGCTATGACTCCCCCACGTGAAGTAAACTGAACCTCACGAAGAATATTGACTCCCATAAAAAAACGACCCCGGTCATTTGGTCAAATTTAGTGATAACTCATGTATCTAAGGCCTAATTGCTGCATTTTATGCACCCACTTGGGGGAGGGGGGCATATAGATTTGCCCTTGTCCGTCCGTCCGTCCGTCCGTCCTTCCTTTTGACAATTAGCCCCAGATACCATCACTTGACACAGAAATCAGAGCATTCCGCAACGGGAAAAGGAATTCTATTTCTAGACGCTGTATCTTGGTGTATACATTTTTTTTTTCAGGAAAATAGCAATTCACAATACGTTCACAAAACACACCAGTGTCAATAATCCCTGCAAACTTCGGTATGAAGTAATTCATCAGAAGAAAACTGCACAAGAAACTGCTAGCATAGAACTTAGTATTAATAGAAGTTGCAATACTTAGCAGTGGCAGTAAAGTACGGTAACGGCAACAATAGAAAGTAGTAGTAGTAGTAGTAGTAGTAATAGTAGAAGTAGTAGTAGTAGTACTGGCAGTAGTAGTGGCAGTTGCAGTAGCAGCAGCAGCAGCAGCAGCAGCAGACGAATAAGTGACAGCAACAACAGCACCAGGAGAAGAAGAGGTAGATGTACAAGACGTATTAGTGGAAGCAGGTATAGTAGTATCAGTAGTAGCAGTTGTAGTAGTAGTAGTAGAAGTAGTAGTAGTAGTAGTAGAAGAAGAAGAAGAAGTACATGTAGTAATAGCAATAGAAGTAGCGGCATCAGCAGTAGTAGTACAATCAAAATGTTAACTATTGGCAATGGGGGGGTATTAGAGTTGTAGATCTAGTAAAATTGTCCGTTAGGTTTGGTGGGGATAACTTTTTAATAGATATTATCGTCGAAAGTCTTTTTAGGAGCCGGTGTTTTACACGGAAAGAGTAACTTTTTTATGTCCCGGAATCGATATTGTATAAGAGTTCGAATGTAGTAATTTCGGCAGTGAGTATTTTACATGGAAGGAGTCACTTTTTCTATAGAATAATAACTGGGCTCGTTATTCTATGAGATTCGAAGGAAGTCATCTTTAGGGAGTCAGTATTTTACTTGGAGGGGTCAGTTTTTCTATAGAATAATGACCGGGGCTCGTTATTCTATAGAGTTTTCAAAGAGTCAGTTTTTTTATAAGGGGAGTCAATATTTTACAGGAAAGGAGTCACATTTTCTATAGAATAATGACCGGGGGGTCGTTATTCTATGGGGGTCGAAATACTTTATTACACCGGCAATGTTAAAGACTGCGTGGGACTATTGATGGACGATGACTTCAGATGGAAGATTGTGAATGCCAGTTTAGACTGACACCAGTGTGCGAAAAATAGTCTCTGGTTTTACTTCTAAATCAAATCAAAATGTTTAAAGTTTTTTTGTTGTTTTTTTTTAAATTTCAAATCACGACAAGACACAGCCAACATCAAAACAAAAGGTTTATAATTCATTCTAAAACTCCTCTCGAGAAATGGGAACGTTTCTTGCTTAGACTTGTATAATTAGTTGCTAAGAGTATCATTAAATATTGCTTAAATATAAGCAAATGGGATAGTGATTGTGACGTCATTACCAACTTTTAGTAACATCGGTCTATTGGAAAATCGATAAATTTGCCTATATAAACAAAGAAGGAAAAAAATACTTAAACTTAAATAGAAGAAGTTCTATTTGGAAATCAAAAATTCGATACCCCACAATTTAAAGTTTAATTTATTCCGGATATTATGAACATTTTTTTAAAAAATATATTTTAATATTTGGTTGGTCCTTTTTGACTTTAAATAGACCCACCTCACTTCATATAGACTCTGTAGGAAACGGGTAAAAAGAAACTGTCTTTTTCAAATATAACAGATAAAATGAGATATTTTCCGCAAAAAATCAAAAATTCGATACCCCTAAAAATGTAGAAAAAATATTCAGTTTTCGTTATGTGTAATTTGTTTTAAATTTTATAATGGTTTGTTTGGTCCTTTTTGCATTTTAGTGTGTACAGTGAACATTTCTTAAAATATTCCGGCTTTTTCCGCCGTCATCCGTAAGTACTCGGAAGCTGTTACGGAAAATATTGTCGTCTGCTAGTCTGACTTTGTCGGTACAAATTGTTATAGCTCAAAGCCTATAAATTGTAGGCAACTTCACATTGACAAAAAAAAAAAAAAGAAATTGTAATTAGACAATTTAAAACAAATTGATTGTTGAACTCAGAAACGCCGAAACCTAGATCCGCTGTCGTTTAAAAAAAAAACGCTAGGGAGGATTTAGTGTTCAATTCGCATTAAATTTACAAATGCTTTTAATTTTCATCGCAAAATATACTTAAAGCAACTAATTCTCATGTCTTTCCGTAAAATATAGTCTGTCAGTAATTGAGTTTCAAAGCATTCTTAAGAAATATAACGACGATTAATTTATTAATTTCCAGTTACCTTTATTATTTTTTGCCGAAGGATCTGGAGACGTTCTTATTGCCGCGGCGGTCCGGGTCCGATCTCCGACGCGGTCATCATTTTTTCTTCATATAGGATTTTTTAATAAGTTTTTAAAAAAATCATTTTCTATTATTCATAATATGACCAAACGTTAATTTGAAAGATAGCCTTGATGAACTTATAATTCTGCTTCTTTCCGAACCTCCTTTGTATATATTATTCTGTATTCTTAAATTAATGCATGTTTTTTGGTTTATTCTTTAATCATTCGTTTTAAAAAAAATGCGATATCTATTATTTGATTTAATTGTAACAAATAACTTAAAATTACCCTTCGACTTTTATTGTGTATTTTAATATTGCCTAGGGGTAAACAATATCCGATCAGTGTTGTTTCAAGGCTGGTCATAAAAGATATGTTACCCCACTTACTATAAGTGATAGGTTTTTTTTATGGTTTTATGGTTTTGGCGTTGTAATATATGTCTTTCACTTTCTTCTGTCTTTATATAGTCTTTTCCCTTTCTTTCATGAAATTTGTTTTTACGATTTTTACCCTTATTTCATGAATCGTATGACAGTAGAAAGAATCAGTACAAATTTAGAATTCACATCGTGAACAGAGTTGTTCCGTAAATATTTACTGAGTAAAGATCCTGGCCCAAATTTCACGAAAAATATTAAGTTATTACTTACTGTAGTTAAGTCTGCTATTCTAAAATTGAGAAATGGCTGAATGGCAGACAGTGCAGATCATGATCAGTCTGCACGGATGTGCAGGCTGATCATGATCTACACTGATTACAAAGGAAGAACCAGTCGCGCCCAGCATGGTAAGGGTTAAGTATTTCCTTTTAAAAGTATAAGTCTTATTTCTATACTTTTTTCTTTAAAGCGACCGGCCTCCAGATCGTTCGACAACAAAAATACTTTTTAGATATCTTGAAAAAAATACTATATTTCTTATGAAAGCTTCAAAACTTAATTACTGACAAACTTTATGTTATGGAAATACATGAGAATTTGCTGTTTTTACTACCATTTACGATGAAAATCGAAAAGGTTTAGAATTTTGAAAATATTTTAGAATCAAAAGCTCATATTCTACTGTTCATAATATGTGAAAGAAAGCGCGTATAGAGGATGTATATACGCTTTCTAAATATTTTAGATAACATATTCATATTCTTGAATATTTATTTTATTTACAGAGAGTTTTTTGTGCGTAAATATTTCTTTTCTGTACATAAATATACGTTAGCATGATGTTTCATGTATTAAAATGAAAGTAAATCTATGTGTTCGATGTATAAAATGTAACGATTTCTAAATATTTTAGATAACATATTCATAAATGTTACTTTTATTTGACAATTAATAAAGTATTATATAAATTTTCGACTTGTTCCGATTTTCACTTTAATAATTATCAAAACTTCATTCAATTCAAATATATCGTTTAGCAAACCGCCCGCCTGTAAATGCATCAGATAATGACCAAAGATGTTAATTATCGATTTTTCCCCGTGTTACTACAACAACAACAATTAGTACGGAAATCAACGAATCCGTCCGGTAGCGATGATATTGGATTATTGGTTTTATTGATTTTTATGATAGGTAGATCTGTCCCGCTTTATCGGTTTCGAGATGTTACTAAAAATTGGTAATGTTTTCATATGAACAGATATTTCTAGAATATTAGACGCCAAGGGCGGATCCAGGATTTGGTGTTGGGGGGGTGGAGGGGGGGGGGGCGGAGGGCGCAACTACGGGGGTCCGGGAACATGTCCCCCGGAAAATTTTGAAAATAATGGATCCATCAGGTGCATTCTGAGGTACTTTATTTGGTATTTTAAAAGGACAGGTTTTGTGACAAAATCAACCCAAATAACATGCTAATTATATTCCAAGTTTTATGACTTAGGGAAGACCGGGGATAGTTGTTACATTTTTCATATTTTATATTGTATCGGATGAATTATTTAACCGATTTTGTCTAGCTCATTATCTTATTAAAGCTCATTCATTGCAATTTTGAAATTTGTACTATTAATTCTAAAACGAAGAATATTTCTATCCGATAAAGATAGTTGTACCATGTTGGTGAAATGTAACAACTAACCCCACCGTTGGGGTAAATTGTTACAGCGTCTGGGGCAAATTGTTACAATAAGCAATTTTACAATTTTACAAAGAATTTACATTTTTACAACACAACAGTAAACATACAATGTTTTCCAATCTGTTTATAACATGTATAACACAGCATTTTCATTTCACAAATGAATCGTTTCACCGAGTTGGTAGTAGATCCTTGGCAGTTAAACAAAACCTTGCGAATTTCACACCTTGCAGGTCCATACTCTGTTCTTTCAGCATTAATGTAAACCTGAATAATGCTATAGGCCCCTACTATTTACTGAAACTGCTTCTTGTATTCATTGTATCTATTTGCATGTATATAGGGCAATACAATATGGTTAAATCAAAACATCTCTTCCATTTCTCCATCATATCCACAATGATGACAAATAGGACGATGTTTACATCTGTTTACATTTTTCTTTTGTTTTGTTGCTTTCTGTACTTTAGTTTTGAACACTTGTTTTGCTCATTTTTAGCAAATTTTCCACAGTTTCATGGTGAATTCTTATTTTACTATGTTAGCACTCTTTTCGGGCTGTCAGAAGAGCTCTTTTACATTCTTTCGCCATCCAGCACTCGTTCTAAATTGGCATTTCTTATCTGGAGAAAACGCAAGCCTGTTGTAGTTGTTCGCTGCTCTTAGTGCACTATTAGATTTTATTGACGCCACTGTTATGTTCATTTCTGTTCACACCAATAAGGACAAGATATATATATCTCCACTATACGACATCTTCATAGACAAATTGCAATAATGTTTGTATCACCAGAGGAGCTCTGATGGTTTAAGATGGCAGATGTGCCAAGGCAGCTACACAAAGTAGACAATATAAGGTAGCGCTTAATATCGTCAGTTACATTTTGACCATTTGAAAAATCTATATAGTAACTGGCATGGTCATTTCACTTCATTTTCAGTAGTGTGCGCATGGGATTGTCATCTCTGCTATTCAATGTAACTACAGCATAGAGCCAACAATGTCCATCCCCATATGCAGCTTCCTGGTTCAATCGGGCATTTTGTGTTGCAGTCAATTCTGGGATGTCGGGTGTATGTAGAACGAACGTTTCTGTGCAATTTTACTATTTTTATTTTATCCACAATAGTTCAAATTAACAAAAGGTATAAATTTATAACAAAATAAGTAGTCAGCTTTTGAACACTGGTTATCCAGTTAATATAATTAGATAAGAAATTTAGTGTCACTTTTAACGTCGGTTAACCGAACTAACAAGAAATTAAACATTAAAGTATAACACGCTTGTTCTGTGGATGTCCACTAACTAACTGTCTTTTCTCCTGGATGCTGCATTATTTCTTATCTTTTCAATTTAAGATCTTCAACCAATGAAATCACAGATTAATATCTTGACAATCAGTATATTCGAATTATGCAAATTATTCTTATACAGTCTTCTTTAGATCTTATCACATTTATGATAGTGATCGAAGGAAGTGGCTAACAATGGAACAAAGACCTTGTTAGAAATTATCTACACTTCGCACTCTTGCATTGCATAACAAATAATCAGCTTAATTATCTACAAATATTACAGAACCTAGCAACTTAAAAGTTTACAGCAGGACACTTGCCCCTCCGATATTTATTTTCACTCCGTGAAAATCAGTGCAGTTTCATCTGATGTATGCTAAAAATATTAGAGTACATGTCTACATTAAATTAAAATTAATGAAATGCTATGTGTTTTGTTTTATATTACACGTTTAACGTCTTCCTCTTCTAGCTAAAATCCACGTGGTGGGCGGTCTGAGATGATACCCCTTTGTTTTTGGTGCTTATTGATGTTTCCAGGTCTGTTTTCGTGTCTGAACTCATTAATTTGTTTTTGTAGTTCAAAATTTCCTTTATTTGATTCGGACAGTTCTGCCTTCAGATTGTCAATGATTTCATACAGATTATTGAATCTTTGACTAAAATCACAATACAAATTTGAACGGTTATATGATATACACGATTTCCTGCTTAATTCATCTTGTAGTTTTAACAGATTATTTCTTTCCATTTTCATGGCACTGATTATTTCATTTGAGTGTTCATAATCCGAACGTAGGTTTTTGAATTTTGACAATAGCTCATTCTGCGAATTCGCGTTATCAATAAGATAGTTATTCTTAGTTGTAAGCACGTTAATTTCCGTGAATTTACACTTCAATTCTGTGCGATTTTCTGCAAGTTCAGCTTTCAAGTTTTCGTTTTTGTCCCGTAATTTTAGGTTCTTGGCATTTAGGTTGAATTTTTCTAGCTTTACTGCTTCTAGCTTACTTTTCATCCTTTCGTTTTCGTGCCGTAATCTGTTCATGTGTTTTATTGTCCCATTATGCTGACGGATTGCCGTGTTTGTTGAATTTTCTTTTAAGTAACTATCCTCGACTCCGTGAAAAGGCAGTGAAATTTCTAGGATCAGTCTCTTTTGAAATGCAATAGATCTCGCGATGTCGCGTTGTTTTGTTTTCTCTGTTTTGACGCAACTGACTTTTGAATTTCTACACACCCGACCGTAGTGTCCTTTCTTTTGACATCTGTTACAAATTGCCATTACTGCACGGCATTCACTAAATGAATGAAATAATCCACATTTCGAACACTTCTTGTTTAGTCCATAATAAACGTTATAAGTATTTCTCCGTCGGTTATCCGTACGACGTGTTTCACTTCGCTGGGGAATATAACTCATCTTGTAGAATAATCCACTCGCTTTTTGTGAAGGTACTGGGAAAGTCAAGTAAACATAGAAGTTCCTTGTACCCGGATTCTCCACCATGTGTGTTGCAGTCAATTCTGGGATGTCGGGTGTATGTAGAACGAACGTTTCTGTGCAATTTTACTATTTTTATTTTATCCACAATAGTTCAAATTAACAAAAGGTATAAATTTATAACAAAATAAGTAGTCAGCTTTTGAACACTGGTTATCCAGTTAATATAATTAGATAAGAAATTTAGTGTCACTTTTAACGTCGGTTAACCGAACTAACAAGAAATTAAACATTAAAGTATAACACGCTTGTTCTGTGGATGTCCACTAACTAACTGTCTTTTCTCCTGGATGCTGCATTATTTCTTATCTTTTCAATTTAAGATCTTCAACCAATGAAATCACAGATTAATATCTTGACAATCAGTATATTCGAATTATGCAAATTATTCTTATACAGTCTTCTTTAGATCTTATCACATTTATGATAGTGATCGAAGGAAGTGGCTAACAATGGAACAAAGACCTTGTTAGAAATTATCTACACTTCGCACTCTTGCATTGCATAACAAATAATCAGCTTAATTATCTACAAATATTACAGAACCTAGCAACTTAAAAGTTTACAGCAGGACAATTTACTTAACAGAAGTAGTGTTCTGATTTCCCTTGTCTCAAACAGGAATGTCTAATACGGTTGTTCCAGCCTCAAATAAAGATTCTCTTGTGAATCTTCTCTTTGGGGTCAACTGGTAGTATGTACCAACGTGCCCCGCACTAATTGTAACAACATGCCCCGACTCCACAACACGTGACAATATCTAAGGTAGACAACTCAGAGAAAGCATGTAACCTCTTGAGATTTTACGATTTTTAGCACAATTCCTTGCTTAGTCCAACAACATTTTTAAAGTTTTATATATATTTCAAGTGTGCACATGAACCAAAAATGTATGAGAAACTCGAAAATTTACTTACGTGGCCCAAAATCTAGCTTTTTGTTCTATTTTTCAAATAACTGTCACCAAGTTAAACAACGCATCCGTAAAAGATGGCGACTTTTAAAACTAACAAACACGCATAATCTGTGACTTTATATGATGCGTCACCACTTCAATATTCGCAATGTAACAACCTACCCCATGTAACAACTATCCCCGGTCTCCCCTACCAGACTTATTCTTGCGTAAGTATCTCAGAATGGAATTTCTTAGCCCGATTGGATATCTGAGGATTTTTTATGGAGAGGGGTTACCAAGGGCTATTAACATATTGTACAAATGGTAAGAGCGTTATAGGAGCTCATGCAAACTTTGTTGGATTTTTATTGTGCGAGCGTAACGAGCAAGAAAAAATGCATATTTTATATCTTTTTTTGCCTAGAACAAAAGACAAATTACCTATGCGAGCGTAGCGAGCGAGAAAAAATAAATAGTTCATATTCTTCACCCAGAACAAAAGATAAATACCTATACGAGCGAGAAAAAAATGCATATTTTGCACTTTTTTTCACCCAGAGCAAAAGATAAGTACCTATGCGAGCGTAGCGAGCGAGAAAAAATGTATATTTTGCACTTTTTTTCACCCAGAACAAAAGACAAATTACCTATGCTCCGGCGATTTTGGGGGGGGGGGGGGGGGCCGCTCCCTGGATCCGCCCTTGGACGCGTTAATGTGCGAGTGTAAAAATAATGGATGAATTGTGGTTTTGCTGTAAACTGTGGCTTTATTGAGCATTTTCACGTTCCTAGAATTCCCCACTTCCATTTTATTTTTTGTGAACTATATGTCCAATAATTCTGCCTACTCATAATATATATATAACTTGCCGCCCGCAGTCCATTCTGTTCCGTCAAGCACACGCTCCGTATGCCACATCTTACAACTGCAATAGTAAATGTCACAGTATAAGGTATGAAGAACAATCAACTGTTATATATGAAACATGCGGTCTACGTACTGAGTGCAAATACGCAAATAGATTTGTTTTCTAATTATTTTGTTTTGGTCTATTTAACAGAACTATGCTCTCCTCTCCGTACCAAAAAGCAGCAGTATCAAATTCTCCGCCAATAATGAGTAAAGGTCAATTTGACTGAAGTACACGATCTATGCGCTGCTACCAATCAGATTGAAAAAGCTATACTGCAATCATTCTTAATTAACTGTAAGTAGGTGATTACTAATGTAATTTACGTAATAAGCAAAAACATAGGATATAAAGAGTTACCAGCCAGGGTCCGGTTATTCGAAACTTTAACTGGCTGTTAAACTGACCTCCGGTTAAATTTTGATTCAAAATACTTGACTTGGTGGGACAATCTAGTATGATGTTTTGATTTTATTGTAAAGATTTTCCAGTGTTCAAAATTCTTACTTCATACATCTGTTTTTCAAAGTCTTCTGAAACGCCGAAAAATAGCCCTAAAAGTTAATCAACCGTTAGCTTAATCGCCTGTTAAGGTTTCAAACAACTGGGCCCTGGTGTATTTTGCAACAATTCTGTAATCTTTCCTGAAGACACGAATACATGAAAGTTCTAAAGACTGCTGATTGCACACACGAGAACAGGAAATATTAAAAGACGTGTCGTTCCTTGTGTGGTAGGGGTAAAGAAGAAAGCAACAAAAATGATGCCGAGTCGCAATTTTAATACCCAGTGCCAACAGCATTAGTTATTTAATGTTCGGGTTCACAATTTCTCAGTGTCTACTTTTAGCAGTAAACACCAAGTCCATCTTTATGATGATCCCTCACTGAAACACACATAATGTCATACTTATACCGGGCTTGCTAGTTATAGACCTATCACATTAAGCAAGGAACCTACAAGTACCAGTTTATAAAGTTATCGTTATGGCCCACTCATGGTGGAACATAGGCCTTCCGCGCAAGACTAAAAGGCGCTCTACTATTGAGTCATCACTGGGATTTTATAGGTATAAGGGTAGTCAGAGAGTAATCCCGATACTAAGGAGAAGAAAAACTTAAGAGAAAAACTTGGGAGGAAGCCTCCATTTCGAAGACTTAACAGATGTTTGTTCACTAACGTTTCGGCCTTGGTCTGCGCCTCGACCGTCAATGCGTATATAGACAGCTACAGTAAATCTATTCATTTAGCAAATACGTTCGTTATATTCACTACATAATCTAAAGATAATATCACGGCACAAGACCCAGGTCTGATAGGATTGTAGGATGGCGATGAAGCAATGATAGGAAAGAAGAATGGCGATGTTAGGAAAGTAGAAGGGAGATGACAGGATAGTAGAATGGCGAGAATAGGATAGTAGAATGGCGATGATAGGGTAGTAAAATGGCGATGACAGGACAGTAGAATGGCGGTGATAGGATAGTAGAATGGCGATGATAGGATAGTAAAATAGCGATGACAGGATAGTAAAATGGCGATGACAGGAGAGTAAAATGACAATGATAGGGTAGTAGAATGGCGATGATAGGATAGTAAAATAGCGTTGACAGGATAGTAGAATGGCGATGATAGGAGAGTAGAATGACAATGACAGGGTAGCAGAGTGGCAATGATAGGATAGTAGAATGACTATGGTAAGGTAAAGAAAAGCGATAGCAGAATGGTACGACAGTTATTGTAGGATGCCAATATTCCTATTTGTTTATTTAAGGAGCTAGGTAGTTCCTTTCATTAAAGATAATACTTGGGAAAGCCAAAAAGTTGTTTTTATTGGAGGCGGTCTTCATTTAAAGGTTAACATAAACTGAAATACTAAATTTGGAAACGGAGCTATCAAGTAGGTCTTTGTTCAATTGGTCTGTCCATGCTCGGAAAGCTTAAAAATGATTTTTTTTTGCGACGGTCAGCTTTATTTACGGTCTAAAATAAAAGTAAAATGTTCACTGTGGGAATGAAACTTGTGGTTTATAGAGGTGATGTATGTTCAGAGTTGGTTTTGCAGCAGAGACCATGCTTGGGACTTGAAGCCAAAACGTGATCTTTATGTACAGATGCAAGTATTTCTCAGTGAGAAATATTCATGCACTTCGTTTTGAATATTACGCATTGAAATTTGCTTGCGATTTATTTTTATGAAATCTGCAAATATTTCAACGGTGGGCATACAAATGTTCAGGTTGAAATCCAGAACACATAGAAAGTTTAAGTACATACAATTTTATCAAGAATCCGGCTTAGCTGTTCAAACAACTGCCAATAAATACCAACAAATGAGCCGTGCCATGGGAAAACCAACATAGTGGGTATGCGACCAGCATGGATCCAGACCAGCCTGCGCATCCGCGCAGTCTGGTCAGGATCCATGCTGTTCGCTAATAGTTTCTCCAATTCCAATAGGCTTTAAAAGCGAACAGCATGGAGCCTGACCAGACTGCGCGGATGCGCAGGCTGGTCTGGATCCATGCTGGTCGCATACCCACTATGTTGGTTTTCTCATGGCACGGCTCAAATATGTAAGTGACTTGATGAATCCTTTTTCATTCATAAACTTTTTAAATGGTGCAATTATCAAATTCTCCATTCGAATGTCTTTTTATCTGTTACAAGTTAAAGAGGCTTGGAAGGTACATGTTAAAGAGTTAACAATATTCTTTTACAGGTAATTCTATTCTATACATAAACATATATCAAGCGCTAAATTACAGTCTTGCATACACTTGTGTGTAAATCTGATTGTCTTCAAAGTTATCCTCGTCCATACATTCGATGTCATTTACATCACTAGAAGACACAAATACAACTAGTGTTCTTGCACCTATACTGATGGCTCCGAAGTGATAATCACAATGTGTTAATATTATGTCTTCTATTGTCGGATCTGGTGGACAACCGAACTCAGCTTCTTCATGGCGTGCTTCAATTTCCCTCTCAATTGCCTGAAATAGTACGAAAATGAAGAAAATAATTTTATAGGTTGGTCAGGTAGGTTGGATGTAGGAAACTGCAATTTGAGAAAACCTCAAAACCTAAATCAATCTTAAATGCATTCCAACTTTCGAAGCCGACAACTGGCTATCGGTGGAACCGACTGGTGCTCCCATTCAGGACTTTATAAAGAAATCGTACGCATTGTGTGGTATAGCTTCTTTTAGAAATGTATTGAAAAGGACTTGATTTTGACGAACTTATGGACGATTTATCGTTCTTGGTTAAATATTACTACTTTTTCTTCTTTATGACAAATTTCTGGAATTACCTTCCTTAGTTGTATTTAGCTATTTTAACATTTACTGCTTAGCTGAAAACAATGTTTACATGCCTGAAAAGACATTTTTGACTTAAATGAACAATTAAGATACGTTTTGAAATAACTTGCTATTACATATTGTTGCTTTTCAGAAATACATTGGAGCTGGTTTATACTACCTTCACACTATCTGTGATTATTTGTGTCATACAATTGGCTATGGCACACGCTGTAGACATAGGTCCTCTACAATGTACCTTGGCTGTTTCCTGAAAAAAAACGCAGATCAGAAAAACCGTCTGACGCGACTAGTACAGAATCATTCAGAAGTATGCATGCCCAAGGCTATCTTATTTATTTTCTAAAAGCAAAAACCAGGAAGCCGAGACACTGTCTAATATACTACAAATTTGCTTGAACCTGCCAGTTTTGTTTTTTACAAGAATGCTGGAGTTATTTAAAAGTATATAAAATTTACTCAAGTGCTAAATAATGATGCTCGCATTTTAATTCATAAGCTCTCTATAAATAAAAACTGAATATTCGCTACGCAAAAACCAATGACATCCCTCAAGTGTTATCGGTATATAACAAAATCCTTTTGGCAAGAGCGTGATTATGTGATTATACACATTCACTTCATGCACGCGACTCCAATGAACTCAAAAGATGTACAATACCCTGAACTCACCGTTTTAGACACAACAGTAGGGTGCATGACAGTATCTAGGCTTGAAAAGTCTACTTGATTTAATGAACTGTAACTGATCTCCACTTCTTTGTTTCCATTGCTACCAGTGCTCGGTAGCACAATGATGACGTCAGCACTTTTACAAGCTTCGCAAAAATTGCTGGTCAGGATCACAGCTAAGGCAATAAAACACATCTTACAATTAATTTAGCAGTTTAAATGTCGATATATATTTAATTGTAAGAAATACAAAATTCAATATAGTAAAAGTAAATTATCTCCATCAGTGACACCGGTTTCAACTTGCAGCATGCAATGGGTGTCATTACAGAACTACGGGTACCAGTTCGAGTCCTATAATGTTTGATCGTTGTATAGAATTAGCATTCCTGCACGTTGTTTCCAGTTTAAACAGTGAGGAACACAAGCATTCAATTTCAGCCAATGATTTCCTGATAAGGGCTTCAAACAACCTCTTGTCGAAAGTCTATGAGGAGGCCGAATTTTAATATGAAAAACCGGTAGAACAAATAAATACGACAAGGCATAAAAATTTGTTTGTTTCCGGTATCCCGACCGACCCTAAATATTTGGCCCGACCCTATAATGTTTTTATGGCCCTGGAGAATGTAATTTATTTTTTCAACTATTTAACAAAAAGTTGCAAAACTGCACTTTCTATGCTTTAAACATGATCAGTGATGTTAGACATCAACTTACTGATGCTCTAGGCATAACTCCCTTATCGGTATTAATAATAATAAAAAAAAATCCCGAAAAGTCTCACTTAATTTCTTTTTTAAAAAATCCGACCTACCCTATTTTTTAGTATGTTACCGGAAACAAAGAATTTCTGGGGGCTAAGCATCCTTTCAAGTTACCCTGGGGTAGTCCAGCAAGGCCGTTTGTACAGTTATTTGACATTGTGATGAACAGTTTTAATAATACGGTCACTGGGAATGAATGGAGTCAGGTTGCAGCAGTAGGCTGGGGAAGCAGTACAAGATCGATCTAACCAAGTAAAATAAAGCAGTCTCTACAACCTTTCACAGACGTGAGAAAAAAAGAAGTCACCTAAAGAGTGGAAACCACAGTTTGAATCCGGGATAAGTGTGCATATTTTTCGCTCTCTAGTACAGAAACCGATTAATGTAAACATTAGGCTTACATGTTAACGTTGGGAATGCACAGTCCTTTAGTTCCATAGCTACACCAGTCAGGTCTTCTTGGGCATCAATGCAGTCACATAATATCAATTCTATTCGCTGGAATAATAAAACAATGCTAAACAGTTTAACTTTCGATAAAAACACAATACAAATTGACTAACTGTAAGAAAATGACACGTCTATTATTATTGTAAACGGTGGCAGGCAAATTCGAGAGAAGATTATGAACATTGTGAACCTACTTATTGGACCTGCATTGGTTGTTCTTTTGATAGAAGACTGCTCAATCGAAGTAACTAGTTTAAAGTTCATGTTGTACACTCCGAGATGATGTTCTCTTGTGTTCCTTCCCCCTGTATGACTGTGTCTGCTTGCTATATCCTGTGTTTTTGTTATGCATTTTTTTAAATCCATGTACCTATTATTTTGCATACGTGTACACGGTCTGTATGCACTTATTTATTTCCCACATGAATTGTTGTATGGGTGCTGGATCAAACCACACCGGCGTCTCATCACAAAGATGGGTAATTGCGTTCTTTGAATGTGTTTGTTCCAGTTGCATACACTTGTCTTTGTTGTTGGTGTACAACATTAAAATGATAATAAAAATACTGACCTGTCCTTGAGTGATGTCGCAAGAAGCCAGCATCGGTAACAAATGATAGGCTGTGGGTGACGCCGCCTTCGTCACGAGAATCCTTAGAAAATCAGGCACTTGAATAAATAAAATAACGTTAATACAACTCAGAAAAAAACAACAACATAGAAACGAAATTAAATGGTAACTTAAATCAATACATTTAAGGCATAAAATGTGTTTGTTTATGTAAGTACACATATACTCGTTCCTCGTTTTTTTTATGTTCTTTTTTCCCCCCAAATGTAGTACATGTTACTGCAATTTAATTGCATCTTTTTTTACTCTTACATCTATCTATACATTGCCACTAGGTTTGTTTATGTAAGTACATGTACTTGTCTTTTATACATATTTCAACTCTCTTTTTTTCTTTCCTTTTTTGTAGCTGTAATATTGTTAACTTATTATTTACCACACATGTACTTAATTAGTTGTCATTGTAAATTAAATATGTAAATATTTGCATAAGGGAAGACCCGTTACTAACGTTGCGATAACTTGCGGGTCGACCCTTCTGCCTATTATATGTACAGTTATCTGTTTTTATATGTATATATTGGTAATAAAATATGTTTAAACAAAAAGCTCATGATAAGATACTGTATTCGTATTTTGACGGGTCTTCCGCCATTTTGTCACGTGATGTAAACAAAATAAAAAGGCCGTAGATAATACATGCTTTTACAAACTACAGCCTTGCTTATAAAAGTTAAACCGGTAAATTGAATATTGTTATTTAAGAATCTTTCAATCCAGCTAAAAAGTTATTTTTGACGTGGACCAACAAGAAACTCAAAATCTGTCATAGATAATATTATGACAAACATTTTAGATCTAGATCTAGATCTATTTAAATATTGGTATTCTTAAAATACTTCAAATTAAATATGTTATTATTAATTTTCATAAATAACGTAAATACAATTTACATTTCATGTATAAATTCGTTAAATAAACTTACTTGTTAGTTGTGCATAAATCTGTCCTGTCAGTGTGTACTAGGTTATTCACTCGTGTCAAGTTCAATATTTAGGATGTTGGACTTTTACACATAATGTTTACTCCCTTTAAGTTTAAGTTTAAACAAACCATTAATAGCATTATCCTACATTCGCGTCTGGGGATGTCGGTCTGACACACGATAAAATGATCTTGGATGAGCAATATAATACTATATAGAAATATTAATTGTGTTAAATACCACCCAACTTTCGTTCAGAAATTCGTTACCGAGGCCAGTCTTCGTGTTACCGTCATCCTTAGACGTGATCTTTGAATTACATATAATAGAGGATATTACATGAGTGTCTTTTCATATTGAATTTAATAAATTCAATGTGGAAAGTCACAAATGTAATATTCTTTTTATCACATGTTAGCTTTTCCTGTTGAAAACTCATACATTCTACTTTCTTTTACTGTATAAACAAGTCAATTTGACCAACGTCTCCAACGCTATAAATGACGTCGACGTCAAATCTTTATTACACTTTAGTAGTGCATCATCATTTTTATTTAATGGCTTTATTACACTCCCGCGAACTTATTTACTATTAAAAATGCCTTGATTAGAAAGCACCGAAGAATAGCCGTGCAGCATACTATGCATGATGGAGGGTTTGGGTGGGTTCCAGGCATGTAGTGGAGGGAGTGGAATTCCGTTGTAGAGTGTCAATATCAAAATGTTTCAGTAAAAATTATCAAAGAAATAGTTGAAAAAGAAAATCTTTGTCAAAGTTGACTGTTGTCACTATTATAGTAATTTACTGTTTCTGAGAGAAATTCATCAAGTAAACCTACAAAAGTCCCTCAATAAATGTTTGAAGCAAAATTGGGTGGAGTTCTTCATCAAAGTTTTATACTAAACTTTCTTGACCACCGTCACTATAAAGAGTGTTCAGAAACAATGTAGAATTATATTATGTTAGGAAGTCATATATGTCGCTAACAAGTTTTTGGTTACCGTTGTAGTTTCGACTTTTCACAGTGGTAGAGTCGTCTGCTTAAATTTATTTAATTTAGTAATTTGCTACGATGCCATAATCACAAACGACCACGAAGCTCATTATTTGAGTGATATGGTTATTCGACAGAGGATAATAATAGGTATGGCTGGATAGGGATATGATTCATTCAATTATCATTCTGTTACCATCCTGTCTCCTCGTACTATCCTAACATCTCGCTTTGATTATTGAGCGATTGGCAACGTTTCGGCATTCGGTAGTCTTATCTGTTCTTCAAGACATGGAAGTCGGCTGCCGCGGTGAAAATATTTAATATATAGAAATTAATAAAAATTGTTTTTGGCGATTTTATGTATAAGGAAGCTATATCCGATATTCTGAAGTTTAAAGTGGCCTTTAGATGATTCTTTCAGTAGAGCTAAAATGATGCAATGGGTGTCAGAAAATTAAGACAAGATGTTGCGATGTATAAGATATGTTAATCAGTATAAATTTATATCAATATATCATAAAAAAAATTCTTTCCATAAAAAGACATAAACACAACACAGCCAATTTTCCGTTTAAAATCACCAAAACCATTCTTCGTCGCTCGAACTTTCATCATCTACTTCCGGTCTCTGTTTCCATTGGCCCCACGAGAAATAGTCAACGCGGAGATCCGACTCGGCATAATCTTTCACCATCCGACCGAGGGAGATTCTTTTTCGTGCCCAGTGTAGATAGCACTTCCGGTTACAGCAGGTGTTTGAAAAAGTGTTGGCCATACTCAACAGACGGCGCTGTAAAAGCTTCTTGTAAAGTGGTTGTATTGATCGTCCATTTCTTTCAATTGGAATGGGAGGTTTACTTTGTCCAAGTTTACATACGCATGATGCTGGACATGGGAGGATTCTTGGAATGGAGTTGAGGTAATTGTATGCTATATCGTGATTAAATGCGTCATTATCAGAGCTTGAGGAATCTGAGCTTGAATCTGTGCTTGAACAAGAACACGAGTTAGAATCAGAGCTCGAGTCTGAGCTCGAAGAGCTTGAATTACAGCTAGAGTCTGAACTCGAAGAGCTTGAATCATTGTCAGTACTCGAGCTTGTGTCAGAGGAAATGAGCCTGTCATATTCACCTGAAAATGACCTTTTTAATCTCTTTTTCCTTTGACTGTTTTCTTCTTCGGAATATTTTCTTTTCTCACCACTTGCCAAGTTATTTGAAGGACTCCGTTTAGCTGAAGACAAAAAGAGTTTTCAAAAAGTTATTAACGGGAAAACAGTGAAAATCCACGAAGACCGACATGTATATCTGCTACAGGTAAGATACATTGATATTGCCAGGAAGTTATTCCATACAAAAGACATGCATGTTTTCGTATTCTTTTGCGAAAGTTGTCTCTTTTTTATATTCTAAAAATCTTAACATTCTATCATTTCTCTTTCATGTAGAAATGGAATAAAAATTCAAATATTTAATTATCTACCTTCGTGTTTGTTGTATTTGATTTTCTTCTTTCTCCGCTGTGTTAAGTCGTTCCCCCCAAGTTCCGTGTCGGATTCATACCCGGAACTTCTTGTTCCATTGCTGATGTTAACTTCTATGTCTTCAGTTTCGAACCTTCTCTTGGTTCCCTTAAGAGATGTGTCTGTAAAATAATTTCGCGCTTTATACGTGTCGGTATTACAACTGTGATCAGACCAACTTTAAATGTCAATTACTTATTAAGTTAAAATTTTACGATTTGCAATGGCATACACGAAATTCGCTATAAAAAACGAATTAAGACATGCCATGAGAAAACCAACATAGTGGCTTTGCGATCAGCATGGATCCACACCACCCTGCACATCCGCGCAGTTTGGTCAGGATCCATGCTGTTCGCTAACAGTTTCTCTAATTGCAATAGGCTTTGAAAGCGAACAGCATGGATCCTGACCAGACTGCGCGGATGCGCAGGCTGCTCTGGATCCATGCTGGTCGCAAAGCCATTATGTTGGTTTCCTCATGGAGCGGCTCAATTAGCAATTTTCTCATTAAGCCCAATATTGTAGATAATGTGTTTAAAATACACGTAAAGGTCAGAGACCACCAATTCAAAAAAGTACTGGGAACTTACTGGGAATGAGGTAAGAGTATACCTGGGAATAAGGTAGCATCTGTGCGTTCTGATTGGTCAGTCATGTAAACAAAGCCAAGAAGTGATTATTTTTTTCAAAATAGAATATTTTTACTGCATTTACAGTATTTCATTATACATTTTGACAAAATTTGCTACATTTTATGTGTACTGAAAAAAAGTTTCATCAAATGAATTTCTCCCGCCATGACAACGATGTAAACAGGGGGTCATCTCATTCACACGAAAATTACTTAAATAAAGTATCACTATTCATATGTATTTCGTCCGATATTTTGGTGGAACTAAGATAGTTCTTGAAAAAAATGTGATTGGATATACATGTTTCGATATATGGAAGGCCGTACACGCCATAATGTTATAATGGAAGTCTATGGGAAAACAATTAGTGTTCTCTACCCTATAATCTTAAATAAGAAGTCAGAATAAATTAAGAAAATTGAAATAAAAGTGCTTACCAAGGTCATAAAAGCTGTCCTGTTGATTGTTACTCGAGTTATCAAATGAGCATTCCGCGTCTGTAGGTAAGGATGACAGATCAAGCACGAATTCATCTGGATCAGGGTCTGTAGAGTCTGTAGTGTCCGTGACAATAACGGTGTAATGTCCGCTACTGAAATATGAATCCAAAATGTGGGATCTCTCTGTCACATCATAGCTATGTATTTTTTTATCCGAGTCAATTTTAGTGTATATCTCGATATTACTCAACTATGTTTGTAAAAGATTATCTACTTTAAAAAATATTTTAAACTTAGAAAAGCAGGAACATTTTATTGCATATAAATAGCATATTTTATGAATGCTGAAAATAATGTAGACTTAGCTGACAAGCTTTAATGGCTAAATACATTAAGATGTAAATAATAATGATAACAACAACAACAACAATAATAATAGTAGTAGTAATAATAATAATAATAATAATAATAATAATAATAATAATAATAAAAATAGATCTAATAATTTTATTGCATTTATAAACTTTTCCAAACTAAATTTTCAGCGAAAAATGCTTTTCACGAATGTTAGAACAGTGACTGCAAAATTTCTAAATGTTTTGTCTTATGGTTTATGAGTTGTGGTTGAAAGTCACTCTGAATTATTATAACTGTCTTTGAAAAATTTCTTAAAATTAAGATATATTTACCTCGCTTGCGCAGATGCAATTTCTGGTGATTCGCTGATAGAATTCTGCATTACTTCTGTGATAAATTAATTTTTATCATATCGCTTTGAAATGTGGCTGTTGTCTTCTTTAATGTCGCTGTTTCTATTGACGTTGTCAAAGACGTTATTATGACGTATATAGACGTCAACGTTGGAACTATGTTGCTGTAAATTTTACGTATTTTGTACCAACATTTTTATTGTCAAACGAAATAAGAAAACCAATCATCATATATTATCAATTTTTTTTTTCAGGGGTAAATCTTTATTTAGAAAAATTCAATTCATATGTTACAAACAAGCTCTATGGCTTTTTCAATACTACACTAACAATCACCACTTACTACAAAGTATATCTTCTGACAAGAAAGCGTTAAAATCGATCTATAGAAATAGCTATGATACATTAATAACAATTTAACAATTTCATGTAGATATTACTGTTCGATTACACTACCGATAATAAAAAAGTTGTTATTTTACCCCACTTTATACATTTCCAGTCAATTACCTACATTTCAGTTCTAAGTTAATCTAATTCTGAATGTTGCATATTGCATAATCATTTTTAATATGAGTTCTAATAATGTTTAAAATGTTTTTCAAAAACATCAGCTACTAGAGAACAACATAACCAACTTATCCACAAGATATATAATTATTCATGTAAAAAAATTCTTCTCCACACTATTAACTTTGTTCTTGAATAGGAATTCAAATTAAAGAATTAACTATCGAGCAAGGCGTCAGTATACCACTTTCACTGGCTTAGAAGATCTACAAGAGTCCATCCCTTTTGTTTATCTTCTCTACATGTTTTATCAATTATTGCGGTAGCAAGTTTAAAGCTTGCCTTAAGTCCATGTAAAGATGGTATAACATCCCTTCTTTTACAGAGAAATATGTATCTTTTAATTTCTAAGCACAACACATTATAATTATATACAGTTTTTCCTGGATAACCCAAGATAAAAGATTTACAATTAGTAAAAAACATATTATCATAAGTTTTGGCAAGTTTTTCAATTTCTGTGATCAAGTGTTTTACATGACCACATTCCCAAAATAAATGAACTAAAGTTTCTTTTTCACTTTTACAAAATGTGCAATATTCAGTTATAGTCTTGTTCATTTTGAATAACAAAACATTTGTACCTAATATTCTATGAGAAATTCTAGTTTGTAGCCACTGTAAATACGTATCCTTACATATCATATAAATCCAGCTATATATGTGTTTCCATTCAGCAGTATCAATATCAAAGATATTACACCATTTTTCTTGAGTCGTTGGATTGTCAGGGTTTTTTATAAAAATTCTGTACATTTGTTTTATTCCTTTATCTGTACTTAAAATAGGCTTCATAAAAAAAGGTATGAATGGGAATACATGGTCCATATCCGACATTTTATCAAGTAAACGAATAGATTTAAAAGCTTGTAAGATTGCTCTTTTAATTCCTTCATATGTAAGAAAATTTATTTTCAAATCTGAAGTTCTCTCTAGTTCTTGTTGGTCAATAAACATCCCATTTTTGTTCATAATATCTTTCACATATTAATCTAATACCTTTATCATACCATAACTTAAAGAATATAGGTTTTCTATCAATAAGAATAAAGTGATTATAGTATAATGGCATTTCAAGAAAATTATCCACCGTAACTATCTCAGATTTTTCAATCAATTCAGAAAACGCACGCAATACATCTTTCCAAAAGCAATTTTTAACATTGTTGACCATTATGTCTATGTATCCCTTTCCACAATTGCATAGTTTTTCCAAATTCAGTGAATTACTCGTAAGACAGTAGCATTTGTTATTTGTACCCTTTAACATCCTTTTAAGCCAGCTAAGTTTTAAACTTTTCATGTATGCGTACACGTCAACCATTTTTAAACCGCCTTCTGCATATTCCTTTACTGCAACTGAGTTTTTAATTTTTGCCGGCCCTTGCCAAACAAAGTCCAAAAACAGTTTATTTATTTCCTGTAAAGTTTGTGTTTCGGAATTCGGTAAAGACATAAAAAGATGTGTCAGCAAAGGTAAAAGAAGAGATTTTACAACAGAAATCCGTCCAATCGGTGTAAGGTTTCTTTTGTTCCAGTACGAAATTACGTTTCTTATTTTATCAACTTTTTCTTTAAAATTTATATCGCACATGGTTTTAAGGTCAGTATGAAATGTTAAACCAAGCAGTTTAAATGATTTTGTACCCCAGTTTAGTCATATATTATCAAATTATCATTATATTTCTGCAATTACTTTTATCAGTATTTAATGTAAATCGCGACGTTTCACGAATGAAGACAATATTGACGCCAACGTCTTCACGTCATGATAACGTTCTATGATTACGTCAATAAACGGAGGGGTTTATAGGAAAAGCAGCCACGCTTAACTGACAAAAATTCAATCAGTGAAATCTGAAGTAGCGGAGTAAGCATAAATTGAATTTCAAGCAAAATGTGTACTTTGAGAAAAAACGTTAGGTAAGTTATTTACTTATTCGCAAGTCTATATTATCGAAAACCATACCTAAATATACGTTGATTTGAGAAGAGCTTGGTTACAGGCGCGCAGTGCCGACGGAGCCGTGAATACTTTTCAATGAGCAAATGAAGGTTTTCCGGTGACTAATGTTCACATCACCATGAACACTACTCGGTGACAAGTGTTCGCAGCACCATAAACTATGAGCCTTGTTCAGTGAACATTACTCGGTGACAAGTGTTCCTAGCACCATTAACACTACTCCGTTAGCATTATTCAGTGAACACTATTCGGTGACAGGTGTTCGCAGCACCATTTACACTGCTCCTCGAGCATTGTCCAATCAACAATACATGGTGACTAGTGTTCGCAGCAAAATTAACACTACTCCGTAAGTATTGTTCAGCGAGCAAAATTTGTTGACAACTGTTCGCAACACAATTAACACTACTCCTTGAGTATTGTCCAGTCAACAATACATGGTGACTAGTGTTCGCAGCAGAATTAACACTACTCCGTGAGTATTTTTCAGTGAACACTTCACGGTGACTAGTATTCGCAGCACCATTAACACTACTCCGTGAGTATTGTTCAGTGAACACTTCATGGTGATTAGTGTCCGCAGCACCATTGACACTACTCCGTGAGCATTGTTTAGTGAACAGTACTCGCTAACAAGTGTTCGCAACACCATTGACACACAGCATTTTTCAGTGGACACTGCTCGTTGACAAGTGTTCGCAGCACGATTGACACTTCTTTAGGAGCATTTTCAGTGAACAGTACATGGTGACTAGCGTTCGCAGCATCATTAACACTACACCGTGAGCATTGTTTAGTGAGCTCGTGGAGTATTGGTCGCAGCACCATTCACACTACCTCCTGAGCATTGTTCAGTTAGCACTACTTGGTGACTAATGTTCGCAACACCATTGACGATACAACTCCGTGAGTATTATTCATTGAACACTACCACTACTGCGTGAGCATTGTTGAGTGAAGACTACTCGGTGACAAGTGTTCACAGTACCATTAATAATACTCAGTGAGCAAAGTGTTAACAACAAAGTTATTTCTTCTCAGTGAGCACTGCTCAATGCTTAGTGTTCACAGCACTATCAAAACTGATTAGTGAGCAAGATTTAGTGAACACTACTCAGTGATCAAGGTTCATTTAACACTACTCAATGAATAGTATTCACCACACTATCAGCACTAATCTGTGAGCAATATTTAGTTATCACAGTACCTTCATCACTATTCAGTGAGCTATGTCAGTGAACAAGAGCCGTAAGCATTAATTTGTTGGCAATGTTCAGTGAGCACGTTTTAGTGACCTAATTTTTATATGTCGTACTCAGAGCTGAGAAAACTCTACGCTGATCGCTGCAGTGGCCAGGGAAAAATTGTCAACCCAGCACACTTTGAGTCCTGACCTCGGAACACACGAAAAGGAACTTACAGTTCAAAATAAGGTGACCGAGCGACTACATACACGCATCACAGGGCCATTCTCTGGCGAAAAGGGGCGATGGTTGTTTGTCAACCTACCGTATTCCATTTCAGATAGATCATCAGTGAACAATAAATGTACTGAGACAAGAGGGTTTGTGACTGGTTTATATTATAAAAAAATCTTACTTCTGCAGCAGTAAAGAGTAAATCTGTTTTCAATTTTGAAATTAACAACCGAATTCTTACATTATTGGCAAATATGGTGCTGATTTTACTTTTTTAATGAAATGTATACTATTTCAAGGCAATTTAGCGTCTTCAAAAAGTTTTAAAATGTATTATAATACACTATCTATATCAAAAGTGTTTTTGTTGCTTGAGGCGCAGTGACCGAACAGGTCGTAAGGATAATATTACATCCAGTTCATAAATAAATATATATAATAAATACTCGTATTTTCATACACATATTTGTACTGATATGTCGGTACGCTTGAGAGAGGAGTTGACATAGGTGGGTATGTTAGTAGGAAGGAGGGGGTGGGTAAGTAGGTTTGGGAGAGGCTATATACCAACAAAAGAAATTGTTCTTTGTTTCATATAAAATTCAGCTACTTGAACAGATCAATTTTGATACAGTTTGTAGATTTTCACTCCGTCGTAGACCTATTTTCCACAAGATATCCATACATGTGCTTCAAGAAAACGGTAAGAAAAAGGGGTTGTTGAATAGTATGCAGTGGAATGCAAGTCAACTGAAGTCAGGTACTCTTATATTGCCGCATTTTGACCAGAAAGCGGTCCGTAAAATGGCTGACCTAGTTATTTGGCGGGCTAAGAAGACGAATGATAATAATAGGCATGGTTTATTAGGGATAGTAAGGTAGTCGGATATTTCATCGTATTATCATTCTTTTACCATCCTGTCTCCTACTATCCTACCATCTCGCTTTGATAACTGAGCGATTGGTAATGGTAGGACATGAGCAAAAAAAGGGATTCCATACGGTCAGTCTTATCTATACTTCAATACTTGAAAGTCGACAGCCTGCTGATATTTAATATAAAGAATTTGATAAAAGCCGATATTTTAGCGATTTTATGTTTAAGGAAGCTATAACCGATTTTCTGAAATTTAAAGTTGCCTTAAGAGGATTCTTTCAGTAGAGCTAAAATACTGCAAAGGGTGTCAGGAAATTAAGACAAGACGTTGCGATGCATAAGATATGTTAATCAACGTTAATTTGTATCAATATATCATAAATAAACAAAGTTCTTTCCATAATCAACAGCCAATTTCCTGTCTAAAATCACCAAAACCATTCCTCGTCGCTTGAACTTTCTTCATCTACTTCCGGTGTTTGTTTCCATTGGCCCCACGAGAAATAGTCAACGCGGAGATCCGACTCGGCATAATCTTTCACCATCCGACCGAGGGAGATTCTTTTTCGTGCCCAGTGTAGATAGCACTTCCGGTTACAGCAGGTGTTTGAAAAAGTGTTGGCCATACTCAACAGACGGCGCTGTAAAAGCTTCTTGTAAAGTGGTTGTATTGATCGTCCGTTTCTCTCAATTGGAATGGGCGCTCTACTTTGTCCAACTTTACACGCGCATGATTCTGGACATGGAAGGATTCTTGGAATGGAGTTGAGGCATTTGTATGGTATATCTTGATTAAATGTGTCATCATCAGAGCTAGAAGAATCTGAGCTTGAATCTGTGCTTGAACAAGAGCACGAGTTAGAATCAGAGCTGAAGAGTACAGCTGAACTCGAAGAGCTTGAATCATTGTCAATACTCGAGCTTGTGTCAGAGGAACTGAGCCTTTCATATTCACCTGAAAATGACCTTTTTAATCTCTTTTTCCTTTGACCGTTTTCTTCTTCAGAATATTTTCTTTTCTCACCACTTGCAAAGATATTTGAAGGACTCCGTTGAGCTGAAGACAAAAAGAGTTTTCAAAAGGTCATTTACGGAAAAACAGTGAAAATCAATGTCTGTTACAGGTAAGACACATTGAAATTTCTAGAAAATGATTCCGTACAAAAGATATACATGTTTAGGGCTTGTCACAGCGAAAGTTGTCTATTTTTTCCCTTAAAAATCTTAAAATTCTATCATTACTATCTCATATATAACAAAATGTACTAAAAAATCAAACATTTTAAAGTTAATCTACCTTTGTGTTTGTTGTATTTAATTTTCTTCTTTCTCCGCTGTGTTACGTCATTCTCCCAAAGTTCAGTGTCGGATTCATACCCGGAACTTCTTGTTTCGCCGCTGATGTTAACTTCTGATATGTCTTCAGTCTCAAACCTTCTCTTGGTTCCCTTAGGAAGTGTGTCTGTAAATATATGTTTTGCATCAGTAATAAAACCAACTTTTAATGTCATTTATTACTAAACAACGACTCAGCGGTTTTTTTTTCATACGGTCAAATATTGTAGTTAATTTTAATAGCTAATCTGTTCTCTAATTTTGAATTATTATGTGCTTTTAGGCTGTTTTGTTGTGTATGCTTTATATTCTTAGTTGCAAACAACTTTTTTAAGCTTTTTATCCATTTCTGTCATTGCATGTGCATGTGCTTAGATATTTTGAGTTTAGTTATTTATTATTCAGATTAGTAATTTATTATATAGATGCAGTATATTTTATTTATTTATTTAACCAATGAATTAGAAATTTTATTTCCATACTCTTAAACAAATAGTACTCTTCAGTACTTATTACCTTTGTCTTTCGAGATGTACTGTCTTTCAGCTCTTAATTTATATCAATTATGATAGATTTTATATATGTAAAATGTGTAATTTAACATGTGAATATGTCAGTCAAAAGCTATACATAGCTTATGTTTATAATGTTATTTTATCTACCGACAGTAAATAAATATTGACTTGGCTTGACTTGACTTTTTTTTTTGAAACGAAGATATGTAAAGTATTGAATACGAATCCAGTATACAATTGTTAGTATTTACCGAGGTCAGAAAAGCTTTCTTGTTGACTGTTACTTGAGGTATCAAATGAGTAGTCAGATTCTGAAGGTAAGGATGACAGATCAAGCACGAATTCATCTGGATCTGTATAATCTGTAGTGTCCGTGACAATAACGGTGTAATGTCCGCTACTGAAATATAAATAACCGATGTGAGATTTCTTCGTCATATCGTAGTTATGTATTTTTTCGATCTGAATCAATTTTTCGAACACCCCTCGTACTATGTTTGAAAAAGATTTTCTTATTTCAAAAATGTTTGTCCATGTTTTTTTCGACTAAGAGAACTTCCAATGTTTAGTATAATAAACGAATGCTGAAATGATATAGACTTAGCTGACAAGATCTTATTGCCAAACACAATAATCAGATGTACTTAATAACAAGCAAATTCGATGAATTGGTATCCCCCGCCGAAAGGGTTTGTGGTGAGGAAAGGCAAAAAGATATATCCGGCAAAAAGTTAAGGATGTTAATAAGAAGCAAATAATTTCATTAGTCAAAATCAATTTAACAGAAAACAAATGTTTAATTAAAGGGTACATCATAAATGTATGATACTTTGATCCTGACTAAAGAATTCATTTTGAATGGGATGTGCTTACTGTAATAAGCTTAGCTTTTAGAATTAAATGCAGTTAATTGAAATGTGAGCTTGAAGTTGAACTGGTACGAAATATTGTCTTTAAATGGTTTGGCACCAGGTGTTGCTGTTTAACATGTACATTTGAACTTAAAAGAACAGATGTCCTTAAGAGAACACAGGTAAGATATCTTGAACATGGCTGAGGGCAAGGTTTGTGCAGTCACAACTTAACATGTTGAAGGTTTGAACATTTTAAAAAAAAAGGAATGGAAATATATATAAGTATATATATAGCTATATATGTATATATTTATTTTTTAGGGGGTGGGGTGCAGGGGAACGGGAGAGGAAACAAAATTTCACATGTTGATTATAAATATTGATTGAAAATTAAAAATGAAAGGAAAAAAAAGGGTAAAAGGGTGAAGTTGGGGGGGGGGGGGGGGCAGAGGATGCATGATCAGTGGTGGGCATGACTGGGTGAAGAAGTGAGGTGAGTGAATGGTACAACTTGGAAGGTTTGAAAAAAATCTAAAATAAGAAATGAAAACAAAAAATTATTTATTTATTTATTTATTTATGGGGGGAGTTGGGTTGGGAGGGGGATGACCAACCAAGGCAAGTGGGTGACCAGGTGTGGGTGCGCAACTTCACATGTTTATAATAAATGTTCACAGAAAAGAATGAAAGAAATTTAATGAAATTCTGCCAAATGGTAAGTTTGTTATGTACAAATATGTGGATGTTTAGACAATTAAAGGGCAATGACTCTGAAGTTACAATAGAAATCCATATAAAACTGTCTGTGCACAACCACATTATAGTGCTCTAAATTCTGTTAAAGTTTCATAGTTTTAGGTCAAATATATCAAAAGTTATGATGCAGAAATTGCCATATCTATAGATCTATAGTACCCTATATAATTAACACTAGAAACTTCTAAGGGCCATAACTCTGGTGTTACTTGGGCAATCTGTCTGAAACTTGATGGGCCCCATAACCTCATAGTGGTGAACATGTATATGAAGTTTGTTTGAAAAAAAATCTAAAATAAGGATGTTTTTTTTTTGTTTTTTTTTTTGGAGGGGGGGGGGGGGGGGGGGGTGTCGGGGGATAGGAGGGAGGTGTGTGATCAAGGTAAGGGGGTGACCAGGTATGGGTACACAACTTCACATGTTTACAATAAATGTTCATGGAAAAGAATGAAAGAAATTTAATGAAATTCTACCAAATGGTAAGTTTGTTATGTACAAATATGTGGATTTTTATACAATTAAAGGGCAATAACTCTTAATTTACAAATAAATCCGAATGAAATTGTGTGTACATAACCACATTATGGTGATCTAAATTCTGTTTAAGTTTCATAGTTCTAGGTCAAATATATCAAAAGTTATGATGCAGAAATTGCCATATTTATAGTACCCTATATAGTTAACACTAGAAACTTCTAAGGGCCATAACTCTAGTGTTACTTGGACAATCTGACTGAAACTTGACGGGCCGCAAGAACTCATAGTGATGAACATGTATATGAAGTTTTAAATAAATATTCCCAACCATTTCCTAGATATGGCTCCGGACGGACGGACGGACAACGCCAAAACTATATCCCTCCGACTTTCGTCGGGGGATAATAATAATAATAATGATGATGATGATGATGATGATAATAATAACAATAACATTATAATGATAAGCCCTTCCAAAATAGATTTTCGATGAAAATGCTTTTCACACATGCTAGAACAGTGACTGCATTTCTTATGTTTTGCCTCCTGGTTTGACGACTGCGTGGCGGAAAATCGCTCTGAATTAGTATAATTGTCGTTGAAAATTCTTCTTAAAATTAAATTATATCTACCTGACTTGCGCAGACACATTTTCTGGTGATTCGCTGGTACAAGTCTGCATTACTTCTGCGATAAATTAGTTTTTATCATATCGCTTTAAAAATGTGGCTGTAGTCTAGTGTAATGTCGCCGTTTCTATTGACGTTGTCAAAGACGTTATTCTGACGTATATAGGCGTCAACGTTGGAACTATGTTGCTTTACATTTTATGTCATTTATAACAATACTTTTATTTGCGAGTGTTTGAAGAGCTAAATAACAAAAACGATTACTACATTTTATCAAATTATTGAATACAATCGTGTAGTTTTATCATTATATTATCGATATTTAATCTCAATCGCGGGGCTTCGCGTATGAAAATAGTTTTGACCCTAACGTCGTCGCGTCTACGGTCATATTAACGTTGAATGAGAACGTCATCAGAAATCGAGACGGTGGAAGAAGGTGCAGTCTTATTTAAGCGCCAATACAATGCTGCAATGTAAAATTTGACCAAATCATTAGAATGTGCTGCCAAAGTATTGATTAAAGTTCTAGAATAATGTGTATCTTGGACTGGTTTAGTAGAAAATGTTTGATGAAGAGAACAACTTAATCGTAACCCATGCAAACACATACTTCTATCAGTAGTAAACTTTTACAGTAAACACAAATTTTCGCGATTGAAACAAACAAACAATGGTTCTACTTACCTATTCCCTATAGACTGACCTGTACGCCTGGAAAACTTTATTGGTAACCTGTTCAAACGCACTTGTGCCATAGTGTTACCATGGTGTTATCTTTTTGAATGTAATTGTCACTGCCGAGTGGTTAAGGTCGCTGACTACAAAATCACGTGCCCCTTTGTGGGCTCGAGACTGGCTTGAAGAATTAACTTGAGAATTAGCCATCCAGTTGGTTTGCGGAAGGAAGGTCGTTGGTTCTACCCAGGTGCCTGTCCGTGGATAGAATAATGCCCGCAGGGGTCTTAAGTCGTCATATGATGTATGTGTCCGACTGACGTTAACCCCCACCCTCTCTGCTTCCTCCACCCTCCCCCCCCCCCCCCCCCCCCCCCCCCCCCCCCCCCCCCCCCCCCCCCCCCCCCGCCGAAAAAAAATGACATTCAGTGTATAACTTTACCATTTTCTTTATTATCTATGGAAGGGCGGTGTGCTATGCTAACTGCCAACTGCTAAATGATAAATAGTTAATAATAATGTTATTTGCCAAATGCTTAATGTCAAATAATGACAGTTAAACGGTAATTGTTAAACGATAAATGCTAATTGTTAACTGAATAATGCGAAACAATAAATTCCAAATGCTAATTGCTAAGTGCTTATTTAAAAAAAGAATTGAATATATCATTGTATGAATCCGTCCTTTAAATAGTCATGACCTTTGTTACATAAATTTATCTCTATTAAAAACTTTTTCAAATATTTTAAGAGTAAACAGTTCCGGTCCAATGTTCTCGTGGCCGGTAGAACATTTTCTTGTTTCAAGTCAGACTGGTAGAATATCATATGTCTTGTATATTTAAAAGATTCATTCATGAAGTTAAGAAATATAAATCATTAATTCATAAAGTTAAAGAATTTGACGATTAGCATTTAGCATTAAGCATAAGTTATTTGACATTGAGCATTTAGCATTTAGCATTTAGCATTTAGCATACTGTAACTGGCATTTAGCATTAGATATTATGTATTTGGCATTTGGCAATTTGCATGGCGCACCGGCCTTTCATAATTATGAAATGGACAAATGCTTTAAGCATTCTAACTTTAGTTTAAGTATGATTTATGAAGTAGGGACTATATGCACTATGATAATTACAAGGTTATCGGTCTAGAATGTTATTGCTGATTCTTAAGGACAGATACCAACTGTCAAATGATAAATGCGAACTGTTATATTGCAAAAAATATGAACCATCACATGCCAAATGTTTTATTCAAATAAAAAACAGATCAAAATTGATTAAGCTATCAAAACTGACATTTGCAGCTCATGTTCAAAATGGGAGACAATTTTATTTATTTTAATTTATACAATTTAAAACAAGCGTTTTCAGAACCGATCGGTTCAGAATTGCTACCAGTCCTCAATTGACATTATTCTGTTGTTATTGTCATTTGGTTTCACTTTGGAAGGTTTCCTGGGAGGCTTTTTGCTTACACCCGTTATAACAAGGAAGCTACTGGTTACTAAGGTAACGGTCGCAACAATGCCAATAATTATTGGTAAGAGCAACCACAAAAATGCGTCTTCCGAGCCCTTTGACTGAAAAAAAATAGAAGTTGATATTATAATAATTGAATAAACAGTCCAATGTTTACAAAGTTTTTGTCTTAAAATTAGGTGGAACATTTACAAAGAGCATCTTGAGGTAATTTACATAATCGTCATTATCTTGAGTGCTAGAAATATACTGGAACTTACCTCCGACTTCAACTGCTTTTGATCTGAAATATAAAAAATATGGGGTTCCAAAAATGCCAAGATACGTTATATACCAATATCTGCAGTACTTTTTTAACCGTTTGAGATAAATAATTAAGATTTGAAGCAACAACATAGCTTCCTACTGATAAAAAAAAGTTGCAAAGCGACCTCTAGCGTGGCAGTCGTTTTATCTGAAGCATGAGATAACGCTTCCAGCACATAACTTTGCTTTACTATAAATACAAGTCCCCTGTTCACCAATCATCATAGCCTTTGGTATGGAAGCTCTGCTGGGACAAGAGAGCGTTTTAAATTTCTAGTTTTATCTTGAGGCACCGAAGAACCATTGTTCCCCGAAACTTCAATACTTCAGAGATTAGCATTTATTTTACAAAATGTCCAGTCAAAACCACAAACATGACATTTTTAACATTTGCTTTGTGTCTATAAAAACGGCACACCTGTCTATAAAAACTACCCTTACGAAAAAGAATAATTGTTATGTTTTATGTATAAGAAGGTATAGTTGTAAGTCACGGGGTTAAGAAATTGATGACATTTCTAAACACCCAATATAGTTGTGATATTTTTTCGACAGGGTTGGCTGTACTAGTACAGCTGTACTTACGTTCACAAACTTGTCCAGTATAGCTTGAAGTGCAAAGACATTTATAAGTGTTGTTCACATCTAAACATGTGCCACCATTAAGACATGGACTTTGGACACACATGTCGACTTTATATTCACACAGAACGCCAGCATAGTCTAAAATTCAGATTTAAAATTAGATTTACGATTTGTAAGTGGCAAAATACAATAATATACCATAAATGACTTTAGTCGCGCCATAGTACATTTGCGACCAGCATGGATTCAGACCAGCCTACGCATCCGCGCAGTCTGATCAGAATCCATGCAGTTCGCTATCGGCTTCTGTAACTGTAATAGGCTTTGAAAGCGAACAGCACGGATCCTGACCAGACTGTGCGGATCCATCCTGGTCGAAAATGAACTATGTTGGTTTCTCATGGCGCAGCTCAATTAATGTTGATATTCTTAGGACGTCATCTTCATTATACAAGTCCATTTTGCTACACTACGTTCATATGGAATTGAATTACGTAGTGTTTTCTACTTTTTTAAAAATCTCAAAATAAGATACCAAGATACAAAATATTTCTGGGATATGGTGTAATTTTAAGAATATTGTGAATCTTTATCTCACCTTTTTGACACTGACAAAGAACTCTATTAGTTCTGTCTATACATGTTCCATTGTTTTCACACGGGTTGTCGTAGCAACGTAAAGCTGACAAACAGAAAAAAATGAAAACTTAGATATTATTATATAATTTTCCTCAGAACTGTTTCAACAGAAACGGCTACACAACTGTTCAAAAGATAAATGGAAACGAAATTTGTTGTCACCTTTCAACCTTATGGAAGCCTGTAATTTTATTTCTTACGATAATTATTCTATCAAATACAGAGGCTTATTATAATGTATGTATATATATATGCAACTACTGTAAAAAGTCTGTCTCACTGCTTTGAAAAGGTTCAATATAATCATTACACCCTGATTTAAATTGATAAACTTTAATTTCAGTAAAGTATTAATTATGCTAAGTCAAATGAATTTATACTTTCGATTTCTTATATATTCGTATTTACATTTTATTTGTAGTCTGCGAGGGATGACAGAGAATTTAGAAGTCAATATTTTATACAACTTCGTCTGAAACTATTGTGAATTAATGACAAAACGTTTTGAAAACCTTATTTTAGAGATATTGGTCTGAAACTGAAGCGGACTCGAGAGTGGTTCAAATAAGCTTAAAGCTTTCATTACAATCGAGCTAAAATAAATTAGTATAAACTAAACAGTAGGTGAGAAAGACTTTTGCAATCTGTATTTGGCAAACTTCGTCTAGAATTATGGTATCAATGGGAATAGTGTTGGCAAATATTTTCAGGTTAAGTTTCAGGGATCTGAATCTATGGCAAAAGAAAGTAACAAAGATTTTTGCAATCCATATTTTGAAGAACAACTTCTAAAACAAAATTTCGAACGCTGACCACGAAACTATTGTATATAAATTAAGAACAATATACAATAGTTTGGCGTTCAGCCCTCGATATGTAAACAGTATGTCATCCATATTTTACCTTGTGAGCAGTTTGTAGACTTATATCCCGGTGCACAGACACATTTCTCCTCGGAAACTTTGAAAACATTTATGCACGTGCCATTATTGTCACAGGTCACCGTTCCTGAGGCACAATGATCGCCGTCATCTATAAAAACACAAAAACAGAAAAGGTTAATATTGGCTAGAGACAAAACATGACTACGTTAGTCGATACTTTATAAGCAGGTTAGGATTTTCTTCAATATGAAAGTGTTACAATCTTATTAACTGCCGATTACAGAAAAAGCACCATAGAATAGTTTGGAAATAGTCATTCCACGAGTTTGTAAGTTTCAGCTCTAATAAAAGCAGAGTTCTTACCGCCAACAATACTAGTCACACATCTCGGGCCCGTCGTGATCCTACAATTATAAAAAGTGTTTTTTTCCCCAGGATTGCGAACAGCAAGGAATGTCTCATAGTTAAACTGCCTGCTTGTTTAAACTGACTATACATCATAAAATTTTGTTTTATTTTCACAGAATTGAATCTCTTTGATCAACTAGTATCTGTTTAACATTGATTTAACTATTTCTACATTATCATGGAACTGAATGCCAAGTCGGTAATTTTATTCTGTCCTAGTACGTGATACATTTCCCTCGAAATTCTGTTAGTTCAAACTCGTTTTACCACTCCGAATGAATGGTGGATAAACAATGACATAAACACAAAAATATTATTGCGTAATTCACCGTATTTGAAATAAAAGCATAAATGCTCAGCCTACCCATGCATGTCCACACCCCATACGCAGAACTGTTGATTCCCGATCTGATTTGGGAAATGGGGCCGCCATTTAACCCCGACCCTGACGACATTAGTTCTGTTTAAGACAATACTCTGGTCGTCCGGGAAATAAGAGTGGTTCAAATACATCGGGCCGCTCATTATAACCTCTGTCTCGCTGTTATAGTCAAATAGTATGCATTTAACTTTATGATTCAAGATATTTTTTTAAAATATAAACTAATGTAACATGTACTTGGAGTTTGCACAATAAAGGAGGCATTCACGACAACCCTTAAACGAATCCAGCGAATCAAACAATGGTTGTCAAATTGCCAATTTCAAAAGATTACCTTTTTATTGTTTATAGGATAGCTTTCATGGTTCCATGACTTGAAAGAAAATACAGCTTAATATGATTTTAGAGTCATTAGAAAAAGACACTTATTCAATGGCTTAGCTGAGCATAAAATCTACATAATTTTTTATGGTTGTTCAAACTGGACATTTTTATAGTCATTACTATGTCTGCAAAAAGGCAAAACGAAATTTCCTTTGAACAATTTAAAATCGAACAAGTTTCAAGCTTTTTGTTTTTTGAAAATACGTGAAACATACTTTATATTTTGCGCATCTCTTGCCTCCAGGTAAAACCCTGCCGCTACCGGAAGGTGGCGGATGATTTCCGGTATTCCAAACGATGACCTTGAGAGGTTTGGCAGTGTTGGTCTCACAAACGTCAAGTGGTGTTTCTTTTCATTGCACGACCCATCGAGTACTCGAAGTGTAACCTACAAAGTGTAAACATTGTGTTAGTAACAATGTCTCTGTGTTTCTTAACACAAGTACCAGCTAAAGTATATGACACTTTCACAAATGAAACTGGGGTGACAGAGGACTTAAGAAACATTTTTTTTTTCAGATCCATTGACAAGTATTGTTTGGATGATGAAATAGCTGCGTTTTTTTTTTCTTTGTTGTGTTGTTCTTGTTATCATTCATGGTTTATGATTCTGTGATCGGCATACTACTCAAGATATATGTTATAGGAATCAGTGCTACTGTAAGTGATCAATGCATATAGATTAATAACTATTTTCAATTGAAAGCAGCTCTTTCATCTACAAGATTTATTACATCATGATATCATGTGATGGTAAATAACACTTATCTATAAATGACACAAATAATTATTTCTAATATTTTCTTAAATTTGTATGATTTTTTGTTAAAACCAATGTGTTCTTTTTACCAAATGATTCGTAGTAAATTAAAGAAGCATAAAACCTGTATCGGAATCCTGCTAAGACTATCTCTGCGGGTGAATACCTCCGTTCCCATGGTGATCGTAGATTCCGGAAAGTCTTCTGCTACCAATGTCAGTCTGTAAACAGAATCCTTCTTGTAACCCGTAGATTTGTAAGCTTTGATCGTCAAGGTACAGTTTACCTGCAAGCGATAAGCCAAGTACTGATCGTTTACTAGGAGTGAAATACATTTGTTGCTAAACTTGACGACACAAGGATGCGGTGCTATCAAATGTATGCTGTATTGCAAATGGTAGCGTTACCGTCAAGAGAATTGCATTCCTAACAAATGTACGTTGTTTACAAGGTTAGGTTCGTGTATCCTTTTGACTCACATCAAAGAATTTCAAGGAAATAAAACTTATTTTCAATTCATCAAATGGTGTGTATTTTTGACAGAAACAACACGCGAAAATATATGAAAATAAATTATTGTGCTACCTTTTCCCGGACCTGATACAACTAAATGTGAATAGGAAAATCCTAAACTCAGTACGTGCCTCTCACATCAACCTATTCAGTAAATAATAAAACGCATAAAACTAACCTTGTCTACCCATACAGAGTTCTCTGGTACATTTGTGCAAGCCCCGGCACACTCAGACGCTGTAGCCAGACGACATCGTACATTGTCCACTTCCGGGTCTTCAACCGGAAATTTCACATGACTGGTGCAAGCAAACGGTATTCTGAAAGTAAAATGTATGGTTTACACAAAATTAGATAAAGTTGGTTGTTAGCTTTTATATTACTGTAAAGCTCTCAATATACAAAAAAAATTCACGGTCCCATTATCGGACCTAGCATGTTTACTGACTTGTTATCGACGTCACAATTTATTTGATAAACCTAATTTGACACACTGCAAATTTAATATTTCATCATTTTAACCACTCCATAAGTAAAGACGGCTTCACCACACCCACTGTAAATCGAGAACGACACTATTTCGTCAAATAACTACATAAACAATGTACCTCTTGATTGTCTTTTATGTAGCCGTCACTAACAAAAAACTAAAGCTTCAAATATCAACTCACGAGAAGGGCCTTTCAAAATTGCATGGTCTTTAAAATTGCTACAGATCGGGTTGAGAAACAGACTCAAGTGGATCATGGAGTTTAATTTAAAAAACAAAAAATACCCAATATATGAAGGAAATGACGTATATGGACTGTTGTTTGGCTTTCCGGTATCGTTTCTTTTTCGTGTATCAATGTATGTTTCCATATATCCTAAACTAGATCTGTTAGTATGGTGACGTGAATATATCCACGGAATACTTGAAAGACTGAAAATAAATATGGTTTGTTTGAGAATAAAAATTCGTTTATTTTCGTATAAATAATATTTGTGTAATGATATCAAGAGCGGCTTTTCACGCGCGATCTGACATCATTTGCAGAAAGAAAACATGAAAAAATGACGACGTTAGAAAAGAAAAATCTTCAAGATTGGACACCAAAATTTCAAAAAGAAGGTTTAAACATAGCTAAAACTAATTTTTAGACGGTAAAGATCAAAACTGAATGTTTAATCTGGATTAAAAGATATTTTAAACAAAACAAACACACAAGAATTGTATTTTTATCGGAAGGCGAATTACAATTTAATGTTCTGGCTGTCCTGTTTAGATGTTGAAAAGATCGAATTCCTGATATTTATTTTGATTTTCTGATATCCATGGAAAGCAAGTTGAAAGCTACTGTAAACATGTAAGTATGTAAGGACTGAATGCTATTCTGTAAGCGTTTGGACGGGTAGAAACCACACTGGACTAGCCGTCAAAGCAAAGCAGGCTTATTTTCTGTTTACATGCGTTTTCTTGTTTTCCGTATCATTTAGATATTTGCTCATCTTAGTTATAATTTTGATTTTGCGGTCTTTTTAAAAAAGCAATCATGATACTCGAGTTTCATATCTTTTCCAGTCACTATTATTTTGCATTGTTTATTGTGTATAATGGTACAGTACGCCTACCTAACTCACTGAACATAAAGATTAATTTCCGTTTCGGAACAGAATTAGTTTTACTTAGTCATAGTAACTTACGCAACTATGAACGGCTGAGTGAATGGCCCTACTATAAAAATAACGTCTTCGCCTTGTTCCCATCCCGTCACGTTTCTGACGCTTATTGACGTCATGACGTAATTTACGTCATTTATCGTTTTGGTGATGTTTCCAGTAATAGAGACCCATTTCAGGGCTGATAGCTCCAGACTCGAGACTGATCCCTTCCTTCCAACATCTGATTGCCCACAGGCGGGCCCACAAGGTCCTGAGCCCCTTTGCCAAGACAACCTGTACGTCAGCCGGACCTGCAAAGCGAAAAACGTTTAAAATCATTGAAGAAATTTCTACCTCTATATATAATATAGCCTCTGATTGTGGCCCAATATTTTGGCCTCACTTTTTGTTAAAAAATTCTCTTTTATAGTATTTTCTTATGTTCTGACAAATGTCCTCGTGAGTAATTCAAAGACTTACTCTGTTTCCCGGTGGCACAGCCATCCACGATACGGTACCACCCAAAAATTTGCAACCACCAACCGTCCATAACACAAGAAAGTAAACTGCAATGATGAAATCAAGATCCGCAATTTTACGCATTTTTAATGTCAAAAATAATAAATTCAACAATTCACTTTAGTATTCCATCATCCGATGATGATTCTGCTTGCTTGAAATCATATCCATTCTTGTCAATATATTTTAGCCGCGTCATGCTACCTGAAGCAGGAATTTCGTGAGACAGTAACTGTTCTTTATTTATTAATGTATTTATATAGCCACTTCGAACAAATACAATAGTTTTTGAAAATCACTTAGTGTACCAGCATTTTCAGTAATTAGTGTTTTGTGAACGTATTTGCATGCGCAGTACATGCGGTTTTATCCGTTAGTGTCGCATCATTTCTGTTTTGATGGTCAAATCAATTTATCAATAATTGTTTCTGTATTATATCCAGGTCCCCCAAAGTGACATAAATGTTATGATTATAATTATACAAATAAATATTTCAGATAAATTTTACATTATATTAATCTGCTAAGTTAACAACCAGGGTGCTACTCTGTCATTACGAAGTGTTGACACTTCTGAAGTATGGTGTCGTGTGTGCCTATCAATTCCTTTATTACACAACTTATCCATATATCTTTCCTTCGTTTTAGATATATACAGATCTCCTATATATCAGTTATTGAAACCGATGGTCAAACAAATGTCAAAATAGCCAAACTGGGCCAAATGAGCAGAGGTCAGTTTGGGTGCAAATTTGTTTTGAACGTGAAAGGATAAACAGAGAAACACTATCTCGTATTTCATTTGGGTGCATTTTAGTGCGAACCTCTTTTGAATCGATTAAAACAAAATTAACCACTGGACTTTACCTAGCGGGCTAACTGGGCCCAAGGTTTAAAATCTGCGTTTGGAGACCAGTCCAAAACACTTATCCCTTATTCGTTTTTTTCCGACCATGGTTTTTAAATTGACCAATGGCAATGTCGAGTTCCGAGACAGGTCTTCAAACATATAATAGCCCCAGAAGCAAATCGATTTTATTTTTTCCGCTTGTTTTTACCCAGAAAAAAAGGCGTAACTAATCACTCTCGAGTCCGTACCTAGGACCCTTTTCGCTCTGGCATGCACGCTTAAACCCATGGCCACCGGAGAGAGTGATCGGCGCAATGCCCAGTAATATTGCCGTTCTCCAAACGTCGTCTCAAACCGCCCCCAACTCGTACCTTTAAAAACAAATTTACGATTGCTAAATGTTAAACTACGAAATGAGCCGCGCCATGAGAAAACCAACATAGTACATTTGCGACCAGCCTGCGCATCCGCGAAGTCTGGTCAGGACCCATGCTGTTCGCTTTCAAAGCCTATTGCAATGAGAAAAACAGTTAGCGAATAGATCCATGTTGGTCGCAAATGCACTATGTTGGTTTTTCTAATGGCGCTGCTCAAATGAATTAATTTGCAAGCGTGAAAGTTTCAGTTGATTTTTTTTGTACGGGATGTTTGCTGTATGCGTAAATGTATTTCTAATAGTAGGAAAATGTTTAAACGTCTTTTTCAACGCTTTTCCGTCGTTTTATTCTATAAAATATGGTGTTTATTTTCTTATGGTGTGAATAGTGTGTTTTGCTCATAAAATGAAATAAATAGCGCAAACAAAACTGCAGGATATCTCAAATCACTGTGGCTTGAAGTGGATTGTTTTGGCGCAGTAACGTTAAAGTGGGAATGGCCATAAATTTATATAGTCGATAAGACAAAATGTGTAGAGGCAGTGTTTCTTTAATTTATTGTTTTAAGTAGGAGTTTGTCGAGGCCATATTCAAACAGACATAGATCTGCCATCACCGAAAAAAAAACCTGTTAGAATTAGATATGTCAGAATAGTAGTGTCAGTGGGCACTTTGCCTCTAAATGCCATTCGACAATGTGGGTACAAATGTAGATTTGAAATGTTTGAAGAAAAATTAAATCGTAAAAATCGGATAGAAATAGACTATATAAAATTACTATTTTTTTGTCAGAAGTGCTTTTCTTATACTGGAAGCCTATGAAAAATCAATAGCAGTACCAAACCATAAAATATGACACTTTACTATGGCATGTCATACGTTGCTAAATTATATATGTATGTTATTATTATTGTATGTTTGTTATTGTTATTGAATGTCTTGTCATTCATATTCTAAAAGTCATTCTTGTTATTCTACAATAAGAATAACGACATATAGAATAACAATGGTAACACTTAGAATATGAATGACACGACATTGAATAACAATATCAAAGATACAATAAGAATAACGAAATATAGAATAACAATAATGACTTTTACCATAAGAATAACGAACATACAATAAGAATAACGACATAAACAATAACAATGGTAAGACTTAGAATATGAACGACACGACATTGAATAACAATATCAAAGATACAATAAGAATAACGAAATATAGAATAACAATAATGACTTTTACCATAAGAATAACGAACATACCATAAGAATAACGACATATACAATAACAATAGCAAATTTTAGAATATGAATGACACGACATTGAATAACAATAACAAACATACAATAATAATAACATACATACATAATTTAGCAACGTTTGACATGCCATACTTAACATGCTTTTATCTAAATTATGTCGACACGAACATATCTTATCTTTGGTCAATATCTCAGATAGAATAATTTCATTCTAATCTATGACTTAGACATAATCTGAGAAGCTTTGATGAACGTATGTTCCTGAAGTGGCTGATTTTTATAGGAAACAAAACCATTTCTTTTATCATTATGTACTATTGTATTGTCTGCAAAGAACTTAATGGTACGGTATAAACAAGATAGATTTTTAATGTCCCCATCATATGCATATAAAGAATGAACATGACCTCTGACGGCCATATTTTTCGCGATTCGGAATAATTTGAACAATAAGGTCAAACAAAGAAATTTTGTTCGATTTGTTTTCGGAATTGTGCCAGGACTTTTAAAAAGGCTTTCAAACTTCCCATTACATATATATTGGGAAAAGTGACAATCTCGGTAGAGTATTTCAATATCGGGCTAGCAGTTTGCAGTTTGCGGTGAGGGCTAACGGTTTATGAGAAGCTATTTAGAGATTTTTTTTTATTTTGAACTCTGGCGGCCAAGTTTTGAGAAAAAAAAAACGGGGATGGGGCTGGGAAATGATCAGTTTTGGTAAATGGTCACTCATTTGGGTGAAATAAGTTCAAAATCTCGCATTATGTAAATATAGAGGAAGTGACCGCGCCCTTTAATAATTATGTTTTTTGATCAATGGGAAACATTTCTGTGAAAATATTGTGAAATCAGGTAAGCAGGTTCTGATCAATGTATACATGTAGGAAAAAGTGAACATGCCCTCTAGCGGACTTGTTTTTCGACGAATCGAACAAGTTTGAATAATCTTGGTAGATCACCCAATGAACATTTCTTCCAATTATTTTGAAATCCGGCCTGTGGGTTTTGATAAGATTTTTTTTAAAGTTTCTATTTCTGTTCCGTTGCCGTGGCAGTCACAGTTCTGCATGAAAAAAAATCTTTGAACAACTTTGGTAGAGTGCTCTTCAAGAAACAAACAGGCCAAAGCTTTAGCAAATTCTACTGTATGGCTTTAGAGATGTTTGTTCAAAGAAGCCGGCGTGGATGGACAGACGAACGGGCGACGTACATCGAGTGATCCAAAATAACCGAATATGAAACGCATAACCACTCCTAGCTTATGATGTATCATCAAGTTCCATTTGAATCGGATGAACTGTGGAAACTGATTAAATTAATTGGACATGGGATCCCAGACAATATCGCATTTCCACTTCATGTTGATGTAAATACCAAATTTCATTTGAATTTAAATGGTAGAGATGGTAGCTACCCTAGAAAATCTAAGGGGAACAACTCTGAATTGACCAATAAACTGAAGCCAACATAAAACATCGGTCAAAAGTGAAAGAAAAATCTAATAGGTCCTTTTAACAACAACTGATCAGGCAGACAAAATATGACCTACATTTGTTTAAATCTCATTGTATTCAATATATAATATGCACACTTTTCTCATGGCTTACACTGACAGTTATTTTATAAGTTGTAGTAAGGCCCTGATAGAAAGTTTGGTAGTGCATGAAAATAAAGTAAAATAATGCATAAATTCCATTAAAGAAATTTTACGACATTAAGAAACGTTATTAAGATTTGATCTTTAAGCCAAAGTTATTTATTCTCCCCAATGATGATACATTGGCTTACTGAACATTTATTTACTAAATTTTAAAAACATAAAATGTATATATCCAACAATGAAAAATTACAAAAAAGTTAAATTGGTATCACGTTTGTGTAACAACGTAGCCAGACTGGTTAAATTCGTCATTTCAATCGATCATTTTGGAATTGTTTCTTATGTTTAAGTCATTTTGAAGAATTTTCTCGTACTTATCAGGTGTACTTTGCTGCAAATAATGTAACACAAAAAGTCATTATCATCAAATGAAATCACAACAGTTTAAGGTAGCGATAGGTATTGACTCTGCAATGTATTTTTAGCAATTCAACATTTTCTGGATGGAACTCTCACGATCATCGTTTTCCATGAAAATTGAATAAATGCTGAAAAAGCATAATATTATGGAGATTACTTTGATGATTTTCGTTACTGGTCAACTACCCTTAAAAAACTACAAGGTGTTTATTTATTCTTGTAAACAATGTAAGCGGGTAACTTCAGATACCAACATTAATTTACAACTTAAACTGCTTACACAAACTGAAAAAAATTTTTGTTAGGGCCTCTCATTTATAATATATCAACAAGTATCACCTGAATTGAGTGCTTTCATGAATGAAAAATACTGATGGCAAAATGGTGTAGGGGTTTGTTTACATTATAAAATCTTTAATATCTTCTTTCAGGTACATTTTTGGTATGGTTTTGGTAAGCTTATAATAAAGAGCATGTCATTCTCTTTCACTCAGATTTTTGTCATTAGTTTTAGACTCTTGGCTAGTCTTGGATTTTGACTTTATTAAAAGACAAAAGGAAGTTCAGTATAGGCTCTTTCAAAGTGTTGAAAGTAGACTAAACTTACACTATATTCTATTGAATTTATGTAGATGTGGATACTTTTAGTACAGACTATAATTGGGGATGTCCTAAAACCATTGAAAAACGGTCAATACAAGAGTTGTCCATTTTGCTTCAGATAGTTTGAGAAAGCCATTTTCTAAATATCAAATATTTTTATTTTTACATGGAGAGGAGGAAAACCATCATTATGTTTAGTAATTTGGTGCACTTAGCTATCATTTCACTCTGTAAAAAATATGTAAAGATGAATTTTAATTTTTTAGGTACCATCTCTATAAATGGAAACTGTAGGAGTCAAATATACACCGTGCAGCTGTAATATTGTAAAATAAACAAGAGGGCCATGATGGCCCTATATCGCTCACCAGAGTTGATCTGGCCTACTGACGTAGTTTTTTGACCCCACATGACCCAGTTTCGAATTTGACTTGGAGATCATCAAGGCAAACATACTGACCAAGTTGCATAAAGATTGGGTCACAACTGTGGCCTATAGTGTTCACAAGGTTTTCCTTTGATTTGACCAGGTGACTTACTTTTTTTTTATCCCACATGACACAGATTCAAACTTGAACTATAGATCATCAAGACAAATGTTCTGCCTAACTTGCAGGAGTTTCAAACTTAAACTGTGGTCTCTAGAGTGTTAACAAGGTTTTCCTTTGATCTGGCCTAGTGACCTAGTTTTTGACCCTACAAGACCCAGTTTCAAACTTGACCTAGAAATCATTAAGACAAACATTCTGATTCAGTTTCATAAAGATTGAGTCACTGTGACAGGAAAGGCCGTACCGGCGACAGCAACCATCAGAACAAATCAACACCCTTTACAATATTTACAAATTTATTTACATAAGATGATTATTAACAATGAATAGATATGAAAAGAAAAAAAAACTGATTATAAGAAAGAAAAAAAAAAGAAAGTTCAGTATCTCTAGATACAAAAGTTCTTATACTTCCATTCTAATCTGACGTGACACAGGTCTTTAATGTAATTGAACTTTAAGTAGCACAAACAAAACAGATTTCTAAATTCAGTCCCTTTAAACCGTGAATACGTTGATTCCGTGTTGGCTCCCTATGGTGGTAGGTGATTGCATCCCTGAGCTGACTTCAGAGGATAACAAAAATCATCGTCTTTGCGGTTTACGGCACAACCATGGGACGAAAGCTCTGCGCTGGGAATATCACATCCAGGCGAGTGAAGACAAGTGAACCTCGGGCATTGTACTTCCGGGTTATGACATCACCAGGAAAAATCGTCTGGCGGAAGAAGCTAAAATATATAACATATGGTAAGCACCATAGCAAAACAAATAAGTCAGGGCATAAAACTGCTCCTTTGGGTACACCATACCTCCGTAGGCTCCCATAAATAATACGTGCTACTTATACAAAACATATGTGCTACTAAGTTCAAACGTCACATGATTAAAATACGTCACTTATTACTTCCATATTACAAAGATTACTTACTTAAAAGACTAAAGTTAAAGTATGAAATGATATGAAAAGTATATGATGAAACATTATAGATACGGACATGATAAACTGCAGCTATTATTTACAACTACAAATTAACAAAATTCAATGTAAATCAAACGTTATATGAGAGTTGGCATCCATATAATATCTAATGCCATACACTAAAACGGACATTGTATGTGTATGCAATAGACTGTCACACAATTTCATATTCATATTACAATAATATATACATGGTACTAGACTTGCCATATAGATTTATACATAACAATACAATGCAGTAATGGCGTTCCATAATTAACAAAATGTTTGACATAAGTTTTTGAAACAGTGCTTTATAAATATCATGTTACAAATTTCAGTATAAATCTAACATCTTATATAAACGAAACGTTTAGATTCCTCTTTCTAAATAATTTACAAAAGTCTGAAAAATTTAATAAATCATCCTGACATACCGAAACTAGCTAAAATCATATGCCGAAAAGTAAATGTTACAGAATTCTGTAGAATGAACAAAAATTTACCAAATAAAAATCGTAATGCAAAAATCATACAAAAATCTAACAAATAAATTTCTTACCTCGATCGAGCATAAATTTCTAGCAAGAAAATAATTCAGACATAGATTCGTCTATAATGTCGGAAGGTGGTGTGCGCAAGGCATATCTAGCCCAGTCTATTTAAAGGATAATGTCCCGCCAAATACTAAATTTCATGGGATTCACGGCTGAGCCGTGGACTCCGACTATTTGTGTTTCCACGGGATTCACGATATAGCCGGGGAATCTAACTACTTTGGCGCGGATTTAAATTGACAATTTGAGGCCCATTATAGTGGTTTTGGGGATAAAAACATAAATTACTGAAGTTTATAAACTATCAACTTTCTTATTACTGAACAGAATTTAATGAAATTTACATGGAAATTTAAGTTATGAAATACAGAAAAACATGAGAGGTATTTCATGCGTGAAATCTGACATTTACCTCAATAACTCAAAAATTTACAAAAAGATGATGCAATACCTGCATTTACAATACATATAAAATAAGGCCCGTATGTCAATTTGTGACAGTCACAACTAATGCCTCTAAAGTGTTCACAAGTTTTTCCTTTGATCCGACCATGTGACCTAGTTTTTGAACCCATATGACCCAGATTCAAACCTGACCTAGAGATCATCAAAGGTCACATTCTGACCAAATATCATAAAGATTGGGTCATACCTGTAGCCTCTAAAGTGTTCACAAGCTTTTCATGTGATCTGGCCTAGTGACCTAGTTCTTGATCCAACATGACCCAGTTTCAAAATTGACCTAGAAATCACCAAGATAAACATTCTGACAAAGTTTCATAAAGATTGGGTCATAACTGTAGCCTCTAGAATGTTCACAAGCTTTTCCTTTGATCTGGCCTAGTGACCTAGTTTTTGACCCCACATGACCAAGTTTCAAACTCGGCTTAGACATCATCAAGACAAACATTCTGACCATAAAGATTGGGCCAGAACTGTAGCCTCTAGGGTGTTCACAAGCTTTTCGTGTGATCTGGCCTAGTGACCTAGTTTTTGACCCAACATGACCCAGTTATAATTTGACCTAGAGATCGTCAAGACAAACATTCTGACCAAGTTTCATAAAGATTGGGTCTCAACTGTGGCCTCTAGACCGACGCTCTACCTATTGAGCTAAGCGGGCGGGTAGGACCAGTTTTGTAGCAAATGTTTAAAATTTATCACTACCTGTAACAACTTCCAAAATAACTAGAAGATGCTTTTGTAGAAAAGCGCATGTCTCCCCCCAGTGCATGGTCATATAGCCAGGAAGTCAATAGGGGACAGGAGCAAACGTCAAAGCGACACTGATGGTTGGCTGCAATAGGAATCATCTACTTGGCAAGTCCAAACATTCCACAAAGTTTCAACATTCTGGGCTTAGTGGTTCTCAAGATATGAATTGGAAACTGTTTTCCATGTTCAGGCCCTTTGATCAAGTGATCCCAAAATCAGTAGGGATCATCTACTCTGCACGTCCAATCATTCTATGTAGTTTCAACATTCTGGGTCAAGTGGTTCATAAGTTATTGATTGAAAAGAGTTTTCTATATTCAGCCCCCTGTGACCTTGAATTTTGATGGTGTGACCCAAGGGGTCGTCTACTCTGTAACTCCTATCACCCTATAAAATTTGAAGGTTCTAGATCAAATGGTTCTCAAGTTATTGACTGGAAATGGATTTCCATGTTCTGTTCATTGCGACCTTGACCTTTTATAGAGTAACCCCAAAAAGAATTATGGTCATCTACCCTGTAAGTCTTATCACTCTGTAAGGTTTCAACATTCTGGGTCAAGTGGTTCTCAAGTTACTGACCAGAAATGGATTTCCATGCTCTGTTTCCTGCGACCTTGACCTTTAATAGTGACCCCAAAATCAATAGGGGTCCTCTACTCTGCATGTCCAACCATCCTATGAAGTTTCAACATTCTGGGTCAAGTGGTTCTCAAGTTACTGACCGGAAATGTTTTTCCATGTTCAGGCCCATGTGACCTTGGCCTTTAACAGAGTGATCCCAAAATCAATAGGGGTCATCTACTCTGCATGTCGAATCATCCTATGAAGTTTCAACATTCTGGGTCAAGTAGTTCTCAAGTTATTGATCGGAAATGGTTTTCCATGTTCAGGCCCCTGTGACCTTGACGTGACCCCAAAAACAATAGGGGTCATCTACCCTGCATGTCCAATCATCCTAAGTTTCAACATTCTGGGTCAAGTGGTTCTCAAGTTATTGACTGGAAATGGTTTTCCATGTTCAGGCCCCTGTGACCTTGACCTTTAATAGTGACCCGAAAATCAATAGGGGTCACCTACTCTGCATGACCAATCATCTATGAATTTTCTACATTCTGAGTCAAGTGGTTCTCAAGTTATTGATCAGAAATGGTTTTCCATGTTCAGGCCCGTGACCTTGACCTTGGAGTGACCCCAAAAACAATAGGGGTCATCTACTCTGCATGTCCAATCATCCTAAGTTTCAACATTCTGGGTCAAGTGGTTCTCAAGTTATTGACTGTAAATGGTTTTCCATGTTCAGGCCCCTGTGACCTTGACCTTTATTAAAGTGACCCGAAAATCAATAGGGGTCATCTACTCTGCATGACCAATCATCTATGAATTTTCTACATTCTGAGTAAAGTGGTTCTCAAGTTATTGATCAGAAATGGTTTTCCATGTTTGGGCCCGTGACCTTGACCTTTGATGGAGTGATCCCAAAAGATAGTCTACTCGAAAAGACCTTACATCCTATGAAGTTTGAAGGTTCTAGGTCAAATGGTTCTCCAGTTATTGATCGGAAATGAAGTGTGACGTACGTACGGACGGACATGGCAAAAACAATATAGGTGGCGGGGAGAGACAATAAATATCCTATCAATGATCCTTACACTAATTTGTCTTGCACTCCTTACAAGTATGAATTTATTCTCACTTTCCAAAACTTTACCACGGTGGAGGATTAATGACGCATCAAATCGTCATGATGGACATCCTCCATAGTTTCAGTCTTGCTCACCAGAGTTCCATCGTATCGGACGGTTGGTGAACCTTTGATGATGAGAAAGACTTAGTTCAAAACAAGAGCTCGTAGAACACGAAATGCCTCCCTTGATGCATTCAGTAACTGCACAAGGAACAGAAATTATTTGGTCACTGTGCACTAGACATTTGATGTACTGACCTCAGATCAATAATTACGGGTCATGTACCAGTCATGACATCCATATCAAATGTGATCTTAAACCAAAGCATTCTCTAGTTATTTGGCAAAAAAAGTTCTCCTGTTCTGGGTCAAAGTGATCTTGACCTTTGACCTACTGACTTCAAAATCAATAGAGGTCATAATCAACATTTCTAATAAGTTTCGTAAAAGCGTTCCCCAGTTATCATCCGGAAACAGATCAACTGTTCGTAGTCACTGTGACCTTGACCTTTGACCCAAAAATCAATAGGGGTCATCTGTTGGTCATGACCAACTCCCTATCAAGTTTCGTGATCCTAGGCCCAAGCGTTTTCTAGCTATCGTCCAGAAACGGTTGAAATGTTCGTCCAGAACCAGTTTAACTGTTCCGGGTCACTGTGACCTTGACCTACTGGCCTCGAAATCCATATGGGTCACCTGCTGGTCATGACCAACCTCTTTATCAACTTTCATGTTCCTAGACCAAAGCGTTCTTGAGTTAGCATCCCGAAACCATTTAACTGGCCAGGGACACTGTAACCTTGACCTTTGACCTCAAAATCAATAGGGGCCATCTGCTGGTCATGACCAACCTCCCTATTTACTTCCATGATCCTAGGCCCAAGCGTTCTTCAGTTATCATTCCGAAACCGATTGGTCTACATACTGACCGACCCTGCAAAACAATATACCCCTCCTTCTTCGAAGGGGGGCATAATTAGAATTATTTAACAGTTGTGTGAGCTACCAAGATGGTGGGAGTTAGGGATGTGTAAAGATTGTGACATAAAAGAAAACGGAACACATTTACAATATAATCATATGCTAAATTTAATCGTTCAATGGACATACAGTGACAAATACTACAAAACTGAATGATGCAAAAATATCATGAACTCTGACGTGTTTTCATGCTGAATGTAGGGTCATGAAAATCTTCACTGATTATTTCAAATACAAAATGAATTTCAATACAATGGAATATTCTTATGATTTTTTACAATGCTAATTGAATTTTAAAATATTTGCATTTCACATGTATAAGTTTTGTCAGAAGATTTCTAAGCAACTTCTCCCAAAAATCAATAGCCCAGAAATACCAGATAGGATCTTGATTTGTTTTTTCTGAAAAATGTTCTTCCTTTGTATTTTGCCAACAGATCAATTTCGAAGAGACAAAATAAATATAAACTTTATTTATTAAAGACAAATAGAAATTTCGTGGTCAAGTCTTAAGTTAAAACGTTGAAGTTGAAATTGGACAAGTTGTGGCCTGACTTGTAAATTTATTTAGTTATTTGGGTTTTACAGCGCACCAACACAGTATAGGTTATATGGCGCCAAACAGGACTACAAATTTTGGTTTCACATCTCATTTACATCGAAAGCCTGACTTGTAAAGATTTTCTTTCAAATCTTTAACATTTTTCGTGATTATGACAAAATTTCAATGCAGTATTATACAATCAAATCCCAGAGACAAATAAATTCATCAAGTCCCAATTGAGTTGTAAATAACAAAAGATTAGCATGATTTTTACATCGTATGCAATAACATTCGGATTTAGCAAATTCAACAAGGCCAGTTCAACCATTTCTTTTCAACTTTGGCTCTAAGACAAGAATGGTCTTGGTAACAACCTGAAATGTCCTCTTTCTATTGCATTATATTCTGGAAATCAAAAGACCAGTCTTGAAAAATCCAAGGTCAGAATAATGGGCGTTAAAACTGTTCTTCAGGCTGATGTTTTGCTACACTCCAACTTGCTAAATCCAAATGTTACAGTGTAATTTCAACTTTATCAAATTCATGTAAATCTGATACTGTAATATAAAGTTAATATGATAAAACACAAAAATGCTGCAATTGTAGAAGACAAAATAACTGACATACAAGGTAACAACAACTACTGAAGCCGCTGAAAAAGTCACTAACAAAGCACATAGAATATATTATATAGCACTATGACAGACAAAATCAAATAAACTCTGACAAAATTACAACAACTCTGAATCTTGGAATGGATATGAAAATCCACAGAAATTCGAAAATCCACAGAAATTCATCTCCCATTCAGTGAGTAAATTAATTTACATACATTTGTTTGATTATTTGCCTAATCTGTAAGCTAAGATACAGTCATGGCAATTATCTGTAAAGGAAAAGTGCCATAAAAAAAAGAAAACTATGCAAGACAGACAATATACCATTTTCATGTGGCATTATTTCCAAGAAAATTGAATAAAATCTTTAAAAAAAACGTTTGCCTGACGTCTTTATACATTACCTACAGCAGGTCAAAAAGTTTGGTTTGGCCCTTGTGTATATGTTGCAGTAATAATGTGATGGAAATGTAGCTGCCATGCCCTTTTGTGATATTATTCACGCTACATAAAGTGTGGAGTGGTCAATTTACTAATGACCTTGTCACAATGGTAGTAATTGTTCATCTTGCCTGGTACAGTCCAAGTCTGGAGACTATGTACTTCTATTTTGGCTCATAAAATACTAACCACTTAACCTATGTTATAGTCTATACTTATGGCTTAACAGTCTATAGACAAAACTATTGCCCAAGGTCTGAACAATGTATTTTTGACTAATGACATGCAAGGCATTCAATAAATATTTTTTTGTACATAACATCAAAAACTGATATCCAGTTTTATTTTCAAAGTTTCAATTTATTAGTCCAGTAAAGTAAACAAGGACTGGTTACATAGCAAAAACTATGTTCAGGCAATTTATATAAGGACTAATAATATAACTTGCTTAATTTTGTTACATTTATCACCCAGAGTCAAAATTTCACACAAAAAGTGATCAGAGGTGGGGATAAAAATCTTCTGACCTTGCTTTATTATCTCATGAATACACCAAAACTTCCTCACAGACTTCGTTCAATATATCAATAATCTTTATACCCAAGAATAAGATACCAAATACCAGTAACTTGAAATAATAGCCCTTGTCTTGTAAATATTTTAGCTGCACTGTTGTATAAAAAGTGGTCTGTTTTCATGCTTAAACAACATCAACAATAAAGCTACCAACAGAGACAAAACAATACAAAACACTGAGAGAGAAAGAGTCAGCTATAATACAAGAGCCTATGGCAATGTTGAATAGAAATGGAGTATGTTAACCTTAAACCTGCTTAATTTCTAATATGGACTGGTCCATCATTCAATCTGGGCAGTGCCACTTATTATTCAAAAGGGGTGGTCACTGAAAATTTACTGACTGAATAGCGAGCAGTGCAGACCATGATCATCTGCACAGGCTGACATTGGTCTGCACTGGCCGCAAAGTAAAATCACTTGCCACCAGCAGGGTAAAGGTCAAGGAAGCCACCAACAGGGTAAAGGTCAAGGAGGCCACCAGCAGGGTAAAGGTCAAGGAGGCCACCAGCAGGGTAAAGGTGGGTAAAGGTCAAGGAGGCCACCAGCAGGGTAAAGGTCAATAAGGCGATTTCCTCATGATTATGAGATAACTTTGTACTTTTTCTCCAGCTTGTAAAAATACATAGAAGTTAAATAAATAAAACCATTTTTCTTTAGTTTATGAACATTAGCAAGAATTCAAAGAGTATCCTAATTGCAATTATCATAATTTACCTATAAGCTATAAAAAAATACCCTTGAAGTACTATATGAAAGAAAGCAAGTAAGCCAAGGCGTATAAAAATGTCATTTTCCCTTATACAACGGGTGTAGCCAAGAGAATGCTAATTCTATTATTGTTGAAAGGCCTCTCCTTTGTTATCAGAGATAGGGGAAAAAATGTAACAAAAATATAGGAGTATGCAAAATGACCCTTCACTTCACCAAACTACTTCAAGTTCTGAGCCCCTAGAATAAACAGAATGAATGATGTCAAAAATCGATGCAAGAACGATCATATACTGTAGAAAATACTATTCATACAGTGCCCCTATCTCAAGATGGCTCACTAAAGCATTTCATATTGTCCCTGCCCTCTTTTCTTCTTTTTTCCCCCTTTGTTTGGATCCCTCAAAACCATAGATAACATTTTGCTATCCACTTGCAACTTAGTACGATTGGTGCTTTACTACTGCTAAAAGGTAAATGTGCAAAAAAAAAAATTCAACCTGCACAAACAGACAATTCACATGTATTTTTCCTGTATCTATGTCTTTATGGAAAGATGATAAACGATCAAACCTTCAAATAGTGACCATGCTAGAGAATGCTAAAAAGTGGTCTTAACTTACAGCTCTTACTAAATCAGAGGTTAAATGACATTGCAAATATTTAACTCTGAAAAGTAACCTCTGGTCACTGGAGCCAGTAGGTCTTTAAACACAGGTCTAAATGTAATTCAGATGATACCGACTTCTAAGTTAGAACATTCCAAATGAACTGTTTTATACAGATGCATGTAAATGACTGAAAATAACTGACATGAATTATCTACAATGTAACCTGAATTATCTTATTCCAACAATTTCTATCAATTTACAGCGACGACACAATTACTATTTTATCTACAGTTACAGTAAAACCTCAGTCAATGACAGCTATCAACAACTTCTGTACAGTGGACACATTTCAGGTTTTCTATGCCGAGGTTCACTTTCTGACTTGTACAATTTTCGCTTAATGTCATATCTTAGTATAAGCAATGGCACATAACTAAAGACTTACTCATTTTGTAATCTGTGTAAAAAAAAAAAAAAAAAATTCACAATGTATATAGCTGCATGTTTTTGAATGGCTTAAAAAGTTCACTGTGTGCTTAGCGTGCTGCCTTCAATATTTATAATATCTACTTTATTACAGTCAGTTTTTACATGAAATATGCCATACAGACTGTTCTAATATCATATGAATCTTTGAAAACGAATAATTTCATCTTTTTTCTCTTTGAGAAAAAATCATTTTATCTTTTTTTTTTTTTACAAATGTGTAAACCAATCTATGTAAGAATAGTAAATTCACTATTCAGGAAAAATGAGGAAGAAGCACTTTTGACAAATATTCAACACTGTAAAACAGAATGATTTTGCAACTATTTTACCCCTTAGAAGAAAAATTATGTTAAATGTATATGTACAAACTTCATTTCTTCGTGCTTCGGAGTTTTAAATTGAAAATAATTTGCTGAAATTTTAGCTTTATTTATCAAGAAGACACAAGCAGGATGTCAAGAATGTATACCAGGTTAAATCTTTGATGCAAAATTTTAACTTCTTTTTCTTTAATGTGGGAGACTGCACAACTGAGATTCCGTAAAATAAATTAATCATGCAAAGTCAGTCTGTTCTACACAGCATTTACCAAGACAACAACACTAAACGATTCACAGTACATAGAAAATATGCTCTAAAATTACAATATAAATGTACACGACCAGGACACGTATTTACAATAATATATGCACCCACTGTACAAACATGAATTTTGGCATGAAATTCCAATTCTGTACAACTCGTATTTAATTTCATTTTAATTCATACAAAATTCTAAAAATTTGATTTTTACGGCTGAAAAAAATGTAAAGAAATAGTAAAGAAATTAATGGCTATGAATACCAATGTATGCTAATGTAAGAGAAAACTATCTATACAAGTGAAGTCTTTAGCACTTAGCGTCTATAGCACTCAAACAAATTGCACGAGATAACGAAGGCAGATCTGATCAGAGTCCTGTACGATGTATTCCGTATATGGTATCCAACGCCTCTTCTCGCCTTGTGGTGATATAAACTTGTGCTGTTTTTGGGTGCATCCCATTGGCATAACTGCTCCTGTAAAAACAGACAGGTCTGAAAATCATACTAAATCTTCAGAGAATTTACTGACAATGATATCTATAGAGATGAAAACACCACTAATAAACAACTTCACAAATGATAAAATGTTGTTCTACAAATCTTTTAACTGTCCATGCAAGGAAACTAATAAAGGAAAGAAATATTTGCAAGGAATTGATTTTTCCTCATTTAGTGCTCTTGACCACTTTGAAAATCAATCCTTGCAAAACTACGACTTTGATTACTTTTAAGGAAAAAATTTATGTGAATATTAACCCTCCTTTTAATTCGACTACAAATTTCGCTCAATTTTGGAAATGGTAAATTTTGTCATATTACATAGAACTGTAAAATTGGAAAATTTGTTTCCTGCTATATAAAATTCATGTTTCTTGCTATATAACAGTTGAGGGATATACCCATTTTTACCCCTAAAGTAACAGAATGGGGGAAAGTAAGCAGTTAAACATACAAAACCTTACAACCTCCTTGAAAACTACAGTATATATGTAATATATTTTTTATATAATTATTCAACTATGCAAAATTAGAGTTGTCACAGGAGTGACGAATTATTCCCCCATAATATGGCCTTGTCACAGAACTAAGCCAATGTCAAAGCTAAACTTGCTTGACCTTTGACCTACTGACCTCAAAATCAATAGAGGTCATCTGCTGGTCATTATCAACCTCCCTATAAAGTTTCATGATCCTCGGCCCAAGCCTTCTCAAGTTATTTTCCGGAAAAGGTTTAAATGACCTATGACCTTTGGAACCCAAAATAATTATGGGTCATCTATTGGTCATGACCAACCTCCATATTATATTTCGTGATCCTAGTCCCAAGCGTTGTGAAGTTGTTGTTCGAAAACCGTTTATGTGTTCCGGGTCACTGTGATCTTGACCTGTGACCTGCTGACCTCAAAATCATTAAGGGTCATCTGCTGGTCATAACCAACCTCGCTATCAATTTTCATGATCCTAGGCCCAAATGTTCTCAAGTTATCATCCGGAAACCATTTAACTGTTTCGTGTTATTGTGACCTTGACCTTTGACCTACTAACCTCAAAGTCGAACATGACCTGTATTTAATCATGTTACACCACTGTACAAAAATTTAAGATCCTAGACCCAAGCGTTCTCAAGTTAGCATCTTGAAACCGTTTAACTGTTACGTGTCACTGTGACCTTGACCTTTGTCCTACAGACCTCAAAGTCGAACTTGACCTGTATTTCATGATGTTACATCCGTGTACCAAAAATTATGATCCTAGGCCCAAGTGTTCTCAGGTTATCATCCGGAAACCATTTAACTGTTCCGAGTCACTGTGATCTTGACCTTTGACCTACAGACCCCAAAGTCGAGCTTGACCTGTATTTCATGATGTTACACCTGTGTACCAAAATATATGATCATAGGCCCAAGCGTTCTCAAGTTATCATCTGGAAACCGTTAACTGTTCAGGGTCACTGTGACCTTGACCTTTGACCCCACATTCGAACTTTACCTGTATATTCTGATGTTACACCTGTGTACCAATAATTATTCAAATCAGTCAAGCCTTTCATGAGTTATCATCCGGAAACCACAAAAACCAACAGACAGACTTCATTTTGTGGGGGTATAATGATGGATACAAAATTACATAAACTGAGTGTAAAACCTTTGGGCCAATACCACCGCCCTTGGATATACAACATATCCAATATGAAATAATTTGATTAATAACATAAAAAACAAGAGGGCCATGAAGGCCCTGTATCGCTCACCCGGCCTATTGACCTAAAGATCATAAAGATTAACATTCTGACCAAGTTTCATTAAGATATGGTCATAAATGTGGCCTCAGGAGTGTTAACTAGCTTTTCCTTTGATTTGACCCGGTGACCTAGTTTTTGACCCCACATGACCCAGATTCAAACTTGACCTAAAGATCATCAAGTTTAACATTCTAAGTTTCATGAAGATACAGTCATAAATGTGGCCTCTAGAGTGTTAACAAGCTTTTTCCTTTGATTTGATCTAGTGACCTAGTTTTTCACCCCACCTGACCCAGATTTAAATTTGACCTAAAGATCATCAAGGTTAACATTCTGACCAAGTTTCATTAAGATATGGTCATAAATGTGGCCTCTGGAGTGTTAACTAGCTTTTCCTTTGACTTGACCTGGTGACCTAGTTTTTGACCCTACATGACTCAGATTCAAACTGGACCTAAAGATCATCAAGATTAACATTTTGATGAAGTTTCATGGTGATACAGTCATAAATGTGGCCTGTACAGTGTTAACAAGCTTTTCCTTTGATTTGACCTGGTGACCTAGTCTTTGACCCAAGATGACCCAATAGCAAACTCGTCCAAGATTTTATTAACGGTAACATTCTGACCAAGTTTCATGAAGATTGGGCCAAAATTGTGACCTCTAGAGTGTTAACAAGCTTTTCCTTTGATTTGACCTGGTGACCTAGTTTTTGACCCCAGATGACCCAATATCGAACTCGTCCAAGATTTTATTGAGAGTAGCATTCTGACCATGTTTCATTAAGACTGGGCCAAAATTGTGACCTCTAGAGTTGTGGACGACGCCGACGGACACAGGGTGATCACAAAAGCTCACCTTTGAGCACTTCCTGCTCAGGTGAGCTAAAAATACAGCTGACAAAACAAATTCAAGGTTGTCAAAGAATTTCTGTTAACAAATTCCTTTTTCTCCGTACCCAAACTAACAGAATAAATTGTAAACTCTTCCATGACCAACATTTCAAAACAAATTTATTCATTTCTTTGGACTATATATTGTACTGAAATAGAACAAACCATATGGCAGTGTAAGATTCCAGTGTTCGTCTGGTACATTTGTTCCATGTATTTTGAGACTGTTAAACTCTGAGTTAATTAGATCCACCTCAACACCTTGGTCGACATCTTCCTTACAGTTACCCAGGGCAACCTGCAGTGAGAAAACTAGCCATCAAACAAAGTTGTGCAAATTTCTAGGAAATCTCCATGTGCCTATAAATTACTGGTAAGCATGTTTATTGGTCCACTAAATTATATCATTTACCATTACCCTGCTAAATTTCTATAGTAAACTTGCCAAGCCATCTTTCAATTTGGTCAGTACCATTAACTGTTAAAAGGGGTGCATACCAAAAAGTTACTGACTGAATGGCAAACAGTGCAGGTCATGACCAGACTGCATGGATGTGAAGGCTGATCATGATCTGCACTGGTCGCAAAGGCAGAATCAATCATGCTCAGCATGATAAGGGTTAACTAGATCGAAATACAATGGTTTCTTAAACTGATTTCCAATTTATTGCTGTTTAGCACGAAAGAAAGCAGAAGATTCATGTGATACAAGTGCCACAAAACTCACTACCAGGATAAAACAGTTTCAACAAATACAAAAGTACAAATATCTGTGCAAGACACATTAGGTACAAATGCTTGCAGCATTTTGTAAGAGCACTAGTGAATTTTATTTAACATATTCATTTTTACATGGATAGCAGAGGAAGTTCTAACAACCTATATTAAATATTCTCGACAACCCTTTCAAAGGTTTCTGACCAGTTATTGCACCTTGGTGCAAGATAGTGGAAACCCTATTCAAATTCTGCTCTCAACAGGGTTGGAACCTACACCCACTAGTTCAGGTGTCCGGTGCACTACCTCTAAAACACTGTGACTTCAAGAGAACCTACATCTTCCAGATCAGGTGTCTGACACTCTAACCCTGTACCATTGTCACTATTTAAGTACTTACCTCACAGAGTAATGCACACTTGACATTAGATTTCGGATTAGTGTTACGGCAGTACATGTTGCTCTTTGCAAACGTATCAGCTGAATAAATACCCTGAAAAACATTTAGAACAAGTATAGTACATTATTCATTTACACTAGTCTCCAGATTTACATCTAAAGCTTTAAACAGATATAACACCTGCTACACAATTTACCATACTACTAAGTCTTTGCACCATTTTTCCAGTAAAGAAAATTATTTTTACATTTGGTAATTTTAAAAATCTACCGAATCAAGCCATGCCATGAGAAAACCAACATAGTGGCTTTGCGACCAGCATAGATCCAGACCAGCCTGCGCATCTGTGCAGTCTGGTCAGGATCCATGCTGTTCACTAATGGTTTCTCTAACTGAAATAGGATTTGAAAGCGAACAGCATGGATCCTGACCAGATTGCGCGGATGCGCAGGCTAGTCTGGATCCATGCTGGTCGCAAAGCCACTATGTTGGTTTTCTAATTGCGCAGCTCATTTGTTATTAATCTGACTAACCGACTTTAAAGGTCACCATTCTTTATGCAGCTGTTTACGTTAGGCAATATATCTCTCCAAATATTACTTTTTTTAAGACTGAAAATTTTCTATTTAATATAATGATATTTCGACCATACCTCTCCGAACGCATGTCCAGTGATGGGTGCCTCTGGTGGTGCAACCAGCAATCCGTTATGTAAAATACTCATAAAGTTGGCCACATTGCTCCCGTGCCATAACATCTTGTGATTATCGAGCTTCTTGAACTTTTCTTTCTGGTCCTCCCCGGGACGCCACAGCTTGTATATGCAAAGTACTTTTGAACTGTCTGTAAACAAGAAACATAAAATGCACGATGAGGTGTCTTGTCGGAACACAATAAATGCTTCTGACTAAAGCATTTTCTCACAAAGATAAAATTCTTATGTTGTATGCTGTAACAAGTATCAAGTTTTGGAGTTTGAGAGGATATGGTGTCGAGGGACAAAATCAAGCCTGAAAGCATTTTATCAGGTACAGGCGAGAACATGGGTAGAACTAATGAACTTTGGCAAGTCACCTAGACAGCTTCCTCACAAAATAGACCTCTACACAACAGGTGAGTTTTCAAACTCAACAGTGAGGGGAAAACAATTTGAGGTCATTTGCTCTATGGCGGCCCCAAGTGAGGAAATTGATCAGCTTTCCAATCTAAAACGTAGAAGACTTACTAAAATCTGTTGAGCTCCTGATATATTTGAGGATGTACTGTGACTCGACATCGTCTTCCCTGAGTGGTGTGATAGAGCAGCCTATTGCCTGATACATGTAGTCCAGAGGGTTACATTCTATAATGGAATTATAAAAAACAAGTTAGGCAAACAGTAAAAATCTGATTCATATCTATCCTTGCTAGTAAAGGTGAAAGCTAACAACATCTGAATATCGTACCCCAAAATATTAATCACTTATAATTAACTTTCATGTCTTCTCTCACATTTAACTTTAAGGACATTAAGTTTGCAAATTTAAGTACACCATTACTTCTACAGCATTTCATTCATGTAAAGGCGCTCTTTTCACCTCACTGTTTGTTTGTTCTTAACAAATACTTCTTATTTTTAGCATTCTTCACATACCGTTGAGTTTATACTGGGCCCCAAGCAGTATTTTACTGGCAGTTTCGAGATCTAGCAGGTTGGAAATTAATCTCATTTCTGCGGTGATGTGAGATCTATTCACCAGCGGTTCTACCTTGTCGTATGAATAGCCTTCTTGTGGTATCAGACTGTAATACTCTGTGGACAATGCTGAGATCTGCAATGATAACATGTATGATTTAAGTGAGCTATGAGAGTGCTGGGAACCAGTGTAATTTCCACATTGATTATTCGCACAGAAATATCCTGAATGCTAATGTGTCATAATGAAGATCAAATATAGGTACAATTGTAAGAAAGAAGTTAACATTTTCAATTTAGGCAATGAATTAATTACAAGATTTTGTTAATTTTGAATATGATGCCTAAACTAGTCAATATCTGACAAGTCAGTCTGGATTAGAACCTGCATGTATATAGTTAAGAATGGCAAAGACCAAAAAGTAATATATAAAAGATTTAAATTATTTTCTGGAGAATAGTTAGGATATCAGATATTTGTATAAGTTCGGGTTTAATGGCGTATCAACACAATTATACAGTCCAATCTGTACTAAGAAGCCAGCTGCGAGAGAAATATAATCGGCTTAATACAGGTAGCTGCTAAGTCGGGTTCAACTCTGAGTTAAATGTATTAAGACAGAAGAAACCTACCTTTTCACAATTAGCTTGATGTTCTGACTGGTCAAATGCCAAATTTGTTTTATTTTTCTCTATATCTACAACAATGTCCCTGAAATAAGCAAAAATATCTCTCATTCATCTTAAATTGATTTGTTTGTTTGGTGGCTTGTTTTTGTTGTGTTTAGAGTCACATCAAAACAAATTTAGATCATACAGTGACTTTTCCTGTGGGCAATGTTTCAGACATAGGCGGCCAACTGGGCACCTGGGTTGAACCACTGATCTTCCATTAGCCAGCTTGACGACATTCTCGCATGAAAAATTCTACCCTACAAGCCTGGTTTCAAACCCACATCACTGACAGTAAAGTAAATCAAATTCAGCAAGCTTAACCACACTGCAACAAAAGCCAATGTTGTGTAGTCCATCCAATACAATTTAAGTCACATAATGGCTTTTCAGCTTTTAATGCTCAAGGACTGCACATGCCTCCTTAGCATAATTTCTGGCAATGATAGGCACCTCGGTTGAACCAACACTATTCCAAAGAGCTGAAGGGCTTCCTCCTATGAAAACTTACAGAGGGACTTGAACCCACAATTGTGAGGTGCAGGTGATTCAATGTTTAAACTTAGCCACCTTAACTGCTCAGCAATAAATGCCTCCAAAACACATTAATTTTAGACTTCAGTTTATACATAATTTATTTTAGGTCGACTGTGAAGCAAGTTCTACAACTTATATTAATCACTCTCGACACCTAATTCCTGATGGAATCCATCGCCTCAAAGGTATAAGAGAAGAGAAGCCAGTTTCCCTTTTAATGCTGAGCATCAAGCAAGGGAGCTACTGGTACCATTTTTCATGTCTTTGGAAGACACGGTCGGGGATCGAACCCAAGATCTCCCACACTCGAAGCAGACGCTCTACCATTAGGCTATCAAGGCGGTGACTTTTTATAGACTTGCACAAGAAATTTTTTACGATAACAAAATTAGACCATAATAATGCAGTTCTACAAGGAATAAAACAGTAAAAAAAAACCTGAAGTGTTTGATTTCTAACTTTGTCAAACAACTATCTTTTTAAATAACTATAATTTCCCTTCTCAAAAAGACCTGTTGGCATTCACAGTTCTTTGGGCATAGGCTTTTAGCTTAGCAGAAGTACATTTTGAAAATTTAAACACCTTCACCAACATTAGCAAACTGCATTATTCTGTTTAGACATGAAATTAATTTAAACAAAGACATACCCAATTTTCTGTAGAAGTTTTCTTGCTTCGACAAGCACATCCCGTTTTATTCTTCCAAACGGCATGTATTCCTCGGCCACCTTGGCATTCTTCATAGCTGCCTGCATCATACCAACATCTGCCTGCAAACAGAAACGGGAACAAAATAACGTCACATTATTGTCTATGCAGTCAAAAAAGGTGTAAATAGTAAATTGTCTTTGAAAATCGTACAATATATGCTTCTTTATAAACTTGACTTTTCTACATAGGCATGTTTTTGTCCCTGTCAATCTTGGTTGCATTTGAGAATGTCTACTCATCTTGTCTGACATTGTTGTAAGGCTGATAATGAAAATCAATTTTCTATTTACTCTCCACATATTATAACGAAAGGGTCAGATGTACGGTTCTTCATCCTCAGAACTTTCATCATTTGACCTTTCTATCAGTGTGACTCGAACCCCACTGCACTTCCAAATGAGTACAATACTACCCACCATTTCTTTGAGCAGATCCTGCACATCCACTGGCAGTTTTGATGGAATGCTTGATTCTAGTTTGAAGTCAACCCTGAGAAGTGGTGCAGGCTGGCTATCTAACTGTACAAGACGGTATTTCTTTGGCTGGTTCACAAAACTAAAAAAAAAAAGAGCTCAAACTTAGAAACTGTACAGTAGAAAAAAAACTTTAAACACATATCCAAATACCAAAATGACCTGCACTTCTATAATGACATCCCAGATCTAATCTATTTGTGCTAACCATTATCAACTGCTCTTTTGTAAATACCTTTTTCAGTCTTGTAGTGTTCAATATAATGATAAAGATTTCTGATGTAACATATATGACTTAACTTGGCTGTCTACAGTTATTCTATACCATTACCAACAATAAATACTGAACTGAACAAATCAGCTTTTACCAACGTATCATGTATAGCAAAGATTTAACAAAAATAAAATAGTTCCATTCAGTGAGTTTAAACTAATGGCTCACCTTTTAATATCTGACCAGGCATTTCCTGTTTTCGACTTGAATATTTTACAAAATGAGACGGCAGCCTCCGTCAATGTCTGATACGGGGTCTGCTGGTACATGCCGGTGTCTCCTATACGACCCCACTTTGTGAACAGAATATAAATGGCCTTGACCTTGTGATAGATTATCTGCATCTTATAAAAGTTATATGTGTCACTGAGTAGGCTCCTCACTTCTATCTTAGAGAGAATGATGTCATATGCCATCTTGTTCACCTTGTCAAATACAACCTCTCTGAAACAGAAAATACGGTAAGAAGTTTTAATTTTTTTACTAAATTTGAGCAGTTTGTATATATCTAAATATAGAAATGTAGTCAGTGAGAAAAAACATATAGGAATAAGGAACATCCATAGCTGAATAATACTTAGCAACTATTATTTGGAAATTTCGGTATGTTGATTACCCTTTAGTTGTGTTTCTACTGGGTTTCAGATCACACCTGATTTAAGCAAGAGACCTTCCACAATCATGCTGGCTATCTTCCCCACATGAAACAAATCTACATCCCAGGTCGGGTTTCAAACCGGTCAGTAATCTTAAGCATTTGCCCATAGTGGCACATTTTCTTCATAAACAAACCATCTTACCCAGTATCAGCTGCCATGCACTGTTTATCAACTTTCGGTTTTCGTTTGGTTTTAGACTCCTCGGCATCACTAGGTAGGAGTTTCTTCATCATAGAGTCGGCATCTGCTTCGTACATGTTGGCTTCAGCCGTGGCTAAATTGTTGTCTGCCTCTGTAGGTGCATGGAATGGCGGCTGGGCTGGTTTCTCCTAGATACAGATAAAATTTTCAGTCAGATTTCAAAGACAAACTAGAAATTGCTTTTGTAAAAAAGCGCATGTCTCCCCCAATGCAAAGTCCTATAGGCAAGAAGTCAATAGCGGTCAGGAGCGAAAGTCAAAGAGACACTGATGGTTGGCTGCAATAGGGATCATCTACTTGGCATGTCCAGTCATCCCGCTAAGTTTCAACACTCTTGGCCTAGTGGTTCTCAAGTCACTGTTCAGGCTCCTGTGACCTTGACCTTTGATCAAGTGACCCCAAAATAAATAGGGGTCATCTACTCTGCACATCCAATCATCCTATTAAGTTTTAACATTCTAGGTCAAGTGGTTCTCAAGTTATTTTCCGGAAATGATTTTACATGACCAGGCCACTGTGACCTTGACCTTTAGACTGACCCAAAAATCAATACGGGTCATCCACTCTTGGCCTAGTGGTTCTCAAGTCACTGTTCAGGCTCCTGTGACCTTGACCTTTGATCAACTGACCCAAAAATCAATAGGGGTCATCTACTCTACATGTTCAATCATCCTATGAAGTTTCAACATTCTGGGTCAAGTGGTTCTCAAGTTATTGATTGGAAATTGTTTTCCATGTTCAGGCTCCTGTGACCTTGACCTTTATAAGAGTGACCCCAAAATCGATAGGGGTCATCTTCTCTGCATGTTCAATCATCCTATGAAGTGTCAACATTCTGGGTCAAGAGGTTCTCAAGTTATTGATCGGAAATGGTTATCAATGTCCAGGCCCCTGTGACCTTGACCTTTATGGAGTGACCCCAAAAACAAATAGGGGTCAGTTACTCTGCAGGAACAATCATCCTATGAAGTTTCAACATTCTGGGTTGAGAGGTTCTCAAGTTATTGACTGGAAACGGTTTTTGATGTTCAGGCCCCCGTGACCTTGACCTTTAACAGAGTGATCCCAAAATCGATAGGGGTCATCTACTTAGCATGACCAATCATCCTATTAAGTTTCAACATTCTGGGTCAAGTGGTTCTCGAGTTACTGACCGGAAATGGTTTTCCATGTTCAGGCCCCTGTGACCTTGACATTCAACATTCTGATTTCAGTTGGGAAATTCTTCATTGGATTGGGAATTTTTTGCTCCAGATTGGGAAAAATGGAGCATATTTGGCATTGGGAATGGGGCCGAATATCGGCCCCGTGAGACAGGTTGAAAAAGCCCTGATAGGGGTCATCTACTCTGCATGACCAATCATCCTATGAAGTTTCAACATTCTTGGTCAAGTCATTCTCGAGTTATGGTTTTCCATGTTCAGGCCCCTGTGACCTTGACCTTCGATGGAGTGATCCCAAAATCAATAGGGGTCAACTACTTTGCATGACCAATCATCCTACGAAGTTTCAACATTCTGGGTCAAGTCGTTCTTGAGTTATTGATCGGAAATGGTTTTCCATGCTCAGGCCCCTGTGACCTTCACCTTTGACGGAGTGACCCCAAAAACAATAGAGGTTGTCTCCTCCATAAGCCCTACCAGCCTATGAAGTTTGAAGGTTCTAGGTCAAATGGTTCTCCAGTTATTGCTCGGAAATGAAGTGTGACGTACGGACAGGACAAAAACAGTGTCTCCCCCAGAGAGAGGGGGGGGGGCCGAACATAATAAATTATCAAGACTTTCAAACATATACCTTTGTTTTTCTACTACTTGCCGTAACTTTTCAACTAATCATTTTTTATGTGGAGATTTCAATTCTGTATTCATCTGCATTTAAATAACAGCAGTTCCCCATGTAAGACAGCTGTGGGAAACGAAAGGCTGAACGAAAAGTCTATGGATAAATTATCATTCATAACATGATAAATGTAAGGTTTAATGCTCTGAAATCGAGGAAGGACTCCATGCTAGGTGCTGTTGCTATGTCAATACAGGTTTGAATCCCAGCTTCCAATACAATAATATACTCAGTAACCTTTACTTTTACCTGTTTATCTTCTTCAACATTCAGCAAAGCCTGCAACCTGGTTGCTACTTTCTGGGACCCTATTCTGAGTGCCATTTTTAGCGGTGTTTCTCCTTGCTTGTTCTCCGTATCTAGTGGGGCCCCTGCCTTGGCGAGCACAAACAGTATTTCCTCATCATCAAAAGTGCCATAGTCGAGTGGTGACACTAGATGGTGTATAACTGTCCAACCAAACTTGTCTTTTACTGTCAGGTCCACAGAACTTGTCTTTACCACAACCTCAAAATCATCTGCAAGATACAAATTTTTTATCATTACATGTAGTTCTTGCACTTCTGAAGGCAAAAAGTATGCAATATTTATTTCTACAGTAGTAACTACAACGACATTCTCTATGCTCACAGGTAAAGGTCCTCACTTTAGTGAGAAATTCTGAATTTTAAAGTCTAACACCAGTCTATCATCTAAAGATCAAACCTTTTTAAACTGCTGCTCAAAGAAAAAGTTCTTTTAAGTATTGTAGTTTGTAATTGCCAACAATGATGATGTTACCTTTATCAGACTGAAGACTGGTTGCCTGCTTTCTCATCGATGGTTGTTTTGAGCCCAGTCTTGGTATAGGTAAATGCTGAGAATCAGCATCATTACCATCCTCATCTTCTTCATCCTCTACAACATCTGTATCATGATCAGAATCTTCAGCAGGCTCTTCCTCTTCTGGTTCCTGATCTTCATCATTGCCCTCATCAGATCCTGCAGTGAAAATTCAGCTAGCTTCCATAAAATATATCACTGCTGTTTGATGTAGTGTCAAAACAACAACATAGTCATACAGCAACTTTTCAGCTATAGACAAGAAGGAAAGCCACAAGTGCCCTTCTTGGCATTTTTTTCAGGCAGGGGCAGGAACTTTGGTAGGACCACAGACCTTTTACAAGCCAATCTGCTGACTTCCCCACATTAAGACACAAGTAGTGCTCAAACCTACAAAGGCATGAGGAAAGTCAAAGTAATCACTCAAATTTCTCAATCTTAAATAAAACACTCCACCTCACAGACCCATAAATATAACTGTTTGTACTTTAACCCTTAGCCTGCTGCAGGCGAATTTAACAGCCTTTGCAAACAGCTTGGAACCAGATCAGACGCCGATTAAATCGGCGTCTGATCAGGTTCCAAGCTGTTTGCTACTCTGACAATATTTCTTCCAATTTTGGAGCAAATTGAATGAACTTTACAATTTTAGCAGACGACATTTCCAGCAGATGACAATTTATCTAGCATGCTAAAGGTTAAGTATCAAAACAGTTAATATATAAAATCATTCTTTTGGAACTGCTTAATTGCTGCACAATATTGGTGTTGTGTAATCCCTAGGGTCAATTTTTCTCAATTTCCATTCTGAGTTACACTAAATATGACCTATACTATTTAACAAATTTTTACGTATCAAACAAAACAATTCTGGTACACCAATCAAAATACTAAAATAGTAATGTAAGAATGACTTGTAAATGACTGTACATCTTTCCAAGGAATCTAGTTAAGACTGAGTCACTATCCTGCCCAGTATACCCTGACCAATAAGGTTTTACACCATTTTACAGAAGTATTTCAATTAAACAATGGTGGTCAGTTAACTAAAGTGTTCTTGGACTCTGTACATAAACTGAGTTTCTCGACATGACTAAGAAGACAGGAGAGAGACAATAAAATTTAACTTCTTAAACTTGAACATACCATCACCACCTTCATTATCATCATTATCTTCATCATAATTCTCATTGTCATCATCATCACCATCATCCTCATTATCATCTTCATTATCATCGTCATCCCCACCAACAGGTTTTATTTCAAACAATGCTCTAGATAGCTTCTTTTTCAGTGATGTTTTAGAACCATCTTTCTCTGCTTTTATCACATAGTCATTGTCCAGCAAAATTTTAACAAGTTTTGCATCATGCTGAAAAAAAAAAGTTTAAAAAGTTAAAAGTTACAGTTATCTTTATTATAGTCTTCTTGCCCTGCAAAATGCATGCTATAAAACAATATTTCACTTTAAGTTCATACTTGTTTCAGGTAGTATTTAAAATGTGCCGTTATACAAAAGTAAGGAAGTTTGGACCTAGAACTGAAGAAAAACACCAACTATCACACTAAATCGTATGGTATTTGCTGAGCTTCTGAAATGTCCAACTGTAAAAACGTAACTTGGTTTATTACTCTGTGAATTTTAATCATCAATCAACAAACCATTCTTATTCTATATCATTTACACTTACCAGTTTAGCTGCATGCATTACTGGTGTCACTCCATTTTGATCTGGCAGATTGGAAGACGCTCCATTCTTCAGGAGAAATCGGACAAGTTCAAGGTCGTTATTGTACAAAGCGGACATGAGTGGAGTGAGTCGTCCGGGATGCTCCAGGGGCTCAAAATAGTCCAGCGGTAAGTCCGCTATTGCTACATCAAACAGTGGTGTCTCTGGCCATTGTACAGCGTAGGCTACATCAAGACTTGCACCAGCATCCAACAACAACTTAATGTAAGACCTACAACACAGCATACAATGATCCAGCCATGGCAATCTTACATTTTCATCATTTTTACTTTTATATCGAATCACTATTTCAATAACTAAGTAAGTATCAATCAAAACCACATTTATTAACCCAGATACTGCAACTCTGATTTACTGTCAGTTTTGTCACTTTTACTTCATCGTCAGATCATTATTTAAACCATAAGACTTTTCACTTGAACGACAATGCTATCATTTGTTTAATTCTGCTTTTGCATCACTTTCAAGATATTTCTGTTCTATAACAGTGACCAGTGCAGTTAATTTTGTGGGCATAAAACTCCACAGTTTTACTCAAAACAGATAATTTGTGGGGACATGATTTTACAGATTCATCTCTTACCCAAGAAAAAACAAAGTATGGGAATTTTACTTGTCTGTTGGTATTTACTTTCGTGGATTAACCCAACCATTGGATCCATAGAAACTAATCCCCCGGAAATATGGAATTCACCAGACTTCCTGGATTCTGTATTAGTACCAACTTGTTTTCCAATAGTAACTGTCTACTTTCCCACATGATTAACAGTAAGTCTCATACAACTGATTTTCTATCTCCCACAGCAGTACTTACTTTCTATCAGATTTTTCCTCCTTGTGTATTTCCTGCTGGTCCCAAAAGAGGGCAACCATCGCCGTTCTATCATAAATATCTTTTTGGTTCAAGTCCAGGCCTTTACTGCTTTCTGAAATACATATCAAAATGACAATTCTGTAATACATGCTAACATGCCAAATGTGAAGTCCTGTTAACCGATCAGTACCAAAACAAGGTTACCATATTCTAAAGAAAAGCCAGAGATATGTAAATTGTCATGTGAGGCCATCCTATGATGTCAAAGTTATGTGTGAAGTTTGGAAGCATTTAGCCTAATAACTTTTAAGAAACATGTTTATATGCAAAACTTTTGTGACCCATTCAATACAAGTGACACCACATACAGGGTGACAAAAAAAGTTCTCGACCTGGAAAAATATCAAAAAGGCAAGCTAAAAAGTTCATTAACACTACAAAATTGATATATGATAAAGAGTAATTCACCTCCGAGCTCTACAGGTTGATGTTTTAAGGCTACAGTATAGCGGGTTAATTCTGCATGTTTTTATTTCTGCTTATTCTGTGGGTCCAGGCCGTTTCCGCACATTTAAACTATTAGCAGAATTTTTATGACGCAAGAAAAAACTTGTATATTTCGCTTAATATAATGACCCGTTATCTTTATCTCACGAGTTTTCTTTTTGCTGTCAAGTTATTCACACCATATCCAACGGATATATGTGTGCAGAAGGCTGTGAAAGCAAATCTGAAAAAATCTTTCGAGGAATGGTACTCATCAACTCGCCAAATCGGACGGCTCTGATGTCACACCAGTACAAATGCCCATGAGCAAAATGAACGAGCTGTTTAGTAAATGGCTCATGAAAATGTACACTGACATTTGGGCTCAACCTGAAATAATCATATGTGGCTTCAGGGGTGCCGGAATTATTGAATGTCTGGAAGACATTATGCCATTGAATTCATTAATTTGAATTTGTACCTTAACTGACGATGAACTGTGAAACTAATTAATGTGTGTTGTAACTGAATGGACTGTGAACAGACCATGTACTAGATTTTGCATTTGTATATATTTGTAAATAAATCGTAAATTGTTCTACCAGCAGTTTTACATTTTATGAAAATATCTTTCAAAATGAATTACCGGTAAGAGACCTACAGTATTTATTTTTAACTCTTGATTTCTGATCATGCACAGTAATGAAAAACAAGAGGACCATGATGGTCCTGAATCGCTCACCTCTTCCCACATGACCCAGTTGATAAACATTCAGATCAACTTTCATACAGATCCCAGAAAAATATGGCCTCTAGAGAGGTCACAAGGTTTTTCTATTATTTGACCTACTGACCTAGTTTTTGATGGCACGTGACCCAGTTTCAAACTTGACCTAGATATCATCAAGGTGAACGTTCTGATCCATTTTCATGAAGATCTTGTGAAATATATGGCCTCTAGAGAGGTCACAGGGTTTTTCTATTTTTAGACCTACTGACCTAGTTTTTGACCGCACGTGACCCAGTTTCGAACTTGACCTAGATATCATCAAGGTGAACATTCTGACCAATTTTCATGAAGATCTTGTAAAAATATGGCCTCTAGAGAGGTCACAAGGTTTTTCTATTTTCAGACCTACTGACCTAGTTTTTGATGGCAGGTGACCCAGTTTCAAACTTGACCTAGATATCATCAAGGTGAACATTCTGACCAACTTTCATAAAGATCCCATGAAAAATGTGACCTCTAGAGATGTCACAAGCAAAAGTTTACGCACGGACGGACGACGGACGCTGCGCGATCACAAAAGCTCACCTTGTCACTTTGTGACAGGTGAGCTAAAAATCAGATTTAAACATAAATCAGCTGCGCCAACTTCACTGTCCTAGATTCGGACCTAGATAATGCCACCAAGACATAACTGACGAGAACAATATGCATTTGAGTTGTTAATTATGATGTAGTAAATGCGGCAGCTATTTCCCATGTGCAGAATTTACTTCCGGTTTATGTAAACCGCAAAAATTAATTCCCGCTTTTCTCGAAGGTCGTAGAAACAGAAAACGCAGAAATAAACTAGGCCCTTTTTAGGACAAAACTGCAGAATTTTCCGCCTGCATAATTAACCTGCTATACGGTATACAAATGTACTTACCAAGGAAGAATTTAGCAAGATCTATGGGTTGATGTCTTAAAGCTACATAGACCAAGGGATATCTCTTATACTTGTCCACATCTGTTAATGACACACCTTTCTCTACAAGCCCTTTAGCCACCTGAAAGTAATAAACATTTTTCTTCATATGGTCATTATTTCGAATCAAAATGTGCTATAGCGCCAGTAGATACATACTGTATAAGGGAAATTTTTAATCTAAGTTCTATATTGATTTACTCTGAAATATTTTTTTATTGTGATAATCGACAATGATAAAGAATATCAAATAGAAAAAAAATAAATTCATATACAAAATAATGTACATTATCTTTCAAATTTCAATAATGCAGATTCATATCTTATCAAACAGCTTTTTTCAGAGGTAATTGTTTTTTTTTACCAAATATCACAAATTTGTATGCAAGCAAAACAAGGCACATTATTTACTGAAAACTTGATAAGCGCACTACAGACGGCTGCCAATGTGTAAAAATAATAATCTTTCTTAATGTTAGTGAAACATGTACTTCAAAGTAGAACTAGAAGCATGTATCAGGCCAGGAAATATCTGAATTTAGTGTTACCCGACCAACCATAAAATTAAGCCCCAACCCTTACTAAATTTTACCAATCCTTTTTGCTGTCAAAGTCGAGTGAACTTCAGCATTTTTTTGGTAACACTAATTAACATTCATTCATAAAGAAGTCTTGATTTATAGATCTCGTACATTCATTTTTTTTCTGACACTTCTCAATGAAATAAAATTAGAAAACATACAATTATAGCATTACTAACCTTGAGTTGAAGGGCCTTATCCTTTCCTGGTCTTGTTTCCAGAGCAAGAATGTGTAATAGATTCTGACCGTCCTTATTCTTGTAATCCCTGATGATTGCAGCATCCTTGATGCGATGTAGATGACGTAATGCGATGTGGTATTTGTTCACTTTCAATGCAGCCTGAACAAAACAAGTATCATTTTAGCAAAATATTTTGAGAACAAAAATTTGTCAAAAAGCTTGAATAAGATGCAAGGACAAACTGAAAAACAACTTATTCTTGACTGTCAAACATTATCCAGTTTTTATTAAGAACAAAAACAGTTCAAGTGTTTGTTAATTTTTAAGTGTTCGTTAACTTTGACTTCATCTTGCAAGAACCTGAAAAACATTATTTTCTCAGGATATAAAAAGAGGCTGCTGTAACTTTTTAAATTTTCAAGGAATATCTGTGTCCACAAATATACTTTTCACTCTGCAAAATTCTGAACAATGAAAAATTGCTAACTTGTTCAAAATTTAACTCTTTTAACAATATCAACTATCAACATAATAAAGTCAAAATTGACATTTATTTTAAGTGTCAAAAACGGATGAAATGTTCCGTAGAAAATATCATACCAAAGCCTTCTTAGAAGCTAAATTCCACACATATCGAGATATTTTCAAAGTTGAAAAAGTTTCTATTAACACCACTGGGAGTTCTTTAGAATGAAAATTTAAATGGTGCTCTCTTTTCTTTAAAGAGAAATCAGGGAAAACCCTTGTTAAGGAAAAAGGTGGATCAAACAGGAAGTTTGTTCAGCATTCATTCACAGCCATATCAACTACTAAGACTTACACCCAATTCTACCAAATACGAGAATCAAACTCCACTTTGCTCAAGTGTAAACATTTTCTTTACAAACCTCAATAGCCTTCCCAGTAAATCCTGAAGAATCAAGAACCATGTGTGCCACACCCTGTAATTCTCCTTCTATTGCAACCTGAAACACACAAGAGCAGATCAGTCATACATGCCAAAATGAGCAATTAATTTTTACATATCAGTAGTTGATCTTGGATAACATTTGGAGAAAGTACAAAGGACAATACTGTACGGACAAGTTAAGCTGTTTCATTTAGGGCAAGTCATTCTGTTTCATTTAGGACAATTAATTCCAACTGCTGAGGTTACCTGGTAAGTATCAAAGTGTTCTGGTTTAGTAACTTTCTCGGCATATCTTGAGCGTTTCCATTTCCACACAGGAACTTTTCGTGATGTAATGCTGGAGGTATGGTACTCTCTCTGATCTTTATTCTCTACTGGTATGGTAATTGTTGCATCTACTTTCGCTCCCTTCTGTAGCAACATTATTGCACAGCTGTACGGTAAAAGATAAAAGATAGTATGTATGTATCTATCTACCATTTCTATCTTTATGAAGTTAAAACTCAAATACATGGAAAATGGTACCAGCAGTTCCCCTGCTTGCTGCTCAGCAATAAAATGGAAACTGGCTTCTCTTCCCTCATACCAACATGGTGACGGATTCCATCAGGAATGAGGTGCTGAGAGTGATAAATAATATGAAATAAGGCACTGCCGCAGTTGGGAATCGTTACAGTCCATCAGCTTGCCCAGAAATATGCGTTTGTATCAATTTAAAGGTATTTGGAATAAAAAAAAAACAATACTGCCCATATCTGTACTGATGTGCAAGACGTTGCGGTTCGGACAAGTTATGTGGACGCTTATTACGCACAAGGAAAAAGCGTATTCTTCCAAAAGATCCAAAGTCAAACGCTCCCAGAAGGATACATTTTTTAATTTGACAGTATATCTCATTCGGTATACATCACGTTACCGTAGAGGGATTGATCCTGATTTTTGCCGTACAAAGACGAAAATCGGTTGGATCAATTCCTTATAAGTGGTAGAACTTGCTTCACAACTGACCTAAAATAACTTAGTATGAATTTAACTTAATTGGAAGCTCTCCTAACAACATCCTGTTCAATCTGCAAACTTCTTTCCAAAGAAGACAAATTAACATGAAAACAATTTTCATCTTTTACCATTTATACTGTATCATTTTTATTGAGAAAGATGGAATGCCTTTACTGCCTTTAAGGAACATTAAAACATACAACAGTTACTGGTGTGATGGGAAAAAGTATTTACAGTACATGTTCCTTCTTACCTGTCATGTTTATATTTTACTGCCAATGATAATGCTGTATGTCCGTATGTATCTGTACCAAGAATTGGAACACCTCGCTGAAAAAGACAATACCTATCATAAGAACACATTTCTTTCTTAAGAGATATCGAGTGGATTTAAAGCACTTTATTTACCAGTAAAACAAAAGTAGGTTCATGATAAACACAAGCATCTGATAATACTAATACAGATTTTCAGGTATAGTGCTAAATGGCCATTTAATGATATCTTTCCATCAATTTTAACTGTTTGGCTGCCACATCGATGAAATTTAAACTTTCAGTCTGTAAAAAAATTCATGTAAAATTTTATCAAAACTCAGGTAAATGCTCTTCTTTCATTTGTGCTCCTGCATGGAAAAAACATTCTTCTGCTTCAAGATGTATAAAAGAAAACCCATTTTTTCATCTTTACCTGTAGAAGATGAATACAACAGATGGTTGCCCCTCTCATGGCAGCTAGATGAAGTGGGGACCGTCCATTCTCATCTCTAGCATCTAGCTCTTTGTTCTGCATAGCATCTGTTAACACGCTACACAACTCTATAGGGTCAAGGGCTGATACAGAATCTGGTCTGTAATAAAACAGAAAAACATATGGTCAAACTTGTGTGCGGTGTTTTAATGGAATAACAGTTTAAGTAGCCATACAAACTACTTCTAGCAGAGGAACAATGACAGCAGAAAGCACTGCACAAACTTTCACACTACTATGAACTCTCGTTACTCCTGTGAGCACAAAATTTCATGTTTTCTGCTAAAACGGGTTTTTGGTGGAGATAAGAGATTGTTGATTACAAATTTTAATGATTAAATCAATGGAAATGTCATTTGGTCACCAGAATTTTATTTCATGGTTTAGTGAAACTACTTAATACATATGAGCCGTGCCATGAGAAAACCAACATAGTGGCTTTGCAACCAGCATGGATCCAGACCAGCCTGCGCATCCGCGCAGTCTGGTCAGGATCCATGCTGTTCGCTTTCAAAGCCTATAGTAATTAGAGAAACTGTTAGCGAACAGCATGGATCCTGACCAGACTGCGCGGATGCGCAGGCTGGTCTGGATCCATGCTGGTGGCAAAGCCACTATGTTGGTTTTCTCATGGCACGGCTCAAAACAACCCCCATACAACCGGAGTATTAATGACTCCTCTGTATCTCAGTAAACAGTTGTCTATATTTGAAAAGCTAATAAAGAAGGGTTTCTCAGTACCCCAGTAAATAGCTATGTTTGAAAAGGCTTATAAAGAGTGATAAGGTTTTCACTTAAAATCACATGCCCTAAAACTGTGTTCGAAAGTTCCACTTTTGGTGTAGAATTCTTTTATGTGTGGAAGCTATCGAGTTGGGTGGAAGGTCAGTTCTCTACCCAGGGGCACCTGGGGGGTCTTCCTCCACTGTCAAAAGCTGCGGAGTAGCCGTATGGCCTATACTTGAATCTAGTGTGATGTTAAACCCAACTAGAACTGTCACAGGAGTGACTCATACCCCCACCATACGGTCTTGTCACAGAAGAATGGCAACCATAAGAAATCTTAAAAATACTTAGTCTTTGGAGTACTTCATCCTGGGCTTCCACATATAAATAATACTAGTATAATACTAGTATAGTAATACTAGTAAATATATTAAATCTCTAATATTAGAGATCGATAAAAGTGAATACAAAAAAGTGTCTTACCGACCCATGTTACCACAGAAAAATGTATTTACTTTTTACATAGGACTTACAATAAAAAAGTTATAAAAATACCTAAAATATTGAAAATCTAAAAATAGGATTTCTAAAAATAGACTAATTCCTGGAATTTAGGGGGAAGAAACTCAGTACAAAAGTTAAAACTAGATATCATCAAGATGAACATTCTGACCAACTTTCATAAAGATCCAATGAAAAATGTGACCTCTAGAGTGGTCACAAGCAAAAGTTTACGGACGCCTGCACGCACGGGCGGACGGACACTGCGCGATCACAAAAGCTCACCTTGTCACTTTGTGACAGGTGAGCTAAAAAAGGTTACTTCCCTTTGGCTCTAAGCCAATCAGAATGAGATATAGTGAAAATACATCAAAATTAACCTTAAATTCTAGGTAAAAGGGGACACAATTCAAGAAAAATTAGTGTCAGAGTTATGCACCTTGTGTCACATGATGTGGGTGATGAGGTGGAACATCTATTTTAAGTCTGAATCAAATCCATTCAGTAGTAACTGAGATACAGTGAAAATACATCAAAATTAACCTTAAATTCTAAGTAAAAAAGGGCATAATTCATGAAAAATTGGTGTCAGAGTTATGCACCTTGTGTCACATGATGTGGGTGATGAGGTGGAACATCTATTTTAAGTTTGCATCAAATTCATTTTGTAATAACTGAAATATAGTGAAAATACATCAAAATCAACCTTAAATTTACAGTAAAAGGGGACATAATTCATAAAAAATTATGTCAGAGTTAAGCACCTTATGTCACATGATCTGGGTGATGAGGTGAAACAACTATTTTAAGTTTGAATCAAATCCATTTAGTAATAACTGAGATATAGTGAAAATACAACACAATAAACCTTAAATTCTAAGTAAAAGGGGACATAATTCATGAAAACTTGGTGTCAGAGTTATGCACCTTGTGTCACATGATGTGGGCACATGATGTGGGAGATGAAGTGGAACATCTATTTTAAGTTTGAATCAAATCCATTCAGTAGTAACTGAGATATAGTGAAAATACATCAAACTCAACCTTAAATTCTAAGTAAAAAGGGGCATAATTCATAAAAAATTGGTGTCAGAGTTATGCACCTAGTGTCACATGATGTGGGTGATGAGGTGGAACATCTATTTTAAGTTTGAATCAAATCCATTTAGTAATAACTGAGATATAGTGAAATACAACAAAATTAACCTTAAATTCTAAGTAAAAGGGGACATAATTCATGAAAACTTGGTGTCAAGAGTTAAGCACCTTGTGTCAAATGATATGGGTGATAAGGTGGAACATGTATTTTAAGTTTGAATCAAATCCATTTGGTAATAACTGAGATAATAGATTTCGGGACGCGACGGGACGTGACGTGACAAAACTGACTCCTATATACCCCCCTCAAACATGTTTGGTGGGGGTATAACAAACAAACTGTGTAATATTTCAACTGGTCTACTTACTTGTTTTTAGAAATGAATGCATAGTGGAGTGGTATTCTATTTTTCTCGTCTTTAGCAAATACATTTGCTCCCCGAGAGATGAGGAACTCTTCCAGCTCTGTGCTAGCGTTAGATGTACCCAGATTGGCAAGTACAGCTGTGTGTAGTGCAGTCTGTTTACCAGCATTTACCTCTGCCCCCGCATCCAACAATACCTTGGCTATCTCGATTACAACTGCCTCATCACCTGAACAGAAGATGTACCAAAATGGTATAACATAGAAATAACAGTTTAGTTTAGTAAAACCTGTATCAAGCAGCTAGTCAAGGGTGCACCACAATCTGGCTGCTCAAGGTAGGAGGCTTTACGACAAGTTTTGGGAACTTAACTAACTGGCTGCTCAATACAAGTGGCTGCTAAGACAGGTTCAACTGTACATCAAATAAATTTAGACAGCCTTACTCAGTATAGTACTTCTGACCAATACTATGAATTTCCCCACTTTTACACTAACTGTTGGTGAACAAATCACTTAAGGCGTGATTTGTCACTGAGAAATCCTTGCTTCTCATACAAAAATTTTGTCTGTCATTGTGTACCTAGAAACAATTTTCCTAAAACCCAAGCCTCTTTGGAAATATGACTCTTTAAACTATGAATTCTTATATTTTGAATATTTATTGACCAGTAACTTTTAGACATATCAGTAATATACTATTTCTGGGGTGTAAAATTCCACTCGCCCGCTCGCATTGGCGAGTTAAAGTCTGAGTAGGACGAGTGGACCTCGCTGTATACTCGACCAGGCGAGTGGTATTTTACGTCCTTACTTTACCAAAATTCAGAAATTACAACTCCAAAACGTCAACAAACTTTGAGATGGTCCAGTCGCTACCTGGATTGACTGGAATTTACCCGCGAATCGTAAAGATATCAAAACGTCATGCCGGTAATTTTCCATTCCATAAGCATGTGCGACCTATCGTATTAAATATCTAATTTACATCGACACGTACACAAAAACCGTGTGTAGTGCAATCATTTTTTAACATTTTCGCTTCAAGTTTTCAACACCTCTTGAGAAATAATACTATTTGAATTCTATAATGATTTTAAAAGTTATCGACAGAAATGTAGGCAAAATTCTATAAAAACGGTCAAATTTTCATATAATTATTTGTAAAAATTCAAACAGCGCGATCTTAGTTACTTATTTCTTTCTAAAAGTAAATAGCAATTAAGACAAACTTCTTTAAATGCGTTGTCTTTGCTGTGGCGGAAAATTCTAGGCGGCAGGACCCTGGCCCTACTTTAATAGGAAATTTGAAAGATTCCGGTCTATGGTGACACCTAGCAGGACCAATTTTAGAATAACACACCCACGATTACCTCCCTTGTCTATGGTATCACCTAGTTGGGTAGGTTCAGTCGTGTGGTGACAAATCATCATCTCCGAAATCCAAAATTACTGATAGCATATCAGGTGTTCGGGTTAAGCCCTAAGAGCGAAAATAGGCTAGGTTTTTCCCGCACTTCCTTTAATTTGTTTCATTTGGGGCGCTTGGGATGGTGATTAACATATTAGGCATTTGCGCGCTATTTTAATTATCTAGTCCCTGGGGCGCTGCTAAGATAAAAATACGGTAACAAAAATGAGGAGAAAAATATTTGTACAAGGTAGCGCTGTGAATAGTTGTTAATTGGCTAGGGAACTGCCGCTTGGATTTTCCATCTTTTCTCTATGGTAGCACCTAGAGATAAGTTTTACATCACGATCGTTTAATCCATCAATTAAGTCTTATTTGATTTTCGGTGTCATTATTCAATTTACATGTGTGATTATGTTTATCATGTTTAAATGGTTTTATATGAATATACATATATATGCATAATAACATTTTGATGCCAAATACATATCCTTCTAGTCAGTATTAAATTTATTAGTGAAAGTAGAAATTAGTTGTTATTGCTGTCATAAAATAAATGATGAATACTCTGGGCATAAAATTCAGACTTTTGACCAGAAAGAACAAACAAGAGCACCGCCTTGCGGGTGCTGACGCTCATCTGATTTTTTTTGTGTAATAGAAATATTGTCCTACCCATGATTTTCTAAGTCTAAAAAAGGCCATCATTCTTGCAAAAAGCAGGATAGAGTTATGTTTCTTGATGTACAGTGTCCACTTATGATGGTGAAAAACTGTTGCAAGTTTTAAAGCAATAGCTTTGATAGTTTATGAGAAAAGTTGACTTAAACATAATATTCAACCAAGAAAATGATTTTCTAAGTCCAAAAGGGGCAATAATTATTGCAAAAAGCAGGATGGAGTTATGTTGCTTGCTGTACAGGGTCAGCTTATGATGGTGAACAAGTGTTGCAAGTTTCAAAGCAATAGCTTTGATAGTTTAAGAGAAAAAGTTGACTTAAACATAAAACTTAACCGAGAAATCTGATATTTTCTAAGTCCAAAAGGGGCCATAAATCTTGCAAAAAGCAGGACGGAGTTATGTTTCTTGCTATACAGGGTCAACTTATGATGGTGAACAAGTGTTGCAAGTTTTAAAGCAATAGCATTGATAGTTTAGGATAAAAGCTGACCTAAACATAAAACTTAACCAAGAAAACTGATTTTCTAAGTCCAAAAGGGCAATAAATCTTGCAAAAAGCAAGATGGAGTTATGTTTCTTGATGTACAGGGTCTGCTTATGATGGTGAACAAGTATTCCAAGTTTCAAAGCAATAGCTTTGATAGTTTAGGAGAAAAGTTGACCTAAACATAAAACTTAACCAAGAAATCTGATATTTTCTAAGTACAAAAGGGGCCATAAATCTTGCAAAAAGCAAGATGGAGTTATGTTTCTTGCTATACAGGGTCAGCTTATGATGGTGAACAAGTATTCCAAGTTTCAAAGCAATAGCTTTGATAGTTTAGGAGAAAAGCTGACCTAAACATAAAACTTAACCAGGCAACGCCGACGCCGACAACCGCTCAAGTGATGACAATAACTCATCATTTTTTTTCAAAAAATCAGATGAGCTAAAAACAGAATAAAAAAATCTTAAATAATGAAAAGGCGGCAGCAATTACAATACATGGAGTAAAACGATTTTTGGCAAACAGATTTCTGGTAGTGCGGCAGAACAGGTTACGTGACCTCTTGAACGTTAATAGAAATGCGATTTTAAAATTAAGCAATGTGATGTCATTGCGGTTTTTAATAAGTTTTAAATGAATCTTTGTACAACAATGTTGTCAAACAATAATGTAAATTCCTCGAGGGCAAATAGGTCACAGAGGTAGGATATCCACTATAGTAACTACCGTTTGAGACATTTACCTTTTATACTGGATATAGCACATTCGCTTTTGATAACAAATTAAAGAAGAAACTTTTTATTGATTTCTATATCTCAGCAATTTTAAGAACCGATGCAGTACGATCAGACAGTGATGTGTCACATGGCGCGAAAACATGATGTAATGCCATGACAATCTCGAGCAAAAATACCACTTTGATCTCCACTTCAGATGTCAAGATACTGACACACTTCTTTTAGCTCTTTGAGGGGGTGTAAACTGATCATGAAAACAAGGTCAATTACTTAGTTTATCAACTGAATAATTACTGATAATCTTTAACGTTTTTTCCCTCTCTTTCAATACGGGTGGATGGACGATGATTATTGTGTCCAAATTTTTTAGACATTTTCAAAATAAATATTTTTCGGGAAATAATACTATTGTACATAATAATCCTTTCATAAAAGTGACAGTATTAAAAGTGTCAATTATTAGGGCGAGTGGCTGTTCACTAATGGCGAGTAGATGTTACTGGCTACTAGTCCTGCAGTGCGAGTGGTGTGAAATTTTTTTTTACACCCCTGCTATTTAAAGTATAAGCTTGCTTTACCTCTAAAATGAACAGCAAGATTTAATGGCTGCTCCCCAGTTTTAGTGTTTGCCCTCTTTACATCAGCACCAGCTTCTATCAACATCTTTACAATCTTGGCAGAGGAAAGACTGAAATAAAATATATAAAACTCATGATAGTCAAATACTTCTACTTGCAATTACATTTTAAGTTCAGCAACTGACTATTCTTGACAAAGACAATACATAAATCAGCCCAGTGATACAAGAGGGTCATGATGACCCTAGATCGCTCACCTAAGTAATATGAGCAACATGTGTCAAATGTCAAACTGATGATAAAATATTAAGAGTCAGTAGGTCATATTCATGGTCAATGAAATTCAGTTTTACGATTTGTGTGCAAAACTGTGTATGTCATCAAAATTTCAAGGCTGTATCTTAAAAAACAAGAAGGTAGGTCAGCAGGTCAAGGTCACAGTCAAGTGACATATTACTTGGGGTCATCAGGTAATTATAATTAAACAGTCTTGGAAATAGGATCAGATGATTTTTTAAGTATTTTTCCTATATAACTCACATAATAACTAAGTGACCCCAGGGCGGGGGCCTCTTTAAACCCCAGGGGCATAATTTGAACAATTTTGGTAGAGGACTACTAGACAATGCATCATACCAAATATCAAAAGCCTAGGTCGTATGGTTTCAGACAAGAAGATTTTTAAAGCTTTTTCCTATACAAATCTATATAAAACTTGGGACCCCCAGGGCAGGGCCTCTTTTCACCCAAGAGGTACAATTTGAACTATTTTGGTTGAGGACCATAAGACAATGCTACAAACCAAATATCAAAGGTCTAAGTGTTGTGGTTTCAGACAAGATTTTTTAACTTTTTTTCCTATATAAGTCTATGTAAAACTTGGGACCCCCGGGGCGGGGCTATATTTGACCCTAGGGGGACTAGAAAATGCTTTTGTAAAAAAGCGCATGTCTCCCCCAATGCAAAGTCCTATAGGCAAGAAGTCAATAGGGGTCAGGAGCGAAAGTCAAAGAGACACTGATGGTTAGCTGCAATAGGGATTATCTACTTGGCATGTCCAGTCATCCCGCTAAATTTCAACACTCTTGGCCTAGTGGTTCTCAAGTCACTGTTCAGGCTCCTGTGACCTTGACCTTTGATCAAGTGACCTCAAAATAAATAGGGGTCATCTACTCTGCATGTCCAATCATCCTATTAAGTTTCAACATTGTAGGTCAAGTGGTTCTCAAGTTATTTCCAAAAAAAGATTTTAATGAACAGGCCACTATGACCTTGACCTTTAATAGACTGACCCCAAAGTCAATTTGGGTCACCTACTCTGCATGAACAATCATCCTATGAAGTTTCAACATTCTGGGTCAAGTGGTTCTCAAGTTATTGATCGGAACTGGTTATCAATGTTCAGGTCCCTGTGACCTTGACCTTTAATGGAGTGACCCCAAAAACAATAGGGGTCATTTACTCTGCATGAACAATCATCCTATGAAGTTTCAACATTCTGGATCGAGAGGTTCTCAAGTTATTGATCGGAAATGGTTTTCCATGTTCAGGCCCCTGTGGCCTTGACCTTTAACAGAGTGACCCTAAAATCGTTAGGGGTCATCTACTCTGCATTACCAATCATCCTATGAAGTTTCAACATTCTGGGTCAAGTGGTTCTCAAGTTACTGACCCCTGGGGCAGGGCCAAATTTGACCCTAGGGGGATAATTTGAAATATTTTGGTAGAGGACCACTAGATGATGCTACACACCAGATATCAGAGCCCTAGGCCCTGTGGTCTTGGACAAGAAGATTTTTAGAGTTTTTCCTTTCAGTTGCCATGGCAACCAGAGTTCTGCATGGAATTCAATTCTTTGAACAATTCTGAAAGGGGGCCACCCAAGGATCATTCCTGTGAAGTTTTGTGTAATTCTGCCCAGTGGTTTTGAAAGAAGATTTTTTTAGAAATTGTTGACGCACGATGCACTACGCACGACTGACGACGGACATCAAGCAGTCACAATAACTCACCTTGTCACTTCGTGACAGGTGAGCTAAAAATGTCATTATACCTTAAATAACATTCAAAGTATTTGTTTGTTTTGGGTTTAACGCCATTTTTCAACAGTATTTCAGCAATGTCGTTTATCAAATAGTCACGGAGAACATACAACCTGCCTGAGGATCGAACTCGCGACCCCGAGATCAGTAGACCAACGCTCTTACCTACTGAGCTAAGCGGGCGGGCTAAACATTCAAAGTAGAATTTCTATAAACCAGCTGCCATTGTTTACAAATATAACATATTGAACACCATCAAAGTACGATAATTGTTTTTAATATTTGGACGAAGAGTTATTCGTTCCCAAAACACAAGCCTATCAATAAATTGATCCAATGATTGAGAAGACGCTATTTTGAATAATTTCCGAGTAGTCTGAAATTCTGAATATCATTTAAAGGCCAAACAGGCACTAAAATAGTGGTAGAACTAGAAAAACTTACTCTGCTGCCTTATGCAGAGGTGTGAACTTTCCAGTTACCTCCGTTCCATACACTGGATTAACATCAGCACCAGCTTTGATCTGCAAAAACATTAATATAGAATCATCACTGGCAATATGTTTAATGTTACAAGAGGAAAGTATTTGCATCATTTATCAACGAGGGCAACGAAAGACAGGAAAACTGTAATGTTCTGGAATACAAGTGATCTTTCAAAAAAGTCATGCATAAATAAAGATATGAAGAGGGATTCATAAGACTTTTCAATATAGTCTTTTTTGTTAGTTTGATCGTGTGTGTGAAATTTCAATCCGTTCCAACAAGTGGTTTCTGAGATACCAGCTTAAATACAAAACTTTACCAAATTAGAACCCAGCCACGGACAAATGGGAATATATATTCTTTTAAACAGTCCAACATAAAACCATCTTGGTATTTAGACAACTTATGTCTATTGTTCTACAAAGTGTCGCCTTAATGCATAGGTTTATATCAACCTTACAGAACTTTCAATTTAGCATAAATCTACTAACCAATATTCCAAGCGCTTGTTGTGACTTTGACTCTACAGCTAATGCTAGTGCTGTCTGGTTCGCCAGATTTCTATGTTCTGTGTTGGGTTTATATCTACAGACCAGCTCGAGGCCAGCGCAGTTCAAACCTTCAACAACCTCATGGCCAACGTGCAGCAACATGTGCAAGGCTGACGATTTACCTGCAGAAAATTTTTTAATCTAGTAACTAAATCCCTCTGCAATTGTTTTTGCTTTGTTGCTCCCACTTTTGGGTTTTTGCATCTGTAAAGAACTTAACCCTTACCCTGCTAAATTTCTATAATGAACTTGTCCATCTTTCAATTTAGACAGTACCATTAACTGTTAAAAGGGGTGCTTACCAAAAAGATACTGACTGAATGCCAAATACAAAGGCAGAATCAGTCGTGTCCAGCATGATAAGGGTTAAAAGCTAACTGGCTTCCAGTGCTGTTCTGCTTGGGAGCAGCTTATGTTATTGCAATACTGATTTCATCAATCTGCCAGATTCAATTTCAAGGAACAATTAACTTTGATATACTTTATCTTCTGGCTGCAACCACAAGAAAATTAAATCAAATTATTTCCAAGTAAAGTGAAACCATTTTCCCGGAATTTACAAATCTAGTAGGAAAAATCCCAATCTTTATCCAGGGCTGAATGGGAAAATGTGGGAACTCCTTTATTTAATGTGAGTTATGACAGATTTCTGTTCAAACCGATATATAGCTTATAGTTTGAGAATTTAACAATAAGCATACCATCCATAGTGTATCTTTCCTCCTCATTCACCACTACTGGATTTTCCGCAGGGAAATGTTTTTCCTGCACTGTAGCAGATACGTCAGCTCCTGTAAGCTCTATCAAAGCCTGAATAAAGTTTCTTCCATTCTCACTGCTCTTCTTCACATCATCATCTGTCATTGCTCCAGATTTCTGAAATATCCGGGAAAATATTTTTATTTACATACAACTTACCTTGCTCTAGATTCATAGCAGTGAAGACATGTCAATTTTTTAAATATTTTAAACTGTATTGCTATAGGTCTTGAGAGACAGGATAGTGTGGTATACCTGATGCAGCTCTACCATGTTGCGCGATTTCATGAAATAATACCAGCTAGCTGATGATGACTAGGACAGATAGCCAATAATAGAGGTCAATTTTTGCTCCAAGTCAGATTTTCGTTATTAATCATATACCATGAAAAAGGTTCAGATACTTTCCGACTGGCATACATACATCCCTCAACTTTAAATGAAACCAAGGTGCACACTCCATCTAAATTTCAAATCAAAACCTCATTGAAAACTAACACTAACAATAACTAAACTGTAGCATATTTCTACTTGTCTTCCTACCTTAGGAAACAATATTTCTAACATTTCCTACTATCATTTTTTTTTTTTTTCTAAAACCACGTTTTGGCAAAAATGCAACTACTCTCACACAACAGCTTTCCAAAAGCTTTTAAACTCCAAAGTTGCAACAGTGTTTGCTACAGTCTCCCAAAATTTCTGCTGGAAGGGCAATTTCTTCTGAAACGGCAATTTCTTCTGAACTGAATACTGTTGAAATGCAGGTATGTGCAACTTAGCAAATTGAACAGCAAACATAGTATTTCTTACCTTATAATCTTTGTAAACTTTGCATGCCCAGAGGAGAGGTGTGTATCCTTCGTGATTCAGTTCTGTAGCCATGATTGGCCAAATATCTTCCTGTGATGCTATAGACGACATCTTTTCCAGTTTGGGTATTGTAACATCATCTACCTCCATACCATTCACAGCATCTGAACAGAGAAACGTATCTAATCAATATTTGAGCCACACCAAGAGAAAACCAACATAGTGCGCTTGAAATCAGCATGGATCAGACCAGCCAGCGCATCCGCTCTTAAAGCCTACTGCAATTACAGAAACCGTTAGCGAACAGCATGGATCCTGACCAGACTGCGCGGATGCGCAGGCTGGTCTGGATCCATGCTGGTCGCAAATGCACTATGTTGGTTTTCTCAGGACGTGGATCATTTTACAAAATAGGCCAGAAATCGTCTTTATATGTAATACTTTGTTTTAAAACATGTAAGAAACTCGGGTAAATACTACATAAAATCAACATAAAAGACCTATTTTAAATGTCTTACTTAAAAATCTCAACTTGAGAGTGGTCCAAATAAGCTTGAAGCTTCATCACATTCAAGCTAAAATATATCAGTATAAACTCAACATCTTACTCAAATTACAGGTATTCCATAAACCCTTATGTATTTCAATGTCTCCCTTCTAACTTGTTCAATGTGGGTAAGTGACAATGCCTCCACAGGAAACAGATGTTAAAGACAAACAGTTTAAGAATTTGGGACTTTGGTTATATCATCAGGGCGAACATTCAGCTGCAGATCAAATTCACTGCTTCTACATAGGTAGATCAGAGTTTTTCTAACTGATCTAACTGATCCCTATGGATACAGAAAATATCATACATCACAGCCCAATGTTCTTTTGTGGTATTTTTTTCCCACTTATGTTCCTACACTAGCTGCCGTACCTGTTTTAGCATCCCCTGAACCGTTCTCCTTAGGTGTGTCTGATTTTTGTTTCTCTGACTTGTCAGCAACTACTTCCATGGGTTCAGACTTGTCATCGTCAACAATGTCTCCATTCTCTATAACAACCTTGTTCTTAGCACTCCTTTGTGCTTTCACTGCCTCTTGCAGTTTTGGATTCTGAAATATATGGGTATATCAAAAATCAAACCTATGGTAATACAAAAACAAGAGGGCCAAGATGGCCCTAGGTCGCTCACCTAAGAAACACACCATAACAGTGTAAAACATGTTTGACCTAGTGATTTCATGGAAACAAATATTCTGACCAATTTTCATTAAGATTGGACCAAAAAATTGGTCTCTTGCGATAAAACAAGCATTTTCTTAGATATGGCCTAGTTTTTGACCCTAGATGACCCATGTTCAAACTCGACCTAGATTTTATCAAGGCAATCATTCTGACCAAAATTCATGAAGATCAATTGAAAAATACAGCCTCTATCACATACACAATTTTTGTCTTTGATTTGACCAAGTGACCTTGTTTTTGACCTCAAATGACCCATATTCAAATTCGACCTAGATTTCATTAAGGCAATCATCCTGACCAAATTTCATAAAAATCAATTGAAACTAGAAATGTGTCCATGGGACACAGATGCCCCCACTACATGACATTAAAATGACAATTTTTTCCCAGGTCAGGGGCCAAAAATGACAATTTTTCCCAGGTCAGGGGCCAGAACTCCTACAATACTGAATGAATCCGGATGCGAAACCCCAGGTGCACAACTGCACATGCTGACCAACATTCCTGTAAACTTTGGTGACTCTAGGTCAAATACTTTTGGAGCTATGCACGACACAACATTAAAATGGCCAATTTTTTGCTAAGTCAGGGGCCATAACTCCTACATGACTGGATGAATCCTGACACAAAACCCCAGGTACACAACTGCACATGCTGACCAACATTCCTGTAAACTTTGGTGACTGTAGGTCAAATACTTTTGGAGCTATGCGCGACACAACATTAAAATGACCATTTCTTTTACTAAGTCAGAGGCCATAACTCCTACATGACTGGATGAATCCGGATGCGAAACCCCAGGTGCACAACTACACATGCTGACCAACATGCCTGTAAAGTTTTGTGACTCTAGGTCATATACTTTTGGAGCTAGGCGCGACACAACATTAAAATGACCAATTTTTATAAAGTCAGGGGCCATAACTTCTACATGACTGAATGAATCCGGACGCGAAACCCCAGGTGCACAACTACACATGCTGACCAACATTCCTGTAAAGTTTTGTGACTCTACGTCATATACTTTCAGAGCTACGCGCGACACAACATTTTCGGAAGGACGGACAGACGGACGGACGGACAAGAGCAAATCTATATGCCCCCCCCCCCCCCCCCCAATGGGTGGGGGCATAAACAAGAGCACCGCCTTGCGGGTGCTGACGCTCATCTGATTTTTTTTGTGTAATAGAAATATTGTCCTACCCATGATTTTCTAAGTCTAAAAAGGGCCATCATTCTTGCAAAAAGCAGGATAGAGTTATGTTTCTTGATGTACAGTGTCCACTTATGATGGTGAAAAACTGTTGCAAGTTTTAAAGCAATAGCTTTGATAGTTTATGAGAAAAGTTGACTTAAACATAATACTCAGCCAAGAAAATGATTTTCTAAGTCCAAAAGGGGCAATAATTATTGCAAAAAGCAGGATGGAGTTATGTTGCTTGCTGTACAGGGTCAGCTTATGATGGTGAACAAGTGTTGCAAGTTTCAAAGCAATAGCTTTGATAGTTTAAGAGAAAAAGTTGACCTAAACATAAAACTTAACCAAGAAATCTGATATTTTCTAAGTCCAAAAGGGGCCATAAATCTTGCAAAAAGCAGGACGGAGTTATGTTTCTTGCTGTACAGGGTCAACTTATGATGGTGAACAAGTGTTGCAAGTTTTAAAGCAATAGCTTTGATAGTTTAGGATAAAAGCTGACCTAAACATAAAACTTAACCAAGAAAACTGATTTTCTAAGTCCAAAAGGGGCAATAAATCTTGCAAAAAGCAAGATGGAGTTATGTTTCTTGATGTACAGGGTCTGCTTATGATGGTGAACAAGTATTCCAAGTTTCAAAGCAATAGCTTTGATAGTTTAGGAGAAAAGTTGACCTAAACATAAAACTTAACCAAGAAATCTGATATTTTCTAAGTACAAAAGGGGCCATAAATCTTGCAAAAAGCAGGACGGAGTTATGTTTCCTGCTGTACAGGGTCAACTTATGATGGTGAACAAGTGTTGCAAGTTTTAAAGCAATAGCTTTGATAGTTTAGGATAAAAGCTGACCTAAACATAAAACTTAACCAAGAAAACTGATTTTCTAAGTCCAAAAGGGGCAATAAATCTTGCAAAAAGCAAGATGGAGTTATGATTCTTGACGTACAGGGTCTGCTTATGATGGTGAACAAGTATTCCAAGTTTCAAAGCAATAGCTTTGATAGTTTAGGAGAAAAGTTGACCTAAACATAAAACTTAACCAAGAAATCTGATATTTTCTAAGTACAAAAGGGGCCATAAATCTTGCAAAAAGCAAGATGGAGTTATGTTTCTTGCTATACAGGGTCAGCTTATGATGGTGAACAAGTATTCCAAGTTTCAAAGCAATAGCTTTGATAGTTTAGGAGAAAAGCTGACCTAAACATAAAACTTAACCAGGCAACGCCGACGCAGACGCCGACGCCGACGCCGACAACCGCTCAAGTGATGACAATAACTCATCATTTTTTTTTTCAAAAAATCAGATGAGCTAAAAACAGTCTCTATCGCATACACAAGATTTTTCTTTAATTTGACCTAGTGACCTAGTTTTTGACCTCAGATAACCCATATTCAAACTCGACCTAGATTTCATCAAGGCAATCACTCTGACCAAATTTCATGAAGATCAATTGAAAACTACATCCTCTATTGCATACACAATGTTTTTCTTCGATTTGACCTAGTGACCTAGTTTTTGACCCCAGATGACCCATTTTCGAACTCTGCCTAGATTTTATCAAGGTAATTATTCTGGCTAAATTTCATGAAGATCAGTTGAAAAATACAGCCTCTATCGCATACACAAGGTTTTTCCTTAATTTGACCTAGTGACCTAGTTTTTGACCCCAGATGACCCATTTTTGAACTCGGCCTAGATTTCATCAAGGTTATCATTCTGAACAAAATTCATGAAGATCAATTGAAAAATACAGCCTCTATCGCATACACAACGTTTTTCTCTGATTTGACCTAGTGACCTAGTTTTTGACCCGAGATGACCCATTTTCGAACTCTGCCTAGATTTCATCAAGGCAATCATTCTGACCAATATTCATGAAGATCAATTGAAAAATACAGCCTCTATTGCATACACAAGGTTTTTCTTTGATTTGACCTAGTGACCTAGTTTTTAACCAGAGATGACCCATTTTCGAACTCGGCCTAGATTTCATCAAGGTTATCATTCTGACCAATATTCATGAAGAATAATTGAAAAATACAGCCTCTATCGCATACACAAGGTTTTTCTTTGATTTGACCTAGTGACCTAGTTTTTGACCCGAGATGACCCATTTTCGAACTCGGCCTAGATTTGATCAAGGCAATCACTCTGACCAATATTCATGAAGATCAATTGAAAAATACAGCCTCTATCGCATACACAAGGTTTTTCTCTGATTTGACCTAGTGACCTAGTTTTTAACCAGAGATGACCCATTTTCGAACTCGGCCTAGATTTAATCAAGGTTATCATTCTGACCAACATTCATGAAGAATAATTGAAAAATACAGCCTCTATTGCATACACAAGGTTTTTCTTTGATTTGACCTAGTGACCTAGTTTTTGACCCCAGATGACCCATTTTCGAACTCGGCCTAGATTTTATCAAGGTTATCATTCTGACCAATATTCATGAAGATTAATTGAAAAATACAGCCTCTATCGCATACACAAGGTTTTTCTTTGATTTGACCTAGTGACCTAGTTTTTGACCCGAGATGACCCATTTTCGAACTCGGCCTAGATTTCATCAAGGTTATCATTCTGACCAATATTCATGAAGATTAATTGAACAAGAGGGCCAAGATGGCCCTAGGTCGCTCACCTAAGAAACACTCCGTAACAGTGTAAAACATGTTTGACCTAGTGATTTCATGGAAACAAATATTCTGACCAATTTTCATTAAGATTGGACCAAAAAATTGGTCTCTTTCGATAAAACAAGCATTTTCTTAGATATGACCTAGTTTTTGACCCTAGATGACCCATGTTCAAATTCGACCTAGATTTTTTCAAGGCAATCATTCTGACCAAAATTCATGAAGATCAACTGAAAAATACAGCCTCTATCACATACATAAGTTTTTTCTTTGATTTGACCAAGTGACCTAGTTTTTGACCTCAGATGACCCATATTCAAATTCGACCTAGATTTCATTAAGGCAATCAACCTGACCGAATTTCATAAAAATCAATTGAAAAAAACAGTCTCAATCACATACACAAATTTTTTCTTTAATTTGACCTAGTGACCTAGTTTTTGACCTCAGATAACCCATATTCAAAATCGACCTAGATTTCATCAACGCAATCACTCTGACCAAATTTCATGAAGATCAATTGAAAAATACATCCTCTATTGCATACACAATGTTTTTCTTCGATTTGACCTAGTGACCTAGTTTTTGACCCCAGATGACCCATTTTCGAACTCTGACTAGATTCTATCAAGGTTATCATTCTGGCTAAATTTAATGAAGATCAGTTGAAAAATACCGCCTCTATTGCATACACAAGGTTTTTCTTTGATTTGACCTAGTGACCTAGTTTTTGACCCCAGATCACCCATTTTCGAACTTGGTCTAAATTTCATCAAGGGTATCATTCCGACCAAAATTCATGAAGATCAATTGAAAAATACAGCCTCTATCGCATACACAAGGTTTTTACGTGATATGACCTAGTGACCTAGTTTTTGAACCCAGATGACCCATTTTCGAACTCGGCCTAGATTTCATCAAGGTTATCATTCTGACCAAAATTCTTGAAGATAAATTGAAAAATACCGCCTCTATCGCATACACAAGGTTTTTCTTTGATTTGACCTAGTGACCTAGTTTTTGACCCCAGATGACCCATTTTCAAACTCGGCCTAGATTTCATCAAGGTTATCATTCTGACCAATATTCATGAAGAAGAATTGAAAAATACAGCCTCTATCGCATACACAAGGTTTTTCTTTGATTTGACCTAGTGACCTAGTTTTTGACCCGAGATGACCCATTTTTGAACTCGGCTTAGATTTCATCAAGGTTATCATTCTGACCAACATTCATGAAGATTAATTGAAAAATACCGCCTCTATCGCATACACAAGGTTTTTCTTTGATTTGACCTAGTGACCTAGTTTTTGACCCGAGATGACCCATTTTCGAACTCTGCCTAGAATTCATCAAAGTTATCATTCTGACCAATATTCATGAAGATTAAATGAAAAATACAGCCTCTATCGCATACACAAGGTTTTTCTTTGATTTGACCTAGTGACCTAGTTTTTGACCCGAGATGACCCATTTTCGAACTCGGCCTAGATTTCATCAAGGTTATCATTCTGACCAATATTCATGAAGATTAATTGAAAAATACAGCCTCTATCGCATACACAAGCTAAATGTTGACAGACGACGGACGACAGACGCCAGACGACGGACATCGAGCGATCAGAAAAACTCACCTGAGCATTGCTCAGGTGAGCTAAAAATACAGCCTCTATCGCATACACAAGCTAAATGTTGACAGACGACTTCTATAAATAAACTGAACTGGTATGTAAAGTCGAACATAGCTATAAAACTGAGTTTCATTCTTGGTAACAAATCCTATCAATGTACAGAATGATATTCTTAAATATTTATAAAAGAACAGCATGAAATTTACCTGTTCAACAAGTATTTTGAGTATACCACTAAGATCTGACTCCATACAGAGATCTGCCATCAGATGTAGAATTGTTTCACCCGAGTCAGATTTGTGTGATGTCACTGTACCTCCTGCTTCCACTAACAACTCAACCAACTTTATGTTTAGCTGAAATATGTATGAACTTATTAAATACTTACTACATTTTTGTACTAAACAAAGCAAAACACAAATTCTGAAGGCTTTTACACTTTCTTAGTAACTCAGAACACTTTCAGTAATTCATTTTTCTTAAGGTCTTTGGGAAACCTTTTCTTTAGCACAGAGCTGGTCATTAGTTCCTGTTCAAAAGTGTCACAAAGACAAATGATTTGTTTGTTTGTTTTGGAACAGTTTGTTTTTCAACAGTATTTCTGTCATGTAATGGCGGGCCTAAAACCTAAACCAGTGTTCCTGGATTCTGTACCAGTACAAACCTGTTCTCCGCAAGTAACTGCCAACTTCCCCACATGAGTTATCAGAGGTGGAGGACGAATGAGGTAAATGGTGCAAGTTTTTTACTATATGGTTTCTTCTTAAACATAAGGTTGCTAGAGTACACAACAAAAAGTGAATTTTACCTGTTCTATGGCAAACATGAGCGCAGTTTTACCATCTTCAGTTTCTGAAGTAGGGTCACAACCAGCTTCCAGTAACAACTTAGCAATTTTTACTGTAAGGTTCATTTTGTCCTCGTCTATTTCTCGCTTCTGCAACATAGGAAAATAATTTATTTAAAACACACGTCTCTAATTACCCACTATCTCCTACCACTTCTTTTGCTAACTGTTCGACTGGCTAGTGTCCTACAATCGGACACTTACGGAATATTTTTCAAGATAACTCTGGTACAAGATATATCTAGTGGTTGAAATTTCACGGGAACAAAGCTATGTTCTCCTCCGAACTAAAGAGCTAATTTGTTTACTTCTAAAATTAGGCCAACAGGGTTTTTTCTAGCTAATTTGGGAACATAGCCTATACCCCCAAAATTGGGAATTTTGTCGCGTAAATGTTCCAATTTGGGAAATATTTAGTCCCATAGGATAAAGTAAGGATGTGTTTAAGGACTTTCTCATACACTTGTTTCACATTTTAGAACATCTTTAACATACTTCCATTATAAAATTGTCCATAATTTGGACAATTTTTGTGCAATTTTGATGAAATTTTTTTCAGAATGTAGATTGGGAATTTTTGCAGTCATTTTGGGAAAAAAAACATACTTTTTGGCATTGGGAATATAGCCGAATAACGGCTATAAAAAGGGCCGAAAAAAAAAACCCTGGCCAAGTACTTTTTTGTGGTCCGAACGATTTAAAGTTATTTTGAACTTTATTTTCAACCAAGGGAAAGCAGTTGTACAGTGTCTGGGCGCGAACTGCCTCTCTTGAAATGATGATTTGATCGTATCTCTCCCAACTAAATCTTTTAAAATTTCACTTTTCAAAGTGGATATTTTGATATGAAAATGTGTTTTAGGGTGTATTAAAATCATGCACTTAATAATCAAAGCTGTATTTCCCCAGTTTAAGTGTTTACTAAATGTCTCATCTGCTTATCTAAATTTTGCATGGGGCCTTTAATTTTAATGGCAGGACCTTACGGAAATACTGTGCATGCGCAATGCACCACTTCCAACTTCCCCCAACATGTAAACATGCTTCCTGAGTGCAGATGAAATGAAATGTAACATTTCTTGTGAAATACTTAAATTTAACCGTTGTGACTTCGCTGTGTTGTTGAAAATCAAGCATCCATTTGATTGTAACTAGATAAGCAAGGTTAAAGACCAAAATAAAGCATTTATGGGACTGTCCGATTTGGTGGTCGTCCAGATTTGGTGGTCGCTAGCCAGTACATCCTCTTAAATTCGCAGAATCGAAACAAACTTTTGAGCGTAAATATCAATTTTTTTTTATTATTTCGAAATGGTATTGTTTGAACAATAAGAGCACAAACCAGTGCAAACTCTGGTCATAGAAACAAACCAAATTAACAATTTATGGGAATACTTTGTCCTTCCAACATAGCTTTAACATATACATTTCCCATCTCTTTGAAAAAGCTTTTAACTGAAGTTTAACTATCATTGATGACTAGTTTCTGAATTACTGACCAGTACATGCAGTTTGGCAGGAAATTCTGGAGGTCACACTCAAAATCCGCTTCACCCTGGTTCAAACCTTTGACCTTCAGACCATGTCTCCAAAGTTCTACCCTTGCACCACTGTGCATTCCAGCACTGTTTGGTAAAGTCAAACAGTTAAGCCTATTCCCCTCCAACCAATCAAAAAGAATCCCTATTTAATATATATCTACCTTCTGTTGTTGTTGCCATCCCCATCGATGGTATGTCTGTGTTTTTGCAACATTATTTCTCGCAAGATGATGCAGCTGCAAAGTAAAAATATTTTAGAATTCTTTGCTGACATAAGAACAAAGCTGACATGTTGGACACCTGTGATATGCTTCAGTCTTGTACTGCAAAATCATTTTGTTCTGTGGGCACAAAATTTTGTGGCTTCTGCCAAAACTGCTCTTTCGTTGGGATAAATATTTTGGGTTTGGACTTTTGAATGGAGTTTTACTGCTTCGATAGGATTAAATCTGACACACTAACTAAACCGAGAAAATTAGCCCCCCCCCCCCCCATGAAAATAAATGATTTCATTATTAAATGAACATATTTTAATTAATGGAATAGACTGGACTTGCTGAATAAGTGAATTTGTCATTCCCAATATATGGCTCATTTGTTCGTCACACAAACACTATACATGTCATATGATGTCTTTCCAGCTTAATGGTGGAGGCAGACAAAGACACAGGCAGACACCTGGGTAAACCTACCAACCTACTGTAAGCCCTCTGGATGGCTTCCTTGCACGACAATCCAAGCAATGCTCATACCCACATTATTAAGGGCAAGTGATTTAAAATCCACAACCTAAACCACTATCCCACAGAACCACTTACTTCCACTATGACACAGATATTTTGATATGAAACAGTTTAAATTAGAATGCCACTGAACTACTGGTGTTATCAGTTATATTTCATGAACATGTAACAACATTATTAAGATCCTTATCCTTTTCAGATATAAACTTCATAATAATTTCAGACGAGGTGCTTAGAAGCAAGAAGTATGGTATTAGAAAATAGGCAAGTACAGTTAAACCCCTCCAAATTGAAAACGACCTTGAGACAGAAGGATTTAAATTTTCAATGGTTTCCTGTTCAGACAAGAACTCGTAGACCCAAGCGTTCATGAGTTATCATCCGGAAACCATTTAGGTGTTCCGGTTCACTGTGACCTTGACCTTCTGCTGGTTATGACCAACCTCCCTATCAACTTTCATGATCCTAGGCCCAAGCATTCTTGAGTTATCAATTGGAAACGGATAGGTCTACATACTGACAAGACATCTGCAAAACAATATACCCCTCCTTCTTCAGAGGAGGGCATAATAAAAGGAACTTATTCCAGACCTAGATAACTATTTCTGAGGGGTTTCCACTTTCATGGGTTTTGATTTACAGGAGTTACGGTTAGGATGGATTCCAATTTTCATGGGTTCCGGCATGGAGTAGTATATAAAAACATTCACTTACTGCATCTAATCCATTTGCATCCCTTAGAGTAGGGTCGGCCTTCTTGTCTGTTAAATATCTGATCTGATCATATAGCCCTGGCGTCAGTGCACTGCTGGTTGCCACACTCAGCAGTGTTAATCCTGCAGAAATAATTTATTCATTTATTTATTTTGTTGGGTTTAACGTCGCACCGACACATTTATAGGTCATATGGCGACTTTCCAGCTTTGATGCTGGAGGACGACCCCAGGTGACTGTCCGTGCATTATTTCATCACGAGTGGGCACCTGGGTAGAACCATCGACCTTCCGTAAGTCAGCTGGATGGCTTCCTCACCTGAAGAATTCAACGCCCCTAGTGAGGCTCAAACCAACATCAGTGAGGGGCAAGTGATTTGAAGTCAGCGACCTTAACCACTCGGCCACGGAGGCCCCGCAGAAATAGAGTAAATTTTAAGAATCATAACAATTCACAAAGTTTGATACCAACACCCTTAACACAAATACAGTAAAACACCATTTGCCCGAGGTCTCAAGAGATGAGCAAAGCAAAATGCTTGAGCTACCAAGAGACCTAGTGGCCAAACACAGAAATATACAAAAACTGCTTTTTTCCCAAACAGCAGATTCATGAGTGATAATAGAATAAATTACTATAACATAAACAACTTATGTTAAATCTAAATAAAACAGGATAAAAATAGTTTTTCCATTCCACTGGACAGACATCTGGCTAAACACTTACATCTTTTCACAAGTACTGGATTTCTTTCTTCTCAATTTTTCACATTTTTGGTCCCCCAGTTTCAACTAGAGCCATCACTGAAGGTGATGAATGTACCCCCCGCAGGCACTGACATAGTACATTGCAATTTGACGCACACAAGACTGCATAATTATGTGGACTGTAAGTATGTAGTATAGTAACAAAAAACAAAGTCCCATAAATCTGCAGAATTTTTTTCTGAAAGAACCTAACACGCACCATGCACAACTAGGGTTGGTACTGGTCACTTGTGAGGTTTCATTAAAATGCGTACAATGGTTTAGGAGACAAGGCGCTCCTAACATGCACCATGCAAACCTAGGGTTGGTACTGATCACCTGTGTGAAGTTTCATTAAATTGTGTGCAAGGGTTCGGGAGATTAGGCACGCACAAGATTGCATATGCAGACTGTATGTATATAGCATATTAACAAAAAACAAAGTCCCATAACTGTGCAGAAATTTTCTCTCAAAGAACCCAACATGCACCATGCACAACTAGGGTTACTACTGATCACTTGCATTAAGTTTCATTAAATTGTATGCATGGGATCAGGAGATTAGGTGCGAACAAGACTGCATATGCAGACTCTATGTATATAGTATAGTAACAAAAAACAGTCCCGTAACTCTGCAAATTTTTTTCTATAAGAACCTAACATGCACCATGCACAACTACTGTTGTTACTGATCACTTGTTTCATTAAATTGTTCAAGGGGATGAGGAGAGCTGGTGCGCACAAGATTTGTCTACGGACAGACGGACACCCTGAAACCAGTATACCCCCTTACAACTTTGTTGTTCGGGGAGTACAAAAACTTACAGAGTTTGTCCCAAATGACTGGCGACTTCAGCACCTGGATAAGGTTAAAGGTAATTATCTAATGCAGGGGTTGAAAAATTTCTGCCCAAGTTAAAACTTTATAGATTACTGTAGTTGCTTAATATTACTTATTTAACCTTTTCCCTTTCTAAAATGGACTAGTCCATCATTCAGTTTGGGCAGTACCAATCATGATTCAAAAGGGTATTCACTGAAAATTTACTGACTGAATAGCGAACAGTGCAGACCATGATCAGCCTGCAGGCTGATCTTGGTCTGCACTTGTCGCAAAGGCAAAATCACATGCCGCCAGTTGGCTAAAGGTTAAATCATCTTCAAAGTAGCAAATCATACCTTGCAAGTTCAAAACAAGACTTACCTTCATCATTTTTGAAGTTTACATCAACATCTTTCTGTTTGATAAGGTAATCCACAATACCGATGTGGCCCTTTAAGAATGCAATACCAATGGGTGTGGTCTGAAAGAAAACATTCAAATTTGATACTAAGGTCATAATTACCTGTCTCTTTTTGTCAAAGTAGTGTGTAAACTTACCAATATTAAAGTACCATACTTGTATTGTTCTGTTCGATTGTTATTTATACATGAAGTCATGTCAAGACCTCTTGGCAACTTTACGATCCAGACCCCCAAGGACAGTAAGCATATAAGAAAGACAGGCAACTCCAACTGACAGTGTATCTAAGAACCTAACAAATACAGATATATTGCTCCGAGACAAAAAGAGCAAGTCAATTATACTTCTGTGCTAAGTCAAGCTCTTATAATATTAATCCCAACAGCAAGTAACCTTTAAGGCACGAAACTTCCAATCAAAAAGGCATACTAGACACTGCAAAAAATAATGTTCTGTATTTATATTTTTGGTACATTTATACTAGGTAACTTCTCAAAATCAATGTGGACATAAATCATGTACATTGACCTAAGATGCTCAGATGTCAAGTGTAATCACAAATGTCATACGAACGAGACTTTTCTCATCACAGCATCAAAATGCTTTTAATTAAGGTATTAGATCACTAATAGAGAACCTCCTTTTTGAAGAGTATTCAATTCCTACCATAAGCCTACTTTTACTGCAATTCTAAGGGGGGCGTAGGTTCCAGCCCTACTGGGACCCAATTTTTTCCCCTTATTTTCCTTTTTTCTAGTAAGTTTTTACTTCTTTCAAGACTTATTATTGATTCATTGTACAAAAATAGAAAAAGATGAATCTTATAAGCAATTTCTTGGTGTTCAAAGTGAATTTACTACTTAAACAGAAGGGGTATAGTTACACATCTTTAAAAATATTGAGCTACACGCCGTGGAATTTCATTATTTTGCTTCCACCTCTAGATTATATATTGTGGAAGAAATTTAGGTAGGTTTTACATCTGCCCTAAAGTTATTTTTAAATGGAGTAAGCAAAATTCAAAACAGAAACACAGCATTCCATCTTATTTTTTCAATGTTGAAGTATGAATTCTATCTCAATAAATCCATTTACTTGAGGCACCATAGAAAAAATGATATTGACATTTTTATTTTGTGTTTTATAATTGTTTACCAATAGTTTGATGTTTCTTTTATTAAAATTAATGGTAAAATGAGTTCTCTGCAGACATTTTGGAAAGTGGCTATCACTTTGAAATTTGTCTCTACTTGAGCTTGTGGACATACCATAAGTTATACAAAATTTATAAAAAAACAGCACGGTAAAAGTTGTTTAAAAATTGCAATATAGTGCAAAACATGGTTACCATTCAGAATATACCAAGCAAAGGCCATTTTGTAAAAATTACTATTAGTGATCTAATACCTTAAGCAGAAAATGAAGTAGAAACAGCAAAAATCAAAATAAAACTTCATCCCTTAGGATATTAGCCTGTTCATAACAAAGAACTTTAACTATTATGATTTGAGGCTCCTTTATGCAGTCTGATTAAAGTCTTACAAGTTTTATTGCAAAAGTTGTCTAGATAACATTATTTTGACATTGTTCATTTCAAATCAACATTATTTTTTTCTTTTTTTTTTTCTTTTTTCTTCTCAAAGTTCATGTAGATATACACTGATCTTTGATGCTCAGATGTCACATGTAATCAGATGTCATACGAACGAGACTTTTCTCATCACAGCATCAAAATGCTCTTATTAAAGCAGAAAATGAAGTAGAAACTGCAAAAATCAAAATTAAACTTCATCCCTCAGGATATTAGCCCGTTCATAACAAAGGACTTTAACTCTATGATTTGAGGCTCCTTTATGCAGTCTGACTAAAGTCTTACAAGTTTTATTGCCGAAGTTGTCTAGATAACTTTTATTTTCACTGTTCATTTCAAATGAACATAATTTCTTTCTTTTTTTAAATTTTTTCTTCTCGAAGTTAATGTAGATATATTGATCTTTGATGCTCAGATGTCACTGTGTAATCATAAATGTCATACGAACGAGACTTTTCTCATCATAGCATCAATGCAATTAAGCAGAAAATAAAGTAGGAACTGCAAAATTAAAATTTAACTTCATCCCTCAGGATAATAGCCTGTTATCATAACAAAGGGTTATGATAACTATTAAGCATTGAGTCTCCTTTACATAGTGTGGCTAAAATCTAACCATATGTATTATTGTAGAAATTGTCTTATACTTTATTTCAAAACACCCTATTTTCACAATGCAATTTTTACAAGCTCTGACAATCTCAAAATCAATTTTTACATGTTCTGACATTCATAAAATCAATTTTTACAAGTTCTGACAATCTCAATTTTTAAACAATTTTCTCCTCAAAGTCGGTGTGGACATACACTGATCTATGATGCTCAGATGTCATTCTGTAATCACAAATTTATGTCATACGAACGAGACTTTTCTCATCACGGCATCAGTGCTATTAAGCAAATAACAAATTAGTAAGTTACAAAACTTTTTGTGACTCAATATTAAACCTGTTTACAATAAAGGGCTGTAACTCTAGGTAATGAGGCACATTTACAGTCTGATCAAAATCTAACTGGAAATATTACTGCAAACTTCTCAAAATCAAAGCTGACATACATTGATCTATGATGCTCATATGTCATTTTGTAATCACAAATATCATACAAACGAGACTTTTCTCATCACAGCATCAGTGCAAGCAGTTTTAACTAAGCAGAAAATGGAACACATAAAAAGAAAGCCCTGTTCATAAATAATTAATGGCTGTAATTCCAGAAAATATTTCTGCCCCCAACCCCCACCCAGCCTAGTTGTTACAGACTTAACTCTATTCTTTACAAATGCTTCCAGAAGTTTACTAGCAGCATTTAGATAGTTGGAAAGAAATGATTAAAATAACTTGCAGAGATATTAATGTGTACCAATTTCCATTCAAGGCCATATTCTACATATGCAATTTTGACAATCTCTGGTTGCTACAGGTAACGAAAAAGGCCAAAATAATATACGAAAATACATAATCAAATGAAAATTGACATTACGTGTCCGGTAACTTAATAGGATGTTTTGATACCAGTACTCCAAAAGTTACAGAAGATATTATATCTTAACCACTCGGCCACAGAGACCCTAATGTAAAGTCTCCCTTGAGGAAACATGTTTTGACTAAATCAAAACAAGAGGACCATGATGGTCCTGAATCGCTCACCTCTTCCCACATGACCCAGTTTTGAGTATGACGTCGTTTTTTCTATTATTTGACATAGTGACCTAGTTGTTGAGCTCATGTGACCCAGTTTTGAACTTGACCTAGATATTACCAAGATAAAAATTCTGACCAATTTTCATGAAGATCCATTGAAAAATATGGTCTCTAGAGAGGTCACAAGGTTTTTCTATTATTTGACCTATTGACCTAGTTTTCGAAGGTACGTGACCCTGTTTTGAACTTTACCTAGATATCATCAAGGTGAACATTCTCACAAATTTTCATGAAGATCTCATGAAAAATATGGCCTTTAGAGAGCTCACAAGGTTTTTCTATTTTTATACCTACTGGCTTAGTTTTTGACTGCACATGACCCAGTTTCGAAACTGATCTAGATATCATCAAGGTGAACATTCAGATCAATTTTCATGAAGATCCATTGAAAAATATGGCCTCTAGAGAGGTCAAAAGATTTTAATAATTTTAGACCTACTGACCTAGTTTTTGACCGCAGTTGACCCAGTTTCAAACTTGACCTAGATATCATCAAGATGAACATTCAGACCAACTTTCATACAGATCACTTGAAAAGTATGGCCTCTAGAGAGGTCACAAGGTTTTTTTATTATTTGACCTACTGACCTAGTTTTTTAAGGCACGTGACCCAGTTTCAAACCTGACCTAGATATCATCAAGATGAACATTCTGACCGATTCGTATGGAGATCCATTCATAAGTATGGCCTCTAGAGAGGTCACAAGGTTTTTCTATTTTTAGACCTACTGACCTAGTTTTTGACTGCATATGACCCAGTTTCGAACTTGACCTAGATATCATCAAGATGAACATTCTGACCAACTTTCATACAGATCCCATGAAAAATATGGCCTCTAGAGAGGTCACAAGGTTTTTCTATTATTTGACCTACTGACCTAGTTTTTGATGGCACGTGACCCACTTTCGAACTTGACCTAGATATCATCAAGATGAACATTCTGACCAACTTTCATGAAGATCTCATGAAATATATGGCCTCTAGAGAGGTCACAAGGTTTTTCTATTTTTAGACCTACTGACCTAGTTTTTGACCGCACGTGACCCAGTTTCGAACTTGACCTAGATATCATCAAGATGAACATTCAGACCAACTTTCATACAGATCCCACGAAAAATATGGCCTTTAGAGAGGTCACAAGGTTTTTCTATTATTTGACCTACTGACCTAGTTTTTGACCGCACGTGACCCAGTTTCGAACTTGACCTAGATATCATCAAGATGAATGTTCTGACCAATTTTCATGAAGATTTTTTGAAACATATGGCCTCTAGAGAGGTCACAAGGTTCTTCTATTTTTAGATCTACTGACCTAGTTTTTGATGGCACGTGACCCAGTTTTGAACTTGACCTAGATATCATCAAGGTGAACATTCTGACCAATTTTCATGAAGATCTTGTGAAATATATGGCCTCTAGAGAGGTCACAAGGTTTTTCTATTTTTAGACCTACTGACCTAGTTTTTGATGGCACGTGACCCAGTTTCGAACTTGTCCTAGATATCATCAAGATGAACATTCTGACCAATTTTCATAAAGATCCCACAAAAAATGTGACCTCTAGAGTGGTCACAAGCAAAAGTTTACGGACGCACGGACGCACGCACGAACGGACGACGGACGCTGCGTGATCACAAAAGCTCACCTTGTCACTACGTGACAGGTGAGCTAAAAAAGCCCTGCTTCACAAATCTGAAAAGAGCTTAAATTGCTATATGATGCTCAGATTTTACTGTGTAATCAAGAATGTCATACGAACGAGACTTTCATTTCATCACAGCATCAGTTATTACAATCAATCATTTAATTTCGTGGGCAGGAAATTTCACAATCTGGCCAAAATGACTTTGTTCTTGGGATATGAATTTGTAGATTTTGAAATTTGAACCTAAAATGAATGGGAATTTTACCCAGCCACATATGTTCCTCCAAGTACAACACAGATATATTTCAGGAATCTTCCTTCAAACTAACATTTTTCTGTTGGTTAAAAGTAATATATTACTTATTCTTAACACATACAGATCCCCTACCTTCCATTGGTTTGACATTCCTAGGTCTGCACCAGCCTCTTTCAGGAGTTTAAGACAGAATAACCATCCGTAGGCTGCAGCATAATGTATGACCGAGTTCCCTGAGGAGTCGCATCTGTTCTGGTCGGCACCCAAGTGCAACAAGTATGAGGCTATATGTGTGTTACCATTCAGAACTGCATGGATCAGGGCTGAACGCTTTAGTTTATCTAGAAAAAGTAGAACAAGAGCTTCACAGGAGACAGTACGCTCGACTATTTCAATACTGGATAGTGAAACTGTGCACATCTAAGGAAGCTGGAGCTTTTCTAGTAAAAAGTGGGCATAACTCATAGCATTTTGGTGCCAGCATCATGAACATTGTGGCATATGATGTGGGTAACCATGTGGAACAACCATTTTTTGAAGTTTGAATAAAATCCATTTGGTAACAATAGAGAAATAGTGAAAAAGCATCAAAATTTAACCGATATTCTAAATAAAAAGAGAACATTAGTCACTGAATATTTGTGCCAGAGTTATGGACCTTCTGTCATATGATGAGGACGACAATGTGGAAGAACTATTTTAAGTGTGTATCAAATTCATTTAGTCACTTAAATGACAAAAAGATAAAGTGAAAGTGCACCAACATTAACCTGAAATTCTAAGACAAGAGGACCATGATGGTCCTGAATCGCTCACCTCTTCCCACATGACCCAGTTTTGAGTATGACGTCGTTTTTTCTATTATTTGACATAGTGACCTAGTTTTTGAGCTCATGTGACCCAGTTCTGAACTTGACCTAGATATTATCAAGATAAAAATTCTGACCAATTTTCATGAAGATCCATTGAAAAATATGGTCTCTAGAGAGGTCACAAGGTTTTTCTATTATTTGACCTATTGACCTAGTTATCGAAGGTACATGACCCTGTTTTGAACTTTACCTAGATATCATCAAGGTGAACATTCTCACTAATTTTCATGAAGATCTCATGAAAAATATGGCCTCTAGAGAGGTCACAAGGTTTTTCTATTTTTATACCTACTGGCTTAGTTTTTGACTGCACATGACCCAGTTTCGAAACTGACCTAGATATCATCAAGGTGAACACTCAGATCAATTTTCATGAGGATCCATTGAAAAATATGGCCTCTAGAGAGGTCAAAAGATTTTTCTAATTTTAGACCTACTGACCTAGTTTTTGACCGCAGTTGACCCAGTTTCAGACTTGAACTAGATATCATCAAGATAAACATTCAGACCAACTTTCATGCAGATCCCATGAAAAGTATGGCCTCTACAGAGGTCACAAGGTTATTTTATTATTTGACCTACTGACCTAGTTTTTTAAGGCATGTGACCCAGTTTCAAACTTGACCTAGATATCATCAAGGTGAACATTCTGACCAATTTTCATAAAGATCCATTCAAGGGTATAGCCTCTAGAGAGGTCACAAGATTTTTTTTATTTCAAGACCTACTGACCTAGTTTTTGATCGCAGTTGACCCAGTTTCAAATTTGACCTATATATCATCAAGATAAACATTCAGACCAACTTTCGTTCAATCCCATGAAAAATATGGCCTCTAGAGAGGTCACAACGTTTTTTCACTATTTGACCTACTGACCTACTTTTTGAAGGCACGTGACCCACTTGCGAACTTGACCTAGATATCATCAAGATGGACATTCTGACCAATTTTTAAGGAGATTCATTCACAAGTATGGCCTCTAGAGAAGTCACAAGCTTTTTCTATTTTTAGACCTACTGACCTAGTTTTTCACCGCACATGACCCTGTTTCGAACTTGATCTAGATATTATCAAGATGAACATTCAGACATACTTTCATACAAATCCCATGAAAAATATGGCCTTTAGAGAGGTCACAAGGTTTCCTATTATTTGACCTACTGACCTAGTTTTTGAAGGCATGTGACCCACTTTCGAACTTGACCTAGATATCATCAAGATGAACATTCTGACCAACTGTCATACAGATCCCATGAAAAATATGGCCTCTAGAGAGGTCACAAGGTTTTTCTATTATTTGACCTAATGACCTAGTTTTTGATGGCATGTGACCCACTTTCGAACTTGACCTAGATATCATCAAGGTGAACATTCTGACCAATTTTCATGAAAATCTCATGAAATATATGGCCTCTAGAGAGGTCACAAGGTTTTTCTATATTAAGACCTACTGACCTAGATTTTAACCGCACGTGACCCAGTTTCGATCTTGACCTAGATATCATCAAGATGAACATTCGGACCAACTTTCATACAGATCCCATAAAAATATGGCCTTTGGAGAGGTCACAAGGTTTTTCTATTATTTCACCTACTGACCTAGTTTTTGATGGCACGTGATCCAGTTTCGAACTTGACCTAGATATCATCAAGGTGAATGTTCTGGCCAATTTTCATGAAGATCTTGTGAAATATATGGCCTCTAGAGAGGTCACAATGTTTTTCTATTTTTAGACCTACTGACCTAGTTTTTGATGGCACGTGACCCAGTTTCGAACTTGACCTAGATATCATCAAGATGAACATTCTGACCAATTTTCATGAAGATCTCCTGAAATATATGGCCTGTAGAGAGGTCTCAAGGTTTTTCTATTTTTAGACCTACTGACCTAGTTTTTGAAGGCACGTGACCCAGTTTGGAACTTGACCTAGATATCATCAAGGTGAACATTCTGACCAACTTTCATAAAGATCCCATGAAAAATGTGACCTCTAGAGTGGTCACAAGCAAAAGTTTACGGACGGACACAGGGACGGACGACGGATACCGCGCGATCACAAAAGGTGACAGGTGAGCTAAAAAAAAGGGGGCAATTTTCAGGAAATATTGGTGCCAGAGTTATAGCCCTCATATAATACAATGTGGGTGATCATGTGCTACAATTATTTTAAGTTTGAATCAAATCCGTTTGGTAATAACAGGTGCATCAAAACTTTAACCTGAAATTTAACGTAAAAAGGGGGCATAATTCATGAAATATTGGTGCCAGAGTTACGACCCTTGCGTCATATGATGTGGGTGATGATGTCGAACAACTGTTTAAGACTGAATCAAATCCTTTCTGTAATAACATAAATTTAGTGAAAATGCATAAAAATTAACCTAAAATTCGAAGTTCCAGAGTTATGGTATGGACCTTGTGTCATATGATGTGGGTGATGATGTGGAACAATTATTTTAAGTTTGAATCAAATCAATTCAGTAACAACTGAGATAGAGTGAAAGTGCACCAAAACTTTAACCTGAAATTCTAAGTAAAAAGGGGGGATAATTCATAACATATGGGTGTGAGAGTTATGGCCCTTGTGCCAGATGATGTTGGTGATGATGAATAACTTTTGAGATAAAGAGACAAGAGGGTCATGATGGCCCTGAATCGCTCACCTGAGTAATATGAGCTACATGTTTCAAATATCAAACTGATGATAAAATATTAAGAAAGTCAGTAGGTCACATTCATGGTCAATGAAATTCAGTTTTACGATTTGTGTGCAAAACTGTGTAAGTCATCAATATTTCAAGGTTGTATCTTAAAAAACAAGAAAGTAGGTCAGTAGGTCAAGGTCACAATCAAGTGACACCGTATTACTTGGGGTCATCAGGTAACTATAATTAAATAGTCTTGGAAATAGAATCAGATGATTTTTTTAAGTATTTTTCCTATATAACTCACATAATAACTAAGTGACCCCCAGGGCGGGGCCTCTTTTAATCCCAGGGGCATAAGTTGAACAATTTTGGTACAGGACTACTAGACAATGCATCATACCAAATATCAAAAGCCTAGGTTGTATGGTTTCTGACAGAAGATTTTTAAAGCTTTTTCCTATATAAGTCTATATAAAACTTGGGACCCCCAGGGCAGGGCCTTTTTTCACCCCAGGGGTACAATTTGAACACTTTTGGTTGAGGACCATAAGACAATGCTAAAAACCAAATATCAAAGGTCTAAGAGAGTTGTTGTTTCAGATAAGAAGATTTTTAAACTTTTTTTCCTATATAAGTCTATGTAAAACTTGCAACCCCCAGGGCGGGCCATATTTGGCCCTAGGGGGATTATTTGAATAATCTTGGTAGACGACCACTTGATGACGCTATATACCAAATATCAAAGCCCTAGGCCATGTGGTTTCAGGGTTTTTCCTAGCTATTTTGGGAACATAGCCTATACCCCCAAAATTGGGAATTTTGACACATAAATGTTCCAAATTGGAAAATATTTAGTCCCATAGGATAAAGTAAGGATGTGTTTAAACACTTTCTCATAACTTGTTTCACATTTTAGAACATCTTAAACATACTTCCATTATAAAATTGTCCATAATTTGGTCAATTTTTGTGCAATTTTGATGACATTTTTTTCAGAATGTGGATTGGGAGTTTTTGCACTCATTTTGGGAAAAAAAACATACTTTTTGGCATTGGGAATACAGCCGAATAACGGCTATAAAAACGGCCAAAAAAAACCCCTGGGTTTTGTACAAGAAGTTTTTCAAAGTTTTCCCTATATAACTCTTTATAAACCGTGTGACCGCCGGGGCAGGGCCATATTTGACCCTAGGGGGATAATTTGAACAATCTTGGTAAAGAACCACTAGATGATGCTACATACCAAATATCAAAGCCCTAGGCCATGTGGTTTTGTACAAGAAGATTTTCAAAGTTTTCCCTATATAACACTATATAAACCATGTGACCCCCGGGCGGGGCCATATTTGACCCAAGGGGGATAATTTGAACAATCTTGGTAGAGGACCACTAGATGATGCTACATACCAAATATCAAAGCCCTAGGCCATGTGGTTTTGTACAAGAAGATTTTCAAAGTTTTCCCTATATAACTCTATATAAACCATGTGACCCCCTGGGCGGGGCCATAACTGACCCTAGGGGGATAATTTGAACAATCTTGGTTGAGGACCACTAGATGATGCTACATACCAAATATCAAAGCCCTAGGCCATGTGGTTTTGTACAAGAAGATTTTCAAAGTTTTCCCTATATGTCTATATAAACCATGTGACCCCCCGGGGCGGGGCCATATTTGACCCTAGGGGGATAATTTGAACAATTTTGGTAGAGGACCACTAGACGATGCTACACACCATATATCAAAGCCCTAGGCCCTGTGGCTTTGAACAAGAAGATTTTTAAAGTTTTTCCTTTCGGTTGCCATGGCAACCAGAGTTCTGCATGGAATTCAATTCTTTGAACAATTTTGAAAGGGGGCCAACCAAGGATCATTCCTGTGAAGTTTGGTGTAATTCTGCCCAGCGGTTTTCAAGAAGAAGATTTTTTTAGGAAATGTTGACGGACGGACGGCGGACATTGAGCGGTCACAATAGCTCACCATGAGCCTTTGGCTCAGGTCAGCTAAAAAAAGAGAATGTGCATCAAAACTTTAATCAAGGTGTAGACGCGGACAGATGCAAATGCCAACACCAGGGCGAGTAGGATAGCTCTCGATACACTTCGTATAGTCAAGCTAAAAATTAAAAGTACAAACAAGCATTCAACCTATTGAAAAAAAATTCTGACTATTAAAATATTTTTAACTATGTTTTAGATATTTCAGAAGAAACAACTGTGTGCATACAACAACAATGTTTCTGTTGCTGATAACCGTGATGAAGATGATAAAGATTTAGCTAATATTTTAATCAAGATGATTATTACATTTTATCACTATATATTCCAAGATTTGTCTATTTGCAGTCCATGTTTTGCCATTGACAGAGATGCAGATTTTGACATCACAAATTTCATGACACTGCTTAACATGCATCTGTAATTTTTTATACTGTTGTTACATAAAGTCTTACTCCTTCATCGTTGTTTATTGTCCATAACATATGTCATGTGAGAATCAAGAATAACGTATTTACTCTCCAACATAGAGAGTAAATGAGCCGCGCCATGAGAAAACCCACATAGTGGGTTTGCGACCAGCATGGATCCAGACCAGCCTGCACATCCGCGCAGTCTGGTCAGGCTCCATGCTGTTCGCTAACAGTTTCTCCAATATCAATAGGCTTTAAAAGCGAACAGCATGGAGCCTGACCAGACTGCGCGGATGCGCAGGCTGGTCTAGATCCATGCTGGTCGCAAACCCACTATGTTGGTTTTGTCATGTCACGGCTCAAATTACTGTTTCTAAGTGTGGTCCAGCATTTCTGTTTGCACTACTTTAGAACAGGATGAGACTGCATCATGTAATTTTTGTGAACCACTGGTGGTGTTGATTCTACTGGCATCTTCGCATCTGGATCAATTTGTGTGATAATTCTTATCCCTTTATTTTTCTTGAAACATGACATAAGCATGTGAAAATAAGTATGTGTTGCAAGTCATTTGCGAAAATCCACTAATTCATCTTGTTCTACAGTATGCAGAGGTAGTAGTAACAAATCTTTACAAAATTAGCACATCAGAACCATTTTTCACTTCTCTGTATGGCAAGGCCAGGATGTGAAACCACAACCATCGACACTCAAAGCAGGCTACCCAGGCAGTAACTTCTTCAGTGAGAAAATCTTTTCTGAATTTAGTCAGAAGCTTTCTTCAACTTAACTAACTCCTGACAATGCAGTTTTTCAAAAACTTAATTTAACAACAAAATAACCTTACCTAGTTGCTCAATATGAGCCCCATTCTGTACAAGTACTTTACAGATCTCCATGTCCCCGTGGCCTGCAGCAATCATGAGTGGGGTAATTTTGTTCTTTCCTGCCGACAATACTTTATTTACATCTACCTGGTGCTTGATTAATATCTTCAGTACATCCTGAAATTAAGACTTTGTTATCACCCACTAATTTTTGAACTACTGTTAGGATACAACAGAACCTTAAACACTAACATTTTTCCATACTGGTGTGTAAATTATATAATATATCATTTATTTATTTTCTTGGGTTCAGGGTCTAACTGACGCAATTTAGGTCATATGGTGATTTTCTCAGCTTTTGGCCGTGGTGGAAGACTTTAGGTGCCTCCTCCATGCATCGTTTCTGGCATGGGTAGGGACTTGGTAAAACCCCAGACCTTTCATAGGCCAGCTTGATGGAATCCTCACATGAAGGATTTGGAGGTTTTTGACCCACATTGATGAAGGGCAAGTGACCCAAGTTATCAATCTTAACTACTAGGCTATGGAGGCCTCTAAATTTCATATCAAGTATGGGATCCCATTTGTGATAATTGGTTATCACTTTCAAAATTAACAGTATCTCCTAGATATTACTTATTAAATACAGGAATTGCCCTTAAAAATTTCAAAATACTTAAACACTTCATCTTTCTACATTTATTTTTCTCCAAAATGGAACTAATTAATATGTTTCAGACCAGAAAGAAAACATATCATACTTACAGCATGATTATAACTGACAGCTATATGTACAGGACAGTATGAGGATCTGCTAGGTCTATCCACACCACCAGGACCCCATTTCTGGTGACCCATATCTCCCTGCTTCACCGCAGCTGTAAACATAAAAAAAAATCATTAACCATTTACGTTAGTATTTAAGTTAATTGTTGAAGGACGCATTAACTTCTTTATTAATTAACATTATCATCAGGTACAGTTCTAACAGTAGTTGAATTTTAAAACTTATTATTTTGGTTTACAGTGCTCCCTCTCTACAGCTGCCCTCTGAACAACAATTCCCTCCTTGCAACAACACTTGCTACCGACTCCAAAATATGCTTATTGTTCTTTATTTTACCTCTCTACAACAACTCCCTCCGAACAACAACCAAATTTTCAAACAGTGAAAACTTATCATGAAACCATGAGACCATATTCACCTAATTTAAAGTCTGAAACTAATTATGACCCAGCAAAAAGAAAATTTAGAATATGACATGGTTTAGCAGTTTCCATTTGTGTGTTGAATGCATGGGTATCTTCATAGTGTATGGAGATTGAAGGCCTTCACACATACACTGCACACAACCATATATTTTATGCCCTTATGGAAATCATTCAAGTCAACTTTCATATCTTTTTTTTTTTCATTTTATTTCGTATTGTTTAATTTCAATGTCACATACTTTTTGAGTTAAAAATCATATGAAATAAAATCAAACAATAACGGCAGTTGGAACAGCAAACTTTCTAAAAGTCAATAATAGTGCATTGTTTCCATAGGAAATGTCCGATAAAATGAATGCATCACATAAATAATGTAACATAAACAAAACATGGTCAATCGAGCGTTGTAGATTCTAGGATGTTTTGTATTAGGTGTCAATAGATTTTAACTGCACTGGAATGCAATAGCTGTACATGTTTTCATTTAAAGGATTAACTTTGCACTGTAAATATTACACAGCATCCATGAATTTGTTCTCCAAAAGTTTTACAACCGACAATCCTGAAAAGCCATGTGATTTTTTTTCTTTCATACAGTCTGTCTAATTATACTGTCTAATTATACTGTAGAAAAAAAAGACTGCTTTACCATCCTTCGCTTTCTTGAGCAGAATATCAACATTCCTGGGTCGACCAGCAGAACAAGCATAGTGTAGTGGTGTCATACCTCTTGTGTCAACTTCTAGTGGACTTGCACCTCTGAATCAACAAAACAGACAGTGTGAATCAGCAGAGCTGACAGTCTTCCCACAGCATGATGCTGGGCTATGAAACCAGTTATAGTAATACATATGCTTACAAATGCTGGAACAAATTCAAATAGCTGACCTTGCTAGCATTTACATTCCAATACTACAAGAGCTCGTCGAACACGAAATGCCCCCCTTGATGCATTTAGTAATTGCTCAAGGAACAGAAATTATATCCTCACTGTAAACAAAAGTTCTACCATTCTGGTTTAATCTGACACAAAACTATGCATGTGGTCCAAATTTGAAGCCTGTACCTTCAAAAACATGAAAGTAGGTCACTAGGTCAATGTCCAGGTCAAAATTTTTTTCAGTGCACAAAACTATGCATGTGGTCCAAATTTGAAGGCTGTAGCTACAGAAATGTGAAAGTAGGTCACTAGGTGAAGGTCAAGGTCAACTCATGTCAAGGTTCATCTTGCAACTCAAAACCATACATGTGGTCAAAATTTAAATGTTGTAGGTTATTGACAAGAAGACTTTAAAAACTTTTCCCTATATAAGTCTATATGAACCATGTGACCCCCAGGGCGGGGCCATATTTGACCCTAGGGGGATAATTTGAACAAACTTGGTAGAGAATCACTAGATGATGCTACATTACAAATATCAAAGCCCTAGTCTTTGTGGTTTGAAGAAGAAGATTTTCAAAGTTTATCCCTATATAAGTCTATGTAAACCATGTGACCCCCGGGGCGGGGCCATATTTGACCCTAGGGGGATAATTTGAACAGTCTTAGTAGAAGTCCACTAGATGATGTCACAAACAAATATCAAAGCCCTAGGCCCTGTGGTCTTGGACAAGAGGTTTTTCAAAGTTTTTCCCTATATAAGTCTATATAAACCATGTGACCCCTGGGGCGGGGCCATATTAGACCCCAATTTGAATCATCTTGGTAGAGGACTACTAGATGATGCTTCACACTAAATATCAAAGCCCTAGGCTCTGTGGTTTTAGACAAGAAGATCAGAAACCATTTTAACTGTTCCTGGCCAATGTGACCTTGACCTTTGACCTAATGACCTCAAAATCAATAGGGGTCATCTGCTGATCATGACCAACCTAATTATCAATTTTCCTGACACTAGGCCCAAGCATTCTTGAGTTATTGCCCGGAAACCATTTTACTGTTCCTGGTCAATGTGACCTTGACCTTTGACATACTGACCTCGAAATCAATAGGGGTCATCTGCTGGTCATGACCAACCTCCCTATCAACTTTCGTGACCCTAGTCCTATGCATTCTTGAGTTATCATCCGGAAACCGTTAAACTGTTCAGGGTCACTGTGACCTTGACCTTTAACATATTGACCTCAAAATCAATAGGGGTCATCTGCTGGTCATGATCAACCTCCCTATCAACTTTCATGATCCTAGGCCCAAGCGTTCTTGAGTTATCATCCGGAAACCGTTTTATTATTCAGGGTCACTGTGACCTTGACCTTTGACATACAGACCTCAAAATCAATAGGGGTCATCTGCTGGTGATGACCAACCTCCCTATCAACTTTCATGATCCCAGGCCCAAGCATTCTTGAGTTATCATCCGGAAACTGATTGATCTACATTCCGACCGACCGACCGACAGACCGACCGACCGACATCTGCAAAACAATATACCCCACTTCTTCGAAGGGGGGCATAAAAATCTGAGTTGTATACATGTTGAAAATCTGAGTTACCCTAATCGTACGAGTATAGATCGCACCTTTTTTTTTTACCGAGACTGTGGTCAGGAAGGACCGATGCAACCTATACATTGGTATAGGACAAGACCACATTTTTTCCCTGGCTCAAGAAATTAAGAAAAATCGGTCTTTGTTTACATCGCGTACCTTTACATTGAAGAGAATTCAAGAGAAGTAGCTACCTATGACTCGGGCATAGGTAAAAGCTGGTATCCTGACCCGGCGTCTTAAATAAATTTTGTATCAAATGTAAAATTAAGAGCTTCCGCAAAAGCTTTAAAGAAATGCTGTTTTTCATTAAAATATATTTTAAAACGCATAACTATAACTCATCATTAAACTTTTAGCAAAACCTGTGTAAAACTTGCCCAAGTTGGGTGTTTTCACACATTTTGCAAGTACATCAAACCAACCGTAATTACAAGTTGCCGCACACACACACACGAGTTGATAATTAGGAGATGTCTGAGAAGGTGATGAGATCGAAAAGGTGTTGAGAAGTTTGAGGTAGTTTGGACAAAACTTTAAATACCTGTGTTTTCGATTGAATCTCATTCTATAATGAAACTGTCAATTTAGTAGTCTCTCACCTCGTGATTTTAAGTCGTTTTCAAAACTTTGTTAAAATTACGGGTTTCCTTACAAATTTACATGTTCTTGAGATTCCTTTTTTTCTGCGACCAACGCATGGCTGGGAGCATTTTTCCAGAAATCTGTAGATATTTTTCCACTGCGTCTTATACACGAATGTGACCTATACTTGTACGATTAAGGTATATACATGTAGCTTGAAATTCTTTACCTTTCTAACAAGAATTCAAGAGGGCCAACTCCTTCACATACTGCAGCAAAGTGTATAGGTCTTCTATGTTCACGATCTTCTAAATTGATATTTGGTTCTACAGTAAGCAAGCGTTTTAAGTATGCAACATTTGGGTTAATGGCTGCACAATGGAGGGGTGTGATCTGAAAAACAAAACAAGACTGTACAATGTATCTTTCCTTTTGGGTTTTAACATTCAAACCTTACTTCATAAAATGTGTGAAAAATGCTTTTCTCCCAAAGCCAAACCCTAATTTTCAGAAATCATTTGTTAGGAAACACTTTTGGAATGAACAAGAACATTGTCATTCTCTATGGAAAAATCAGTTAGCCTTACGTAATTTAGGTTCAAGTAATATTATTTTCTACCTTATTTTGAATGGTTCTCTTTCAAATTATCTTTTTTGTTGTGATTAATGTCACAACTACACAATTACAGGTCATATGGCTACTTTCCAACTATTTGTGGTGGAAGAAGATCCCAGGTGCACCTCCATGCCTCAAATCATTACAGGTGGTCACTTGGGTAGAAACACTGACTGGACATCTTACTCAGATGAAAGAACTCTACACACCAGATGAGATTTGGAACCCACAACAGTTAGAATTAAGTGATTTCAAGTTAGCTACCGTAACCACTCAGCCACCCTTCCAAATTATCAAGTTTTTCCATTTTTCCCCATTATGCCACCTCAATATATTTTTTCCAAATAGTCTGGACATCAGCCCATTCCCAAATTGATGAAAACAGTCCAGACTTACTTTGTCACCTCTTTTCAGGGACACAATATCATGTTTTTGAAACCTTAAACGGACTACTTCCATGATGGGAAAGGACAATGTTCATTTTTTTTTATTAAAAGTGGAGTATAATGGGAAAAGCTTACAGATTTATTATCCCATGGTTTCTTCTTTACAGAAGCTGCCAGAATGGTTTGTCTCAATTCTTCCTTATCAAACAGTAGTACCTGTAAATAAACAATGTATTTATTACATGTCAAAGCTTGCTAATAACACACCTATTACTGTGACAACTAGAGATGCTTTGAGAAAAGCGCATGTCTCCCACAACTGCCCAATGAACAAGAGCTGTCTCCATAGGATGACACATGCCCCCAATGGCACTTTAAATGAATAGTTATGGCTGATGTTAGAGTTTAGGACCTTTGACCTACGGAGCTGGGTCTTGCGCGCGACACGTCGTCTTACTGTGTCACACATTCATGGGTAGTTATTTTAAAATCCATGCATGAATGACAAAGATATGGACCGGACACGCCCATCAATGCACTATCCCTTAATGTCTAAGTGTGACCTTGACCTTTGAGCTACGGACCTTAGTCTTGTGCGTGACACGTCGTCTTACTGTGGTACACCTTCATGCCAAGTTATTTGAAAATCCATCCATCGATGACAAAGATATGGACCGGACATGCCCATCAATGCACTATCACTTAATGTCTAAGTGTGACCTTGACCTTTGAGCTACGGACCTGGGTCTTGCGCGTGACACGTCGTCTTACTGTGGTACACATTCATGCCAAGTTATTTGAAAATCCATCCATGGATGACAAAGATATGGACCGGACACGAAAAATGCGGACAGACTGACAGACAGACGGTTCAACAAGAGCACCGCCTTGCGGGTGCTGACGCTCATCTGATTTTTTTTGTGTAATAGAAATATTGTCCTACCCATGATTTTCTAAGTCTAAAAAGGGCCATCATTCTTGCAAAAAGCAGGATAGAGTTATGTTTCTTGATGTACAGTGTCCACTTTTGATGGTGAAAAACTGTTGCAAGTTTTAAAGCAATAGCTTTGATAGTTTATGAGAAAAGTTGACTTAAACATAATACTCAACCAAGAAAATGATTTTCTAAGTCCAAAAGGGGCAATAATTATTGCAAAAATCAGGATGGAGTTACGCTGCTTGCTGTACAGGGTCAGCTTATGATGGTGAACAAGTGTTGCAAGTTTCAAAGCAATAGCTTTGATAGTTTAAGAGAAAAAGTTGACCTAAACATAAAACTTAACCAAGAAATCTCATATTTTCTAAGTCCAAAAGGGGCCATAAATCTTGCAAAAAGCAGGATGGAGTTATGTTTCTTGCTGTACAGGGTCAACTTATGATGGTGAACAAGTGTTGCAAGTTTTAAAGCAATAGCTTTGATAGTTTAGGATAAAAGCTGACCTAAACATAAAACTTAACCAAGAAAACTGATTTTCTAAGTCAAAAAGGGGCAATAAATCTTGCAAAAAGCAAGATGGAGTTATGTTTCTTGGTGTACAGGGTCAGCTTATGATGGTGAACAAGTATTCCAAGTTTCAAAGCAATAGCTTTGACAGTTTGGGAGAAAAGTTGACCTAAACATAAAACTTAACCAAGAAATCTGATATTTTCTAAGTACAAAAGGGGCCATAAATCTTGCAAAAAGCAAGATGGAGTTATGTTTCTTGCTATACAGGGTCAGCTTATGATGGTGAACAAGTATTCCAAGTTTCAAAGCAATAGCTTTGATAGTTTAGGAGAAAAGCTGACCTAAACATAAAACTTAACCAGGCAACGCCGACGCCGACGCCAACGCCGACAACCGCTCAAGTGATGACAATAACTCATCATTTTTTTTCAAAAAATCAGATGAGCTAAAAACTATATGCCTCCCTTCGGGGGCATAAAAATGACTAGTTTCTCTGGATGGTCTAGACGAATGGATCCAATCAGTAATTCAAGGGCCATAATTCGAAAGTGCCTAAGCGGATTTGGCTAGTTATTGAACTTGGCCGAGGTCTTATGGTCAAACACATTTTGTTCAAGTTTGGTGAAGATCCGATGAGAAATGTTCGACTGAGTGCGGACAAGCTTTGTGACAGTGCTGCCCAATGAAAAATGACTAGTTTCTCTGGATGGTCTAGACGAATGGATCCATTTTTGGTAATTCAAGGGCCATAATTCCGAAGTGCCTAGGCCGATTTGGCTAGTTATCGAACTTGGCCGAGCACTTACTGGCAGACACATTTTGTTGAAGTTTGGTGAAGATCGGATGAGAAATGTTCGACTTAGAGTGCGGACAAGCTTTGTGAGACAGACAGACACACACACACACATACAGATTGGAGTAAATCAATATGTCTCCCACACCACTGTGTGGTGGGAGACATTAATAATCAATTGATTCTAGAGACTCCGTGTGAAATTATTTAATTCAGCAAGAAATTCTGCGATTTTGGACAAAATGGCCATTTCGTGGGGACAATATAAATTTGTCAATTTCAACTTAAAGATAAATGAATTGGAATTTTATCTGTTCATTGGGATGTTACTTCAAGGATTGACTCTTCCACAAAATTTTAGAAATTCTCGAAACTGTTCTTATCATTCTTTGAATTTTAATCTTATACTGTCTTACATCTTTATGAAGGTATCCAAATCCACTGAAGCTATCCTTCAGTCCTTCCTCCACAAGATAACCTGCCAACTTGCGGTTTCCACACAACACTGCCTGGTATAAGTTACTGATAGACCGCTGCATCTGGAATACAAGAATACAAACAATCAGCTAACTGATTAATATTATAATTATATTGTCAAAATATACTTTATTATACAGCTATCAGCTTACCAACCCAAAGGCTCCAAAGATAAAGGTCACTACTTTTGCCAAAACTTCCTTTACGCAGTCATATCTGTGTAATTCATGCCAATTTAAACTCATAATTCAACATTCTGTGGCAACAATAGCAAAGAGCGGTAGAGTGCCTGGCCAACCTTACTGCTGACTTACATGTGTACTTCTCACACAGAGATACATATACATGTCTGGAACCTGATCAGGCTCTGGTTAACGAAGTACCCTACATATTACTAAGAAAGGAATTTTCACTATACCATGCAATCACTGGAGTGGTCTGGTAGGGCATTTGCCAGAACTTTCAGGGTCTCTTTGCTTACTCCAAGCTTCAAAGCATCTTCCATGTAATCTTCCAGATCATGTGGATCCTGGTTTTGATCCTAAAATAGAGAAACACTTGAAAATATACTCAAGATGAGTTTTCAACTTTAAAACCTACCTTATAAGTGAATAATTTAGCTTCAAGAAAAATTCCCTAAATACAAAAAGTAGACGTTTTGCTTGCGGAAATGTTTGAGAATATAGTCAAATAATTATCAATAATTGATTGAGATCACACACTGCCATCAGGTAATTACTTCCTCTGTTGTTACATCACATTATTTGTAGTTGACAAAATGTTTAACCTGTTTAATTCAAGCGTATGAAAAATCTAAGTCGATGATCCTATTTCATTTGTTCTGTTGGGTTAACATCACATCAACTCTGTTATAAATCATTTGGCGACTTTCCATCTGAGCCGCCCCATGAGAAAATCAACATAGTGGCTTTACGACCAGCATAGATCCAGACAAGCCTGCACACCCACGCAGTCTGGTCAGGATCGATGCTGTTCGCTTTCAAAGCCTATTGCAATTAAAGAAACTATTAGTGAACAGCATGGATCCATGCTGGTCGCAAAGCCACTATACTGATTTTCTCATGGCGCTGCTCATCTTTTGATGCTGGAGGACTCCAGGTGACCCTCCGAGTAGTATTTCAGGCATGGGCAGGCACCTCTGTAGAGCCACTGACGTTTCCATTAACCAGTTGGATGGCCTTCTCACGTGAAAGAATTCTATACCCAAACTAAGGTTTTGAATCTGATGTGATTCCAAGTTTGAAACATTTATCATTTGACCACGATCATATTTCATGGTAGTGTTTGGTGTAACCTTGGTGTCATGAGATTATTTCCCATTTGCAAAAAAAAAACTCAAACATTTCCTTGTCACAAAATTTACCACTTATAGAGTACTGTAACAGGGAACTGAGAGATTTAAGCTGTTTTAAACACAATTTTTTATCGAAAGATATTTATCTCAAAGATGCCTGTCCAAGAACAAGACTGGAAATCACTACAAAAATGCTCACTACCAACAGCTAATCAAAATACTACCATATTCAAAAAGTAACATTCTATTCTCAATAAAGCTTTTAGAATGTATACAAGATATCAAAGACTTCAAAAACTTAGTTTTCTTGTTAACAAGTCATGCAAAAAAAGTTACGTTCTTAATTTTACCGAAGGATTCTTAATTTAAACATCATGTTTATAATCAATCTCCAATCTGCTATATTAATACAGCCACGATCTTACCATGATGAATGCATCATTTCCCTGCTTGCTGCCCCGACTCTGAGATATTGCACGAATAGCACCAAGACCGCCCAAAGACCTTGGATTATATCTGAAACAGAGTAGAATTTGTTTTTCTTTACAAGATCTCCAATCTTCACATACAAATACTATGAAATCGTTAATATTCGTGGGTGACTATTTTTTTGCGGATTTCGCAATGGTGCCAAAAAACTAATTTAAATCCCAATGAATAAACAAGAGGGTCATGATGACCCTGGATCGCTCACCTGAGTAATATGAGCTACATGTTTCAAATGTCAAACTGATGATAAAATATTAAGAAAGTCAATAGGTCACATTCATGGTCAATGAAATTCAGTTTTACAATCTGTGTGCAAAACTGTGCATGTCATCAAAAATTCAAGGCTGTATCTTAAAAAACAAGAGGGCCATGATGGCCCTGTATCGCTCACCTGAGTTTAGTTGCTTATTTTAACCAATTTTATCAGTATTGAAATCTTTATAATTCATGAAATATTGATGCAAGAGTTATGGCCCTTGTGCAATTTGATGTGGGTGATGATGAGGAATACTTATTTATAAGTTTAAAACATATCTATCAATTAATGAGGTAACAAGGTTTTTCTATTTTTTGACCTACTGACCTAGTTTTTGATCGCAGGTGACCAAGTTTCGAACTTGATCTAGATATCATCAAGGTGAACATTCTGACAAATTTTCATGAAGATCCATTGAAAAATATGGCCTCTAGAGAGGTCACAAGGTTTTTCTATTTTTAGACCTACTGACCTAGTTATTAGCCGCATGTGACCCAGAATCAATTAACCTGACCTAGATATCATCAAGGTGAACATTCTGACCAACTTTCATGAAGATCCATTGCAAATTATGGCCTCTAGAGTGGTCACAAGGTTTTTCTATTTTTAGACTTACTGACCTAGTTATTGGCCGCACGTGACCCAGATTCGAACTTGACCTAGATATCATCAAGGTTCTTACCAACTTTCATGAAGATCCATTGAAAATTATGGCCTCTAGAGTGGTCACAAGGTTTTTCTATTTTTAGACCTACTGACCTAGTTATTAGCCGCACGTGACCCAGATTCGAACTTGACCTAGATATCATCAAGGTGAACATTCTGACCAACTTTCATAAGATCCATTGAAAATTATGGCCTCTAGAGTGGTCACAAGGTTTTTCTATTTTTATACCTACTGACCTAGTTATTGGCCGCACGTGACCCAGTTTCAAACTTGACTTAGATATCATCAAGGTGAACATACTGACCAACTTTCATGAAGATCTATTGAAAATTATGGCCTCTAGAGTGGTCAGAAGGTTTTTCTATTTTTAGACCTACTGACCTAGTTATTGGCCGCACATGACCCAGATTCGAACTTGACCTAGATATCATCAAGGTAAACATTCTGACCAACTTTCATGAAGATCCATTGAAAATTATGGCCTCTAGAGTGGTCACAAGGTTTTTCTATTTTTAGACCTACTGACCTAGTTATTGGCCGCACGTGACCCAGATTCAAACTTGACCTAGATATCATCAAGGTGAACATTCTGACCAACTTTAATGAAGATCCATTGAAAATTATGGCCTCTAGAGCGGTCACAAGGTTTTTCTATTTTTAGACCTACTGACCTAGTTATTGGCAGCACGTGACCCAGTTTCGAAAATGACCTAGATATCATCAAGGTGAACATTCTGACCAACTTTCATGAAGATCCATTGAAAATTATGGCCTCTTAGAGTGGTCACAAGGTTTTTCTATTTTTAGACCTACTGATCTAGTTATTGACCGCACGTGACCCAGATGCGAACTTGACCTAGATATCATCAAGGTGAACAATCTGACCAACTTTCATGGAGATCCATTGAAAATTATGGCCTCTTAGAGTGGTCACAAGGTTTTTCTATTTTTATACCTACTGACCTAGTTATTGGCCGCATGTGACCCAGATTCGAACTTGACCTAGATATCATCAAGGTGAACATTCTGACCAACTTTCATGAAGGTCCATTGAAAATTATGGCCTCTAGAGTGGTCACAAGGTTTTTCTATTTTTAGACCTACTGACCTAGTTTTTGGCCGCACGTGACCCAGTTTCGAACTTGACCTAAAATTTACCAAGATGAACATTCTGACCCATTTTCATAAAGATCCCATGAAAACTGTGACCTCTAGAGATGTCACAAGGAAAAGTTTACGCACGCACGGACGACAGACGCTGCGCGATCACAAAAGCTCACCTTAGGCGAGCTAACAAGATAGTAGGTCAGTAGGTCAAGGTCACATCATATTACTTGGGGTCATCAGGTAATTAAAATTAAACAGTCTTGGAAATAGGATCAGATGATTTTTGAAGTATTTTTCCTATATAACTCACATAATAACTAAGTGACCCCAGGGCGGGGGCCTCTTTTAACCCCAGGGGCATAATTTGAAAAGTTTTGGTAGAGGACTACTAGACAATGCATCATACCAAATATCAAAAGCCTAGGTCTTATGGTTTCAGACAAGAAGATTTTTAAAGCTTTTTCCTACACAAGTCTATATAAAACATGGGACCACCAGGGCGCAATCTCTTTTCACCCAAGGGGTACAATTTGAACAATTTTGGTTGAGGACCATAAGACAATGCTACAAACCAAATATCAAAGGTCTAAGTGTTGTGGTTTCAGACAAGAAGATTTTTAAACTTTTTTTCCTATATAAGTCTATGTAAAACTCGGGACCCCCGGGGTGGGGCCATATTTGATCCTAGGGGGATAATTTGAATAATCTTGGTAGAGGACCACTAGATGATGCTACATACCAAATATCAAAGCCCTAGGCCATGTGGTTTTGTACAAGAAGATTTTCAAAGTTTTCCCTATATAAGTCTATATAAACCATGTGACCCCGGGGGCAGGGCCATATTGGACCCTAGGGGGATAATTTGAATAATCTTGATAGAGGACCACTAGATGATGCTACATACCAAATATCAAAGCCCTAGGCCATGTGGTTTTGTACAAGAAGATTTTCAAAGTTTTCCCTATATAAGTCTATATAAACCATGTGACCCCCAGGGCGGGGCCATATTTGACCCTAGGGGGTTAATTTGAACAATTTTGGTAGAGGACCACTAGATGATGCTACACACCAGATACCAAAGCCCTAGGCCCTGTGGTTTTGGACAAGAAGATTTTTAAAGTTTTTCCTTTCTGTTGCCATGGCAGCCAGAGTTCTGCATGGAATTCAATTCTTTGAATAATTTTGAAAGGGGGCCACCCAAGAATCATTCCTGTGAAGTTTGGTGTAGTTCTGCCCAGTGGTTTTCAAGAAGATTTTTTTAGAAATTGTTGACGGACGACGCACTACGCACGATGGACGACGCACATCAAGCAGTCACAAAAGCAAAAAGTTCCCATTCTTTGATCTTGATAAGTGGAAAATTCACAAATTCAAATCACAACAAAATAGCAATTTTGGGCAAAACCATGAAAATTTATATCCACAAAATGATATGATTTCACATTATAAACTTTATCCATGGAATTTTTTATGTGGGACAAAATATTCACAGATTTCAAGGTTGTATCCATCATAGTAATTCGATCTTGAAGAACAGATAAAATTCCTGTTTATCCTCTCACAAACATATGAAATCCTTAATTCATATCTGCCATGGAAAAGTTGCTTTTGTCAAAAACATGAACTTTTGTGCTGAAAATATGAGGCCGTCACCAGCACTTTTTGCATATGAGGAGTTAGTCACTAAAAGTACAAAACTGATAAAGTAACTTTGACCAACACACTCTTTGATAGCATTCAAATCTAGTACATTCAGACACATGAAACACCATACTAATATGTCTGACAGTCTGTAGTGCCAACTTATAAAATTTTAAGACTGACAATTCTATTCTCAGGGTAAACATCAACAACCCAACTCTTGTCTTACTGTTTTAGAGGAGAAATGAAGCCAAAACAATCAAACTATTACTGATCAACTCTAAAAAACACATCTGCAAACATCCCACTAAATTCACAAAGTCATTAGGTGAAAAAATTGATTAACCATAATTATGATGGCAGGTCTCTACTGCAAGGAGAGATAACTGGTAAGAAGACTAGAACATAGATATACTTACGTTCCTTTATCACTGCTCTGTATCAGTACAGACTGTGGTGTGCCGTTCTTGATTCGTTCATTTTCTTTCCCGAAGAAATCCTTGATCAGCATTTTCATGGCTTCATGGTCTCCCTTCTCTATAGCATAATGCAGAGCATTTTTGCTGACTTCTACAGACCTCATCTCATCAAGCTACAAGATAATTTGTAGTGTGTTAACTGTTATCATGACAAGTATGAAGGCCCTGTATTGCTCATTTGACCTACTGGCCAAAAGATCATCAAAATTAACATTCAAAGTTTCATTAAGATATGGTTATAAATGTGACCTCTAGAGTGTTTACTAGCTTTTTCTTTAATCTGGCCTAGTTTTTGACCCCACATGACCCAGAATTGAACTTGACCTAAAGATCATCAAGACTAACATTCTGACCAAGTTTTATTAAGATACAATCATAAATGTGGCTTCTAGATTGTCAACAAGCTTTACTTTTGATTTGACCTGGTGACCTAGTTTTTGACCCCACCTGACCCAGCTGGGAACTTGACCTTATGATCGTTAAGATTAACATTCTGACCAAGTTTCATAAAAACTAAAGATCATCAAGATTACCATTCTGACCAAGTTTCATGAAGGTACAGTCATAAATTTGACATCTAGACCGTTAACAAGTTTAACCTTTGATTTGACCTGGTGACCTAGCTTTTGACCCCACATGACCAAGATTGGTTTAAACTGTATTTATTTCCACAAATTGTATATACAAACATGAGTACTATATTTAAATTAACGTTTGATAAAAAGACATACATCAATCAAAATAGTACAATCAAACAAATTTTTAATCGAATGGATTGGAAAACAAGCTACTTAAAACTAATATGAATTCTGCTCTATGACCCAAGATTCGAACCTGACCTAGATGTCATCAAGACAAACATTCTGATCAATTCCCATGAGTTTCAAACTTAAAATTAGGTCTCTAGAGTGTTAACAAGCTTTTCTTTGATTTGACCTGGTGACCTTGTTTTTGACCCCCACATGACCCAGATTTGAACTTGACCTAAAGATCATCAAGATTACCATTCTGACCAAGTTTCATTAAGATATGGTCATAAATGTGACTTACAGTGTGTTAACTAGTTTTTCCTTTGATTTGACCTGGTGACCTAGTTTTTGACCCCATCTGACCAAGATTCCAACTTGGCCTAAAGACCATCAAGATTACCATTCTGACCAAGTTTCATTAAGATATGGTCATGTGGCCTCTAGAGCGTTAACAAGCTTTTCCTTTGATCTGACCTGGTGACCTAGTTTTTGACCCCACATGACTCAGATTCGAACTTGACCTAAAGATGATCAAAGTTAACATTCTGACTAAGTTTCATCAAGATACAGTCATAAATATGGCCTCTATGGTGTTAACAAGCTTTTCCTCTGATTCGACCTGGTGACCTAATTTTTGACCCTACATGACCCTGATTCGAACTAGATCTAAAGATCATCAAGATTAACATTCTGGCAAAGTTTCATGAAGATATAGTCATGAATGTGCCCCTAGAGTGTTAAGAAGCTTTTCCTTAGGTCTGACCTGGTGACCTAGTTTTTGACCCCAGATAATCCAATATCGAACTCGTCCAAGATTTCATTGAGAGTAACATTCTGACCAAGTTTATTTAAGATTGGACCAAAATTGTGACCTCCAGAGTGTTAACAAGTTTTTCCTTTGATTTGACCTGGTGACCTAGTTTTTGACCCCAGATGACCCAATATCGAACTCGTCCAAGATTTTATTGAGGGTAACATTCTGACCAAGTTTCATTAAGATTGGGCCAAAATTGTGACCTCTAAAGTGTTAACAGTCACATTATTGACGACGGACGGACGAACGACAGGGCGATCACAAAAGCTCACCTTGAGCACTTCGCGCTCAGGTGAGCTAAAAATTGCGATCATCAACGAATAATCCCTAGTGCCTCTGCTGTATGTCTGAGAAAATGTGAATCATTTAACAAAATATCTTTTAACAGTAAGGGCAAGGATTATACAACTCCACTTCAACAGAACTATCAGATCAATCCTGTATAAATGGAAGAAATAAAAGCTCTTTACTTTTAACAAATTTACAGCACCTATAATTAAAACCTTTACACTAATTACAAATACCTTAAAATCATTCAAATTTGGTGTGGACTAGTTTTTTATGGATACCGTTGCCACAAAATTAAATACCAAACAAAGAAAATCCCATGCCTTTCATCTTAAGCATGGTTCGTTCATACAGGACTTGGCAAAAAAAATTCAAGGACTTTTCAAGGATTTTTTATCGATTTTCAAGGACTATTTTAATCGCTTTAAATCTTAAATTACAAAACCATTTAGGCTCTTCATAAGGCATTATGATAGAAGAAAAGTTACAGAACAGTTTTATTTTCCTTTATGAGATCTTCCATGGGATTACCTTTTATGCGCTATATTTGCCTGTATACATACTAGTACATGTTCCTTATAAGTCTTTCAAGTTCTCAAGACTAGCTTTCAATTTGTCTTCAAGGGACTTCTCTTCTTCTTGTTTTTCTTTCGCCACTCGTCTCATAGCATTTGCCTTATCACACAAAGTACACTTATGCTTGTCCGACTTAAACTCCTTTAACCACAATGAATAATCAAAGGCCTGAAGGGCCTGAGTCGGCTAATGATGGATGTACTGACAGTATAGTCTACCAGTTTCAGTTTGTTTTTAGTTTTTTTCCCCAACTAAAGAGAGATTTTGTTACAATAATTGAAATGAACATTCGGTCGATGCCTAGTAAAACTTTGATTGACATTATACAAGTATTTAAACCCAATATATTTCTCTAAAATTGAAGAGTGGTTCGCAGAAATAAAAATGTTGAAAGTACAAACTACAATTTGACAGCTGACACTAAGATACTGCCCATGACTTTATATATTTTCCAGTAAACATTTGCCTCCGGCATTGCCAAAAGAGGCAATTATCGGCTGGTATATATTCGCACATGATAAAATTTGAATATGACAATTTATAATATTAAAATTTTACAGCGCGGATTGCCACATACAATTTGTAACGGATGGACGAAAGAACTGATATTTTACAGATATTATAATGGGCCTGGCGATAGCCTTGTCATATGTTAGGTATTGTTCAATCATATTTTAAGTGATGTCAATTTAAAGTATACTTACTTTTGCGTTTAGAGATACATGTATGTAAATGTTGCTGAGTGTCAATATATAGTGTAACCGATATTAATAAATGCAGTTCTTTTTTAGTTAAAACTATCATTTATTCTATTTCAGACTTGTTAACCCCTTAAAAATCATGTCTGTTATCCCGAAGTCCATCCACTTTCAATTATCCATTTTGATTCATGTAGACAGACAGGCCCAGACTGGGCAGAAAAAATGTTTGAGCCATTTTTACGTGGTCGGCAGCAGGGTGGGTGTGGGGAGGGGAGTTTCTTTCCGCTTTAAATTGCAGTCAGATTTTGAAATGGGCATTGCGGCAGGTGGTAAAAGGGCAAATGTATCAAACTGTAAAGTGGCAATATGGGGGAAGGGTGTGGGAGGATACCCCCTCCTGCAAGAAGGGTTTGGGGTATTACCACAAGAAATTTTTGAATATGTAGACCCTTGATACAGCCTTTGGTGCGATTTTAACTGAAAATTTTCTGTTTCAATTTCTAAATATTACCTAGATTCTTTCTAGTATTACAATATCCAAAGTATGACTGTCACTTCATCTTTTTACTTTCAGATCATGCCTCAGGACTAGAATATGAGTCTGATATAGATTATATGTAGGTGTAATAAAAATAAATTTACATAAGCGTTGTTATAAACAGGTCACGCGTGTTCGCCGACAAGTGTCCAGAATGTAGTTAGGATTCATCCGCGAAGTCTCGCGGAAGAATTAACGTACTGCACATATCTTATTCGGGTCATTTAAAATGAAGCTGTCATAATTAAATTTCATCGATGTGGTTAACTCTTTGATAAGAGACATTCAAATGCTTTCCGAGGTACCCACTCAATAAAATACTAGCAGTATGTTCTGGAACTATATTTTGTCTTTCGCTGGATGTTACGCAAGCTTTGTAAGTCTGCGCAATTCATAAAATGCACAGCGCAATAAATTTGTTATTTACGCAATGATTTTAAAGATTATTTTTTGAAACGGACAGGATAACAAATGGATAATTTGGCTAATAAGTTAATATGCAGTTTTTATTTGAATTTGTGAACATCATATTTGCTATTTTGTGACAAAAGGGCATAAAATTCGTCACCATAATCATATGCGCAAACGATTACCAAATCCCGCAGAATCGTTATGCGTGTTTATGCTTAATGAGTTACCGCGGAAGAAAATACGTGGCTTTATTCGAGTATTGCACAATTACAAGTCATAAATATGACAGATTACATCGTATATTGGTCATAGCAAATAGGATTGATATAAATGAACTTCATTCGATCAATGAACTCTTTGAAATTAGAGACAATCTAATGGAACTACATCACTTCGCTGTGTTGTGAGGCCATTTAAGAATGAGAAATCGTGCGATAGCAAGGACTCGTCAAACGCTTGACAGCGTTTAGCCGACTCAATCATCCTGTGTAAGCCATTTACTGGCGAAAGTACATTTTTTTGGAGGGGCCACTCATTGTTGTTGATAAGTCACACTACAATGACCTTGCGCATAATATTTTAACGTTGTGAAAATCGCTATTCCGTACTGAACTTCCGTACCGAAACGGTTTCAACTAGCGTTCCCTCCGTGGGTGTGCATGTATTTTTATTTTACACCGTTTTTCGCTCGTTTTGATTTATTTATTATTTATTTTTTGTATTTTTCCCCTACAATACGATTGCACCCCCGTTTTTAGCAAAATTTAAGGACTTTTCCACCTTTTATTCAAAATTCAAGTACTTTTCAGGGGATTTTTTGGAAGAAAAAAATCAAGGACTTGGGATCAAATTCAAGGACTTTCAAGGACCTGTGCGAACCATGTTAAGTTCATATCCATGAAATTGTATCCTACAGAACAGGCATTTTCAGCAGAACCTCAACATTTCATGCCAAAGAGATTAAATGATTTTACAGTAATAAAGTAATAACACCAGTATTGACAATCGGCACTCCCCATACAGTTACGTACTTTTATGTGCTACTTCGGATTTCTTTGGTCGATAATGTAATTCATAAGCGCTTGGCTCTGCATGCGAAATATGCTGCATAATGCATCTTTCAATCAGGAGGAAATCTATTGCTTTCTGTTGTGTCCACTACCTTAATTACTGAATTATTACTATCTACTGTTTGTTTTTTTCTATTTGCTTAATAATAAATCTGTATGAAAACATTTGTAAGACAAAAATTTTTTTCCAGTATATCACTAAATTCTAAATGCAAACATAGTTTCTAAACCTTCCAAAGTAAGTGTCATGGATTAAAATCTTACAAATTTATTCAAAATACTTCAAATTGCCAAAAAATAGTTTTACAATTGTGTGTGTACTTCATTAAAATATCTTTTTCATTTCTGAGACTATCACTAAACATTAACCATGAACACATTACTGGTTAATATATCAAAATGTCTTATAAACAGGTGTTATAGTCCATCACAAAGGTGTAATTATTTTAATCTATAGTATATTGCCTACTAAATGTTTTACCTTGTAGACGCACTCTTTATCCTCAATGAGCGACTTCAGAAGTTTCTTATCATTGAGGAGAACAGCACGAATAGCAAGTTTTCCTTGATTTGACTTTGATACAAATTCATTCTTTTCCCTGAAAACAAAGAAAAAATCAGTTCAAATTTCAAATCAATATACTGAAAATTTCATTAAAACTACATTAGTACTTACCCATCTTACTAAACTATTCTTTCAAACTTCAATCAGTAACAAATATGTAGTTTAAAGATTAATCTGTTCAGTTTTTTTCCTTTTTGTTGGAAGTGCAACATCAACATTTATTTATTTTGTTATGTTTAACCCCACACCGACATAATTAGGTCGTATGGCGACTTTCCGGCTTTGATGGTGGAGGAAGACCCTAGGTGCCCCTCCGTGCATTCACCTGGGTAGAACCACCTACCTTCCGTAAGCCAGTTGGATGGCTTCCTCACATGAAGAATTCAACGCTCAGAGTAAGGCTCGAACCCACATTGACGAGGGGCAAGTGATTTGAAGTCAGCGACCTTAACCACTGAGGCCCCTATATTCTGTTCAGTGTGCACCTTGCAAGCATCAAGTGATCAGCATTAAATGTGTATACATGAGTGCAGCCTTTTTATTTCATTGCCAACATGGTGATAGAACAAGAGCTGTCTGTTGACAGCGCGCTCGACTATTCGAAGCATTGATATAAGTATAGGTTCAAAATATTACCCGAGATTTTCAGACAAAAAAAAAATGGAACTGATAAGACAAACAATGTACCTGCATTTGCGGATTTGGATAAGTTTTGCACTATAAAGTGTCAAAGCCATATATCAAACAGTTGATAGACAAAATATTGAATGGTATGCGAAACCTAACTAATAATTTCTATGTCCAGAAAAGGGCCATAACTGAGCTCAACTCAAGTCCTTGTCCTAGATAAGAAGACTATGAAGGTAAACAAGTGGTTAAAGTTTCAAAGCCATATGACAAACAGGTTAGGCATAATATAGACTGGTACGAAAAACTTCACTGATTTCCAAGTCCAAAAAGGGTCATAATTTAGCCAAAATAGTTGACAGAGTTATGTACTCTTGCCTACAGATCAAAATCATGATGATAAACAAGAGTTGAAAGTTTCAAAGCCACACGTCAAATAGCTTTGACAAAACGTTGACTTGTATGAAAACTAAACCAAGTTCCAAGTCCAAAAAGGGCCATAATTCAGCCAAAATAGCTGACAGAGTTATGTACTCTTGCCTACAGATGGAAATCATGATGATAAACAAGTGTTCAAAGTTTCAAAGCCACATGTCAAATAGTGTTGACAAAATATGGACTTGTACGAAAACTGAACCAATTTCCAAGTCAAAAAAGGGCCATAATTAAGCCAAAATAGTTGACAGAGTTATGTACTCTTGCCTACAGATATAAATCATGATGATGAACAATTGTGCAAACTTTCAAAGCCACATGTTAAATAGTTTTGACAAAACATGGACTTGTACACAAATTGTACCAATTTCCAAGTCCAAAAAGGGCCATAATTCAGTCAAAATAGTTGACAGAGTTATGTACTCTTGCCTACAGATAGAGACTGTTATAATAAACAAGTGATAAAAGTTTCAAAGCCATATCTCAAACACTTTACACAAAATGTGACCTGGTACGAAAAACTTAACCAAGATTTCTAAGTTAAAAGGGGCCGTAATTCAGACAAAATCCTTGATAGAGTTATGTACTCTTGCCTACAACTGGACATGGTGATGGTAAACAAGTGTTGAAAGTTTCAAAGCTTTATCTCAAAAGACTTTGTCAAAAAGTGGACTGGTATGAAAAACTTAACCAAGGTGTGACGCCGACGCCGACCTATGCTGTGGTGAGTAGGATAGCTCTACTTATTCTTCGAATAGTCGAGCTAAAAAGGTAAAAGCACTGCCACATGCACTAAATCTAAATTGATGTTTACACAAGAAACCAGTGGAATGTTTCAGAAAATAAGTAGGAGAATAGTGTCGAAACTCAAATATACCTATACTTTTGGTAACAAGAAACATTTCATGTAAATATATTAAACTGTTGCAACACTCATCTTTGGAATAACTATTTGTCAAAAAGCATCACATATTGATTTAATAGTTGCATTTTTACTTTAACTTTACTTTGTTGGATTTAATGCCACACCACAAACTATTGGTCACAAGACAACTTTCCAACTTCTGATGTTGGAGGAAGACCCTTTTCCCTTTAATACCAGTATGAACAAATAGTATCAAACCTTGTTTCAAAGAACGGCTCTTTATCCAGAACCTTGATCTTGGGATTGGGATGGAGATTTCTGTCAGGACCCTTCTTCTTTTCTGTCTTCTCCTTCTTCTGTGGCGAGTTCTTTTTTCCTATATAATCAAAGTTTATAAATATGTAGCCTTTTGAACAAGCAGTTCTGTATATCACAACAATACTCTTGACTTTGGAAAAAAGTTTTCTGACCAGAACTATTTTTTAAAGGTTTACAAATACATTGCAGTTAGGTAATGAAGGTCAGTTCCCATAATTTTTTTTTCAGTTTTTAACAGTCATCTTCCCTACAAAACCTGAAAATTAGATATCAACTGACTTCCGATAAAACACTCTGTAAAACTGTACTCAGGAACAATGCTGGCTTTGGGATCAAACTTGTGACCTCTTAATTCATAGTTCCGTACCTTACCCGCTAAAAAAAAGGTTTAAAAAGTCTCCAGTATCTGTAAACGAATTTGACACAGATAAGTGTCATATTCAAGACCACTGGCAGGCAAACGGAATGAAAAAAATATGCAACAAAAGCAGAAATACAAACCTTTCTCTGGCTTTGTTTGCTTTCCTTTTTTCTCTGAAAGTATTTGCAAGAGCCCATTAATGATCATGAACAAATACGCTGAATACCTAAGACTTCAAAATAATTGACCGCAAAATTTATAACATGTCAGTGGCAAGAAATTTTTGTGGAATTCATAATTGCACTAATCCATGAATTCAATTCCTGATGAACAGATAAAATTCCCTTTCATTTTTATCTTTTATACATTCATATCCCCATAAAAAAGCTGTTTTAAAGACACTGATTCTGGTATGCCTGGTATGTGGCCTATGGAGATGATAAGGTCTGCGTATTGGCGGTAAGGGCCAATACATAAGTCGGGACCATTGGTAGACTTGCTTCTGTTTATCATAATAAGCTACTGTATAGCTACTGTGCAGTAAATAAATTGCAGGTGATATTTCTCACCTTTATAGCAAATCAGTTCTCACCTTTATAACGAGTTTAGAAAGCTTGATTGAATTAGGGCTAAATAAACAAAGTGATAAGATACAACAGTGTTTTGTCATATTTTTAATAAAGTAAGTTTTTTAACAATTACAACCCATTATTGCTGTTTTTTATTATCAAAAATATAAAAAATGCATTCAGGCACATAGCTTTTAGAAGTAATAAATTAGTGTGTATTTTGAACAATGATATATCTTTATTGCTGGATTTTATTATACATAAAAGAAAGTTAACATTATTTAGACAACGCAAGAGGAATTAAGCATTTTAATATATTTTTATAACATCCTTCTGTCTATATACCTTCTTTATATATTAAAAATGCAACTGAACACTTCCTTAATTTCTAATAAAATCCAGCAATTATCTTTTTTTTCGTTTTTATTTTGTTAGTTTTGATAAAAAGATCATAATCATTGAATAAACAAATTTGTAATTTCTCTTATTAAGTTTTGAATAATTATTTTATAGTGAGAATTGCTTTACTATAAGAGTTATAATTTAATTGGCCAGGACATCACATACCAGTAAATGATTTAACAGTACTTAAAAGTCCACTGAAATACTCCAGCTGGCTGGTCATTTGAAACTAAAGATTTCCATATAAAATCTGCCTATAAGTGTATACATTTTATTGATAGAGAGGCATGGTGAACAAGATCTATGAAATCACATTGTCATGCATTTCCGAATTACCCAGTTATTGTTATTCTACCAGAGTAATATAGAGTTCTTTTCAGGACAAACACATTTAAAGATGCTTTACAGACAAAAGCTGCCACTCAGAGGGCCACATTCCTCCTCTACCAGTACAGACACTGAGTGATCTGACCTGAGAGACAGAATGAGAGAAAACTCCAAGAACAGAGAGGATTAATCGTGTAGATACAGTCATGTTCTCCTAACTTAGCCTAATTCTTCTTCAACAGACACCCTGGTTTACAGCAAAAGATACATGCACAGTCAACTTTCCTGGGAAGAACCAGTTAGGTAGGAGACACCAAAGTGCATCTCAGAAAATTCCAATGCCTGGAATGATGCACCATCCATATAGTAATTTGCATCCTTAGATTATGTGTTACCTTTTGGAGTAGATACTGATTTCTTTGCCTTTGACTTCTTTGGTGACTGCTCTCCCCAATCTGTAAACATAGTCCATAAAAAAATTCTTATTATGTGTTATATCACACTGATACAATTCAGGTCATAGGCAACTTTCCAGCTTTTATTCCGATGTGGAAGAAAACCCCAAGTGCCAATCTGAGCATTATTCATTCACTTGGCAGGCACCTAGGTAGACCCAACACCGTTCCACACTTCCTTACAGGTTGAACTGAGCAGGGCTCAAGCCAACAGAGATGAGAGGAAAGTGACTCTACATGCAAGTCAGTGAAGTCAGTCACTGATCCAAAGCCCACAATCCAGCAGCATTCAATGCAGTGCTGTTATAATAAAGGCATCAATACTGCACATCTAAAGTGAGATAAATATATTCCATGCTAAGTCATTTTTTCCTTTTTTTAAAAAAATCCAGATCCGTAGAAAAATACTTTACATTCAACAGAAAATTTTCTATCAAATTTTATCATTTTTATTTGTCATAAAGGTAGTCCTACTGAAACAGGTAAGCTGTCAATGGTACGTAGGAAAACCGTGCCTGCCAACTTTCTTCTAATGTAGACCAATAAAATAAGACATTGGTTTAGTATGACCTATATACAAAATGAAAAAGTTCAAACAAAATTTTATGTAGAATACCTGCATCCTCCTCGTCATCCTCGGACTCCGAGGGAATTAGGATGAGTTCCTCTATAGGTTCTCCTCGTTCTTTCTTCAGTGCTCTATGAAGTATCTCTTCCACTCTTGTCTGCTCTTTTATTGGCAACCTGTAAAACATATATATATTAAAGTTTTTTTGTTAATATCACATCAAAAATTTTGTTCACACCACTTGTCTACAATGTGAGAAACAAGCCTGGGCTTCAGTTTAAATGACCATGCTGAAAATCTACTTTCTAATGTCTTAAAATGTCCATTTTCAATATAATACTTCGTTATTTAACAGGACCAGGCCTTGAGAAATGAAAAGAAAGTGTACAAAAGAACGTATACTATAAAGAAAGAAAATTCCTGTATTCTGAAGCCCACTTATTCTTACCTACAATACTTTCTTGTACTATGTACTGGATTAAATATACAATTTTGTGTACTAGTAATATAGACATTACATTTAAATCATATGAAACTTAAATACATGTGCACAACTATTAGAACCTAGAGATTCTCTTATAATTAACTGTTACGTTTTCCATCATATCAATTAAGCATAAAGCAGGGCTGACATCTTTATCTATGCAACAATCACCTGTATGTGTCCCTGGCCACTCTGTCCATCTTCACATTTGTAAGTATACAATCAGCATCTGTGGTATCAGCAAAGTCCAACTTGTACACATCTGGAGGCTCCGCTAGGTCTAACCACTGAATTTTGAACTTTCTTGTATTACCAAATACATTCTGTATTGTCTTACACAGGTAAAAGGACCCTGCAAGATAAAAAAGATATTTCAAACTTGGACTGAAAATGGAATTCAGTCAGTTACCAAGAAATTTTTCAACTCTTACATCTGTCCTTTAATTTTTTTTTCTCATTTCATTACCTTATAAGTTTCTATCTATAAAGAACATTCTTTACTGGCTATATACCTAAGAACAGAGCAGATCACGGTTTTAACAGAAAATTCTCCATTTTATAATGTTTGTTTCAGTGCATAATCAAAGTAGCTTTCACACAGAGAACACAAGATGTAACATTTGCAAGAATGGTGTAGCCACAAATAAAATGCAATATCATCTGGTATTCTTTTTCATTTCATATGTAAAACTAGCTAATTTTCTTTTTATGTCTTGTTTTCAAAGATTTTAACCAAAAACAGTATATTTAATATTTTTCACCTACAGTAAAAATATCTTTCATACATTTCAATGTGAAATTCTCAGATACATTTCTGTCTAACATTTCAACACTTCACTGAAAAACATGTGAAAAGCTATCTCACATAAGGCAACAGAATTTTTAGATTCTTATCCTCACCCGCCCCAAATTTTTTATTGGTCAAAATCCAGATATCCAAAATTTTATGTCTGGATACTGATACACTTTCATGAACATTGCCCAAATCTCCAGTTTAAAGAATATGTTTGACAAACAAAGATGATGCAAAGACAGTCTATCAGCATTTAACAGTTTCTGATATAAAAGTTCATGAAAAATCAGTTTGACACCACGAACAGACATTCTAACAACCTACTTTTGATTTCAGAAACTTTAGAAAATGGTAAAGCCAATATAATTTCTTATCTAAATTTGATTGTGATTGATGTTTATTGATTAAAATTAAATATCTGTTGCCTAGATTTCAACTGTGTACAATGCAGACATTTACGTGTCGGGGAGCCCAGGTTTTTTTCTTCCTCTTTTGGGAACATAGCCAATACCCTCAAAACTGGGAATTTTGATGCATAAATGTTCTGAATTGGGAAATATTTAGTCCCATATGATATAGTAAGATGTGTTTAAGCACTATCTCATACACTTGTTTCATATTGTACAACCTCTTTTTAAAACATAATGCCATCACAAAATTGTCCATAATTTGGTCAATGTTTGTGCAATTTTGATGAAATCTTTTTCAGAATGTAGATTGGGAATATTTGCACCCATTTTGGGAATAATACATACTTTTTGGCACTGGGAATATAGCCCAATTACGGCTATAACAAGAGCACCGCCTTGCGGGTGCTGACGCTCATCTGATTTTTTTTGTGTAATAGAAATATTGTCCTACCCATGATTTTCTAAGTCTAAAAAGGGCCATCATTCTTGCAAAAAGCAGGATAGAGTTATGTTTCTTAATGTTCAGTGTCCACGTATGATGGTGAAAAACTGTTGCAAGTTTTAAAGCAATAGCTTTGATAGTTTATGAGAAAAGTTGACTTAAACATAATACTCAACCAAGAAAATGATTTTCTAAGTCCAAAAGGGGCAATAATTATTGCAAAAAGCCGGATGGAGTTATGTTGCTTGCTGTACAGGGTCAGCTTATGATGGTCAACAAGTGTTGCAAGTTTCAAAGCAATAGCTTTGATAGTTTAAGAGAAAAAGTTGACCTAAACATAAAACTTAACCAAGAAATCTGATATTTTCTAAGTCCAAAAGGGGCCATAAATCTTGCAACAAGAGCTGTCGGATGACAGCGCGCTCGACTATTCGAAGAATTGATTGAAGAATGGGGTCAAAATATTTCCATAGATTTTCAGACTAAACAAAAAACTGGATTAAACAAAAAATGTTCCTTTATTTGTGGATTTCGATTAGTCTTGCACTAAATGGCAATGTGTGACCATGATGGCAAATATGTTAAGTTATATGTTAGGCAAAACATGGATTTATGAAAAATTTAACTAATTTCCAAGTCCAAAAAGGGCCATAATTCAGTCAAAATAGTTGACAGAGTTATGTACTCTTGCCTACAGATGGAAATCATGTTGATAAACTAGTGTTAAAAGTTTCAAAGCCACAGTTCAAATAGTTTTGACAAAATGCTGACTTGTAAAAAAAACTGAACAAATTTGAAAGTCCAAAAAGGGCCATAATTCAGTCAAAATAGTTGTCAGAGTTATGTACTCTTGCCTAGAGATGGAAATCATAATGATAAACAAGTGTTTAAAGTTTAAAAGACATATGTCAAATAGTCTTGACAAAACATGGACATATACAAAACAGAACCAGTTTCCAAGTTCAAAAAGGGCCATAATTCAGCCAAAAAAAACGAGAGAGTTACGTACTCTTGCCTATTGATAGAGACTATTATACTGAAATAGATATAAAAGTTTCAAAGCCATACGTCAAACACTTTACACAAAATATAAACTGGTACGAAAAACTTAACCAAGATTTCTAAGTCAAAAGGGGCCATAATTCAGTCAAAATGCTTGATGGAGTTATGTACTCTTGCCTACAACTGGATATTGTGATGGTAAACAAGTGTTGAAAGTTTCAAAGCTTTATCTCAAAGACTTTGTCAAAATGTGGACTGGTACGAAAAACTTAACCAAGATTTCTAAGTCAAAAAGGGGCCATAATTCAACCAAAATGCTTGATGGAGTTATGTACTCTTGCCTACAACTGGACATGGTGATGGTAAACAAGTGTTGAAAGTTTCAAAGCTTTATCTCAAAAGACTTTGTCAAAATATGAACTGGTACGAAAAACTTAACCAACATTTCTAAGTCAAAAAGGGGCTATAATTCAGTCAAAATGCTTGACAGAGTTCTGTACTCTTGCCTATAACTGGACATGGTGATGGTAAACAAGTGTTGAAAGTTTCAAAGCTTTATCTCAAAAGACTTTGTCAAAATATGAACTGATACGAAAAACTTAATCAAGATTTCTAAGTCAAAAGGGGCCATAATTCAGTCAAAATGCTTGACAGAGTTATGTACTCTTGCCTATAACTGGACATGGTGATGGTAAACAAGTGTTGAAAGTTTCAAAGCTTTATCTCAAAAGACTTTGTCAAAATGTGGACTGGTACAAAAAACTTAACCAGGGTGTGACGCCGACGCCGACGCCGTGGTGAGTAGGATAGCTCTACTTATTCTTCGAATAGTCGAGCTAAAAAGCAGGATGGAGTTATGTTTCTTGCTGTACAGGGTCAACTTATGATGGTGAACAAGTGTTGCAAGTTTTAAAGCAATAGCTTTGATAGTTTAGGATAAAAGCTGACCTAAACATAAAACTTAACCATAAAAAAAAAAGTTTCTAAGTCCAAAAGGGGCAATAAATCTTGCAAAAAGCAAGATGGAGTTATGTTTCTTGATGTACAGGGTCTGCTTATGATGGTGAACAAGTATTCCAAGTTTCAAAGCAATAGCTTTGATAGTTTAGGAGAAAAGTTGACCTAAACATAAAACTTAACCAAGAAATCTGATATTTTCTAAGTACAAAAGGGGCAATAATTCTTGCAAAAAGCAAGATGGAGTTATGTTTCTTGATGTACAGGGTCTGCTTATGATGGTGAACAAGTATTCCAAGTTTCAAAGCAATAGCTTTGATAGTTTAGGAGAAAAGTTGACCTAAACATAAAACTTAACCAAGAAATCTGGTATTTTCTAAGTACAAAAGGGGCCATAAATCTTGCAAAAAGCAAGATGGAGTTATGTTTCTTGCTATACAGGGTCAGCTTATGATGGTGAACAAGTATTCCAAGTTTCAAAGCAGTAGCTTTGATAGTTTAGGAGAAAAGCTGACCTAAACATAAAACTTAACCAGGCAACGCCGACGCAGACGCCGACGCCGACGCCGACAACCGCTCAAGTGATGACAATAACTCATCATTTTTTTTCAAAAAATCAGATGAGCTAAAAACAGCTAAAAAAAAAACCCTGGAGCCTGACAAGCAATTTTCACCTGCAAAGCAATTGTCAAACTAGAGCTGCTTTTGAGAAAAGCACATGTCTCCCACAACTGCCTAATCATCTGAATAGTAAGTCTGTCTTTATATACTGTTTACTCACAGAAAATATACCTTTGATAGTTTTGGAGTAAGTTTTGCAGTATGCAGCCTAACGGTAAGTTTTGGAGTAAGCGGCCTATCGGTAATTCAAGGGCCATAATTCTGAAGTGCCTGGGCCAATTTGGCTAGTTATTGAAACTGGCAGAGGAGTTATTGGCAAACACATTTTGTTCAAGTTTGGCAAAGATCGGATGAGAAATGTTCGACTTAAGACGGACGGACACACACACAGACAACAAGAGTAAATCAGTATGTTTACCCCCACACCACTTGTGGGAGGCATTATTACAGTGCATTTTGTATGTTTAAGATCCAAGATCGACAGCATCATTGGTTCCACTGGCATATATGTAGCTTTCAGCACGTGCACAGCGGTAGTAGTAACGAGTTCAGGGATTTTTTTACCGTTTCAAACCTGGGGCCCATTCAGTTGGGAAAAATGGCGCGTAAATTGGGAAATTCATAAAATAAGTTTTACCATCATACAACCTTTATTTCAGAATTGTTTAATTTTTGTTTTTGTTGTAAGTCACATCAAAATTCTTTTTTTCCAGTCTTTTGAAAGTTTTGGAAACCTGAAAATTGAGACTACCTAAAAATTGGTATTTTTTGGCAGATTTTTGGGAAATTTATACCTCAGAATTGGGAAAATAAGCAAATTTTTGGAATTGGGATGGGGCCCATATTAGGCCCCATAATCAGCCTTAAAAAATCCCTGGTCAGTTACTACTTAAATGCTTAAATCTGGAAACATGCTTATCTGACAACTACTAAATACCTTCTTCGCCTCTTACTCCAAGGAAACATCCTTTCTTGTGCAGTAGTTCTGCCTGGTCCTTCTGTTTCGAGGTTGACGGAACTGGAATTATCTCCTCAGCTGGTGACTGAAACTTCTGCACAGGTACTCTCTGCCGCTTCAATGGTGTCCTCTGCTCTACTTCGGCTGCACTGGGTGTTGCTGCTGCTGCCGGTGCCTTTCGCTTTCTCTATTTAAATGGAAAACAATAAATTGAATAAAAATAATTCTTGTCTCAAACATAAACTGAAACACAAAGAAATTTTGATTTTTACAACATTTATCAGATTTATCTAAAGAGTGAGATAATTACCTTTGAGGAACTCACAGGAGTTGACAGTTCTGTTTTTGCATCAGTGTCTTTTGCCTTTTCCGGGCTAGCTCTCCGCCCTTTGGATTCTGAACTCTTTTCTGAGGCTCCTCCCTCCTGCATAATTTATTTAAGCTGCAAAATAAACAGGGCAATATTAAAGCATAGATCTATAATAAGACTTAATAATGTCAGCTGAGTTTTCCATCAGAAATTTTGATAGGCCTTTGTAATTGGCTTTTGGAATCGCTCACTTTCAAATTCAATTTTACTGGGCCATTCTCTTAATTATAATTATTAAGAAATGTTAAAAAAAAATAAAAATACAAGACATAAATGTACTAGAGCCTGGTTTGTCTGATGCCACCCATCTGGTGGTTGTGTATATATGCAACAGTGTCCCGGGACTTGTCCCAATAAAAACGAAGTTACTTGAAAGCACCTTTCTTGCTTTACGACTTACGTATTCGACTGTTCACGCGAATCACGCTAAAAATCTATACATTGAATTTAGTACAAATCATCACCTATCACGTGAAATAGTTATTGTTTTGCATTTTATCAATGTTTCAACCATATTCAACACTATATAATATACTTTCAGCTAGTTATTGGCAAGTCCTACTCAAATTTTTATTGAATATTATTGATTGTTAAAACTATGGGCACCTGACATAAATCGGCCCTGCTCGGTGCAACTCATGTTAACCTTTGGATCCAACCATAACATTTATCAAGTAACACCCATTTAACAATACAGATGGGGGTTTTAATCAGTATCTGTCTGAATTCTTAACAATTATTATGTGCAATGTAAGTACATATTAAAGAATGTCTTTTAACATTCTTACTTTATTCTGCAAGGGGGTCATATAAATCAGATCGCGGTATTTCTATTGTATGGTACAGGTTTTTAAAAAGCATGACATAAACAATAACAACAAGGATGGCCGTGTCTGCAGACAAACTTCTAAACTATTTCCATGCTTCTAAGTGATTAAATGAGAGTATCACTTAAGTACACGTTTTGGGATTAAATAAAAGATGTATAAAACGGTATGTTGATATTAATTTATTGATTTATTTTCCATTTTTTAAAAATTGTCTAATCCAAATAATAAGACGTTTTGGGACTGCATGATAACTGTTGCTGTCCTGTCACGTCCAAACTTATTCTGCATATTTCTGTAAGGAAATCCCCAATGAAATCCATTGGGAATGTTTTCTGGTACATGTACAACGTATCTGTAACCATTACATCTCTGATAATAATTTATGTTGACAATAAAGCATTAGAAGATTGCCTCGCTGACATTTTTTTAAAGTATATTTTGTGTTTTGTTTCTGCAATTTGCTGTCATCGGCAATCTTCCGTGTATTGAAACTGGTGTCAGGGTAGATTTCTCCTTGCAGCTAAGATTTAAGTTTCTTTTTTAAAATCACGAGTTATATTCAACCCATTTAAAGTTTCTACATGAATAATAATGCTTAATTTATTGGAGCAAGTAAGTTTGACCAGTATTTTATGACCTTTTTTGGATTTTTTAACGTCTTCGTTTTCCTAACAGTAAAATGCAGATACCAGTAAAGCTTAGAGGGACGACAACTATAAAATAACACATCATAAAATAAGTCATCCCGATAAGCCAAATAAGTAAGGCTAAATTAAGTCATGAAATGAGGACACATGTAGAACTTTGTTTATTCTACCAAAATACCACATGATCACCGCTTAACACCCATGGGATATGCAAATTAACCGGAAATACTGACAATGTCGAAAACATATATGTCCGTCGAAAACATAAGTTTAAGTTGGGATAACAATGGTTATCAGTCTCGCTAGTCCAACTAATTTGACGTGATCCTAGGAAATACTGAGATATTTTTTTCATATGGGCAATATCCCCACTCGCGTCAAACACTCAAAAGACCAAAATAGTTGAAGCAACTTCCAATGAAATTTTCATTACTGCCAACGCTTTACATGCTATAGGTTTAAATGCAGATTATTTCACGAATTGGCCATAAATTAAAAAAAATGTTTTAATTACTATTGAATTTGAATATTATTTTCTGTAAGAATAAAGTTATTTGCTGAATTAAGTTACAAGATGTTGATTCCCCGGATAATCATTTTATGATTTAATTCATCATCACACCCAGTTTTTGTGTCACTGGTCAATTCCATTACGTAGTGTCTCAAACACTGGGGGTATTTTCGAAAAATTTTAATGCAATAATTTTTATATATTGCAAAAACGAAGCCATCAATTCATGCATAAATATATGAAAGTTAGTATTAAGGACGTTCATTTCAGATTCATGAAATTCTTTTTGTAGTTATTGTAAAAATTAAGGGATTTAAATTTCAGAAAAATGCACTTGTCCCTTCGGGTAGCTCTATAAATAAACGTCGGACTTCAATATTTTACGATTTTGACATTTCATATAGTCCGATGTTTTATCAAAAGTATGAATTTCCCGGTAGAGCTTTCCGCAAAAGTTATTGCAGAAGGTTTTACAAGTTCACGGTAGAAGTGGCTTGAAAGCGATAGCTAAATACCAACAACGGACAAAGAAACATAATTTACACATCCATTGAACATACTGTCTTATTGAAGATATTGAAGATCAGTCCGCACTTTGAAAATGAAATTTACATTCATTCACTTTCACAACACAACACGTAACTGTCAAATCTTCTTTATTATTAAGAATAATTCTAGACGAAAAAATACTCTCACGGTCGGATTTGAAAAAAAATGCGTCCCGTTACTAACGTATTGTCTATGTAGTATGCATATGTTTATAATCGATGGGTGTAATCAGCATTTATTGGTTGTCATTTTATTAAAAGTTACTTAAATTAGTTGTAAAGTCATATCAAAGCAGTTTAAAAGGCTAGACCACATGCGTTCGGCGGTACCCATGCGTTAAATAATGGCCGCAGATTTTCTGCAAGTGTCGTAGGCTAAACGTATTTGTTTTCGTCTAAGCATGTATAATTGATTCTATATATTTATTCGGTGTTGTATTGTTCATGATATTTCAATAAATTACGCTAAAAGATCCTGTGAAATGCGTCGGGGAAATGATTGGTGGTGCAGTTTTAGTTACGGTAAACCAATGTTTCATGTGTTTGAGAATTTTTCTACATTACACTTCAATAAAATAAAATCGTAATCTGTGCTATGCAAATGGCTGACATTCGATTAAACTTGACACAGGGACATGTTGAACGTCCAAATATTAAAATGCGCCCTGTGCAAGTTTAATGTTATTGAACTACCCTTCGGGCAACCACCTGAAAACTTTGGCTTGCCCGAAACAGGATCTACTTGTCCCGGACTTCCGGACTTCGGGCGAAGTCTGTTAATATTGCCCAAAATGTTACTTCAAACAAAGAAAAACAACCAGCACTAGAGAAACATGGAACGCTTTCCAATTACAATTTAGCGTTTGCCGTCACCTTCGCTTGTTGCTACGTAACGCGATACGCTGAAGTGCCTGGATATCCGACCGGATCAATATACTATGCTTCAATTCTGATGATTTATCACGAAAAAAATCCCATATGACCATGGTGTTTTCACCAAACACCCTTGAAAACCATGCACAGACTACTGGAACCAAGTGGCAGGTTATTTTGCGAAGAGAAAAATTTGTTTGCTTGCCAGGAACATGTTGGCTGTTAAACAAATTCAAGTTGTAAAGCAAGCAAAACGACGCGATGTTTAAATCGCACGTAACCTTAGTTCTCTGCGTTCCTTTAAGAGTTACCATGTCATTTAAAAAATTCACATGCATAAATTTGTGGGTGGGGTAACAAAACAAAAACAAGACAGCATAAGTTCAGAGAATGCATGTTTTCTGCACATCATTGGAATGTTATACATAAAATGATTATGGACTAACACAGTTTGACTTAGTTGCAATAACTATTCCCTTCTATAACGCATCTGAAAGATAAGGACTGTGTAAATTTATGCCAATGTGCGATTTTGCCGGGTTTACATCGTCGCCATTATCTAAATGGCTGTTCCGACTAATGAAAAACAACATTTTTTATAACATTTGGTTCAAATTTCTAAAATTAAGGGAATGACAACAAAAATTAACGGGATATAAATCGTTAAAAATATATGTTAAACCAAACTTGCGAATTTAGGATGAAATACGTTTCTATTTTTGCTAAAAACTACATTTATTTATTTTGCATGTACAAGTGATAGAACAGCATGCAAGGTCACATGTTTTCATTTTTAATCGGCGTCTCTCCGAATTTTTACGGTTTCGTCCGAATATTGACGAAATTTGGCGCGGTGAAAATCAGGGGCGTAGCCACGGCTTGAGAACCACATGAACACAAAGTGTTGTGGTAGAGGACAATGGATTAAAGCTAAACTGAGGCAGTGGCATACCTGGATGATCTTGAACTGTACGCAAGATACACAAGCAGCGTAATTCTTCTTCTTCTTTTATAGTAATGGCAAACATTCTTGACAGAATATAATGGCCATGTGTGGGGATTAGTAGAAGTGATAGAGTGCTAGGCCTCCCAAGCTACTCAATCCACCCGGGAGAACCATAGCAACGTGATAAAAAAATTGGTGCAATACCTAACACCTTAAAAACCTTAAATACATAGGCCTAAGATTCGACAACATGTACAAGTATGGTTTTTGTGCAGGAAAAACAAAGAGTTGGTAATGTTAAAAATTTAAAAGCAGATAGGATGAAATTATGGAGTCCGAACGCGTGCCGCCAGCGCTGACTTAAATCCGGAGACTGAGTCAGCACTGACTACACTCTGTGGCAGAGAGTTCCACAGGCAGACAGTACGTGGAAAGCATGAATATTTGTAGATCTATATGTCATTTGATGGCGAGGCAGGTTGATAGGCTTGGTTGTGATAATGCCTGGATGATCTGATTTGTGGATTTAGGAACTGGTTCATATTAAGATCAACATGATTGTTTACAATTTTGTAAAATAGAACTAATCTACTATCAAGACGCCTATCTTCTAGGGACTGCCAACCTAACGAAGACATTCATGATGTTTATCATAGAGCCAGGAGTTTTTGAATAATTATTTGTAACAAATCTAGCCGCCCTTTTCTGCACTGACTCAAGTTTATCCTTGTCTTTCTTTAAATAGGGATCCCATGTAGCAGACGAGTATTCCAAAGTTGGGCGAACTAATGTATTGTATGCTGCCGTTTTAGTTTCTTCAGATGCGGAATGGATATTGCGTTTCAGAAACCCCAATTTCTGACTAGCTTTAGATGTAACTTTATTGACATGGATCTAAAGTTAATTCTATCCCTAGATAGGCGGCTTGTTCAACAGTCTGAAGTGGTTTATTGTGTAAGGTGTACTGAGTCTTAGTGACTTTCCTGGATCGACTAGCAATGTGCATTATATGGCACTTGTCAATATTGAAAGACATCTTCCATTTCTGCTCCCATGCCGCCAGGCTGTCCAAGTCTCCCTGCAGTGTCAGGGAATCAGATGCAGAACTTATGATCCTGTAAATGACACAATCATCTGCAAAAAGTCGACAGGAAGACTTGACAGCACTAGGGAGGTCATTGATGTAGAGCAGAAATAGAAGAGGTCCCAACACCGAGCCCTGTGGTACACCGGACAGAAGTGGAGCTTTATGAGAAAGACTACCATCTAAAACAACCTGTTGGTTTCTATGGCCAGAACTATCATGGCCCAGAAAGGCACCTATCCAAGCTAAGGTATTACCTTGTATACCATAATGAGATAATTTGTGCATGAGCCTACCGTGGTGAACAACGTCAAAGGCCTTACTGAAGTCCATTATGGCTACATCTGTGCGATACTTCTGGGTTGCTTTGGCAAGATCATTTAAGAAGCCTACCGTAACTGAGTCTCACATGATCTGCGGGCACGAAAACCATGCTGGTTATCGGCTAAGATGTTATGCTTGTCACAGTGATCAAGGATGCTGCTCACCACGATATGCTCAAGAACCTTGCATGCAATGCATGTCAAGGAGACGGGCCTGTAATTTTTTTGAAAGGATTCTCTCCCCCTTCTTAGAGATTGGAGATATATAGGCTTCTTTCCAATCTGTTGGAACAGTGCCAGTCTCCAGGGACTTATTGAAAAGAATGGTGAAGATAGGTGCTATTTCTTGGGCACACTTGTTCAGGATCCTAGGTTTAATGGCATCTGGGCCAGCAGCCTTGCTAGGATTGAGATTCCCCAAAAGTTTAAAAACACCCCTCTCCGTGACACGCAGGGAAGACATGGCTGGAGATGGATAAGAATCCATCTGAGGCATAGTAGAACTGTTGTCTTTTACTAAGACAGAAGAAAATTGTCTGTTTAGAACGTCAGCCTTTTCTTTAGAAATGTTTTTAAGTAAGCCATTTTGTCTAAGAGGAGAAACACCCATAGAATCATTCTTTAGGCCTTTGATAAATCCCCAATTTTTTTTAGTAGTGCCATGTTTGTTTTCAGTTTTACCACAAATGATGTTATTCAGTATGCATCCCAATATGCATTTCTAGTTTGTTTTTGAACCAATGCCTTTATTTTCTTAAGCTTAGAAAAATACTTGGCATTTTGAGATTTCTTCATTTTACTATATATACGATCTCTCTTTTTTATAAGTTTTTTGATGTTAGCATTTAGCCAAGGAATGTGATGCTTTCCAGACACAGTTTTGGATGGAATAAATATTTATGAACAAAGCAGCGATGCTGCGAGTATGTGGTAGGTGAGAGTCTCCATCTCCTGGCAGATTTGGATTGTCTAGGGTATTCTAGCTTTTGTTGTTGAAATCATCGTTAATGTTTAACTTTAATGCATGACTTCTGTATCCGCATTTTGACAGGTTCTTGATAAATGCGTCTACGCACACATTGCGAATGTGTCAGGTTTCAGGCCCGGTCTCAGAAATTTTTGACTGCGGGTGTGTGTGTGGGGGGGGGGGGGGGGGGGGCACCAGTCTTGAATGAATATAACGAGGCATTGGAGGGGGTGCCTTCGACCATGTTAGAGGCAGGGTGAGGGGGGGGTCACGTTTTTTTTAAATATAGGTATTAAATGGTGTCCTCGGCTGCATTTATTAGTGGGTGTAATCCTCTCATATTAGGGGGTCAAGGCGCTCTCCCCCTGGAAATTTTTTAAATACAGGCATGAAATGGTGGCCTCTGGTGTATTTTTTAGGTGTAAAATTTTGAGGTGATGGAGGGGTTACTCCCCTCTTGATGGTGGGGGGGGGGGGGCGGTCAGGGGGATATCCCCTGGAATATTTTGAAATACAGGTGTGAAATGGTGGCCTCTGGTGCGTTTCTGGGTCTAAATTTTGAGAAAAAAATATTCCTTTGCCAAAATAGTATGGTGCATCTTTGATGAGTATAGGTCACTTCTCAGCCAACTGGGGGGCACGGCCCCCCCCCCTCGGCCCGGCCCTGGAGCCGGGCCTGGGTTTTATGAAATAATCATTGACATGAAAATAAACATTTTCTAAATCTAATTTTTGCAAATGAAGATTCAAACTGTGTAAATTTCTTTTTCTATTTCGTAAAACGGATGTTGATATATATATATATATATATATATATATATATATATATTGATAGATTGAATTGCACATCAATATTCACGTGAAATGTAATATTAAGGGCAAGTTTTTTTTTACTCGAGACCTCGGATGACTCGAGCATTTTTGTTCTTCCCGTGCGTGTTTTACTTGGAGCTTCATGGCCGAGTGGTTATAATCACTTTCCCCTCACCGATGTGGGTTCGAAACTCACTCGGGACGTTGAATTCTTCATGTGAGGAAACGGAAGGTCGATGGTTCTACCAAGGTGTCCGCCCGTGATACAATAACCTGGTAACAAAATATATATATATATATATATAAATGAATGAAATACTGTCAATTGGACAAACTTTCATGAATAAAATTGTAAGCGAAATATGATTTAGAATGAAGAAAAATATCGAAGGTGTTACACTGCTCTGCCTACAGTGTTCTTTTTGTCATCGCTGTCTGTTTGCGTGCGTGCATGTGTGCGTCTGTGCTTCTATTTGTGACTGAGGGCCTATTGGCCGATTTGTGGCTCTGGCTGTATTTGCTGTGCCTTATGCTTCCAAGAAATCTTTCCAAGATTGTGACAAGAACAAATAAATCTAGATCTACTATTTCAAAAGCGAATTTGATCTTATTCAGATTTTTGTTAAACGAAGAACTTGAAATAGCCGCCTAACCCCCTTTAGGCTTTACATTTTATTGCATTTTTTTCACACTGTAAGCCTTTTCGCTTTCCTAAAGTCGAATCTTAACTGTACGCATATCGGCGTATGCCCGTCTTTAGAGTCCTGAATGATCTTTCAGCAAAGGCTTGTTAACATCACTTTAAAATATAGCATACCTTTTTAGGTACAACTGTCTATAAGCTTTTCAAAGACAGCTCCACGGATTTAAAAGTCTAATGGGCCGCTCATGGCACAGAGGGCTTGATTGAAATCAAATGATAGAATACTCTTCTGAAGAGACGATGTGATACACATTTTCTTTGAGTCTGCGCCAACCTGCAAGACAGTGAGTGTTTTTGATATGACAAAGAACTACCAGAGTATCGTGTAGGACACCGATTTTTAAGCTATACACGGTTATAACTATGTTGGCGACAGGACAATATACACCCAAACGTCAGGGGAAATTAGGCGTCTCCTACTACAGCGAACATGGACTGAAAAAAGGAAACTGTACAGACATGGGATATTGCTAATTACAATGTATATTAAAGTTTCAATAGTATATATAGTTAGTATCTCGATAAATATGCGATTCATGCCTCTTTTACGGACAAAATGTTTACCTGAACTTGAATTGACCATTCTAAGAGCATTAATTAGGACGATCTTGTGGCTGTTCACACATTTTCTGGCATTACTGAATAAATGGCTGTACGTGGCATCCCAAAATGAACGGGTCTCAAAAATCACCACAAAAATCGAATTTCGTCCAGGTCCCATCCCGAGAGAAATGACGACGTTTTAGGGAACGGTTCCTGGCTGTGTTGGTACTTATATTTTAGAGTAGGTCAGTGCGTGGTCATCTAGGACGATAGTAGCATTAACTGAAAGACGTAAAAATCACACAAAACACGAATTTTGCACAGGTCTTCTCTTGGAGAGAAATGACAATTTTCAAGGGTACGGTTTCTGGCCGTATCAGTATTTAAATCTATAAACAGGTCAGTGCTAGGACTAACCAAACTGAAAGCAACATATCCGAGTCGTAAAATCATCACGAAACACGAATTCCAAAGAGTGCCCTCCTGGAGAGAAATAAAGACTGCACAGTTCCCATGAAGTTTCGGCACTTATATTTTAAAGTAGGCCAGAGCGCGGACATCAACGGCCATCGTAGCATAAACAGCAAGCAAAATATCCGAGTCGTAAAATCACCACAAAACTCGAATTTCGCCCAGCTCCCATCCTGAGAGAAATGACGATTTTTAAGGGTACAGTTCCTGGCCGTTTCGGCACTTGTGTTTTAAAGTAGGTCAGTGCTTAATGATGCTTACCACAAAACTTGAAATCCCCACAGGTCCTCTCCTTTCTCTACCTGACGGTGTCTAGCGGTTTTTATACTGTAAAAGCACATATTTTCGCTGGGTCAAAATTTCATTTTTACACTAGTACTTATAACTTATTAAAAGGTCAGTGCTTGATCATCTAGGTTCATCTTATCATGAACATTTTTAGGGGGCATGTCATGTCATGCCATGTTGACCTTCCTGTTATTCACAAATTCAACATCCAAGTTTTAAGAAGTCTTGATTTATTTTGATTCAGTCCAACTACTGTTAATATGGATTTATACAGAACAACTTTAATTTTCGTGTTCTATGAATGTAGACTACAAAAAGAAGCTATAGCGGACCTTCAAAAATTTAAACAAGCCTTGCGCTTGATTATGATGTTAATCGAAACATATATTTATACTGGTATGTCATATAATATATTTCTTATTATTATCAACATGAGTAAATCACATTAAAATATCACCTAATCCATTCCTCGTCGCTTGAACTTTCTTCATGTACTTCCGGTATTGTTATCATTGACCCCACGAGAAATGGTCGACGCGGATGTCAGAATCTCCAAAATCTTTCACCATTCGACTGAGGGGTATTCTTTTTCGAGCACAACCGCTATAATATAGCAGGTGTTTGAAAAAGTGTTGGTCATACTCAGCAGACCGCGCTGTAAAAGTTGTATTGATCGTCTGCTTCTTTCAATTGGAATTGGCAGTCTACATTGTCCAACTTTACACGCGCATGATTCTGGACATGGATTGACCCTTCGAATGGAGTTTAGGTAATTGTGCGGTGTTTCTTGATTAAATGTGTTATCATCAGAGCTTGCAGATCTCAGCTTGAATATGTGTATGAGAAAGATCAAGGGCTTGAATCAGAGCTAGAGTCTGAGCTGGAATAGCTTGAATTACTGTTAGAGCTTGAGCCAGAGGAAGTTAGCTTGTCATCCTTCTATGCCAATTTTCTCCTTCGGAATATCCTCTTCTCTCACCGCTTGTCGAGCTTTTAGAAGGACTCGGTCGAGCTGAAAATGATGCACAATTTCAAGGTCATTGTAAAATGTAAAAGGTGTGGTACAAGTAAAAAATATATCGATTTTGTACAGTTACTGCAAAGATTAAATAGAAATTTTCATTCTAAAAATCTTAAAATTTTGAGTCGTATATAAACAAAATTTTAAACTTGTAACTTAGCTCACCCTTGTGTTTGTTGCATCCTATTTTCTTCTTTCTCTTCAATGTCAAGTCTTCCTCACCATGATCAGTGTCGGATTCATATCCAGAACTATTTGTTTCATGGCCGGTGTTAACGCCTGATATTTCTTCGATTTCGTTCCCTTACGAGCTGTGTCTGTAAAAAGATTTGGCTCTTAGAATATCCGATATGTCAATGGTCAAACCAACTTCAAATGGAAGTTATTAGTTAAAAAACGATTTACATGATTTTAGATAAATTATAAACGAATTCTGCTTTGCATCAGTTTTTAAAGTCAGCTATTGCAAATAAAACATTTGGTAATTTGCAAGAAAAAAGAAAAAGAAAATCGGAATGAGAGTACTTTCATGCCAAGGTCATGTTATAAAGATGGCAGATTAAGCACGAATTCATCGGGATCAGTAGTCTGTAGTGTCCGTGACAATAACGATGTAATGTCCGCTACTGAAATATAAATTTTCCTTTTCATCTGCTGTTTAAATTTTCATTAAATCTTCTGTAAAACTATCAATGCTTTTTGTCAGCGTTACATTTGATTCAAAGGACCTGTCCTTGTGGATATTTTCGAGAAAAATAAGTTTATAACAAAACATCTTACAAGACAAATAAATAAAACAGATAGATCGATATCAACATAAATGTATAATAATATTATAAAAAAATATCACAGAAATTGTTCGAACATTCTTATCTATGTATCCCATAGCGGGCCGATTTTTAAATGAAATATTTACCACGATACTATATACGGACACAATTTCTGATGACATGTTGCCCAAATTCACCAAGATATCTAGAACTTTCATATTGCTGAAAATACGTGATACGTTGCAGAATCTGTCATTTATTATGGTGACGTAGGAACGTTACCGCTTGGTTTATTTTTATACGCGACACAGTGTAATTTTAATCAAATTTGATAAAGTAGTGATAATTTGTTAAACTATGATGACAGTAAAATCTATTCGTTATTTCACTCTTCAAAACATTTAGATTAAACATGCCGATATCAATATCTGAAACATGCGCAGTGAAATAGTTCCAACGTTAACGCCTAGATACGTCATAATAACGTCTTTGACAACGTCAATAGAAACAGCGACATTGCACAAGACTAGGGTCACATTTTAAAAGCGACATGATAAAGACAAGTTCATCGCAAAATAATGCAGAATTCTACCAGCGAATCATCAGATCAGGTTTCCCCGCATGTGAGGTAAATAGAATTGAAATTCTTTAGCAAAATATAGAACTAGAAACCTACTAATCACCGGCGAACATTTGGCTATGCTAGTGCTAGATTACAATGCTAAAAACATTATGTATTTATCCTGATGAAGGTGTAAGCGCCGAAACGTTGATAAAAGATAAATATTCACGTGTTGTTGTTGAATTTTACCATCGTGTAGTGCTAGATTACGGAATATTATTCCACAGAATATCAATTATGTGGATTCACTTTCTTCTTTTTTTTCTGTGAGACTATTTATCTGAGTGGTTTGAATTTTTTGTAGCTACATAAGAATGTGGGTTTACTTTATATTTATCCATCCATTTTCTAAAGAAAAGTAATGGGGTCTTTGTCAAGAATGAATGTTGTGTTTGAACGTATATTACGTGAATTGATCTTCTCTCCTTTATTCATTATAATTAGATAAGCATTTTTAGTCCCATACTGGCTGAAAGCCAGTTTTAGGGACTAAAGGATTATGCTTTTCCGTCCGTCCGTCTGTCCGAGCAAACGAGAGAACATTTGTTGGGTACTCAGGACAACAGGTAACAGTAAATTCTACTAATTCCGTACTGCTTATTGGGTACTTTCTGTCGCTTGTTGTTTTATTAACTAATAAAGGTCCGTTACCTTCTTTAGATAAAGTTATACTAATAATACTATAACAAAACTTTATAAAGATTAAAGCGTGGTTGATTTGTATTTCAGTAGCGGACATTACACGGTTACAGTCACGGACACTACAGACTCTTCAGATCAGGATGATTTCGTTCTTGATCTGTCTTCCTTACCTTGTGAATCAGACTACTTGTTCGATGCCCATAGTAACAGTGATAAGAAAACTCTCCAGAGAAGCATTTATGACTTCGGTAAGTACTCACATTTTGATTTTCTCATTCGTTTCTTGCAACTTATTTAATTCGTATCCCATTTCTTTATTTACAACAGTTTACTGAAAATTGTCAGTACATGGTCATGTTCCTGTATGTTCTTACCTAAAACCATATACTTGTGAATCGATTTTTTATTCAATCAACTTTTATTTAAAGTTGGTTAATAATTGATGCAGAATGTCGACATCTTCTAAACGCCAAATCTTCTTACAGACACAGTTCCTAAGGGAACCAAGAGGAGATTTGAAGTCGAAGACATTCCAGAGGTTAACATTAGCAGTGGAACAAGTACTTCCGGGTATGAATCTGACACCGAGCATGATGAGGAAGACATGACATCGAAGAAAAAGAAGAAGAAATTAAGATGCTATAAATACAAAGGTGGATTGAGTTGCAAAGTCTAATATAAACTAAATGTTTGAAATTTATATATAAAAATTTGTTATCAGGACATAGATCTGCCTATACAAGAGTAAAAAAACTTCATCTTGATTAAAAATGTCCTTATTTTTTTAATAACTCCTGATACTGTAATTACTTTACAGGTAAGTCTAAGTCCTAGATTACCCCCAATGATTTTGAGAATACTTGTTTGTCTTCAGCTCAACGGAATCCTTCAATCAACATGACAAGCGGCGAAAAAAGAAAATATTCCGAAGAAGAGAACATGCATCAAAAGAAAAAGCGATTGAAAACGTCACTGCCAGGTGAATACGACAAGCTCAGTTCCTCTGACACAAGCTCGAGCACTAACAGTGATTCAAGCATATCCACCTCAGATTCGAGTTCAGATTCAAGCTCTTCGAGCTCAGAGTCGAGCTCAGACTCTAGCTCGTGCTCTTCTTCATGCACAGATTCAAGCTTAGATTCCTCATGCTCTGATAATGACACACTTAATCTAGCAATACCATACAAATGCCTCAACTCTATTCAAGGAATCATCCCATGCGCAAAATCATGCGCGTGCAAAGTTGGACAAAGTAGACCTCCCATTCCAATTGAAAGGAATGGACTATCAATACAACCACTTTACAAGAAGCTTTTACAGCGTCGTCTGCTCAGTACGACCAATACATTTTCACATACCTGCTGTAACCGGAAGTGTTATTTAAACTGGGAGCAAAATAGAATATCACTTGGTCGAATGGTGGACGATTATTGTCAGTCTGGCCTCCGCGTCGACCATTTCTCGTGGGGTCAATGGAAACAGACACCGGAAGTAGATGAGAAGAGTGACGATGACTGGTTCTGGTGATTTAAGAAGAACTGTTTGTCGGGATGAATTCTGTTTAACGTATATATTCAAATGGTTTTGTTTCGTGTGCAATATGAAAAGTTATATTTATTGATGAAAATGTATTAAATGTTAACTTTTTGTATAATGTGTTATTTTTCTTCATATAAGAGCTCTAACTTGCATATTCATATATAAAATATTAATGAGACTGTTAGAAAATAAAAAAATTGATAAAACATAGTAAAATGTTTGAAGTTTTAAATCAATTTTAATGTATCGAACAGTTATAATTCGGCATTAAAGTCCATCAGTTTCTAAAATAGTATTTTGATACTCTGAATTTACTCCACACTAGGTATGTTAAATTTTATTTAATTTACATAAAATGAACCGGTGGTTCACCCAACGTCCCTACAAACAAGATATCACTAGAACTGAATAGAATGATAGATAAATTTATCATTATGTGAGCTATATTGTTTGAATATACAGTACAGATAATCAGTATGTAACCTACTTCACACATGTTACGTTACCATTTAAATAATCTTAATTTATTTGATCAAGTATTTAGAAAATGTTCCAGAAACATAATTAATATCATGTTATTTTATAACATGTACTCACCTACATTATGTTTCTTTATTTTTCAGAGGGAGAATTTTACGTGACACACTTTAAAATACGTTACCGCTACTAATGGTTCTATATAAAAGATATTAAAAAGAAATTGAAGCCACATATATATAGTATATGACACTTTGTTGTTACACTTATACGAGTACCAGTGTCTTGGACTACCATTTATTTGCGGTGATTTTAACAGCCGCTGTGGTGATATTGAAGATTACATAGCAGGTGAAGACAATATTTTTGAGAGAGAGGTCGTAGATTTTAAAACAAATAAGTATGGTGAATTATTACTAATAGATTTTTTAAATTAACAGTAACTGTTTTGCATTTTGAATGGTCGGAATACAATTTGTAATGATTTTACGTCAGAATCAACAAAGGGCTGTGCAGTTGCAGATTATTGTATTATACCCCATTGTTCAACCAATTTTATGTACACAGGAAATTAGATGTTATGGATAGTTATTTTGTATCTAATAGTATCAGTCCTTGTAATATTTCTGATCACTCTATTTTGAGTTGGAAAATACATCTGGGTGCCAGATCTTCAGATACTGAGGAAATTTTAAGCTTTCCAACAGTAGACAAGTTTAATTGTTCAAATGTGCCCGATAGTTTCTTACTGGGTCCAGAGGTAAATGGACCAATTAACAATTGTATCTCTGAATTAGAACAAGAATATCGAACCCAAACTGATACTAACAAAGTTAAAGTTTCTAAACAAAATAGATTTTTTGATACAAATAATCCGTACTGGTGTAGGTGGAAATAAGCTTAGACTGTATTGTACCTTTAAACAGAATTTTGAAGTCGAACAGTACTGTAAGATTGTTTTAAATAAATCATATCGAGGTGCACTTGCTAAGTTTAGGAGTGGTACTGCTCCAATACATATAGAAACTGGTAGATATAACGGTCTTCCTGTTAGTGACAGGGTTTGTTTTAATTGTCCCACTACAGTTGAGGATGAACTTTATGTTTTATGACATTGGCCTTGTTGCAATACTATTCGTACAGATATACTGTTAGAAGCTTGTAGAATCAATAATAACTTCACAACTTTAAATGATACAAAGAAAGTAGCCTTTTTGCTGACAAATCCAGAAATAGCTTTACTATGTGTCCAAACCTGTTTTAGTATTTTAAGTAGAAGGAGAAATCTTTTATATCATTGAATAAGTATAAATTGTTTAAATACGTATATATGGTGTACTAACTTGGTAGTACAGTTAAAAAAAAATTCTAAAACTTTTTATACTTATAAAAGTTAGTGTGAAATTCTTAAATATTTTAGCTACTTGTGAATAGATTATAGTCTCTCATATTTCTGATTAGAAAGGTTTGCATGTTTTAATGTAGTCTGATGTTATTTTAATATGTATGTGTATAATTATCATGCAAAGTGAGACTTAAATAAACATATCTTATCTTACCTTACAAATATCTACCTGATTTGTCTGTTTTCGTGAAAGTGCGATAGAGACCCATGAAAGTGCGATAGAGACCTACTAGGTCTATAGCAAATCTAGTCTACATATTCTGATATAAAATTGAGTCGATGAAGCAAATTTATTTTGTAAATTGTTGTTTCTTTTTTCAAATCCTCCTCGTGGATATTACTGTTGTAACATAATATATTTCTTTGTTTTCGGATATCTGTGTAATGAAAACTCATTTTGATGTGTTCCATTAAGAAATGCCCAAATCATATATATTTTGATGGAAATGATATCTAGACTTGATTTTATACTGTCTTACGGAAGGGACAGTGAGTTTTGTTTCTTGTATAGGGTGGCAGAGTCAACGGTAACTCCTAAACATAATCACACATTTCCCTCCAAGCATTTCTCATATAAGCACTTAATTTTGTACTTTTGCTTGTGAATCACAAAAAGATTTTGCTAACAGGTTTACGCCTAAACAGGTTGAAAAAAAAAACGTACCATTTTCTTGTAAAACTTAACAATTTCTGAGCCCACTACTTGTTTTCCGATTTACCAGTGTAGTATGGTAAACCTGTCAACCTGAGATGCTCAGATTCGTTTATCTGAAATGGCTTTAAAATGCTTAGTTTTGCCTTATTGAATTTCCACATTTCTCTAAGAAGGTCATTTCTACCTTTACTCAAATTACGCAGACGAGCAGTGCGTATGTGTAATAACCTGATTTGCTCAGATTTTTGTCGGAGGTGGCTTAAATGTGCCATTTTATCTTATAATTTCGTATAGTTTCAAAATTTTCCGGGGAGGACGCCGAACACCCATCTCTATTTGTACTCAAGTTATGCAGGCGGGTAGATTTTTTTTGTCTTAAAATGCGCCATTTTGTCTTTTATAATTTTAAAATTTCTTGGTGGGGGGGGGGGGGACCTTGGAAACCCATCTTTACCTGTATTCCAATTACAGCCGACTAATGCATACTTTTTAACCTTATTTGATCAGACTTTTTTTCAAAGACGGCTTAAAATGCACAGCTTTGCCTTGTATTATTTCAATATTTATCGGGGAGGACCCCGAACCCAACTCTACGTGTACTCCAATTAAGCAGGCGAGTAGTGTTTACATTTTACTCTGATGTGTTTAGATTTTTGTCTGAAATCGCATAAAATGCACAGCCTTCTATTGTATAGTGTCAATATGTTTCAAGGAGGACCGCCCCAATCTCAGTTTTGCTCCAATATTGCAGACGAGTTGTGTGTACATTTCAAAACTGTTTGGTTCAGATTGTTTTATCTAAAATAACTTAAATTACACCGTTTCGTCTTGCAGATTTTCAAAATTTTCTCAGGATGGGCCCCTGCAACCCTACCTTAACATATGCCACAAGTCCGAATGCTTTTTATAGATTGAAGAAAAAATGTTGAAATTATTGTTTGACATCAGAAAATGTTTTAAGTCTAATGAGATAAATTCAGATCCACTGTTTAAGCTGAAATTTAGATATAATAGACCATATCACACATTATATATAAAAACAAGAAAACACTCTTCAGTATTTACCATGAAAATTAACATTACAATGAAATGACTTATCACTAAGTTTTTAACCATACATTTACTTCACTATGCCTGTTAACAGTCGGGGAACTTACCCGTTCGGGAAAGTTGGGGATTCCCCTTTTCACTTTCCCGATCGGGAAATATTGATAGAAAAATTTCCCGATCGGGAAAGAAAACACCCAGTTTTTATATACCTTGGTGTAAGGGCTCCGGGCATCACAGAAAACGTTGGAGCCGCATATTAATTGCTTGAATCAATTCTTAAAACAATTATCTAAAATTCTACCGAGGACAAATATTTAAAACATTGTAACGATTACTGAATGCATAAAGGGAAGTAATTCCATTAATATGCAAATTTGCAAACCTGTCAGTTGTCATTGGAGTAAGATGACAGTATATAAGAGCGATAAATCACCTTCGGTGATGAGCTAGCTTTTCACCGACGGGATTTGTGTGGCACTGAAACGTTACAAATGGTGGCAGCGGTGGGATGAAGTCAACTGCCGGACTGGATTTGCCTTACCCATGAATTTCCTAGGCCAAATCTCGGGACGAGATTTCTCGGAGGGGAAAGTAATGTAACGATTACTGAATGCATAAAGGGAAGTAATTCCATTAATATGCAAATTTGCAAACCTGTCAGTTGTCATTGGAGTAAGATGACAGTATATAAGAGCGATAAATCACCTTTGGTGATGAGCTAGCTTTTCACACGACGGGATTTTGTGTGGCACTGAAACGTTACAACATTATCGTTTGTGAGATATTCAAGCTCAAAGTTGAAGGATATTTAAGAAAACTTACCATTTTCAGCACTTTCCTGTTTTGAACATATGCTTTCCCGAGCAGGAAAGTAATGACAATTTCTATTATATGCTGACATTTTACAACTGAAAGCTTTCAGTAAAATAGGTCCTGCTTCTTTTTGTAAATGACTAGATGCCCACGTGCAACATATCGAGCCCGCCCTTTGACCCCTAAGTGTGACCTTGATCTTTGATGTAGAAACCTGGAGTTTGCACAAGCCACTCCGTATCACTGAGTTAAACATTCGTGCAAAATATTAACAAGTTTTCTCAATGCATGTCAAAGTTATGGGCCAGACAACATTTGACATGACCTTTGACCTCTAACTGTGACCTTGACCTTTGAAATAGGAATATTGGGTTCGCGCATGACACAGATTGCTCCATACATATCAAAGTTATGGCCCAGACAAACAAAGCCGGACGCATGCACGCAAACACAAATGAGCACACATACACCAAACAGCCATTTGGATAAATTAGTTTAATGTCTTGGCTTCCGCAAGTAGGCTTGACATAAAAGGGGCATAATTTTGCCAAAATGTAAAGCAAAATTTATTAAACCTGCTCCTTGAGGTCAGTCATGATATGCAAGATGTTTGTTGAATAAGAAAACGTTTCTGAAAAACACGATTACATGCAAAACTTTCAAAACATGTCTATATTAATAAGAGCTCGTCGAACACGAAATGCCCCCTTGACGCATTCAGTAATTGCACAAGGAACAGAAATTATATGCTCACTGTAAACAAATGTTCTACTGTTCTGGTTCAATCTGACTTTGACCTTTAACCTTTTGACCTAAAAATCAACAGGAGTAATCTATAGGTCATGATCAAGCTCCCTATTAAGTTTCGTGATCCTAGGCCCAAGCGTTCTCAAGTATCGTCTGGAAAGGGTTTAACTGTTACAGGTCAATATGACCTTCACCTTTGGCCAACTGACCTCAAAATCTGCAGGGGTCATCTTCTGCAGGGATCATCTACTGGTCATGACCAACCTCACTATCAAGTTTCATAATCCTTGGCCTTAGCATTCTCAAGTTACTGTCTGGAAACGGTTTAAATGTTCCGGATCATTGTTACCTTGTCCCTTGACCTACTGACCTCAAAATCAATAGGAGTCATCTGCTGGACATGATAAACTTCTCTATGAATTTTCATGACCCTTGGCCTAAGCGGTCTCAAGTTATTGTCCAGAAACTGTTTACCTGTTTCTGGCAAATGTGACCTTGAACTTTGACCTAATGACCTCAAAATCAATAAGGGTCATCTGCTGGTCATAACCAAACTCTCTATCAATTTTCCTGATCCTAGGCCCAAGCATTCTTGAGTTATCACCCGTAAACCATTTTACTGTTCCTGGTCACTGTGACCTTGACCTTCGACCTACTGATCTCAAAATCAATAGGGGTCAGTTGCTAGTCATGACCAACCTCCCTATCAACTTCCATGGTCCTAGGACCAAGCAATCTCGAGTTATCATCCGGAAACAGTTAAACTGTTCCAGGTCACTGTGACCTTGACCTTTGATATACTGACCTCAAAATCAATAGGGGTCATCTACTGGTCATGATCAACCTTTTTAAAAAATTTCATGATCCAAGGTCCAAGCGTTCTTCAGTTATCATCCGGAAACCGTTTAACTGTTCAGGGTCACTGTAACCTTGACCTTTGACATACTGACCTCAAAATCAATAGGGGTCATCTGCTGGTCATGACAAACCTTCCTATTAACTTTCATGATCCTAAGCACAAGCGTTCTTGAGTTATCATCCGAAAACGGACTGGTCTACATACCGACCGACCGACCAACAGACCGACCGACCAACATCTGCAAAACAATATACCCCCGTTCTTCGAAGAGGGGCATATCAGTGCTGAAATGAAACCTAGAGTTATGTAACTTGTTGTCACCAGTCATCTCAAGATGCTTTAGACATATAAAAAGTTTGAAAGCATTGAGTACTGTAGTACGTTCTAGAGAAATCTGCTTACAAGCAAAACTTTAAAGGCAGCATTTTTTTTACAAATGAAAGCATGAAATCTACAGCGTGCTCTGCAAGGTCATGATGCAAATGAGCATCTGGCCAAGTCATTTCTGTAAAAATTGCTTACATGCAAAACGTTAACCCAAAACTCAAAATGTTAAAAAGGGGCAAAATTTTGACACAATGAAAGCTAGAATTATGTAATCTCATGATGCCAAAGACATGTTAGTTTGAAAGTATTTGGCCAAGTACTTTCTGAGAAACCTCCGACAAAACTTAAAAACTTTCAAGTAGTCCATGTAAAAATGTAACCTTAATATAAAATACAAAAAGATCCTTCACTTTATTACCAAATAATTATTACTATTTTGTTTTAAATAATAAGCTGACAAAAACATCAGGACCAGAGAAGCACACTCACAAATAGATCCTAATTGTCTTTACTTTGAAAACAACTATAAATTATATTTGGTCTAAATCAGAACTTATTCTCCACTGAATTGTGATAGCACAACTGAAATCAATGCTTTTAAAGTTCTAAAAAGCTTTAAATTTTATGTAAAAAACACACACACAAAAAAAAAAACAAAAAAAAAACAACAGACATAACAGCTATCCGAATGTATATTATGGATATTTTGATACTGCACAGTCATGAACTTTTGCAGTTACAATCATAAAGGGAGGTAATCAAAAACACTACATTCAATAAAACTTTCTACTTTGCTCATCAATATTCAAACTTTTGACTAATATTAGAGGAAACAATTATGGTAAATAGGAAAAACACGAAATTGATATACTTTATGTAAATAACGGAAAATGTAACAGCCACATTTTAAACAATTGCATCATGGCCTGATAATAACCTGAAACCAAACAAAGAAGATTAAACAAAACCAAAAACAAAACGTGCTTAAAGTGAAATCTTAGTTAGGTTACCAAATTTGAACCGAAAAAGTTAAGAAGGCATGTTTTTCCTCAAGTTTGCCAATTTACAAACATTCACCCTGCGACTTGGATCAAAATTCAGTCAACATTAGAATCCTATATGAAAAACTATGTGTGTCCGTAAGTTAGAGGCGCCCCACTTTCTGCCACTGTCTCCAAGTGAAATATTTCTTAAGATATGCACGACACAAACTTTAAAGCACTGTGTATTTTTCAAGTCATGACCCATAACTCTGGTCTAGCTCAGTGTTATCCTACAGAACAGCAAGTGCATAACTTCACATGGTATAAAACTTCTAAAGTTTGATTACACTAATTCAGATACTTCTTGAGATACTACTACATGCAAAACAAACTTGTATGTCCTTAATGCATATTTTTAACTAAATCATGGTCTGATTTGACTGAAGAAATCCCGAACAAATTCCCAGATGCACAACTTCACAACCTGAATAATATCCCTATTATGTTTCATGACAGTAGGCTCAAAATAAATTTTAAGATACTTTCGACACAAACTTTTATGCTATTTTATGCATATTTTGTATTAAGTGAAGGGCCACAACTCTCGCCTGGCTGAATGAAATCTCAAAACCATAGATGCACAACTTCACATACTGAATAATATTTCTGTAATATTTCAAAAGCTTTAGCCAAATGATTTCTGAGATACATGCAACAAAAACTTGTAGACCCTTTTCATGCACCAAAGTTATTTTTACTACATGAGAATAATAATCATGTGAGGTTTGATGACACTTGGTCAGGGGTCTTGCTAGGTTCAATGTTTTTAATTCAGGGGGAAGTTGGAAGACAGCATCATTTTTTTTTTATTTCTATCTCGACGCTGTGATGTGATTCAAAAGGTGGCTAAATTTTCTTGTTGAAATAAAAACAAAAAACAACAAAAAAAAAAAAACATCGAAGTCACCATTCATTTTTTTTAGTAACATCATTTCTCATACAGTGATTATTGTTTCATTAAAAAATTCTAAAAAAAGTTGTTTTCAGAAATTCAAGCCAATGCTGTAAATCTAACCCGCCAGTTTTTGGTCTTGTAATATATGAATGCAGGATGAAAAGGTTTATTATCAACACCGAGTTCTTGCATAAAACTGAAAGTAAACTGTTTGAAACCTAGAAATACATGCATATATGTCAGCATATAGATCTAATAGAAATTGTCATTACCTTACTGTTTGGGAAAGTATATGTTCAAAACGGGGAAGTGCTGAAAATGGTAAGTTTTCTTATACATGTATATCCTTCAACTTTGAGCTTGAATATCTCACAAACGGTAATGTTTTAAATATTTGCCCTCGGTAGAATTTTAGATAGTTGTTTTAAGAATGGATTCAAGCAATTAATATGCAGCTCCAACGTATTGTGTGATGCCCGGAGCCCATACACCAAGGTATATAAAAACTGGGTGTTTTCTTTCCCGATCGGGAAATTTTTCAATCAATATTTCCCGATCGGGAAAGTGAAAAGGGGAATCCCCTTTTTCCCGAACGGGAAAGTTCCCCGACTGATTAACTTGTGTCTTGCAGGTGTAGGTCTACATGTAAATGCAGGATAGAATGAATATTTGTGTCATGTATTGATCTCAAGTACTATGTCTAAACAATGTGCTCCGTTAATTTTTAAAGTGCAACATTTGCGATAAAATGTCGCATAGCTGCACAATTTAAACAAGAGCTGTCAGTGGACAGCGTGCTCGACTATTCTCAGTGCTTGATAGTATAATATAAGCTATGAGCAAAACTTTAACATTACTATAAGCATATTCTAAGTCGAAAAGGGTGCATAATTCAGTCAAAATGCTTGATAGAGTTGCCTCCTCCTTTTTTTACAGACTAGGGTCATGATGGTAAACAAGTATGCAAAATATCGAAGCAATATCTCGATAGACTTTGAAAATATTTGGGGTGGTACGCAAACTTTAACATTATAATAAGCATATTCTAAGTCGAAAAGGGGCCATAATTCAGTCAAAATGCTTGATAGAGTTGCCTCCTCCATTTTACAGACTGGGGTCATGATGGTAAACAAGTATGCAAAATATCGAAGCAATATCTCAATGGACTTTGAAAATATTTGGGGTGGTACGCAAACTTTAACATTACAATAAGCATATTCTAAGTCGAAAAGGGGTCATAATTCAGTCAAAATGCTTGATAGATAGATAAATGCCTCCTCCTTTTTACAGACTGGTGTCATGATGGTAAACAAGTATGCAAAATATCAAAGCAATAAAATACATATTTTGCCACTTAAACTCTCTCGATGGCCGATAAACCGTTGCTCAAATGTGAACTGAATTTTTGTTTTGGTTTTCTCCCTTACATTTTGAGAATAGTCTACTTTGAGACATATTTTCAACCATTCTAAAATGTACATAATTTGATCGGACCGCTTGTTTTACTCTAAATTTCGTATAAATTTAAGTCTCCCATGAGGTCCTGGGACTAACTGTGTATGAAAATAATTGGAACCTGCATGAGCGAAAAAATGCAATATTTAATTAGTAGGGTCTGGGCACTTTGTTCTGCGTATATAAAAGTTTTTATTACATACCTAATTGATTAATTTTAATGTAAATTAGATGTGAAACCTAAGTTTTTTTGTCCAGCTACTGTACTTCGGTGCGCCGTAAAAGTTCCGCCCGTGACTTTGTTTAAAAATGGCTCTGTATCGGCAATTCTTTCCAAGTTACTTCCCTTGTACATTTCAACGCCGTTATGCTTACTGACCTGCTTGACAGATGCCTGCCGACATTTTAGTCAAAACATCCTTTTAACGCAAGTGTCGATAATATTTTCTGGTCATGAGAAATCAAATAGAATCTAATTAATTGTGGGACAAACCAGAGATACATTTATAATGGTACTGATTCTAAGAATTCACGGTGTATTTTTTGAATTGTTCGCATTCGTCACTGTGATGTCATAATATGATGACGTAGATTTTGTTTTCATAATATAAGATATTATTCAACTGTATTGAAACATCCTGGTATATGTATTTAAATTTAAATAGTTCCATTGGCTAAAGTGACTGTAATCATGTCAGTGACTCGGTGTGATCATGTCAGTGACTCGGTGTCTGAAGAAACTGGCGAACTCCGAACCTTTCATATTCTAATTTTAGTCATATATCTTCTAGAGCTGACCGCATGTATTGACATGCTGCTGCAACAGGGTAGCTGAATTCGGAGCTCTTTGTCTATGTACTGGTACTGATGATAAACCCGAACAGAAAATGAGATTTTTTACCTGTAACTTTTTTATTTCTGCAAATTGAAATCAATGGTCGGTATCAAAATAAAGCTTAACCTTTGCTGAAAACTTTACATAATTCGAATTTATATTTAGTAAGCAAACTCACACGAAGTGAGGGCCTGAAAGGGGTATGTCAAAAGGGGACTTTATGAACGTTGACTGATGATAAATTCGAACCCTTTGTCATTTACAAAATTTTCTTGGTATTATTATATTGAAACTTTCCCCAAAAAGCTGCAACAGTCATTCCTGATCAAGTAATGAAAAGTTAACAAATGTCAGGCCTTCATGTTTCGACAGTGAGCATGCGCAAAAAAACACCCTCTTCTCCAGTAATTTTGGATAAATATTTTTTATACAAATTTATGTACTGAGTAAGTCATTTATTTATACAGAATATTTACCAATTTTGTTTTTGTTTACACCAGTTGGTGTTGTAAGTGGAAACTATTAGATGGTGTGTTCAATTTTATAAATAACCGCTTGCAATCGAATATTTCCAAGGTGTTCGACTTTATCATCTGTCCGGGTTTATCATCAGTACCAGTATAGATCTTTTTTCAGATGTCTCGGATGTGTTTTTGTTGATACAAAACAAACATTAAAAGCTCTATTTTTACAAATTTTTCAAAAAATAAAAATCTAATGCGGCCGGGGACATTGAGAGTAGATCTTAAGTATCTTTTGTATCAGCATAGATTCTTTCAGGTATTAAAACTTAACTATGACTGAACATTCAATGACTGTAATATTTTCTATTGAATTTTAATATTGAAACATGCCAAAAAAAAAAAACAAAAAAAAACCAACCACTTTTGACTGTCTTCAGATACATTTTGTTTGCATTTATTGACACCATAGATTTCTATATATGAGCTATTTTGTCCTATTTCTTTTTTTACAAAGGGTAATTTAGTTATATATTTCAACCATTAAACATTGTATTTCCTCAACAGTTTTGGATGTAAAATTCATTTAAAGATGAATAAAAACGCTAGCAAAACGATGAAGCGCGCTAGTGACTCTTGGGTCCCAACATGGTTCTTACTCCTCTAAATGTACATTTTTGCAACAGCTAAAGGTACACGTAAATTGATAAACCGGAAGTAATGGTGTAATGTCATTTATCCGGATAACGTAAAATAAAGTCTGAATTCAGTATACGGATATGAAAATCGTTTTATGAATTAATGGAATGCCTCAAGTAAATTAATTACAACGACAGCATTAATATCTTATATTAAAACGTTTAACACGGAAAATAATTCCAAATAATGTCTTAAAATCAGCATGTTATGTAATCATAAACAAGCATACGGACATGTACATTTTATTTCACCATAATTATTATATAGACCCTACATTTATTTAAGTCTGTGTAAATTTTCATCAAAATATATTCGATCGGTGTGCATCTCAGTTGTAAGTATGATACTATCATAATAAGCGCAGTCTAAGTCATTTGTACTCATAGTTTACTCAAAGTTTTTTTTGTTGGGATTAACGTCGCACCGACACAATCATAGGTCATATGGTGACTTTCCAGCTTTGATGGTGGAGGAAGACCCCACGTGCCCCTCCGTAGATCTACATTGTTTCATCACGAGCGGGCACCTGGGTAGAACCACCGATCTTCCCTAAGCCCTCACATGAAGAATTCAACGCCTCGAGTGAGGTACGAACCCATGCACATCGGCCAAGGGCAAGTGGTTTTAAGTCAGCGACCTTAACCACTCGGCCGACAGAGACCCCCTCCCCCTCCCTCCAAAGCTTAAAATTATGTTGCATAAAACAAAGAAGTATAAAATACATTTATTTTTATAGCTCTTTGCATAAAACGAGGCAATAAATCATCCGTGGCATAAGTCTCTGTTCTGAATATAATAATATTATATATCAACAACAGTAGTTGTTTCGTATTTTAACAATATTTGTTCAATCCAGTAAATATCTAAATAAATTATAAAAATGTAAATTTGTTCGATAAAAATATATGTTTAATAAAAGAAAAAAAATCTAAAAAATGTATTTATTTAGTTATAAAATATCGTTTCTTGATTTTGGGCATTGTACGTGCCTTATTTAGCAGCATGAGATACAGCCTGTTTATTCAGTGGTCCTTCATGAACCATTAAAATTCGCTGTAACAAAACTGATTTAAAGGTTACGGCGCATCAAAGAATTTCAAAATAAAAAAATGAAGTATGGAATAAATCTTAATACCTGTACTTAGTATCTTGCAAATATTAGTGTGAAAATATTTCTAAAAAATAATAACAGGTAGTAATACTAAATAGATATGTTTGTAGTTTTTATCGAATAAATAATCTTTTGTAAAACATCCAAATTTTTAAAACTCGATATTTATTGGACAGAACAAATATTAACATAGAACAAGTACCCCGTCTATTGAAATATGTTAAAAAGATTTAAATATACATATCACAGTATTGGTTGTAAAAAACAATATTTGGCATGCCATAACCTCGTGGTGTACAATGAAAAGCGCATGAATACGAGTATGGTCTGATGATTTGCTCGAATGAATGTGGTCTGATGTTTGTTTATTTGGGTTGTAATGTAAATGGGTTATAAATCCTAAAGAATAAGGCGAAAATACAGGCTAACGACCTTGAATACATTTGTTAAATTCGTCTCTAAAAACTGTTTAGTAGTTTGATTGTGATCGTAGCGCCACCTTGACCGTTTATCAACTTTCTTATATTAATATTTAGGTGGGTTTTTTATCATTCGCCGATGCATTAGTCTCTGGCTGTTTCTCGCACGATAACTTTAAATCCACTGAAGAGAATTAACGAATCGTGATATATAGATATATGCCAAAGAGGTAATTTAATTAAAGAAACGTGTCATACTGATAGCTGACAATTAGATGGAGTGATCAGGAAAAGAAACATAACTCTTTGGTGCACAATTTTAATTATCCCCCATATTGTAGGCTAAATGTTGACCCCAACAATATATTAGGGAACCATAATGAAGAGCAATCCCTTGCCATAATTCTGCAACTGTTGAATGAATATCAAAGATACTTCACGTAATGACAGGTGGTAATAAGAGATAGAGTGTTAGAACCATAACGCTGATTTGTTTTAACTTTTTATCTCCCTTTTTTGTACTTGACTTCTTCATGTTCCCTGTACATTCCGAATGGAATATTAAATGGTATTGGCAGACGGGCCAAAACCTTAACTCCAGCTTTATTATCTACTAATTTAGCTCCCCTTCCACTGTGATTTGGCTGTCTCTCCTACTGCTCTTGTACATTTTTGTACTTTTTATGTAACATAGACCGAGCATTTGAAATCTTCAGTCTCGTTGCCCGTTTTAGCGCGGCAGTTCACTTTGTCTCATTTCGACAGAGCAAGGAAACGCTTTCATTACACAATATTATATGCGTGCATACTTGGATCTTGAATTTATGTATTTATGTGTTTGCATTGGCTCAAAAACACGCAACACCTCCTTTTCTTGTTATCATAATATACCGTCGTTGTTTAACATATTTGCACATTGTTGCATTTCTCAAGGCTATAAGTCCTTATACATACAAATATAAAGCTTGACAACGTCTTCAAAGAATAAGAGGCCAAATTTATGGTGAGTTTAATGGATAAATAACGTCATAAATCCAAACCGGGTATTCCGACACTTCATAAACTTGGTTGTGGAAAGAAATTTTATTTAAAGTTCAATAAGGCTTTAAATTTTATGTTAAAACAGATGAAACGGCTGTCCATATAGATGTCATGAATAATTACATGTTTAGAAAAAAGCGCTGTTCTTTAATACTGCCCATGAACGTTTACCGTTACAGTCATAAAGGGAGGTAATCAGAAACAATATATTCAATGAAATTTTCTGCTTTGTTCGTTGGTATTCAAACCTTTGACAAATATTAGAGAAGTAAATTATCGGAAATAGTATCCAACAAGGAATTATTATATTTTTTGTTGATAACGGAAAATGTGGCTGCCCTTTTTTTTTAAACAAAGACATTCTTAGCATTTAAGGGAGTGGTGGTATTTCGATGTAAATGAGATGTGAGTCCTGTTTGGCGCCAATTAACCTATACTGTGTTCGTGCGCCGTAAAACCCAAATAATTAAATAAATAAATTAAGGGAGTTGTGAGGTGTTTGTGTCGGGTGGGGGGGGGGGGGGGGGGGGGGCGTAGACGGGAGGGTGATGAACATCATCTATTTTCAGGATTAATTCAGTTTAGTGCAACCTATATACGTGAAGACTAAACTTGATACTCAGTTCGTTTGTTGTACAGATGTTCTTGCTCTAGAGATGTGAATTTATGAGAAAGGTGATTAGTGTGAAAAAGAGTGCCTGTGTGTGTATGATTTCGTTTTGAAGTGTCATTGACCTTTGCAACACTATTATCACTTCTTTATTGTATTTATATATAAGCAAATAAATAGCCCGACAGTCCGTCTACGTGACTTGAAATACGATAGCTCTGTATAATACAGCAGCACCTTGTGTATAATGTTACCAGTACAGTCAAAACAGTGCTTAAGACATCCTTTGAACCACCTGTCTCTAGAACCCACTATAGCACCATTTCCAAATCAAACAGTTTCAGTTCAGTTTAAACGGTGTGTAAAGACGACATGTACGAAAAGGACTACTCTCGGCTTTGTGACGGTCACAAATGGCCTTTAATTAATAATGCACATATTCGACAGTTTAGACAAATATATCGTCATATTGTAGAATCTTAAACTGGAGGTCACAGGTTTGAAGTCGAACTTTCGGATGCAGTATTACTACGTACAGTACTGGTGAGGCATCCAGGAAGTTTTAATCGGTCGTTATGCATTTAAAAGCGGACGAAAATCATTTATGCCCTTCAAGCATGGATACGCGAGGTTTATGCGAGGCTGTCAAATAGTTTGTTATACATAGTTTGTTATATACATATTGGTGGGAATGAAACTGTCTAAAAAAACCAAGCTTGGATACGCATGATTTACGCGAGGTTGTCAAATTGCAATTAAGATACTTTGTTACAAATTTTGGTGAAATGAAATTGTCTCAAAAAGAAAATTCAGAAAAATTGCACAGTCCAGGCTGCCTTTACAGCTTTAGGTGATTCAACTTTGTTTGAAACCTAGCTGTTTATAAAGACTGACCGCGGGGGAGCCCATGGTATGTTTTAATTTCAAGTGGTTCTTTAAAAACTGTAATCAGATACGTAAAACAATACCTTTTAAGACGATATAGACACTGAAAAAGTTCACCTTTTTCACACATTCTGTGAATGGATACCCTTTAAAATGTATACATAAAATGCATACGTAAAAAGTAAGTCAAATCAAGGTCGTTTGTGACTTGTCATAATATTTCCGTGACTTGTGCACGTAAATAGAAATAATATAGAAACAAGCTTGTTCATCTGTGAAAGTTTGAAGCAAATCTGGCTAATAGTGTGGGAGGAGTTGGACACACAAGATTTAGGGATGTACAGACGGACGCACGGACGTGCAGACGACCGGACAGCAGCAGCGCTATATGTCCCCTACATGAATATGTGGTGGCATATAGTCAGATTCGTTTCATCCAGATTCAAGTGAAATTATTGTGCATTCCCACATCATGTGATATTTTAAATTGTAATCATATTGAGAAATATCCATTGTCGTACAATTTCGTCTATATTTTTTTCTTTTTAATATGTACGAGTAAATGTGCCGGAGTCCGAATATATATTTGCATATATCTATAATGAACAAATACTATATATATAAGTAACTGCAAACGAGGTTTTCTCGGTATAACGTCATCTACATGCAAAAATGCCCCTTTTAGTGTGACATGTCACATTTTTTAAAATTTAAATTATACAACAAACAATACGTCAACAGGGTTCAACCATTTGGACTTTGTGCTTAGGGTATAATGCATTATCAGATACCACTAACTTTGTTCATGACAAGAAAACCGATAGCAAATATCATAGTTTAACATTGGTTTTAACACGTGAACACATGAGGAATTGATTATTGCTTTAAAATAATGGCGGAATACTCTTGAATGACTAATGTATAGCAATGTTTTGTATAAATGCACGTATTGATATGTTTGGTTTTACTGTTTGACTCATTTATTCAGTAACAGAGATTTTTTTCAGGATAATACTTGTTCGTTCTCCAGGAGTTATGTGATAATTGGAACAATCTGGACAGTGACGGTTAGCTAATTTTCGCTGTATCATCTGCATTTACTTTTTTACCTGGTGAATGTGTGCCTGGATATAACGGTATTTTTTTGCACATTTTTGTAAGTAAACTTTAATCTTTTAAGCTAGAAGGTCAGTAGAAATTTCAGTTTTTAATCTCAGCTTATTTAAAATTGAAAAGAAAACGTTGTAATAAAACATGATAAAGTGTTAGTAAGAAATGTGATATTCAAATAAAAATATTAAACGTTGAAATAAAACATGATAAAGTGATAGTAAGAAATGTGATATTCCAAAAAATATATTTTTTTTTTTCACAAAAAAAAAAGAAATAAAATAATCTGTTACAGAATAAATGTATCAAACAGTGACTGTAGTATCAGCTGATATTTTCAAGTTCAGGTGCATATATACTATTTGTGAATGACCGAATTTCATTTACTATAGTGTTTTATGGGCTAACTTAAGTATAATATTTCGAGTAACCGTATATGCCATTTCGGATAAGAAAGGTTTAAAGGACGACATCATACCTTAGTGGTGTGATCTTAAATTTCATCAAGTTTAGTGTAGTGTGAAAGTTAAAAGTGACTCCAAGGAAGGTTAAGTAAATTCATTCACGATGCAGGGACGGTTTCGTTTGAAGTTGAAGCAGTTTTTAAATGTTACAAATTGTTCTACAAAAATATCTGTTGGATATGGACAAAAACATGTAAGTACGAATTTTAAATATTTACACTTTTAACTATTATTGAAATTCAATGAAAACTCTGCAAATAGAGACTGTTGTATTGTCTTTTTTCTTGTATGCACAAAATGGATTTTTATCTGTGTTTTCAACCGTATGCATATGTATCTGTGTGCACATATGTATGATAAACTGCTTAACATTTAGCCTGCTGGCAGCAGTTGATTCTGCCTTTGCGACCAGTGCAGACCAAGATCAGCCTGCACATCCGTGCCGTCTGATCATAGTCAGCACTGTTATGTATTCAGTCAGTAAATTTTCAGCGAACACCCCTTCAAATGATAAATGGTACTGCCCAAATTGAATGATGGGCAAGACTATTATAGAAATTTAGCAAGGTGAAGGTTAAAGCTATCCAATGCTCATACTCGACTAAAATATTTATTCCAAATGTAGAAATTCCTCATTAGATATATGTAACTTAAACATTTAATGTAAAGCTGCATTCATAATTACATGTCATGCAGTAACACTCTACTAGGAATACAGATAATTAAACTTGTGTCAATTGCACACCATCCTTCTTCTAGTGAACTTTATCTTCCTACTGAAATCGATCCATAAGCAAAGCTATACACCGGAAGTTGTATATCGGATCTTGCTGTTCATTTACTGGGCAAAGCTTTAAAGCAATATCGGTATTTTTTTTCAAAAACGTAATTGTCAAATGCAACGTTTAAATTCGTAAATCAAACTATCAACGTGGAACGTTAATACCGCACGTGACGTCACTATCATGGTCCACGTAAACGGGAAAAACAACTTGACGTTGAACGTAATATTTCCATTTCGATTTAAATGTTACCACTTTGCATTCATTGTCAGGGTTCGGGTATAACTACGGATCTGTACGGAACACGTTGACGTCTTGGCTCCCGTTATACTTAAAATGTAAACATTGACGTCAGTTTTAAACGTTAACGTAATACTTTAAAGGGAACACGTTATTACCTTCGTGTCTCTCTCAGGTTCCACGTAACAATGGGTGCTCATAATATCTCAGTTCTAGGGACTGTTTCATTCATCACTGGCGTCAACGTAATGCCGCTGTCTCTGGGATTAACCTACGGTATCTCAGGGTTTAAGTGAAGTCATCGTTGGTGTCATATCGCTAACTTACATATGGTAATACGCTCACTTCATCGTCGGTGTCAACTTAATACCTCATTTTCGAGGAATTCTAACGTTAACACGGCGGCGTGTACGTAAACATAATACCTCATTTTCGGGGACAACGTGGAACCGTGTTTTGGGAACCATGTAAACAATTTCTGGGACTTGAAACATTCTCAAACCATCAAACGTCAAGGTGGGTGGGCATCAAGTTCAGTTAGTCGATTTTAACCCAAGATGAAATGATCAGATGATAGGACAATAAACACGGTTTAAGGAGACTTATAACCTAAAGCGTATTAAAGGTTTTCAGTACACAAGATCAATGTAAAAGGATGTATCTGCATGTATATTGATTTTCACTGTTGCAAGTACTTATATCATATATCGACTGTATCATGTTATCAGGCATTACAACTGGTGTCGTCTGCATCTTCCAGGCAGGTCACACTTCAAAGTGTAAAGAGTGTTATCAAATATAGCCCGACTATCTAATCGGCATTCATTGTTCAGTTTCGTAAAAGTAAATTTAAATGACCTAATTGTCTCAAAATTACTACTTTCATATAATGAAACTCTTACGTTACTACTGTCGGTCAGTTTTAAGTAGTACCAATTTAACCTACATAATCACGAATCACGAAAGGAATGACTGAGGGAAGGAAGATAGAAAAGGAGAAAGAAACGAGGGAGGGAGAAATGGCGATCAAAATTAGAGGGAAACAAACATGGCATTGATGAAGGAGTGAACGAATGAATGAATGAATTCTTGACGTAGAACAGTTAAAAACATAAATACATTGTATTGCTTCTACACATACCCACTAGACATGTATGTACTACATAATGTTGGTTTTAGAATTGTAATAAATCATTAATATACCATTGTTTTGGGCTTGGCCAAAGCCTGATTTAAAATGAGATTATTTGTCAGTATCAATTTCATTAAATCGATACTCTTTTTAGTTCGCAAGCCATTTCCGCGCAGATAATCCTTTACAAGAGTTCATTAACTGCCTCGGGTGCGCTCCCTGGACTTGTAAGCACGGTGTCAGTACAATGTGACTGGTTGGGGTATCATGTCACGCATTGTCTTCGGCGTGATATTCCAGTGAGGCATGTAGCAATCTAAAAATTGCGTTTACTATTACAAGTAGACACCGTCGTTTGTATAACTGAAAAATTGTTGAAAAAAAAGAGGCGCTAGCAGCCCCCACCCCCACCCCAGCACACATACATCTTTTCATATTGCGTTTCATATCTAGAGTATAGCTGAAGCCTACAAACTATAGCGGTCTTTAACTCCCTCCCCACTTTCACCCACCACGGAAGAATTTTATTCTATGAAGGAAATTACAAACACATGATATTATTCAAATATTAAAAAGATAATATTCTACGAATATGCAAAAACCGAAAATTTGATATTTTCATTAAAATTGTCTCTTTTCATATGACCGTTCTCAATCAAGGTTTGTACATTTGCAGCCACCGGCGAGCGACTGGAGGAAAACTTGGTGGGAGTCCTTTGAGGAGACTCCACTTTATGCGGCTATCTGGACGTACCTTGGGTATGGCATGCTCGTCATTGTGGGGTATATAAGGGACTTCCTTCGCAATGTAGGATTAGAGAAACAGAAATCATGCACGGAACCCAGGATGCCGGTACGGTACTTATAATACCATTTTTATTTATTTGTCACTAACTGACTAAATTAGTGTAATAATAATTTGATGGTAGGGCTGCGCTGTATTGATCCATTCTGCACTGTGCCGTACTGTACTGTAATCAGCTGTCCTGTATCGTAAAGCTGCACTGTACTTTTTGCTTATGATTATTCCTTTCAAGAATGGGATTGGTTTTTCTTTTGCTACTCTTTGCCTTGCTAAGCCAGAAAGAAATTTTAAAACTTGTTCTGAACCATTCCGAAGCGCTGAACCGTACTGTACTGTACTGTATTATACGATACAGCACAGTACTTCCCTGCACTGCCTTCAAGTACTGCATGCACTGTACTGTAAGTGTACTGTTTTGTGCAGTATTGAGCCGTACCGTACCGTATTGTATGGTACAGTAAGTGCTGCACTGTTGTCTGTAGTGCGGTACTCTTGGGCTGAATATAATAATTTTATGTACTGTACTCAGTGTACCCCACTTGCTGTCAAATGGCAGGACAAAGGAGAAAAAATATTTAACCAGAACAAAAGAAAGTAGATCTGTAACTACTATAAAATTTCAACCATGAGCAAAAGCCAGCAAAAGTTTATAATTTCAAAAGCAGAATGAATGTGCTTTAAATTTTATCGTACGTTTTGAATTTATCTGTTAACAAAAATGTATTGATTTGATAATTTAAAAAGAACTTAAATTAGTCTGTAAAGGTTAAAAATCAGTACAGTTCCAGTTTTTAACACTCTCTGTCGCTAGGCAATACTGCAAAACAGTTAAAACACACTCTTTTATTTGCTTGTTATGGATTAGGTAGTCGAAGTCTGCAGTTTTCACGTAACGGGTGTGCTTGATTGACTTCGTCGGAAGTTAAATGAAATGTGTTCCATAAAATTACCAAATCGGGTAGATTTGGACGGTGAGGAACGTGAACGAACAACAAAACTACGTGATAGCAATCGTTCATAAATCAAATAATCATGCTCTGTAAATTTACATTTTCCTCTTTGTGCATGTTATATACAGTATGTGACAAGCTTCAATTACTGATCTGGCACATCCAGTAAAAATGCTTACGAATGCAACGATTAATGATAACACCTTTTTAGCCCGACCATACGAAGTACATGTATATGGAGAGTTGTTCTCCCCGATAGCAGTGTCTGCGTCCGCAGCTTTGTTGAAGTTTTGATACACTTTCACTTTTAATATCTGTTATTGCTCGATGGATTTGCTTCAGCTTCAGACAATTGTCTTTCATCATCACCCACTTCGTTTGACCTAAAGACCATAACTCTTGTACCAATATTTCATGAATTTTACTTAAATTCCAGGCCAAAGTTTAGATGCATTTTCACTTTACATGTATCTGATTTGTTACTTGATGGATTTGATTTAAACTAAAGGAATATAGGTCATATATCATCACCGACATCATAGTACGCAAGGGCCATAACTCTCGCCCCAATGTTTCACGAAATATGCCTCCTTTTTACTTTGATTTCAGTTTGAAATATTGATGCACTTTCACTCAATTTCTGTTATTACTAAATGGATTTGATTCAAACTTATGTTAGTTATTCCACATCATATAACACAGTGTGCATTACTATTGTAGAAATATTCCATGAATATTATGTCCCTATTTACTGAGAAATTCCGGTTAATGTTTTGATGCACTTTCGCTCTTCCTCAGTTTGTAACAAAATAGATTTGACTGAAACTTGTAGCACGTTATCATCCACATAGAAGGTATTAATTAATCCAGTGATAGCTCAAGTTTCGTTAGATATGCCTTATCCGCAGGATGGAATTCCAGAACATGCAATTAATACTCACATTTAAATGATTTTAGAACATTTGACTAGAATTCTGCCGGTTCTGTCATCGGACACTTCCCGTAACTATAGATATGAAAATTGTAGAATGAAAGTGGTATTTGATATAAATATGTGATGGTATTAATTTTTTGCGACATTCAATGTTGCATGTGCGGCTTTTGATGTATCAGGTTCATTACAAATCATGATGAACCAGCATTTACGTGAATTTATAATGATGCATAATATAATGTTGAAAGTAAATAGAAATGCCGAACAAGTTTCAAATTAAACGGAAGCCCTGTCTTAATTCACCGGATATCCGGGTAACCTAGAATCGAAGCTAGATCCGGCATGCGCAAACGTATAAGTTTTAAGCATTGGCAAGAGTCTCAGAAAATAAACATACATACCTCATTTCGTTTGACAATTTTATATGGTAGAAAGTAGGTAAATTTATAAAAGAGAAAAGTTTTGGATATTTTCTTACTTTTTAAAAAACTTCCTGGAGGTCCATGATCAAGCACATTATACAAATGCATACTTTATTTTGACTGAATTTTCTCATTGTATCAAAACCGTTTAAAAACTAGTTTAGTTTTTTTTTGTTTAAATGAAAATGCAATAAAACCTGAAAGAAATTTATGACATTAAATATTGAATACTAGTATAGTTTGAGTAAACGACATCTATAGGCCGAGTGGTAAAGTGCTAATAAATCAAAACATGAAAATTGTTACCGTGTTCTTCGCTGTATAATAGAGGAAGTTAATCTAAAACAAATAGAACATTTTAACGATTTTCAAGTCGTCCTGCCTTCGCATTCTGTTTTTCATGTGGAGAAGTTCTTAACAAAAAACCAAAAGCTAGGAAAACTAATTGAGCCGTGCAATGAGAAAACCAACATAGCATCCGCGCAGTCTGGTCAGGATCCATGCTGTTCTTTAACGATTTCTCTAATTGCAATAGGCTTTAAAAGCGAACTGCATGGATCCTTACCAGACTGCGTGGATGCGCAGGCTGGTCTGGATCCATGCTGGTCGCAAAGCCACTCTGTTGATTTTCTCATGGCGCGGCTCATATAATGTAAATGACAACTTTATAAGTAAATGTACTATTTAAACGTTGTACTAAAACCAAAATAAAACCAAATCAAAAACCGAGCTCGCTGTTTGTATGCAGAATCAACAGTGTGATTGATTTATCACATTGTAGACAGAGAAAACATCATTTGTACTGCAGATTCAGTTTGATTACTATAGGAATGACATAATTTCAGAAATCAATGATTTTGCCCTCAGCCGATTTTCACAAATTCCAGAGAAAACTTAATACAGAATGGTTAGAACTTGTACTCGTTGTATCAGTAATTATTGCCAAGCATGTTTTATTCTTAACTAATAGTTGCGATGAATTGTATCCGATCAATGACAGCTGAAAACATTTTATTAAATACATTTTGTCCAGTTCTTGAACCGTTGGGACCACTGCGTCCATTCCATGTCATTTCATAATAGAGCTTCATTGAAGCCGACTCTAGGGGTTGCACACTATCTCACCTTGATAAAACCGAGGGTTCGTTCCTGGGCATTAAACTTCAGTTTAAGGTTCCTTTAGCTGATAAGCAGGTCAAATGTTAAAATGTCAAGGTAACACTGACCATAATACTAAAAATGTTTTTGACAAATTGCTTTAATTTTAACCAAGCACATGGTCATGATACAGTACTATTGACATGTGGGGACAAAGAACACTTCAGTGATTATATGTACGGGTGTGTATGGTATTACCGCTGTACGTCCGTCCGTATGTGTATTTTGTATGAGTGGTCAGAAAATCGTGTCCGGCAGAGAACTTTGTCGTACATGGCCAGATTTTTCAGAAATAACTCGGCACAAAATTTAATGTTTCCTATTACAAGACAATGTGTTGTATGCATGAACCCTACACCGCTATGATTAAAGGTTGAGGTCAAAATAAAAACTTAAAAAAACTTATTTCTCTTGCCCTGTCCATAGTTTGTGAAAGCGTGGACGGAATTTAGAATAGCATAACACAAAAATCGCCATAACAAGACGGTGCAAGATCCGGACTGGCTAAAAGGTCAAGGTCACACTTAATGTTATAGATTTTACGTCATTTTTTGGCCCGGTCTATAAGTTTTCTTTGCGTGGATAGATATGAAGAGAAATACACAAATATTCACCATAACAAGACAAGTTATTGTGGGGCAAGACTCAGAGCTCTTGCTCAATGGTCAAGTTCACACTTAAAAGCTCAATCTTTCTTGTCTGATCCATAACTTTTACAAATATGCACGAAAGAATATTCAAATGACTTAAAACTAACCGTTTTACGATAGCAAAAGAATATGTTGGGTGCAAGATCGACCCCCTAGCGTAAAGGTCAATGTCTCAGTTAGAGGTCATATATTTACGGTCATTTTTCTTGTATAGTCTATTACTTTTGTATGCATGGATGAATAATATAAATAGTTTGGGATAAACAGTCATCATAATTGTCTCTATCCCTGGCACAAAGGTCACGGTCAAAGTAAGAGTTTAGATGATTATTTTAAGGTTTTGTCTTGTCCTGTCTATCATTTCTTTATACATGGGAGGATATTCAAACAACTTTGCATAAACATTCATGAAATAAGGCGACATGACTCTTGCTAGGCTAACACTCCTAGCGTAAAGGTAAAGATCATATTTTAGGTCAGTCTGGATGTTTTATGACCAAAGTAGCATTACTCACAGGGCATGCATTTCACTGTCTTTTCTTTTTGTATAGTTTCTCGTTAAATAGAAATAATTAGAAAATGTTATAAAAAAAAGACAACGAAACATACTATTTAAAAGAATCTAACCCGGGCTGTTTAATGGGCCTTTTTTTTATTTCTTAAATGAATATAAAAATGAGAAAAAGAACCCCGCAAAATGTTGCTAAAATGCAACTGCCTTTAATTAAATGTTTGCTTGCAAACAACTCCTTTAGATGAATATCTGTTTGCAGCAAATGAACTATTGATTTCAGGATTGGTAGAGATCAAAGGTATTGGTAGCAGTGACACTGGGTTTAAAAACGTTGCTGATGAATAAATGTGAACTTTTGATCTACAGTCATCGATTGTCTATGAATATTTTTTTTTCATAAAGTCATTTGATATAATTAGGAAACTGCCTTCTGTTGATTAATAAGCACTTTTATTTCATTAGTGTCGTCCTTGAACATACTCATGATTCAGTATCAATATTCAATATCAATGATGTATATTGAAACTCCTGCTTAACCGGTCGTCGGTGCGCATTTTAGTTTAGAAGTATATCTAATTGCTAGATCAATACATTGATCAATGCATCAAATTGACATGTAGTTTCGGTACCCGTTCGTACGGATTTGCTTTCCAATTATTACTTTATTTCAAATCTGTTTACAAGTCAATAGGATATTTGCAACGTATGCTAATTATACGCCCCATGTATCACAGCAATTTCTAAAATGCAAAGTGCATATTCATGGTACGATTTTAAACATTTAAATTTATTTAGTTTGGTATGTATGTGCTGATATATGTTTTCTGTCTGATCCGGTAATTCATGCCTATATGCGGTTTTCCCAGGGATTCGTTTGCAACTTCTTAGTACATGTACTCTTAATAAAGGAATACACCTTTCGTAAATGACCATACGGGTGGTTTTATGACATTAGTAAACAACAAACCCCATAAAAATAGCTTAAACTTGATAACGTTTATTTTTCATTAGCTTTGTTTTTGATGATGATGGTGTAGATTAAAAGCTAACAAGCAGAACTAGAATAGCCTCTCACATTTGGTCTGGGATGCGCGCCAAAATTTTCTATAATACATGGTGGACGTACTAAGTAGCAGCCCGGTCCTGTTAAAAAAAAGTTTGGTTGAAAATCGTCCATTTCCCTTCTATGTTCCAAGTGCCGAAAAAGCAGCGTTGGCAAGGAAATATCCTGACTTCAGTTTGTTTAAAAAAGGATTTAGCTATATGCGATCTTTAGTGTTATGTCATCAACTTGGTGTGCAGACCTGTTGTTAACTTCCGCTTCTTTAGCAGATTATTATGTCGTCTGCTTGTCTTCAAAATTATTAAACTGTTATCAAAGATAGAAAGATAGAAAGAAATTAGTTCTGGTTTGTATTTAAGGGTTTTGTACCGTTGTACCAAAGTTGGGAGAATTTCTACACCCGGAACCTATACCGTCGGGTTCGAGACTGTTGGAACCGTCCTATATGCAGTGTGGCAGGAGAGTACATGGACGTAATGGACAGAACGTCACCAGATCACGGCTGGAACTTCGAGTAAGTTATAATACAACTATAAATCATTTCTGTTGAACATTATATTCATGTTCGTGCATGTGTAGTTCAAAGAGAATTTGAAGTAATAATGCACAGTCTTTTGTTTTATAAGATTTGATTAAATATAAAAAAAAGTTTATCTACACATGCAGGTACTTTTAATAATGTAGCTTGGAAAACATAATTCTTTATAAACACATGCAGCTTAGAAATCACGTTTTAGCTCTAGATTGGAATTCAAATTAGAATGACTGTGCATTTTAGTTGTATTGATGTTTTATTACATTTAGAAATAACAAGATAAGGCAAATGGTAAACATGCATACCTTTTGTCAGCCAGTTATCATGTAATATCGTGTAGTTCCTTATTTGAAATATTTTCCGTGGAACTATCGGTACTCGACGTATTTTTCCTCTCACTAGAAATTGATAATATCTGAGAAAACAACTGACTTTAAATCTTTCTATTGCAGATTATCTGAGAAAAAGCACCATGTCATGAATTTCGGGTCCTACAATTACCTTGGTTTCGCCGATAATAAAGGCCCCTGCAAGGACTCAGCGGAAGCTACCACGCGGAATTATGGTATTACAACATGCGGCAGCCGACAGGAACTGGGTAAACGGTGATCTTTCTTCATGTTAATTCAGTGAGTTTGGAATTCTTATTTCACTGTCAACCAACACATTTGATAGTGGGAACAAAGAATGACAATTCGCGAACTAAACCCATTTCGCCCGAAATCCGAATTCTATGGAGTTTATCAATTTTCTTTCAGAAATATTCATATAACAATTATCTTGAACCGCACCGCGTCAAATATACCTTACAGATATTTTGTCGTCTGCACCATTCCTTTTCAGCTTGAGCTAATATATCCCCATGTGGCATGGGAATAAATAACTATTGATGAAAAATATGTTTCAGTGTTAATAAAGATCTAAATAATAATATGGGTACTATTTCACTTGGTGCGGCTCAATTTTCAGAAATTAATGTATTGCTTTGGAAGTATTAAATAATTTTATCAGGCCTTCCTCGTGTCATACATATTATCTGAAACGAAATATGTGCGTTTTGTAGGTTATCTAGATATACATCGAGAACTTGAAGAGCTAATTGCACAATTCCTTGGTGTAGAAGCAGCCATGACAGTGCCTATGGGGTTTGCAACCAATTCTATGAATATGCCCTGCCTTGTTAATAAAGTAAGTTAAAAGTAGTGTACGTTACCGTAACAGTGTGTGCCAGTTTGTGACTTTATTTTATCAGTTTGGAGAAATCTGTTTTATTTTCCGTATATCGTAAAACACCCGCGTTCAGTTCAATTTCGTTTTTTACAAACACACAAGCTTTTAGTACTCAAAAATAGCTATCTATGAAGTCGCAAAATTAGATAAAAGGTCACTAAACGTTCTGTTTTCTGTCAGTATTGGCTACGGATGAATGTGAGACTTGTATGTTAGATTACTCAGATAAAAGTACATTTATTTTGAATCGTGAGTTAAGATGTCAGTTTATTACAAGTAATGGTTAGCTTTGAAAGAATCGTTTATGTCAATTAACAAAAATACTTTCATTTTACAAGTCATTTTATATCTGTTAAGAAAAAAAGAAAGTACATGCAGTATTCATTTACAAAACACTGTAATCTGTCAAATATGTAGACACGTTCTCTGCTAGTAAAAAGGTTGTTATTTAACATGGACAGATCATTTTGATTTTTTTTCTGATGTCAGTTATTTTACAATAATATGCGTACACGTTTTGGCATGTGTTATGAAGGTGTATTTTTATTGTACATGCCTTACTTTACGAATTCGTCGTTTTTTTTTTCAGGGCTGTCTGATCTTAAGTGACGAGTTGAACCATGCATCGTTAGTGCTGGGTAGTCGGCTAACTGGGGCCACTATACGAACATACAAACATAATGGTAATACACACATTACAATTACTTTGATAAAATCTATTAATTTCCCAACAAACAAACTGACTTATTGCTAAGGCAATCGGATATATAGTTCCAGGGCTCAGTGGTTTCGATTGATAAGAAAATGGTAAATTAATTTTAACTTTTCTAATTTCATATTGATTACGGAGAAATTCATTACATCTTATACTTGTCATGATGGTAGCTATAGTAATTTTATATTGCACGCTGTTCTCGCATTTTCCATCGCCGATGATAGGAACTAACACATCCTTATAGTTTGGTGTTATATAAAAGTTGAAATCAAGTGTAAATTCTTTACCTGCTAAATTTCTAAAATGGACCGGTCCATCATTCAGTTTGGGCAGTACCACTTATTATTCAAACGGCTATTTATTGAAAATTTACAGACTAAATAGCGAATTCAGGCACGGGCACAGGCCGCTTGCTTCCAGCAGGCTAAAGGTTAAAGAACTGAACAATTGAAATGATAATAATGTTGTTATTTTAGATATGGTCGATTTAGAAAAGAAGTTGAAAGCATTAATTATTCATGGACAACCAAGAAGTCGTAGACAATGGAAGAAAATTCTTATCGTGGTTGAAGGGGTTTATAGGTAATTTTTATTTCCAAAACGATAAGAAAACATTTTATTAGTACGAAAGGGATTAGGACAAACGAAGAGTTATAAACTTCTTCTCAGAGAGAAAAAAAGTAGGAATTATGAATGTTTTTCTTGAGAAAAGTACAGTTGAAATTCCATATCTCGAACTCGCGAATCGCCAAATCACTGCTATGTCGAAGACATTTTCAAGTCCCGTCCCGAAATACGTGCACAAAATATTCTAAGTCGAATTTCGGTTATCTCGAATTAAACGCTCGATCCCTTATGATTCTAGACACTGCGTTTCTACTGTAGGTTATTATAAACTTCTAACAAAGGTCTTTTCCGTTTCAGTATGGAAGGTTCCATAGCGTGTTTACCTGAAATTTTAAGACTGAAGAAAAAATACAAAGCGTATGTTTACCTAGATGAGGCTCACAGTATAGGGGCCGTCGGAAATAAGGGGCGTGGTATCGTTGACTATTTTGGCATTGATCCAAAAGATATAGACATTAGAATGGGAACATTTACTAAAAGTTTTGGATCAGCCGGCGGCTATATAGGCGGCTCTAAGGTAAGATGTATTGCAATTGTTGACGCTGACTGCTCTTTTATTTCATGTATATTCTGTACTAGCACTATATTGTATATTATAAATGGTATAAAGTCAAATAAGATATTTTCAGATTTATATTATGACTTCTTGGTATCATTTTACCATTATGCTGAGCCAGCATCGATCATTTTATTTCGGATATAATCAGGCTTGTACCGAGATTGCCAGTAGCATACGGTCACACTACGGTCACACAGTCGCATGTTTTGTAAGGACCTTTGTCTGTAGTATGATTTATTAGCAAACGTCGGCAAGATCGTTTAATGGTTTGCTAATTCAATAAAAATATTAAAAAAGACAAGAAATTAAGGAATCAGAATTATCATAGTTTTGGTTGAAAAGGTGCTTTGTCGACCAACTGTCATTGCACCAACTTATTAGCGGGTTTATCTTGCCTTGCTGGCCTTAAAGGTTTTGTTAAGAAAGGTCATTGGTCAATGGAACAAGGCCTATATTCGTCAAGATTTTATTCTTGAAAATTACACCTCAGAGCTCAGATATGCTTTTGTCTATTTCTAATTTACTGTGATGACATTTTAGAGGTGTCTGTAGCTGCAAAATACGTACTCGTACAAATTTTCATAATAATCTGTGCTTAATCAACTTAGCATCTTGAAGTCTAGCTTTATATGTTGATGAATACTGGCACTGGGCTTGAGCCAGTATAGATACTTTTTATATAATGATTAAAGACCATGTTCTGTTACAGTACAAACTTCTAGGGTATCTTTTTGTTTCATTTCAAGATTAAATCAGTAAAAAAAATAGTTGCAGAATTTATCCTTTCCTATTACCAGGTAGTCACAGTGTATGCCTATGACTATCAGTATTGACACCTTTTTAAATTATGCCTAATTCTATCACCAAGTACCCTCAAGCAAAAGGCTACATATTCAACAAAAAATGAATCGAAAAATACCTTGATCGAGTGCTTTATAGAACGTTTGCATAACGTTTGATGATACTTTATTTTTTAAAGTTTAATAAATCAGTTTTAAAGCATTTTAAAAATTAATCGGTGTCATAATTTTTAAAATGTTATATGAGCAGTTTTGGTTTTTAATGTCAAAACTAAAAAAAAAAGAAAATACTGTTTCCCTTTGGAATTTGAAATAAGTTCTGATATATAAACCTCTTACAGACACATTATCACAAAAATTGTTAAACCATAACCTTTCCCTAAGATAAATATATCTGAAAAGGGATGAGGTAGGTTGACAAAATTTGTAGACCCTTTTTATGAGAGAAGGGACGTCCTTGTGATGCGTGTATGTGGTCGCACAGTCACTTTTTTTCTTTTTATTATTGAACGTCCCTATTTTCTGTTGGTTTTTTGAGACATGTTTAGTGGACAGTGCAATAAGTACTTGCTATACATTTAATCAGCGACTACTGTTTTGCTTAACATCGTTCACTAACAAATGAGTAGTAGTAAGTGTTCACTGAATATTGCTCGTTGAGTAGTGTTCACAGCATTATGAGTGTTACTCATTGAGTAGTGTTCACAGCAAATTGTGAGTATTATTCACTGTGCATTACTCATTGAGAAGCGTTCACATCATTGTGAGTATATGGGTAGTATTCACAGCATCCTACTACTGAATTAGTAGTGCTCGCTGAGTGAGTGTAGCCGCACTCATTGTGTAGTGTGTATGTTATATTTTAGATAACAGTGTCGTTCAAGTATTATTGCCATTTTCAATTGATATTATGAAATCTCTGCAGCGCTTGATTGTTGTTTCGTGCACGAAAGATGTCCGTGAAAAACGTGCACATTTTACACAGCGTTAGAGTGTCTGCTGTTGCAGTGACTGCTAATTTCTTGCAACTCTGGAAGAACTAAATGAAAATCGCTAGAGAATAAAGATATAAATCGCCAGCCTGATTTTTTATCAACGACTTTTCTTATTATATTATGTTGTAATTACTACTATTAAAGTGGATCTAACAAAATTGAAACGAAACTGACGTCATGTTGACATGTTGTATATGTGTGTGTATATATATATATATATATATGTAAATGGATTGAAATCTTTTCCTATCAGATTCAAGATTAAAAGTGTCATTACAATAATATTGAAATACTAGCTTAAATCTTTTTGTCAACTACAGAAATATACAATCAGACTTTAATCAAAATAAAAGAACAATGCTTTGAAGCGATCGTTCCATACCATACGGATATTAAAGCTTCAATGCAGAAGTTTCTTGCGACACGCCTCCAGATAAAAAAAAGGAATTTTCACTGATAAATGTACCAACACGTAAATTTATTATAAATACAAAATTACGGTCTTGAGAGGAACAACTTCACATACAGTGAAAACCCGGTCATTTTATTTTGTTGTTAATCAAGACCAGTATAATGCTATAGGCTATAGATTGTCTACCAAATTTTTACTACACGTGGTTGTTCGTGCAACTTTTAGAAGATCGACAACATGTTTATGATACTCACAACATGATGGCCCATCTAGCGACGTGCTAGCAAAGTTATGCAATGTGCTACTCATTGACCCACGAAACGTAAAAAAATCGCTAATATTAATATTCATTCCTGTATTCTGCGTTGGTCCCCATATTGTTGGGATTTTTTATTTTTTTTTATTTTTTATTTTTTGCGAAAACGAAATATTTCAGGCAATAGTTTTTTTTCTTTTGAAATGCCAGCTGGAAACATTACTCATTTCTCTTTTTTTTGCACATTCTCAAGTTTAATCGTATAAGGTAAAATGTCAGGCTTTTATTGCTCAAAGCTCTGACAGTCTAAAACAAATTAACGCAGTCTTGTAATGAAATGGCTGACAAAACTCGTCTGAGCGAAAGGTTGAGATGTTGCTGTAGCCAGAAGAAGAATTCAAAGTTGTTTTTTTTTTAAATATATGTTGATTATGCTACTTAGACATTAAATTTTGTTTTCTAAAAAAAGTATTTTGATGAAACACCCGGTATGAGATGCTGCACATTAACCTTTAGCCTGCTGGGACAACTGATTCTGCCTTTGCGATCAGTGCAGACCAAGATCAGTCTACACGTCTGTGGTCTGCGCTGGTCTCTATTCAATCAGAAAATTTACATCCCGTCGAAAAATGAATGGTACTGCCCAAACTGAATGATGGACTAGTCCATTTTAGAATTTAGCAGGCTGAAGGTTAATACATTTTATGTTTTGGTACTTCAGAAATTGATAAACCATTTACGATGTCACTCACATGCGGCTATATACAGTCCCACAATGCCACCACCGGTTGCCCAACAGGTCATTACGTCAATGAGAATTATAATGGGCCTTGACGGCACACATGAAGGTAAGTCTTTCGGTAACAATCGGCAATTTCCGTGCGATTACGTATTGTCGTATGCTACTTCGGCATCCTTCGGTCGACCGGAGAATGCCGAATAAGCAATCCAATACATTTTTTTTTAATCTTAATACAACACAGCAACATGTTAAGATAGAGTTTTAATTTTTTACGAGATGCTTAGTGACTTAAATCTATAAACATACAGTACAAACAAATGTTTGTTGTTTTTCTGTTCAGGGTCTATACAGTTTTAAGATTTAAATAACTACTGAGTACTGTTCTGTCTGACTTGATTTATTTTAAGAAAAGTTTATTTAATTGTTACATGATAAAAAGATCACGATGATTATACTTTCCTATTATCTTTGTGTGTACACTAGATCATGACTTTCGATTACGTAACATGTTATCACAATGATTTGATATAGGTAACACCTGTTTCAAGAGGTCGAAAATTGTCTTACTTATTAATTTATGAATTAAAAGGCCTATAAACCTACATCAAATGAATGTTTTATTACTAAATCCATAACAAAATTCATTCAGTGTTTTGAGGTAGGTTTAAATTGCATTACCACGTCGTGATTCTAGGCAGATGTGCGCATGTATCGTATCTCAAGGTGGAAAGTAATTGTGTACCCGCCGTATCCAACTTGTAAACGACGTGGATGGCATCTTTTATGATGGCATATAAGTCACCTCATTTTTTTCAGGCCTTAGAAGAATTCAGCAGTTGAAGGACAATATACGTTATTTCCGGCGGAGGCTTCATGAAAAAGGCTTTATAATCTACGGAAATAAAGATTCTCCAGTAGTTCCAATTCTCATCTATTATCCATCTAAAACAGTGTATGTTGAAACATTTTGGATTTATTTGTATCACAGACTTAGGAGATTGAAAAATACGCCATATTCGTATATTTTAGCTAGAAATACTAAATCTGGTAAAATATAATTGAAACACGTTAAGCATTCTATCCTTTTTTAAACTTTGCACACGTAATAAATGACTTTCACTATGGTCGCATGTCCCCATACGTTTAAGGGAATTATATTGAACAAGAACTTAAAGTAAAAACAATTAATTGCTTAATGTCGTGCATTTATAGTGTTTGCACTTTGAGGAAACTCCTCTTGGCGCAACAGTTTTTAATTGGATGTCCCAGGCATGAATTTGCAATGCAATCAATAACTTTATGTCTGGATTTTAATTATCATTAAATTTTTGCAGAGCTTTTAGTCGAGAATGTTTGAAGCGTGGCCTTGGAACAGTAGTGGTTGGTTTCCCGGCAACTTCTATCATAGAATCACGTGCAAGAATTTGCTTGTCGGCTGCTCATACACCGGAAATGGTTGACAAGGTGATACCTGTTATATTTTTTTTTTAATTTCTGAAGAGTAACATTTGTATGCCTGAAGACAATTTTTTTCAGAATTAGCAGACGGCAATATTTTGTTTATGGTGTAGAGAATGAGAAACTTCTATCCTAAAACTACAAAAGGCATACATTGTCCTTTATTTTGTTGCATTCAAAACATAGTGTGTTTGTAACTATTTAACATTTTACATTTTATACTTTATACATGTTTGTTTCCCTTGTTTTAAGCGACCTCCCGTTTTTTGATGGTAGTGCCTTGACGGCACACAAGATACTAAGTGCCCCGGGCAGTGTTTCAAACACGGCAGGTCACCAGTCCTGAGTAAAACCACCAACCTTCTGTGAGTCAGGCGGATGGTTTTGTTATATGATTTTTTTCTCATAATTTCTGATTTTCTTTACAAGTGATTGTAACTGTATCTTACTCACTGAATTTATATTTTTCAGGCTTTAGACATTATAAATGAAGTAGGGGATTTATTACGAATAAAATATTCTCACATGGAGTTGCCACAGTGGTGTGAAGATGACACCAACGCTAATGATCTTATACAGGACTAGGTTAGAACTTGAATGTCTTAAACTATCACATTATATTTACGAATTTCGTGGAATAACGTCATCATCATGGATACTTCCTGACTGTATAATAAGTCGAACAGAAATCTTTTTTTTCTCTTTTTCTTCATGAATGTTATTAATTCCTGCTTTTCGGTGGGCAAAAGCATGCATAGACCTTACATTTCTAGGGGCAGATAAAGATCCAATGAATGTTCTTTAAAATTCTAAAGTCTGAAGAAAAGATGCAGACTACCCAAATTTCCTATATTCGAGCCCGATTAGGGTAATGTATTGTGTAAAAATGGTCTGTCATTCTTACAATATTATCTATATTTTGTGTTTAATTTTCCAGGTTGTATTCTACAGCATTCTAAGGTCTGACCTCCCGTAGCAGGGTATCAAGATTAAGTTGTTGTATTAGGGAACTGCTGTATATGTGGTATATTACTACAGGTGTGCAGTACTTTATAAAAATTACTCTGTACAGTTATGCTGTGGATTATGTTGCTGCACTGCAGTTGTACAAGACATATTGTAGTATGTACAGTTTTACAGTGCTTTACATAATTACTCTGCAGTTGTGTATGACACTATGTTGCTACAGAACATGAAACACAGTTTTAAAGTGCTTTATATGACTACTCGACAGTTGTCTATAGCATTATGTTGCTACAGTGCATGGAGTAGTTTTACAGTGCTCTATGTGGTTGGTGTACAGTTGTGCACAACATTATGTTGCTACAGTCAGCATTTGTAGTACAATTTTACAGTGCTATATAATGTTTCTCTACTGTTGAGCACTACCTGATTTATGTTGCTACACAATATAACATTGTACAGTAAGATTTTTAGTTATTTTACAAATGTGCACTACAATATATGGCTACAATATAGTAAAATTTTACACTGCTAAATCGAGGGTTCAACGCAATAAGGGCGTATCTACATATAATAATCATATGTAGATACGCCCTTATTGCGTTGAACCCTCGAAATGTGGTTGCAGTATAATATTGTTCACAGCATCATGTTGCTACACTGCAGTTGTAACTTGTACAGTACATGATGTAGTACAATTTTACAGTGTTATGTGTGGTATGTGGTTACACATTTTTCAAACAGTTGTACATGGTATTAAGATAACTCTACAGTTGAGCACAGATTTGTGTAGTTTTGCTATACTCCATGCTACATGATGAAATTAAGATGAAGTTTTGCTATAAAAAACACAGACACTAAGCTATTTTGTGTAGTTTGTGATACTTAAAATGCTACAGGATATAATTAAGGTATAGTCTTGCTACATAAAGCAAAATACTACACTGGTTTGTGTCGTTATACATACTTCACTTTACACTACATGATGGAGTTAAGATATAGTTTGCAACTAACAGCTAAGACACTACACAAAACATTTTGTGTTGTTTTGCTACACTTCATGCTACATGATGGTTTATAGTTTGCAACATAAAGCAAAGACACTGCTTTAGTTTGAGTTCTTGAATTCAAGTTTGAAGAGATGGTACTAGTGCAATATATAGGGTCATTTAATCAATTTTTTTTCAAATATAACCCGTTCTCTTATGAGACTAGGAGACTAGGGATATGTTTCAAACAAATACTTCGGTTTTGTCATTAATTTTGCCATAAATTTGATTTCTGTAATACAAATTTTTGACAAATTTTAAGTATTCTAATTACCAGTTACTAGAATTGATTGTACAAAGTGTTAACTTCTGGACAAAACTCTTATGTTTTATGAGAAACAGACACAAAATTGGAATTTGCACTAAATGTAAAAAAAATAACCAAATCTTGGTCACTTGAAATGCCATCCACTTTTGTTCAAACTTGTCTATTAGTTGGGTTCTTGAAACAGGCATTGTGCCACAACAAAACTTGATCAAATGTTTAAAGTAATATACAGACTTACATAGGAAAGTGAAACAGGCCTTGTCATTAATGTTAACTTTGGTGAACAAATATTTTAGTGTAACTAGCTGTTAATGTTAACTTTGGTGACTGATGTTTTGAGCAATATTTATACTGACTTATACAAGAGAGTGAAACAGGCCTTGTCATTAATTGTTAACTTTGATGAACAAATGTTTTGTATTAATTACATTGTTGCAAAAGGCCATTTTTTTTTAAAATCAAACATTTGTTAAATTTCTACATTTTATTCCTTATCATGTGAAGCATATTGTCCAAACTAGACTGAATTGAGACTCTTTAGAACCAATGTGATCAAAGCCTGCTTTTTTCAAAATTTTTGAACAGAGATGCAATTGATTTTTTTTTACGTTTATACATGTGAATTTGTTTAGTGATACAAGTCATATCTTTGCTGTGTTTAATATTTGTTTATGGCTTAAGTCAAATCATGGATACAAAGGCCATTTCAAATTTAAGCCGAACCAAAACCAAAACTGAAGCAAATATATTAGAATGCATTATGATCAATCAGCCATTTTTATATATTTTCTAAGGAAAATGAAAATGAAATGAAAACATACATGAATTGAAATCCTGGTTAGGTTGGCTGAATTTGCTGTGCAAAGATGAAAAAGGTCATGGGTCAAATTACAATTTTTCACCCAGAGATTAAGATCAAAATTTGGCATATATGTGAAAGTCCTAGCCAGTTCCAAAATGAATAAAGTGGAAAAAAAGAAAAAAAAACAGCATGGTTTCAAACTCAGTTTTGGTTTAATGGCCTTAAAACCCATGCATTTTAATGCACATCCTTGCATTTGTGCAAAATATGATCTCAGTATTAGATGATTAAAGTCACAAGTTAAATTGTACAATGTTTTGTTATATATTTAAATCTGTTAATGTTAGTAAGATGATTATGATATTTTGTTTGTAAATTTTATTTAATTGAGCACAGATCTTAGAGTAAAAAAATGCATGAATTACATTTAAAAATTTTAAAAATTGACTTATTATCACCATTATTTACATAAACCAAACAATTTTTTATGATTGTATACAGTTTTTGATGTTAATATATTTCAGAATTGTGTCAAGGTTATATCAAATTATTTAAACATGCACATGTATATAGGATAATTTGCTGATCAAGCAGTGAACAATGTGAGTCACCCACATGGGAGTGTTACAGCTCAGCCAGATATTGTGAACTGGTGAAAAATAATGCCAATGGCTTTTGACATTTGTTCAATGGTTCAGAATATAGGCTGGTACTCTCATATGCATGTGATATGATATGATGAGCTAATGTCTGCATATTAGCCTTTTTAAGAATGGTATGCTATTTTTAGACTGGTATGCAATTTTTATGGGTGTGCCATCATCAATGTTGCTAATGTGCCATTAAAACTTGACCCGTTCGTTTTTTATTGGAATTTTAGTAAATAATAATAAATAATTTGAGTAAACTCATGTAGTTAATTCTTTTTTTTTTATATTTTTTTTTATTCTGGCACACTGTTACCCAATGTTTTACACAACTATGATTTTATGCCTTAAAAAAGAGACAGATAGGAATCACACTGTCCCTAAATACTAAGTACTAAATGTTAGTTTGTACAACTGAAACACTTGATAGGCAAGGGCCAATACCCTTACACACAATTACAAGGGCCTAGATCCTGACTCACAGGCAAGGACCCAAATTCTAACTTTCAGTTAAGGACCTAAACCCTAACTCGCATTAAAATACCCAAGCCATATTTCACAGGCATGGGCTCAAACATGAACTTTAATGCAAGGGCTAAGATCCTGACTCACAGGCAAGGAATCAAACCCTTGCATTCAGGCAAGGGTTCAAAAGTAAGGATCTAGACTCTAAGTCACAGGCAAGGACTCAAACTCATATGCATGGGGCCAAACCCTAACTCACAGGCCAGTGCCCAGACTCTTATTCACAGAGAGGGGCCCAAACCAAATTCACAGACAAGGACCCATACACTAATTATTTTCCATGAAGAAACAAAAATTTCCTCATTGATTTTTACACAAGGGGAACAATTCTCTTCTATTTTTTCACTGCTTACAACAAATTTTAAATACAATTTTTTGTTCACTCACTAAAAAATTATATAATACTTAACTTAAGATAATATATTGCAAATCAAAAACAAATGAGCCGCACCATGAAAAAACCAACATATTGCATTTGCTACCAGCATGGATCCAGACCAGCCTGCACATCTACGCAGTCTGGTCAGGATCCATGCTGTTCGCTTTCAAAGCCTAGCTAGCTATTGCATTTAGAGAAACCGTTAGCGAACAGCATGGATCCTGAACAGACTGTGCGGATGCGCAGGCTGGTCTGGATCCATGCTGGTGGCATATGCACTGTGTTGGTTTTCTCATGGCGCAGGTCAAATTGAGATTCTGTCTGCATATGTGAGACTGAGAGTACAGGGTTTTGTCCTTGAATATTTTGCTCAACACAGCTTATAAAATCATATCATAAGTTATAAAACTATGAAGTCAAAATTTGGCACATATAATTGTTATCATATTTCGATCAATGATGACGTTATTTCATGTTTTATCAAGTCACTTTATAAAGTCCCTTTGCACTTTAGAGGGAACTATTTGATATCAAAGTCTGGGTCCTAGGAGTATATGATACTAGAATTGAGGTCGTTTAATGTGACATATCCATGTATTCAAGTGTTAGCTTTGTAACTGTGATGGTCTTTTTCATAACACGGATTTTATATGTATCTTGATAAGTTTTTGATTTAAAAATTGTCAAAACAATTTTGCTTGTAAATTTCAGTCATTTTTGACAGCATCTTTTAAAAAATAAAATGTTCATGAATAGTTATGAAACTTTCAGGATATCATATTTATTGTAATAACAACAATGCCAATTTTAAAACATCAAGAAAAAAAATGAACCTTCAGAGACCTTTAGAATGTTGTAAAGTTTATATAAATAGTGGCAGTTGACCAAAAACTCCTGTGATAAATCATTTGAATCAAACAGTTGATTATACTTTAGCCTGCTAAATTTCTAAAATGGACTGGTCAATCATTAAATTTGGGTAATACCATTTATTATTCAAAGGGGTGTTCACTGAAAATTTACTGACTAAATAGCGATCAGTGCAGACCATGATCAGCTTGCACTGGTTGCAAAGGTAGAAACACTTGCCGCCAGCAGGCTAAAGGTTATACTTTTGTTATCAAGTGAATTATAATCACATCACAATAATGTACCCTGTACTAAAGGGAAAAACTATAATGTCAAATTCTAGGGCATTTGTTTATTAACTGATCTTCATATTCTTGTTTGATTAGATGAGATAATGTAACATTGTCCTCTCAGTTTCAATGTCAATCAGGAATATATACAGATGAACCTGTTTTAGCTGCCACCTGTATAAAGCGGCCAGTTCATTATCTTCCTGAATTGGCATTTTTTTTCTAATTTCAACTGATCTTAAGCAGTAACCTGCCTTAAACAGCCAGATTGTGCTTAACCCTTACCCTGTTAAATTTCTATAATATGAACTTGTCCATCTTTCAATTTAGACAGTACCATTAACTGTTAAATGGGGTGCATGCAAAAAATATACTGACTGAATGGCGAACAGTGCAGATCTTGATCAGACTGCACTTGTCGCAAAGGCAGATTCAATCCTGTTCAGCATGATAAGGGTTAATACAGCTTTGACTGTAATGTTTAATGTACATTAATTGAGAAAAAGAAAACTTAGATTTAGATCAAAATGAAAATCTTTAAAGAAAAAAAAGGATTTTTTTTTTGTATTTATGAATGAACCTGATAACTGCAGCAAGGCCTAAAAAAAAGTACCACATTTAGAGACTTGCATAAAGTACCATGTTTTCTTTTTTTTTGATAATTTGTTTTAAGCTGTACATGTATATAGGTTTTTATTTGTTGTAAGAGAGGTCGAGATTTTAGAATATATATACTTGTAAAAGTGAAGCACTGTAAAAGCACATATTTTTGCTGGGTCAAAATTTCGCGAATTTGAAATTTTGAGTATGTTCGCGAGGTTTAATATTGGCGAAATTGTAAAATTAGTATCCTACTTGATTTTAGATTATACTAATGATGAATATTTATGCAAGGATTAATTTTGGCAAGATGTAGGGCCTCGCGAATATAGCGAAAATAAAACCCTTGCGAAAAGTTCTGCTTTTACAATAATTGTATACACAGATTGAATATTAAAATTAGCTTGAAAAAGTGTTTTTGAGTGTTGAGTTTTGAGTCTGTACAGTATGAAATCTCTACCTCTCAGTTAGTTTATTTGAAATCCATTTCATTCATTTAGATACAATTAAACTTACACTTGTAAATATGCATTTATTTATTTAAACGTTTAATTGCTTTAGTAGTTTTAGGGTAGCTTATTTTGTAATTTATGTAGCTTATTTTGTAATTTATGATGTTCGTGTTATCCATTTCATATTTATGTAGTATTAGGAGATTGCAAATTTTTTCCACATGTACTATGAGGTAGTGACCCAGTATGACAATCCTCAATTACAAAGTCTCCGTGCACAGTTTTTGCACTCAGTTACTAAGTTTATATACATTGCCTACTGTGCTCATATTTAAGAAATAATAGTGAACCATGTTTAAATATATTTACATATGACAAAGAGGTTATATGCCTTTTGAATAGTTAATAGAGTTACACAAAGTTTTATTTGTGTTCTGGCATTCTATGAAAAATCAACATTTGAGCCCTGCCATGAGAAAACCAACATAGTGGGTTTGCGACCAGCATGGATCCAGACCAGCCTGTGCATCCGTGCAGTCTGGTCAGGATCCATGCTGTTCGCTTTCAAAGACTATTATTATTAGCAAAACCATTAGCGAACAGCATGGATCCTGACCAGACTGCGCGGATGCGCAGGCTGGTCTGGATCCATGCTGCTCGCAAACCCACTATGTTGGTTTTCCCATGGCACGGCTCATTTAGGTTCTGAATTATCTAGACTGAGGCCAATGATTCAACAGTAAAACAAGTCTCATTTTGATATAATTATTACTTCTGATCTTAATGTTTGTTTTAGCCTTTAGCCTGCTAAATTTAAAAAGTGGACTGGTCCATCACTCAATTTGGGCAATGCCATTTATTATTTGAGGAGGTTTTCACTGAAAATTTACTGACTGAACAGTGAACAGTGCAGACCATGATTAGCCTGCACGGCTAATCTTGGTCTGCACTGGTCGCAAAGGCAGAATACCTCGCCACCAGCAGGCTAAAGGTTAGCAAAGTTTAATTTTTTACAAGTAGTTTTACTTTTTAGTATAACAAGTTTTTATGACTGTATGTTTAACTAACTTAAGATATTACACAAGAGTTCTACAACAATATAATTGTGAGAACTACATAAATAAGGATACTTTTTCATATTGAAAACAAGAAACAATATATCCATTTTCATTTTATAAACTCAGTGTTATTTTTTCACACTGAAAATTTGCACGAGAATAGTTTCAAATTAAAAGATATTTTTGAATTTGTATATCAATTTCATTATCAAAATATTCGAGAGGTCAGTTTTTTCAGATTCACGATTTTAAGCTAAAAAATGAAAACTAGACTTTTCATTAAAAGCTTCTATGGATGTTCAATTCTTCAAATGTTCTCATCGTTTAGGAATGAAAAATAAATTCATGAATTTTTTTTTTACGTAAAAGAATTGGTTGTTACCATTTATTCAGAGAGGCTGCTCAAAGAATCATTTAAATTATATATTATCATTATTATGTACATTGTATTATTACATGTGTCACACTTATCACCAATACATTTAGTAATGTAATTATGTTTGCCTATTATGTTAATAAATTCAAATATTTAAAATAAATCTGAATTTAAAACTGTCTTTTTTTGGTTGTGTTTTTGGATATTTTGAAAAATGGATGTATTATGTGATGGTGCACACATCTGTCTGTCTGTCTGTCTGTGTTCTGACCAGAACTCAATAACCATTCAAGGTGATGACTTTAGACTTGGCCTATAGTTAGGTGGCAATGAAATGATGTGCAGAGTGCATGGACTGGGTTAGTAGTCCAAAGGTCAAGGTCACAAATGGAGCTCAAAGGTCAAATTTGTCTTTCATATTTTGTGTCTGGAGCATTCTTCAAAACTGGCATATAGGTAGGTGGTAAATTTGTGATGATGTGCAAAGCACATGAACAAGGTCAGTAAGTCAAGGAAACAAATTGAGCTCAAATGTTAAATCTGTCCTTCATATTTCCTGTCCGGAGCACACCTTAAAATTATTCAAGGTTTTGACTTGAGTCTGATGCAGATTGTAATAAATTACACTCCCTTACTTCTCCGATCCAAACATTAACCAAAGCTCCCGCCTTAAATATATGTATGTAGTGCATATACAAGACTCTTATTCTAATGTTTGTGAATATTAGTTTCGAGAAGTGTGTGATCAAACTCGCTACCCAAGGTTTCATAGTCTGTATTACCACCGGACACTAATAGTCATATATTGTGAACATAAAAAACATCCATGCTGAACTGGTATCCCTCATCAAATGAGCCGTGCCATGAGAAAACCAACATAGTGGGTTTGCGAGCAGCATGGATCCAGACCAGCCTGCGCATCCGCGCAGTCTGGTCAGGATCCATGCTGTTCGCTAATGGTTTTGCTAATAATAATAGTCTTTGAAAGCGAACAGCATGGATCCTGACCAGACTGCACAGATGCACAGGCTGGTCTGGATCCATGCTGGTCGCAAACCCACTATGTTGATTTTCCCATGGCGCAGCTCAAATGTGTATTATCAGTTCTGTGTGATCTGGTTTTAAGATAAACTGCATGAGTTACTATAAGGATTGAAGTGTTTGGAAGTGGTAAATTGAAATGGTGATTTCGCCAGCAAGTGTTGAATAGTGGGTTTAATCTCTGTAAGAGCTGAACGGCAAGTTAATTTCTGAAGTGTACATTTTTTTTCACCCTATCTTTAAACGAACGGGTAGCTTTAAGTCAAGTGACACACTGGAGTACCCTCTCACACCGAGAACCCTTCTGTATTAACAGCTCACACCGAGAACCCTCCTGTATTAACAGCTCACACCGAGAACCCTTCTGTATTAACAGCTCACACCGAGAACCCTCCTGTATTAACAGCTCACACCGAGAACCCTTCTGTATTAACAGCTCACACCGAGAACCCTTCTGTATTAACAGCTCACACCGAGAACCCTTCTGTATTAACAGCTCACACAGAGAACCCTCCTGTATTAACAGCTCATGCAGAGAACCCTCCTCTATTAACAGCTCACACCGAGAACCCTCCTCTATTAACAGCTCACACCGAGAACCCTCCTCTATTAACAGCTCACACCGAGAACCCTCCTCTATTAACAGCTCACACCGAGAACCCTCCTCTATTAACAGCTCACAAGCGTATCCTCCTACATATATCAGCTCATCATACTAGGACACTGGAGTATCCTTCTATATTCTTTCCGTACCTGTAACGTATTAGCATCTGATGGCCCTTTCACGCTTCTGTAGAATCAACATTTATAACTAGAGATGCTTTTGAGAAAAGCGCATGTCTCCCACAACTGCCCCTCTGAAAAATGTTAGTTTCTCTAGATGTTTTAGACGAGTGGATCCAATTAGATTGTCTGGATGAGTGGATCCAATCAGTTATTCAAGGGCCATAAATCAAAAGTGCCTGGGCGGATTTGGCTAGTTATCGAACTTGGGTAAGGTCTTATGGCCAAACACATTTTGTTCAAGTTTGGTGAAGATCGGACGAGAAATGTTCGGCTTGAGAGAGCGGACAAAAGTAAACAGACAGATTTTTTCGGTAATTCAAAGGCCGTAACTCTAAAATGTCTGGACCGATTTGGCTAGTTATCGAACTTGGCCGAGGTCTCATGGTCAAACACATTTTGTTCAGGTTTGGTGAAGATCCGATGAGAAATGTTCGACTTAGAGTGCGGACAAGAGTAAAAAGGCCGATCTTTCGATAATTCAATGGCCGTAACTCCAAAATGCCTGGACCAATTTGGCTAGTTATCGAACTTGGCCGAGGTCTCATGGTCAAACACATTTTGTTCAAGTTTGGTGAAGATCGGATGAGAAATGTTTGATTAAGAGTGCGGACATGAGTAAAAAGGCCAATTTTTCGATAATTCAAGGGCCGTAACTCCAAAATGCCTGGACCGATTTGGCTAGTTATCGAACTTGGCCGAGGTCTCATGGTCAAACACATTTTGTTTAAGTTTGGTGAAGATTGGATGAGAAATATTCAAATTAGAGTGCGGACAAGAGTAAAAAGACCGATTTTTGGAAATTCAAGGGCCATAACTCCAAGATGCCTGGACCGATTTGGCTAGTTATCGAAGTTGGCCGAGGTCTTATGGTCAAACACATTTTGTTCAAGTTTAGTGAAAATCGGATGAGAAATGTTCGACTTAGAGTGCAGACAAACTTTTTGACAGACACACAGACTGGAGTAAATCAATATGTCTCCCACACCACTGTGTGGTGGGAGGCATAATAAGAAATTCATTCATATTTTGGAAATGTCTAGCTCTGCAGCTCTCAAATACGGAAATATCTTACATCCGAGGCATATACCGACACATCAAAAAGGACCATTTGAGTAATTTGACGAAGTTCCAAAAATCTCTATGTACCCTTGCTCTGTTACAGACCCCTGTGGGATTTGTGTTTATTCGAGTTCAAATATGTTATAGTAGTCCACGTGCATACATTTTGACGGGGTGACCCCTGACTATCGACCAATGCAAAGGGGAGATCAACTTTCATTTTCAAGTTAAACATGTCTACTTTCATTTCCTTTACTTCCGGAATTCTGGAAATAGCTGAAGGTCGAGTGACATCATTTTCTGTGTTGTCAAAAACATACATATGCCTGGCGAGACTGCATAAAAATGCCCGATGCCCGGATATTAGCACACTGGAATGCCCACATATATCAACAGCTTGGCACTAGAGAACCCTCCTTTATCAACAGCTCATCCAAAGTACTATTGGGCATCTTAGCTAATCTAAAGAATTTGCTAAAAAAACACCAACACAAGTTTATCAAAAGTCATATGTTTTTTATTTCACTTTATCTGTCAAATACTAGGAAATACATCCTATTGCATTCTTTCTTTTATATATATCATATACTGAATGGAAAAAAATACTAAACTCACAATATGACTTGTTACAAAAAATATATAATAAAATGAAAACACACAATGTATATCATGCAACGTAGCAGCGCTAAAATTTACCTTCTACATGAACAGCCTGTCAATATTACATCACAAATGTACATATATATATATAAACTAAACTTGAAATGTTAGAAATGGAGATTTTACATTTGTGCAGGGTTTGATTATGTGAAGTATCTGTGATATTAAACCAGTTTTAACCCTCATCTTGCTGGACACGATTGATTCTGCCTTTGCGACCAGTGTAGATCATGATCAGCCTGCACATCCATGCAGTCTGATCATAATGTGCACAGTTCGCCATTCAGTCAGTATCTTTTTGGTATGCACCCCTATTAACAGTTAATGGTACAGTCCAAACTGAAAGATGGGCAAGTTCATTATAGAAATTTAACAGGGTATGGGTTAACAGCATACATTCATATAACACTTATAAAACCTAATTTCGCCATTCAAAATCATGGACATTTAACTGTAGATTTGGTACTTTTCGCACCACTTTTAATTTGCAATTTGATAAGACAACACAGCTAATCTCGTTACCAAGGATTCATGCTCCATAGTTGTTTATGGAACAAATTATCCTTTGCGATTTATTATTCATGATAGTATGATCTCGCATGATGCTCTTATCATGAAAATAAAACTTTTCCTATGAATATTACACAATTGACAGAACATGATGACAGAACTCAGCTTCATTAATGCCATTTGATTAATGAAACTGAGAAGTGCTAGCACATGTTTCATTTAGTGTACTGTGAAAATTAAAAAGTTTCGATTTTTTTTTGCAAAAGAAGCTATTTGAAATAGCTATGGGGATATGAATTTATGTATTCCAACTTTTGGACATGAAATGAAAAGGAATTTCACTAGTTTTTTGGGATTAAATTTCTTGGATTGACTCAACCATGAAATTAGTCCCCAATACATAGAAAAGATTTTACAGTAAACAGATTCAGTACACATATCCAAAAAATATCTCCATCTCTTTTTTTAAAATCTATCATGAACAAGCAATCAAGTTCTGAAGGGAGGCATTCATTAGGAAGGCATTGCAAACTATTACAGTAAACGAATGAGCCTCACCATGAGAAAACCAACATAGTGCATTTGTGACCAGCATGGATCCAGACCAGCCTGCGCATCTGCGCAGTCTGGTCAGGATCCATGCTGTCCACTTTCAAAGCCTATTGCAATTAAGAGAATATGTAAGCGAACAGCATGGATCCTGACCAGACTGGGCAGATGCGCAGGGTGGTCTGGATCCATGCTGGTCGCAAATGCACTATGTTGCTTTTCTCATGGCACGGCTCAAATTAGCACATACAAATACTTTTTTGTTCTTTACCAAACCTTCTTTACACCAAAGCTCACAAACCCAATCTACTGTAAGTACCTCCTCATATAATAAAGACCACAATTACTAGTATATAGATCATCAATTTCTCTTCCCACTCATCTAAAAACAGTTCCATTTTGCCTGTTATCAGAGACCACCTGTTTACAAAGACCATATTTTTACATTTCAAAAGAAATGATCTCTAGAGACAGGTTTACTGAACACTCAAACCTGTATAATAAAAAATGTCTTTTATATGCAAGTTGTTTTATTCACTGGTTTAAATACAGTGTTAATTTTTTAATAACAAAATGGCATATATTTATTTATTTATTTATTTGGGTTTTACGGTGCACCAACACAGTATAGGCATATATGGTCTTTAGTCCAAGTGGTCTCTGTTTTATACATGCTCTTTTCCACAGGCTCTGATAAACATTTTTGCAACATTGTATAAATGCATTAGTGTCATTTCGCCCTAAACTAAACATAAGAGCAGACACTTACAGGCTAGAAAACTGAAAATATAAGACAAAGGTCTCTTCAAATTCTCTCGTGTATCGTAAATCTAATATATAAATTGCACTATACCTTATCACAGCAAAAAAAACCTATTAAATTTTGGCTGTCAAGACTTAAAAACTAACAGAAATGTAATGTATAGTTTAAAAACCAAAATATCTGATGGGAACTTAGGAGGGGTACAATATTCAAAAATGTATTATACTACGTGAAAACTGCTCGAAACAACTGTAATAAAAAGACAATTCTTCACAGAATAAATGAATATTACATCACAGACTTCTAATACAGCATGTTTTATAAAGACATACTACAATAAATACACACATTAACAGAGGACCATTGATATGTTTACATTTCAATAACAAAAGTTTAAAATTTCACTTTGAATAATCTCATCTTACGTAAGATTTGTAGCTGTACAATTCTTATACAACAAAGGCGACCACCATAGTTCCCTTAAGTAGAAGTTGTAGGATGTTTGGCAGTACAGATTATAGATTTCCGCCAATCAACAATATTTCACAAAATGTCTTTGCAAACAACTAGCCTGATCAAAATTTTCTATGAAAAAGTTTGTAATTCGTTCTCCCAGGAATTGTTCTCAGCTGTATAATCAGGAGTTTGTCTCGGACTATAGTGAACCTCAGATGCATGAGAATGAGTTGTACAAGCAGTAAAAGTAATGCCCTGGGAAACTTGTGGTGAACATTTATTTCATAATGCTTCATAATTGTTACTTTAATACCAACACTACCATTTTACCTATTTGCTACCGGTAAGTTATATATTCTTCTCTCTTTTTCTGTTCATTCATGATTCCATCTTGCACTCCCCTGGCAGAAGAAATCACCCTTACCCTCCTCTGGCATTAATACTTGTGAAGAAATCAACCTCATCCTCCCTTGGTAGCAATACTTGTGAAGAAATCACTCTTCCCCTACCCTGGTATCAATTCTTGTGAAGAAATAAACTTGACCCTCCCCTAATAGCAATACTTGCAAAGAAATCAACCCAACCCTCCCTTGGTATCAACACGTGTAAACAAATCACCCTTAACCTTCCCTTGAAGCTATACTTGTGATGAAATCTCCCTGACACTGCCCTGGTAGCAGTACTGGTGAAAGAATTACCCTAACCTTCTTAGGGTATCAATACTTATAATTAAATCACTCTGACAATCCCCTGGAACCAGTACTTGTGAAGAAATCAACCTGACACTCCCATAGTATCGAAACTTATTAAAACCACCCTTAACCTTCTCCTGTAGCAATACTTGTGAAAAATGAACCTGACCTTACCCTGGTACCAGTTCTTATGAAGAAATCACCTTTACCATCCTATGGTTGCAATAGTTGTAAAGAATTTACCCTCACCCTCCTCTCGTAGCATTCTTTGTAAAGAATTCACCCTCACCCTCCTCTCGTAGCATTACTTGTGAAGACTTCACCCTCACCCTCCTCTCGTAGCATTACTTGTGAAGACTTCACCCTCACCCTCCTCTCTTAGCATTACTTGTGAAGAATTCACCCTTACCCTCCCTTGGTACAAATACATGAAATTGTGAAGAATTCCCCCTTACCCTTGCCTGGTACCAATATTTGTGAAGAAATCACTCTTACCTCCACCTCCAACATGTACCAATATTTGTGAAGAAATCACCCTTACCTCCACCTCCAACATGTTCCAATATTTGTGAAGAAATCACCCTTACCTCCACCTCCAACATGTTCCAATATTTGTGAAGAAATCACTCTTACCTCCACCTCCAACATGTACCAATATTTGTAGGGAAATCACCCTTTCCCTCCTCTGATAGCAATACTTGTGAAAAAAAAAATGCTGCCTGTTTTTTAAGAAAATTCTATCAAAATTGTCACAATATTAAGTATCTTAAACTTTTCATAGAACGGGAATATACAACTTGAGGGTAACTGTTCAGATAGCAAAGAGGCTGTGCCAAGTTCCTGTGTAACGTTTACCAAAGATCCACGTATTTCCCTCAATATCATTATCAGTGACAGATCATTTTCTTGTATACTGTATTCTACAAGTAAGTAAAATGAAATAAATGGCAATCTATAAAGCACTATTTTCATATAGAAGCTTATGAATTTACGCAATACATTCATAAATGTAGCTAGATACCAGAGTCATCCTACAACCCAAGCATAGATGAAAAGACAATGGAAACTCAAGTTGGGTTTGCAAGAATGTGATATCTTCTACAACAGTAATATTAAAACCAATTTTTCTATCCTTTCTTTGAGAGCAGCTTCAAGAAAGACATTTGAAATGCCAGAAATATAAAAAAATTTGAGCTACTTTGCCACAATTAACATTTATTCTAATATAACTAGCAATACTTAAATCATCGCAACAATATTATGTTGATGTCAGGTCGAAGTGATATTTAGGGCCATATATGCATCTAGAAATAGTGCTTTCAAAATTGATCAAATATTTTACTTAATATCATGTTCAAATCTAAATTTTACAATAAAAGGCATTTTAGAATCAAAATAATTTATAGCAAAACCATGTTTGAACACTATTTTTACACTCTGGTGGTTATACGTCCTTCAAAATAACTAACAAAATTATTACGCCCGACATGTAACAGCCCATCATGTATAAATAGTGTTAAAAGTTAAAACACGGTTTTGCTATTAATTATTTCTTAAATGTTTTTCAAATCATATCTCTTAAACAAACAAGAGGACCATGATGGTCCTGAATCGCTCACCTGCCCCCACATGAACTGAGTATGACGTGGTTTTTTCTATTATTTGACATAGTGACCTAGTTTTTGAGCTCATGTGACCTACTTCTGAACTTGATCTAGATATCATCAAGATAAAAATTCTGACCAATTTTCATGAAGATCCATTGAAAAATATGGCCTCTAGAGAGGTCACAAGGTTTTTCTATTATTTGACATAATAACCTAGTTTTTGAAGGCATGTGACCCAGTTTTGTACTTGACCTAGATATCATCAAGGTGAACATTCTCACCAATTTTCATGAAGATCTCATGAAAAATACGGCCTCCAGAGAGGTCACAACGTTTTTCTATTTCTAGATGTACTGACCTAGTTTTGACCGCATGTGACCCAGTTTCGAACTTGACCTAGATATCATAAAGGTGAACATTCTCACCAATTTTCATGAAGATCCATTGAAAAATATGGCCTCTAGAGAGGTCAAAAGGTCTTTCTATGTTGAGACCTAGTGACCTAGTTTTTGACCGCAGTTGACCCGGTTTCAAACTTGATCTAGATATCATCAAGGTGAACATTCTGACCAATTTTTATGAAGATCCATTGAGAAATATGGCCTCTAGGAAGGTCACAAGGGTTTTCTATTTTTAGACCTACTGACCTATTTTTGGACCGCAGCTGACCCAGTTTTAATCTTGACGTAGATATCATCAAGGTTAACATTCTGACCAATTTTCATGAAGATCCACTGAAAAATATGGCCTCTAGAGAGGTTACAAGTTTTTCTATTTTTAGACCTACTGACCTACTTTTTGACTGCAGTTGACCCAGTTTCGAACTTGACTTATATATCATCAAGATGAATATTCAGACAAACTTTCATACAGATCCCATGAATAATATGGCCTCCAGAGAGGTCACAAAGGTTTTCTATTATCTGACCTACTGATCTAGTTTTTGACCGCAGTTGACCCAGTTTCAAACTTGACCTAGATATCATCAAGACGAACACTCAGACCAATTTTCATAAAGATCCTATGAAAAATATGGCCTCTAGAGAGGTCTCAATGTTTTTCTATTTTTATACCTACTGACCTAGTTTTGGACTGCACATGACCGAGTTTCAAATTTTAACTAGATATCATCAAGATGAACACTCTGACCAAATTTCATGAAGCTCTCATGAAAAATATGGCCTCTAGACAGGTCACAAGGTTTTTTCATTATTTGACCTACTGACCTACTTTTTGAGGACACGTGACCCACTTTCGAAAATGACCTAGATATCTTCAAGTTGAACATTCTGACCAATTTTTATGAAGATCCATTCACAAGTATGGCCTCTAGAGAGGTCACAAGGTTTTTCTATTTTTAGACCTACTGATCTAGTTTTTGACCGCACGTGACCCAGTTTCGAACTTGACCTAGATATCATCAAGATGAACATTCAGACAAACATTCATACAGATCCCATGAAAAATATGGCCTTAAGAGAGGTCACAAGGTTTTTCTATTATTTGACCTACTGACCTAGTTTTTGACGACACGTGACCCACTTTCGAACTTGACCTAGATATCATCAAGGTGAACATTCTGACCAATTTTCATGAAGATCTTGTGAAATATATGGCCTCAAGAGAGGTCACAAGGTTTTTCTATTTTTAGACCTACTGACCTAGTTTTTGATTGCACGTGACCCAGTTTCGAATCTGACCTAGATATCATCAAGGTGAACATTCTGACCAATTTTCATAAAGATCCCATGAAAAATGTGACCTCTAGAGTGGTCACAAGAAGAAGTTTACGCAAGCACGCACGGACGGACGACGGACGCTGTGCGATCACAAAAGCTCACTTTGTCACTTTGTGACAGGTGAGCTAAAAATAAAATAATTACAGAATCTTCTTTCAAAGAATCCCAAAACAACACAAACAAAACATTTAACCCTTACCATGCCGGACACGATTTATTCTGCCTTTGTGACCAGTGTAAATCATGATCAGCCTGCACATCCATGTAGTCTGATCTTCATCTACACTTTTCACCATTCAGTCAGTATATTTTTGGTTTGCATCCCTATTAACAGTTTATGGTACTGACCAAATTGAAAGATGGACCAGTTCATTATAGAAATTTAGCAGGATAAGGGTTAAAAGTTCCATTATTATTTTACTAATCTGTAAAACACCATAAAAACTATTGTTCTTCATATACAGCAGATAAATGCAACCAAAAATGAGACAAAAAAGGAACATACTGCTACAAAATATAAACTATACAACATCAAAAAAGAAAAAATTATCTGAAACACATGTATAAAGTTTCAAGATTATTGTTATAAAAGTGGTAATTGTAAAATAGATAGAAAATCCATTTTTTAAAGAAATTCACCTATGGCCTAACAGTAGTAAATGAACAAGTGTGTGGGCTGTCTGGTCTAAGCCTAATGGTGGACAGTTTATTGAACATTAATTTTTCATTTGGGTTGCCCTCACAAGCCCTTTGTTTAAATTTCACTGTAGTGTATTTTTTGAAATTTTGTTATAAACAAGAGGGCCATGATGGCCCTATATCGCTCACCTGAGTTTAGTTGCTTGCTAAAACTAATTTCTTTGCATTATCTTCACCAACAAAAACTAGGTGAGTAGGTCATGGTAAAGATTATTCAAGATAACTACTAAAATCTGTTTAAAAATTAAATTTGTCGTTCAAATTTCTTTGTTTTTTAGCTTCAAAAACAAGAAAGTACCGGTAGGTCAGTAGTTCAAAGGTAAATATTAAAGACGAGTATTGAAATCAGTACCAAAAGTTATAAAGTGGTCCTAATTTCTATGTTGTACCTTCAAAAACAAGAAAGTAGGTCAGTAGGTCATGATTAAGACAATTCAAGATGAATATTGAAATCTGTATCAAACATTATGCTTATGGTCCAAATTTCTTTGCCACTGCTTCAAAAACAAATAAGTCCATGTAAAACAAGGGACCACCCGGGTGTGGCCTATATTGATCCCAGGGTCACGATTTGAACAGTCTTGTAGAGAACCACTACTGCATAATATATACTAAATATCTAAGCTCTGGGCTTTATGGTTTAAGAAAATAATTTTTTAAAGGCTTTTCCCTGTACAAGTCTATTTAAACCATGTGCCCCCGGGGCAGGGCCATATTTGACCCCAGGGGGATAATTTGAATACCCTTGGTAGGGGACAACTAGATGATGCTACATACTAAATATCAAAGCCTATGACCTGTGGTTTTGGACAAGAAGATTTTCAAAGTTTTCCCTATATAAGTCTATTTAAACCATATGACCCCCAGGGCGGAGACATATTTGACCCTAGGGGGATAATTTGAACAGTCTTGGTAGAGGACCACTAGATGATGCAACATACCAAATATAAAAGCCCTAGGCCCTGTGGTTTTGGACAAGAAGATTTTCAAAGTTTTTCCCTATATAAGTCTGTATAAACCATGTACTCCCAGGGTGGGGCCATATTTGACCTTAGGGGGATAATCTGAAAAATTGTGGTAGAGGACCACTAGATGATGCTACATACCAAATATAAAATCCCTATAACCTGTGGACAAGAAGATTTTTAAAGTTTTTCCTTTTAGTTGCCATGACAACCAGAGTTCACTATGGAATTCAATTCTTTGAACAATTTTTTAAAGAAGAACATCCAAAAAACATCCATGTGAAGTTTCATCAAAATTGGCCTGGTGGCACTTTGTGCTCAGGTGAGCTAAAAAAAAAAACGGCCTCAAATGAAAAGCTGTTAAATCAATATTTGTCAAAAAAAAAATTAAGTTCAATTTAAAGCAGTTATATATCTTTATTTGGCACCTTTTCCAAACTTCCTTGTTGAGTGAAAATTCTGTTACTAGTAGTTAATATACAAGGAGTTCTCTTCTTAAGTATACAATGAAAATGAGTGTCATCTTACTGGTAACACTGATTCGTTATTTATATGTTCTTAATGGAGAAAAGGTTTTGAGCAGAAAATGTCGACAGGATGACACTGTAACTATTGTGTGTAACCACATACCTGAGGATATTCCAACAGGAATTTTAAAATTTCGGCTAGATAAAGAAACACCAGACACTCTGGTACTAAATACTTCAACTTTTATGGATGAAAATTGGAGAAAATTACAATATTTGGAATTTACTGAAGATGAACATACACATTTAGTATTTAAAGATGGTTGTTTTAACCGACTGAAGTCACTACAGGAGCTCCATATACGTGTTTGGTACCCACAAATATTTCAAAACTCTTTTTCTGGATTGGACCACGTGAAAACACTAGAGGTCAATGGCTGTGGGAACCTCAAAATAGAAGACTTTAAATTAGCAATAAAAGGATCGAATATACTTCCAGGATTGAAAAAAATTGTTCTATCTAACTGGAACTTTTACACAGGTACATACGCTTTTGATGACAACTTAGTAGAAGCCCTACTTCCAAGAAACATAACCAACATTGACATCAGCAAGTCCCAAGTATCCGATTTAGACGTTACATCATTGGAGAGATTTAAATACTTAGAAGTTCTCAATGCATCCTATACAACAATTGGCAATTTTGATGATGCTACTCTGTCAGCAGATGTTGCAAAACATATACAAGTATTTGATCTATCTCACGCTGTACTGCCAAAAGAAGTAATACCTTTCCTACCTGGCAAACTAGTGATACACAACATCACTTTAGTCTTTTCTAGAGTTCGTTTTTGGGATTTACAAAAAATGTTTGCCCCAAAAACTGTCAACATCAGTGGCATTGTACCACATTTAACTTCTTTCTGGTTATATAACATTACAATACAAATAGACATAGATCCCAAATGGTATACAAAGACTATTAAAATACAACAAAATAACTTCAAACGAGTTGATGTTCGACTGCTTTGTGATAAGTTCTATTTTTCTTCAGTTCAGAACCTTGATATTACTGACAATGGAATGGAATTTTTGCATCCAACATTCCTGTCCTGTTTGCCAAACCTCAGGCGCTTAGACTTATCTAAAAACCAGCTGTACAAAATGGTTGATGAGGACAGTTTTTTGTTTCAGAATCTGTTTTCAGGACTAAGATATTTAAAACTAATTCGACTGTCAGCTAATGGTTTACAAAAAATTCCTTCCAAACTCTTTAAAAATCGACAATCTATTGAAGTAGCTGACCTTTCGTTTAACAGACTGGAGCAGGTGACCTTCAACTTAAGCGACCTTCAAAATCTGAAAGTTCTCGACTTAAAGGGTAACAACATTCATATTCTGGATTCCCAGTCTATAAACTTTTTAAACTCTATTCCACAAGGAAGCAAAATAAATTCTTCTAAAGCCAAAGTGATTTTGAGGCTAAATCCAATTTTATGCTCAGTTTGTGAAGCTAAACCTTTCATCCAGTGGCTTTTATCTACAAGTCTCATCAACATGGATTCTCCAAGGCTGAAATGCTTGGATGAAAATGGAAAAAACAAAGACATAAATGTCAACACTGCAGAAATGGTACAGAAAATCTGTGAGCGGAAAACAGTTATAATTTCCTTCAGTATTTCAGCAGCAGTGACATGTCTTATTATATTTTCCTGTGCAATAATCATATACAAAAGATACAAGCAAAAGAAAAAGAGTCGAAACAGAACAAATGTCATAAACAATTTAAGAGATGGTGAGGGGAAATACAAGTTTGCTGTATTTCTATCATTCAGCAACGAAGACGAAGAATTTGTTCACTCACATATACTGGAGCAACTCAATGAAAACTTACAACTGATGACTGGCATAGACAGAACTCTGGTCTGTACCGGAGACCAGCATTTTCGGCCCGGTTTTAACACCCATGAGGAAACCTTCAGATTGCTTGATGCCGCATCAGTCTTAATCGTAGTAGTTTCAAACAACTTCCTAGCTAGTAACTTTTGTCTTTCTGAACTAGATAAAGCTTATGAGAAGAGAATGCCAATTGTACTGATGCTTAAAGAACAAGTCGACCCTGACAACATGAAGTCAACACTGAAAACACTATATCAAAATAATACCAGAATTCTTTGGAACTTTGAAAATGGAGAATATGTTCTGAAAACATCATGGGAGAATGTTTGTAAATCTGTTCTAGACCTTATTGGCTGTCAAAAATAAGTATCTCTGTTAAAGATATTTTGTTGATTTATCTTCTGTAAATAGTTATTTCCACAAACTTTTGTAAAAAATTTCATTTGTTTCTATATAAAACAAGAGCTCCGCCAAGCGGGGCAATATATGCCAGAAGGGTTACATCAGAGGATGGGAGCAAAATTTAAAGGACTTGACTGTTGAAGCCCAAAGGACAGGAACAACAAAGGGAAGAAATTTAAAAAAAAACCTAAGTCCACAAAAATGTCCTTACCAGGTACAGGTATGTCAAAACACACCTAAAAATTGAAGGTACCATCCATGTTGTACCACAGAAAAGTGGGTAACATGAGCCACCTGTTTAAAATGGCAAACTGATGCTAAAATATTAGAAAGTAGGTCAGTAGGTCACATTCATGGTCACTGAAAGTCAGTTTTAAGATCGGTGTGCAAAATTGTACATGTCATCCAAATTTCAAGGCTGTATCTTAAAAAACAAGAAAGTAGGTCAGTAGGTCAAGGACTCAAGGTCACAGTCAAGTGACCCCCAATCGCTTGGGGTCATCAGGTAATTATAATTAAACAGTCTAGGAAATATGATCTGATAATATTTGAACTATTTATTCCTATATAACTCATATAAAAAGTGACCCCCTAGGCGGGGCCTCTTTTCATCCCAGGGGCATAATTTGAACAATTTTGGTAGAGGACCACTAGACAATGCTACATACCAAATATCAAAGGCCTAGGCCTTGAACTTTCAGACAAGAAGATTTTTATAGTTTTTTCCTATATAAGTCTATGTAAAACTTGGGACCCTCAGGGCAGGGCCTCTTTTCACTCCAGGGACATATATATTATCAGAAGGACTAAACCTATATTTGCATGAGGCTATAGCTAATATAAGCTGAAGAGAACTGGTAACTCATTTCCATTGCTTATTACATACCTTAACACATTAACAAGTATTCAATCATTCAAACCATTTGATATCAAATATCAACTGAATAAACTTTTTAATGCAACGGCAAAGAGTAAATTAATGTAAAAAAAAGAAAGTCACACAGCCATGGCTTGCTAACAACTAGATTTTGCCATGCTGCCCAGTACAATTTTATTAAAGCATATAAAAATGTAACGTAACATTTTGGCCATTGTATCTATCATGATGGGAAATTACACCTTGAGCATTTGTCTATAGTGAGCAAGTAAACAATACAAAGTGATTTTTTATTGCATTTCAAGACAATATAGCTTCTTCATGCCATCACTGAGCTACATTCTTGGAAAAGTATGGCTGATAAAAAGAAAATCAGTCTAAAATGCAGATTTTTAGTCCTAAAATCTATGTAGACCAATTTTGATATAGTCCGTCCAACATGTTGACACTCTAAACCAAAACAAAGCAAAATGAAAACAACTTTTTGACATTGAACTAATATTTGTAACCACATTTATTACAAACCAAAAAAGCTGGATGTAGCAGAAAATGGATGGATGCAACAATTAATATACAATGTAACACTAATAAAATACAAGGGGATTACATCAATAATGTGTTCAAGTCATGGAAAAGTTGTACATTTTTCATAACAAGAGGGCCAAGATGGCCCTAGGTCGCTCACCTGAGAAACACACCATAACAGTGTAAACATGTTTGACGTAGTGATTTCATGGAAAAAAATATTCTGACCAATTATCACTAAAATTGGAGCAAAAATCTTGAGTATAAATAAGTATTTTCTTTGACTTGCCCTAATGACCTAGTTTTTGACCCAAGATGACCCATATTCAAATTTGACCTAGATTTTATCAAGGCTATCATTCTGACCAAATTTCATAAAGATCAATTGAAAAATACAGCCTCTATCACATATACAAGGTTTTTCTTTGATTGACCTAGTGACCTAGTTTTTGAACCCAGACTACCCATATTCGAACTTGACCTAGATTTCATCAAGGCAACCATTCTGACCAAATTTTATGAAAATCCAGTGTAAAATACAGCTCCTATCGCATACACAAGGTTTTTCCTTGATTTGACCTAGTGAACTAGTTTTTTAACCCAGATGACCCATATTCGAACTTGACCTAGATTTCATAAAGGCTATCATTCTGACAAAATTTCATGAAGATCAGTTGAAAAATACAGCCTCTATTGCATACAGAAGGGTTTTCTTTGATTTGACCTAGTTTTTGACCCCAGATGACCAATAATCAAACTCAATGTAGATTTTATCAAGGCTATCATTCTGACCAAATTTCATGAAGATCAATTGAAAAATACAGCCTCTATGGCATACACAAGGTTTTTCTTTGATTTGACCTAGTGACCTACTTTTTGACCCAAGATTACCGTTATTCAAACTTGTCCTAGATTTCATCAAGGCAACCATTCTGACTTAATTTCAGGAAGATCAATTGAAAAATATAGCCTCTATCGCATACACAAAGTTTTTCTTTGATTTGACCTAGTGACCTAATTTTTAATCCCAGATGACCCATATTCAAACCTGACCTAGATTTCATCAATGCAATCATTCTGACCAAATTTTATGAAGATCAATTGAAAAATACAGCCTCTATTGCATACACAAGGTTTTTCTTTGATTTGACCTAGTGACCTAGTTTTTGATGACAGATGACCCATTTTCGAACTCGGCCTAGATTTTATCAAGGTTATCATTCTGACCAAAATTCATGAAGATTAATTAAAAAATACAGCCTCTATTGCATACACAAGGTTTTTCTTTGATTTGACCTAGTGACCTAGTTTTTGACCCCAGATGACCCATTTTCAAACTCGGCCTAGATTTCATCAAGGCAACCATTCTGACCAAATTTCATGAAGATCAGTTAAAAAATACAGCCTCTATCACATACACAAGCTAAATGTTGACAGACGACAGACGAGGGATGCCGGACATCGAGCGATCAGAAAAACTCACAGGTGAGCTAAAAATACATCATCTTGTTGATTTTGTTTGTGAATTGTGGCTTTCTCTTGCAATTTTCAGATATGAACAAAATATCACTCTAAATGTCTCCATTAGTGTTAGGTGGATAATTAAAAATTTTAAGGTATCTAACTATGTCAATTTTATTGCAAAAACAGGATTTTCCCCTGTGTAAAAATCATCTTGACCATGATCGACTATTACCTCCATAGATAGGAGTGCAGTACAGCAAAAAATGCCCAGCCTGTGTGACATAATAAATAATACTTTCAAATGACTATAAAACATAATATAAATATTTCAATAGACAATCATAAACACCTTCCAATTCAATCAATTACCTTTTCAAACTATTCATTTCTACTAAAAAGATGCAAAAATACAGGTTTTTTTTTTTTTACATATATTATATCATAATATTATATACATTCAATTTTTTTGTAACAAAATCATATATTCTATCTAGTCACAGAAACACAACAAATAATATATCTTTAGAGCACATACTATTTCAGCACAGCATTTCATCTTAATAATACTAACAACACAGTACCTTATAAATGGGATTTTTTACACCCTGCTAAATTTTACCATATTTCATAACAAAGTTGGATTAATTTTGTAGGCCGCATTATAAAACAGAATCATCAGATTATTTTTTACTTGTCTCCATAAAGAAAGTAATACAAACTCAAATTACCTATTTTTTTACTGCCAATCAAAAATTCTTTACCACAACAAAAATTCAAGTTATACAGTATCTCATTCTATACAAGTCTTTGTTGTCCTGGAGTTATATATATCAGAGATAAATATAATGCAAGCAGCAGATCTAATTTTATCCCTTCTCTTAACGTAACTACATAAACTATATCAGTCCCTGCTGTTCGAGAGTTTTAATGCATCGGAGAGCTTTCTTCGCTGCGGCACTTTTGGCAATACGATAGTTCCGGCCTACTCCAGTAAAAACACCCTTGCCTACCACATTGACTGTCACCCGTATTTTTCCATCCATAGTTCTCTCTGGTTTCCTGTAGAAAATAAAGCACATCAAATTGGCAAAAGAATAATATAACCCGTAATATTGCAGGTCAGTGTGGTAAAAGAAGTTTTGAAATTGACAAAAATTTATTCAACTTGGTGTGAATAAACATTCAGCGCAAAAACTACGGTAGTTTTCAGAAAGATTTTTATGACAATTTTCCAGATTTTGTGATGGCATAAGATTCATTTCTAGCAATATTACTGACAAAGGCAGGTACCTTGGTAGAACCGCTGACCTCCCAAAGGTCTAACCAATGTCTTCAACACAAGCAAATAATATCAAATCAAGAGCATTTACTTTTAGATGGGTTTTGAATCCTCTCCATACAATTTAGGTCATATGGAAACTTTCTTTTTCTAATGGTAAAGGTAAACTTAATTTCCCTTTCCAGCATTGTTTAAGGCACTTGAATAAACCTGAGGCTTATACCTACCTTCAGGGAAAGAATAGGACAGCTTGGTCTTGCTGACCTAGTGGGAAAAGAGGGATATCTTGGCTGTAGATCATCCCAGGGAAAAAATAACCTTCAAGTGTGATTGTGACATCATAATCTACATGTCTAATTTAATAACTTACAGTAACTTAGAAAATTTTGCAGTGATAGGCAAGAAAAAATCTCACATGTCTGCCTGTTTCTCATGACAGAGCATATAAGAAACCTTGCTACAGCTCAGTTTCTCATTCCCCACCGGCCCTCGTGTAGAGAAAACCCTGCCCTACACAGTAATTCCTAGTGGACCTTGCGATTAGATATCACTTAACTTCACCATTTGAAATGGAAACCTCCATGTACCATTACTATTTGGCTAGAAAGACCCTACGCAAATCATCCAAGTGTATGAGGTACATAAATAAGAAAAGCTTACTCAAACTTGGCAGTCTCAGGCTCCTGTTCCAACAATTCTCTCACTGGAGACTTGGGTATATTCTTCAAGTATTTGTCTGAAATAAACACATTATTATATAACTTCCATGTTTGAAAGTGGATATTACTGTTTTATCAGAAGTCCTCCTCATACACTGGTATCTAATGTAGAATGGATACGATTTTAACAGTTTTAAAATATTCACAAGCAGTGACATCCAGGAATTTAAAAAAATGTTGTGAAATACTACCTTCATATTACTCTTTTCTAAAACGATTTTTCAGCTTCGGTTTAGAATCACACCAACACAATTAAGGTCATATGTTTGTTTGTAAGCTTATTCATTCTCGCCACCGGTAACCCGTATGGGCGACTGCTCCAGAAGACTGTTAGTAGGAGGATAGTGCAAAATACAGAAGATGCTCTAATTCCAGAAGCTTCCCTGGTTCTTTAGCGTGCCAGGTGGAAAGCACCCATACATGGGACTCTTATCACAATGTTAGCAATTTTCAGTTGGAGGAGTGGGGGACAAAACTCACGACCCCTGGTTTCGTAGTCAGACAGTGTTACCACTGGACCACTGTGTCCACTCTTTAGGTCATATGGTGACTTTTCCAGCTTTTAATAGTGGATGAAGAACCCAGATGTCCCTCAAAGCATAGTTTCTGGCATGTGTAGGCACCTGGGTAGAACCACCTACCTTCAGCAAGCCAGCTTGATGGCTTCCTCAAGTGAAAAATTCTACACCCCAAGCTGGGTTTTGAACCCACATCAGGGAGGTTCAAGTGATTCTAAGTCAGCGAACTCAACCCCTTGACCACAGAAGCCCCTATCTGAAACAATTACAGTTTCTAGCTCTAGACCACAGACATTTAGTGAAAGGATGGATTATTGCAACAACATGACTTTTGCCCAGCAATAATACTTGTAACATGGAAACATGGTATTATATCAAATTTCTTATAACTATCACTTTTTTTCCCACAAATTTCACTGTAAGATCTACATTGCTATCATTTTTACCTATCTGTGGTTTCATAACTCTGTAGAATACCCTCCAGACTGTGTCTAGTGACATCTTGCTATCCAGGTAGATAGCTCCAGCCACTGACTCAAATATATCACCAAGAGCTTTCGGCACCTCCAGCTCCACATGTTCCTTCTCATGGTCCTCATCAGTCTAAAAACAGAAAGTTACATGCAATTAATTAACATATATATGTAGGACCATTTACCATTTGTAGTTTCTAGGTACCTTTTGCTGTCAATGCTCCGAGACTCTCTTATGTTTCTTTTCAAAGTCCTGGCCAGTCAATCAACGAAATTAAGCATTATAGTTTTATCATTTAAATTTCTAAAAGTAATTTTCAGATTAATTTCGTGTTATTTTACATAAAAATAACATTCTCCTTTTAAGCAATAAACGTTTAGTTTTTAAGAAGCAATGTATGGCTTTCAATCTGGTGAAAGTGGCTGAGGAAGGTGTCCCTCTGGATATTTCTGCATGCGGAGGAAAAAAACAAAACACTGCCCGCTCGAGCATCTATGACACAAGCCAACAGGCTCACACAAGCAAGTCATGTGCTTATATATATTTTCTAACATTAGATCACTCAAAACCATGGATAATTTGGATAGTTTGCTCACCACTTTGTGATCTTGAGTGGTCAGTGATTACTGTGTATGAATCTAGTCATTAATCATACAACATAATAATTGTAATCTGTGCCATTTTTATCATCAATCAGGTGCCATTTTCATCATCAATTAAACATCATTTTCATCATCAATTAGATGACATTTTAATCATCAATCATGTTCCACTTTCATCAACAAATATATCCCAATATATATCATCAAGCAAACTCCATTTTCATCATCAATTAGATCACATTTTCGTCATCAAATATACACCATTTTCATCATCAATATGATGTCATTTTTACAATCAATTATCTGCCATGTTCATCAACAGTCATACACCATTTTCATCACCAATCAGATTTCATTTTCATCATAAAACAGATGCCATTTTCATCATCAATCATAAGAAATTTTCATCACCAATCATATGCCAATTTCATCATCAATCATATGCAATTTTCATCACCAATCATAATATTATGCCATTTTCATCATCACTCATATGCAATTTTCATCACCAATCATATGTCATTTCCATCATCAATCATATGCAATTTTCATCATCAATCATATGCAAGTTTCATCACCAATCATAATATTATGCCATTTTCATCATCACTCATATGCAATTTTCATCACCAATCATATGCTATTTTCATCATCAATCATATGCCATTTTCATCACCAATCATATGCTATCATCATCATCAATCATATGCAATTTTCAACACCAATCATATGTCATTTTCATCATCAATCATATACAATTTTCATCACCAATTATATGCTATTTTCATCATCAATCATATGCCATTTTCATCATCAATCAAAGTTCAAAGCCCCTAAATCTAATCAATAATTACACAAACCTCATCATTTTCATCATCAATCTCATCTTCCTTCTCTTTCTGTCTGGACACAAACTTCTCTATCACATTGAACAATGATGGTGATATAGCTTTAAAGTACTTGTGGAAGTCCCACTTCACTGCCAGAGCTGCAAAGATGTTGTTGTTGACGAGGGCTGACCTCAGGTCAGTCAGTACACCAGGGCTGTACTTGTCAGAGTCCTCGTACAAGTGACGGGTAATTACATAGTCCAGAACTGCATCTCCCAAAAATTCTAATCTGTAAGATAGTTTATAATTAATCAACTTAATTCTTTCCCATTCAAGATGCATATAAATCTCGGGTTGAACATAAATGGTATAATCCTTAATCCTTATCATGCTGGACATGATTGATTCTGCCTTTGCGACCGGTGCAGATGCACTGTTTGCCATTCAGTCAGTATCTTTTTGGTATGCACCCCTTTTAATAGTTAATGGTACAGTTCAAATTTAAAGATAGACAAGTTCATAATAGAAATGCAGCAAGGTAAGGGTTAAATGGAGATGTAATTGCTCGAGTGTAACCTTTATTATTTTGCACCAAGTTTTCACAAAATGATTATGTTAACTACTGATGATGACTTCTTTTTGAACTTCTACTCTCACATTGGTTAGGAGACTGTAGAGACAGTCAAGTACTGTAGATCCTGTAATATCTGCACCAGTTTTATTTTAAGTTATATTTGCAAACAATGCATCTTAAATTCAAAACACTCCTAAATACATATTTTAAGCCTTATTAAGTCAAAAAGAATACTGTGAAATCACTAACACTTGTGGGGGACTAATTTACATGGATGTTGTGGTTGCGTAAATCCACAAAATTAAATCCGAAGAAAGAGAGTAAATTTCCATCCATTTTATCTTCAAAATTTGAATTCCGCAAATTCCTATCCCAATGAAAAAGCCGTTTTGGCCCGAACCATGAAATTTCATGCCTGTGCAATTAAATCGTTTTACAGCAATCAACTAAAGTGAGAACTCTTAACACTGCGAATATGTCTTGTCTATCAAACTGCAAAATAAAAGTAAAGCAAATATAATTCAATCTGCAGAAAAATCCAAACTGTCTACATGTCCATTCCATATGGAGTCCGATGCTCTATCCCAAGCTCCATAGTGCCAACCCACTTTTTATATATTAAATGCTACAAAATATTAATGAAATTTTTGAAATTTTCACAGTCTTACCTCTGATAACAGTCAGTGACTGTGTTGAAGTGATATGAAGCATGTGTAAAGGCCTGGAGTAGGTAGGATCTATCACAGAATGTGTACCCGATTTTCTTTTCAAAACCCTCGTACCCATCTAGAAGATGTTCCAAGATGTGGTCAGCCTCTTGTGAGTGTCTTATGAATGGTGAAGACGGACACGGTAGGCGATCAAATTCTGTGTCTTTTACCTATGAAGTTAAAAAATCAAGGATTAGAATAAAAACATTCTTTGTTTTAATATTTTCATGGTTTACACGTATATGTCGTAGTAAAAATAGTCTTTTATACCATTATAAATTCTGTGTATTAGGACAATGTAGAACAAAATACGGTAAAAAGTATTAAAGCCCCTTAACAATCTTAAATTACTGTAAACTGACTTTATATTGAAGCAGTTACTAACAATGAATAGGTAATATAATAGAACTGTCATATTAAAATAATTCCTACACAGAAAAAAATGACAAACTTGCAAAATTTACCCTTTTCAAGCATTATTTTGACTGTATTGCATTTGATATTCTTCCTCAATAGCATTTATCTTTTAGTTAGGCTTAACATCACACCAACAAAATTACAGTCATAGGCAACTTTTCATGGTGGATGATGATCCCAGGTGCTCCTCGGAGCATTCAGATGGTCACCTTGGTAGAACCGCTGACCTTCTGTAAGACAGCTGCATTGGCTTCCTCACATGGAAGAATTCTACACCCTGAATTCTATACTAAAACCCACAGCGGTAAGGGGCAAGTGATTTGACATCTAGGACCATAACCACTCTGCCACAGAGTCCTCCTTTCACAATGTTATTTCAGTTATAAAACAGTGTTCTACTGATTTAACATTCTTCAAGTTCTGGCTCTGATATATATTTAATTGGATATCGTAACTGACTAACAATTTCCCGACAAAAATAGTGATTAGGAAAATTAAAGACATTTGATGTCCTTAGTCAAGGCAAAATGGGTAATATCTGCCCCTCTCAAGTATCATGCAAAATACCATAGTCTGAGGTCAGGAATTCATATTAATCATAATTCTAACAGGACCCGATTCATTTTCCTAGTTAACAAAGAAAGCTGAAAATTGTGTGTTATTATACAACAATTCCTTTTTCTGACATCACAATTATTACATCATAGCATCAACCGGCATAGCTGCACACTGGAAAAGAAACCAATAGAAAACAGGCAAATATCTATTGGATGTCGTCAATGATGTACTTTAAAAGCCTTGGTAACATTTTAGAATCGAAATAATCATAATTATCTAATTTAGTGATTTACTCTTGAATAAAATAATTGTCGTTCAGATGCATTTTATTATATCACTCGGGCTGCACCCTCGTAATACAATTCCTTCGCATCTGATCTACAAACAATGATTTTATTCAGCGACAAATCACTAAATGAGATTTAATATTTTAAACATACATACAGAGAAATCATTATGTGTGGGGGACAACCTTTTTAGGGTTCCTTGGTTGCAAATTACACCTCAACAGAAAAATTCATTTTCCATAGAATATGAAATCAACAATTCAAGGGTAGAAAGAAAAACTGTTTTATCTCAAATAAAAGTGTTACAACAGTTTTGCAGTCTGCCCTCAAAATATATGACCATGAAACTGTCATTTTGGTTGAAACCATAAAATTAAATGTACCTCTAATTGTCTTATTTCACAGTATTAATATTCACAACACATACCTCAATATCTTCTCCTTCTTCATACTTTTTCTTTGGAAGAACTTTCAGACCCATCCATGACATCAGACGTAAGGCGGCCATTTTGTCACATGATGTAAGGTAGCAGCCAATCAGAGCCTCCATACAGTCAGCTATACTCTTATCAGGCAGACAATGATGTAACTGTAAACTGTAAGGCAGGAAACTCTGCTGTGCCTCAATTCTGTCTCCTTTTAGGAACTCTTCATCTTTTGCCTTTGCAATCTGATCCGCTTCGTCTAACTCTGTAAGAAATTTCTTCATCTCCAGATCAAGTTCCGAATTCTTCCTCTTCAATTCCTCAACCTTACCATTCTGACTGTCCAATGATTTCTGGCTTGAAAATACAGTGGATAAAGTTTTATGTATTGACAAAGGAGCAACATAAACCTTTGGTACAGGCCCCTTTCTTCTATCTTCATTGATAACGTAACCAGGAGGGAGCCAGTTCTCGTATGGTTCGAACTTGGTCGAAATCATACATTCTGCCAAACCTTTTCTTTTACCCAACCTGTACAAATTGTAGTTACTAACTTGCTTACTTCTAAGATAGCTTAGCTTTCCTTCATGTATTCCTGGGTATGAGCAATATAGGTACACAGTTATTGCATATTTCAGAAAAGAATCCCCGATTGTCTCCAGTCTTTCCAAACTGAAGAAATCATTGGCATTGGACATGGTTAATGCCTGAAGTATCTCACAAGGACTTGGCCCAATGAATGTGGAGAGATCCATATCTTCATCTAGAGAGATCAAAGGTTCTGGACATTTATCCTGGTCTATATCAGTTTCATTCTTCTCTATAACAAACTTCTCAATATTTGCAAACACATCAACTACCTCATCACTTTCTGCTTCTTTCAAATTCATTGCATCTTTAATATCTACTTCATCAATTTGTTCATGTACTGTTTCAGCACTCTGTGAATCTTGACATTTTACTATGTCTTCATTTTCTACTTCAACTTTATCATTTTCTGTCTCAACTTGACAGTTTTCGTCTACCTCTATCTCACTTCTTTCCGATTTGTGACTATTCACTTCTTTTTTACTTTCTGTTTCAATAATTACTTTTTCATTTTTCATTTTTGTTGACTTGGTGAAACCATTTATACCATTATAACCCCTTTTTAAAACATTTTCCTTCATTTCTCTAGCTTTACATTCATCATGACTATCTACAGAATCAATGTCTTCTTTGTCTTCTTCACTTACAAATCCATTCAAAAGAGCTGGTTTCTCTTTACTTTCACATGCACCCTTTGATTTACTACTCTCTGATTTGCATACAATCTTTATTTCATCAAATTTGGCAGCTTCAGATTTTGAGTCATCTTCAACAGTCTGGAATGTGTTTAGTTTATCAGCTGTTTTACTAATACTATCACAGTTATCTTCAGTACTGTCTATGGCACGATCAGAACATTTATTGCACCTTGTAGTTTTATCATGAGATCTATTTATGCATTGGTCCTTGACAGAAATATCTGCTTGATTTTTTAAATTGCACTTTTCTTCTAAGTCTACAGATAAATTATCTATTGTTCTTGAGTCATCATCAGACTTTAAATTTGCATTATCTAAAGCAGTGTCACATATACATTTTTCAGATTTACTGCCAGATTCTTCATTTATTTCACTTTTTGCATTATCAATTTTCTCTTCATTTGTTTTGATATCCTTCTCTTCTACATCATCTTCCTCACTTTCATTTCCCTTTGGTTCTGCTTTATCATCTAATGTTTCCTTTGAATTATCTTCAACTGACTTAGAATTTGTTTCTGTGTTTTCAGTTAGCGGTTTCAGATGTTCAGGACTTGTATCTATTCCAAAATCTAATTTTGGAAATTTGTAATCTGTGGGAAGTTCTGAGATTCCAATTTTTGTTTCTGTAGCAATATGTTTTCTAATCTCTTCTCCAAGGAGCAGGTAGTTCATGCGATACAAGATGGCTGGCAAGCAGACGGCTTTCCTCCACAAGGAGGCCAGAAAAACATGTATATCACATAATTCTGGTACTAAGATTTGTTTTTGTTGCAGATTCTCTCTTCTTGCTTTTTTTGTTTCCGCACTACTGGTAGGTAGCGGAACACCTTTCTGATTCATGTAGCGGGGTATGAGGAGATTAAGTCTCGCAGACGTGTGATCTACGTCAAGCAACGGCTGTTCCGTACTTGTTATTTTCAACCCATATTTGGCAGAATAATAATCTTTAAATGTTTTATACAATTCTGGTGATGGGAATGGAGACAAAGGGTTAAGATCAGATCTGATTTCAGCTACGTAGAAATACTGTGGCTGGTCTATGTTCCTGTAAGATGGCATAACAACAGCATCTTCAAAGTCCTCAGCATTGAACTGAAACACGTCCTCTGGGTCCCGAGGTTTTGATGGACTGTTACTGGCCTCTACAACTTTCTCTGTGAATTGCCAGTCTATTTGTATTGTATCAGCATCATCTGAAAAAAAAAAGACACAGATTCTCACATTTAATAAGACTGTCCATAAGACAGTGCACTTGACTATTCTCATTGCTTGACTCTGAATTAAAGCTTTGCCAGTAAAAACTTTATAAAACATTAACCAAAACATTCTAAGTTAAAAAGGGACATAATTCTGTCAAAATTCAAATCAGAGTTATGTGGATTGTTTCTCCTGGTGTAACCTTTAAATAAGTATTTTAAGTTTCAAGTCAATAGCTTTAATAGTAACAGATACTTGACTTTATCAAAAACTTTATCCGACACTGGGGCGAGTGCAATAGCTCTACTTTTTCTTCGAAAAGTTGAGCTAATAACTATTTAATATGTAATATAAGCTACAATTATACTGCTATCAACCATAAAATATTTGGTAACACATGCACTTATGACATTCTTAACAAAATGTGAGAAAGAGCTGTTGGCCCAATTCTTAAAGACCATATGAGCTAACATAAACTTGCAAAGGATATATGTTTGTTTCTATCAGTGTTAGATAAAAATATCTGCCAACAGGCAATTACCCTATGAAGTTTGACAACTTTCAACCAAAGAATTCATCATTTATTCATTGGAAACAGTTATCAGTCACCTTGACCTTGAACTACAGTCCCCCCAAATTATGCTTTGGGTATTTTACTGACCACAGGCAATCATCCAATTAAGCTGTAGTCCAAAGGGCATTCTAGTTATTGATCAGAAAACACAAGTGAGCCGTGCCATGAGAAAACCAACATAGTGGGTTTGCGACCAGCATGGATCCAGACCAGCCTGCGCATCCGCGCAGTCTGGTCAAGATCCATGCTGTTCGCTAATGGTTTCTCTAATAATAATAGTCTTTGAAAGCGAACAGCATGGATCCTGACCAGACTGCGCGGATGCGCAGGCTGGTCTGGATCCATGCTGGTCGCAAACCCACTATGTTGGTTTTCTCATGGCACGGCTCAAGTGTCTACCAATGGACCAGCAAAACAATATCCTTCATCTTCTTCAAACAAGGGCACAACAGGTGTACATACCTATATATTTCCTCTGACCACGTGAACTTTCTCTAACACAAATACTACTGTGTTGGTGCGCCGTAAAACCCAAATAAAAAAAAACTAACACAAATACAGGTTGTGTTCGACAATCTTTCATATATTTCATTAAGCCAAGCGTTGGTTCCCATTCTGTTGGTAAGCAACAGACATTTTTTTTGTTCTGAAATGACTGATTCCCGGCAGAAATGTTTTTTTTTCCTTCATTCATTTTCGACCAATATTGTGTGTGTTCAGGGTGGGTTATTAATAGAAATATCAATATTTTTCAGATAATTCTGTAAGTTTATTTTCGTTGTAGGAAATTATTCAGCATAAAAATCATCAAGCACTGGTTCAATCACTCCAGAGTTTGTTAGAAATGAAGAAGAATAATTGACTTATTCAGTTACCTTCCTTATTCAGAGGAACCACTAGGTATCCCATTGTGCTTAAATCAGGATGGAAATCCATTGGATCCTTCTCAAGCCTCAGAACATTTGAGAACAGGAACCTGTGGAACGTCTTCAGTTTCTCTAGTTCCTCTCCTTTCAGAGTTACTTCTCTTGATAACATATTCACCGCTACAGTGACCTCCCCTGATCTTGTGAAAACTGGGAACATAGGCACCTACAAGAAAATTGAAATACATCTTACAATATCAATTTAGACTGCATTTCTAAAACGTTCCTCATGAGGAAAAATACATTCCTACAAGATACAGAACATAGATGATTCCCTGTGAGAAAAAAAAAACCTACACGATAAGGAACCTAGCGGATGTACAGATGATCCGAGATAGAAGCCTTTTACAATACCGCCACCGATAACTTACCTATGACAAAAAATTAAAGTCAAAACTTTGTTTTGATGTGTTTTAAGTGGTACTCCCACATTGTGGGTCATATTGCAACATTCCAGCTTTAATGGTGGAAATACATGCAAGATGCTACTCCAGATATTATTTCAGGCAAAGACAGGTATCTTAGCAGTAGAACTAATCTTCCAGAAGCCTGTTTGATATCTTCCTCAGATGAGAGATAAACAAAGTCCTCTTTTTTTCTTTTTTGTGAGGGGGGGGGGTGTTTAATGTCACACTGACAAAATTTTAGATCATACAATTCCAGCTTTAAATGGTGGAGGAAGTCCCCACTTCTTTCTTCCAGCATTGTTTCAGGCAAAACAGTACACTAGTGTAGAACCAACAACCTTACATAAACCCCCCTTGATTTCATTAACCCTTAGCCTGCTGCAGGCGAATTTAACAGCCTTTGCAAACAGCTTTGAACCAGATCAGACGCCGATTAAATCGGCGTCTGATCAGGTTCCAAGCTGTTTGCTACTCTGACAATATTTCTTCCAATTTTGGAGCAAATTGAATGAACTTTACAATTTTAGCAGACGACATTTCCAACAGACGACAATTTATCTAGCATGCTAAAGGTTAAAAGAAAGAATTCTAAATCCTAAAGGAGGTTTCCAACCCAAAGTGGTGAGAGGCAAGAGATTCAAAGTTAGCAACCTTAAGCACTCAGCCACAGTGGCCCTTAAACCCACAGCTGAAAGGTGCAATTAACCAACTATGTCCTGGATGACTCCACCAAGTAATCCCAAAACATTTACGTTTCTATGATTTTGCTGTTGGAAGTTCACTTAAAGGTGAAGGTTCACAGTGATGATTGGTCTAAGATCATTCATCCTCCAAAGCATGTGTGGAAGATGTCCATTACTTGAGGAAATCAGGTTTGCACTACTAAGAAATTAAGAAACTAACCGAAAAACTTTTGAAAATTTCTTTACACCAAACAATCTTACCAGTGGTATAGTTTTAGTTGTCAATATTCCGAAACACCTGGGTGTATCCTCTGGAGCATTGAGTTTTCTCCCCCTGGTGTTCTGATCTTCAGTAATAGGTCCAGTAAGTTCCATGTCTATTATGTACAGGTAACACGGGGTTTCTGCTTCTGGTACTGTCAGCTGTAGGGCAGTTGCTACCTGTAAAAACAAAATGATCAATTAAAAATCTCTCAATGCCAGCAATTTTTCCAAATCTACAAGTAATATAACAATTATAACCTTCATCAGACATTTTCAACATGAGATATGTAGCTGTTACATTATAACACTGATCATAACTGTATAGAAGTTTTACTGCCATCAGAACATACATGGGATCAAGTATTCCACAACAGCCACCAGAGGACAGCAACACTGGACTATTCAAGAGCCATGTCAATTGAATGAATGTAAAGTTGAAAATGTCTGGTCATCACAGTGAATAGGAGTGTGAAGTTTTCACTTATTCCCGTAAGTGGGTACTGAGATACCAGCTTACATGCAAAAACTTAACCAAATTGGGATGCCAGCATGGACGTCCACTTATAAGGGAGTCCAATAGCTCTATCATATTCTCCGAATAGTCGAGTTAAAAAGTAACTGATAAAATCGCAATTATTTTACTTTTTTTCACTAATCTGCTACTTCATAATTAATGCAGTATTTGCATGTGATCTGATTCAACTGATTATGCTTATTTTCAAGAAATAGATCTGTGTATGTTATTTATTATTCAAACATTACAAAGAATAAAATAATGACATTACAAAACTGGAGCTTGATCTGATAATAGCCTTAAAATGTTTGCCAGCCCTGTCTTCACAGTCCTAACCGGCTAAATAAGGAAACTAACTTTTTCATATTAATACTGTTTATGTTAGGTGGTCCCTGATCTGACATATGTATGAAAGCTAACTTTTTTACAATTATACTGTTTACATTTAAAGTAGCCTTTTACACGCATTCTGTTTACGTTTGATAGTCCTTGGTCTGACCTACATTAGAAAACTAACCTTTTTACAATAATACTGTTGAAGTTTGATAGCCCCATGTTTGGCCTATGTAAACAAAACTAACCTTTTACAATAATACTGTTTACATTTGATAGCCCCACAGCTGACCTATGTAAGAAAACTAACCTTTTTACAATAATACTGTTTACGTTTGGTGGTCCCTGGTCTGGCCTACTTAAGAAAACTAACCTTTTTACAATAATACTGTTTACGTTTGGTGGCCCTGGTCTGGCCTATGTAAGAAAACTAATCTTTTTACAATAATACTGTTTACGTTTGGTGGCCCTGGTCTGGCCTATGTAAGAAAACTAACCTTTTTACAATAATACTGTTTACGATTGGTGGCCCTGGTCTGGCCTATGTAAGAAAACTAACCTTTTTACAGTAATACTGTTTACATTTGGTGGCCCTGGTCTGGCCTATGTAAGAAAACTAACCCTTTTACAATAATACTGTTTACGTTTGGTGGCCCCTGGTCTGGCCTACGTAAGAAAACTAACCTTTTTACAATAATATTGTTTACGTTTGGTGGCCCTGGTCTGACCTAGGTAAAGAAAACTAACCTTTTTACAATAATACTGTTTACGTTTGGTGGTCCCTGGTCTGGCCTCCCCTAGATGATCCTCTTCTTCCTCCCAGATATCTTCATCCTCGTCTCTCTCAAACATTTCCTTTCCTACAGGCATCAAGTTGTCATCTAATTCTCCTGAACAAATGAAACAAGCTACATTGATTTCAACTGTTGTTACTGACTGAATAATATTTGTGATGGTTGTATTTTTGCTAAAAACTCATCACATGCAAAAACTGAAACAGTCACATTATCTCCAAAAGAATAACCAGCTTTGAAATATATTGAAAAAACTCAATAAAGCTTATAGCTTGTTGTCTATCAAAAGGCAAAGTAAATAAGATACTAAATCTATATAGTCTAGTACATAAATTTACAAATACTTGTTCCACTTTTTTGTCGGTAAAACGTCACACAGACACAATTATAAGTCATATTGCGAATTCCCAGCTTTTCACGGTGGAGGAAGACCCCCAGGTATCCCTCCTGGCATTATTTCATCACAGGTGTGGACCTGGGTAGAACCATCAACCTTCCGTTAACCAGCTGAATGGCTTCCTCACATGAAGAATTCCATGCCCCAAGCATGTTACACAAAAAATCATTTTTCACAAGAATTAATACAAAACTTTTTGGATGTATAATCAGACACAGGTACTTGTACAATATCAACTGTCATTGTACTGTAGCAAAAAAAAAAAATTGTACATGCAAAATCACTCGATCACCTTGCTTATGTAAAATTTAAGAAACGGTACGGAAATCATACTGTGTATAAAATCTAGAATTTCAATAAAACAGAACAAATACGGTTTATTCATTTTGCTCAGGTAAATCTTAAATGATAATTGTTGAAACGGATCAGGGGTCTTGTGGTTAAAGTGCTCTCAACTTAACCTGAAGACCATGTGTTCGCGCCCAACTGCTGTCATGACTGAACCTTCTCGTGTGGCATCAGAGAACTGAATAATTGGATAACATTTAACACAATCGTGCTAATATTGAATAAGTTGACACCTAACAAGAGCTGTCAGAGGACAGCAATGCTCGACTATTCAACAGCCTTGTCGATTGAATGAATACGGAAGTCGAAAAAGGGGCATAGTTTAGTAAAAAAGCAAAATAGGGTTATGGAACCTGCATAGTGCTAATCAGCTCATGACAGTGGACAAGTGTGTGAAGTTTCAATCCATTCCCATTAGTGGGAACTGAGATACCAGCTTACATATAAGAATTTAACCAAAAACTCCTAAGGTGAAAAAGGGACATAATTTTGTAAAATGCGAAGTTGAGTTATTGACCCTTTGCACTGCAAGTCATATCATGACATCGAACAGGTGTGTGAAGTTTCAATCCTTTCCCATTAGTGGATACTGAGATACCAGCTTACATACAAAAACTTAACCAAAAACTCCTAAGTTGAAAAAGGGACATAATTTTGTAAAAAAGCAAAATAAAGTTATGGGACATGCTTTGTGCATGTCAGATCATGACAATGAACAAGTGTGTGAAGTTTCAATCCATTCCAATTAGTGAGTACTGAGATACCAGCTTACATACAAAACCTTAACCAAAAATTTCTAAGTCAAAAAAGGGGCATAATTTTGTAAAAAGGCAAAATAGAGTTATGTAACCTGTGCAGTGTAAGTCAGTTTATCACAGTGAATAAGTGTGTGAAGTTTCAATCCATTCCCACAAGTGGTTGCTGAGATACCAGCTTACATACAAAAACTTAACCAAACTGGGACGCGGACGCTGACGCATGGGCAAGTCCAATAGCTCTACTATTCTATGAAAAGTCGAGCTAAAAAGTAAACGCATCAATTCTTTATTCATGCTAAACTATAGATGTTAAAGCTATACCTTGTTTATGTAAAATCTTACACATCTTCAATGCCACAGCTTGTTTTGCTCTCAGTTTTGTTCCCATGGGAACCCCCTAAATGAAACAGAAATTAAAAAAAAGAAACTGTTCTGTTGTATATAAGAGTGTAGACAAATGCTTGCAAATGGAAACACAATTTTGGCTGCATTTTCCTTTCTGCATTTTTGGAAGTGCTAACAGGAAATATTACACATTATGTTATATAAATATAAGAACACCTTCACTTCAAACTTGTAGAAAGTTAGGCAAAAATATAAGATAATCCAAATTACATCCTCCACTAAAAAGTTTATAGGAAGTCTGAGGCATAAACAGAATATTACTTAAACTACCTTATCCACTGACGAGTTTATTGGAAGCTCAAGGCATAAACAGAAAATTACCTGAACTGCCTCCTTTACTGGAGAGTTTATAGGAAGTCTTAGGGATGCTGTGTACACATTCTTTCCATTCTGCTCCTCCTCTGTTATTGTACAAGCCGGTGTAAGATGGGTGAAGGCATCACTGGGTAATTTTGCACAGTATCTGTAACATATTTCCACAAAGAAAAGTAACACCTTACTCAGTGTAAAATGGATGTCTAAATGACCAATCTCCTGATTAAGACATTCATTAAGAATAATCGATACCAAAATCAAATAGCTTTTATCATATTTCCATAGAAAACAAGTGAATGAAGTATTGCCATGCAATACAAAGTCCCCTACTGGAAGGCACCTAATTTTTTCTACTGCAGTATAACATAATGAACTGATATCTGTCAATGATGTATAAACAATATTGTACTACATATACAATGTGTTATAACATTATAACAACACACTTGAATTAAAATGTGCATATATAAAAACCCACAGTTGTTTTCATATTGAATTTTTTTTTTGGCTGATTATAAAAATGTTATCATGTAAGTTATCAATAGTAACAACAAAGGGAAATTAATCTTTAAAAAAAAAAAAAAAATAAAATAATAATAATATAAGTCCACAAGAAACTCTTTACCAGGTAGAGATAGGTCAAAATACACCTAAAAATTGGATGTAACATGCATGCTGTACCACAGAAAAGTGGTCTCGATTTTTCTCTACCGCCAGTAATAAAAAAGTTACAATAAAATCTATTTATAGTAACAACAAAGGGACGTAATTCTAAAAACCAGGGAGCCTCATGGTGGTGAACATTTGGTCCAAGTTACATCAAAATCCCTCCATGCATGAAGAAGAAATGTTCCGTACAAAGTCATTCTTGAATTTGACCTTTGACCTCTAAATATGACCTTGACCTTAGATCTAGGGACCTGGTTCTTGCGCATGACATGTTGTCTCATCCAGGGGAATATTTGTGCCAACTGATATCTAAATCCTGCTTTGCATGACAAAGTTATAGACCGGACAGGAAAAAAATCCTCTTGACCTTTGATCTCAAAGTGTGACCTTGACCTTTAAGCTAGGGTACTGGGTGTTGCACATGACATGTCGTCTCATCATGGGAAACATTTGTGCCAAGTAATATTAAAATCCCTTCATGGATGACAGAGTTATGGACGGGACAGGAAAAAAACTCTGTTGACCTTTGACTCCCAATTGTGACCTTGACCTTTGAGCTAGGGGTCTGGGATTTGCGCATGACACATCGTCTCATCATGGGGAACACTTGTGCTAAGTGATATTAAAATCCCTTAATGAATGTCAGAGTTATGGACCGGACACGAAACAGACCCTGTACATGCTATGTTAACATTTGACTGCTAAGTGTGACCTTGACCTTTGAGCTAGGGGTCTGAAAGTTGTGCATGACACATCGCCTTATTATGAGGTACATTTGTGCCAAGTAATATTAAAATCCCTTCATGGATGGGAGAGTTATGGACCGGACAGGAAAAAAGCCTTGTTGACCTTTGACCTCCAATTGTGACCTTGACCTTTAAGCTAGGGCTCCAGGTTTTGCGCATGACACGTCGTCTCCTCATGTGGAACATTTGTGCCGAGTAATATTAAAATCTCTTCATGGATGGGAGAGTTATGGACCGGACAGGAAAAAAGCCCTGTTGACCTTTGACCTCCAATTGTGACCTCGACCTTTGAGCTAGGGGTCCGGGATTTGCGCATGGCACATCACCTCATCATGGGGAACATTTGTGCCAAGTAATACTAAAATCCCTTCAAGGATGGGAGAGTTGTGGACCGGACAGGAAAAAAGCCCTGTTGACCTTTGACCTCCTATTGTGACCTTGACCTTTGAGCTAGGGGTCCGGGTTTTGCGCATGACACTTCGTCTCATCATGGGGAACATTTGTGCCAAGTAATATTAAAATCCCTTCATGGAAAGAGTTATGGACCGGACACAAAATTGCGGACGGACGGAATGACGGAAAGACGGAATGACGGAAAAGAGCATTCCTGTAGTCACCAAAACTGGTTTTCAACCAGTAGGGGACTAATAACATTATAGTTAAAAGACTTACCTATTAACCAACATGATAGACGAGTCTAATGTCACTTTCAAATCACTCCACCCTCCAGCAGGTATAAACGGCTCTACCTGTGTATCACAATCACATCCTGAATCTTGACTCGTCTCCTCGTCTGGGACTCTCCTGCTTCTCCTGATTAACACCTAAAAAAATTTGCATATGCCTTAAAGGTACTTTACTCATTCAGATATATTTCATGTAATACATCCATGGTTTATTAATACTATCTTACATAATAATAAATGAAACAAAAAGATATTGTGTTATCAAATTTTGCTACAATCTAAACTAAATGTCTACCGGTATATGTGAAGTTGCAAAAAAACATGTGGAAAATCTTCAAACCAAGAATATAAACATAAACTCTAACTGACTTACATTGTCTGTGCTAACAAAAAGAAAGGTTTTTTTAACTATGTTTGTCACCAAAACATGAGAAATATCGATATTACATCAGGAAGGACTTTAAACAGGGCCATACAAGACACATTTAGATCTAGTTTCTGTAACTTCAACCAAATTGTTTAAGAGGCGATGTCATTTGAAGAACTGACAACAGATGGTCAACTGACAGCGAGTAATTGCAACAGCTCACCTTGAGCTAAAAAACGGACACAAAACTCCAGACAAAATATGCATAACTACCGGTATTTAATGTTGATGTATTCCAAGTTTCATTTGAAATATTTTAATTGGACTATTAGAGGAAATTCGAAATCCAAAAAGACCAATAACTCCAGAGAGATAAAGTCCCAAAGAAATGTGCAAGTTCATGTTGATGTATACACCAAGTCTAAATTCAACTGGATGGAAACTTTAAGAGTTGAGTGCACAAGAAAGTGTGATGGACAGACAGACAGTTCAAACAATACATGCCTCCCGAATTTCCGACACTGGTGACATAAAAATTTATATAATCTGTAAGACAGACCAACCTTTTCAATCTCATGGTATGTTTTGAGCTCAGTCATAAACTCATCATAATGCTCTCCTTCAATGAGAATGATATACTCTGCATCTCTTGCCCTAGCTCGACCCTATGAAATACAAGTAGTTATTTTTTGATGAACAAATCTGATGAGTATCAGGCAATATTAGGTTACTACATTTAGTCACTGCATAGAGTAAGTTTTTCATTTGCACTCACTGTTCTGTCCGAACAGAAGGAGTAATTCATTACCATATATATACTGTCTCAATACAAGCACATTCTGCATTGCTGAATGAATAATCATCAGACTGAAACATGTACATTTGAATGCCTGTATGAACTCTGATACATAATAGGTTATGAGGGCGTGTTATATAAACTTAAATAATCATATTAATTGTATAACAAAAAAATTACTTATCAAATTATTACCTTGGAATGACTGTATGACTTGTACGTTTTCGGAACATCAAACCTAACAACAAAGTTGCACTTCGGAACATCTACGCCTTCTTCAAGAACATTTGTTGAGACAAGAAGATTCAACTCCTGCATTCGAAACTTTCTTAAAGTATCTTCCTGTTTTTTGTAAAGTTTCTCTTTCTTTGACGATTTATTTCCCGTTAAGTGACTGCTTTTTACAAAACATAGTCCCTCATCCCAAGCACATGCTTCCTCGATGAATTTATTGAGAGCAAATGCCTCATGTTGGTGATTTACAAATACAACCCCACAGAGGTTTTTGTCTTCATCCAGCGAGAATGGATCAGATTTGTTTTCATCTTCTGGACTCACTTTTTTAATCGCGACATGTATTTGTTTCGAACCTGGTGACTTACTTCCGCCATCCTCTTCACCATCATTCTCAGAGAAATCGGAATCATCCGACATGTCTGTATCACTGCCAATGTTACCTTCACTATCCAAATCTTCGCTAATTATTACAAAATCAGTCTGTGGTTTGTACCTACGAAGCGAATCCATCAACTCTGCAACTTTTGGAGTGGAGTATGTCAACAGATCATCGAGCGAATATTCACACTGTTTAAAATGTTCTTCAAATACCTTAGACACCATGCGTAAATTTGTAGCACCTATTTTGAGAAACTTTTTATGCATCGCCACAAACTCTTTCTGTTTTTCTATCTTTTCAATCTGAGTAACAAGTTGATCAGCAAGGCATGCTGCACACCAGGGTCCAAGTTGTGTCAAAATATTATGGCATTCAATCAAAGCAGCTTTAGGAATCAGACGTGGGTCTCTGTTATCAAGATCTTCATTTATATCAATATTGCATTCTTCGAGAAATTCTATTGCATTTTCAAGTATATTATACAGTTCAACATTAAGACCCGTAGTGTCTTCATAATCATTACATTCTATTAAACGCTCCGTAGGCCTTATACCATACCTCTCTGGTATAACCAAGGACGATGTTTCAGCCACTGAGAGTAGAGCATTTTCAAGGGAGTTAATCAAGTTACCTAGAAGTTCAGGGTTCTGGAACTTGCCATCGAGTATATTAGAAGTGAGACCGAGAATCCGTGGTCTGAATTTCTCATCTGCGGTCTTATATATGTCCATAATTTCTGTATATGGGTGAGGTTTTAATATAAGATGGCAGTCATCCAGAATCAGCAGGTTAACCATATCCATGGTAACAACACCATCTTTTAGTAAATGGAGAAATACTGAGCCTGTCAATATAAATGCCTCCGACCTGAAAATATAATTCATTACATAAAATTTCATGGATATCAAAAAAATAATGTTTCTTATATATCTGATATGTTTCATTGCAGCCAAAGACTGTTAACAGAAAACCAAGACTCTATAGAGTAATTAAATTAATGAGCCACACCATGAGAAAACCAACATAGTGCATTTGCGACCAGCATTGATCCAGACCAGCCTGCGCATTCGCATACTGTTCGCTAATGGTTTCTCTAATTGCAGTAGGGTTTGAAAGCTAACAATATGGATCCTGACCAGACTGCGTGGATGCGCAGGCTAGTCTGGATCCATGTTGGTTGCAAATGCACTATGTTGGTTTTCTTATGGTGCTGCTCAGATATACTTTTGCACAACAGAAATACCGTAACGTAATTCTGTTTATTGGATGTAAATTCTATTTACTGGGTGTAAATTCTGTTTACAAGGTGACAATTTCTGGCACTTCATTTAAAATGAGTTTTATTGATCATAAAATCATAATATAGATATCTAAAATGAACAATAAAAGAATCACACAAGCAATAAACGGCAATAAAATTTATTAGTTAATACAAGAATTTTGACCAAAAAAAATTCATACACTTGCAAAAGATCGCTTTTCCAATCTTCTCTAACACTCACCTACTTACCTTATCCCGCCACCTACTGTGTAATCATTAATGTTCGTGGGGGACTAATTTTCGTGGATGAGTCAATCCACGAAATTTAATTGAAAAACGAACAAGTAAAATTCCCATTCGTTTTATGTTCAAAAGTTGAAATCCACAAATTCATATCCCCTCGAAATTGCCATTTTGACCAAAACATCGAATTTTTCTGCCCACGAAATTAAATGATTTTACAGTACTGACAAAGTCATTCTTCTGACATGTGCATAAAGTCTAAAAAGAGAATTTAATGAAAACTCAGTAATAAGACATTATAAACTTACTCTGAGATTTCTGACTGCCATTTTGCCTTTGACCACTTTGCAATACCTTGTTGTTCTGTATATGCGCTCACTGTGAAGTCTATGGGATGCTGAACAGCCAAACTCCTGTGTCTTACACAGTCATCTACATAATAACATATGTCACACATTTTCAAATTGCCTATTACACACACTGCATAGCAACTGCGGACTAATACATATAAATGAATTTCATTTTCTTTTGGGTTTATAGAAGCACCAACTACTTGAGGTAACTTTGAGGTGCAATGGTGTTACATCAAAATACATGGAATTGACAACCGCTCTTAAAAAATGAACCGCACCATGAGAAAACCAACATAGTGTGTTGTCAAGATCCATGCTGTTTGCTAACAGTTTTTCTAATTGCAATAGGCTTTGAAAGCAAACAGCATGGATCCTGACCAGACTGCACGGATGCACAGGCTGGTCTGGATCCATGATGGTCGCAAACGCACTATGTTGGTTTTCTCATGGTGCAGCTCAAATAATACTACAGAACTGTTTTACAGCAGTATGAGGTACAAATCTGAACAAATTTAAGCAAATTTCTATAAAATATTTAGTTTACATCTTAATTCTTAAGAGAAACTACATGGCTTATAAAAGTACAAATGTAGTATGAAAAGGCCAGAACTTCTCCAGCAAAATATAACATGCTGCTATTTTCTCTAGATATTCAGTTTTTATTTTCTTTATTTTTGTTGGGTTTAACATCGGACTGACAAAACTTAGGTTATACTGCGACTTTCTAATTTCAGTAGAAATTCATAGAGTTATCTGCAAGTACTGTTATAAGATCATCCTGAACTGCGATGAACAAACATACTATCCAATAGACTGGTTTTAAACTTTTTGTAAGTGACGGCTGCCTCACAAGCAGTGGTAAAGGTAGCCAACTTCATATGAGCCGCGCCATGGGAAAACCAACATAGTGGCATGCGCATCCGCGCAGTCTGGTCAGGATCCATGCTGTTCGCTTTCAAAGCCTATTACAATAAGAGAAACAGTTAGTGAACAGCATGGATCCTGACCAGACTGCACGGTTGCGCAGGCTGGTCTGGATCCATGCTGGTCACAAAGCCAATATGTTGGTTTTCTCATGGCGCGGCTCATATCATCTGCTCTTCAAACATCACCTCAGTAGGTCCTATCCCTGCTGTGGTCATCATATGATATCATACGAAGAAGCCATCAACCTGGCTTTTGCCAAGGTCAGTAGTTATACATATGTGCCCAGAATAAATCCATAAGAGGGACATCTGGCGTTTTCTTCATGAATTAAAAAAGGGCATGATAATCACTGTATAACCTGATCAGACTTAGTGTAATTAGAAACCTGACAAATTGTAATTGTTAATGGCACCTTTGCTTCTATCACTTTAGATTAACCCTTACCCTGCTAAATTTCTAAAAATGTACTTGTTCATCTTTCAATTTGGACAGTACCATTAACTGTTAAAAGGGGTGTTTACCAAAAAGATACTGACTGAATGGCGAACAGTGCAGACCATGATCAGCTTGCACGGATGTGCAGACTGATCTTGGTCTGCACTGGTCGCAAAGGCAAGAATCACTTGCCGCTAGCAGGCTAAGGATTAATAAAAATATTTCCCTACCTGAATCTACAATGAAGAATGTTCTTTTCCCCCCATCCTTCAAAGGCTTTCTTATGTCTTGAGCCATCTCCTTCATCAACATGACTGCGATAAACATACGTCCAGTGGAGGACCCCATACACACTACAGTATTCCGCTCAAGTGCTGAGTCCAGTAACTCAACCTAAAAAACAGTTTCTTTTGTTGTTTACATAATCATGACCATACTTCTGTAACAGTCTCAATATATACCTACATGTAGGTCAGTTTATCTACTTATTTCAAAAGAAAAATGGTTAAGAAATAATAACATTATATCCTAAAAAGTGACTTGCTGATAAATAAAAGTAATTGTTTTAAGTTCATATGCAAAGGAATTATATCAGGAGGATGCAGCCAAAATTTTTGAAGCAAATGTTTCCCTTTAATTTGAAAATGCCAAATAAATCCCTTTTTAGGGGAACCTAGCCACATTCCCCTCGAAATGATGGATGAAACCCTGTAACTTCAATCAAAGCAATATAGGCCTGGTACATCTGCAGAGAAAATGAGACCTTTCTTAAATTGTGACAAGATTAGAATCTGTACCTGATATGTCCTGGGTGTGAAGGTATCACGTGGTATGTCCTCATTTCTAAGATGCCTTGGGAGCCTTTTTGAAGTACTCCTACTTCCCATCTGAAACAGATATTTTGTTTTTAATCTTTGCAACATTTTTGCACACAGTCACTTCCGAGATTGAACATTATCTTAATCTATCATGATCCAAAGTTGCTCAGCTGACCTTGATCATTTGACCAATGTATGCCCAAAGGTATGACTTTTGACCCTGACCTTGAAGCAAGCCATCCAGAACATGCCCTCTGCATGTCGTCTTGTCACCACATGACATCCCCCTGTTTCATAGTAAGAATGAAATGTATACATTTTTTTCATGAGTCACGCAGCATTAAGTAAAAAATTCAAATTCTGTATCCAAGAGTGAAAGACATTCGATCTTACAATGAAACAAGCAAAAATGAAATGACAAGGTCAAATTCCTACTGCTTTAAATCATTTCAATTATATTCTACTGTCATAGTTCAAGAAACAACTGAAAAAACATAAAATAAATGATGTATCATGAAAGGTGACATCAACTGAGTTATAACCTGATTTTTCTATGTCTTGCTCTGGCTAGACATGTAGTAAGGGGTTAAGCAAATCCCTGACAAGCAAAATGTAGTGCTTGATGAACAACAAAATGGACTGATAGCAAGGAGGCAAAACATATAACAAAAGCAAAAAAAGAGCACCGCAATGCAGAGCAATATACGTCCGAAGGTATGACTTTTGACCCCTAAGTGTGACCTTGACCTTGAAGCGAGCCATCCAGAACATGCGCTCTGCACATTGTCTTGTTGTGTTGACATTTGTGTCAAGTTTCTTCGAAATCCTTTAACTTAAGGGGTTCAGGTATGACCTTTGACCCCTAAGTGTGACCTTGACCTTGAAGCAAGCCATCCAGAAGATGCGCTCTGCACATCGTCTTGATGTGGTGAACATTGGTGCCAAGTTTCTTTAAATTCCTTCAAGCAGTTCAAGAGTTACAGAGCGGACACGAAACAAAGTCATATGACCTTTGACATCTAAGTATGACCTTAACCTTGAAGGGAGCCATCCGAAACATGCTTTGCACTTCGTCTTGATGTGGTGAACATTTGTGTCAAGTTTCTTCAAAATCCTTCAAGGGGTTACAGAGTGGACATGAAATTGCTAACGGACGGACAGATGGACGGTCACCAGCATCATAACATAATACAATGTATGTCCCTTCGGGCATATAAAAAGAAGACATCAGTGACACAGAAGGCATACATTCAGTGCAGACACCATGAGGTTTCACAATCTTTTTGATAATGTTGGGGAAACAGAGAGCAGTTTGTTTGAAGAATAGCTTTACCCGGACTAGCTGAAGAACTCAACCAGCTCACCTGCAGTCACTGCAAACCAAACAACCGAATGTCAAAGATAACATTTGGACTTAACCCCATCATGTTACAACCATAGCAAAGTAGAAGACACTAATCATTATCTCAGCCATTGTAAGAAGTATAAGTAAACCAGAAAAAACTAGAAAATGCTTTTGTAAAAAAGCGAATGTCTCCCCCAATGCAAAGTCCTATCGGCAAGAAGTCAATAGGGGTCAGGAGCAAAAGTCAAAGAGACACTGATGGTTGGCTGCAGTAGGGATCATCTACTTGGCATGTCCAATCATCCCGCTAAATTTCAACACTCTTGGCCTAGTAGTTCTCAAGTCACTGTTCAGGCTTCTGTGACCTTGACCTTTGATCAAGTGACCTCAAAATAAATAGGGGTCATCTACTCTGCAAGTCCAATCATCCTATTAAGTTTCAACATTGTAGGTCAAGTGGTTCTCAAGTTATTTCCAAAAAATGATTTTACATGAACAGGCCACTGTGGCCTTGACCTTTAATAGACTGACCCCAAAATCAATAGGGGTCATCTACTCTGCATGTTCAATCATCCTATGAAGTTTCAACATTCTGGTCAAGTGGTTCTCAAGTTATTGATCGGAACTGGTTATCAATGTTCAGGCCCCTGTGACCTTGACCTTTAATGGAGTGACCCCAAAAACAATAGGGGTCATTTATTGTGCATGAACAATCATCATATGAAGTTTCAACATTCTGGGTCGAGAGGTTCTCAAGTTATTGATTGGAAATGGTTTTGCATGTTCAGGCCCCTGTGGCCTTGACCTTTAACAGAGTGACCCTAAAATCATTAGGGGTCATCTACTCTGTATGACCAATCATCCTATGAAATTTCATCATTCTGGGTCAAGTGGTTCTCAAGTTACTGACCGGAAATGGTTTTCAATGTTCAGGCCCCTGTGACCTTGACCTTTCACAGAGTGACCTCAAAATCGTTAGGGGTCATCTACTCTGCATGACTAATCAGCCTATTAAGTTTCAACATTCTGGGTCAAGTGGTTCTCAAGTTACTGACCGGAAATGGTTTTCAATGTTCAGGCCTCTGTGACCTTGACCTTTAATGGAGTGACCCCAAAATCGATAGGGGTCATCTACTTTGCATGTACAATCATCCTATGAAGTTTCAACATTCTGGGTCAAGTGGTTCTCTAGTTATTGATCGGAAATGGTTTTCCATGTTCAGGCCCCTGTGACCTTGACCTTTGACAGAGTGACCCAAAATCAATAGGGGTCATCTACTCTTCATGACCAATCATCCTATGAAGTTTCAACATTCTGGGTCAAGTGGTTCTCAAGTTACTGACCGGAAATGGTTTTCAATGTTCAGGCCCCTGTGACCTTGACCTTTAATGGAGTGACCCCAAAATCGATAGGGGTCATCTACTCTGCATGTACAATCATCCTATGAAGTTTCAACATTCTGGGTCAAGTGCTTCTCTAGTTATTGATCGGAAATGGTTTTCCATGTTCAGGCCCCTGTGGCCTTGACCTTTGACAGAGTGACCCCAAAATCAATAGGGGTCATCTACTCTTCATGACCAATCATCCTATGAAGTTTCAACATTCTGGGTCAAGTGGTTCTCAAGTTACTGACCGGAAATGGTTTTCAATGTTTGGGCCCCTGTGACCTTGACCTTTAATGGAGTGACCACAAAATCGATAGGGGTCATCTACTTTGCATGTACAATCATCCTATGAAGTTTCAACATTCTGGATCAAGTGCTTCTCTAGTTATTGATCGGAAATGGTTTTCCATGTTCAGGCCCCTGTGACCTTGACCTTTCACAGAGTGACCCCAAAATCAAAAGGGGTCATCTACTCTTCATGACCAATCATCCTATGAAGTTTCAACATTCTGGGTCAAGTGGTTCTCAAGTTACTGACCGGAAATGGTTTTCAATGTTCGGGCCCCTGTGACCTTGACCTTTAATGGAGTGACCCCAAAATCGATAGGGGTCATCTACTTTGCATGTACAATCATCCTATGAAATTTCAACATTCTGGGTCAAGTGGTTCTCTAGTTATTGATCGGAAATGGTTTTCAATGTTCGGGCCCCTGTGACCTTGACCTTTGACGGAGTGACCCCAAAAACAATAGGGGTCGTCTACTCCATCAGCCCTATAACCCTATGAAGTTTGAAGGTTCTAGGTCAAATGGTTCTCCAGTTATTGCTCGGAAATGAAGTGTGACGTACGGACGGACGGACGGAAGGACGGACGGACAGACGGATGGACAGGGCAAAAACAATATGTCTCCTGGGGGAGACATAATATAGCTCATTTATTAGAAGAAAAAATGAAGACATACTGGAATTTCATTATAGGTATGAAAAGGACAAGGGTAAGTATTTCAACATTTGTATATTATAAGAGGTGCATATATCTTGATTTATTTCAATAATTTAATTTTAGCATCATACAGTTTAAGTAAAAATTTTACGTACAAGTATTACTGTATACAGTACATATAGAAGTAGAATATGATAACCTAAGATGAATATTAGTCTACACATAAGGGTAGCAACGGTTGAGCACCGAAGTTAATAGGCCACAAATCAGCATCGCAGAAGAAAGAACAACAAGAATTAACAATATTAACAGACACTTCATTTTTCAAAAACATTTCAATGCATTATTCTTTGAATCATCAGAAGCGTTTTGCAGCTTTAATATTTTATCAAACTTAATTAAGAAAAGACTATATATTTATTGCAATTTAAAAATGTTTTAATCCCATGTTCTGTCACTTGCTGTTACTTTTCAGCTCTAAGTAAGAATATACGCTAACAGATATTGAAATGCTCTGAAGACCATAATAAAATAGACTAAATAAATTAATTATATAATAACTATGTCTAAACTGGATAGAAGTTATGCAAATGTAAGAGAAAGATTCTGAACTAACAAGTTGTGTCATCTCCCTTGACTTTCTCCTTTGATATTGACACAAAAATAACACGAAGACCAAATCATTCTCACAATTTTTCTTGTAGAGTATACCATATCATGATAGAAAAGACTTTATAACACTGGAGTTCCAGTGCCAGTGGGCATGCAAAGTTTGACACATTTAATTAAGACAATGCAACAGTTTTGCGTTGTGCATAATGCCTCAGTGATATAAATTGTATGTCAAATTGTTTTGCATCTTGTCATATTGTATTGTGTCTAACTTACTAGATTAAGGCAGAGTTATATGCCTCAGCCTTAACAAAGTGATACTTTGACTAAAGTAAACCAAAGAATTATAAAATACAATTTTTTTATAGTTCTTTGAGTAAACTCATGACCACAGACACTTGGGGTCTGGAACCCCAACCCCTCCAGCCCAAACTACTACGCACCTGTATATATTTTTATCATCATCATTGTATATCTAGACACAGACTGTTATCACAAAAGCAATATTAAACTTATTTGAACTAATATGAAAATATATATAATCTCCCACTAGCTTAAAAATATACAAGATATAAATGTTCGCCAGAAATATTTTGCACACCCACCTTGAAAAATCATCTCATGTTTACTATTTTTGCAACTTTCCTATAGAATTTTGATGTTCTTCAGTACAGTACATATTTTTCTGCAAGAAGATATTCACGATACAGGGCACTCGTTTGGCCATTTTTGGGGCCGAATATGGGTACCATTCCTCTCATAAAATAATATGTTTTTTTCCCCTTTCTCAGAAGAAAATTCCCCTGATAACAGGTGTTTGACACAACTATATATGAACTCTCTTTCAAGTTGTATTATAGTGCCTCTAAGGAAGAATACTGCTTCAATATAGTTACATTAGTTAACAAGAGCTGTCAGTTGACAGCGCGCTCGTCTATTCTCAGTGCTTGATAGTATAATATAAGCTATGAGTAAAACTTTAACATTACAATAAGCATATTCTAAGTCGAAAAGGGGCCATAATTCAGTCAAAATGCTTGATAGAGTTGCCTCCTCCATTTTACAGACTGGGGTCATGATGGTTAACAAGTATGCAAAATATCAAAGCAATATCTCAATGGACTTTGAAAATATTTGGGGTGGTATGCAAACTTTAACATTACAATAAGCATATTCTAAGTCGAAAAGGGGCCATAATTCAGTCAAAATGCTTGATAGAGTTGTCTGCTCCTGTTAACGGAATGGGGTTATGAAGTATGCAAAATAGGAAAGCAATATCTCAATGGACTTTGAAAACATTTGGGGTGGTACGCTAACGCTCACGCCGGGGCGAGTAGGATAGCTCCCCTATTCTTCGAATTGTCGAGCTAAAAATGATTGAAAACAGTATTAATAACTTTGAAAAGCAGTAACATATATATGGCTAAAAACTTCCCCTTTTTGTCTTAAAAAAACGAAAAATTCCCCTTTCTAAGGGTATGGGTACCTGTCCCCAAAAGTTGTCTAGTGCCCTGCGATAGTACTGGATTTTCAGTGCTGTCAACGAAATACGCGGTAAATATTACAATTTTGAAAAATTCTGTTCCATTTACAAAATCTTTTGACTACGTAAGCTGTGGCTTCTGGCTTTGTACGATAAATAAACACTGCGTAATGAATGTGGGAACCAGCTGGTTCCAGTATTCACTGCGCAAAAAAATATTTACCATACGAAGCCGGCAGCCATAGCTGACGTAGTCGAAAGAATTTGTAAATGGAGCGAATTTTTTGACAATTGCAGAATTCCTCGCGTATTCTGTTGACAGCACTGAAAATCCAGTACTATCGTGAATATCATCTTGCAGAAAAATATGTACTGTACTGAAGAACATCAAAATTCTATGGGAAAGTTGCAAAAATAGTAAACATGAGATGATTTTTCAAGGTGGGTGTGCGAAATATTTCTGGCGAACATTTATATCTTGTGTATTTTTAAGCTAGTGGGAGATTATATATATTTTCATATTAGTTCAAATAAGTATAATACTGCTTTTGTGATTATAGTCTGTGTCTGGATATACAATGATGATGATAAAAATATATACAGGTGCGTAGTGGGTTCCAGACCCCAAGTGTCTGTGCTCATGACTCTTGACAGGTACTGTACTGAGGTAGTAAAATTGTGAAGATTGAAAATAATTCATAAATGCAATACAAACCCTTCTCATATATGCCATTGTTTATTTTAATGTGATCTTAAATGTTCAAAAAAGTCATTTTTGTTTTCTTGTCTCAAATCCGTAACAGTGAAGGCGAAATTTACAGTCGCACCGGAAGAATATGTTTGCGGTGAAAGCAAGGATATCGCTTTGTATCAACTTATACGGAAGATAACAGTATCAACTTGTAAGGTAGCACGTCATGTGGTACATTTAAGCTCCGCCTTATAGTGTATGAGGACGGAGGTATATTTCGGCCCATCATGTAATTCTGCGGTACATTGTTAAAAAAATTGTAAACATATTTTTTTTATGATTTGATAAAGGATCTGATAATGAAAACAAAACATTTGCAACTGTATTAGATTAAAATATTTATTTTTTGTTAAATACATTTGTCTTACAATTTAAAACATCAAATATCAATTTTCTTCAAATTCACTCCACAGCCTTGAAGACTCAAATGATTTGAAAGGTAAGGCATAATTATGTGTGACTAGAAGTAGACCAAACGTTTAAACATACGAGACAGACCTGCCTTAGAGGTTGATAACGAATAGAAAGGGTGTTGTGTGTGTGCGTGCGTGTGTGTGTATGTGCACCTAATACTTTTGGTTTCACACAAGCGATTTTGTACTGTTTCAGATATGTTCCAGTTGCTTTATTTCAACTGGAAATCGACCCGTTTTTTAGTTGGCTTTTTCGTTTAAAGACTTACGTTGTACAGCTTGTGTTAGCGCATCTACTTTAAAGGGTTAATGCGCCATAAATGTCTAATTAATAACTAAAAGTAACTATTTTGACAAACTAAAAATTTGGGGGACATCTTGTAGCGTATCTGTCTGAAAGGCTGGTTTTTGTATAAGCATTCTTTGTTACCACTAAAATGGAAACTTGACAATTTAATTTCTTCGATTCCTCTCTTAAATGTGGATTTTAACAGAACTTTGGACGTGTAATTAATTTTAAAACTATCACACCATATGTTATGAAATCTTTGTAGCAAATTTGCCTTAAAGGTTGATATTCATAATGAACAGTACAATAGCTTAATAGTAAAAATTATCACGATCTTCATGTTCGCTCAACAGCCTTGATTTAAACTCAAATCTGAAACTATTGGGATGAGCATGACTTCAATATCAAATGCAAGCGTTGTACATTCAGTTCAGCTTTTTCTGCCTTAAAGGTTGATACGTCACTTGCATCCATTTTATGTTTAAGTAGGGGAAATGTCTGTTACTCAACAATCGAATTTTTACAGCATAATGTCTAATTAATTTCGAAAATATCAAATTTTTAAAAATTTCTTTTTATAACAAATCTGATTTAAAGGGTTTTGATACGCCAAAATGCATATATATTACGGTATAATGGTAAAGTTCTGCTCAACAACCTTGATTTAAATAGCAGAAAGGGTAATTAATTTCAAAAATGATTTCAAACATGTTTACACTAACCGTTTTAAAAATATTTGTCGCAAATCTCCCTTAAAGGTTCATACGCCATTTTGCATTAAAACAAAGGTTTTCAAGCAGATTGTTTTCATTTTTCTTCTTCATTTTTTAACGAACAATCTTGATTTGCACAGTAAAGCTTAAACCCGTAGCAGAAAAAGCATTAGCATATAAAGTGCCAACTTTAAAAGGGTCTGTTTAGCATTTTTACCGTATAGGCTGATATTTACCGGATAGGTTGTACGCCATAAAACATCAAGATGAAGACATTTGTTTTAGCCACATCTGCGCTGTTTGTCTTAATTTAAACAAAAATATCATAGTTTATGCAGACAAACGTTTTAAAACGTTGAGAAAAAAACCCATTTAGTATAGACTGTGTGGCATATCTACCGTACGGTTGATATTTACCGAAATAGGTTGATACCCCTTTAAAAACGTTCAGATGAAGACTGTATCAGCAAATTTCCGCTCTTTGATTTCAGTTTTAACTTAAATATATACTTTTATGTACCAAAACGTTGTGAACATGAGAAAAATATCTAGTACAGGCATATCTACCGTATAGGTTTGATACCTGCCTTATAGGTTGATACGCCATAATACGTCAAGATGAAGACTACAGTAGCCAAACTTCCGCTGTTTGCCTTTCGTTTAACTGAAATATCTTAATTTATGTAGCAAAACATTTCGTACATAGCAGAAAAATAAATAGTATAGCCTTTACAGCATATCTACCGTATAGGTTGATACCTACCGTATAAGTTTGATATCTTCCGTATAGGTTGATACGCGATTATACGTCTAGAGGATGCCTTTTATAGTCAAATTTGAGCTGTTTGACTTAAGTATAACTTAATATCTTAACTTATGCAGAAGGGGCCTCCGTGGCCGAGTGGTTAAGGTCGCTGACTTCAAATCACTTGTCCCTCATCGATGTGGGTTCGAGCCTCACTCGGGGCGTTGAATTCTTCATGTGAGGAAGCCATCCAGCTGGCTTACGGAAGGTCGGTGGTTCTACCCAGGTGCCCGCTCGTGATGAAATAATGCACGGAGGGGCACCTGGGGTCTTCCTCCACCATTAAAAAAGCTGGAAAGTCGCCATATGACCTATCATGTGTCGGTGCGACGTTAAATCAAAAAAATAAAAAAATAAATAACTTATGCAGAGAAACAATTAAAACATTGCGGAAAAAATATATTTCAGTCATTATTGCCTATCTACCTTACAGGTTGATAGCTACCGTATAGGTTGATACGCCATAAAACGTTCAGATGAAGACTTTATTAGCAAAATTTACGCTCTTTGATTTCAGTTTAACTTAAATATATAATTTTATGTCCCAAAAACCGTTGTGAACATGAGAAAAATATCTAGTACAGGCATATTTTCCCGTATAGGTTGATATCTGCCTTATAGGTGATACGCCATTAAAACGTCAAGATGAAGAATACAGTACCCAAACTTTCGCTGTTTGCCTTTCGTTTAACGAAAATCTTAATTTATGTAGCAAAACATTTCGTACATAGCAGAAAAATAAATAGTAAGCATTTACAGCATATCTCCCGTATAGGTTGTACCTACCGTATAAGTTGATATCTTCCGTATAGGTTGATATGCGTTATGCGTTAGAGGATGCATTTTTATGGTCAAATTTGCGCTGTTTGTCTTAAGAAAAACTTAACTTCTGAACTTATGCAGCAAACTTTGCAGAAAAAAACTATGTGGTCTTTATGGCATATCTCCCGGGTATGGTTGTGCCTACCGTAAAGGTTGATGTCTACCGAATAGGTTGATAGCCATAACACGTCTAGATGAAGACTTTAGTGGAAAATTTTGCGTTTGGTTTGTCTTCAGTTAAACTGAACTATTTTAAATTCATGTAGAAAAACGTTTCAAACATAGTAGAAAAAAAAACTAGTACAGTATTTTTAGAAAACTACCGTATAGGTTGATATTTTTCCGTATAGGTTGATACGCGATTAAACGTCTAGGGATGCTTTTGTGGTCAAATTCGCGCTGTTTGCTTAAGAATTCTTAATTTCGTAATTATGCAGCAAAACATAGCAGAAAAATAACTAGTGTGGTCTTATGGCTTATCTACCGTATAGGTTGATGCCTATCGTAAAGGTTGATGTCTACCGTATAGGTGATAAGCCATAACACGTCCAGATGAAGACTTTAGTGGAAAATTTGCGCTGTTTGTCTTCAGTTAAACTGGAAACTATCTTATTTAAATGTAGGAAAACGTTTCAAAATAGCAGAAAAATAACTAGTACAGTATTTATAGCACATTTACCGTATAGGTTGATATCTTCCGTATAGGTTGAAAACGCGATTATGCGTCTAGAGATGCTTTTTTTTGTGGTCAAATTCGCGCTGTTTGTCTTAAGAATCACTTAATTTCTTAACTTAGCGCAAACATAGCAGAAAAATAACTAGTGCGGTCTTTATGGCATATCTACCGTAAGGTTGATGCCTACCGTAAAGGTTGATGTCTACCGTATAGGTTGTAAGCCATAACACGCCGATGAAGACTTAGTGGAAAAAAAATGCGCTGTTTGTCTTCGGGTTTAACTGAACTATTTTTAATTCTGTAGAAAAACGTTTTCAAACTTAGCAGAAAAATAACTAGTACAGTATTTATAGCACATCTACGTATAGGTTGATACCTTCCGTATAGGTTGATACGCGATTAAACGTCTAAAGGATGCATTTTGTGGTCAAATTCGCGCTGTTTGTCTTAAGAATTACTGAATTTCGTAACTTATAAAGCAAATCATAGCAGAAAAATAACATAGTCGGTCTTAGGCATATCTCCCGTATAGGTTATGCCTACCGTAAAGGTTGATGTCTACCGTTTTAGGTTGATAAGCCATAACACGCCCCAGATTGAAGACTTTAGTGGAAAAATGTGCGCTTTTTGTTTTCAGTTTAACTAAACTTCTTAATTCATTTTGGAAAACGTTTTAAACATAGAAAAAATAACTAGTCTGTATTATAGCACATCTACCGTATAGGTTGATATCTTCCGTATAGGTTGATACGCGATTAAACGTCTAGAGGATGCATTTTGTGGTCAAATTCGCGCTGTTTGTCTTAAGAATCACCTAATTTCGTAACATATGAAAGCAAAACATAGCAGAAAAATAACTAGTGGGGGTCTTTATGCCATTTTCTACCGTATAGGTTGATGCCTACCGTAAAGGTTGATGTCTACCGTATAGTTGATAAGCCATAACACGTCCAGATGAAGACTTAGTGGAAAAAAAATGCGCTGTTTGTCTTCAGTTTAACTGAACTATTTTTAATTCATGTAAAAAAAAACGTTTCAAAAAAAAGCAGAAAAATAACTAGTACGGGTATTTTAGAACAACTACCGTATAGGTTGATATCTTCCGTATAGGTTGATACGCGATTTTAAACGTCTAGAGGATGCATTTTGTGGTCAAATTCGCGCTTTTTGTCTTAGGAATTATTTAAATTTCGAAAACTTATCCCAGCAAAACAAGCAAAAAAATTTAACTAGTGCGGTCTTTAGGGCATATCTACCGTATGGTTGATGCCTACCGTAAAGGTTGATGTCTACCGTATGGGTTTGATAAGCCATAACACGTCCAGATGAAGACTTTAGTGGAAAAATTGCGCTGTTTGTCTTCAGTTAAACTGAACTATTTTAATTCATTGTGAAAACTTTTTAAAAATTTGCAGAAAAATAACTAGTACAGTATTTAAGCACATCACCGTATAGGTTGATTTCTTGCATACCAGACGGGGATTTCCGGTATTTTTACCGGTGCTGGAAAAATCCATTTACACCCCGGGGTGTAAGATGACTCTCGTGCTTTAAATGACTTATTACGAACTACAATATGTAGAAAATTTATGTAGTTATTTATATTTATTTCAAAAAAACGGAAAAAAAAAAAATCCAAATACCTTGACAGTTCCTCTTTGTTCCTGAAAAGTATATTTCTCGATTCAAAACACGTTTTTTTATCAAATTCATAACGTTACGCTGGAAAACTGTTTAAAACAAAACCGAACTAAACTGTTATTTGCTTTGAACGTCATGACGTCTTTCCTGTTTACGGACGTTGATTTCCCGCGCTTTGTTTAAATACGCTGCTATAAGAAATAGTTCTAAAAAGAAAGCCGTTCAAATGTTTTATTTTTATTTTTACCCTTGATATCGGTATGCAAGAAAAGATTCTGTCACGGTTATAGGTGCAGAGGGGAATACCCGGCTCTCGGGTAACTGTTTAGGCGGAAAATCGGTGGGAACCTCGTTACCGCCTAAACATTTTACCCTCGAGGCCGGAAATTCCCCATCTGCACCTAAAACCAGTAAAAGAATCTTTTAATCTTCCGATAGGTTAAATACGCGATTAAACGTCTAGAGGATGCATTTTGTGGTCAAGTTCGCGCTGTTCGCCTTAAGAATTATTTAATTTCTTAACTTATGCAGCAAAACAATTAAAACATTGCAGAAAAAATATATTACAGTCAGTATTGCCTATCTGCCGTACAGGTTGATATCTACCGTATAGGTTGATACGCCAGAAAACGTCCATATGAAGCATTGGATGGTAATATTTGCGCTGTTTGTCTTCAGCTAAACCTAACTGTCTTAAATAACCAGCAGAAAATTTTAAAGTATGATAGCAAAGAAAATCGAATTTGTCCAGCGCTGAACAGTTTTGTATGTCTACCTTAAAACCGTTTTTTTTTTTAAGTTAAAATGTTTTATGGTCTTCTCAAAATTTGTTTTAAAATAGGAACACGTCTACTTCGTAATTAAGGAAATTTGTAACATGTCAAACGCCTCTATTGTTTATTTCTGAATTAAAGCGTGATGCGTCATAGTTATTGCGGTCTGTTTCTTCTTTAATTTATCCCAATAATTATAAATACCTGTGTATGAGGTTGCGACATTTTGTTCACCTTAAAGTTTGGGTTTCACACAAACAAATTTCTGCTGTATATATCATTCAGACGCTTTTCGTCATTTTAAAGTAAGGTTTGTTTATCTTAATATAAGTAATGTCAATACAAAATTTATCACCAACCTAATTGAGAGGTTGATGCTACATGTCACAGGCAATTTACACTTTACACATGGACACGCTATTTTTCCCAAATGTTTCAAAATTAAATGAAAAAGAAATCGCACCCATCGGCAAAGTAAATTTATAATGTAACTATGTGCCGTAAAATATTTCGGTAAATCTGTATATATTATGGACCTTAATGACAGCTTATGGCCGTGCAAGCCTTTGCCACTGGCTTCGGAATAACTCTACATTTTATATGAGATGTCTAGAAAGAATTTGTCGTGTTTTCGTATTGTCGTGTCAGTGGGGCGACTGCACATAACTAATTTGTCGATTTTAGTTTTTTCGTGTTGGCAGGGCGAAAACACGACAATACGAAAACTCGACAAATAATGTATTTGTCGTGTTTTCGTGTTTACGTGTCGGCCGGACGAAAACAAAACAACCGAAAACTTGACAAATGATGTACTTGTCGTTTTTTTTCCGTGTCGGCAGGGCGAAAACACGAAAAATAAAGGGCGCCGACACGACAAATTATACCGCCAACACGAAACTCGGCAGATAATATGTCGTGTTGGCCCCTTTTAAATGTAACGTAGAGTTTTCGCGTTAAAATTTGTCGTGCTTTCGCCCCGCCGAAAAGACACCGAAATGTCAGAAATCAGCCACCATATGTTTAAGATAAGCGGTCTCTTTTGGTGGCTTTTGAGCACTCTCCTGTGTGTAATGATTTTTTTTGTGACAGATTTTAAAACAAAAATGCTTATATTATCACACAAACTCACAGAAAAGTGTGCTTTCACATCAGATTTGCTTATTAATCACATATACTTTTGCTGAATATATAACAGCCAAAAATACCCTAAAATGCACCATTCTACTCAAATTTTTATCAGAGCCCTCACATACCTAATATCACTGTATTGTCCCTATTCCCCATGCTTCCTGCAGGCCACCTTATTAAAATTCAGAAGCTGTAGCATTGGCCGTCTGTCTGTCTGTCTGACTGTCTGTCTGTTCGCCCGTCCGCACAAAGTTTGTCTGGCTTCACAGGTCAAATGCTGGCCTGGATTTTGACGAAACTTCCGGGGAGTGATTAGAACCAAAAATCGATGTGCATATACCGACATGATCCGTTTTCGCTGCAACAAAATTGTCCGCAAGAGCAAAAGGTGGAAAAATATTGCCTGGCTTCCGAGGAAAAAAATGCTCCCAGGATTTTCGACAAAAACTTCACAGGAGTGATCAGTACTAACCATTTGTACATATCTATGGCACGTTCCGCTACGCTGCACAAAATACCCACCGAAACGAAAATAGAAAACAAATCCGGAATGCTTGCCGGACAAACATTGCGAATTATAGAAATAAGAAGGATTCGATCTCACTGCACGATACATAAAGAAAATGAAAAAAAAAGAGAAGATTTTGATCAGATTTGACCGTTTTCGCAGACAAACAATGCATTAATTAACCGCCTTGGTAGCCTAGTGGTAGAGCGTCCGCTTCGAGTGCGGGAGGTCGTGGGTTCGCCCCCGGGCCCGCGTCATACCAAGACGTAAAAAATGATACTAGCGCTTCCTCGCTTAGCGCTCAGCATTTAGGGGTTTGTGCTAGGATGGTCACCCCCGTGTCAGTATAATGTGACGGGTGGGTATCATCCCCACATGTCTACGCGTGATATTCCAGTGAGGCAGCATATAAAGTTGGGCATTGTGCTCACTGCCTACAAGTGACCCGTCGTTTATATGACTGAAAAAATTGTTGTAAAAGACGTTAAACCCGAACACACACACACACACACACACACACACACACGCACACACACACACACACACACAATGCATTAATTAAAACAACTGATCTCACATATAGTATCTCATCCAAACTAAGATGGTCTAAACTGGCCAAATGTTGACTTCGTCAACGTTATTAGCAAAAATAATTTGTTCTAATTTTGTTATGCCCTTTCCTTGGGCGTATGCTCCCAGCATATTAAAAATTTTTGGATTGTAGCGTTTTAAAGTAGAACCAGCAATTAAGATAACAAAATTTGTTCATTGCCGAACATTGAATATTACTTTGTTCTATGACAGTTTCAAGTATTAATTAAAAATTTAAATTTTATTTTTTATAATTAAATTTAATTAATTTATTTATTTATGTGTTTATTTATTTATTGGTTTTAATCATCCGGTAGAATTTGGGTAATGCGACGACTATTCCAACTTTAAGGGAGTAGAAGATCTGGGGTCAATCGAGATATTGATTTAGCATAAGCGAGCACCTAGGTTGAACCAGCTGATTGAACGGAGTCCTCAAATGAAGAATACTACATCCAAATTGTGGTTTTGAACCCACATCGGTGAGCGAAACCCATTCGGACCCTAACCACACGGCGACGAAAAGTTAATATATAATATATATCATATATCAGTATAACATATTGACAGAGGTTTTATTCTGAATACCTTTCACACAAATAGTACAAGTTTCAAATTATGCCCTTATTCTCGTACATTCGCATTTTTTTTTTGTAGACTTTATGATGGGGCTGTATGCTTATCTGTAACGACAAAAATGTGTTAAATTTGAACTAACATGTTTCAGTAAAAATTACGCTGTTTATTGCTGTGCTTCAACAGAGCACTAACTATGTGCACATTTTGTAATTAGGCCTTCTTTGGACATATGTCGCCGTCTGAAAACCCGTCGGTGAAAACAATATGTAAGCATATGTATTAATATGAAAAATCCATGCGAATATAGGGATAACGCATAGTTTTTGTCTTTAACATCTACAGAATATTTTTTTATAGCACTCTTTTCATCTTAAAATAAACTTTAAAAAGCGCTGGGGGTTTGGGTTTGGTGTTTCGCACGGTAGGTTATTTTATGATGTTATTACATATATCAAACTGAATATCCCGCTAACGCTATTGTAACATGAAACATTTTAAAGATTTATATATGAATTTTTATCCATGAACGGCATTAAATTTCCATGAAATGCGCGGTGTGTCTGCGTTGTTTTATAACATGGACGTTTATCCGTTTTGGGGCCGTAATACGTTTTTGCTCAGCACGAATAGCGCACTGCGGCAATATATAAGAGTATTTTAACCAGCACGTGAGGACGAGTTATCTCTGCTAACCACGGTTTCTTTTTTGATAAAATCCCCCGCAAAATGACCAGAACGGCAGTTTAATGCTAGAATTTTACGCGTACAAACTTAGACGTCACGTCAACATAATATGGCATAATATGGCGTCGAAAAAGAGTGTCACTATTATTTGTATACACGAAAAAGCATGCGATTTTCTTACATTTACACACAATGAATTAATTATTAGGCACGCATAATAACTCTCTAGACATCTACAGTACTCATTCCTAAAATAATCCTGGGACGTATTACTTACCTATTCAACGTTGTCAGAATAGCACACGCATTTACGACACATCGACTATAACATTTGGCGCTGTACTTTGGGGCATGAAATGCGCTTACATAAATATACTTTTTTTAGACTAGAAATTATACATTATAGCAGAACCATGTTTTATATATCCCAACACTATGAAATGGCCACACGCTGCGTGTATTATTCACTCACATGATTTTTCCGCAGGTTTTATATACCTTGCGTATTGTTTTAAATCCAATAAATATATCATTTCTAAATAAAACAAAAAAAACAGCTATATATGGTTCAATGCATACCCAAAACGTTACGAATTACTTAGTTTTACTATACTAGTGTTAGTGTTCGTTGTTATATTATTTTACCAGATTTACATGACGCCCTTTTCATGATAAGCACGTTCGAAGGCGCTTGCGAAATTCCCCTGTACTAGTTTCAGTCACGTGGTCTTACCAGAGGGGGCAGACGAGTGAGATAAAGCTCCCAGAACAGACAGAGACACAGAGAAAATTTCAAACTGTCCGGCTAACTTAGCCTAGCTCTTTGCGAATAGATAGTTTGGGTTTTTTAACGGCCTGTGTATAGCACTGGACACATGCAAGCCCTCTTTTCCCGGGGAAAAACTAGGGACCGGCATCTTGCTACTATTGAGTAAAGAAAAATATTATTGTTACTGCTGTAATAACAAAAAAACTGATGTTACTACGCCAGTAGCCCGTACAAAACTCTCGTTGGTCCGTAGCTATTACTTGAATCCACCTTAATAGTGTTTGTAGATGTCATATTCCTACTAATACCTTTGATAATTTTCAGCTTTATTGTTCCTATTGACATTTCATTCATTCACAATGTTAAATTGCTGTATAAATACTGAATAAATTATTGAAATAACCGAGCACTGCAACAGACAGCTGTTGTTACAAACCAACTAGGCTAAATGTTTCCCGAAGGGAACAAGAACAGTTAATGATGTAACTGCGGGAACTGCGTTTACTACACACTTCCCACCGGTTTACAACATCACTTTCTACACCCAAAACGAAATTACAACACACAATCACCTTTCAGGAAACAAATTTTGCAGGTTTGGGATCAAGAAATGTCTGTGGACAGCGGCGCAATTATTCGAATAATTGACACGAAGTATGCAATAAAAATATCGCGAAAAAAAGAACAAGGGAAAAAAATTAGTGAATCTTGATAAGTCTTCCACTATATGGCAATTTGTAACTTATTATTACTATTTAACTTATTCAGAAAGAGCCCTAATGAGTCAAATTCTCAGTTGACCTAGTTGTTTAGTCATGCCTAAATATCGAGAATATTATATAACAATGTGGCCAAAGTCTCAAAGCTGTATGCAAAACAGTTTTGAATAAAATGGACTTGTACAAAAACTGAACCAATTTCCAAGTCCAAAAAAGGCCATAATTCAGCCAATCTACTTGAAAAGGTTATGCGTTCTTGCATACATGTACAAACTAATAAACAAGTGTTGAATGTTTCAAAGCCACATGTGACAGAACATAGTCTTTTATAAACCAACATCAAAGTCCAAAAATGACCATAATTCAGCTAAAATATTTCCAGCGATTTTGTGTCCTGCTTTACTGGTCGAAGCTGGTTGAAATTTAAAAGTGTTCCAAGTTTGAAGTAAATATCTTTGTATATAAATATATTATCATATGAAGCATATCTTATATACAATTTACTATCTTTTCATGAAACCCTAACCAATGCCCTCGCCGGGTGAGTTTGTATAGCTCTCCATTCTTGGGATAGTCGAGTTAAAACAATGTAACGGTTGCATGGTTACACATTATGTTTTTTCATCGCTGTTGGCAAAATATGAGATGAACGAGACTGATAGAATTAAGTTTGAAACTGGCGTCTGCCGAAACAAGACATGGACAAAAGTCCTGATTGTCTTAAAATTGCATTTTAATTCATTTATCGTCTATGACTGATCACGACATTCGCATTTAGCATATTTCAATGACGGAAATCGCACATTTTGCCATTAAAGGCTTCATGTGGAGGTCGAATGGCGTATCCGCTTAGATTTGCTACGCGGACTGTTCAACGTTAGCGCTTGTTTTCTGCAATGTTTAAAACGTTTTGATGCATTAATTAAGTACAAGACGAATATTTTTTATTTGTCAATAAAGGCTTCACATAAAGTTTTTATGGCGTAACAACCTATCAAATAGAAGAGCTAAACAGGCGTTTGATATACTCGATATACTTTCTGCTATGTTTAAAACGTTTTCCTGCATAAATTATGACATTTTAGTTATACAGAAGATAAACAGCGCAAATTTGGCTATAAGAGTCTTCGTCTGGAAGTTTTATGGTTATCAGCCTATACGGTAGGTATCAACCTATAAGGTAGATGGCTATAAAGACTATACTAATTACTTTTCTGCTATGTATAAAACGTTTTGCCAAATAAATTAAGACAGTTCAGTCATACTGAAGACAAGGCCTATTTTGCCACTAAAGTCTTCATCTGGACGTGTTATCGCGTATCAGCCTATACGGCAGATGTCAGTCTATACGGTAAATATCAACCTATACGATAGATATGCTACAAAGATTATACTGGTAATTTTCTACTATGTTTAAAAGGTTTTCCTACACGAATAAAGATATTTCAGTCAATCGGAAGCCAAACAGCACCAATTTGGCTATTAATTTCTTCTTATTGACGTTTAATGGCGTATCAATGGCATATCAACTTATACGGTAGATATCAACCTATACGGTAGATATGCTAAAAATACTATAATAGTTACTTTTCTTCTATGTTTAAAACGTTTTGCTACATCAATTAAGAAATTTCAATTTAACAAAAGGCAAACATCGAAATTTTAGCTATTGAAGTCGTCATCTTGACGTTTTATGGCGTATCAACCTATACGGTAGGTATCAACCTATACGGTAGATATTATACGCAGACCGTTCTAGTTATTCTTCTGCGAAGTTTACAACGTTTTGGTGAATAAAGTAAGATATTTCAGTTAAACTGAAGACAAACAGAGCAAAATTCACTCAAGTCTTCATCTGGACGTGTTATGGCTTATCAACCTATACGGCAGATATCAACTTTTACTGAAGGTATCAACCTATACGGTAGATATCAACTTTTACGGAAGGTATCAACCTATACGGTAGATATGCTACAAAAACTACACTATTTATTTTTCTGCTATGTACGAAATGTATTGGAACATAAATAAAGATATTTCAGTTAAACGAAAGGCAAACAGTAAAAGTTTGGCTACTGTAGTCTTCATCTTGACGTTGTATGGCGTATCAACCTATAAGGCAGGTATCAACCTATACGGTAGATATGCCTATACTAGATATTTTTCTCATGTGCACAACGTTATCGTACATAAAATTATATATTTAAGTTAAACTGAAATCAAAGAGCGGAAATTTTGATAATAAAGTCTTCATCTGAACGTTTTATGGCGTATCAAAACCCATACGTAGATATCAACCTGTACGGTAGATAGGGATTACTGACTGTAATTTTTATTTTTTCTGCAAGGTTTTAATTGTTTTGCCCGCATAAGTTTAAAATATTAAGTTATACTTAAGGGCAAACTGCGCAATTTTTTACTATTAAGGCATCCTTTTGACGTATAATCGCGTATCAACCTATACAGAAGATATCAACCTATACGGTAGGTATCAACCTATACGGTAGATATGCTATAAAGACTGTATCAGTTATTTTTTCTACTATGTTTAAAACGTTTTTCTACATGAATTAAGATATTTCAGTTAAACTGAAGACAAACAGCGCAAATTTTGCCACTAAAGTCTTCATCTATACGTTTTATCGCGTATCAACCTATACGGTAGATATGCTATACTAGACTATACTAATTACTTTTCTGCTAGGTTTAAAACGTTTTGCTACATAAATTAAGATATTTCTGTTAAAAAAAAGGCAAACAGCGAACTTTTAGCTACTGAAGTCTTCATCTTGGCGTTTTATGGCGTATCAACCTATACGGCAGGTATCAACCTATACGGTAGATATGCTACAGAGGCTATACCAGTTATATTTTGACATGTTTACAACGCCTTTGGTACATAAATTTTTATATTAAGTTAAACTGAAATCAAAGAACGCAAATTTTGCTAAATAAAACCTTCATCTGAAGTTGTTATGGCGTATCAACCTATACGGTTGTTATCAACCTGTGCGGGCAAAATAGGCAAAATGGCTGTAATATAACTATTTTTCTTGCAATGTTTTAATTGTTTTGCTGCATACGTTAAGAAATCAAGTTATTCTTACGACAAACAGCGCAAATTTGACCATAAAATGCATCCTCTAGACGTTTAATCGCGTATCAACCTATACGGAAGATCTCAACCTATACGGTAGATGTGCTATAAATAGTATACAAGTTATTTTTCTGCTATGTTTAAAACGTTTTCCTACATGAATAAAGATATTTCGTTTAACTGAAAACAAACAGCGCAATTTTTTCCCAAAAGTCTTCATCTGGACGTGGGTTTTGGCTATCAACCTATACGGTAGACTATCACCTTTACGGTAGGCTCAAACCTATACGGTAGATAGCCATTAAGACCATACTGTTTTTTTCTTACATGTTTACAAAGTTTTGGGCTAAATGTAAATATTTCACTTTAAAATGAAAGAACAGCGCAAATTTAGCCACTAAAGTCTTTATCTGGCGTTTTTGGCTTTTTTCAACCTATACGGCAGATATCGACTTTTACCGAAGGTATCAACCTATTCGGTAGTATGCTTTAAAGACTATACATTTATTTTTCTGCTATGTACGAAATGTTTTTTCAAATGCATTTGGATATTTCAGTCTAGAAAGGCAAGAGCGAAAGTTTGGCACTGAAGTGCTCATCTTGACGTTTTATGGCGTATCAACCTATAAGGCAGATATCAACCTATACGGTAGACATGACTGTGCAAGATATTTTTCTCATGTTCACAACGTTTTGGTACATAAAAGTACTTATATAAGTTAAACTGACATCAAAGAGCGCAAATTTTGCCAATAAAGCCTTCATCTGAAGGTTTTATGGCGTATCAACCTATACGGTAGGTATCAACCTGTACGGCTGATAGGCAATTTCAGACTGTAATATAACTATTTTTTTTGCAATGTTTTAATTGTTTTGTGCATTTAAATTTTAAGAAATTCAGTTATTCTTGAGACAAACACGCTAAAATTTTACCATAAAATGCATCATCTAGACGTTTAATCGCGTATCAACCCATACGAAGATATCAACCCATACGGTAGATGTGCTATAAATAGTGTACTAGTTATTTTTTGCTACGTTTAAAACGTTTTCCTACATGAATTAAGATATTTCAGTTTAACTGAAGATAAACAGCGCAAATTTTTCCACTAAAGTCTTCATCTGGACGTGTTATGGCTTATCAACCTGTACGGTAGACATTTAACCTTTACGGTAGGGATCAACCTTAAAGGTTTGATATGGCATAAAGAACACATTAGTTATTTTTCTTACATGTTTACAACGTTTTGTCGCATAAAGTAAGATATTTCACTTAAAGTGAAGACGAACAGCGCCAATTTAGCCACAAAAGTCTTTATCTTGGCGTTTTATGACTTATCAACCTATACGGCAGATATTGACTTTTACGGAAGGTATCAACCTATACGGTAGATATGCTATAAAGACTGTACTATTTATTTTGCTATGTACGAAATGTTTTGCAACATAAATAAGGATATTTCAGTCCCTAGAAAAGGCAAAAAAGCGAAGTTTGGCTATTGAAGTCTTCATCTTGACGTTTTATGGTGTATCAACCTATAAGGCATATATCAACCTATACGGTAGATATCACTGTGCTAGATATTTTTCTTTTGTTCACAACGTTGTGGTACATAAAATTATATAAATAAGTTAAACTGAAATCAAAGAGCGCAAATTTTGCCAATAAAGCCTTCATCTGAAGGTTTAATGGCGTATCAACCTATACGGTAGATATCAACCTGTACGGCAGATGGGCAATACAGACTGTAATATAACTATTTTTCTTGCAATGTTTTAATTGTTTTGATGCATAAGTTAAGAAATTCCGTTATTCTTGAGACAAACAACGCAAATTTGACCATAAAATGCATCCTCTAGACGTATAATCGCGTATCAACCTATACGGAAGATATCAACCTATACGGAAGATGCGCTATAAATACGGTACTAGTTATTTTTCTGCTATGTTTAAAACGTTTTCCTACATGAATTAAGATAGTTTAGTCAAACTGAAGACAAACAGCGCAAATTTTTCCACTTAAAGTCTTCACTGGACGTGTTATGGCTTATCACCTATACGGTAGACATCAACTTTACGTAGCATCAACCTATACGGTAGATATACCATAAAGACAACACTAGTTATTTTTCTGCTATGTTTTGCTGCATAAGTTAAGAAATTAAATTATTCTTAAGACAAACAGCGCAAATTTTGACTATAAAATGCATCCTCTAGACGCATAATCGCATATCAACCTATACGGAAGATATCAACCATACGGTAGATGTGCTATAAATACTGTACTAGTTATTTTTCTGCAAAGTTTAAAACGTTTTCCTCATGAATAAGATAGTTCAGTTAAACTGAAGACAAAACAGCGCAAATTTTTCCACTAAGTCTTCATCTGGACGTGTTATGGCTTTTCAACCTATACGGTAGACATCAACCTTTACGGTAGGCAAACACCTATACGGGGATTTTTACCATAAAGACAACACTAGTTATTTTTCTGCTTATGTTTTGCTGCATAAGTTAAAAAATTAAGTCATTCTTAAGACAAACAGCGCAAATTTGACCATAAAATGCATCCTCTAGACGCATAATCGCATATCAACCTATACGGAAGATATCAACCTATACGGTAGATGTGCTTATAATATGGTACTAGTTATTTTTCTGCTATGTTTAAAACGTTTGACTACATGAATTAAGATAGTTTAGTTAAACTGAAGACAAACAGCGCAATTTTTTCCACTAAAGTCTTCATCTGGACGTTTTATGGCATATCAACCTATACGGTAGACATCAACCTTTACGGTAGGCATCAACCTATACGGAAGATATACCTTAAAGACCACAATAGTTATTTTTCTGCTATGTTTTGCTGCATAAGTTAAGAAATTAAGTTATTCTGAAGAGAAACAGCGCAAATTTGACCATAGAATGAATCCTCTAGACGCATAATCGCATATCAACCTATACGGAATATATCAACCTATACGGTAGATGTGCTTATAATACGGTACTAGTTATTTTTCGTCTATGTTTAAAACGTTTTCCTACATGAATTAAGATAGTTCAGTTAAACTGAAGACAAACAGCGCAAATTTTTCCACTAAAGTCTTCATCTGGACGTGTTATAGCTTATCAACCTATACGGAGACATCAACCTTTACGGTAGGCATAAACCTATACGGTAGATAGCCATAAAGACCACACTAGTTATTTTTTGCTATGGGTTTTTCTGCATAAGTTAAGAAATTAGTTATTCTTAAAACCAAAAAGCGCCAGTTTGACCATAAAATACATCCTCTAGACGCATAATCGCATATCAAAACCCATACGGAAGATATCAACCTATTACGGTAGATATGCTTATAATACGGGGACTAGTTATTTTCTGCTATGTTTAAAACGTTTTCCTACTTTATTTAAAATAGTTCAGTTAAACTGAAGACAAAACGCGCAAATTTTCCACTAAAATCTTCTCGGACGTGTTATGGCTTATCAACCTATACGGTAGACATCAACCTTTACGGTAGGCATAACCTATACGGTAGATATGCCACAAAAACCACACTAGTTATTTTTCTTACTGTTTATAACGTTTTGGTGCATAAATTAAAGAAGATATTTCACTTAAATGAAGACAAACAGCGCAAATTAGCCACTAAAGTCCCTTTTTCTTTACGTGTTATGGGTTATCAACCGTAAGGGAGGTATCAAAACCCATACGGTTTGATATGCCTTACTAGATATTTTCTCTGTTCACAACGTTTGGGTACATTAAAATTAATATTTAAATTAAAATGAAATCAAAGTGCGCAAAATTTAGCTAATAAAATTTCGTCAGAACGTTTATGGCGTATCAACCTATACGGTAGGTATCAACTGTACGGCAGATGGGCAATACTGACTGTAATATAACTATTATTCTTGCAATGTTCAATGTTTTGCTGCATAAGTTAAAAAATTAAGTTATTCTTAAGGCAAACAGCGCAACTTGACCATAAAATGCTTTCCTCTAGACGTAAAATCGCGTATCAACCTATCGGAAGATATCAACCTATACGGTAGGTATGCTATGAAAACTGTATTTGTAATTTTTCTACTACGTTTAAACGTTTTCCTACATGAATTAAGATAGTTCAGTTTTTAAATGAAGCAAACAGCGCATTCTCCATACAGTCTTTATCTGGGGCGTTGTTATGGCTTATCAACCTAACGGTAGGCATCAACCTTTACGGTAGGCATCAAACCCATACGGTTTGATATGCCCTAAAGCCACACTAGTTATTTTTCTTACATGTTTACAAAAGTTTTGGTTATAAAGTAAGATATTTGACCTAAACTGAAGACAAAACAGCGCAAATTTTAAACATACAGTCTTGATCTTGATGGTTTATGGTTTAACAACCTATACGGCAGACATCAACTTTTACGGAAGGTATCAACCTATACGGTGGATATGCTATAAAGACTATACTTTTTATTTTTCTGCTATGTACGAAATGTTTTACAACATAAGTATAGATATTTCAGTTAAACGAAAGGCAAACAGCGAAAGTTTGGTTATTGAAGTCCTCATCTTGACGTTGTATGGCGTATCAACCTATAAGGCAGACCTGTATCAACCTATACGGTAGATATGCTACAGAGACTGTTATTTTTTGTCATGTTCACAACGTTTTGGTACATAAAATTATATATTTGAGTTAAACTAAAATCAAAGAGCGCAAATTTAGCTAATAAAATCTTCATCTGGACGTTTTATGGCGTATCAACCTATACGGTAGGTATCAACCTGTACGGCAGATAGGCAATCATGGCCAACATTCCAATACATTGACCAGTAGTTTCGGCAAAAGTAGTCTCCCTTGAATATACACGGATCGCGGACCCGATAACGTTTATCGATAAACAGTTTTACTATAGATTTTTGTAGGAAAATATATTTCAAACATTTTAAAAAAACGTTTTTATATCGTTTTTTAACAAAAATTTTATAACCTCGTGAAGTTAATCTTCATTTTTTGCCCTTTATTTCAATATATTTTTATCGATGTAATACAAAAACTTATTGCTTCCATTTTTGTTTGAAGTGTGACTATATTTCTATGTATTTCTATATAGAAATTTGAAAAAAATCGGTTATGTCGGTTTTAAAAGGTATAAAAGTTTTTCTATCAAAATGACATTATTTTATAACCTCGTGAATATTTTCCATTGTCTGAACATTGTTGGGATTTTTTATTTTAAAATTGAATAATGATAAATTGCTTCCTTTTAAATTTGGGAAAAAGAAAGTAATCGCAATTTTAGCACGCTTTTCAAAAAAATATTTACTTGACGGTACGGGGTTACGCACAAGGCAATGCTTATCAATGTGTTGCATATCTGTTTGAGCGTTTTATTTATTTATTTATTTTATTATAACATATATACATAACATATATTTATTTGGCATAAAATGAATTATAAAATGACATTAATTTATATATTATGATTAAAGTAAAACTTTTTGATTAGCAAACTTTAAGTCACATCTTTAATTGGAAAATTGGTCTAAAAAAGTCCGTATTAAATTAAAAAGGCGATTAGAATTATTCTATGTAATTGCTTTACAAACTGTGTGCCGGGATAATTTGACGAATTACAATAAACTGTTCAATAAAGAACATTTCGCGAAATTTTTTTTTTTTTTTTTTATAATTTATTTTCCCTTTCCACATCCAAAGTATCATACATTCTCACAAACATTAATTTATGCGCCAAAAAAGATATTTCATAGAATATCAAGCGTAGCTGGAAAAATATTTTACCTACATAAACAAAATTTTTTGAAAGTGTACATGCTATTCAAAAAAGAAGTAAATTTACCTATATAAAACCATATTATTTGAAAGTGTATAAGTGTACATGTCTTAAGCAAATAAACATTGTTCATTATCTTCAAGTAATATCATCTTGTATTCATATGGAAACCATTCTAAAAAGATAAACTGGTAATATATTAACAGTGAAAAGACCGTACACATGATCAGATAGTTTTTCAAATGCTGTTTGAGTCACTTATCAGTAAATAAACTTAACTTGCAATGTTTGAGTCTACATTAATATCGTTAATAATTGTATTATAATTTGTTATCCTTGCTCGAAAGAAAAAGAAACGAGTACGAAAATAACAAGGACAAATTGACAAGTAGGTTCCAGAAATCCAATTACACACAATAAAATTGGCGGCTTAATAAGCATACATAGTTACCTTGCTTAGCTTAACTGCAAGGTTTTTTTATCATTAACATGATATTGATCTAGGGGAGAAAACTCTAACAAATACTTTTCGTTGGAGATTGCAGAGATGCATATCTTCTCTTTTTTGTGTGATGTTTTATCCTTTACCACTAAAAAGTGGCATTTTTTTATTTTTATATTTTCGGTCCATGCATTCATCGAAACTTTTAACTTCACCCAGCATATACATGACAGAAAATACACATTACATACGCATGATGAACAGGTATTTTTACTGTAAAATCTTACATTTTACTAATTGTTTAATATATAATTATTTATAACTCATGGAACAATGTCGGTATCTAGCAAAGTCCATAAAATACAATTAATTACAGTATGTGTTATATTTGATTTGCATACTTCAATAATTCTATCTAACCAAGATGCGTTGCCCAAAAATGTAGAGCCAAATTTACCTATATATGCCAAACAGCAGGTTTATCGATATTTTAGTGTAAAGGGAAACAACTACAACGGCACATAAGGCAAAAAATCAATACCGACAAGAGTTGCGGTTCTCGTATATTTCACGCTCAAAGTTGGGGATGACTGACTGTAATATATTTTTGGGGGGCAATGTATTAATTGTTTTCTGCATAAGATAAGATATTAAGTTATACTTATGTCAAACAGTTCAAATTTGACTATAAAAGGCATCCTCTAGATGTTTAATCGCGTATCAACCTATACGGTAGATATCAACCTATACGGTAGGTATCAACCTATACGGTAGATATATCATAAAGACTGTATTAGTTATTTTTTCTACTATGTTTAAAACCTTTTCCTACATTAAGTAAGATATATCAGTTAAACTGAAGACAAACAGCGCAAATTTGACCACTAAAGTCTTCATTCAGACGTTTAATGGCACATCAACCTATAGGGCAGACCTTTACGGTACGGATCAACCTATACGGTAGATATGCTATAAAGACTATACTAGTTGCTTTTCTGCTTTGTTTAAAACGTTTTCCTACATAAATTAAGATATTTCGTTTAAACGGAAACCATACAGTACCAATTTGGCTATGAGAGTCTTCATCTTAACGTTTTATGGCGTATCAACCTATACGGCAGGTATCAACCTATGCGGTAGATATGCTATAAAGACTATGCTAGTTACTTTTCTGCTATGTTTAAAATGTTTTCCTACATGAATTAAGATATTTCAGTTAAACGGAAGCCAAACATCACCAATTTGGCTATTAAAAGCTTCATCTTAACGTTTTATGAGTATCAACCTATACGGTAGGTATCAACCTATACGGTATATATGCTACGCAGAGCGTATTAGTTATTCTTCTGCCAAGTATACAATGTTTTTGTGCTTTAAGTCAGATATTTCAGCTAAACTGAAGACAAGCAGCGTAAATTTTGCCTCAAAAGTCTTCATCTAGACGTTTTTATGGCTTATCAAAACCCATACGGCAGATATCAACCTTTACGGTAGATATGCTATAAAGACTATGCTGGTTATTTTTTGGGTATGTTTAAAACGCTTTGCTACGTAAATTAAGACATTTCAGTTATACTGAAGACAAACGGGGCAAATTTTGCCACTAAAATCTTCGTCTCGACGTTTTATTGCGTATCAACCTGTACGGGAGGTGTCAACCTTATTTCAGTTTGATATTTAATGTTTAACCATGCCTTCAAAGATTTAACTGTTATCTCCAGTTAGTTTGCGGGTCTTTATAAGCAGATCTATGGAGTTTTTTTCTACCTATCTAAAACAGTATTCATTGTCAGACCATTTATCAAATCATAATAGACATTTTTAACTAACAAAGTACCGCAGAATGGCATGGTGAGCCGAAATAAGGTAGGTAGGCGGAGTCATCCTTATAGGTTGATACGCATCTGCTTAGAAGGTTGATATAAAGATTTATTGGTGAAAGCAAAGCAAATCCAAATAAATCCGGAAGTGAATTTAGTGTCACAAAGAATGAATTTTATCGCAATTAAAATCGATTTAAGTTATATCTGATTCCAAAATTTTCAGAAACAATGACAACATCAATTGAGAATGCTCTTATATCGCAGGTATCATGTGACATGTTTTAATATTCGATATAAATATGTAAAAATAATTTCCTACGGTGCGTATGTCAACTCTACCCGACAAACAAGTCCTTCAAAAGAGAACCAGTACCAGACCGCTAGATGACCCATACATTTCTGTCTAGGGTCTTTGCAGTTTGCAGTTTTATATTTAATGGAGACTTTTGGATTAAATTGCATGGAACATTCTCTCGATCTTATTTTATAAACATTGTATCTTTATCATTGATAATGCATCTTTATCACCATGCATCAGGGGCCTCTGTGGGGCCCGAGTGGTTAAAGTCGCTGACTTCAAATCAGTTGCCCCTCATCAATGTGGGATCGAGCCTCACTCAGGGCGTCAAATTCTTCATGTGAGGAAGCCATCCAGCTGGCTTAGGGAAGGTCGGTGGTTCTACCCAGGTTCCCACTCGTGATGAAATAATGCACGGAGGGGCACCTGGGGTCTTCCTCCACCATCAAAAGCTGGAAAGTCGCCATATGACCTATAATTGTGTCAGTGTGACGTTAAACCCAACAAAAATAAAAAATAAATAAAATTATCCCCATGCATCATCATCTTCAATAATTGCCTGTCTGTATACTAAGAAGTGTTTGCTTGTGAACTGATTCTGATTGAAATACTGTTCATTGCCATTTGTAAAGGATGATTATTTACATCTATATTAGACTAAAAGTCTCTTTGTATACAGTCTAAAAAGACTGATTAAACAAAGTATATAGTAGCATAATCGTTTTTGATGAAAGTAGGTTTTTCTTGTTTGATTGGCAAAATGTCTTTTAATAGAAAGACACAAATTAGTCTGAGAAATGAAATTCTAATATGCTTCCCCTTGTTAAAACACACTTATGCTTAAATGATGTCACATTAACAAGCAATGACGACAATGTTTTTGTTGCGACCTGGACCAAGAAAGAGCGTTACTATATTTTATCTTCTGTTTTAGATTAAGGTCATATAATGAGAATAATGCATGGAGGGGCACCTTGGGTCTTCCTCCACCATTAAAGCTGGAAAGTCGCCATATGACCTATCATGTGTTGGTGCGACGTTAAATAAAAAAAAAAAAAAAAAAAAAATATATATATATATAATGAGAATAGCAAAATTGTGTTTTACTTATATTAATACCCTCAAAATCTGTTATACGTCACCAGTAAAATTAATTTGGGCTATGTCCTTGTGAAATTATTTCGCTGACATATAACCTCTTTTTTGTGTATTAATAACATTAAAACACAATTTTTCAATGCATTATTACTTAAATCGATGAATAGATAATTATACTAAATGCATTTATTTCAAAAACAGAAAATTGTCTTTCTTATTGCTCAAATTCTTGTAAGAATTATAGATTATAGGGAAATTTTGTATAAGCATTATAATTCTTATGCCACTTTACGAAAAATTGTTTCCTTTGAACTAAAAAATTATTTGATGCCTGAAAAAATATGTTTGGAAAGTCTTAGAGACCATTCTATGTCCCTGTAACAGTGTTAAATTTCTATAATAAAATTGCCATCTTTCAGTTTGGACAGTACCATTAACTGTTAAAAGGGGTGCATACCAAAAAGATACTGACTGAATGGCGAACAGTGCAGATCATGATCAGACTGCACTGGCTGCAAAGGCAGAATCAGTCATGTCCAGCATGATAATGGTTAAACACTTAAGCTAATGTGAGCCACTAAATCACCCCAAAATGAATACAAAATAAGTATGTTCTATTTTCTAGGCACCTCCGTCACTCTACTACATCCCAGACTTTATTACACCAGAAGAGGAGTCTTACCTTCTGAAACAAGTGTATGCTGCTCCAAAACCAAAATGGACCCAACTTTCCAACAGAAGGCTACAAAACTGGGGTAAGACAGAAATTTCAAACTTTTTATATACTGTAAACCAGTTTATACATTGTACTCCCACACAATTTAGTTTTGCTACAAATATCCTGATCAAGAATTTTCAGCAGCTGTAACTGTTAATGTCTGCAAATTATTGAGCATGCTTACTTTTTTAACACTTAAATGATGTGTCAGTTTTAATTCTCAGTTATTTCTGTAGGAAGTTCAGTGTGTGCAAAAATTAATATCAGACCAAATTGTAGATAACAAAAAGATAGAAGTGGGTTTGCAGTATTTTTCCTTATTTTAGTGATTTTTGTACATAAATTTTGATCTAGCCAAGCAATTCAATGTTGAAGATGTTTTTATCAAGATAAGTCAGCTCACAAAAAAGGATTTGTGTGCAAACTTGAAATACTTCAAAGACAATGGTGGTTGATATCTTATCAAGTACCAAGCAGTGCATGCAGGTGTTATCTTCAGCAGTTAAGGTTTCAGATTATCTTAGTATGTGAAAACATGCATCAGGCATGTATCAGTTAATTACCGGTATTTGGTTAACGTCCCTGTCATTCTTAACTTAACATAAATATAATTTTCCTTGTTTAAGGAAAGAATTAGAAGGAAATTATTTTCCCTTAAGTGTAATGTAGTCACCGGTAGGTGACGTCGTGAAGCGTGAAACAGTTTGCACGATATTTGCGGTGATTGTATTGTGTAAAGTCATTCAGCTTTGGGTAACTGACCGGTTAACATAGATAATTTTTACATATTACAAATGGAGAGTAAATAATATACAGTGTAACAGTAGTATTCGTGTATGATATAGCTGGTAGAATGTGAAATCATGAATATAAATGTATTATGCTGATGATGTGAACCATGATTATTAATTTTATGATGATAAATATTGATGTATTACTTAACATGACTTCAATAATCAGCCATGTGTATTCATACGGTAACCCAAGTGCTATACTTACAAATTACAAATTGAATTTGAAATGTAAGTTGTGTTGTGCTTTAATTTGATATAGTTAGGTGATGAAGTTGAATTAAGGGAATACACTTGTTAGTTGTTTAGAAAATAATTAAGGCCTCTGTGTGGTTTATCATCTGATTAACCATAGTTCAGAGTTCAGGTGCACTGGAATTGGATTGTAAGAGTGATTAAATATCCAAGCGTCTGAATGATGAATCATGGTAAATGACTGAATCTGACTGTAAACCACAAGAAGGCCTATTGCATATTTTCATCCTAGTAACATGTTCATTGAAATATTATGATAAAGTTTATGCTTAACATCATCTATCCAAGTAGTATTAAACCTGATGTCATGTGGCATTTTGACATCATAATTGGTATCATTTTGTTCCTACACCAGTCGGCATGTCAGCAGTTATTAATTGCAGATTTTATCACTGTTGTTTTCCTTTTTCCTTCTTTGTTTAACTAAAAAACAATCAGATCATATAGAATTTTTAATTTTTTTATCAGTTTGAGATATAAATGTTTAAAGAATGAAAAAATGGTTATGTCTTTCTATAGTTTAAAAAATACTAGTGCATGTGCGATAATGTTACTTTAATTGTCATAGTTGCATCAGATATACTTCTTATTTTGTATTACAGGCAATGAAACATGAAATTGAGATTTGAATGAACTGTCACACATTGTACAGTGTTTTACTTCCACATGTATGAAATTACATATATTGTGAAATCATTTGATTTTGTAAGCATGAAATTTCATGGTTTTTCCCAAAATGGTTATTTCGTATGGGATCTGAATTGAATTTCATGGATTTTCCCTTATCAAGACAAAATGAATTGGGAATTTTTGTTGTTCATTTGGATTTAATTTCATGGATTGTCATGAATCCCCCACGAGTATTACCGTTTTTACAGTATGTTAGACAGATTTGTTTAAACAGATGCTTTTTCTGTTTTTGCAGGGGGTTTGCCACATCCGAAGGGTATGATTCCTGAAGATCTTCCACAGGTATCTCAGTTATGTAAATACTGTGATATCATAAATCTTGTAAAACCAAAAGAAATGCTATACAAAGAACAAGTCACAAGTTCTGTGATATATATATATATATATGCGGTCTGTCTCTTTGGCATGTCTTCAGAGACCATAAAATGAATAATTAGATTCCTAAGCTGAAGAAATGTCAGTTTCTTTCGCCGTTTTTGGTTCCTATGCTTTGGCTCAATGATTTTAGGACATTCTAACATGACCAGCAAATAACCTATACATGTATGTAGAACAAAATCTATCTCAGGTTATTCTACAATAACCCATGCGCGTGCAATGATGTCATCCGATCAAGGTGCATAGCACGGCTGTAAAAAGTTAAGTTACCATTTTTAGCTTGACTATTCGAAGAATAGGTAGAGCTATCCTACTCATCACGGCGTCGGTGTCTGTGTCGGCGTCACACCTTGGTTAAGTTTTTCGTACCAGTCCACTTTTTGACAAAGTCTTTTGAGATAGAGCTTTGAAATTTTCAACACTTGTTTACCATCACCATGTCCAGTTTTAGGCAAGAGTACATAACTCCATCAAGGATTTTGGCTGAATTATGGCCAGGGCCCCCTTTTAACTTCGAAATCTTGGTTAAGTTTTTCGTACCAGTTCACATTTTGTGTAAAGTGTTTGGCATATGGCTTTGAAACTTTAATCACTTGTTTATTATAACAGTCTCTATCTGTAGGCAAGAGGACATAACTCTGTCAACTATTTTGGCAGAATTATGGCCCTTTTTGGTCTTGGAAATTGGTACAAAGTTTGTACAAGTCCTTGTTTTGTCAAAACTATTTGACCTGTGGCTTTGAAACTTTGAGTACTTGTTTATCGTCATGATTTATATTTGTAGGCAAGAGTACATAACTCTGTCAACTATTTTGGCTGAATTATGGCATTTTTTTGACTTGGAAATTGGTTCAGTTTTCGTACAAGTCCATGTTTTGTTAAAACTATTTGACATATTGCTTTGAAACTTTGAATACTTGTTTATCATCATGATTTCCATCTGTAGGCAAGAGTACATAACTCTGTCAAATATTTTGGCTGAATTATGGCCCTTTATGGACTTAGAAATTGGTTTAGTTTTCATACAAGTCAATGTATTGTCAAAGCTGTTTGACATGTTGCTTTGAAACTTTGAACACTTGTTTATCGCCATGATTCCCATCTGTAGGCAAGGATATATAACTCTGTCAACTATTTTGGCTAAATTATGGCCCTTTTTGGACTTGGAAATCGGTTAAGTTTTTTGTACCAGTCTTTATTTTGCCTAACCTGTTTGTCATATGGCTTTGAAACTTTGACCACCTTTTTACCTTCATAGTCTGCTTACCTAGGACAAGGACTTTAGCTCAGCTCAGTTATGGCCTCTGTTTGGACATAGAAATTAGTTAGGTTTCGCATACCATTTGATATTTTGTCTATTAACTGTTTGATATATGGCTTTGGAACTTTGAACACTTGCTGACCAACATGGTCACACATTGCCATATAGTGCAAAACTAAACCAAATCCACAAATGTAGGTACAGTGTTTGTCTTATCTGTTCCTTTTCTTTTGTCTGAAAATCTCAGGTAATATTTTGACCCTATACTTCTGTCAATGTTTTGAATAGTCGAGCACGCTGTCAACAGACAGCTCTTGTTTCTAACTGTTGATACTAGTATGTTGTATTAGAATCGAAATAACAAGTTCCCAAGTGTGATTTATCATAGAATAACTTGTGTTTTTCGTTCTTATGCGAAACAATATATCACTCAGGCCTACGGCCTTCATGATATATTCTTACGCATAAAAACTCAAAACACAAGTTATTCTACCATCATAGTCTGCATATATAGGCAAGACTTCATAACTAGGACATGGACTTTTATCTCAGTTATGACCGTTTTTGATATAGAAATTAGTTTAGTTTTGCATACCATTCCATATATTGTCTAAACTGTTTGATATATGGCTTTTGAAACTTTGAACACTTGCTTACCATCATAGTCACACATTGCCATATAGTGCAAGACTTATCCAAATCTGCAAATGCAGGTACATTGTTTGTCTATCCTTTTTCATGCCCCCAACCATAAAATGGTGGGGGGGGGGTATATAGTGTTACCCCGTCCCTGTGTGTGTTTGTTTGTTTGTGTGTTCGAGAAATGGTGGTGCTCATGTCCGGGCCATAACTTTGACATGCATGGTTCTGATTTCAATATAATTTGACACAAATGATAAGAATGGATAAGACGATATGTCATGCCTAATAACCATTTCACTAGCTCAAAGATCAAGGTCACAGTCCTTTGTTGAACTTAGCTAATTTACACTACATAAGTGGTCTTCGTGTCCGGGCCATAACATTGACATGCATGGTCCGATTTCAAAATAATTTGACACAAATGATAAGCATGGATAGATGATATGTCATGCTCAAAACCATTTCTCTAGCTCAAAGGTCAAGGTCAAAGTCCTTGGTTGAACTTAGCCAGTTTTCACTACATATACAGATTACTGAATTTTCTGATTTTTTTTTGTAAATAAATAGGGCCAAGGGTCCTTCTTTTAATTTGTAAGCAGTACCATGCCTGTGACCTTTCTCATGTTGCCGGGGCATCCGTGTCTGTGCCACATTTCTTTTGTCTTTTGTCTGAAAATCTCTGGTAATATTTTCACCCTATACTTCCATCAAATCTTTGAATAGTTGAGCGCACTGTCAACAGGCAGCTCTTGTTGTATGTTGAACTTTGTCCAGTTTGATAAATTTTGGGTTAGAGTCCTTGCCAGTAACCTTGGAGATACAGACTTGATACTTGTGTGCAACAAGCCCTCTGGTCATGATCAACATTTGTATGAAGTTTCACAGGAATTCTAGCTCAGTACGGCATATGTTCTCCATGACGATTTGATAAAAGACATTGTGTCTGAAATCATTTGTCCTCCACCTCTGATTCATGTGGGGAAGTTGGCAGTTACTTGTGGAGAACAGATTTATACTGGCACAGAATCCAGGAACACTGGTTAAGTTAATTGCCCGCTGTTACATAACTGAAATACTGTTGAAAAATGTTGTTAAAACCAAAACAAACAATAAACAGATCATTGGAATTCTTTGTAGTTGAGACACAAATGGTTTCAAATTTATAGATGAACTTATAAACTGTGAGATTGCTAAGGGGCATGAAGATTTATACAATGTACTTTTGCAGATGAAATCAAAACCTCTCTTGTAACTGTACTAGTATGTGGAAGTTTGAATTTCATCATTTGTTTAATATTCTGCTAATTGATTTTATTATTATCCCCCGACGAAAGTCGGAGGGATATAGTTTTGGCGTTGTCCGTCCGTCCGTCCGTCCGTCCTTCCGTCCGTCCGTCCGGAGCCATATCTAGGAAATGGTTGGGAATATTTATTTAAAACTTCATATACGTGTTCACCACTATGAGTTCTTGCGGCCCGTCAAGTTTCAGTCAGATTGCCCAAGTAACACCAGAGTTATGGCCCTTAGAAGTTTTTAGTATTAACTATATAGGGTACTATAAATATGGCAATTTCTGCATCATAACTTTTGATATATTTGACTTAGAACTATGAAACTTAAACAGAATTTAGATCACCATAATGTGGTTGTGTACACACAATTTCATTCGGATTTATTTTGTAAATTAAGAGTTATAGCCCTTTAATTGTATAAAAATACACATATTTGTACATAACAAACTTACCATTTGGTAGAATTTCATTAAATTTCTTTCATTCTTTTCCATGAACATTTATTGTAAACATGTGAAGTTGTGTACCCACACCTGGTCACCCCCTTACCTTGATCACACACCTCCCGCTGACACCCCCCCCCCCCAAAAAAAAAAAAAAAAAAAAAAAAAAAAAAATTCCTTATTTTAGATTTTTTTCAAACAAACTTCATATACATGTTCACCACTATGAGGTTATGGGGCCCATCAAGTTTAAGACAGATTGCCCAAGTAACACCAGAGTTATGGCCCTTAAAAATTTCTAGTGTTAACTATATAGGGTACTATAGATCTATAGATATGGCAATTTCTGCATCGTAACTTTTGATATATTTGACCTAGAACTATGAAACTTTAACAGAATTTAGAGCACTATAATGTGGTTGTGCACAGACAGTTTTGTACGGATTTCTTTTGTAACTTCAGAGTTATTGCCCTTTAATTGTCTAAAAATCCACATCATTTATTTGTACATAACAAACTTACCATTTGGCAGAATTTCATTAAATTTCTTTCATTCTTTTATATGAACATTTATTATAAACATGTGAAGTTGCGCACCCACACCTGGTCACCCACTTGCCTTGGTCACACCCAGGGTTCTCACTAGCAATTTCAAGTTGCAGTCCTGGGACTCCCAAAGCTGAAAAAGTTGCAGTCCCAACTACTGACTAGACTGACGGACAGACTTAAACGTTTCGTCAAAATACAGGCCTTTATTGTACTGTCAAATTAAGTGTAGGCCGACAGACATTTTGTAAACACAGTTCTTCACATAAATATTGTTAAGGTGTGGTAAAAAGGTAAAGATAAAATAGGTCACATGTAGTCAAACATTAATGTAGGAAAAAATCACCCCTGGACAACACCCCCTCCCCCCACATCCCTGCTGTTTCTGATCTTCCTGGACAAAATCCCCCATTCAAGTTATCAAGTTGGACAAAATCCCCCTTGTGAAAATATCAAGTTGCCCAAAAATTGCTCCTGATAATTTTTTCTTAACCTTTTTATTTCAGAATGGAAACGTATATAAACATACAGTGAAAAGAAAATATATAAACAATTACTACTTTTATTTTAACGTGTCTAAAATACAAGAATGCACAGTATGCCTAAGATCAACATATTAATAAATGCTTCCTCAAATAACATTAGCGATTTTGCAGAAAAATAAAGACCGGCATCGACAGCATCTTAAAATTACTCGGACATTCATAATTAAGCCTAATTATCACTTTCTTAAAAAAGATTCTAAAAAGTTCTTTAAAATTGGTAATTAGTACGTGAGAAAACAATCAAAGTTACTTCGAACACTACGTAATCCGTCGTTAGCAATTAGAAATTGTCACCTATGCAATCACACCGACAATCACATGTATTCAAGTTGATCTGTCTCGCGGTGAAGTGGAAACGGGCAACGCTGATTGGCTATACGCGGCTATCGGTGACAAGCGAGTAACTCCGCCCACATATTTTGCTCCCGAGTCAAACCTTGTGTATTCGCAATTTATGTAAATCAATTAATTTTCACTGCGTCTCACTGCAGAAACGTGCGTCCGGGGACTCCCAAGCTGCAAGAAACACGCGTATACCGGGACCAGTTATGCGTACAGGGACGCCGATTTCGGCGTTTCCGAGAACCCTGCACACCCCCCCCCCCTCCCAACCCCCCTTCCCCCCCCCCCCCAAAAAAAAAATTTTTTTTTTTTTCATTTCTTATTTTAGATTTTTTTCAAACCTTCCAAGTTGTACCATTCCCCCACCTCACTTCGCCACCCAGTCATGCCCACCACTGATCATGCATCCTCTCTCCCCCCGCACCCCCCCCTCTCCCACCAACTTCACCCTTTTACCCTTTTTTTTTTTCATGTTTAATTTTCAATCAATATTTATAATCAACATGTGAAATTTTGTTTCCTCTCCCGTTCCCCTGCACCCCCACCCCCTAAAAAAAATAAATATATACATATATGTATATATACATATATATATTTCCATTCCTTTTTTTTTTTTTTTTAAATGTTCAAACCTTCAACATGTTAAGTTGTGACTGCACAAACCTTGCCCTCAGCCATGTTCAAGATATCTTACCTGTGTTCTCTTAAGGACAACTGTACATGTTAAACAGCAAAACCTGGTGCCAAACCACTCGAAGACAATATTTCGTTCCAGTTAAACTTCAAGCTCATATTTCAATTAACTGCATTTAATTTTAAAAGCTAAGCTTATTACAGTAAGCATATCCCATTCAAAATAAATTCTTTAGTCAGGATCTAAGTATCATACATTTATTATATACTCTTTAATTAAACATTTGTTTTCTGTTAAATTGATTTTGACTAATGAAACTATTTGCTTCTTATTAACATCCTTTCACTTTTTGCCGGATATATATTTTTGCCATTCCTCACCACAAACCCTTTCGGCGGGGGATACCAATTCATCGAATTTGCTTGTTTTTCAGTGGCTTCAAACCTATTCTCAGAAGATTGCTGCACTTGGTTTATTTGAAGATAAAGTACCAAACCATGTTCTTGTGAATGAATACTTACCCGGGCAAGGAATTATGGTAAATATTGATCTGCTGATCTTTTGATCTTTTTCAGAACATCATTTACTTTTAGCCTGCTTAATTTCTAAAATGGACTGGTCCATCATTCAATTTGTGCAATACCATTTATTATTTGAAGGGGTGTTCACCGAATATTTACTGATTGAATAGCGAACAGTGCAGACCATGATCTGCCTGCACAGATCTTGGTCTGCACTGGTTGCAAAAGCAGAATCACTTGCTGCCAGCAGGCTAAAGGTTAAAAGTTGTTTGTTGTGCCACAACCTAGAATTTTAGAGGTGTAAAACTGTGAAGAGGGGAGTAGTGGTCTTATGGTTAAGGTGTTAATCATTCAACCCACGGATCATGGGTTTGAGCTCTACTATGGTCACAACCACATTTTTTCATGATAGCTGAACTGCTTTTCCAGGAAACAGACTTGAAAGTGGTTTCAGTGAGCTTTCATCATTTTCTAGCTAAGATAAATGAGCCGTGCCATGAGAAAACCAACATAGTGGGTTTGCGAACAGCATGGATCCAGACCATCCTGTGCATCCACGCAGTCTGGTCAGGATCCATGCTGTTCGCTTTCAAAGTCTATTGCAATTAAAGAAACTGTTAGCGAACAGCATGGATCCTGACCAGACTGCGCGGATGCGCAGGCTGGTCTTGATCCATGCTGGTCGCAAAGCCACTATGTTGGTTTTCTCATCGCGCAGCTCAAATTAGTATCAATGGAAGTGTAAATGGAAGACATGAATTACAGTTTAAGTTATTTTCATTCACTGTTTGTTTCACCTTTTCCGTGGTAAGGATTTTCCTTGATTTCTCTTGAAAAATAGTACAATTCCATTGATATTATAATTGAGCCATGCCATGAGAAAACCAACATAATGGGTTTGCGACCAGCAAGGATCCAGACCAGCCTGCGCATCCGCGCAGTCTGGTCAGGATCCATGCTGTTTGCTAGTAGTTTCTCCAATTCCAATAGGCTTTAAAAGCGAACAGCATGGAGCCTGACCAGACTGCGCGGATGCGCAGGCTGGTCTGGATCCATGCTGGTCGCAAACCCACTATGTTGGTTTTCTCATGGCATGGCTCAATTATGTCAGTGTAAAAGTCTCTGAGGATGGTTATAGGAAGAGAATACGGGAGAATACTTTGACCTACAGTTGTCAAATCTCATAGGATGATTGCATTTATTCAGAAACCTGGTGCAGATGTTAAGTATTTCCATGTGAGTAAGCATTCTATCTGGCTTGCAGAAGGTCAGTGGTTCTACCCGGGTGCCTGCATGTCCCTGAATTAATGTATGGAGGGGTATCTGTGGCTTTCTCTACGTTTAAAGCATGAAAATTTCCAACATCGTTCACTCTAGTTGAGGTCATAAGATAAAAAACAAATTTTACGTTCATTTTCTTTCTTGTATTATAGCCTCATGAAGATGGACCACTGTATTACCCGACAGTATCAACTATCAGCCTGGGCTCCCATACACTGCTAGATTTCTACCGCCCTATTACAGAAACTCAAGCAGGGGATAACATAAACACTAATACAGAGGTGTTGTAGAATTTTTATTAGCTCACCTGTCACATAGTGACAAGGTGGGCTTTTGTGATCACCCTTCGTCCGTTGTCTGTGCGTCCGTGAATCCGTGCGTGCATCAACAATTTCTTGTCTGCACGATAGTGGTTTCATTTATGATTTTATTTTAACCAAACTTGCACACAACTTGTATCACCATAAGATCTCGATACCTTTCTTGAACTGGCCAGATCCCATTATGGGTTTCAGAGTTATGGCCCCTGAAAGGGCCAAAATTAGCTATTTTGACCTTGTCTGCACAATAGCAGCTTTATTTATGATTTGATTTTTACCAAACTGGCACACAACTTGTATCACCATAAGATCTTGGTTCCTTTCTTGAACTGGCCAGATTCCTTTATGGGTTCCAGAGTTATGGCCCCTGAAAGGGCCGGAATTAGATATTTTGACCTTGTCTGCACAATAGCAGCTTCATTTATGATTTTATTTTAACCAAACTTGCACACAGCTAGGATCACCATAAGATCTTGGTTCCTTTCTTGAACTGGTGAGATTCCTTTAAAGGTTCTAGAGTTATGGCCCCTGAAAGGGCCAAAATTAGCTATTTTGACCTTGTCTGCACAATAGCAGCTTCATTTATGATTTGAATTTAATCAAACTTGCACAAAACTTGTGTCACAATAAGATCTCAGTTCCTTTCTTGAACTGGCAAGATCCCATAATGGGTTCCAGAGTTATGGCCCCTGAAAGGGCCAATATTAGCTATTTTGACCTTGTCTGCACAATAGCAGCTTCATTTATGATTTGATTTTAACCAAACTTGCACACAACTTGTATCACCACAAGGTCTTGGTTCCTTTCTTGAACTGGCCAAATTCCATCATGGGTTCCAGAGTTATGGCCCCTTAAAGGTCCAAAATTGGCTGTTTTGGCTTTTGCAGCCATATAGAGACTTCATTTATGGTTTTATTTGATACAAACTTCCAAAATATCTTCAGCAACAATAAATCTTAGATTCCATGACAAATCAGATCCAATCGTAGGTTCCAGAGTTATTTTATATCTGATTACCTCCCCTGATTGTAATCAAAATGGATTTATATCAGTAAGTACTGATAGGACTTATTTGAAATTTCATAATTGTCATTAGTTGGACTGAGACAATCAGGGTAGATAACTATGGACTGATTTTATGTCAAATTACCTCCCTTTATTTCAAATTAAAATGGGTATATCTCCGTAACTAATGAAGATACTGATCTGAAATTTCATTTATGTCAACAGATTTATTTGGCAGAGCCTTCTTTTGTTCACTTACAATATTTTTTTTTTAATTACTTCCCTTTTACGTTACTATAAATAGCGTATTTTTAGGAACTTTTTTATTATTGGCCGTAGGGAAAAACCGAGACCACTTTTCTGTTGTACAACATGGATGGTGCCTCCAATTTTTAGGTGCATTTTGACATATCTGTACCTTGTAAGAATTGTTTTTTCTTTTTGGTTAAATTTCTTCCCTTTGTTGTTCCTGTCCTTTGGACTTAAATATTTTTACTGAGGACCTTCTTGTCCTCAAGTGCAGTGATAACAGGTGAGCGATATAGGGCAATCATGGTCCTCTTGTTTAAAATTGTTACACTGTCAAACTCAAACAAGTGTTCACGTGTTAAGTAACTGAAAAATAGCTGGCATGCTAGAGAATGATAAAAAGGCGTAATTGTTAATCAGACATACATATCTTAATATATTCAATTCACAGTCAAGAAAAAAGATATATGAAAAAGTCATATCAAATGGCTTTTTAGCACAAAAGACATGAACAAGTTCCCAGAGTTTTAATTATGCCCTCTGAAGACAAAAAGTAGATTAGAAATAAAAGGAATAAGTAGTTGCTTTCTCATGAAAGTATGCTACATTTACATTCAGTGAAATACTGCTTGCTTGAGTATCATTTACTCAATTTGGGCAATTGATGTTGTGTCTGCTGTTGTGTCTGCTGTTTCTTTTATATTCTTTTTGTTTGGATCACTTGAAACCCTGGGCTAAAGTATTCTGCTCATACCTTTGTGACCTTGAGCAATATGTGTTTACTGTATATGTATTTACAAATTATTTTAATCCTTTAGCCTACTACAGTTCTAAAATGGACTGGTCCATCGGTGAATTTGGACAGTGCCAATTATTATTAGAAGGGGCGTTCACTGAAATTTACTGACTGAATAGCGAACAGTGCAGACCATGATCAGTGTGCATGCAAAGGCAGAATCACTTGCCACCAGCAGGCTAAAGGTTAAGGTGTTATGTTTACATAATTTTGTTTCATTTTAATTGTTAAAAACTGTTGTAATTTTCAGACTTCAAAGACGTCATTTGAAGATCGGTACTTGTGTTCCATGTTGTTACAGCCGAGAAGTTTGATCCTTGTAAGGGACGATATGTATAAAGTCAATCTACATGGTATCGCCGAGAGAAAGGAAGATACCATCACTGACAGTGTTGTGAATTTGTGTAAATGTGACGGTGTTAAGATTGGTGATAAATTAGAACGAACTACAAGAGTATCATTGACTATTAGATACGTTCCTAAAATACTGAAAGCAAAATTGTTTCTTGGAAAGAAAAGATGATAATGATCTGAGATGTTTATAATGATAGTTTTTGTTTTCTTTCTTTTTAACTGTTTATTTTTTAAATTTGTTAAAAATAAAGCCATTTACTTTAGTTTTGAACTTGCTTTTATCATGTAAGTCCATTATAATTATAAGACCATAGTACATAAATTTCAGTATACACACGTATATACAGTTCAGATGTCTTTTTCAGTCATACTATCATAGCATTTGGTTTAATGTTTTTCAAAAATTTATCAAAATACAACGCATAACACATGATTTCACAGGTATGGATTTTCCCTTGAAAGTAGAATAACACTAGATATAAATCATTAGAAAATTTTTATCAAGAAATATTCCGATAACAACATAGATGTGCATAATTTCATACAAGAACATAAGTATATATGCCCTATCATACTGAAATTAATGTATCTTTTTTTTAAAAAATGTAGAAATTTCATATTTATCTGTTAAACAGATTGTGATGTCATAATAAAGATCGCAACATTATGCAGGTCAATTTTTGCTTAAGTCACCAAAAAGATATGAAATAAGAAGAAGTCATGTAAGATGAAAATAGCTGCACCATGAGAAAACCAACATAGTGGGTGTGCGACCAGCATGGACCCAGACCAGCCTGCGCATCCACGCAGTCTGGTCAGGATCCATGCTGTTCGCTAACAGTTTCTCCAATTCCAATAGGCTTTAAAAGCGAACAGCATGGAGCCTGACCAGACTGCGCGGATGCGCAGGCTGGTCTGGATCCATGCTGGTCGCAAACCCACTATGTTGATTTTCTCATGGCACGGCTCAAATATCTCTCACACAGGAGCTCCATATTTTGCAGTTTCAACTACAGTGATGTCACTTGTGAAAATATTGCATCTGATATTCACTACGCGACAGATATTTTAATCTTACGCTATCTTCTACTTGAATTTGTTGTCTTCATTCGCATTCTGAACTAGCATTTTTGTGGATTTCTGTTTATCCCAATAAGAATCGATCATATTTCTCATGGAGTGTACAAAAGTCATGTCAAAAGACTTTCTATTTTTATTGAAGAAATAGAGACTATTTGTTTGTTTCAGTGCAAGACTACAATATATTTCACTGCGTGAGCTATGCAATATTTTCATTAATGGCACAGCCATTTGAAAATGTAAAATATGGTGCTCTTGATCGAGAGATATTTCTATTTTACATAATATGAGCCGCTCTATGAGAAAACCAACATAGTGCATTTGCAACCAGCATGGATCCACACCAGCCTGCGCATCCACGCAGTCTGGTCAGGATCCGTACTGTTTGCTAATGGTTTCTCTTATTACAATAGGGTTTAAAAGTGAACAGCATGGATCCTGACCAGACTGCGGATGCGCAGGCTGGTCTGGATCCATGCTGGTCGCAAATGCACTGTGTTGGTTTTCTCATGGTGCGGCTCATATTATGATGCCAAAATCCAGAGCATTGCATACTAATCACAAAATCTAGCCTTTCAACTGTACCTGTAAAAGAACAGAACAGATAATTATTTCCGACTTGTACATAGTACATTGTCATATGAATGCAAAGTTATTTAAAAATCAATATAGTTATGATGATATATAACTGAAATTCATAAACATACAATATATAGATCAAATGAACATATTTTGTTAAAACAAGTTACTTATGTTTTAACCCTTATCATGCTGGACACGATTGGTTCTGCCTTTGCGACCAGTGTAGATCATGATCAGCCTGCACATTCACATCATGATCTGTACTGTTCGCCATTCAGTCAGTATCTTTTAGGTAAGAACCCCTTTTCACAGTTAATGGTACTGTCCAAATTGAAAAATGGACAAGTTTGTTACAGAAATTTAGCATGGTAAGGGTTAAACAAGTAGATTTGTCTGTAGGGAGTGATTCAATTAAAGTTAGCATGAACGTTTTTGAGGACATTTATTGTTCTGCATAAGGATAGACATACATGTATGAAATTTCCCTAGGACCAAGCTGCAGTAGACTGTGTTCCATGGTTGGAAATGCACTTACATGTCCATCGATCATGCGCATGGTCATTTAAACAAAATGCAATGTCTTTGAAAATTATCTTGCAAGTATGGAAACAAGTTGACTTGTACCAATATTTTTCCTGATAGGGCCACATTGGTTTAAACAAAATATTTGATGATTATTTTCCCTTGCAATACTTTTTTCATTATTCACTTTTTAGCTGAAGCAGGTCTAATTTTCATTTCCACTTTCTTTAATGAATAATTTGGTCCAGTCCAAGGTTTCCAAGTAATTCCATCAAATCTTTTCTCTGGAATTTTTCCACCTTTATAAAATTTGCCATTCAGGTTTGAAGAATAGCACTTGTAATACCACCCAGCACCATAGAATCTTTTCGCACAACTTCCACCAAACTCTTTAACTACTTTATCATTGTCTACATCTTTAGTGGAGAATTTGCTTCCATCATGTTTAGTAAGGCCATCCCCAGCATCGCCATTATAGGCGTCAATATGAAGTTTATAACCTTCTTCCTCATTATCGACAAGGAAATAGTCAAATTCGGCATATTTCTTAGTTTTATCCCAGTCCATGAGGTCTACTCGCAGTTTGTAGTAATCTTGATTGGTCAGGAGATGTATGTTGTCATTTCCAAGCCAGTGTTCTCCATAGAGACCTTTTGAACAAAATTATAAACAATTAGTGCATTCTTAAAGTCAAGGTGTTTAATTATAACTTTCTAATTAACACAAATACTCCTAAAGGACAGGCAGTATTTGTTTGTTTGGTTTAAGGAATTCTATAGTACAGTCAAACCTGTATTAAGCAGCCAGCTGTATGAGTGGCTCAATCTGGTTGTTTAACCCTTACCATGCTTGATCCAATTGATTCTGCCTTTGCGACTAGTGTAGATCATGATCAGCCTGCACATCCATGCAGTCTGATCATGATCTGCACTGTTTGATATTCAGCCACTATCTTTTTGGTAAGCACCCTTTTTAACAGTAAATGGTACTGTCCAAATTGGAAAATGGGCAAGTTCATTATAGAAATCTAGCAGGGTAAGGGTTAAGGCAGGTAGCTGCTTTAGACAAAATTATAATGAAAAGTCAATATGGGAAGTTAGCTGATTGGCTGCATTAAAGACTAAAGGTGACCGCTAGGCAGGTTCAGTTATATTTCAAGCTATGAAAAAACAGTCGGTTAACCCAAGTAGTGTTCCTGGATTTTGCACCAGTATTGAGTTCACTGAAAGTCACTTACAAAACCTGCATTGGTAGATTAGAAAGATGAAACTGAGTCTATTGAAAAAATCACTAAACAAATCTAGAAATGTATTTCCGGTAAATAAGATAGTGCTGGTTTACTGTCATAAGATCTTGGCATATGAATTTTTATTTTCTGAATTATTGTTCTGAATTCAAATGAACAGGGTCCATACGAGTGTAAAAAATATCTTGATTTTATGAGGTGCAGTAGTCAACCATAAAGGTATCTGTTTACGCCAGTAAAAGGCATTTAATATTGTGTTTAGAAAGCGTCTGTAAGCAATCACCTAGTGAACAAGTTGACCAAATTCATATGAAGCGAATTTACTTCCAAGTGAGTCCAGCTTATCAATGAATATAAGGTATCATTATTTTTGTTGTTGTTTGGATTTATGTCAATGCAGACACAAGTTTATGTCATATATGGTGTCTATCCACCTTTTCGTGTTGAGAAAGATGCCGGGTGCCTCTCGATAGATTTTTTCATATATGTACGGGCACCCGGGTAGAACCACTGACCTTCTGTAAGCCAGTTGGATGGGTTCATCACAAGCAAAGAAGTATAAAACATTCATTTATAGCTCCTTGTCACAAGAAAGAATTCCACACCGCAAGCAAGGTCTCAAGGCGAGAGGCAAGTCAATGTGTCATTATACAGCCTGACAAAATCAATCATTTTAATCAAGGATTACTGCCTGACTGCTTAGGGAAAGCGCATATCTAAGGATCGCGGGGTTATATGTTTTGCACCCTGGTGAGACGTATGTTCTCGATGGTGATTTGTTTTTTGGATAAAATACATTGTGTCTGAAATCGTTTGTCCACCTCTTATCATGTGAAATTGGATGTTCTTTGAAGAGAATATAACTTGTACAGAATCCCGGAATACTGGTTAGGTCAACTGCCCACCGTTACTGTTGAAAATCAGTAATACACAAAACAATCGGTGAAAACTAATGCTGATATACTAAGATGGTAATAATTGTTTAGATAGAGATATTTCAAACTTTTATGCAAAGTTTCTGTATATGCTGTTCAGTATCATACCTCCAAAGCCTTTCTTATAGTCGTCCCACTCCTGGAAAAAGTTGGTAGTCCCATCTTGCCGCCTTTGAATAACAGTCCAACCACCTCGTCTCATATCACAGAAGACCTCAACTAACCTATCTGAACCGAGTGGTTTAACCTTGAATAACCCATCCCTCCTTTCCCCTTTAGTGTAATAGTCATAGCAGTCTGAAAAGTGACACGATATCTTGACAAAAACTATAACGGATGTTAGTAATATATACATTTTTTTGTACTTCGCATTTCGTAACCTGAGCGCAAGAAGTTACCTTGTTCTCCCACTGTGTACTTACACTTCTTCCAATTTCTGTATTATGTTTTATTAAATCTATTCTGGTTGACATATGCCCTGGTCCAATGTGTAAAAAAGTGTGGAGAAGATGTAAATTAAAGATCTTTTCCCAAAAGGATATGCTTTTAAATGCAATTTTATGCCAAAATGTAGCATAAATCATATTCATTATTCTGTTTAAAACATTGAAAATGCCAGTATTTAAATTTATGTAATTTGTGCTTTCTGAAACATTTCATAGAAATCCATGAGATCTTCCAAAAAATGTGTAATTTGTGACTTACCTTTAGGATCATTTTGTTTGTTTTTGTTGAGATTAATTGGAATTTTTCTTTCTTTAGGTTTGTTTTCAGCGTTTGTTGTCTTTTGTTTCTCTGTCTGCTTTTTAGTTTCTGCTTTTACATTGTTGGCATTTACAGCTTTTTCCTGACCTTGATTGCTATTAAGCTTATCGTCATTAATGACACTATCTTTGTTGTCTTTAAGAACTGTTTTACTTTCTTCTTGTTTATTCTGTTGAACATCATCTTTACTATTTAAATTGTCCCCTTGATTAATAAGGAGACTCTCTTTTCCAGTTTGAATTTCTTTGGTTTTATCAGAAACATGATTACCATGTGTGACACTGTCTTTGTCTTCTTTACGTACTGTTTTACTTTCTTCTTTCTTACTTTCTGGAGCAACATCTTTACTGCTTAAATTGTCCTCTTGATTGACAAGACTTGCTTTCTCCGTCCGACTGTCCTTTTTGTTATCAGAAACAGGAGTATTATGTGCGACAGAATCTTTGTTATTAATATGTTTGTCTATACTATCTCCTCCATTACTAACTGTGTTTAGAATATTTTCAGATCTACCATTGTTCGTATCCTTTGCTTGAGAATCTTGGTCTAGAGGACTATCGATTGTTCTTGCTTCTACTGAAATTTGTTTTTCTTTCTCTGATTCCTTATTTTTAATGTCCTCTTGACCTTTTGACTCTTCTTTATGCGATACCTGTAAACTAATTCCGTTACTTTTAGCTTCACTATTTGTTTCAAAACTGTTTTTGTCTTCTTCTGTTGCAGTTTCAACAGACTTTTCCTTGTCTACAGTATTCTCCCGAATTCTAAAAACAGGTTTACCATCTTTATCATATCCAACAATAATGTATCTACCGAAGGCATGAGTTCCTCCTGAATGTGTAGCCTCTTCCCTATTCAAACTGTCGGAAGTATCTTCAGAAGATTGCTCAGATACCCTACCATCATCGTTTTGGACAACTTTAAGGTTATCATCGAAAGTTTCCTCTTCTGTTTCGCTTGATTGCGCAGGAAATTCGTGTTTCTGTATGTTGTTTGTATCCTGTCCGTTGTTATATATTTCATTTCCTTTCCCTTCATCTTTCACATCGGGTATAGTAGGATAATCACTGTCTGCTACTTTTTGTTCTTCGAAATTATTTACTTTACATGTTGACCAAACTATATTTCGGAAGGGAATGCAGCTTGAATATACAATGGGACTGTAATGACAAGACGGACAAGTCCTGTTGTCTCTTGGACACCAGTTTGTTATTATATTACTAACAGACTTTTTCTCAACATCGTCTTTCATATTAGATCTGGCATCTTCCTCGTCTTTTTCATCGATGTCTTCGGTGCCTGAACTTTCTTTACCATTATGTGCGGAGCGACGTTTTTGTAACATATTATTAAAAAGTAATGTATCAAGATCATCTATAACATTTTCTCTATTTTTATGTTTACCGCCTTTTACATTTTCATGAACACCAGTGTGTGTCTCTACCTTTTGTTTAAGAACTTTTATTTCGTTCTGATTTTTGATATTTTGATCTGTTAGGTCTTGTACAGTTTTAACTATTGAACTCATAAAAATTGTTTGGTTCATAACCATTTGATGAAGCATTTTATTTTGCTCCTCAAGGCTTTCATATTTTCCTTTTAGTTCCATTATAATACTGGATTGATTTCTAAGAACTTCTGCAAGTTCATTTATCTTAGTTTGATGTTGTGTTATAAGCTCATATTTCTCTTTACTATGGTCAGGTAATTTAGGGTATTCCTTCCTAGATTTTTTGTATGCTAATTCTAAATATCTGTTTTGTCGTCTGCTCATGCTTTCGGATTCTTCACGGAGGTTCTGATAATTTTTATTCATTTTCAGAAGCTCGTTCTCCAGTTTAAGAATTTGATTTTCAAGTTTTGTAATCGTAGAGGAGTGATTTTGTTTATTCAAAGCTTCCATAAGTAACTTATTTTCAAGTTTCATGATCATAACTTCAATAGTTTGTATCTTTGAATAGTACTGACTAGTCTTTCGTTCAAGAATATTCTCAAATTCTGTCCTTGACAGTTTACTTTCATCGCTGTTTTCAGTAAAATAACCATGGTTTTCTCTCCCTTTTGCATTTCTGTTTTGTTCTTCTTTAGCATTAGTGATTGTATCAATGTCTTCTCGAGCATTTGCCACGTACTTAATTGAAGAATAAGAATTTGTTTTATGAAGGGTTTGAACTGGCCCTTCAGTTTCAGCATTTGACTCGATAATCATATCGCGAGGACTACCAAAATGTCCCGAATCTGCGTCCATACTTTTCTTTTCATACTGAATGTCTTTATTACTATAATGCATTGGTTCATAAATTTTCTTTGTTGGAAGTGAAATACTGTACACATAATCTTTCATGCAAAATGACTTTGATAACAAAAACTTATAAAAACACTTAAGTGTACAAAATTGGCCTATTGGGCACTTGATTTTAACCTTTCGTTTTGTTAAAGGTTTGTTTCTAGCTTTTAGCACTGACTTTGGTTTATCTTTAAGCTCTTGTGACACGTCATCTAGTCCTTCTCTATTATATACATCGAAAATATCGGACATTAAACATCCAAATGACCAACAAACACCAAAAGGGATTGAACTTGTCACGAATAATTCTTCCTCGTTGGCAGATAACTCATTTTCCTTATCACGCTGTGTTTCGTCGGCATTCTTTTGATTTGGTTGCACGACTTCTTCGGAAAAGTCATGAGATAATGACAAATCAGGATCAGAATCTTCCAGTAGTTCAGTTTCGTCAATGTTATCAGCGACACGGTCAAGATTTCTAGTGGTTTCTTCTGTGGATAGATGATCAATTTTATCTGTTTGAATGTTTTCAATGTTGTGCTCGTCATCTGTAGATACGCTTTCCTCGGTATCTTCCATTGCATTTTGAGAATCGTGAAGATCCTTATTACCATAATTTTCTAGATTTTCTTCGACAGTGTTTGTATTTGTAGCATCGGTGCCATCATTAGTTTCTGATATTTCGCCTGTGTTTTCTGTAAACTGTTCCTCTGCCTTGTCTTCTGTATCTGGTGTCATATCTGCGTTTTTGACATCATTATCATTATCAGTTTCAACTTCTTTCAAAGACATTCCAGAAATGGAAGGAGTATAGTTAAATGAATCCTTCAGCATGTCATTGTACATGTATAAAACTGAACAGTGCACCATGCGAGTTTCACGACTCTCGGACGCTTTCAGGACCAGAGATTCTATGCTGTTTTTGAGATTGAGCTGCTCGTCTGTAAGGTCAACATCGAACACGTCATCTGTTATCAAGTTAAGATACCATACACGGATGTCACAAAGTTTCTTTGCCCTGGAAATAATTCATCCATCCGAGTAAATATAGGTACATTAATACATGTATATCATATACTGCGGAGCTATATCCCAGCAAGTAACCAATATCTCCGATATCAATTTTTTATCGGATAAAATCGTTTGCCTAAAGGTTACAAGCCGGACGATGTCAACGATTGATGAAAGTGGTAGGTGGGGTGGGGATACAGTCCCAAATGATTTAATAGAACAATAAAAAAGGTGACTCTAGATAGATGTTTTACATGAACAATAGAAAAGATAATCGGTAAGGGTAGATTTCTCGGAAGCACAGAACACCTAAAACACAGCATCAGAGCCACGCATTAGCAAAGTAGGGCCACGACAAAAAGAAGCTGTACTGTAATGGAAATATATTACGGACGGGTTGCTTCAAAGATCTAACAAGTACATTTTTACTTTATGTGAAATATAGATAGAGGGTGAGGAAGTGGGGTGGGAGAGAGGGGGGATTTGAAGGGGAAAGAAGAACAAGGATGAAAATACAAAGGGAATGCTACGTTCCTTAATAACAGTCACACTACAATGTAAGCGCGCAGACACTCGTGTAACATAGAAAACAGTAGGACACCGTCTTAGACTCACAATCGCACCCATATAAGCAGGAAAAAACAACCGTGTACCTCCTTAGGATTCCTTCAGCCTGAATAAAGGGGAGCCACGAAAACTAACTCAAAATAAAGGGGGAGGGATGCAAAAAGTAGCGCAAATGCAAGAGGAAAGGAGGGGGGCAATTGGGAAAGTAAGGAGGAGGAAAAAACGCATAAACAAGGCTGTGTCCTGTGTACAATTCTTTTATTTAAACAAGAAAAAGGTTTAAGTATTTGCTCTACTTGAAAAATGTGGAAGATAAATACTTTAACTCATTTTCCAAGGAGGAGGAATCCCTAATTCACTCATTTTACCTCATTCCAGGGAGGAGGTACCCCTCGTTCACTCATATTTACTCATTTTCTAGGGAGAAGAAATCCCTAATTCAGTCATTTTACCTCGTCCTAGGGTGAAGGAGCCATCACTCACACATTTTAACTTATTTTCAAGGGCGGAGGAATCCCTGATTCTCTCATTTTAACTAGATATTTCAAAAGACTGGAAGTAAAATTGTGTGAAGGGACTATACAAACAAAAACACGCGCTAAAATCTCCAACAACGCTATCATTCAATACTAAAACAACAACATTGGTTTGATACAGGAATAAGCGACTAGACAAAGATTTCATTAATAAAGTTGACAATGTTTATTTTGTCCATTTCTCAAGTAGAGCAAATAGTTTAACCTTTTTCTACTATTTAAATAAAACACTTGTACACATGAAGTTATTCCTGACACAGGTGTGTTACTTCATCATAAATTATGTAGTAATGTAAGACATTTGGACATCTGTTGCTTACGCACATAACATGGTATCACAAACGTACATGTATATTGATAAGTTATATCTGAAAGATATCGGGCCTTTCTCGGACGTACATTTGTATTTCGCGATATTCCGGCCACCTATCGACAGTTGTCCGATATGACCACGGCCGCTAAGTTGAATTGCTAAAATGTTGAAATGTACATGTTGATATTTTAACAAATAAGAAACCCCAAAAATATAATATGAATTAGAGAAAAATTAAATTGCTGCGCAAAGGATATACATGTATGTTAATATCTGTTTTCTGTATGTTTAACTGATTCGGATTTCAATGACGCCAAACATTTTATTAATTTAAAATTTGTTAATATTATCTTTCTTTGATGTTTCCTTTTCTTATACCGCTATCTTGATAAAGTCGTTATTAATCTTTACGAAACTGAACTTCTTTTAATTTCTAGTTTGAGTAAGTTAATCAATGTACTTTTAACATAGTTTATAAAATGACAGAAAAAAAACTTACCTTGTAAAGTTTACAATATATATCACAGATATAAGTTGAATTATCTGTCGGTGGAAACGCATTTTTCTCTTTGAAGTTTAGATTTGTATATAATACAGGTTTTAACCTAACCGATTCCGATTATTAAACGAAGGAAGAATTTAATGAAAAAATAGATATGTGTCATTCTTTTAATGGAACACGTCACTTTTGTGAACACAGTTTATTGCAATAATTTTGATTCAATGAAACGTGTATCAACGTGGCCAAATGTTATCCCTATCTCATTATGTATTTATAAAGCATTCTATGCAAGTAGTGCGACATCTGGTCCGAATTTGATCGAACATCCAAATCGATTTTCAGGGTTTAGCCCATTCATCTCCTAATCTGAGATATCATCCAATAAAGGAAAGCTGTATTTATAATAATTGTTGAATACTGCGGTATTGTAAAATATTGTAATAACGATTAGAATATATGTAGCGAATCCGGGTTAGAGCGCAACACGCACTCAAGTAAAAACGCGACGCGCTCTAAAGTAAAAACGTAACGTGCTCTCAAGTAAAACCACAACGCACACTAAAGTAAAAACGCAACGCGCCCTAAAGTAAAAACGTAACGTGCTCTGAAGTAAAACCACAACGCGCTCTAAATTAAAAACGCAACGTGCTCTAAAGAAGAAAAAAAAACAAAAACAACGCAATTAGGTCTAAAGTTAAAACGCAACGCGATCTAGGTAAAAACGCAGTGAGCTTTAAAGTAAAAACGTAACGCGCTCAAAAGGAAATATGTTACGCGCTCAAAAGAAAAAAACGCAATGAGCTTTAAAGTAAAAACGCAACGCGCACTCTAAAGTATAACTAAGGGTAAGCTGCTGTTTTTTTTTTGTTTGATTAAAGTTCTTGTTCCTGTAATTTTGTGTTAAACGTCTTCGATTAAGTCTGTTGATCTAAATGACACACACGCACTGTTTTGGGTACAATCACCACTGGTAACAGTTTACTTCGCATGATGATCGAACTCCTGTGTTTGTATGAACTATGTAAGCTTATCTGTAATTCCTACCGGTAACCCATATGGACGACTCCTTTAGAAAGCTGTTAGTTATTTGTAGTGGGAGGATTGCCAAAGAACCAGAAGACGTTCCCATTTCAGAAGCTTCCCTGGTTCTTTAGAGTACCCGGTGCAAAACAGCAAGAGTTGACCGTCTGGTCCCAATGTTAATATTTTTAGTTGGAGGAGCGGGAGCTCGAACTCAGACCCCTGATTTCGTAGACAGACTGTTGTCATCGGACTATTTTGTCAATTCTGATCGACCTCGTGTCCTCTAAGTTGATTATAAACCTAGAGCCAGGCGGACTGAATATAACATGATTCATTCCAAGCTTATGTTACAGAGAAATATTTTCAAAATCGTAATTTAAAACGAAATCGTGTCATGATAGATTTCATTTTAGGTAACTGTTTTTCAAATATTTTTGGGAGATCTTTTCAAAATAAAAATGGTAAAACGAAGTTGCAATAAGTTTTGAATTACTGACATTCTTATTATATTTTCCTGTCCCTATGTAGGTATATGAAGGTTCAGATCAATTTGCCAGTGTTCACGACACTCTGAATGCTAGTTGCTGAACATTGCTCATTTGCTTGTGTTCACGGTACTCTGAATGCCACTTGCTGAAAACTGCTCTATTGCCAGTGTTCACGGCACTCTGAATGCCACTTGCTGAACATTGCTCAGTTGCTAGTGTTTACGGTACTCTGAATGCTACTTACTTAACATTGCTCTGTTGCTAGTGTTTACGGTACTCTGAATGCTACTTACTGAGCATTGCTCTGTTGCCAGTGTTTACGGCACTCTGAATGCCACTTGCTGAACATTGCTCAGTTGCTACTGTTCACGGTACTCTGAATGCTACTTACTGAACATTGCTCTGTTGCTAGTGTTCACGGTACTCTGAATGCTACTTACTGAACATTGCTCTGTCGCTAGTGTTCACGGTACTCTGAATGCCACTTGCTGAACATTGCTCAGTTGCTAGTGTTTACGGTACTCTGAATGCTACTTACTGAACATTGCTCATTTGCTTGTGTTCACGGTACTCTGAATGCCACTTGCTGAAAACTGCTCTGTTGCCAGTGTTCACGGCACTCTGAATGTCACTTGCTGAACATTGCTCAGTTGCTAGTGTTTACGGTACTCTGAATGCTACTTACTTAACATTGCTCTGTTGCTAGTGTTTACGGTACTCTGAATGCTACTTACTGAGCATTGCTCTGTTGCCAGTGTTTACGGCACTCTGAATGCCACTTGCTGAACATTGCTCAGTTGCTACTGTTCACGGTACTCTGAATGCTACTTACTGAACATTGCTCTGTTGCTAGTGTTTACGGTACTCTGAATGCTACTTACTGAACATTGCTCTGTCGCTAGTGTTCACGGTACTCTGAATGCCACTTGCTGAACATTGCTCAGTTGCTAGTGTTTACGGTACTCTGAATGCTACTTACTGAACATTGCTCAGTTGCTAGTGTTCACGGTACTCTCTACGTACTGAACATTACTCAATTGCTAGTGTTCACGGTACTCTGAATGCTACTTACTGAACATTGCTCAGTTGCTAGTGTTCACGGTACTCTCTACGTACTGAACATTACTCAATTGCTAGTGTTCACGGTACTCAGAATGCTACATACTGAACATTGCTCTGTTGCTAGTGTTCACGGTACTCTGAATGCTACTTGCTGAATATTGCTCTGTTGCTAGTGTTCACGGTACTCTGAAGGCCTTTTCTGAACATTGCTCAGTTCCTAGTGTTTACGGTACTCTGAATGTTATCCAATGAAAATTACTCAGTTGCTAGTGTTCACGTTACTGTGAATGATACTTGCTGAACATTGCTCAGTTGCTAGTGTTCACGGTACTCTGAATGTTATTCAATGAACATTGCTCAGTTGCTAGTGTTCACGTTACTGTGAATGATACTTGCTGAACATTGCTCAGTTGCTAGTTTTCACGTTACTGTGAATGATACTTGCTAAACATTGCTCAGTTGCCAGTGTTTACGGAACTCTGAATGATACTTGCTGAACATTGCTCAGTTGCTAGTGTTCACGTTACTTTGAATGATACTTGCTGAACATTGCTCAGTTGCAAGTGTTCACGTTACTCTGAATGATACTTGCTGAACATTGCTAAGTTGCTAGTGTTCACGGTACTCTGAATGATACTTGCTGAACATTGCTAAGTTGATAGTGTTCACGTTACTGTGGATGATACTTGCTGAACATTGCTAAGTTGCCTGTGTTCACGTTACTGTGAATGATACGTGCTGAAAATTGCTCAGTTGCTAGTGTCCACAGTACTCTGAATGTTATCTAATGAACGTTGCTCAGTTGCTAGTGCTCACGTTACTGTGAATGATACTTGTTGAACATTGCTAAGTTGCTAGTGTTCACAGTACTCTGAATATTATTTAATGAACGTTGCTCAGTTCATAGTGTTCACGTTACTGTGAATGATACTTGCTGAACATTGCTCAGTTGCTAGTGTTCACAGAACTCTGAATGTTATTTAATGAAGGTTGCTCAGTTGCTAGTATTCACGGTAGTGTGAATGCTACTTGCTGAACATTGCTCAGTTGCTAGTGTTTACGTTACTGTGAATGATACTTGCTGAACATTGCTCATTTGTTACTGTTCACGTTACTGTGAATGATACTTACTGAACAATGCTCTGTTGCTAGTGTTCACGTTACTGTGAATGATACTTACTGAACAATGCTCTGTTGCTAGTGTTCACGTTACTGTGAATGATACTTACTGAACAATGCTCTGTTGCTAGTGTTCACGTTACTGTGAATGATACTTGCTGAACATTGCTCTGTTGCTAGTGTTCACGTTACTGTGAATGATACTTGCTGAACAATGCTCTGTTGCTAGTGTTCACGTTACTGTGAATGATACTTGCTGAACATTGCTCATTTGTTACTGTTCACGTTACTGTGAATGCTACTTACTGAACAATGCTCTGTTGCTAGTGTTCACGTTACTGTGAATGATACTTGCTGAACATTGCTCAGTTGCTAGTGTTTACGTTACTGTGAATGCTACTTGCTGAACATTGCTCATTTGTTACTGTTCACGTTACTGTGAATGCTACTTAGTGAAAAATGCTCGGTTGTTAGTGTTCACAGAACTCTGAATGTAACTAGCTGAACATTGCTCAGTTGTTAGTGTTCACGGCACTTTGAATGTTATTTAATGAACATTGCTAAATTGCTCCTGTTCATGGCGCTCTGAATATTACTCGCTGAATATTGTTCAGTTGCCAGTGAATGAATACTGCCAAGTTGCTAGGGCTAATGGTACTCTGAATTTTATTCAATGAACATTGCTCGGTAGCTAGTGTTCACGGCACTTTGAATGCTATTTAGTGAACATTGCTAAATTGCAACTGTTCATGGCACTCTGAATGTAACTAGCTGAACATTGTTCAGTTGCCAGTTAACGAACACTGCTAAGTTGCTAGGGCTCGCTGAATATTGTTCAAGTGCTAGTTAATGAATATTGCTAAGTTGCTAGTGTTCAAGGTACTCTGAATGTTATTAAATAAACATTGTTCAGTTGCCAGTGCTCACGGTACTCTGAATGCTTGTTGCTGAACATTGCTCTGATGCTAGTGTTAACGATACTCTGAATGTTATTTAATGAACATTGCTCAGTTGCCAGTGTTCACGGCACTCTGAATTTTATTTATTGAACATTGCTAAATTGCTGGTGTTAGCGGTGTTCTGAATGCTACTTGCTGAACATTGTTCAGTTGTTAGTGTTCACGGTACTGTGAATGCTACTTAATTAACATTGTTCAGTTGCTAGTGTTCACGTCACTCTGAATGCTAGTTGCTTAACATTGCTCTGTTGCTAGTGTTCACGGTACTCTGAATGTTATTTAATGAAAATTGCTCAGTTGCTAGTGTTCACGTTACTGTGAATGATACTTGCCTAACATTGCTCGGTTGCTAGTGTTCTCGGTACCCTGAATATTATTTAATGAACATTGCATAGTTACCAGTGTTCACGGCACTCTGAATTTTATTTATTGAACATTGCTAAATTGCTGGTGTTCACGTTACTCTGAATGATACTTGCTGAACATTGCTCGGTTGTTAGTGTTCACGTTACTCTGAATGATACTTGCTGAACATTGCTAAGTTGCTAGTGTTCACGGTACTCTGAATGTTATTCAATGAACATTTCTCAGTTGCTAGTGTTCACGTTACTGTGGATGATACTTGCTGAACATTGCTCGGTTGCTAGTGTTCACGGTACCCTGAATGTCATTTAATGAACATTGCTCAGTTACCAGTGTTCACGGCACTCTGAATTTTATTTATTGAACTTAGCTAAATTGCTGGTGTTCACGTTACTCTGAATGAATCTTGCTGAACATTGCTCAGTTGCTAGTGTTCACGTTACTCTGAATGATACTTGCTGAACATTGCTAAGTTGCTAGTGTTTACGGTACTCTGAATGTTATTTAATGAAAATTGCTCAGTTGCTAGTGTTCACGTTACTGTGAATGATACTTGCTTAACATTGCTCGGTTGCTAGTGTTCACGGTACCCTGAATGTTGTTCAATGAACATTGCTCAGTTGCCAGTGTTCACGGCACTCTGAATTTTATTTATTGAACATTGCTAAATTGCTGGTGTTCACGTTACTCTGAATGATACTTGCTGAACATTGCTCAGTTGCTAGTGTTCACGTTACTCTGAATGATACTTGCTGAACATTGCTAAGTTGCTAGTGTTCACGGTACTCTGAATGTTATTCAATGAACATTGCTCAGTTGCTAGTGTTCACGTTTCTGTGGATGATACTTGCTCAACATTGCTCGGTTGCTAGTGTTCACGGTACCCTGAATGTCATTTAATGAACATTGCTCAGTTACCAGTGTTCACGGCACTCTGAATTTTATTTATTGAACATAGCCAAATTGCTGGTGTTCACGTTACTGTGAATGATACTTGCTGAACATTGCTCAATTGCTAGTGTTCACGTTACTCTGAATGATACTTGCTGAACATTGCTCAATTGCTAGTGTTCACGTTACTCTGAATGATACTTGCTGAACATTGCTAAGTTGCTTGTGTTCACGGTACTCTGAATGTTATTCAATGAACATTGCTCAGTTGCTAGTGTTCACGTTACTGTGGATGATACTTGCTGAACATTGCTCTGTTATTTTTGTTCACGTTACTGGAATGATACTTGCTGAAAAATGCTCAGTTGTTAGTGTTCACAGAACTCTGAATGTTAATTAAGGAACATTGCTCAGTTGTTAGTATTCACGGCACTTTGAATGTTATTTAATGAACATTGCTAAATTGCTCCTGTTCAAGGCGCTCTGAATATTACTCGCTGAACATTGTTCAGTTACCAGTTAATGAATACTGCCAAGTTGCTAGGGCTAACGGTGTTCTGAATTCTATTCAATGAACATTGCTCGGTAGCTAGTGTTCACGGCACTTTGAATGCTATTTAGTGAACATTGCTTAATTGCAACTGTTCATGGCACTCTGAATGTAACTAGCTGAACATTGTTCAGTTACCAGTTAATGAATACTGCCAAGTTGCTAGGGCTAACGGTGTTCTGAATTCTATTCAATGAACATTGCTCGGTAGCTAGTGTTCACGGCACTTTGAATGCTATTTAGTGAACATTGCTTAATTGCAACTGTTCATGGCACTCTGAATGTAACTAGCTGAACATTGTTCAGTTGCCAGTTAATGAATACTGCCAAGTTGCTAGGGCTAACGGTACTCTGAATTTTATTCAATGAACATTGCTCGGTAGCTAGTGTTCACGGCACTTTGAATGCTATTTAGTGAACATTGCTTAATTGCAACTGTTCATGGCACTCTGAATGTAACTAGCTGAACATTGTTCAGTTGCCAGTTAACGAACACTGCTAAGTTGCTAGGGCTCGCTGAATATTGTTCAAGTGCTAGTTAATGAATATTGCTAAGTTGCTAGTGTTCAAGGTACTCTGAATGTTATTAAATAAACATTGTTCAGTTGCCAGTGCTCACGGTACTCTGAATGCTTGTTGCTGAACATTGCTCTGATGCTAGTGTTAACGATACTCTGAATGTTATTTAATGAACATTGCTCAGTTGCCAGTGTTCACGGCACTCTGAATTTTATTTATTGAACATTGCTAAATTGCTGGTGTTAGCGGTGATCTGAATGCTACTTGCTGAACATTGTTCAGTTGTTAGTGTTCACGGTACTGTGAATGCTACTTAATTAACATTGTTCAGTTGCTAGTGTTCACGTCACTCTGAATGCTAGTTGCTTAACATTGCTCTGTTGCTAGTGTTCCCGGTACTCTGAATGTTATTTAATGAAAATTGCTCAGTTGCTAGTGTTCACGTTACTGTGAATGATACTTGCTTAACATTGCTCGGTTGCTAGTGTTCTCGGTACCCTGAATGTTATTTAATGAACATTGCTCAGTTACCAATGTTCACGGCACTCTGAATTTTATTTATTGAACATTGCTAAATTGCTGGTGTTCACGTTACTCTGAATGATACTTGCTGAACATTGCTCAGTTGCTAGTGTTCACGTTACTCTGAATGATACTTGCTGAACATTGCTAAGTTGCTAGTGTTCACGGTACTCTGAATGTTATTCAATGAACATTGCTCAGTAGCTAGTGTTCACGTTACTGTGGATGATACTTGCTGAACATTGCTCGGTTGCTAGTGTTCACGGTACCCTGAATGTTATTTAATGAACATGCTCAGTTATCAGTGTTCACGGCACTCTGAATTTTATTTATTGAACATTGCTAAATTGCTGGTGTTCACGTTACTCTGAATGATACTTGCTGAATATTGCTCAGCTGCTAGTGTTCACGTTACTCTGAATGATACTTGCTGAACATTGCTAAGTTGCTAGTGTTCACGGTACTCTGAATGTTATTCATTGAATATAGCTCAGTTGCTAGTGTTCACGTTACTGTGGATGATACTTGCTGAACATTGCTCTGTTACTTGTGTTCACGTTACTGAAAAGATACTTGCTGAGCATTGCTCAGTTGCTAGTGTTCACAGTACTCTGAATGTTATCTAATGAACGTTGCTCAGTTGCTAGTGTTCACGTTACTCTGAATGATACTTGCTGAACATTGCTCGGTTGCTAGTGTTCACGGTACTCTGAATGTTATTTAATGAACATTGCTCAGTTGCTAGTGTTCACGGTACTCTGAATGTTATTTAATGAACATTGCTCAGTTGCTAGTGTTCACGTTAGTGTGAATGATACTTGCTGAACATTGCTCGGTTGCTAGTGTTCACGGTACTCTGAATGTTATTTAATGAACATTGCTCAGTTGCTAGTGTTCACGTTACTGTGGATGATACTTGCTGAACATTGCTCGGTTGCTGGTGTTCTCGGTACCCTGAATGTTATTTAATGAACATTGCTCAGTTGCTAGTGTTCACGTTACTGTGGATGATACTTGCTGAACATTGCTCGGTTGCTGGTGTTCTCGGTACCCTGAATGTTATTTAATGAACATTGCTCAGTTGCTAGTGTTCACGTTAGTGTGAATGATACTTGCTGAACATTGCTCGGTTGCTGGTGTTCTCGGTACTCTGAATGTTATTTAATGAACATTGCTCAGTTGCTAGTGTTCACGTTACTGTGGATGATACTTGCTGAACATTGCTCAGTTGCTAGTGTTCACGTTACTGTGGATGATACTTGCTGAACATTGCTCAGTTGCTGGTGTTCTCGTTACTGTGGATGATACTTGCTGAACATTGCTCAGTTGCTAGTGTTCACGGTACTCTGAATGTTATTTAATGAACATTGCTCAGTTGCTAGTGTTCACGTTACTGTGGATGATACTTGCTGAACATTGCTCAGTTGCTGGTGTTCTCGTTACTGTGCATGATACTTGCTGAACATTGCTCAGTTGCTAGTGTTCACGGTACTCTGAATGTTATTTAATGAACATTGCTCAGTTGCTAGTGTTCACGTTACTGTGGATGATACTTGCTGAACATTGCTCAGTTGCTAGTGTTCACGTTACTGTGGATGATACTTGCTGAACATTGCTCAGTTGCTGGTGTTCTCGTTACTGTGGATGATACTTGCTGAACATTGCTCAGTTGCTAGTGTTCACGGTACTCTGAATGTTATTTAATGAACATTGCTCAGTTGCTAGTGTTCACGTTAGTGTGAATGATACTTGCTGAACATTGCTCAGTTGCTAGTGTTCACGGTACTCTGAATGTTATTTAATGAACATTGCTCAGTTGCTAGTGTTCACGTTAGTGTGAATGATACTTGCTGAACATTGCTCGGTTGCTGGTGTTCTCGTTACTGTGGATGATACTTGCTGAACATTGCTCGGTTGCTGGTGTTCTCGTTACTGTGGATGATACTTGCTGAACATTGCTCAGTTGCTAGTGTTCACGGTACTCTGAATGTTATTTAATGAACATTGCTCAGTTGCTAGTGTTCACGTTAGTGTGAATGATACTTGCTGAACATTGCTCAGTTGCTAGTGTTCACGGTACTCTGAATGTTATTTAATGAACATTGCTCAGTTGCTAGTGTTCACGTTAGTGTGAATGATACTTGCTGAACATTGCTCAGTTGCTGGTGTTCTCGTTACTGTGGATGATACTTGCTGAACATTGCTCAGTTGCTAGTGTTCACGGTACTCTGAATGTTATTTAATGAACATTGCTCAGTTGCTAGTGTTCACGTTAGTGTGAATGATACTTGCTGAACATTGCTCGTGTGTGTTCTGGTATGTTGAATGCTCGAGATTACTTGTGTGCTAGTGTTCACGTACTTTGCTGAACATTGCTCGGTTGCTGGTGTTCTCGGTACTCTGAATGTTATTTAATGAACATTGCTCAGTTGCTAGTGTTCACGTTACTGTGGATGATACTTGCTGAACATTGCTCGGTTGCTGGTGTCTCGGTACTCTGAATGGTTATTTAATGAACATTGCTCAGTTGCTAGTGTTCACGTTACTGTGGATGTACTTGTGAACATTGCTCAGTTGCTAGTGTTCACGTTACTGTGGATGATACTTGCTGAACATTGCTCGGTTGCTGGTGTTCACGTTACTGTGGATGATACTTGCTGAACATTGCTCAGTTGCTAGTGTTCACGGTACTCTGAATGTTATTTAATGAACATTGCTCAGTTGCTAGTGTTCACGTTAGTGTGAATGATACTTGCTGAACATTGCTCAGTTGCTAGTGTTCACGGTACTCTGAATGTTATTTAATGAACATTGCTCAGTTGCTAGTGTTCACGTTAGTGTGAATGATACTTGCTGAACATTGCTCAGTTGCTGGTGTTCTCGTTACTGTGGATGATACTTGCTGAACATTGCTCAGTTGCTAGTGTTCACGGTACTCTGAATGTTATTTAATGAACATTGCTCAGTTGCTAGTGTTCACGTTAGTGTGAATGATACTTGCTGAACATTGCTCGGTTGCTGGTGTTCTCGTTACTGTGGATGATACTTGCTGAACATTGCTCGGTTGCTGGTGTTCTCGGTACTCTGAATGTTATTTAATGAACATTGCTCAGTTGCTAGTGTTCTCGTTACTGTGGATGATACTTGCTGAACATTGCTCGGTTGCTGGTGTTCTCGGTACTCTGAATGTTATTTAATGAACATTGCTCAGTTGCTAGTGTTCACGTTACTTGAATGATACTTGCTGAACATTGCTCAGTTGCTAGTGTTCACGTTATGTGGATGATACTTGCTGAACATTGCTCAGTTGCTGGTGTTCTCGTTACTGTGGATGATACTTGCTGAACATTGCTCAGTTGCTAGTGTTCACGGTACCCTGAATGTTATTTAATGAACATTGCTCAGTTGCTAGTGTTCACGTTAGTGTGAATGATACTTGCTGAACATTGCTCAGTTGCTGGTGTTCACGTTACTGTGGATGATACTTGCTGAACATTGCTCAGTTGCTAGTGTTCACGGTACTCTGAATGTTATTTAATGAACATTGCTCAGCTGCTAGTGTTCACGTTAGTGTGAATGATACTTGCTGAACATTGCTCAGTTGCTAGTGTTCACGGTACTCTGAATGTTATTTAATGAACATTGCTCAGCTGCTAGTGTTCACGTTAGTGTGAATGATACTTGCTGAACATTGCTCAGTTGCTGGTGTTCTCGTTACTGTGGATGATACTTGCTGAACATTGCTCAGTTGCTAGTGTTCACGGTACTCTGAATGTTATTTAATGAACATTGCTCAGCTGCTAGTGTTCACGTTAGTGTGAATGATACTTGCTGAACATTGCTCAGCTGCTAGTGTTCACGTTAGTGTGAATGATACTTGCTGAACATTGCTCAGTTGCTGGTGTTCTCGTTACTGTGGATGATACTTGCTGAACATTGCTCAGTTGCTAGTGTTCACGGTACCCTGAATGTTATTTAATGAACATTGCTCAGCTGCTAGTGTTCACGTTAGTGTGAATGATACTTGTTGAACATTGCTACAGTTAGACTGGTGTTGCTGGCGTTACTGTGGATGATACTTGCTGAACATTGCTCAGTTGCTAGTGTTCACGGTACTCTGAATGTTATTTATGAACATTGCTCAGTGCTAGTGTTCACGTTAGTGTAATGAACTTGTGAAGATTGCTCAGTTGCTAGTGTTCCGGTACTTGAATGTTATTCTAATGAACATTGCTCAGTTGCTAGTGTTCACGGTTACTGTGGATGATATTGACTGAACATTGCTCAGTTGCTAGTGTTCACGGCACTTTGAATGCTACGTACTGAACATCGCTCAGTTGTTGGTGTTCTCGGTTACCTGAATGTTATTTTATGAAGATTTCTAAGTTGCCTGTGTTCACGGTACTCTGAATGATACTTGCTGAACATTGCCCGGTTGCTAGTGTTCACGGTACTCTGAACGTTATTAAATGAATTGCTAAGTTGTTAGTGTTCATAGCACTCTGAATGATACTTGCTGAACATTGCTCAGTTGCTTGTATTAACGGCACTCTGAATGTCTCTACTTAAAACTTCATTGTAAAAGAACGTACATGCAAGAGTTTTTACGTGTATTGTTTTTTTTTATATTTATTTATGTCCCCTTTGCGCTTCGCAACTTGAATTTCAAACTGCAAAATAACGGTCGAGTTTTACAATTCTAATTGCAAACTGTATTTTTATTTCGAAATTCAAGATATAAATGGAATCATGATTCTATTTCTCAGAACGATGGCAAAGATGGTTCAATATATATCTGCAACTCCAAAACAAAAGCTCGGTTTGCAATCCGAATCGCGTAATGCAAAATGTAATATATTTTGCGGTTTCCAATTGAAATTACTAGCGACATACCTGTTGTCTGTAACTAGCTGCAACATTTCCAATGCAATCAAAGTGATTGATCAAAAATTTCAGACAAATGTCGTATCGTTCCGGAGAAATTTGGGGATTTGCAGCTTGCTATTTAAGATACATAGTACATGAAGCTGAAAGTTTAAACAATCAAACTCATCGTTTTGAGAGTGTATGTGATAAATGCATTATGGATTGCATACAATCTGAATAAGACAATTTTAAAGCTGAATGTTTTAAATATTTTTTTTTGAGAAACTTTATCGCGATTAAGATATATATCTTACTTGAAATGAAACATTTCTATATTTAATGTCACTTTGTAAATTTACTTGCAATGCACAATATTTTCATTTGTAGTCCGTAACTGTAAACTGTAAATTATGCTATTCCTCTGAACTTCCATGAGTCGCATGATGACTTCTCATATGAAAGAATTCTTCACCCAAAGCGAGGTTACGTAACCCGAAGGATGTGTGCGAGTGTAGTTCGAAGTCAGGTACCTTAACCACTCAGACCATGGTACACCCTCCCGCCCCACTAACCCGATAGATGATATAATACTAACATTACGTACCTAAGTAAAGTGACCAATCGAAAATGCGTACAAAATTAATGGGCGGTTTTCAATCTCTGCTGCAATCGTTCTAAAAGGGTATGATATCTTAGAATGTTCAACATGGTGTTAAAATTCACTTACAAATGCGCTATGGAAGTTCACCGACTCTAGTTCAATCCATGCTAAAGGAATACGCAAATCATATATCTGACTGTCTTGCTGTGTTACAGAAATGAAAAAAAAAATCTTTATTAACTTTTTTTTGTATATTTTATTATTTTTCATTTCATTACAAATTTATTATAAGTCTGATCTGACATTGTTTTCGTATGACTGCTCTTGGTTTTCTGTCGACTAACTCGTGTTAACTTGGTTCTGCAAATAAATCAAACAAACATCATGAGTTTCCTGATAGCTTATGTACGGAATCAGGTCAGGGCCATCGTCATGTCCATTATTGTGTCTATTTTCATGGTAAATATACATCAAAACGTCTAAAAATTACGGCATTGAATATCGACAACGAGACAGTGTGATATCACTAAACCACGATGCAACACAATGCGTAACAATGTGACACCGCGCATAGCAATAGCATGCGACACAACTTTTGTTGAGCGTCGCCACTTTTGTCACTTTATTTTGTCGCAATGTTGTGATGTCGCATTTCAATATCGTGAGACGTGTTGCATTGTCGAGTATGGCGTCACGGTTTCGCGGGATGCGTAATTGTGACACGCAAACAAAAACAAAACTAATAAAACCTTTACAACAGCATTTTCTACTGAAATTATTTTACGATTGTGAATAAATACAATTAAAAAAAGATTTCTTAAATGAAAACCCAATCATTTTACTTTAAATCGTCCTTTGATGGCGTAAAATATAATAATAACATGTCAATGTCATGTATAGAAAAAAATAAAGATTTATTATGATCCATTTAACTGGACTTACTTGCATTTAGTTCCAACCATAGTTAGTTCTGAGAGTGACTGAGCCATTTCTTGTTTTTCTTGTTGTGAAACAATACGTGGAAGTTTAGTATTGTGGTTTCCGTGTTCAACTTCTTTTGGCACCTCTTGTTGTCGTAATTTTCTGGGCTCCATCTTTTGTCGATTTAATGTGCTGCTGTTTATTTTTGCAGTATCATTACCATTTGTATCAACCTGTACATGCCCTTGTGTATCTAAACCGACATTTATTATATTTTTAATACCAGTAAAGGCCTTTAGAGGTCTTTTGTCTTTAACATATGTCCTTTTTTGAACATTTTCTCTTTTTTGCAATTGGCCTGCACTGGCCGATTTTATCTCGATGAACTTTGAAGGTGCTTTTCGAGACTGAATGGGCTTTCGGGGTATATCTTTGTTTGGGAATGAGTTGGCTTTCTTTGCACCTTCATGCCGTATTTCCGACATAACCACTTTTGATCGGTTAGCGACACGTGTTGCATTCTTGCCATGAACATTTTGAATTATTCTCTTATTCTTGTTCACTGCTTTGCCTATACGACCATTTTCAGTTTGTTTGGCTTCTTGTCGTATTTCTGACGTAACGGCTTTTGACTGGTCGGCGATACGTGTTGCATTCCTGCTACGAATATTTTGATTTATTCTATTATTCTTGTTCCCTGCTTTGCCTATACGTCCATTTTCTGTTTGTTTGGGTTCTTGCCGTATTTCTGACGTAACGGCTTTTGACTGGTTGGCGGCGCGTGTTGCATTCCTACTATGAATATTTTGAATTATTCTATTATTCTTGTTCTCTGCTTTGCCTATATGTCCATTTTCTGTTTGTTTGGGTTCTTGCCGCATTTCTGACGTAGCCACTTCTGACTGGTCGGCGACACAAGTTGCATCCCCGCTATAAATATTTTGATTTATTCTATTATTCTTATTATCTGTTTTGCCTATATGTCCATTTTCTATTTGTTTGGATTCTTGCCGCATTTCTGACGTAACGGCTTTTGATTGGTCGGCGACACGAGTTGCATTCCCGCTATGAATATTTTGATTTATTCTATTATTCTTGTTCTCTGTTTTGCCTGTATGTCCATTTTCTATTTGTTTGGATTCTTGTCGCATTTCTGACGTAACGGCTTTTGATTGGTCGGCGACACGAGTTGCATTCCCGCTATGAATATTTTGAATTACTCTATTATTCTTGTTCTCTGCTTTGTCTATATGTCCATTTTCTATTTGTTTGGGTTCTTGTCGCATTTCTAACGCAGCCACTTCTGACTGGTCGGCGACATGAGTTGCATTCCCGCTATGAATATTTTGATTTATTCTATTATTCTTGTTCTCTGCTTTGTCTATATGTCCATTTTCTATTTGTTTGGGTTCTTGCCGCATTTCTGACGTAACGGCTTTTGATTGGTCGGCGACACGAGTTGCATTCCCGCTATGAATATTTTGAATTACTCTATTATTCTTGTTCTCTGTTTTGTCTATATGTCCATTTTCTATTTGTTTGGGTTCTTGTCGCATTTCTGACGTAGCCACTTCTGACTGGTCGGCGACATGAGTTGCATTCCCGCTATGAATATTTTGATTTATTCTATTATTCTTGTTTTCTGTTTTGCCTATATGTCCATTTTCAGTTTGTTTCGCTTCTTGCCGTATTTCTGACGTAGCCACTTCTGACTGGTCAGCGACACGAGTTGTATTCCCGCTATGAATATTTTGATTTATTCTATTATTCTTGTTCTCTGTTTTGCCTATATGTCCATTTTCAGTTTGTTTCGCTTCTTGCCGTATTTCTGACGTAGCCACTTCTGACTGGTCGGTGACACGTGTTGCATTCCTGCTATGAATATTTTGATTTATTCTATTATTTTTGTTCTCTGTTTTGCCTATACGTCCATTTTCAGTTTCTTTGGCTTCATGGCTGCTTTGCGATTTTTTGCTAGGAGCCTCTAGGCCATTTTGTTCCTTTTTGTTATTTTTATGATTCGCATTAGGTTGAATTTTCGTTTTATTTTCTACTGGTATTGCCATTTTGTCATTCAATTTTGTTTTGTCCATTAGGGAAAATGTCTTTTTGTCACGATTTTTTCTGCCATCAGAGACATTGGACATTTTCTGATTCCTAAAATATGAAAGTTTAGAGATAAAAATATCTGTATTGTAGGTTTGAAATGCAATCTGAAACAGTATAAAGTGGTAAATTTTAAGCAATACTTGTTCTTAATGTTTTATGCCAAGCCCCAACCGGCGATCTGATTTAAACTTGGCTCAAGTGGAAAGAATCATTTGCATCACCGCGGCGATTAGAGTAGAATCATCGGTCTTTTGCAAACCAGCTGGGGAATTTTTTCCACATAAATGAATCCTACAACCGAAGCGGAGTTTCAAATCCACAACGGTTAGGGACAAGTGTTTCGAATCACTCGGCCATGATTAGTCAGTTTCAAGCATACACCTCCATTGTAAAATCAAACTTTTTTTCTTTCAAGCTTGCATTAGAAAATGTCCATTGGCCTTAAAATCAGTATGAATAATGAAAAATATATCCTGGTAATTAAATGTGTAAAAATCAACAATTGTAATATCTAACCTGTTTGTCGCTTTATCCACTTTGTTATTAGTTCGTAAGCGCACTAACTTTGTTGTTCTCGGCGGCACAGGATGTGATCTAAATTACAATCAGAACATTTAGTATAGATTTACATTTTCCAGGTATTAACGAAAAGTGAAGAGTATTGGAACGTGTTTTTTCCTAAACTTGTTAAGATCTACTGCATTACTTCAAACACATTTGATATAAGTATAATTTTCTCCTATGATGGCATAGCTAAGATAACCTATTGATCTTAAGTTAACTAAATATCTTGAGTCGAGTTAGCGATTACGTCCAGAGTACTCCGACTGACCATAAACTTTTCGCATTAACTCATTAGTTATCTTAACTATATCAAGTTAAAGTTCCAATGAAAAGAAATAACTTAAGTGGTGGCAGTTCTGGGCACATTTGGGGCTTTTATTTACTGAAACAAATCGCAGACTTTAATCCTAGATAACCAGATTGTTTTCGGTATTTATCTGACTTAGGCGATCCGTTCGTGAACTAACATATCAATATTTTCCCTTGACATTCCTTTCTTTGTGAGAGTGGGGTGAGATCAAGCTACAGTGAAACAATCATCGGTCAGATAACGACATTACCTAGATGTGGACATCTCAGGCATGTACCGGACACATGTTTACAAGGAGTAGTCACCTCGAAACTTCCATGTCTTCCTTGCTTTGAGTATTTGAAATACATGCACAATATATATTATATATTTTACATTTAAGAATATATAGCCTAGGAATACTATGCTGTCAACAAAAAATAACAACGTACCTTGACATGTTTTTACATTTCTTCTTTAAGGTTTTCAGTTTTTCTTCCAGTCCTGGAGGCAGGGGCCTGAAATAAAGTTCATGAATTGTTTAAAAGGTCTGTAACAGGTTATCATTACTCAAAATGTACTTTCTCTTATCATCATTTTTTGAACTTGTGTTTTATATAAACATTCATTTTAGCTTTTACGCAGAAAGAAATAAAAACTTGCACTTATACCTTAGTTTTCTAGTAAATTAGTAGCATAATCTAAAAGACAAAAATACCTTCTTTTTTTAATATTCCGTTTAAGTGATGTACATCAAACAGTTTGCTTAAATAAATTATGCTCCACAGTTTTGACTTATATCCGAATAAGTCAAAACTTTGCTTAAGATCACATTCGAATAAAGACCGCTTTATAAAACCTGTGTATAAAGGTCACAATTTTCTATTCACGTTTAACAAAACACATTTTAAGTTTACCAGTGTTGACTGATTTCCCATTTCCCAAAATGGTCCTAACAAGCCCAGTTTTGACTGTTTTTAGTATAATTATAACCATTCATTGTTTTCTTGAAATATTTTTTGACATACATGTACAGTCGAACTTCGATGGCTCGAACTCGAGGGTCCCGTGGAAATTAGTTCGAGTTTTCCGTTGTTCGAGCCATCCAAATGGCGGCCATTTTGAATTTGGAAATTCGAGAGCATGATGTGTTACAAACCTTACATCGTAATATATTGTCATATTTTACCTAAATATGTGTATGATACGATGATAAATAAAAAACGAACGCTGAAATACTTTTTTATTATTTATTTTCAAACGATTATAAAAAAACACATATAAAACATTGCTATAATTACAAGAATTAGTGAAAACACTATCAAATAGAAAAACACGAAAAGCAAACCTTCATGAATCATAGTCCAGTACAAACACTATCAAATATAAACATGTTAAACAATTAATTCACGGACATTTACACAGAAGTACTAAATGACGTCACATGTAGATATAGGCTATAAATGGACACTTGAAATCAATACATAACATTAATGAGCATGCTGTACGTCAGTTTATTTACAATATCAGTGAGTCATGTACATTATACAGTTTATTTTTTGAAGAAATCCTTGATGGAGGACTGAACCGCCGAACGCTTGTTGAACTCTAATTTCGAGAGAGATTTGTACATAGAACACATGAGACTGAGTTCGTGATTGGAATTGTCCTGGCACTCGAAGAACTGAGTGAGTGTTTCACACGCTTTCATAGCGTCAGACAGAGACGGTGGCGGTGTTGGTGCTGGCTCGTCGTCGTCGATTTCTGGTTCACTAACATCACAGTTTCTAGCCATAATCAAATCATTCACAATGTCACTATCAGTTACCTCAGCGCACAATGGAATATCTAGATCTATGTTGATGTATGAGTCCATCTCATCCTGCTGGATCTTGTAAAGTTCCACTAGAGTTGCTAGCGGAACGTCGTCATCATCGTCGTCGTCGTCGACCACGGAAACGGCTGGTGGAGTGATTTCACTCAGTCGGAACCCGGCGTGAGAATAGCAGTTGGCGATTGTTTCTGGTTTCACCTGGGACCACGCTCGTCGGAGATACCGTAAAGCGTCTAGCACTGTCACTGTGAATTCGGTGTTGTTGTCCATGGATCGGATTTGTTTTTTGATGATCATTTTTCGATACTTAACTTTCAGATTCTTGATTACACCCTGGTCCATCGGTTGTGTCACACTTGTTGTATTGGGAGCAAGAAACACTAGCTCAATGTTCCGTAGACCCTTGACCACTTTTGGGTGGGCCGGGCAATTGTCAACAACCATCGTGATTTTACGTTTCTGAATTTGAAATTGTTTATCAAGCTCAAGGAGCCAGTCACTGAAGATATCACCCGTCATCCATGCTTTGGTATTGAAGTCGTACTTACATGGGAGAGTTTTAACGTTTTTGAAACACCGAGGGTTTTTTGATTTACCTATCACAAACAATGGAACTTTGTCTTCACCTGTCATGTTAGCACAAACTAAAACTGTAATCCGCTCTTTGCTACGTTTACCACCTACACATTTCACATTCTTAAATTCCAGAGTTTTATCTGGTGTGAGTTTGAAGAACAAGCCTGTTTCGTCGGCGTTATAGATGTCACGAGGCTCGTACTGACTGAGAATAGACTTTAATGTCACTGACCACTTGTCAACCTCATTCTGATCAACGGATTTTGCTTCACCACTAACAGTCTTAAATGTAATGTTATTTCGCTCCTTGAACCTATCGAGCCACCCTGTAGATTGTTTGAAGTCGTCGATACCTAGTTGTTCGGCGAAGAAGCTGGCTTTCTGAAGCAGGATTGGCCCCGTAACGCTGATATCGCGATCACGAACCTGAGTGAACCAACGTAACAATGCTGACTCTAATTCTTCGTAGTTGCCCTGAAAATATAAAAAATATCACATGATTATCTATGATTATAAAATAATTTTCAACAGAACATAAATGCACATTATAAGTCCTTTTAAATTTTCATAAAAAATTACATTAAATAAATAAATTACACATTTCAAATTAATTATAAATGCATTCGAAATATTTTTAAGAGATCCAAGATTAATAATAAACAATAAAAATATTTTAAATAACTTACCGTTCTCATATTTCGTCGTTTTGGACCAAATTTAGCGTAACCCTCCTTGATCGACTCTGACTTTTTTATCCAGCCAGAGAGCGTGTTTTTTGGAACATCAAACATTTTAGCGATTTCTGTTTTTGATTTCAGACCTTTTTCACATTCGATGATGGCGTTATATTTTGTTTCTAAAGTTTTGGGATCTAATTTTCGTTTTGTACCTTGCTTTCCAGTAGCCGACTTAGCTATCCCCCCGTTTTCGGGTCCTTTACTAAGTTGTTCAGCCATGCTAAAGCAGTATGAAAATTGACATCAGATCTCTTGTTTTTATGCAGAAAAATAAAGACAGACATTGCTCAATTATCTTAATAAATTTTATTTGTGAGAATCAAAGCTCATTAAAGCATTGCAGTGAGCGAAAGTCACTTTGTTTAATTTGTTTGTCGTATACCGACGCTAATTACATAAGCGTGCGAAAATTACGCACGCGCCGGTTAAAGGGGAAGCTTGGCGAATGTCAGGCAGAGGTGTGAAAAACTTTGTAAACACAAGCCATTCCGGCGACAAATTGTCTGTTCGACTGAATAGGTGTAATTATCACTGTAATTGTGCCGAGGGGACCACCAAATGAGTTCGAGAGTTCGAGTTTTCGAAGTTCGAGCGATCCGAGGTAGAACTATATAGAATAAAGAAGGAATAAATTCGGGACCGGGCAAAGAGTTCGAGCGATCCCGGGTGTTCGAAAGATCCGAGTTCGAGCCATTGAAGTTTAACTGTATCTCAGTCCAGCTAAACTAAATAAGTAATAGATCAGTACAACATTGTACCAAAGCAAAAATTGCATATATAGCGTTTTTTTAGAATGTCAATCCTCAATTATTTTTGGGCGCCAGAAAAAGCACACTTTTCAAACTTAATTTAGACTAATTAGGTCTAATAAAACTAGAGCTGCTTTTGAGAAAAGCGCATGTCTCCCACAATTGCCTAAACATCTGAATAGTAGTATAAGACCGGATGAGAAATGTTCGAGTGTAAACCTTACTCCCTATATATTCTTAATTCCCAATCAGACTTTCAGTGCTTAGCTTTATCAAAAACAACCCAATCAGACTTTCAGTGCTTTGATACAACCCTATCATACTTTCAGCGCTTTGATTATCAAAAAACAATGTTTCAAGGGCCATAATTCCGAAGTGCCTGGGCCGATTTGGCTAGTTATTCAACTTGGCCGAGGACTTATTGGCAAACACATTTTTTTCAAGTTTGGTGAAGATCGGATGAGAAATGTTCAGCTTAGAGTGCGGACAAGATTTGTGACGGACGGACGGGCGGGCACACAGACAAACAGGAGTTAATAAATATGTCTCCCACCACACAGTGGTGTGGGAGACATAATAATGAATTTGGCACATAGCTTCGTACTTGTAATTTTTGTTCTCCGGCGGTTTGAAAAATAACCCTCTGGTCCGTTTTTGTTTTCCGTACTTCATGTCTTCCTCTATCTTGTTTACTCTGTCCCGTCTGACCATGAGACCTGTATAATATGAAAATAAAAATGCTTATCATTATTCAAAGTTAAGTGTTATACTTAATTTCTTAGGGATAATATATGTTTACTGCCATATGGAACTTAATTATGGTGGCTGATTTAGGATATTTCGATATGTTGCGCGGTTTATGTAGTATATTTCGTCGGGTCGTACATTTCATAGTTTTTGGAATACCATTTCATGCAGATCGAAACGCATTAGAACTATATTTTTGGCGGATGAAAAGTAGCAATTAATGAACTGATATGATTAACAAGTTACCCTTTTCTCTTTGTAAACGGAGGGCATTTTTTGTCATCCTTGGTTTGATTCTAGGTTCCTTTATCTTTCCAAAATACTTCATGATCCTCTTTTCAATTTTCGAACACAGCTGATGTTCCAGGTATGCAATAGTACACTCCTGGAAATTTCTTTTAACGTGATATGTCTTGGCCAGTTTGTCGCAGAGGAGGTATTTTTCTATTATGTCAAATTCTGTATCAAACTCCAGGTTTTCTTTGTAAAGCTCCAGTAACTACAGAAAAAAATCTTTAACTTTAATCATCTTAATTATAAATCATAATATATAGGAGTCCAGTTTCTAACTCTCATATTTCTTCAGGAAAAATATTTATGTATCAACAAAAATGTGTGTTAAAACTAATTTTTGTTTGGTCAAAGTCTAAAGGTATTTGATCAAGTTTCATTTAATCTTTGCAATCGCAACGTTTCAATGCTGTCATTTATCCTTTCTAGTTTTATCACCATTCTTTTAAGTTTCATTGCCATTTTTGATAATTTTTAAAAGATTTCTTACCGTTTCGTCCAACTTTTTCTTCTTCTCAATTGTATTGGCCAGTTTGTCCTGATTGTTCAATATTTCAGCTACGAGCCGAGCATCTTCAAACATTTCTCTCAAACGTTTACCATTAAGCTCTTTTTCTAATTGTTGTATGTGTCTTAAGTCATGTAACATCTTTGCGACCTTCTTGTCTTTGTTGTCATTTTCGTGTAGTGCTGTGACAAGCTGGAGCACTTTGGTGTTGCTAAATATAGAATAAACAGCTATTTATTCTCCTGATCTGTGTTTCAAATATCATGTAATACTATACAATAATTTACTATTAATGATGTTACAATTATGTTCTGCCATCTACCTTGTACTGTCCGGTGTTCCGTACAAAGGGCTATATGCCGCACTGCATGCATTTACGGGTGGTACACAATGACATGATAGATACATTTTCTCCGCACTTGATAGTCTTTGGGTGTGCTCGTGTTAGCCTATACATGCGCATGAGATAGAACGTATTGTATAAATATTATCGCATGCGCAAGCGGTAGCTCTTCCGCAAGCGCACGTAACTCGTTGCTACAACGTCCGCGCGCGTTAGTACGAGGGGCGTTCAATAAATACACGGAAAAGTGCTCTCAATTCTTCATGTATCATCAAAAATAAACGAAAATGCTATAAAATGAAGACTAGGGAATACTGAGTTGATTTGTCAAAATTATATTGTCTTTGGATAAATAATAAGTAAATGCGAATCCCCATGGCAACGTCATGTGATGTCATCCGGCCCAATTTTGTCTCTTTTTCTATTTTACAAGCGCTAAAACATTACTTGCCACTTACCTATTTTTCAAGCTACCTTTTCTTAAATTGGTTGAATATTGATATGAAAAGTAAGCGTTACGCCAATAACGTCAAGTTATAAATGTGACATCATTAAAATATTTGGCAGGCATATTGTGTTGGTCGTCGCTTGAAAATCAGTGTTGAACGGAGATGTGAGATAACATTTTGTGTTCTGAATCCAAAATCAAGGAAAGGGACAAATGCTATGCTGAAAAAGGTTTAAGGGACAATGCCCTGAAGAAAACAAAATTTTATTAGTGGGACGTGACGTTTAAAAGTGGTCAGGAGAATATTGCTGACGACTTGTGTTACAGACATGAACAATAACGCTCAGTCACATTTAATAAATTAAAGAGCTCCTTGATAGGGCATCGGTTCAGTGTCCAATTTCTTCAATACGACAGGAACATCATATGAACAGTATTTATTTATTCTTAGGAAGGTGTAAAAATGCATTTAATGGTGATTAACATTGAATCAATGGTAATCACGAGTTGTATTGATTAACTGAGTGTAATATGACAGCATCATAATGACGTTGGTCCGCTTTTGAGGTGATGGCGTTGCCTAGGAGACGACAAATAAATATTGTGCATGTTCTGAAATCTGTAATTTAGGTGTTTGCATTCAGTATGTTCATATCCGTCATATTTTCAAATTTTAGCAAAATGAGACCAGAAATAAAGAAATGAGAGCACTTTTCCGGGTATTTATTGAACACCCCTCGTATTTTACGTACGCATGGGGTAGTTTTTATGTGCGCACGAAATAGCTGTTGTGTCTGTACCCAAACATTTCCATGTGCGCACGAAAACCATAACGTATGTCTTTGAAGTAGTCACGTCTTAAACTGGTTATGGGTTTTGCCGTAATCGTTCCGGCCTCAAAATGAAAAAAAAAAAAAAACATTTTTTTTTTGAAAATGTTGTCTGTACATACGTACGAGTTAATCTTATTTTTTTTCTAGGTGAGGTAGCCGTTGTTGCCGATGAAACAATTATTGCTACATCAAACCATTGTAACTTCACAAAGTTTTCAAAGAGTCTAGTATTAGAGTTGATGCCAATCTTGAGTATATGGCGGCTGATTTCTGTCATATCTCATTAATCGTACTTGCGCATTAATTTTTTGTACTTGCGTGTTGGCGTGTTTGAATGAGATGAGATTGCAGAGATCAGCCTCCATATCTCCATATAGGTAGTATCTAAGCTTAACAATATAATAGAAACAACAAACCTTTTCATCTGATCTTTCAGCCTAAATGGTCTCTTTACTTTTGCATTTATGTCAATAGTCGGGCCGGTTATAAGGCAATCCTTTACAGATGGTCCGCCCTCATCTATGTCATCAGAGTGTTGTGACATCGTGCTGGCAAAAAAAAAAAAAAAAAAAAAAAATAATAATAATATGGAGAAAGCCGACTTTTTCATAATTTCGTCTTTACGATCCACAAATATGATCTTTGTGAGATTTAACTTCCATTTTTACGCGATACTAAAACATTTTTTATGAATGATCGAGAGATTTGTTATTATGATTATTTGGCATAAAAGAAGCATATTATAAATAACATATTTTAAACGTTTTCAAGATGAAACATTTATGTTCTTAGGCATATAAATGGTGGTCCTACCTTCGGAATGATTCAGAGATTGAGCTGCTTAATGACACCGGAGTGTCGCAATCTGGCGAGTCGCATACTTTCAGCAGCGACAGGGCACGTGACCATAGTCTGTAAAATGTATCATTCTATTCAAATATTTTAGAATTTTTATAACATATAATATGATCTTATGCTAATATTTGAAAATAAAAGAATTCAGCCTGGCATTAGTGAATTGTCTGAAGTATTGATGAAGTTACATTTGATTTTACACTGAAAAAAACAACAACAAGAATATACTCTATAATCATGTGCATTTGAAAATTTTAGATAGTATTTTTTAACAAATCGATAAATTTGCATGTTTAATTGGTAAAACCTCTTTTATCAAGGATCCTTTTTTACCTGAAAGAACAAAAAACGTGCTGTAAATTGATCTGTAACAAGCTATCACGTGACCTAAATGCGACATTCTCTTCTTCATCTTGGCTGAATGCTTGATAAAGGTTCTGTTATAATACGCTGTCAAAAACATTGAGACATCATAAACGTATATTTACCTTGGTTCATTGTCGTCCTTATCTGATACGTTTGTGAAGAAGGCCATCTCATCTGTATAGTCAGTCACCGGTGAAACAGCCTTCCTGTCTGGCGATCCGATTCTCACCATAGAAATCTTCGGCACTTCTAAACTCATTGCCATTAATTCATTCTTTTTTACTGCCCTTTCCGCCAACTCCGCCAATGACGGAAACTTTGTTTTTTCTTTGTAATTCTTGAAATATAGATCAAGGTCGACTAGGTCCTTCTTTGGGTCGTCCTTTTCGCAGGCATCCTTTTCCCTGTAAAATAAATAGTGTAATATATATTTGTTCTTTTTCCGGTCTTTTGGCACCTCCGTGACCGAGTGGTTAAGGTCGCTGACTTCAAATAACTGCCCCTAATCACTTTTGGTTCGAAATATAGCTTGCGGTATAGAATTATTCTATGCGAGAATGCCATCCAGCTGGTTTACAGAAAGTTGGTGGTTCTATTCAGGTACACGCTCGTAATGAAATAATGCCCGTTGAGGCACTTAAGATGTTTCTCCACCGTAAAAAGCAGGAAAATCGCCATATGACCTGCGCATGTATTGTCTTACATAATATATTTTAATTCTTGTACATATTTTGTTATGTCTCCTGCATAGCCTTTTTACTGGTGCTGCTAAGATATATTTGTTCTTCTAATGCAAATTATTGAGCTATTTTCAGAAAAAGTCCTTGATATAATACCTTTACAATACTTTCAAGTAGAAATGAGACAGAAAAAGTGAGTTATCATAGAGAGTCATTTATTTTATAAAAACTACATAGTATTTATGCAGACATAAATAAACAATCAGCGTCTAGTATCCCATAGACAGAATCTATACTTACATAATGTCAATATTTTCTTCAGAAGATTCTCGGCTGTCGCCTGTTGGAGGTCGCGACCTTTCTGGAGAAGGAAAGACGAAACTGCTTTCATGCGACGGAGGCTCGATAGATGAAAAACTGAACTCAGTCCATGTAGGTGTACTAGACATTTCTGATAATGACGCCACCTTATCAACGCAGAGTTCGTCTGGTGTCGGAGTGCTGTAAACAAAGAAGAAGAAAATGCCAATAAAACATAAGATAGAAGTTCCCAGAACTCTACGTACATCAGTAGAAATAATTCACACATTCAGCCGGCTTAATATGGCGTCAGCGACCGCGTCACAAAAAGGTCTGCATGTACGTAAGTTTCTCAGAAACTACTGCACAGAATGGTTTAAAACTCCATATAAGTGATTGGCATCATATAATGAGGATCTATAATTCAAACTTCAATTGCAGTTAACCGTTTTAGAACATTTAACAATATGTAATCTATACATTCGTATCACTGACAGAATATTTCACTAACATACACTAAACTTACATTCTATAAACCATTTCATCAGATGATTCCTCCGAGCTACTGCTGTGTGAGGCATAGAACATTGCTGGCATCGTAGAAGCTGCGGTTGGAGGTCGTGACCTTTCCTGCGCGCTGCTGTTGTCTGTGGTATTGGACTTGTAGGGCGTAGTAGAAACTGCGGTTGGAGGCCGTGACCTTTCCTGCACGCTGCTGTTTTCTGGGTTATTTGACTTGTATGACTTAGTAGAAGCTGCGGTTGGAGGCCGTGACCTTTCCTGCGTGCTGCTGTTGTCTGTGGTATTGGACTTGGATGACGTAGTAGAAGCTGCGGTTGGAGGTCGTGACCTTTCCTTTGCGCTGCTGTTGCCTGCGGTATTGATCTTGGATGACGTAGTAGAAGCTTCGGTTGGAGGCCGTGACCTTTCCTGTGCGCTGCTGTTGCCTGCGGTATTGATCTCGGATGACGTAGTAGAAGCTTCGGTTGGAGGTCGTGACCTGGCTCCGGAAGGAAAGATTAAACTGCTTTCATGCGACGGAGCCTCGATAGATGAAAAACTGAAGTCGGTCCATGTGGGGGTACTGGACATTTTTGATAGAGATGCCACTCTTCTAGTGCAGGACTCGTCTGCTGGTATTCTGTGAAAAAAGTTGAATTAAAAATAACACCAATAACTCGTCTCATGGACTTTTGTGAAAAACAAATTGAATTAATTCACGGGAAAAGTAACATCCATAACTGTTTTAATCACTATGACGGCTTCGAAATACTGACAATTTGTATGCATTATAGCTGTAGAATAAATGATACATTTATCTCTATATGATTTTGTACCAGAGGCTTTTTTCCTTTGTTATATGCGCCTTAACACGCATAATTGTATCTAGTTCTCGTAAGTTTCAGGTCAGTTCAAAATATTGTTCAAGAGTGTTACTGTACTGAACCTAACGAGTGTTAACGATGAACAATATCATTACTTACCCGTCATCTTCTGAGTCGGTTGTTTCCGGTTCTGGTCTAAAACTGTCGGCGGCGTCGTCATCAAGTTCATTTTCATCATTATCATTATCAGTGTCATCATCATCGCAATCCTCCTCCTCCTCCTCTTCTTCTTCTTCTTCTGCATCACCATCATCATCATCATCATCATTATTGTCATCATCGTTATCATCATAATCGTCGTCATCATCATCATCATCATCATCATAAATATTAATACCATCAAGACTTGTGATAGCTCTTCTAGTCGGGGGTCGCGATAATGCTGGTCTATTGACGGAGCAGGATCTAGATTTTCTTACTGACCTGTTTTAAGTAGAGTTAACTGAGTTGAATTGCTTGATTCGCAATTTTAATAACAATAGTTAATATTTCACACTTATACCACTTTCTTTTCACTAAATGGACATAGCAGTACAAATTTGAATCCAGATTTCATTTTCCGTAACCAGTGTCACATGTTTAGTTGATATTTTTATTTGATATCTTTCGGGTTAACATGGTTGATATTTCACGTATCATTCTCAGCAGATAAATCTCTTTTTGAATATGAATTGAACATTCGTTTTGATGTGGGTGTATGCTGTAAAATTCCGCATTTTTATGCCACAAAAGTGGGTTCATATTTTTTCTGTGTTTATTGGTTTACGGCATAACAATGGATTTAAGTACATAAATCAAACAGTTCTCAATGCCAACCATACAGGCAGTTTCAAAAATATTTGCTACTAAAACGCCGTATCAAACCACTGTACATTTTATACCCTACCCCTAGGTATACTATAAGATCAATGGGTGCTATGCATATGGAACAAGTAATTTATTTTCCATCGTGCACTGGTTAAATTGGCATGGTTCTTATAGTATACCTAGGGGTTAAACATGAACAGTGGCATTTTCTTTCTGGTCTGGTACCAGTGTATCAAAAAAAAAAAAAAAAAAACAACGAACAAAACCCAGCAATATTCTATGTATGAATACGGAACCATACCGTTAACTGGATCGAACTTACCGAACACCAGTGTTTACACCATGTATAAAGTATGAGGGTTGGTGGTTCTACCCAGGTTCCCACTCGTGATGAAATAATACAGGTTGGGGCACCTGTGGTATTTCTCCATATAAAGTATGCACAAAAACACATTTGGGTTTTATGACTGCATGTCATTTTTTATTCTATAACCCATCTATGTAGAATTGATAATACATGTATTTATACAATCGCGCACTTTCGTTCCTTTCAATTCCCTAATTAGCCACCTTCCCATACTCTGAAAACAACACATTCTTTAATTAAGCAATAAAATGCGTGTTCATTTTTGTAAATGCGTAATATTAAATAAATTGAAATCACTATAAAAGTATTTAAATACCTGTTATCTATTTTGTCAGAAGACTGTTGTCCAGTATGTCCGTTATCGTCACTGCTCATCTTTGATCTGCCGGATATTCCGGTTGGCGGTCTTGAACTTCCGGTAGAGGCAGACGAGATTTGTCGTTTTGATTCGGGGGATCTTGAAACATTGCACTTACTGATACCAACGCTTTTTGGTCTTGCTGGTCTCTGGATGTCGCAATTTTGTCTAATGCAGTATGCCGAAAGCGACCTCTGCGCAAGTGATTTTAATGTGTCTGGCTCATGAGGTATGTGGTTTTCAGTGTCCGTTCTGATCATTTCATCATCAACAACTGTGTGTGTCAAAGACTCTAGGATTTCAGTATGTTTCATGTTTGGAACTTCGGTGATTTGGCTTAGTTTCTTGTCATCGGGAATGCTTTCTGTCAGCGTATTTAAGCTGGGAACATTCTTTATGCTTAGTATATCCAGAGACTGTCTTAGTTTGTTGTCTTCGGGAACACTTTGTCTTATATATTTCAGGCTTTCCACATTATGCTGGTGTGTTACCTCTGTTTTCTGCCTTAGGATGTTTTCAACAACTGCTTGTGTCATCTCTTTCAGGCTTGGAACGTTCTGGTAAACAACATGTGGTTCCTCAGTAGTCTGTAAGTTTTCCGTTTCTTGTGCAACTGTTGTCTCGGTTTCTTGCTTCAAGTTGTTATCAACAACGAATTCGTCAGCAATGACTTTAAGTCTTTCGATTTTCTGTGTCAACGATGCCAGACTTTGAACCTCTGTGTTCTGCCTCAGGCTGTTTTCATGGACAACCTTTTCTGCCAAGCTTACAAAACTTCTTCTGACCTCGTTGTTCAATTCCAAGTAGTTGTCATCAATGATATTTTCTATCTGACATTCTATGCTTTTGACATTTCTTAGTGTTGGTACATCGTAGTTTTGCATCAAGCCATCGGTAATGATGACATTTTCTGCATTTTCTGTAAGGGATTCTAGGCTTTTGACATTTTTTGGTGTCGATACCTCGTAGTGCTGCATCAAGTTGTTGGCGATTACGACTCTTTCTGCCAGGGTTTCCAGGCTTTCGACTTTCTGTACTGGTATGTGAATGGTTTGATTCATGTTGTTGTCACTGGTCACGTTTTGTGCCGTTGATAGTTCACTGTCAATTTCCTGTGCTTCAACAGATGGGACTGGTTGACTTGAGTCAAAATCACTTATGGATTCTTGTACCGAAGCATTCCGTGATTCACGTCTTAGTATCGGGATTCTGCTTCTCTCACTTTTAAGAGTAGATCTTGCACTTTCTGGTGGAGAATCTACCTGTTTTGGTTTGCAGAAAATCATTTTTCCCAGCAATGAAGATACGAATTTAGCAACAGGGATACGACTTCGTTGTATCTGTGGCTTATCACCTGTTCGTGGAGTAGTTGGTTCAGCTTGACAGGAAATACGTCTCGTGGCACTTGATGGTTGACTTGCAGAATGTGCCTCACTTCTCACTTCTTTTGACCGGGTGTTGCACATTGGAACTGGAATACAGCTCGGTTTTCTGCAGGGGCTGTCGACTCTGATGTAACTTTGGTTACTACACCTTGAATTGCTAATATTTGTACTGATCGTGCTGCTAGTATCTTCGCAACTGGAAGAGAAATAGGTGTGATATATACATTTGCACCCTTAATAACAAAAATCAAAGATATTTTTACTCTCTGATTTTCGGAGTTTCATAGACTTGAAATTAAACTGAATATTTGTTAAGCACTCTCATGCGATGGTGTATTCAATTTACACATATAAATATCCTATGGTGTAAAACAAGGCGCATGTAAGTTCGGAATACAAATATTGTGTATATTAAACTCACGTATATAAGATAGCCGTGGTAGGGCGCTTCGGTTTATTTGGCGAAACCGGAGCGGTACATTCCGGACCAGCTACCGGGTAACTTGGCAAGATGGGAGCTGATTTCCATCCACTGTAATATAACCACAATTATTCCAGATTTGTGATATGGCAGAGATTACGTAAAGTGTCTGTTGTTATTATGGGTCTACTACAATTATTTATGAGATATTTTGTATTCGTTCTTCAAGGAACAGCCATGAAACATTAATAGCCATGCAGTGTAGCCAGTATGTACACGCTTTGGTGATACACATATCGTGCCTAGGGATACATGTACTAGAGGCATAATAAGAAACGTGTTTGGTCGGTATTAATCAACATTTTAAGTCTTTGCGATAGACTTAAAGACAAATAAACTACAAATATTCCATTCGCAATATCTTTGTTTATTACACATTCTGATATGAAAAATCCATGCATATTTCCGTTTAATCACAGAAGTCTAACGCCGTATTATTTGGCGCCGAGAAAGAATATTATTTGCTCTACTGTTTTATATAAAAGTCGTTTCAGAAAAAAAGATCAAACGGAATGGTGCATCACTTAATTCATACACACAGATTGTCAGACGCGAAAAATAACTTATGAAACGTTTACGTCCACAGGACGTGTTACTTCCCGTTCTTAACACTGTTAAAACATAGATACGCGTTGACGTCACGTCAACCTACTATATTAGTAGTCATCCATGCGCCTTGAAATAGTGCTCCCCTATTTCACCTGCTTGTTTACATAAAATACATATTAGAATTGAAATATTCAATAGCAGAACCATGTTTTAACATATCAGGCTCAACAATACGAATAGGTTATACGCCGTGTACATAATTCACTCTGGCTACGCCCTCGTGAAATTTTTCCACAAGCGTATAATCTCATCGTATTGTTTTGATATGTTAAATTTTTGCTGAGCTGTTCGGAGTGATAGAAAAAGCAAAGGTTCATTGTTGTATATGTGCTAGTTTTTTTTTTTAAAGAAATGTCATATCTGTTAAAGTTTAACACATAGTTATACATGTAATCAACTTTTAGCATAGTGTGTGGTATGAACCATATTAAGATATAACCTCCGTATTTTAAGGTGCATTCTCTAGCATTTATATTTCGCAGGCTCGTAAATAAAACAAATAAATACCTGTCTAACAGCTTTGCAAGTCTTGGGTTTGGGAGATGTGACTTAGACTGTACATGCTGAGGCATCACACTGGAGGGCCTCCAAGGCCTTGTGTGGGCGGCACTTGAGGACCTCTGTGTGTAAGTACTATTCAAAGTTGATACAATGTCCAGAATAGGGACACTTGCGGGCCTCTCTTCTTTGACGATCGGCCATGGAATTCTGCTGGGTTTCAATGGTTGACTAATGGGTATTTCAACTGAAGCACTCTTAGTCCTGAAATATTAAAATTAAGATATTAAATACAGACTGATTTTCACCATTATGCAAGAATGAGTGAACGTATTTTTCTCTCATTTAAGGAAATGATATAAAACTACTAAACGGAAAGAAAATTGGTTGGGAAAGAACTTTTTTTATTATCATTTTATATGAATATTATCTTTAACATTTGCAAAATATGCTTTTTTATATTCTTCAAGGTATTTGTTTATTCTAAGAGTATGTAGTGTAAGATTTAAAAAATAGAGATCATACCTTTCTAACATATTTACAAGTCTTAGGTTTGGAAGATGGGCCTCAGACTGGGTAGTATGAGGCATCACACTGAAGGGCCTCCAAGGCCTTGTGTGGGCGGCACTTGAGGTCCTCAGTGTGTGAATACTAGGCGAAGTTAATACTTCTTCCAAGTTGGGGGCACTGGCGGGCCTCTCTGGTTTGAAGCTCAAACATGGAATTCTGCTTGGCTTCATTGGATGAATGCAGTTGCTTGGGAGACTCTGTGGTCTCTCTATGCAACTTCTTTGAAACCTGAAATAATATACCGTTATTTACTATGGGAATTTCCAATACATTTTGAATAAATATCAATGTACAAATGATAAAGAACTGTAAAAAGATTTCAAAGAGTAAAGTAAATCTATAAGGGCAGGCGGAAGTGCACAACACGACCAGACTCGGTTTGATGCAGTCCATTCACGAGACGAAGTAAAATATGTAACATCCCTCTAGACCACTATTATCGACGTAGGCGGAACACTATGATAAAAAGTGCACACTTAAAAAGGATTTTAGTTCTCTTGTTATTTTGAGCTGATGCGAAGATATACATGATATAGGTACCACCGTAAAAAAAACAAAGGAAAATTAGTCATTGACGGCTGAAGTCTACAGGTTGCCGTTTTACCATTTTAATCATTTTTATATCAGAATTCTCTGTCATGATATCAAGAATTCGATGTCTTAATGCCATCATATCAATTTTGATACAAGAGCTGTTTGTAAACACATGTGTTCCCGCGATGGCTGATCGGAGAAACTGGATGTGTGACTTCGTGTTCTTTGACCTTTGGATGGTTTTATGTATGGGGAGTTAGGTCGCACAATTAAATCTATCTAGTAAAATGTTATTGTGTATAACACGATATTGGTTTAAGATATTAAAATGTGATTCTACAAAATATAATTATTATATGAGTCGTGCCATGAGAAAACCAACATAGTGGGTTTGCGACCAGCATGGATCCAGACCAGCCTGCGCATCCGAGCAGTCTGGTCAGGATTCATGCTGTTCGCTTTCAAAGTCTATTGCAATTAGAGAAACCGTTAAGCAAACAGCATGGATCCTGACCAGACTGCGTGGATGCGCAGGCTGGTCTGGATCCAGGCTGGTCGCAAACCCACAATGTTGGTTTTCTCGTGGCACGGCTCATATAAAGAATGTGTACAATATGGTGCTACAACATTTACAAGAAATGGTGGGCATGTCACATTAACCATGTCGGAATATATTTTTATTTTAGAAGTATTTAAGTAAAGACTGCACGATACTGGATTACAGCTGCACTGGAATGCTCAACTAGAAAACACGACATGGGCAAGAACATACAATTTTTTTTCATCAGATTTTAGATGTAAACCTTTAATACATAGATATTTAATATCGAAGAGTTTAGAAATGTTTTTACAACACTGAGAACGTTGCAAATTATTTAGAAGTGGAATTATATAGGTGACATCTGTCAAAACTAAAAGTGTAACTTATGTAATACTCTAGCAGATGAATTCCATTTCATGTTCAAATCCCTCACCCCCCCCCCCCCCCCCCCCCCACACACACACTCTCATCGATACATCTGAATAAATACTTCTAGAAATCCTAATATCCTAAAATTTAAAGAATTGTTTTCAATCTGATAATATATGGATCATGAGTAAAATATATCTTAGAGTGTTATATTTAAAATTTTCGATAAAAAAGAGAGATGCTATATTTTACCAATAGCAATTACTAGTATGTCCTCTAGGACCCATTTTTTAACAAGGCATGTTATATACCGAAATGTTTGTAAAAGTTTGTAGATTCTGAAAGTGCCGATATAAATTGGCATAAATGGTGGCGAGCTGAGAAATCCAAAATGGCGTCCAAGATGTCCGCTATAAAATGATGGTGCTTTTTGTAAAAACCAAGGTTTTCTTCATTCACTTTTGATGAAATAAACTGCTGGCATGCATTGTTTTGTAGAATTATTGCAACACACCTTTCATGAATTGTAAAACATTTAAGTTGTTACATCTAAAGGCAAAACAAATATGTCAAAAGGTCAAATTCCTGCTAAAAATACAAATTTTACCCATTCATTTTCACTAACTTTTAGTTTTGAAAATTATAACTTATAAGTCCTTTTGAAAGAGTTCAAAGAATGGCACAAAAGGTTTATCTGATACAAAGAATGACAAGTACTGATGTTTTACAGTAAAACTGTTGTAAAAGGTACTCATACTAATGTGACTTTTTATGCGCATTACAAATAGGTAAACTTGAAGAAGTTGATACATATGGATACAGATACATGTGTCTAATTTTCTTCCTCAAGTTATGCAGGTATGAAAAACAAATGGTGTGGTCAGTTTCTAGTTCTATTTTATGTTTTGTATTTCCCCAAAGACAGGGATTTTTTATCCATTATGAGGTCAGAACATCAGAACAGCTACATATTAGTTGGTTCATTTACGGTTATTGTTTTAAATCTTGTATATTAGTACATTATTTATATTTGTTATCATAGACACGGATAATGTCGTATTATCCATAGACAGGTTTTCAATGTTATTCAATTATTGTGCGCGTATTGCCTCAAGCAAAGATTTGCATACAAAAATAGAGTATATTTTTGCATAACTTGAAATATTTGCACCTCGAAAGAACATTATAAAACGTTTTTAAAACGTTTTGACGATGTCACTGAAATAATAAAGAGTCTAATAAAATCAGTTTTACAGGAGCTGAAAAAAAATAAACATCGTCATATTTTCCAAAAAATTATATAATCATGTTCGGTTTTAAATGTCAAAACTGAAAACAAAATGACACTATTACTCTGCTTAAACGTAAGGAAGTTGCCATACATAAACTATTTTTTTCAAACCCCTTGTCTAATAGTTGACTGATAACCTATCCCAAAAGGGGATACGGTAGGTTGACAAAATTGTCGCCCCTTTTTCGTTAGAGAAAGGGGCACTGGCCCTGTGATGCGTGTATGTGGTCGCACGGTCACATTTTTTTTATAACGGTGTCCCTTTTTAGTGTGGTGAGAAATGTTTAGTGGGAAGGACTCTAAGTGTGCTGGGGTTACAATGTGGAGTGATCACAGCTCTGAGTGCTTTTCATAGAACATTGATCATCTAGTAGTGTTCACGGCACTGTGAGAACTACTAACTGGGTAGTGTTCATGGTACTGTACTATGAGTATTGCTCACTGGGTAGTATTCACGGCACCGTGAGTACTGCTCACTGAGTAGTGTTCATGGCACCGTGAGTACTGATCACTGAGTAGTGTTCACGGCACCGTGAGAACTGCTCACTGAGTAGTGTTCACGGCACCGTGAGAACTGCTCACTGAGTGGTGTTCACGGCACCATGAGTACTGCTCACTGAGTAGTGGTCACGGCACCGTGAGTACTGCTCCCTGAGTTGTGTTCACGGCACCATGAGTACTGCTCACTGAGTAGTATTCACGGAACTGTGAGTACTGTTGACTGAGTAGTGTTCACAGCATAGTAATTACTACTCATATTACCATGAGTACTGCACGTCACTGTCAATACTGCTCATTGAGTAGTGTTCACATTACCGTAAGTACAACTCAATGAGTAGCATTCACGGTACTCTGAGTATTGTTCACCGAGAATGAACTTAAGGACAAGTTTTTGCATAAATACTTTTGAAATCTGAAAATTTTCCTGAAATCATATGCAAACTATATACTTTTATGTATCCGATATTTGAGTTTTATGATTATTTGACCTTTTGACATTTTTAATCTGCATAATAATTTTAGGCAATTTATGTTAAAAAGATACTCATAAAATCTGACATATCGTAGTAAAATATTAAACAGAAAAATAATTAAAATGTATATGCAAATGTAGACATGATGGTGTGTTTAAACATTGTAGTCATCATTACTTTTGTGGCGGCCATCTTATGCCGGCAGCCTGATAAACTTCAGACCTTTACGAACATTTTGGTATATAACTTGTCTTGTTAAAAATTGGGACCTTTACGAACATTTTGGTATATAACTTGCCTTGTTAAAAATTGGGTTCAGGTTAAATTGTTTGAATAGCGTAATTGTTGCCCTACCATATCGGGCCCATATAATTTTCAATACCGGCCTGGTATTGGTTTTTCAATGATCACGAAATACAAATCCGATATTGTTTTCGAAAGATAGCGGTAAGATGTTGATATCATAACATGTATCGCTACGATAAACGTATATTTGCTGGATGTGACTATCACATATTTAACCGTCAGAGTGAAATCTATATGTTATGTCGATTCCCTTTGGAATCAGCGGTATTTCTTCTTAAAAAAACACAACACACTTTTGACTCTTTTCTGTCAGACTGCTTATAGATCATACATGTTACATGTAGATTACTCACTTTGTAGGCATTGCGAGTTTATCCACGCTAGATACTGTGAACAGCTAGGATGCGTCGTCGATCTGAAAACAAGAGAATAACCAATTATTAATAATAGTTTTTTTTTCTTCGTCATCTTCGTCTTTCGATAAAATGAGGAAATTGGTGTTTGTTACTATTCAAAGTCCTTTGAGATGTTGAGCTTACCTATAAGAAGCGCGGGGCGAATGTCGAGAAAATTCGCTAAACAGGGTGGCACACGAGCGGGGCGAAATGCTCTCTTTGCGTCACTTTTTCAAGTTCGCCTTTTAAGTTCGCCCCGCGCTGCCGCTAAATATCGAGTGTTTGTCCACAAAGCTCTCTGTGTAGTGTTTTTACTACACTCCCGCCATTTAAACTTATTAATTATCGTGTTTTTGCATGGCATTATCCTGTCCTCTTTTGTTTGTCAACTTACTTTCTGTTTTATCTATTCTACTGGTAAATTATCCGGTGGCATTTCCTCCATAGCATCTAGTTATTACGGTCTCAGGCATTTCTGTGTATGCCACCGTAGTCCCTGTACTTACTTATATAATATACAAAAACTGGCTTAATTGTGTCTGCGTATTCCTGTTAGTGACAATTTATTGTATTGAAACAATGTTTTTAGTGGAGAAGGATGTTCTCATACAGAGATAAAATATATATTTGATAAAATTTGATAAAATCAGAGTCATCCTTGCCGAAATGTAAAATGGGTGCCAGGATTTTGTCTCCTAATTTTTAAAAATCTATGTATAACTTTTAATACAATAATCTATGCCCACACTGCCCAGAATACGATACATTCAATCATGTATTCTTTGACATACATAAAGAGTGTACACGAAATGCCGACCACAGAGCAGAATTGCTGCTTTTCCCTCAAAGGCGTCGAGCAACAAGTCTACAGCCTACTATTACAATTCATAAAAAAATATTATTCTAGTATATGTACATTAATTTGTTTGTTTGTTTAACGCCGTTTTTTTTCAACAGTTTAAGTTGTGTAACGACGGGCAGTTAGCATAACCAGTGTTCCTGGATTCTGTACCAGTACAAACCTGTTCTTCGCAAGTAACTGCCAACTTCCCACATTCATCAGAGGTAGGGACGAATGATATCAGACACAATGTCGTTTATCAAATCGTCACGGAAAACATTCGCCCCGCCCGAGGGTCGAATTCACGACCCCGCGATCCGTAGATAGAATATAAACAAATGGAACAGAAACTGAAATAAACCAAGAAACATGTAGCAGCGACGGGACTGTTGTATTTTTTTTCTCTTCTTCTTCCCACCCGGAGGTTAACAAGATAACGCACGCACATTTATCCCATGTCCCATCTGTTAAGGTACACTCAATCCAAAGGAAAAACAATTGGATACGATACCCTAACTAGGCGTACGTAATCAATACCAAGGAATCGCTGCAACATGTGATTCAATGCCCTGTGGCCATGCTCGTATGTTGCAGGGCTGCGAACCCTTCGCGTAATGTCACACACCTTAACTCGAATCCCTCCCCCACTTAGAAATAACACAATATCCCTTAAATGATCAAAAACAGTCGTGGGGCTAGACCCACGATCAAAATCTTCCCCCCCCCCCCCTATATGGATAATCACTAACTGAGGGTTCAAATCCAAAATCCACTGCAACGAACCTAGTGAAACATTTATGATTCCCCCAAAACCATCAAAAAAAAAAAAAAAAAAAAATATAATAATTTTATAACTTTTTAAAACTGAGTTTTAGAGGTTTAATTTTATATTAATTTTTATCTATGTTCATTGCACTTCATACTGTTTATGCCACAAAACTAAGAATTAATTTGTGCATGATTCATGTCTTTTACTTAACTTTCCATGTTTAAATAGAATGAATTTTGATATTATCGTGTTAGAGGGCCATATGTTCGACTGGCTATAGCCAAATATGTGTTCCACTTTACCACTTTACAATTATTACAGTTTTTATTTATTGGGCTTGATTGTTCGTATTGGTACCCATACGGACGAATTGTTTGTATTGGTACCCATACGGACGAATTGTTTTGTATTGGTACCCATACAGACGAATTGTTTGTATTGATACCCATACGGACGAATTGTTTGTATTGATACCCATACGGCTTCGTCCCAGATTCTTCTTCTTTTCCAAATAACTTCATGCCTCCGATGAGCATTCTCAAAGCTTTCTTGGTAGTGCCTTCTTTCCAAGACTTATTAATATATACTTTTAATTATTTTTATTTGCTATTTATTGGTAAATATTTGGCCTGGGGTAGAGCTATTTCACTGATCAAGGACCATATTCGTTTCAAATAGGGTAAATGGAAAAACAGTTATTATATACTCAAATCGTTCAGAAATAGCTCTGGTAGGGCGAACGTCGACTGGGATATTACAATAAAGCCGTTTTGTAAGATCAAAAATTATTTCTACAACCATCATATCCATAACTATTATCAGGAATGACATTCATTCCACTTTACGATCAAACTATCTATTGAAAATCCACACAGTTTGATTATTTTTGGAAATTAAAACGGAACAAATACTTACGGCGACTTATTCAGTGCCATCTTGACGCAGTAACTAAGGGACGAACGTCGTCAATTGTAAAGATAACCATTTGACCTTAGATTGACCAATGAAATGGCGTAACATGATAAACGACGTCGCGGCGTTTGGAAAACGTCACTGAATCTGTGAGACCGTTTTTTGAGCAATAATTCCCATATCTTTTTTAATTCAAGGAATTTTATTGGTTTAAGCCGAAAAATGGTGAACCCATTTTTATCATTCATGCGCGTTCTTCAGCGCATAAAACAGCAGTTATACTTGAAACAACATTCTTATTTCTGAAAAAAAAACGTGTTAATGTGAGCATTAATTTTCTTAGGACATTTTCTTTCCGATGAGCATTGTTGGCATTTAAAATAATAAAGTGTTCTTTTTTGAAACAGTTGCTGCGGAGAGCAAATAACGAGTTGGTACGGAAGCATGCTTACTTGGAATTATAAGGAATAAGTTATTTTTTCTTATATAACATAAGATTTATGCATGTGTTAACCATTCATTTCCTTTCCCAGCATTTTTCTCTATTGACAGATTTTTTTTTTAAAATTTACATTATATTTCTTCAATACTTACTAAATCAATTTAGCGGTCTTTTTTTGATAATATTATGTCACCATGCCATTTTTAAGGTATAGACAGGATAGACGAATGGCCAATTAGAACTTGGTACCAAAAACTGAAGCAAACTATAAAATAAATGTTTACATCTGCACATTACACATGAAATGTATTTCTTCAAATTCTTATTTCAAAGAAAATGTCTCGTATGATATTTCACCCTGAAATATTAACTTCAGGACATTAACTTCACGTTGCTAGGCTAGTAATTTGCTAGGCTGCTAAATTAAAAAAAAAATATTTTTTATCGTATCTTTTTTTTTCAATTGACAACTGTTTCATTCACTTTTACTGTAGGCAACAAATGGCTTACATCATATACTGCAGAACGAACATATAAAAAATATGGAGTATCCTTGCTTTTTTCTGAGTTATTTAGATATACTCGTGTCGCAGTCAAAAGTAATACCTTGCGGATAAGTTTTGTGACTCGGGACCTAATAGTATGTCTTTATATTCTATATAAAACTGACATTTTTAAAGAGCTACCCAACATAGCTAGACCCATTTCAAAGAAGAATTTCTTACCTCATGTTAAAGAATTATGATAAAACTGACATAAAATGAAGAGCAAAGAAGGGGTCATGTGTCTTCTAAAAGAGATTTCTCTTGTCACATTTGCTTAGCTTACTGTAAAATCTCATCAAAATCACACTGCTGTGACCTGGAAGTACTATTCATACTAAAACGGACTTTCACTTACTTTATACAACCTCCTCTCCCATCCTTTTCTACCAAAATGTCAAAAATACATCCACAATGAAAATAAAACAACACACTTTAATTCAAACCACTGTGGCCATGCCATGAGAAAAAATAGTGCACAAAAACCTGTCCGCCATTACGCGACCAGATTAGACCAGATGTGACCAGATGGCTCCCACTCTGGTTCCTTTACCATAGTAAGGCCTTCAAGAATACGCGGCTAAGGAGGATAATACGGGATAAACATGACTTAAACCCATAACATGAACTACGGGCAATGTATACCTCTCCCCGAGACATTCATATACTTGTACTATAGTACAGAAAAGGTGAAATTCCGTAACAAATTCTTTTTGACTTGGGAGAAGTCATCCCAACCACATCCACTTTCAAAATATTTTTACCGTAACTTTGTCAAATCACAGACTTTCGAGTTGGAAAGATTACCTCGCTTAAATATGTTTGAAACAAATATTGTAGATAACACCAATGTGCCATCAAATTTTGAGTGAATTAATTATCTAAGTGCAATGTATAATTATCAATTCGTATTTTGCGGTAAAAAATAATCATCATTGCTTAATTTTCATTTTCTGTAATCTTGACATGTTATTTTCAATGCATATGTCAGAACTGTCAATCAAGGCAAAAAACTTCTTGTTGTGTTAGAAGATTAGTAAAGTGTACATGATAAAAATATACACTCAACAAAATGACTCAGTAAATGCTTTGTTGGCCTGCCAGAATCTTTCACAGCATATATTTATTTCGTCTAAACGAGCTGCTAGGCAGTATGACAAAGTTGACTATTTTAAAGATTTTTCGATTAGTAAAGTTTTTTCTATTTTTTTCTAATGCTTTCAACTTCACACATGTCCTTGGAATAATAAGACAACCTTATCAGACAAGTTACATACCTGTAGCCTTTATTTTGTCAAATCTATATCCCTTTCAAACGCAGAAGATTGTCTTAAAGTTTTTGTTAGGTCAAGCTACATTACTCTTACTTTAAAGCTTTGTCAAAATTATGTCCCTTTTTATCTAAGAAATTTTGTATAGGTTTTGCATATAAGTATGTTTCTCAGAAACTACCCGGCTGAAAGCTTTTAAACAAATCACAGAACACGTTCCATAACTGGCTTACATTTTGCCAAAACTAGTAGTCCTAACATAAAACGACATCTAATGTCATACCTTTACATTTTTCAATATTTGTATAATCAAAAACACTATGTTTCCAAAAAGGGCAAATGTGCGCAAAACTGTTCTCTATCAAATTCCTTTCTTGTTACACTGAGAAAAAATAGGGCACATAATGTTATGCTAAAAACGTTTTTGTTTACATTCCATGCAAAACTTAAACATTTAGAATTACGCGAGTCGAGCAATTAGATTAAATTGATCAGACGAGTTTTAGCATACCTTATTCACTTATAGTCGCTTGCACGTGCTCTTTGATTTTCATTTGCATTGATGGTTTCGTCTTATACAGCAAATACTGCGGGTGAAAATTCTATACTGAGTGTATAAAATCCATTTCTTTTCACAGTTCAAACAATTAACATTGATATTATATCCAAATCCACAAATTTTGGTGACATTCCCGAAGTCATTCTCATAAATGTTATATTGCATAACATGATAATTGAAATTCGAAAGTATTTTTAAGTTTGACTTAGCAAAGCAAACCTGTGATGAACCATATACCGGTCAATAGAATACACTTACTGAGCAGCTCGCCTGTCAACAGTTTTGACTATTTCCTGGCAAACCAGTTATTGAGTGTTTTGTTACATGACAACAAAAATAAAATTTCATATATTTCCAACAAAAAATAGCGTTGAAATATAGACTGGTCGACAGCAAAACTATGGACGGGTCGATAGCAAAACTATGGACTGGTGATTTATGCAAGAAGCCGTTTAATAACAAACTATATGTCACTAGTTTATACAAAGGACATTGAAATACTAACTATTTGCTACAATTAAGCTGTTCCTAACTTAAAGTGTATAAAATTATATGTTTTTAATATTCACATCTTGGCAATACATAATGAAAATACTACACATGCACGTACAAATATGTACTGCCAACTTTTCTATGGTCATTTGAAAAGAATAGTTTCTACTAACAAATTTTTAGTTTAATGAGGCACCATCATCGCCACGTTTGGCTAATACCAGCGCACCCGACTGTTTGAAGCCATTCCAAAACAATACTAGCTTACACCAAACCCTTAATTACTTTTGTAAACTGTATGTCGGAGATACGGAACCTCATTTTATAATGCCGTTGGAGCATTCAGTACAATAGTTCACAAGAAACCTGCTTGCATGCAAAACTATACCTGCGAATCTTCTGTCTCAAATAAAGCATGTCTGCAACAAAATGTTTAATCGGAAAAGGCGCCTCGTGGTTCCGTGCTCCAAAAACATTAACGGTTCAAAGGAGTTTTCAGTGTAATTTATCTAAAATGTAGTCAAAATTATCTTATATAACACTGGATAGAAAAAAGGGGCCAAGCGCCTCATGGAAACCAGGTCTGGCAAAATCCGCTCAAGCCGAATACAACATTGCAGATCAAAATACTGTTATAATAATCCCATTGTATACTGTTCAGGAATCACCCGTTTTTGGAAGGAAACTCCTAACTATCTCACCATTACTATTAGAAGGTATTCCTTCCTTTAATATCACCAACTTGTGCGTACATTGTAAACTGAGTCCCTGATGTCGAAAACACTATCAAAATACACTCACTTTCACGATCCCTAACGAATCATACGCACCCGTTCAACACATGTGGTCGTTACGAATGATGCAACCACTTTTAAAGGTGGTTAATCAGATTTTGGTCAACTTTCAGATTTTTTTAAAACTTTACCAACTGATATTTTACACTTATTTGTGTTTATCAAGTTCTTAATACACATCAGATTTTCACTGGAAGAATTTTTAAACTATGATTTTCCTATCCTGGTTGCCCAACCAAGATAGCGTTATTTTAGCATAAGTATAAATTTAATAAACATACATTGCCTAAGGAATGTTATGAATATAAGCACTACTGTATTAGAGTTGTAAAAGATTTGCATTGACAAGAACATATTTTGCCAAATTCATTAGAAATGCAAGTTTATAAAATTATTATTACCTCCCTTTGTCTATCTTGGTTGCGCAACCCAGATAGATTTAAAATAAATCAATTCCAAAGCTACACTTTGTTTCAAAACTTGCCTTTTGTTTCAGGTAGTTGTAATATTCCAATATATATCAAATGCAAATGTAAAACTAGAAATTATATTGAAATTAAAAGAAATAATCCACTTTTCAAACACTTTTGTATTAAAGGGAGATAATTACAAAATTTCTTAAGAAGTAATAAATCATACATTTCCAATAGGTATCTAACTTTATGTAATGGGTTTTTTTGTTCCTTAAATAAATCTCTAACAGAATATATAAATACTGAAAAATGTCAGAAAATGTTCCTCAAATGTGATTGACCACCTTTAAGCATGACAGATCATAATGCAGGTTTTGGTTTTGCAAGAAATGAGAACTAAACCATAGAGCAGTCAGGTTTGTCCAAGACATCGTGACCAACGAACAGAACAATATGAAATTTGCACAAGATACCACGATCAAACCACAGAGTAATGTTTATAACAGACAGCAGCGCATGCCAGTTATGGCAGCTATGGTATTCTATACATGAGTGTTGGTCATATTTCTTTGACTATCCAGAACAGTGCTCTAAGATTTCTAGAGTTTTTTTTCTAATTGTTGTCTAGTACACTGTTCTGCTCTTGTGTTCTATCCATTGTATTGCTATATTTATCATGTGACTCATCTTTCAATCTGACTACAGTACATCTCGAATTAACGGTACGCTTTGGATCTGAAGACGTGCTATTGATAGACTCGTTCTGATGACCATTCCGCTAGCCAATCAGAGCCTTGCCTTTAACATTTTGAAAGTGAATAGTAGAAGTTTAAAAAAATCTATATTTAATCTTTTTTTCATGTTTATTATGACGACCTCATCATGACTACGCCCTCGTGTTTTGAGAAGTATCGTATGTCACGTCAGTTCGCACATGTTGTATACATATTCCTTAATGCTACTCTTCTGGCTTAGAGATGTGCCCAGCTTCCGGGACTATTGAGCAGTGAACCCATAATTCTCTGTACGCGAATTTGGCGTTCTCCGTTTGTCAGGAACGTCATGTGCGTGGCAAGCTGAATTATACCTACTTCTGAAGATTGCTGAAGATTGATAGAATTCAGTCCTGTCTTTCAGTAAATCTGTAGAGTCTATTATGATATCTCGTGTTTCGAACATTTAAGATAGATATTTCAAGGGAAGAACTTATCAATTTGTAACATAACCATAGCAAGAGAAAAAATGTATATGCATAATAGATTGTATAAGTGTGTCTGATGCTTATAAAACCTGTTGACAAATAAGATATAGTTGCACAAAACAGTGATACTAAAAGGTAAACGAGTGAGTAATAATCAGTGCACTTTAATCGTGATGAATATGTATTTGAGCAGCAGTTCATTTCAATACAACACAGCATTATGTGGATGTAACATATAATCGGGAGTATAAAAACATTCACCTTCCTCAGATGGGAAAAATGTCGAGTGCACTTTATTACCTTTGAACCTTGGGCTTGTGCCCTATTTTAAATTTCATACCGGACACAACGAAGATCATCCGAAAGATAGGACCTAACGGACGGATTTATACACGTTAACTCTGTGACAACTTTATAAAGAGGGCTTAATGTATGTTTGGTGCATGTGTGTGTGTGGGTGGGGATGAGGGGAGTAATGTGAATTGTTGCTGATTTGGTATTCAAGTTTAGAGTAAAAACCTTATATAATTTTGAATTACCTACCAACCAAGTTCATGGGGTTGAGGTGGGGGTAGGGGGATGGTGTTGTGTCGAGGGGAATAATTTGGATTATTTCACTCCTCAAATCACCTCATTACAACCAACCTATGTTCCAAGTTTAATTGTGCTCCAAAATACAAAGAATAGATTTGATATCAGTTTGTGACAGTAAGCTTTTACCTCCCATCAAGTTCTCTGCACAACGTCTCATCGCCACTTACTAGCATGACAAGTTTGAGGTCAACACCTTGAATGGTTCTGAAGTTGTGCTCCGGAGACGAATTTGACCTTTGAGCTCCATTTGTGTTCCTGACCTTTGACCTACCAACCTGGCTCATGCACTCTGCACATCGTCTCATCACATCTACCAGAATACCAAATTTAAAGTCAATATCTTGAATAGATATTTAGTAATACTTCGGATACGAAATATGGAATTTGAGCTCCATATATGACCTTGACCTTGTCCTACCGACCTGGTTTATGAGCTTTGCATATTACCACAAGAGAGTTCTAACCTATATACATGTACCAAGCTTAAAGGCAATGCATTGATTATTGAGTTATGCTAACGACACGAAATGTGACAGACATTCGGGTATATTCGACACCTTAAGCATAATCAAAGTACTGAAAGTACAGAAAGGCTGGCTACCACAAAACACTGGATGAAATCTGTGCGGGAAAGATGTTTGCAAAATCTTAGATATTATAGGTTTTCCATATCAAACTAAGGCGAGCATAGGGTATTGATGTGATGAACCATCTTGATTAATTTGTGAAGGTAGTGTAAGGATATATATATATTTATAGCATGTACACTCTTTAGGTACACAACTCGTAAAAGGTGGTCATTTGTTTCTTCTCACGTTACTGTGGCAATTCAACACAACGATTACGTCCCGTAGTACCTATAGCAAATGATCTGAAAGAATAGATGCTTATAACTTTATCCCTAAATATAAGACCTGATATAACTCATATCACTATAAGTTCATTTTAATTGATATTTCATATTTCTTATTTTCCATGTTATGTCAGGTCGTCGAATAATGCGCAGTATAACTCATACCAACAATTGTTTCTCAGAACCAGCGTTTGTTTAATTAGCTATTTACAGACCGGGGTCATAATCTATAACGAAACGGTCAACAGTGTTGAGTTACGAAAACGTTCCATTCATACAGACATTTCATTCATAGGGGCGAATTAATTTACCATCATTATGTAATATTTTCTAATATTATCTTTCAAGTATTTACCGTTAGAAAAATAAAATATTATTATAACATGTTAAAGCAAATAGATTTATTGAAACAGGTAAGTTTAACAATCTTTAAACAACTCTATGGCAAAATTGATAAATGTGGCGAACTATTTGAATTGCGCATGAAATTTTATTTTGTGTTGTCAGTCTCAGCACCTTTGAACTTTTATTGAACTTTGTGGAATCTCGATTTATGGTTATAATAGTCTGGCGAATAAGTCGCCAGCCTGAAAACGGATTCAGAATGACCGATATGAACATTTAATGAAAACGTTGCCCAGTGTTTGCATCTACATTGTCAATATGATGAATTTTATTCCGATTGTTGTCGGCATTTAAGTGCGACATCTTTCTGCCTAATTCGACACCCTGATGGAGTTTAAAAATATTCAAGTTGAACATTTATTATTTTCTGTATAACTACGTTAAAAACAGCAAATGTCGCAACAGACATAACATATGGTTTTATGCTGACGAGTAGACTGCCGCTCTATTTTTTTTAGATTTCACAATTCAAGCTGTAAAAAGTAAAACAAAAATTAATCTTAATTATTCGACAGATTATACAAACAACGACTGATTGTTTCTGGAAACAATTTAATATATCATAATAATGATGTTTATTTCTTCGCTGCTGCCTTCTTTTTTTGACATGGTACCATTTTCTACTGGTCATCTGAATGGCAGTTGCACAGAGAGTAGCTCACCATTTTGTCTCGACATCTTAACCTGAAAGAAATGAAGGATTTATTGTTACCGACACATATTGAGTACTCGGCTGTGATTGCTTTAAATACAATGCTATGTTCTTATTGTATGCTATTAAACTATTTTACTTTGCATGATTTTTTACTGTGTATTGATAATTAATTATCATAAATTCGTATTGGTTCCAAGTGTATACATGCGCACGCTGATTAATTGCAGATGCTTTTCAATGCGCAAGCAAGTGACGTAATTAGCGACACCATCCGAGATTAACATACTTTAAGAATCTGCCCGGACGAAATATGGAAAGCGTGACTTAAGCACTGGATATGGTAAAAACCGTATAAACCAAATCCTTTAAAGAAGTTATAATCGAATTACCTTGAATAATATGTCGAATTTGCGCGACAATGTTATAACCTGTTGGGAAAATTCGTCACCCCTGTCCGAAGTCAAGGATAGAATCCGGGAAAAATTATTTGTTTCTTTTCAACATCAAATATTTCGGTTAAATAAAAATGCAATTGTAATAATTGCTTTACATACCTTAGCGTCGGCGTCGCTGACCGTTCTTAAAGAAAACTGTAAGTGCGGTTTTCGTTCAAAATGATTTTGGAGGTCGTACTTGCCCGATGAGTGTATTGGAAAAGGAAAGATCGCCTGAGTGATCAAGATGTTAGTTTAAACATAGTTTATTTCAAACAAAATTGTAATATTTACAATTCACGATACATGGTACATAAGATAATGCCTGAAAAAGGATCAGAGCCGAAAGCAACAGCTTATAGAGGTATTCTCCAACAGAAACATATTGTTGTAGGTACAGTACGGCAGTGTTAAGCAATATAATAAATCTTAGCGCTTAGTCAAAGAACTATATATAAAAACATTATCAATAAAGGGGTACAAAAGTGAAACAAGTACGCATGGCTAATGAGTGTATAAGTTTAAAGTGAGATAAGCAGAGAAAGAAAGAGAATGCATTAAAGTATAAAGATTCATTTGGATTGTAAAATGGTGGCAGCCAGTTATATTACATAATCAAATGCTCATGAAAATCTTCTATTTTCCATGATGCAGTTTTGAACTGCTTGAAATATCTTGAAGTTAATATCATTGCTGAGATTCCTGTCTCCATTCAGTAAGGTGTGAAGTGTTACAGTACAATAGATGGAAGCAGTCTCAAGAAGACGGACTCTGATGTCACAATAACGGTGACATTCAAAGAGGAAATGATGGTTACTCTCCGTAGTGCCACATTGACAAAGAGGTGATGGATGAATGTTTTTTCTAAACAAATGCTGGTTTAAGGAGCTGCATTCAGTACGAAGACGAGCATGATGGACTTCCCATTTCCTGTCGCCTACGTAGAAGTTTTTAGGACATTTCGCTTCGTTCAGTTTTAGCTGCGTCTTGAAGGAGGCCAGGGACGGTGATTTTTGTAGCTCTCTTGGAAGTTCATTCCAATCTCTCAGAGCCGATGGCAGAAAAGCGTTATAGTAAAGGGATGTCCTTGTGTGGAATGACTGGATGTCATCGGCATTGCGTAGGTTATACCAAGAAGTTTCTCCAACAGACGGTGGGACTAAGGACGAGAGGTAATCAGGAGTTAGGCCGTTTTTCATTTTGTATAGTAGAGTTAGTTTATGGTTTTGTCTTCGGCTCTTCAGAGAGTTCCAAGGAACTTCTCTGTTGAGTTCATTGAGAGACACAAGTTTAGTTGCCCCAGAAACGATGCGGGCAGCACCATGCTGGATTTTGTCAAGTTCGAGTTTCTCATACTGCGAACAGTTGATATAAACCACATCAGCATATTCAATAAGAGGTCTAATAAAAGATAAGTATATCACTTCTAATGATCTTCTGTCAAGCTGAAACTTTAGTTTACGCATGATATGTATTCTTTTCCATGCTCGCTCTTTAATAGAGTTGAGAATGCCAGGAACAGTCATCAGAAAGATAGACTCCAATATGTTTGTGTACAGTTACTGAAGCAATAGACTGATTATGCATAACAAGTGGTGGATGTAAGGGTTTGGATAACTTACGTGAGATGGTCATAGTCTCCGATTTGGAGGGATTAAAGGTAACTAACCATGTATCGGCCCAATTCAATATCCTATCAATGTCGGATTGGAGTAATTCTGCAATCAACAATTATATGCAAGCTCGTATCGTCAGCAAAAAGATGAACATGTGAAGCCAAGTCGTCAACAATAACATTTTTTGATCAAGATGTTCCCGTGATGTCATATATAAATATGACATTCATAAAAATGACTTAAAAATTATTTAAGGACATTATGCATTTCCCGACGCTTATGTTCTACAATATGACGGGCTTGATTGCCAAATCTTTTCATTGGATAGGGCTGGATGACGGTATCAATTTGGAGTAAAATGTTGCTATATGTTGCATATGGAAAATATACGGCAGTGGGTAGTTTCTTTCAGCTTTACTAAACTCGTCTGCATACGACTCAAAGCGAATGAGAACCTCACACGATGTTATAAGCCTTATTAATATCGGGCTACATTGTCTTATGTGTTCGTCGCTTTTCATCTTTTTAAGCATATCTTTTATATTTAGATTGTGACCTTCAGCTCGAGGGCCTCACTGCCGATTCAGTTCTTTGATTAGGACAGGATGACGGTATCATTCTGGAGAAAAAATATATTTGCACCGCAAATATAACTACATGTATACGTTGCAAATGAAAAATATATAGAGAATATTTGTTTGTTTTGAGTGAATATGGAATATATCTCACTGAGCAGTGAGAAAATTTCAAATATTTTCACGAGCGCGTAGTGCGAGTGAAAATGTGAAAATTTTCTCACTTCAAGGTGAGATATATTCCATATTCACGAAAAACAAACAAATTTTCTTTTTATTTTATGCTCAATTATGTTGAGATGTGCATTTTGCAACTATTTTTAATCTCAGCGCGGGAAACAGACGCGCGTAAACAGACGTGACGCATACAACATAAAGTTCCATTTTATTTTATTTTTTGCTGCATAACGTTATGAAATTCTCTTTAAGTAAAATAATTTGAATCAAGAAATATACTATAAAGAACAAAGTGCGACTAAAATTTTCATCCTGTTTTAAGCAAATAATTTAAAATTCATACACAATGTAATGAGGGGGCGGAGCTATATCTCTCACAGTGTGAAAATATAGAGTTCATATTTTCACAGTGTGAGTGATGAGATATGAAAATATTTAACTGATAGAATACAGTATTTCATTAGTTAGCATAAAATAAATGGTAATTACCTTCTATTTAAAAAAACCTCATCGGTATAGGACCCAACGCAAATGAAAGCCTCATACGATATATCAAGACTTTATTAGTAATATAGGGCCACTTGATCTTGCTCTCTCAACATTAATTTGTTACTCCAAATTGATATCGTCATCCTCAACCAAACACTGAACCGATTAGGAAGTGAAGCCTCTCATGTTAACAGTTCATAAGCTTAATAGCTTAATGCACACATACGTTTTCAATGCTAGAGAGGGACAAACACTTAAGTCATAGTAGCCCGATATTACTAAGGCTGGTAAGATGTGAGGTTCTCACCTGCGTTGCGTTGTCGAAAATGGATGAATTCTGTGACTCCTGAAAATATTTAACCAGCGCCAAATATATTTCACAGGTTATTCATGTCAACTTTTGCTATGTAAAATTTCAATTCTAACCCCATATTTATGCCGTCATCCTACCCTAACCACTGAACCGATTCGGCAGTAAAACCCCTAAAATTGAATATTAAAAGCTGTATACATAGATATATTTTCAATGTCAGATAAGCACAAAAACTTAAGAGGCCCGGCATGGACGGATCCAAAACTGTCAATCATTAATCTTTACATAAAACAGACTGCCCAATCGGGACATTCAAATACGATTGACCTAGTTTACACAACAGAACCATGTACCGTTTGTGAGCACTTGACCTTAGTCTGAAAAGAATAACAATAGAGGGAGGAGTCAGATGATATTTGTCTACAAAAACTGGAACTGTCCATTGCTTACGCTTGTTACCACTAAACCGATTCGGCAGTAAAGCCCCTCAAATGGTAGATCAAAAACTTAATTCACACAAATATGTTTTCAAGGCCAGATAAGGACACAAACTTAGGTTATAGTAGCCCAAATTACTAAGGACTGTAACATCGTTATATTAGTTCCTCATTTGCGTTAAGTCCTATACGCCTAAGTTTTGCGAAAGCTGAAAGAAATCACCCAGTACCATATACTTTTCATATGCATGCAGCGTACGTATAATAACATTTGCTCTGTAAATATTAAATTTTACTAGAATTGATACCGTCACCCTGCCCCAACCAATGAACCGGATCGGCGACGAAACCCCTCAAATTGTAGATCACAATATTACCTTCAAAGATATACCTTCAATAATAGAGAGGGGCAAACACACAAGCCACAGCAGCCGGATATTAAAACAGGCTTGTAATGCGATCTGCACCCGGTTTCCTACTATTTGCTCTATATTTATGAAATTTTACTCAAATTGATACCGTCACCCTGCCCCAACCAATGAACCGAATCGGCGACGAAACCCCTCAAATTGTAGATCGCAATATTACCTTCAAAGATATACCTTCAATGATAGAGAGGGGCAAGCACACAAGTCACAGCAGCCCGATATTAAAACAGGCTTGTAATGCGATCTGCACCCGGTTTTCTACTGTTTGCTCTATATTTATGAAATTTTACTCAAATTGGTACCGTCACCCTGCCCCAACCAATGAACCGAATCGGCGAGGAAACCCCTCAAATTGTAGATCACAATATTGTTTTCAAAGATATATCTTCAATAATAGAGAGGGACAAACACATAAGTCACAGTAGCCGGATATTAAAACAGGCTTGTAATGCGATCTGCACGCGGTTTCCTACTATCTGATCTGTATTTATCAAATTTGACTCAGATTTGATACCGTCACCCTGCCCGAACCAATGAACCGAATCGGCGATGAAACCCCTCAAATTGTAGATCGCAATATTGCCTTCAAAGATATATCTTCAATAATAGAGAGGGACAAACACATAAGTCACAGTAGCCGGACATTAAAACAGGCTTGTAATGCGATCTGCACCCGATTTCCTACTATCTGATCTGTATTTATCAAATTTGACTCAGATTTATACCGTCACCCTGCCCCAACCAATGAACCGAATCGGCGATGAAACCCCTCAAATTGTAGATCGCAATATTGCCTTCAAAGATATATCTTCAATAATAGAGGGGGACAAACACATAAGTCACAGTAGCCGGATATTAAAACAGGCTTGTAATGCGATTTGCACACGGTTCCTACCTGCGTTGAGTCGTATACGGATGCGTTGCGTTTTGTGAAAGCTGAAATGTAAAAGAAAAAGTAAATAGAGATATATTCGTTTCGTATGCGACCTATAGTAACATTTGCTCTGTAAATATCACTCTTGTACTCCAAGCTGACTCCGCCATCCTCCCTTAAACACTAAACCGATTCGGCAGTAAAGCAGCTCTAATGGTAGATCAAAAGCTTAATTCACACAGATATGTCTTCAAGGCCAGATAAGGACAAAAACATAGGTCAAAGTAGCCCAAATTTCCACGGCTTGTAACATCGTAATATGAGGTCCTCATCTGCGTGAGTCCTATACGGATGAGTTTTGTTAAAGGTAAAAAAAGATCACCACTTACCATATTTTTATATGCAACGTACAGTAACATTTCCTCTGTTAATATTTAATATTCGAAATTGAGGGCGTCACCCTGCCCCAACCAATGAACCGAATCGACAGTGAAACCCTTCAAACTGAAGATCACAATATTTATTTGAAAGATATATCTTCAAAGATAGAGAGGGACAAAAACATAAAGTACAGTCGCCCGATATCATAAGCCTTAGTAATATCGCGCAACTGCGTCTTAGATTTTGTCGCTCTGTTTCAATGAAAATATATTTGTGTATCAAGATTGTACAGATTGAAACTTACATAGTAAAAGTCTATATACATGGTCTATGGAATGTATTTGGCCCCGGTTGATTTGTTTCAATCAACTTTATACGAGGACCGCACTCGGTATTTCAAGTGTTTACAAATTCTTTGCCGCTCTTTTTTGGTATAACAGTTTTCTTGTATCATATTTGCTTGGTCTTCCCGTGGATTATTTTTTTAACTAATCAGAATTAATTTTATCAGTGACTTACTGTCTGACCCATCTTTTCCGTAACAAGAGTTTTCTTTAAATATAAGCCTATTCCGTTTGAACGATACATCGATAAAAACGATTTTGATGAACTGTTTAATGTTTACTGTAAATAGTCCAGTTTATTTTAGAAATTTAATTTTGACTTTACTTGTGAATGGGTTTTTATACATCTTACAGGATACCTTAGTTAGTATAACAGCAAAGTTTTCATGCATATCTTTTGTCAGATTTGGATATAAAAATACTTTTTTACGGTTTTCCAATTTTGCCCAACTATGATTTTCATACCATTTTATACTTGGAAACTATTTTTTTGCAACATAATCGTCGTTATATTTTAGAAGTTCAAAACTATCCAACTACCAATTAATATGACGTATAGTTCTAGATCTTGCAAAAAAAGAGATCAAATCACTAAAAGCCCTGTAACGTATTATGTGGATCAAACAATAGATTGTCTTGCTCATGAAAAGCACGTGCAACATTGTTATAAATAGCTGAGTTGAAAACAGAAAAGTACCACTCTGCACTTTTGCATGTTCAGAAAAACTTATTCAACAGTCGCACAGTGATTCATTGTAGATCATTTAGTAATCATGGCGGATGCTCTACAACAGGGATGGCTGAAGACAGTGAGTGTTTTATTTCTATTTAAATATTTTTCGAAGGTACTAAAGACAAAACATATTTTAAAACAATCCTTATTTAATTTTGAGTTAGAACACTGATTTCGCCGCATACCAGTGGTATAATGTTTTACTGAACGATGGTCGTACTGGTAAAGCGGAGTCGCGGGTTAAAATCCTGACAGGAGAGGTGAATTCGATAGTATTAGGTATACTAAGTGTACATTCGTTTTTAAAAGACAGAAATTATGTCTTCTACGTGTGAAATGAAAGGATTCAGAATTTAAAATCTACAGTTTCAAAACAAAATGCGAAGAATTTATCTATGGATGCTGATGTAGGACATTTCGTTATGTCTCGTTGGCGTGCGCGCAGGTTATGTAGAACATTTCATTGTGTCGCTTCCACGCGCCACCACGAAATAGTTTTGGAATGAAATACGTGCTGTTTTGGCGCGCGCGCCAACATGACAAAGCAGAACTTACACAGACATAATAAATCATAGAACGTAACAGAACAAATCATTTATTTCGTGCTACCGCCACCAATAAATGTTTCTAGATGGAACGCGTACAAACTACACAAAACTTTCAAAATTTTACTATGGCGCGTTTTCTCGCACGCCAGTACGACACAAAGAAATGGGGTACCAATCTGACTAAAGTACATCTCCAATTACGTTACGCTTAGTAATTTAGTAAGATTGACGAGGTACAAAAGCTGTGCGCCTACGCGACATATTGAAATGGCCTGAATCAGCCACCATATTTATCCTTATGGCAAAACACGTATTACGAAATATAGAATTTAAGCTTGGTAAAATGACTTGTTGAAGGATTTCAATAAATGAAGAAGGGAATAAAGCCAGTGTCCCATCAAGGCCCTTGGTGACGTTGGTCCAAACCTCACTTAATACTGGATATTTCACTGGATATTTTTTCATACGAAAGCAGTTGCTTCGCATGGTCGCTTTTACTATATCATTTATCCTGTAAGACATGATTTTTCATTGAAATTGAAGTTTGATCATATTATAAACACAAGAAGAGTTTTTGTTATAAACTATTCTAAAAATTGCTAAGTAAATAAAACAACAACAATAACAACAATACGCGAGTCGGGATCGAACCTGGTTTGCCTTTTCCTTAAAACTTTCCACCATCTTGACCAGTACATTTCGGAGTACTTAATGGCCGTTTATATAAATATACATAAATCAGGGTATTCAGTTAAATTTCAATCTCGGTTTGTTTCTCCGTTGTAAGACAGTTATTCATCTATATTTTTAAAACTATACTTAAAAGTGACCGAATAAGTTTGCAGATAAAGTTGTGAAAACACTTTAAGAAGGGCCTAAATTATCAACCTGAAAATTTGTAGTATAGCAGTATATTACCTGTATTATAAGAATGATTTTCATGAAGATTCTGTGGGCAAAATTGTAGGTCACTATGTCGTGGTGGGTCTTTACGAACACATTGTCTTGGCCTAATATATGTCACTGTCAATTTGAAACTAAATTCTTGTACATCTCATATTTTTCTTGCAAAATTATCACGGTATAATTACCATCATGGAAATACAAAAGAATACAGTTATTCTGTGGTGCCTCTTTAAATATACAACGAGCAAACATCATTTACAAGGATCCAGATTAATTTTGTAGACACCGGCTTTTCACTGGCATACTGTCAAATATCAAACACAATTTCTTTTTTCCCGATATATGACAAGATAAAGAAGTTAGTTAGTTTATTTTCATGATATTCCTGTGTATTTTGGGACTTTTTAAAATAGGGCCGAGTCTGAAGAATAAATAAAATGATAAATTTACAATATTTTTTTTTCAAAATGTGTTACAAATGTAAAAACAGTAGTAATAAGTAAGATAGTTTAATAGATATGAACGGTGCTGAAATGTATATCTAAAACACCCTAAGATATAATAACTCAATCCGTTATCATGCATGATTTTCACGGGCTTTTGTAGAGATACAGATAAGATTGCTGTACTTGTTCATGTTTTTCATGCTGATCACAAATGAAGTTGTAATCATGCATGCCGGACAAAACTTAATCGTGCTTTTGCTGGTGATGGAAAACCCCGTGGTGTATGATGACCCACGTGCTGAAATCTATGAATGAATGCGTAAATTCATACGCTACTATAATTAAATAGTGCTTAAAACGAAAGCACTCATTTTAATTTATTTCTTCTGTACATGAACGAATAATGATGCAAGAGAAAGACTATCACTAGTTGAAGGTAGGGATGGAAATACGTGGCTGTCGGGTAACTGTTTCACGCTAAGACCTGTTACCGCCTAAACAGTTACCCCGAGGGCCAGATATTTCTATCAACCAATGAAAGATTCTTATATATTGTATTCCGATTAACCTAGGTAAATTTATTACCAACTTAATACTTTATTTTATGAATTACTTTCAACAGTCAAAATGCCGTTCAAACAGAACTTGATCAGAGTTATTTATTTGTTAAACTGACTGTAAATAACATTAACAAATCATTGGCAACTGCAACCATTTCTCATTGCACGTTTATACTTGTCCAAACTGTTTTATTTTTGTAGAAAATAATAAATATGGTGGCTGATTTCCGCCAGAACGCCATGACGACAACTTCCCAATTTAGCGTGTTGGCGCCCCCGCCAGAACGACAAATGCCTTGTTTGTCGTCTTGGCGCGTACAATTGTCGTCCTGGCGTCCTGGCGCCCTGCAAACGCGCCAACACGCCAGAACGAGATGGCAGAAATCAGCCACCATAGATAGGACATTTCAGGAACGAAATATATGTTTCCATATCAATTATAAACGTATTCGCCTCTTTCTGCTAAACTTCCACCCACAGTTTAGGCATTACGCCACAAAATGGTAGCAACGTTTTTTGGTTGTCAATACAGCTTATAGTTTTGGTAGTGACAAAATACGTTGCAAGAGTACATATGTGTTAAGGAGCATGGAATGGAACGTATTTTAATAGTTTTTTTCTACATCAAGGGCTGTGCTCATTTTTACATTACACACAAAGAGAGAGGTAAAAGGATGGAATGTCTCCTGTCTCCTATACAAATGGTTGGGGAGGTTGTTCAGAGTTCCCTCCATATATGTGTAAATATCCTACGCATTTTGGTACTACATTTTTGTAAACATCCAAATTGCGTTGTGTGTAACGCATTTTGGTAGTGACTACCGAAACTCGGCCGTTTTGAGGTGCAACAAAGGCATTTTTGAAATCAAATAAAATTTGGCACAGGGCGTGGGGGTGGGGTGGGGTTTTTTTTTATTAATACACTTTATCCTACTTAATGTTTAATTCTTACATGTTGCTGTGACTACAATTTTTAACAACAGTCATGTTTTCCCTTTTCAAATTTTGATCGATAAAGTACAAAACAGAAATGAAGTTTTTTTGCTCTTATTAGTACACCTGAGCACGAAGTGCTCAAGGGTGAGCTTTTGTGGTCAGTTATTGTCCGGCGTCCGTCGTCCGTCGTCGTCCGTAGTCCGTCACCCCCACCCCCCCCCCCAGCCTAAACCACCAGTCCAATTTTGATGAAACTTCACAGGAATGTTCCTTGCACGATCCTTATTGAAAATTAGTTAAAGAAATGAATTTCATAAAGAACTCTGGTTGCCATGGTAACCGAAACAAAAAAAATATCTTCTTGTCCAAAATACAGTAGCTAGGGCTTAGATATTTGGTATGTGGCATCATTTAATGGTCCACTACCAAGTTTATTCAAATTATCCCCCTAGAGTCAAATATGGCCCCGCCCGGGGTGGGGGATGGGGTGGGGGGGGGGGGTCACATGGTTTACATACATTCATATAGGGAAAAACTTTGAAAATCTTCTCGTCCAAAACCACAGGGCATAGGGCTTTGATATTAGGTATGTGATATCATCTAGTAGTCCTCTACCAAGATTGTTCGAATTATGCCTCTGGGTTGAAATGGGCTTTAATATTTGGTATGTAACATCATTTAGTGGTCCTCTACCAAGACTGTAAAAATTATCCCCCTAGGGTCAACTATGGCCCAGCCCCTGGGGTCACATGGTTTATGTCGACTTATATAGGGGAAAAAAATGAAAATCTTCGTGTCAAAAACCACAGGGCATAGGGCTTTGATATTAGGTATGTGACATTATCTAGTAGTACTCTACCAAGATTGTTCGAATTATGCCTCTGGGGTGAAAAGAGGCCCGCCCCAGGGGTCTCAAGTTCAAAGTAGAACTGTATAGGAATAAATTTCAACTTTTTTGTCTTAAACCACAAGACATAGGCCTTTGAAATTTGGTATGTAGCATTGCCTGGTGGTCCTCTACCAAGATTGTTCAAATTATTACCCTGGGGTGAAAAGAGGCCTCGACCCGGGGGTCAAAATTTTATATAGAATTATATAGAAAAAAATAACTTTAAAAAATCTTCTTGTCTGAAACCACTAGGCCTCTGATATTTGGTATGTAGCATTGCCTTGTGCATAGTTGTCTACTAAGTTTGTTCAAATTATGTTCATGGGGTGAATAGATGCTTCGCTCCAAGCGAAGCAAGTTTTACATTGACTTAAAAAACTTTAAAAAATCAAAATCTTTTGTTCTGAAACTCCAAGGCATAGGCTTTTGATATTTGGTATATTGCATTGGTCCTTTACCAAAATTATTCAACTTATGCCCCTGAGTAAAAGAAAGGCCCCACCCAGGGGGTCCCAGGTATTACGTAGACTATATAGGAAAAAGCTTGAAAAATCTTCTTGCCTGAATCTGCAAGGCCTAGGCTTTTGATATTTGGTACGTTGCATTGCCTAATAATTCTCTACCATAATTGTTCAAATCATGCCCCTGGGGTGAAAAGAGGCCCTGCCCCGGGGACCCAAAGTTTCACATAGACTTATATAGGAATTTTAAAAAAAATCTTCTTGTCTGAAAGTTCAAGGCTTAAAGACACTGATTCTGGTATGCCTGGTATGTGGCCTATGGAGATGATAAGGTCTGCGTATTGGCGGTAAGGGCCAATACACAAGTCAGGGCCATTGGTAGACTTGCTTCTGTTTATCATAATAAGCTACTGTATAGCTACTGTGCAGTAAATAAATTGCAGGTGATATTTCTCACCTTTATAGCAAATCAGTTCTCACCTTTATAACGAGTTTAGAAAGCTTGATTGAATTAGGGCTAAATAAACAAAGTGATAAGATACAACAGTGTTTTATCATATTTTTAATAAAGTAAGTTTTTTAACAATTACAACCCATTATTGCTGTTTTTTATTATCAAAAATATAAAAAAATGCATTCAGGCACATAGCTTTTAGAATTAATAAATTAGTGTGTATTTTGAACAATGATATATCTTTATTGCTGGATTTTATTATACATAAAAGAAAGTTAACATTATTTAGACAACACAAGAGGAATTAAGCATTTTTAATATATAACATCCTTCTGTCTATATACCTTCTTTATATATTAAAAATGTAACTGAACACTTCCTTAATTTCTAATAAAATCCAGCAATTATCTTTTTTTTCGTTTTTATTTTGTTAGTTTTGATAAAAAGATCATAATCATTGAATAAACAAATTTGTAATTTCTCTTATTAAGTTTTGAATAATTATTTTATAGTGAGAATTGCTTTACTATAAGAGTTATAATTTAATTGGCCAGGACATATCTCAACATGACTGAGCAACCAAAATTAGTATCTTATCAATTAAAATAATTTTGTGTACATGCTGACAAAAAGACTAAAAAAACAACAGCATTTCAATTAATAAAATGCAAAACCACAGGAAATAACCAATTTACCTGTAGGCAATAAAATTTATGATTCTCTGACAATAATTAGGCTACATGTCAAGTCTACAGGGGTTTTATGGACCCTTATCAGACTGGACCAGACAGGATCTTGTATATTGGGGATTAAAAAGTCTGGTATTTGGGGGGGGGGGGGGGGGGGGGGGGGGTCACTTATATAGGAGATTTTCTTTGCCTTTAAAAGAAATATCACCTGCAATTTATTTACTGCACAGTAGCTATACAGTAGCTTATTATGATAAACAGAAGCAAGTCTACCAATGGTCCTGACTTGTGTATTGGCCCTTACCGCCAATACGCAGACCTTATCATCTCCATAGGCCACATACCAGGCATACCAGAATCAGTGTCTTTAAGCCTTTGATATTTGGTATGAAACATTGCCTGAAGCTACAGCAAAGATATTTGTATAATTTTTGACAGATTTCAGTACTTATCTTGAAGAATCTTTACCATGACCTTCTCACCCAGTTTTTAAGCTTTAGCAAAGAAATTTGTTCAAGCAAACAATTAAACTCGGGTGAGCGATATAGGGCCATCATGGCCCTCTTGCATCTACCTTTTATCAGCATTTGTTAAAATATGGAGGGACGGTCTATAGAGTAAGCCAGGGAAAAATCTCTAATACTATTTATAACATGTATGCCCATGTGTATCTGTAAATGACTCCATATTTCAAAAGCAATTAGGGCGTTTATAAAGGGGAAAATTTCCCCTTAATTTTTTCCACCTAGAGAATTAAATTACAGCAAGCTCACAATCAGACTGAACTTTACCGAGACCTTCCAAAACTATTAGACACAGTCTAAGATGGAAATTAAAAATAAATACGAGCAAAACTAAAATTATTATTAATTATTTTTTTTTGATCAAATAACTTTCATTTAGCTGAATAACACAACACTCTAGAAACATTTCTTTCGCCGTTGGGAGGATTTTAGGTGCTAGGAAATATCTGAGAAAAAACAACAACAAAATGCATTTCTATGAAAATTTCGATCTTGGCATACCATTCGATTTGCAAATGAACATATCACACTATGCTCCGATTCTTATGTATAACTTTCATCCATATGAACTTTAAACAATCGTTTAATAGAAACTTAATAGTAACTTTTTAAAGACAGATCATTAGTGCATATGCTGCATGGTGATATGAATTCGGCCTTTAACCTTTAGAAATTATTAATAAAACATGGATGATAATTATTGGTGCAGAATGACAAGTAGCGTAAATAAATTGCAAAAAATTTGCTTTGAAAAATCAGTGATTAACTTTAAGCGGATGTTTTTCATAAAAGATGTTTTAAATGAAAAAAGGTTATACATACGTTCGGAAAAACCAAACGAACATTTACTCGAACAATTTTGATTAAATTGTCAAACGTAAATTATTAGAGCAGTTCTTACAAGAACAGAACAATCAAATAACTAACATTTCTTAGGAATGAACTGTTGCCATCAAAAAGAACATTTAATTTACCAAAACATCTAACATTTTCGCTATTCCGTTTAAGAACACAAGACCATACGTTTCCAATAGAAGCAGGTAGATAAAAGGCTGCTATTCAGCCCGGAAGTGCCGCCACTGCTGTTTCAACAATATAGGTACATCGTTCTGTATGGGCACCAGGAAGCTGTATATATTCCTATACATTTCTGTACAAATGTTCTTAAATTTTTCAGACGCTTGAGTAGAAGAGGCTTTTTCTTTAAAGATAGAATGAATGCGTTTCAAAGGAAGCACAAAATATAATAAACAAAACATACATTTTCCGCTGTTAATCTGGTAAATCCTTTAAGTTTATATTTTAAATGTGTTGTTAATCGAATGTTCTAAGCTAAAAACACCACTCTGTTGCACACTTTTTAACTAGTTGATAATTATAATTAGTATAGACGATCCAATTACATCTTACATGTTAGGAGAATTGAAAAGATTTGCCGTGGATATTGAGTATTTCATTTACTATATATTTACAACTTGAAGGAATGCCATTCAGAGTTTTCTTGGGCGTTGATTGGCTAATACTGATTAGAAGCCGTCTTTTGGACGCATTGATCAATGTTGTGACACGCCCATTTACTCCATATTTGGGTGTATTCTCCTTCCTTTGAAAAACCTTCATAACTACCGTGTAGTTATTCATCAAATGCGTACTGGTTATTAATAAAATCAAGTGTTCTTGCGTATGCAGTCTTATACCGAATAATTGGTACAACTGTTTCTTGTCTGAATGTTTCTAAATATGAGCCGCGCAATGAGAAAACCAACATAGTGGGTTTGCGCCCAGCATGGATCCAGACCAGCCTGCACATCCGCGCAGTCTGGTCAGGAACCATGTTTTTTCCCTAACGGTTTCTCTAATTACAATTGACTTTAGCAGCGAACAGCATGGATACTGACCAGAATGCGTGGAGGTTTTCTCATGGCGCGGCTCAATATTCTATTACATGTTAATAAAGTAAAACAAAAGTATGCAATTAGACATCTTACGACAATTTGATTTATTTAAAGAAATATACTGATATATGCTTATGAAAAGAAAAAATCAGTTATAGAGATTGTTTTCCGTTGTATATATGGTTGTACATCAACAGACGACACTGCTATGAGTTAAAGGCAAACTGTTCGTTTGTTTTAGGTCATCTGCATTTTATGTTTCCGTGTCCGTAACTCGGAGGTTATAGTGTGTGAACTGTTCGTCAGTTCGTCACACTTTCTTATTATAAGTCCGAATGTATTATGTTATAGTCCCGGTGTCCGTCTGTCCGTCCGTTAGCAATTTCGTCTCCGCTCTGTAATTCTTGAACCCCTTGAAGAATTTCAAAGAAATTTGACACAAATGTTCACAAGACCGAGACGGCGTGCAGAGCGCATGTTTTAGATGACTTGATTCAAGGTCAAGGTTACACTTAGGGGTCAAAGGTCAAACATGATTTTGCTTTGTGTATATTGCTCTGCATTGTAGTGCTCTTGTTTTTATTTGGCAGATCCTTTTTATGTTCACTTACAATATTTTTCTTTTTTTTGCATTACTTCCCTTTCTTGTCACTATAAATACCTTATTTTGAAACATTTTAATTATTGGACCTAGGTAAAAACCATGGATGATGACTCCAATTTTTAGATGTATTTAGACATACCTTTACCTGGTAAGGAGTTTTTTATGTGGACTTAGATTTTTTTTTGGAATTTCTTCCTTTTGTTGTTCAATTTTGCTCCATCCTCTGATGTCACCCTTTGGGCGTATATTGTTTCCTTAATTCGTTTCACTAGTAATATACCCCCTATCCCTCTCATAAAGGCACATCAAAGGAAAACCCTTTAATTATCTTTTATTCATATTATTACAGTTCCAAAAAGCTTTTAATTTAATATTGAAAACAGACAAAACAGCTGTTCGGATATATGTTTTCTATAACTATATGGTAAGAAAAGCACTGCTTTCAATACAACCTTTGAACTTGTACAGTTAAAGACATAAGGAGGGGCGGGTAGGGGGTGGGTGGGTTGGGGAGGGGTCATAAAAACAATAAATTTAAAAAAAAAACTTTCTGTCATATTTGTATTTAAACCTTTTTACAAATATACAAGAAATGCTTTGCTGAAAATACGATATTACAAAAATAAGTATATTTTATGTTCGTAATAAAAACATGCGGAAGTCACATTAGAAACGCCAGCATGGTGACCGTTTAATATGTACATACACTTATATATGCCCAAGTATAAACTTTTACTTTCTTATCAACTGAAATAGTAACAAACAGTGATTTCAAATTGAGCAAATTTTGCTACACTTCCTTGTTCTGTCGTGTCGATGCCCTCGTGCGTGCTTTTTCGGAGCGAAAGAGCAAATCGAGACAATACTAAGGCATGACAAAAACTTCATAATTTGTTTGCCTTCCATAGGAAGGATGACATACATGGTTAAATAACACATAAATATCGTTTATAATAATGATGAAATATATATCACTATGTTTGCCACTTCAGCAGTTTTCATCCAGTGTTCACCAAACTTGATCAAGTTCGATAAAAGATAGGATCCTCCCAAGTTCTAGAGAAAGACTTTCTTAAATTATGTAAAACTTACCAGAATTGACAGTGTCTACTGTTCATATCCAATATTCATCAAACTTTGTCAAATGTTTTATTTGCATACAATCGGCCAAATTTGATGAACAACTAGACCGTTTGCGTTTCTCTAGAGTTATGGCCCTTGGAAAAATAACAATTGCAAAACCTGAGAGTGCCCGCTCTCTAACACAAGACTTATGTTCTTAGCTAATATCCCCAAACTCAGTCAGTATAATGTGTCGGACAAGTTCGATAACCAGCTAGATAGCCCAAGCCGCTTCCCAATATATGTAGAGTACCTCCGAAAAAGTCAGAAGCAGGTTATTTTGACTGGCGTATTGAAACAGTTTAGCAGTCTTGTTTAATAAAATTATTGCAATCAATGAAGAAAGTCATTTTCTATCATCAGCTCTTTTGTGAATGCCAACGAGAGGCATAAATAACGACAAAATAATTAATCGTGACTGTCCTGTTGCTCAGTGCGTGCACCCACCAGCAGAAACGAGTCACCATAGAAAAAATACTTTTACGGAACAACCAGTAGCTGCTAAGTCATTTCCACACTAAATGGACAGAGAATGTTTATATAACAGTAATTATAAAGACGAGTTAGCCCGGTAAAGCTATGCCAATTGTTCAGCTATCCAGCCCATAACGCCTTTTGAAATGTGACGGTCACATTTTTTCCTCATGAACTTTAAAATAAATTTCTTGTTAAATTATCTTGCTAATACTAACTTCCATTAACATTTTGTTCAAGGGTTTGAATATTACTGAATTTACTAGAATGTTTATTGTTTTTTTTTAAATACCTCCCGTGGAATATTAAAAGTAGTTCTTTTTTAAACATGTAAATACGCATGGCATCTGTTTGAAAAGCTGTGCTTCGACAGGCGCTATACTATTTTTGGTAGTGCTAAGAAGCCACAATTCAGTGTCGACTACATCCCAACTACTTGTAGGATCCACGTTTTTTTCTCATACGGAACTGATTGTCGTAATACACCCAGTTTGCATTGCGAGCTGCAAGCTTTCTGATAGTAAACCTTGAATAGATTCAGGTTGTTTCATTACGTAAATCGAAATAAAAAACAGAAAAGCATCTGACCATTTTTCAATATTCGTGATATTTTTTTTTGTTTACAATTCTGGCTTGCAATTTTGCCAGCTTGAACAACTAAAAAGGACGAGTTTACGCTAACTTTGTTCTCTCAAAACAAAGAACTTACTTCGATAAACTCATTATTCCAAATTTTCGCTTTTATCGTTGGGGGAACATGAAAATGGATAGTGTTAATCCTTCAAGGAACCAGAAGTTGTGGGTTTATGTACTCGATGGCTGGCTCGATGGCTGGGTCGAATGGCTGAGCAGTTGAATTATTTATTGCTGGATTGAATATTTGATCAGCACTGTTATCATAAATAGACTGAAAACTTGTACATTGAACAAGCTGCCTGCGGGGTAAGGGCCCAGGATTTTCTTGTTGAGGTACCTCTTCAGCTGGTTCCACTTGGTGAACAGCTGGAGCCGCAGGTACTAGTTGTGGGGCTGCTTGAGGTAATGATGGTTCATTAGGTTGAGGTACCGGCATGAAGTGAGATGAGCCGTAAGGTGGAGCCGCACAGGCAGATACTGCTTGAGGTGGTAATGCTGCGTGAGGTAGAGGCGGAGCTGTAGAAGATACTGATACAGCTCGAGGTGGTAATGCCTCGTGAGGTTGAGGCGCCAGCACTATCGGAGGTGAGCCAGAAGGTGGGCCTACTGAAGAAAATCCAGATGATTTTGTGGCACGTCTGGTATTAACCGCACTTTTCATTGCGTTTAAGGCCACAGGACTAGTTGCGCCAACCGTTACCGACTTCTTTTTGGCTTTAGGCATCTATCAAAATTAAGGCAAATATAGCAAAATAACAAAATTATTATATTAATTATTTGAAAGTTAATTAATTTAATTGTGTAACAAACTATGTTAATTTAATAACTGAGTGTGGTTGAAGGTTTGAATCCCTCGAACCTGTTTTATGTACAGAACAAGGTATCCAAGTGTCAGATGCAACCATCAGAGAAAATGCATAGACAGTGAATACTACATTAAAAAATTTCGGGTTTACATTGACAAAACTGCATCATCGACTTTGCATGTGATCTCAATTATTTTAAGATTTATGTACGCATAAAGCGATAATCAATTGTACTCGTATAAATGTATTTATTTGACGGTATTATCGATAAAATTTAATTACACATGTAACATATAGTGAATTCAAATTTCAAAAAAGAAAAAGTATAGAAAAATGCTTCTCTGCAGTTGAAAACGACTTTATCTCAGCTGTTTTTCCAAAAAGAGGCAAAGCTTTGGTATAAACTCCGCATGAACGTACTCAATCCGATTAAAGACTAAAGTCGTGTTACACGTACCCGGTCCAAACAAAAAACTGCTACTGTGTGCAGATAAAGGGGTTTGTCCCTTTATATGGTACAAACCGTATTAACAATTTTCAAGATTAACATTTTAAGCATTAAAGGCCTTTAACACACAGTCGATAAAATTATGCAATTCTAAACAGAAAACTGCGTAAAAATAAAGCATAAAATCTCAAAACAGTATAAGATATTTTTCAGGCCAGAGACATTGCTGCCAACCACGATTTGGTTTTCTTCGCAGTGGCGAAGGTGGATGGTGTTTGGGTAGAGATAGGTAAGCTCTTTTAAATGCATTTACATAAGACAAAACTGTTACTGTAGTAACAGTGGGTAAGAGTTTTATAATTCATTTGTTCTCCAGTACGAACACAAAGTCCAGATTTAATACATATAAAATATTTGAACCGAAATTGTATATAAAAGGAGTTGTCATAAGTCATTTTTTTCTTCAGAAAATCTGCATTACAGTTTTGACTGTGTCTGAATTTAAGAGCTAAACAAGATAGTTCTGCACGTTTGGCACACCGGAAGTAATGGCGTAACCTCATTTATCCGAAAACGTAGAATAAAAGCCTGGATTCGGCAGGCAGCAATGATAATCATCTAATGAAATAAAGGCAAAAGTGCGGAAAAATGTAAATCTTACCACGGCAACGTTACTATCATTCTAAATTTGAAATATAATTGTATAAAAACATGTTAAATAACTTAAAACGTCTGAAAATCAGCTCGATTGCGCAGGTATCTTTAATAATTGGCAAATATCTCGAGAACAAGCACATGGACCTACACATTTGATTTCATAATTATTATAGGTCATATGTTCTTTAAGACGATGAGAATTTTTTTTTAGGTTTACGCCGTTTTTAATTGTATTTCAGTTATTAGCTCTATTATGTAATGGCGTGCAGTTAACTTGACAGGTGTTCCTAGATTCTTCCAGTATAAAACTGCCAACAATATCTATTATCAAATCGTTACAGAGAACATTCGCCATGCTGAGGGATCGACGTCACGACCTCGCAGTTAGTAGATCTGCGCTCAGCAGCTTGGCTAATTATTTAAATCCACCTTGTAAAAGTATTGTATTAGCGAATATTTTATCAAAATTGTAATTTTCCCTCAACTTAAGAATACTTCAGTTAGGTCAAGATTCACGACTACGACCCTATCTCTTTATTTGCCGAATGTTCTTAGTATATTCTGAAGTTTTGAAAAGATCAGAGTTTAATAAAATTCTACATTTTAGAAAAAAAAGATAAGCGTTAATATTTACATTCACCCTATTCTTTTCTATTGAAAATTATGACGTTTATTTCGTATGAACAGCAAAAAGAAAGGCGCGAAATTTACGTCATCGCTGCTTAGTGATAACCGATCGCTGTTTTGACGACGTCCGCGTATATTTAGGGAGAACGTTCCTTTGATGGCGTCGCAGTTATTCCGTGTGTTGAACAGAATGGCCGGGAAGTTGAATTTAATGTTAAATGCCACAAAATATGTGCAATTGATAATATTATCTTGTTTACAAACTGAAAGGAAATATAATTTAAATGTAAGAAATGAAACTATTTCGGTGTTCATGCGAAATGAAAGACAGAAAAGGATCAGCAAATTAAACATGAATCGCTAGCGCGATTCATGGATTTGCCGATCCTATTCTGTCGTTTATTTCGCATGAACACCGAAAACAACATTTCATTTCTTAAATGAATACAATCTAGGGTTAAAACTTCTTCTATATGTTGTTTCATAATTTTAAGAAACTTTTACCAGACATAGTAGCGTACTTTTTTCGAACATTTCTTTCTCAAACTTCTGGCAGTTTTATTGTTGCTCTTGGACGCCAGGCGGACGTAGAAAGTTCCAAAAGTTTCTAAGTGATTTTCAAACCGGAAGAAGTTCTTTTTTGGTTACAAATGAATTTCTATCCAAAAAAAAAAGAAAAAAAAAAGAAGAGAATTTCCAAAAGAGTATGCTGCTGTAAATTTATCATTGATGATGGTATTGTTCTGAACAAGTAGGTTGGTAGGTTCTAAGGGTCCGTCGTGTAAATGGACTTCAACCAGAGGCAGACTTATGAATGGACTCCAAGGATAATAAAGAAGTTAAGAATGTTTATGTTTTATATAGTCCCCTGGTGAGGTATATGTTTGTAAATGGACTCCTGCCAAAAGTAAATTTAAAAAGAATTTGCTAAAGTTTTATAAGGAGTCCAGACAAAGGTAATAGGTTTCTTCGAGATTGCTGTTTTAAATGTACATTGTCCTAAATGATGTTATAAATGGATGATTGGTGGAAGAAAGAATATGTTTTGCGGCTGTAAATGGCCTCAGGGTGACATAAGGAAACTGCTAGAAGAATTTATTGTTGTATATGGACTCTTGATGGAAGTAGACATATCACGAAAGAAGTTGTCTTCAATGGACTCCTGGCGTAAGTTGGTAAGTTGTTAAATTTTATGCTATTGTAAAGATTCCAGGTCTAAGTAGGTAAGTTCTGAAAAACTCTTAAATAGACTCAATGAGGAATAAGAAAATTTCTTAGAATTGCTGTTATACATGAACTGCAAGCAGACGTAAAATTTTCATACTGTAAATGGACACCAGACGGAAAAGGGAAAGTAACAGAAGCGTCTGTTGTTGGCAATGGACTCCTCACGGCACGAAGTAGATAAGATCGGAGAGTGTCTACCCGTGCTTATGGACTAAAGCTTGAAGTTGGAAACTACTTAAAATGTACTTATGTAAATGGACTCAAAGCAGAAGTACAACGTCTAAAAGGATTTCATCTTGTAAATGGTCTTCCATCAGAAAAAGGAAACTGCTGCTATAAATTAACTAAAGTCATTAGAAGGTAAATTCTTAAACCAAAAAGTTGTTGTCAACAAACTCACATTCGCTTATATGATTGTTTTGTTATAGTCTTCTTGGCGGCAGTAGGAAAATCCCTGACGGTTTGAATTGTAAATAGATTCCAAGAGAAAGGATTCTTTTTAGTTTGCTGTTGTAAGTGGACTCCAACCAGAAGCAGGATTTTCTGTTGTAAACAGGTTCCAGGCAAAGAAAGAAAGTCATAAATGTGTTTCTTTGCCTTTTTCGCAATAAAATATTGATACAACATTTCACTGTTATATATACATATAAATAAAAATCTTTCATTAAATACAGAGTTTATATATTTTCAGGAGATGATGTGGACGCTGCGTCCAGGAGCGCTCTAAGGAAAATATTGGACACTCGTATAATTAATAGTTTATATTAATCGTTTTTTTATTCATTCTTTTGTAACATGTATTTATCATTCCCGGCAACCAAATGTCACTGATGTAATTCATCGTCATGTTGGTATGATGCCAGTTTCTTTTAATGATTAGCGCCAAGCAAGAGACTGTTACCAATTTTAAAATTCTTTTGGTAAGAGGTGGCAAGGGATCGAACCGACGCTCTCAGCATATTCTACCACAAGTCTACCAAGGCGATATTATTGTCTTACTTTATTTGACATATTAAAGCAAGTAATCATTTCATATTGTATTATAAACTCTTGGAAAGGATTTTGTACGTTACCACCGCTTAGGAATACTAGAACTTTTTATGATTCTCCAACACTTTAATGAATACTTTCAAATTGTGAAGCATGGAAAGCTTCAAAATACACTCGTAGACATTTATAACCGGTCGCCTATGATTTTCATATATTTCGTTAAGACCACGTTGAAAATAAAACAATAAAGTATACTACGCATTGTTGACTTGAGCCATTTTAATAGAAAATAACCCTCAGGGATAAAATAGCATATTGAAACAATGGTGACCGAGAAAATTGAAATATTATCCAAGGTATCGCAATTACAACGATGATTATAAGAGTGCAGATTTTACAGGTATACCAAGGCGTGCTTCGTACAGGTCATATTATATCGTTTATATGAAAATATTGTTCGAAATATTTTACATAATATATGTTTACAGAAGAGAAGAAAATAATTGCAAGCAAGGGGCGGGTACCTGCAAGCAGGAAGGCGAGGAGAAAATACCACACGGATGTATTAGACGTGGGATGTGTGTGTTTTTCTTTATTCGTTGGATGCCCGTCTGATTATGTTAAGTTTAGAAAAGTATATAAGAACAGTTTGTGGAAAGATATTGCAATGTGACTGTGCCAATGAGTGCTGTAAAATATTCTAAAAACTCGTCATCGATGTTAATAAATCATTTTTTGTATGTGTGTTTAAGGTTGTTGCTGTACATTTGTCGTTTTCTTAACGACACAATAACAAAGAATAAGAAATGATTTATCTCATATTGTGATTTGTCGTTAAATTAAGTCTTTGTTTAGAGTTTGGATGCGAAGGAATTATTTCACGAAAGCGCAGCCCGGGTGATACAATACGCATCTGAACGACAAACAATGATTTTGTTCAAGAGCAAACAACTATATCATGAGATACATCTGTATATATTACCAAGGGGAGCAGTGGTCTAGTGGATAAGGTGTCGGCCGCTCAATCCATGGGTCGTGGGTTCGAGCACAACTGTGGTCACGACCATGACTTCTTATTTGCCACCAGTGCTGGTTTTTCCAGGAAACGGACTCGAAAGTGGTTCCAATAGGCTTGATGCTGTCATCGCAATCGAGCTAAAACAAACTAGTATAAACTAATTTGCATGATACCAAGGAATTTTAAATACAATATATGTCTTTGACGGCATTATCAAATATAATATTTTGTAACATTAAGATTTGGATAAAAAATCGATATATCCCTAATTATTTTGGATCTTCCGTGACCGAGTTGCAGATAGTGTTACCTTTGTATGAGTGGCCGTTTACTTCTGTGCCCCGCCCGATTGGCATCCAGCTGTTCTACCAAGGTGCCAACCCTTGCCAGGTTTGATTCCCAGGGTAACATCTGTAGTCTTATACCATAATTAAATCGCCCCAAAGGTTTTTATTAAGAACTTTATTCTGTTACGTCAAAATTCATTGTAGCTTTCTAAGAATGCAAAACTACGAACAGAAAGTCATTTATATGTTGCAAATAAAATGCAAAACAATGATATGAACATTCACCTTTAACAGAAAATATTTTTTATCTATATTGCAGACGGAAGGAAATTCTACAGAAGAGAAAATGTTCCAGAATGGTGGCCAACTGATATACCATTCATGTCTCCGAATTTGACTAGTAAGTCTGTTCTTATTTATTGAAGCTTAAACATTAAACATACAGCATGGTAAAGGCAGGTATTATTTTAACAAGAGCTATCCGTAAGACGCTCGACTTTTCTCAGTGTTTGACTTTGAATTAGAGCTTTGCAAGTAGAGACATTATAAAACTTTAACAAAGAGTTCTAAGATAATTAGGTGCATAATTCTGTCAAAATTCTACAGTAAATAGCTTCTGTCATTTCACTGCAAAACAAGTTACCCGAAAATTAGATATTTCCATCCGAAACTTTAAAAATTGAAAGATTCTATTTCTTGCATGCCGTATTCTTTAATCTTTAGAACAAAAGTAGTGTTACAAGTGCTTTTCCTTTGAGCACCATTTATAATAGTAGCGTTTGAACTTACGCATTCATTAATTAAAAATTACTGCACGTGAGTTACTTCATACACAGGGGTGTGTCCTATTTTTTTAAGCACCGACAAACACACAACAGAACCCTGTCAGGCATGCAAAAAATAATGATAAAACGATAAAGAGCTTAACAAGATTTCTTTGCCTAACAGATATCAGTATCTATGCACAATCGAAAAAAAAAGCGATTTAATGTCAATGTAGTCTAAAAAGCCACGATCCTGAAAACGCAATACAGCAGCCGAAAATCTAATTAGGGATTTATATGTAATCAACACTTTTAGTATCGAACTTTGAAAAGACGGTCAATGCCACTTCCGGTTGTGACGTGATGAAATGTCAAGAGCGGGATTCAACTTGAGGTCATGGAACCGAAACCCGTGCGGAGAATGTGACTTCAGGGTGTACTTGATTCCTATAAACA